>NC_138202.1:217522767-218850267 GCF_964194415.1 Vipera berus | reverse complement strand
AATACAGAAAGGAAAACAAGGGATTCCAGTCAACCCATGTCATTAGAACCAGCATTGTGGGCTATTTATAAATACATGCATGTTCTGTGCATGAGAAAAGAATAGTAGCATTCTACTTATTTAAGTCATTGTATTTGTTAACATTTGTGTTACGCTAATCAAGCAGGAGTTCAAGGCACCATTCCTATATGTAAACCCAGTTTGGTGTAACGGTGAAGGTGCTGGCCCAAAACCAAGAGACTATGAATCCTAGGCCTCCCTTATGCATAAGAATTGCTGGGTGACTATGGGACAAACTGCTGTTGTTGGGGGAAAAAAGGAGGCAGGAGTATTAGTATGTTTGCTGCCTTGAGTTGTATATAAAAACTGTGAAATAAAATAATAATACTGTGTCTTTCACATCGTTTTTCTCCATAAAAATGGAGGCAAGTTGAACTAAAGACTGTAATTGGCACAAGCTCAGAAGCAGGTGAGTTTATGCCATTTACAAGAAACATACAGGTAGTCATCGGCCTACAACCACAATTGAGACCAAAATTTAGATTGCTAAGTGAGGCAGTTGTCAAGTAAATTATGCCCCATTTTACGATCTTTCTTGTCACCATTGTTAAGTGAATCACTGTACTTGTTAAGTTAGTAACACGGTTATTGAGTGAATCTGGCTTCTCCACTCACTTTGCTTGTCAGAAGGTCACAAAAGGGGATCACATGGCCCCAGGATACTGAAACCGTCATAAATATGAGTCAGTTGCCAAGTATCTAAATTTTGATCATGTGACCATGGGGATGCTGAAATGGCTGCGTGAAAAATGATCACTTTTTTTGTGCCACTGCAACTTCAAACGGTCACTAAACAAACTGTTGTAAGTCGAGGATTACCTGTATGTTAATATTGTCTATTCTAAGCATTTTTCATATGTACATCCTTAATCGTATCTGCTGAGTACTACTTAAATATTTAGTTATACCCTCGCATTCAAATCTGCCAGACTTTAAATGTAGCAAAATAATTGGGCATACTTTATCAGCCAATTGACAGCAGGTAATTACACTTACTAAGTAGTTAATGGTAGTGCTTTCTTCCCCACGGCCCATATTCTTAAAGAAACGATGATCTGCCACCACTAACATCTTGCAAGTATTTTTCAAGGGGTCTGGAGTAGCTCTTCTTCTCCGAGGAATATTTTCTATCATGATAATTGGAACATTACCAGATAACTTATTTATAGCTATTATATCAAGAATTTCTGTAACATATGAATATGTTCATCACAAAATGGTATGTTCAGTGCAAATGCTATGGATAGAACAGAAAACCTTGGGGAGTTCCAGAAATTGCTTATGGGTATTTATTCATCTCATTCATCCCATGTTTTAAAGGTCAAGAAAACCTTTCTCAATTTTATCTCCACAATCATAGCCATGTGACATAGGCAGAGACAGTGACAGAGTGAAAAGAGCAACTATTTTTAAAGTGCTTTTCTTCTCTCCCCACCCCCATACAATAAAAAAGCAGAAGCAGAATGCTCATTTACAGAAATCTTTTGCTTAAATCTTTCTTACATCATTTCTTTATGCCAGAGAGATAGTGTTAGGAAAAAAAAATGCTAAGCTAGTTTTTAAAATAATGGACTGCTACCAATGGTATGCGGAAGCCAGGCTAGAATGTGCCTTCTTCCAATAAAGTGAGAACAAGACAAGTATTCAAGGCAGACAGTATACTATGGATGAGTTGCTGTATGCTAATATCCTGATCTTTATAGTAAAGTAAATTCCCTATAAGCTTCCGGTGTGAAGGAGACAACTTTCTGTTGCATAAACGTCACAATGTTAAACAGAAAGTACAGGTAATTCTCAACTTACTACCCCAATTGAGAACAGAATTTTTGTCATAAGTTGATGTGGTTGTAAAGAGAGATGTCATGTAACCACACCAATGGCGGCTATCCCAGCATTCCCTGTTGCAGTTGTTAACTAAGAACCGCAAGTCATTAATCAAGTATCTACACAAAACAAAGCCATCCCAGACTTGGACCCTCCAGCTCCGATTTCCCCCCACCTCCAGGAAGATAATGGACTGCCTCCAACTCACCCCACCCACCTACTTTGTGGGATGGCAAGCAGCCTCAGAACCACGAAGCTTACTCAGCTTGCCTTCTCTCCAGTTCCCCGCGCTAGCCTTTCACCTTTTGTGCCCAGCCACTGTGGCTGAAGAAGCACCTCACTGCCTTTGCTGCCTGCTTTGTGGACCCTTTTCACTTCCTTTGCCGTCTCCTTTTTGGATCCAGCTTCTCCAGTGATCATTTTCTACACACACTAAATCTTCATAAATCTCTTCAGCGCAACTTTAGCCTTGGGTAAGAAACAATGGCCCCTGAGGCTGTAAGGGCAAGGAGGTTGCCAAGCGCCCAAATTTTGATCATATGAGGATCGGGAGGCTGCAATAGCCATAATTTGGGCATGGGTTATCAGTCCATTTTTTTTAAGCACCGTTGTAATTTTGAACGGTCGCTGAACAAATGGTTGTTGAGGATTATGTAGTACCTTATGCTGTTACGGAAGAATCTTATGCTGTTACGGAAGAATCTTATACAATTCTATAAAAATATTGCAAGTAGTTAAGACACTTACCTGTATTTACATCATTATCCTTGTGCCCTCCTCCCCAAAGCCCCTTTTCTTCTGGTTTGACATAACCACATACTTTTGGGGATTCTAATCGTGAGATATCCTTGATATCTTCAGATCTATACACCAAAAGCCTTTCATCTTTTGTGTTGTTGAGAAACCTCCATAAGGGCTAGAATAGAAAAAAATAATTGATTTTGTTTTCACGTCTGTTCAAAAATAAGCTACCCTACGTTCAACAGAATGTCTTTTAAGTAAATGCACCTTAAGTGGAGTAACTTATCAAAAGCTGTCAGTTCAGAACTCAATATGCTAAAGACTAGTATTCTTTAAAACAATTATTTATGTTTGTAAATATATCTAATTCTGTCCTAAACCACCTTGCGGGGCTTTGTAAGTATGCAATAGATTTGGGTTTGTTGTTTTTTTTCATTAGGTAAAATTATCTTCATTTCTAGTCAATATAGCTAAACAGCTCCCCTATCCATTCTCTTTAAAATAGCTTGCGAAAATCATGAATTTGAATAATAATGCTACATTTTAAAATAAATAACTTCATTCAGGTCTGAACCTTGGTTAGTTTCAAAATAATGTCATTACATTTATCAGACTCGCTATTGATACTGAGCCAGGATTTAGGCTCGTATATTATTCCCACAAGGGACGCGGTGGCTCAGTGGGTTAGGACGCTGAGCTTGTCGATCAGAAGGTCGGCAGTTTGGCGGGTCGAATCACGAGTGCCGCGTAGCAGAGTGAGCGCCTGTTACTCGTCCCAGCTTCTGCCAACCTAGCAGTTCGAAAGCACGTAAAAATGCAAGTAGAAAAATAGGGACCACTACGGTGGGAAGGTAACAGCGTTTCGTGCGCCTTTGGCGTCTAGTCATGCCGGCCACATGACCACGGAGACGTCCTCGGACAAGCGCTGGCTCTTCGGCTTTGAAACGGAGATGAGCACCGGCCCCTAGAGTCGGAAACGACTAGCACGCATGTGCGGGGGAACCTTTACCTTTTATTATTCCCACTCATACCAAAATCCACTGCAGTATAATGAGACATTCATAAGTGGCTCATTTTGCTCCTTACTGTTTTGTAAAATATTCAAAAAACACTGACCATTACAACGAGAGAAAGGAAGTTATTTCATGGAAATACTAGGCATTAATAAAATGACTGGATCTTAAATACAGAAGATGCCCAAAAGGTTAATTGGAAAACAGGTAGTGCTATAGTTATGACCACAACAGAGCCTGCCCATTATGTCAGTCATTAAAACCATTTTATGATCATGGTGGCACAGTGGTTAGAATGCAAAATATTGCAGGCCAACTCTGCCCACAGCCAGGAGTTCGATCCTGACTGGCTCATGATTGACTCAGCCTTCCATCCTTCTAGTGTCAGTAAAATGAGGACCCAGATTGTTGGATGCAATATGCTGAGTTTTTTAAACTGCTCAGAGAGTGCTGTAAAGCACTATGGAGTGGTATATAAATCTAAGGGCTATTCCTATTGTTATTTTACAGTTTATGCAGTGGTCACTAAGCCGAACTCTGCAGTCATTAAATGAAGTATCTGCTGGTTTTCAGCAAAGCTGGCTTAAAATGTAGTCACATGACCATAGGATGCTGCAAACAACCATAAATGCAATCATGTTGCAAAGAACCTGAAGTTTGGTCACGTGACCACAGGCAGCAGGGAGATATCTGATAGTCGGAACTTTGGGTTTGGATTGTAAGTTGCCTTTTTCAGGTAGTTTTTAGGCTAAAACAATTTATGGCAATTTTTAAAGAAACACTTTCTAAGCAGATGATTACTTACAGCAAGGGAGAAAATTAATATGGTGTAATATGATTTTCCTAGATTTCGCAAAAGCATCATATTCCATAAGTCAGGAAGATAATCTTCCATTCAGGCTCCTTTTTGATATGATTATTTATATCACATTTTAAGAATGTTAAACTATTTTTTCTTTTTACGACCCTGTAATCCCTTGCTTTGGGATAGAGTAGGGGTGATTGAATGGAGTGGAGCCTTTGCTAGCCAGATGCCCTTCCTGATGCCTATGTGGAGTTTGCAGCAGATATTTTCTCTTTGCACCCTGGCACGAGAAACTCAACCTTCCAAGTAGGAGGCAAGTGTCTTCATCTCTGGGCCGCCATGCCACTCAAAGTATGTTAAAAGAATGTTAAAATATTACAATCTATTAAAAAAATTTAAGCAATCATTTGGCTACATGTAGATTTATGTAATGGGATATACCTCAACATTATATTCTTCTGCATCTGTATTGATCCTCACTGTGAAGTCACTTTCACCTATGTGAGCTATAACTTTGGAATTACTCTGACCTGGATATGGGGGGAAAAAGAAAAAAAATGGATCTATTAATGGCAGCAAATAGTATAATTTCCTTTAGTCAGCAACTACTGTATAGTGAAAAATACACCAGGTCCTACTTGAGTTAAGCCAAACATGCTAGATTGTAACAGGTCAGTTCACATTTGCAAAGAAATTACATATTATGAATTTGAGGTTATTTCATGAGATTCAAGGAAAATCTTTGGGTATATTCACTGACTATATCAAAAGACATGTTCCAGGGCCTGGAGCTTGGGAAGCAAAATGAACCAGAGAGGTCTTTTGTCAAAATGTTTTTTTTGCTTGAGTTTATCCCTGGTGACCGTTTTATTATTTTTTATCCTTTGCTAATATTAATTTTTAATTTTTAGCATTTGTTAACTGGGGAGTGACATTTGTGAGATGGGAAGCCATCTGAATCAATATAATATCAATATTACTTATTTCCAATGATTTTATTATTGTAAACAATATGAATAACTTCTTTTAAATTTATATTACCTTCCAACATTTTTTAATCACTTTGCTTTAGTATTTTGTACTATGGGTCCATTAACGCTCTTGCTGTCATATAGGTAGTCCTTGGGTTACAATGGCAATTGGGACTGGGAATTCTCTTGCTAAGTAACAAGGTTCTTAAGTGTAACATCATGTGACTGCATCATTTAACAATGGCATCTCCGCAGTCTCAATTGCCATTGTTAAAGGAGGATTTCACATCATCATGACTTCTGATTTCCTGAGAGCTTCTTCAATTGACTTTGCTTCTGGGAAGGTAGCAGGAAATATTGGAAGCTGTGAACACCTGATCATGGCTTGCTGCAATGTCATAATTGCCAGCCAGGCACCCAGATCACAATCTGGCTGGCACTCTGAGGACCCATCGTTAAGTCCCCATTGTATAGTGCCACTGTCATAACCCAAGGACTACCTGTATCAGACCAAGTGCGCTAACTGGACCCAAAGATTATAACCATCCTGTCTCATTTTTATATGATATTCATGGTCACCCGGTCTATTTGTGGACCAAAATCAAGCTCTATCAGTCTAAATTAGCCTATAAAACTCGCCATGGCTGGGGATTATACTATCCGTACTACCTACCCATTTGTTCCCGTCTGTTGGCGGAGCTTCTGCTCCAATTACTTTCCCAAATTCAGATGCTGCAAGTAGCAATGCAATAAGGCACGCTTATAATTTTGCCTTTGAGGCACCAGTCAGACATATTCATTCTCTCCAGTCCTTTCATTACCTTAATGTTTAAAAGGTAAATGCTGAAATCAAAAGTTGTAATGAGTTTGCTTAGGTTTCTACTGTTTATGAATTGTAGTCTTAATCATTTTAGCTTCTAAGAATTATGTCATTTTTGAATATAATTAATAAATATTAGCACTCAGAATGCCAATAGACTCTAGTAACAGATCTATTATGCATTCCATTTACACAAATACCTAGTAGCTATCTGCAAAATCCGCAGTGTGGTTTGGCTGCTCCAATAGCCGTTCCTTGTCTTCTGAGATTAATTTTTCCAGAACAGAAAGTTGTTTGTGGTATTCCAGATCATGGCAGTTTATACATTTTTTTAATCCAATTTGACTTTTCGTATGCTAGTAATCCTAAAGGAAATCAACCCTGTTTCTTTGGAAGGATAAGATACTGAAGCTGAAGCTCAAAATACTTTGGCCACCTAATGAGAAAAGAGGACTCATTGGGAAAGACCTTGATGCTGGGAAAGATTGAAGATTGAAGGCAAAGACAGAAGGAGAAGGCAGAGGATGAGATGGTTAGATAGTGTCATCGACAACAAACATGAATCTGGGCAAACTCTGGGAGACAGGAGAGGACAGGAGAGCTTGAACTGCTATGGTCCATGGGATCATGAAGAGTCGGACATGATTTAGCAACTGAACAACAATGCTAGCAAGCAATGCTTACTTGTATACACTTACCAACAATATGACCTGTGAAAAATTCTTGCCATTGTACAGGATACTCTCTTTCATTGCCTTGGCCATCAAGAATAAGTGCTTGAAAGTTTTTTGAAAAATGGTCTGCTGTTGATCTTAAATATAATTGAAAATGCCTGTAAAAAATAATTTCAGATGTATCTAAAATACTTGATTTCATTATGCACAATATATTAGCAACTGTTGCATATGGCTCTCTATGGAGTTGATGACAAATAGCGTCAAGAATGTTTACTAGCGGCTTTAGCACAAATTGTTTTTTTTAATTTTCAAACCTGAGATAAATGTTTAAGAAAATACATCAATACATTATTAAGAGAGATTCAAAGGCTCTGCATACGTATTTGAGCTTTAGATACTGAACTACCATGCTTGCCAATACATTTGCCTGGTGGGTGAAAGCCAATGATATATTATCTTACATTATAAAGGCCCTAAAATAATTTCCTTTTCATTCCTAATAGACATAATGTTCCTACTACTCAGATAATACGTGATTGCAGCGATACATAAACAAGACCGATTCTGCATTTAACTAGAAAAAAAAATCATACCTATGCAATGCTGAAAAACTAATAAGCTTCTCTATGTGGGATTCAGGTTGGAGATCTCTTCGTCTGACTGAATGTTGTTGGATGTTGGACACAGAAAGAATATCATAGTCTGAAAGAACAGACTCCAATCTCTCTGGGGAATAAAGAAAGTGAAGACTTAAACAGAACAAATATAAAGTGAAGTATTGGTCTGTAACTAAATGGAACAAGATGCAATGTTAAAAAGAGGCATCCAAGCATATCTCCCACTGAAGCTGCACTATATAAGTCATGTGACTCAGTCTCACTAATTTGACGTTTGTGATTTAGTAAACTGGATTGTGTTCGTCACTCACGCCCCTGAAAATATTAGGTTTTTGTTATATGGAATATTGTTCCCTTTTAATGTCTCATTTCATTTACAAGAAAGTGCCAAAATGAAATGTATATACCAGTAATTATATTCTTTCAAGAACTCTATGGAAATGACATGAAGCATGAATAAATGGCTATATTAGAAAACTGTAACAGAATCAGGAACTGAAACTCAAAACTCCACACCCCATTCCAGAGATATTTCTTAAGAATTACAACTACTTGTTTCCTGCGCCAGAAAAAAATAGTACACATTCAAGATCTTTAAAAATATCTTCTATGAGCATCTGCAGCTATTTTATGCCTATCCACACAGTACAGTACTGTTCAATAATACAAACTCAGCTGAAAACTTTTCTTAATTTATATGGGTGACTCTTACACTGTAAAGGGAGGCCTAAGCTCCCTATAATAAAGATGTATCTCACCTGCCATAAGGATAGTTTTAACATCATGTCAATGTTTAACTGTGCATGAAATCACCTATGGCTGTGTTTACAGTCCTGATCTCAGTATTGGAACAGTATAAATAGTCCTCGACTTACAACATTTGTTTAGCGACTGTTCAAATTTACAACGGCACTGAAAAAAATGACTTATGACCATTTTTTACACTTATGACCATCAGAGCATCTCCATGATCGTGACATCAAAATTGAGACATATGTTTTTAGGACAGTGTCCTAGGGTCATGTGATCCCCTTTTGCAACCTTCTGACAAGCAAAGTCAACAGGAAGCCAGATTCACTTAACAACCGGGTTACTAACTTAACAACCGCAGTGATTCACTTAACTGTGGCAAGAAAGATCCTAAAATTCACTTAACTGTCTCGCTTAGCAACAGAAATTTTGGGCTCAATTGTGCTCGTAAATCAAGGACTACCTGTGCAAAAAATACGAATGACCATCCCAGCTCTATCTAAGAGTAATTAGAATTTTTTGGTAGGTTGCTCCTGTTTTTGACACTGTTTCCTAGAAAACCTCACTGCCTCCAAGAAACCACCAAAAGATGGGCTTGACTTAACTCTTGTACTATTTTTTTAATCTCCAATTTGCCTCCCACCCTCGTGAATTTTTTTAAACAATTGACATTCCACTATTTTATAACATTTAATGATAGTGGAACCTAAGATGGTAATGCCCATCTTCACTTCCCCAAGCTCTTTGTAAGGACCTCCCCCTCCTTTCTTCAGACCATTTGCTTCCTACCAGCACAGGGGTAGGAACGTCTCTACAGGTAGTCTTCAACTTACAACAGTTCATTTAGTGGCTGTTCAAAGTTACGACGACACTGAATAAATTGACTTATGAGCATTTTTCATACTTACCTTTCCAGCATCCCCATGATCATGTGATCAAAATTCAGATGCTTGTCAACTGGTTCATATTTAGGAACCAGTTGCAGTGTCCCTGGGTCATGTGATCATCTTTTGCGACTTTCTGACAAGCACAGTCAATGGGGAAGCCAGATTCACTTAACAACCACATTACTAACTTATCAACTGCAGTGATTCACTTAACACCTGTGGCAAGGAAAGTCATAAATGGGGCAAATGCTCACTTCACAAACGTCTCACTGAACAACATTCATTGTGGGCTCAATTGCGGTGGTAAATCGAGGACTACCTGTACGTGCTATTAGTGTATTTTGTAGGCAGAGCTCTTCAAGCACTCAAAATCCTCCCCAAAGGAGAAGAGGACCTCTTTTTTTTTTTTCTTACACACCCCGTTCAACCGGTTTACAACTATTGAGCAGCCCCCTGCCTGGGCATGGAGTTTTTCCCGCCCCCCCCCCGTCAAATGTTCCCAAAGAAGCGTCTCTTCCCAGGCAACCTCCGGCAAATCCCGCAGTCCCGCTAAATGGCGCAAAGCGTTCGCGCTGGCAGGCGTTGCCCGGCCTTTCCCGGATGGAGAAACAGTTCAGCTTCTCAACAGGCTCCCTTTCCAGCAACTCTCCGCGACGGCCAACGCTTTGCCCCCCCCCCCCACCGCCACCCATTTACTTGGCACCCCGCATGGCAGCTTCAAGCGGGGAGGAAGCCTCTCGGAGAGCCCGCTCGGCTCCAGCCAGGGATTCGTCCCGGTTTGAGCCACCCCGACGGGAGGAAACAGCCCACCAGTTGGCAAAGCGGGAGGAGGACCGCTCGGCTTCTCGGGTTTCTGTCGCGGGGGGTGGCGGGTGGCAGCGAAGCGAGCTCTCCCGCCTCCCCGCCTTTTTTTCCCCAAGCACTCACCGAATCGCGACTCCCGATGCCCGCCTCGGGGTCGCAGGGCGGAAACCCCTTGCGCTAGCAGCAGCAGCAGCAGCAGCAGCAGCGAGAACAAAGCGGGAAGCGGCCGCCGACCGGAGCGACGGGACTGAGGCTGCATGGTCCCCGGGCGGCGGCAGAACTCCTTCTCCTTCCTTCTTCGCGCTCACATCGGCCGACGTCCAACCTTCCTCCTCCGGCCCCAGGGAGGCTCTCTCTCCCACATACACTTACACACACGGAAGATGAGAGCCGGCCTCCCGCGGAGCATGACGGGCCGGCAGAGCGGCCGCCATCTTGTTCCGCTCGGGAAGGGGAGGAGCGTTTCCCAGCGACGTTGGGGAGAAAATAAATAAATAAATAAAAAAGCGGCGGTTTTTTGGTTTCGTTCTTGCTTGCCGTGGCGAGAAATAGCGCTGGTATCCTGGGAATGAAGAATAAATGCATTTTTGTTTTGTTCGTTTTTTTCTGCTGGGGCTCCTGTGCCGCTTGGCAGGTTTCCTAAATGTTATGTGAGCTCTCGGTGGCAGCAGCCGGCCCAGCTTGACTGAGGTGGGCAGTTAAATCGGCCGTCACGGAGTAGTACAGGCTACTCCTCGACCTACGGCCACAGTTCAGCCCAAAATTAAGGGAGACATTTGTTAAGTGAGTTTGTCGCCATTTTACGACCTTTCTTGCCACAATTGTCAAGTGAATCATTGCAGTTGATAAGTTAACCATCTGGCTGTTAAGTGAATCTGGCTTTCCCCCGTTGACTTTGCTTGTCGCAAAAGGGGTTCACGTGACCTTGGGTCACAGCAATGGTCATAAACACGAACCAGTTGCCAAGCATCTGAATTTTGATCGCATGATCATGGGGATGCTGCAATGATCGTAACTCTGAAAAACAGCAATAAGTCACATTTTTCAGTGCCGCTGTAACTTTGGTCACTGAACGAATTGTTGGAAGTCAAGGACTTACCTGTACAAGGACTATCTGGAGAGGTAAGAGTTGCAGACTAGACTGGAAGAGCGACAACCCCGAAGAACGACGAAAAAGAAAGTTTCATGGAAGTGTCTCTAGTGAAGTTACACATAATCAAGCTCATTTGGAAGGAGACTTTGCTTTCCAAGAGCCTTGGTGGAGCAGTGGGCTAATGCCTCCTTAAGTAACACCAGCTGCCTGCAATTAGCGCAGGTTTGCATCCCACCAGGCTCAAGGTTGACTCAGCCTTCCATCCTTCCGAGGTAGGTAAAATGAGGACCCAGATTGTTGGGGGCAATAAGCTGACTTTGTAATAATGCCGCTTGGTGTGTGTGTGTAAGCCCTAATAAGCAGGCATATACATAGAATGAAGGCTACTGCTAAGCTTGTAAGCCGCCCTGAGTCTTCGGAGAAGGGCGGGATATAAATGGAATTAAAATAAAAAAATAAAAATAAAAATTTGGGGCTACTGAAAAAAAACTCCACTCTTGGCTTGAAGGTCTCCTTGGTCAGTGTTGAAACTGTCAGGAGTATCCTTATCTGAGATCTGGATGGCAGCCCTGACCCTCTCTAAAGCCTTTCCTCAGAAATTGAAGCCTCTGCATCCAATGGCACTGTGTGTTATTCAGTCCTAAAATTGTGTTTTTATTCTGCCCTCTATTGCTATATAATGGCTTTATTGGAGGAGAAAAAAGTTTTGAAATCCTATGAGGGTTCTCTTTCCCATCAGTTGTAATTTTGTTTGACTTTAGAATGATTAAACAGATTTTTTTCCCCTCCTCAAGTTCTGGAGTAAGATTCAGCAGTGAAGGAAAGGAACTTGACTAAAAGTGACAATCATTAATTTATAGCATTCCAAATCTAGTTATAAAGGAGTTACAAGGGAGCAGAAAAAGCAGGTGTAAAGGTTCAAGCCATTATCAGTATTGTAACCTAGGAAACAGGTTTCAGTACTATACGGTCCCTATCCTGTACAAGAATACTAAATTATCAGCATACAGGAACTGGCAATCATGAAGCAGACATGAAACCTCTAAGCTAGGCTAGCATTTTGCAAAATAAATCTGTTGCACTAGGAATTTTTGGGGTAAATGGAGACCAGAGGTTAGAAGAAAATCATCCTAAACTCACTTAAACAAATTTCTCACTTAGCAACATAAATTTTGGGGTCAATTGTGGTCATAAGTCGAGGACTACCTGTATTTCTACCCAATTCTGTACCCCACTTCTATTTGTAAAGGTAATTATGCAAATAGGTCTATTTCTAATCTGTATCATGAATCTAACCTTAAATCTATTTTGCTATCAATAATGTTTGCCCCTTAAATATGACCCATCATTTTGCTACACCTAATCCAATGTTCAACGATATGCTCTTGAGTGAAAGTGGCATTTTTGGAGAAAAAGGGAGATACGAGCACTCAATTTTAAAGAAATAGAAAAATCTCATGAGACAAGCTACATATAGTGACAGTAAGATTCTTAAACATACTTTTTGCTAGCACCTACAATTGTAATCTTGAAATTGAAATCCTTTTGGGTTACCTGAATAAGGGAATAATTCTGATTTATCTCCCCCCCCAACCAAAGGATGCTGTGGTGGTGCTGGCAGAATGCCTGAAGGCTGTAAGTCTGGATGAGGAAGTACCTACCAACTTCTATTCATCCATGGCAAGGTGGAATGGCTATAGGTGATATTTCGTTCAACTCTGAATGGAATGGTGCTTCCCCAGTCTTAGCTGGTGTGCAATGTGCAATTTAGGAGTCCATCTGGACTCATAGCTCCTGCTCAAGCAGGTGGCAGCCATGGGGGGCGGGGGGGGGAAGCTTTCGCAGATTTGTCTATTGTGCCAATTGCACTTTTCCGTGGACCGGGAAGCCTTGCTCATGGTCACAGAGTTTGGATTACTGCAATGCATTCTACTGGACTATCTAGAAAATGAAGTGGTCCAGAATGCAGCAATGCACAAGAACCCCTAGATTTGCCCATGTAAGACTTCTGTTGCGTGAGCTGTGTGGGCTTTGTTTTTTTCTGGCTGCAATTCAAGGTGTTCTTCCCCTTTAAAGCCCTGTCACACAGCCAGGTTATATGCAGACATCTACAGGACATCGGCCTGTCCTGTCTGGTCAGATAGGGTAGGTATGCTTGTTTCCTTCCCCTAAATATTATCATCTGGTGGGAGCTAGCAAGCATGCCTTTCCTGGGACAGCCAACTGTCCTATGGAACACTGTGCACCACAGAAGTTAGGCAAGCCTCTATCCCCCAGGCCTTGTGTAAAGCTTGGAAGTCCTGTTTTTTTTCTTCCCCCAAGTGCTAGGGTATTATTAGGTGACTGCACATCATGGGCTTCACTTGGTGCCAGGTTTTTTGTTGGTTTTTAATGTCTTGGTTTTATAGTTTTAGTGTGGTTTTGCATGTTCTTTCTACTTGACTGGGAGCCATTCAGAACGCGTTACAAGGTGAACGGCTATAAAATGATTAAAAGAAATAAAAGGAAAAGAAATAAAAAGATTAACAAAGATTGAGATCCTTAAACTTACGGCTGTTGAATTATTTTCTCCCCAGACTTTTTGAAAAGGATTCAATATAGGTAATTTGTCTTTACTTTCAATTCAGCAGTCCAGCTTGTTAAGCAAATAATTGTATTTTTAGAAAAGCTGCATGTAAATGTTACAAAGCAACATTTTATGGTTTATAAAATGTAATTTTATTTAATGTTATTTTGTTACATAGGGCATTAACATTTTCACAAGGCTTTTTTGGGACTACAATCAATGATTAGCAACACACAATAGTGGTCCATCTACCTACAGAACAAATCACTGGACGAACTTGACACCTTCATACATGTGCACAAATCTGCATGGAAAAGTTTTATACTTGGACATGTGACCACTTTCCCCATTCCAGTGTTAAGAAATGACATGCAATTTAGTCTGCCAAAAAGGCACTCCCTGTTTTCTGGCAGTAACATGCTGCTTCTAAGACATAATCAAGTGAATACCAGAACTACAAAGGCAGGAGTGTGATATTTTATTGGGAGGGGATAGCAATTGGACAGCAGCAACTGAAGAGTAAGAAGAGTCCCTGTATTTAAACACTCCAATAGCTCCTGCTGTACACACATGTAGGAAGCCACACTACTATGCTTTCTATGTAGCCCAATACTCCCATATCCTACAGAAAGGAATTAACAATAGTGTGTAAAAGTCAAACCAAGTAACTCCTGAATAAAAAGGGAATGTGAAGAATTGAACTGCATAAAACTCTTTAGTTGCGTTACTCAAATATTTGTGTTTTTTCTGTAATACCAAAACAATTGCTTGAAGGACCTGGTTCAGATTTCTTTTAAAAAAATACCAAATAACTTTAGTCTGCTACTTAAAGTGTTTGGAAATTATTTGTTTATATGAAATTTAAGCCAGTATTAATACTTTTCTACAGCAGTAACCGCACACCAGGAAGGCCAAGACAAACACAAATCAAGGAATGGATTTTTCCCAAAGCTGCAGTGTGAAAAGACTATAAATTGATTTCCATACATATGGATGGGTTCTCTTTGCTATAGGAAATCCAAGTGGAGCTATAAGGAATGAGACGTGTAAAAAGATTTCTTGAGGAGAATCGACACTCCAGGTTCAACTTAATTTTCCGCACCTTCCGCAGCATCACATTCTTCCCCTGCGCTGTCTGATGTCCATAACTAGAAAGAAAAACAACCAGACTGAAGTACAGCACATTCAAGTTTAAAGATACACTCATTCTGCCTTTCAGCCCCGAATAACTTCTCAAACAACCTCACTCCCACACACACACATATTGAAATCTTCTAAATGGCAGAGTAAATAAGTAATGGCAAAGATAACTGGCTTTTTAAATGATGAGTTCATACTCCTTTAAATAGCTTTACCTACATCATGTGAAACCGTTTTACTTGGATAATATGTCATATATGCATTTCTATTTAAGTTTAGCCAAGGGAAATAGTCTTAGACAATATCAAGAATGTATGTCTACTTTTATTCCTATACCAAACAGCCTTGGCTTGCAACTATTATTCCTAAAGGTACTTTCCAAAAAATTACAATTAAAGAGTTGCAAACTTAGATTTTAAACAGTTATTCTAAGAAAATTAAATGGCGTATCTTACTGTGAGGTTGTCTCTAAGCAACTGCATGATGAGTGTGCTATCTTTGTATGAGTCTTCATTCAGTGTATCAAGTTCAGCAATGGCTTCATCAAAAGCCTGTAAGAGACACAAAGACCAGTCTTACTCATTTCAGGAAAAAGACCTCCCCAAAGTAAACATTTACATAGAAAGCTAAATCAGCTTTCGTCATAAGTA
Source organism: Vipera berus (assembly GCF_964194415.1). Lineage (NCBI taxonomy): Eukaryota > Metazoa > Chordata > Lepidosauria > Squamata > Viperidae > Vipera > Vipera berus. The sequence continues at coordinate 218,834,849 of NC_138202.1, read as the reverse complement.
TATCTTATTTCTTTAATGAAAACTTCTCCAAGTTATATATTATAATTATATATTATACAAGAATTATTAATACAAAATCTGTTTGATGAAGCTTTCAAGCAAAAGAAAGAAGGGGGATACTTAGCCACAATGTTTTCATCTGGTGAACAAGATTTATCATACATACTTTAGACAACAGGGGAAAAGAGAGCAATCAATCCTAAGTACTGTTCCTTCAAAGTTTCACTGTGATCAATGAAGGAAAAGATGCAACCTTATACAGTGGCAGTTGCATCCTGAAATCACTAAGTGAAAATCTGTGAAGAACAATTAAGTGTCCTTTAGTACACTTCACTGTTAATGGGTCTCTCAAGTTTCAGCATGTAAATCATGGAAAAAGATACATCACTCTAGACTATATTTTACAAGAACTCTATGTTCTCTACATGCAATTCTCATTTAAGAAAATAAGCAGATGAGGGACTTCCGGTGGCTCCGCGGCGACGGAGGGAGCCTTCCCGGGCTGCCCGCGGCTCAGCTGTTGTTTTTTTTCGCCCGAAACAGCGCCGATCAGCTGTTCGGGCGAATCCGAAGCCCCCTCCTCGGGAGAAGAGGAGGGGGCGAGCCCCCAGGTAGGGGTAGAGTTCTCCAGGGCCGCCTGAGCTTATGGCTTGGGCGGCTGAAGGATTGAACTCCCCCGTAGCCTGGGCTGCTCCCAGCTGGCCGTCGCCTCTGCTCCTGATTCTTGGAGCAGAGCCAGCCGTCTGCGACCACCCCTGCCTGAAGGAATGACTATGATTTAAAGGAGCAGGCAGAGCGATACAAGAGGAAATGGTAAAGAGGATTACTATGTTTTACTCTCCAGCTTGATGGACTTTTTTGGATTACAAATTTGAAGTGAAAGTGCGTCATATTTGGTAAAAGATGGCGGCTAAACCACCCCCTAAAACTCTTCGGAGTGCTGGAACTTCTCCTGTGCAACAATCATTATTGCAGGCGCTGCATCCTCCTGATGTATTGACATCAAAGGACTTACAAGATGCTCTTGAAAAACATACCCAGGTAATTTTGGAATCAATTAATATTAGATTTGCACAGATGGAGGAGAAATTGGAGAAATTGGAGGAGAGAATGGAGGAGAGGATGGAACAGAAGCTCAAAGCGATGAGGGTAGACATCTTGACTTCAGTGTGTAAAGTGGCTCGGTGTGTGGAAGAATTGGAGGAAAAGCTAGAAGACTTGACTCAAAAGAATGCTATATTAGAAGCAAAAGTATTGGAGAATGAAAATAAAATGGAAAAGGAACTGTGTCTTGCTGAATATTTCCAGATGCAGTTTGCCATTAGAATTAGAGGCTTAAAGGAGAATACTAAGGAAGATCTAAAGCAGCTGGTTTCTGAGGCTTTTGAAATAGTGTTGAAACAGCCAGCATCTGAAATAAAAGGAGGCATGGACAAAGTGTTTCGTGTGAATTCATGGATTGCCAGACAGAGGAAGTTGCCTAGAGATGTGGTGGTATATTTTGCAAAAAGGGAAATTAGAGATGAAGTTATACAAGCTGCTTATGATACTAAAGTTATGATTGCTAATCAAGAAGTTTTGGTCTTAAAAGAAATTCCTCCAAAGATTCTAAGGAGAAGGAAGGATTTTACATTTCTTGTGCAAGAGCTCAAGCAACGAGATATAAGGTTCAGATGGGAGATCCCAGTGGGGTTGATGGTGACGCACGAAGGTAAAAAGTACCGTTTGGTTACTGTGATGCAAGCGCGTGATTTCTACAATAATGTTTTAAATGCAACGCCATTAACACTTTTGGAAGCTGGAAAGGGATCTGGAGAAGGAGTGCATCAAGAGGCCGAAGATGGTCAGATAGAAGACAACGGTGTTGGAGGAGATCAAGATACAACCTCGTTGGATGAATCTATAAAACAGAGGGTGACGCGTGCTGCTGCAAAACGATCTAAGAAGAGAAAGTAGCAGGAATCGCAGAAGTCTTTGGAATTTTTACGATATAGTCAAGTAGTCAAGTAGGGGAGGGGGGAAAAGATTTGGGTGTAGACGCAATATATTTCTATATTTGGTGGTTTTGTGGAGAGGGTGAGCTTTTTTGGATTAAAGTTCAAGTTTTGTTTGCAATTTTTTTTTTTTTTTTTCCTTTTTTGTTGTGTTTGGAATAATTATAGATGTGGTACGGGAAGAGGACCGGTCGATTACAGAAGAGTTGACTTTAAAGTTTTTTGATTTGGGATCCTTGGTTAATTTGGAAAACTATTTGTAAGAATGTTATATCATGGAATGGATAAAATGGATGGAGTTTATTTAGGATAAGTATAGGGTTGAGAAGGGTTTTTTTTTTTTCTTTTTCCTTTTTTTTGTTTTTAATATATGTTTAATACTATTAAGGTTTGTTCCATTCTATATAAGCTAGAGAGTGTCCTTTTCTTATTCTAGTTTTTTTTTTTTATATATATATGTTTAATATTGTTAAGGTTTGTTTTATCCTATATAAGCTAGAGAGTGATGGATTTTAGAATTTATAGTTGTTAGTATATGGTTGCTTAGGTTTGCTTTTTTTTATATATATATACCTTGTATTCAGCTCTGGGAAGTAGGGGGGGGGGAGGGGGGGAGGTAGGGGGGGGAGGAGGGAGGGGGGAGGAGGGGAGGTAGGGGGGGAGGAGGGAGGGGGAAGGGGGGTTTTCAAGGGAAAATTGTATTTTAAAACTTTTCAATAAAAAAAAAAAAAAAAAAAAAAAAAGAAAATAAGCAGATGAGACTACAAAGTCCTCTCCCTTAACGTGCATGCACAGACATACACAAACAAAAACTTACTGTCTTGGCCAATGTGCAGGCCAATTCTGGATTGTTGAGGATCTCATAATAAAACACCGAAAAGTTAAGCGCTAGACCCAAACGAATTGGATGTGTAGGTTGCATCTCTTTCTTGCTGATGTCAAATGCTTCTTGATAAGCTGCCTGTGAATTTTCTATTGTTTCTGTGAAGAAAAGGGAAAAATAAGTGAAAGCAACCTAAAAAATTAGCCAAGACTATTATCCACACAAGCAGGACGTAATACATAATGCTCCTGCCTTTTATAATGGCTTCATACACATTTGTTGTAACTGAAAACTATAGGTTTAAATGAACATAGTACTCACGTTTCCTGTCATCTCCACTTGCAACTTCTGCAAGATAACGGAAATAGTCTCCTTTCATCTTCAAATAAAAGACCTTGCTCTCTGGATTAGTTGCGTTAGCTATTAAGTACTTGTCCAGCAGTTCCTATCACAATAAAAATGAACACAATAGCGGCCATTTGGTCATGTATCACCTTGCTTAGATTCAGGTAAAATTTTACCACCATAAAAGGACAGCACATTCAATTACATGAAAACATTTAAACGACTGTACTATGTTGTAACTGGGTACAATTGCACTTTAGGTAAGAAAATGCCTTAAATAAAATTCTAGGATTATCTTACTAGTTATGCAATACATAATATCTAGGCCAGCGTTCCCCAATCTTTCCGGGTTGGCAGCCTGGCGCAGGGGAGGGTGGAAAGAGGGGATGGTTTTGTGTGAGGGGCAGGCATGCACACACATGGATAACTTCATTTGTGAGAGCGGCGGGCGCATGGGGACTCCTGATCTAGGCAATACTTATACAAATTACTAACAAGAAATTAAGGACACATACCCATTAACTTTTATTATCTGGCACTTTAAAGTGGGGGGAAAGCACATAAATATAAAATAAACACATAAAATAAATGCACTATTAATTATATAGCTGCCCATCTTATATCAAATTCTGGGAAGGTTCCAATCAATAAAAAACAGAATACTTATACCTATTAAAACCATAAACATTAAAAACCTGGTACCAAAGTTAGGCTTCCAACATCCTCATTAAATCCTCATCCACCTCATCAGATTCCAGTGCCTGGGGGAAAAGCCAAGTCTTTTAAGTATTTTTCAGAAGGAGGGTATTTAACTGGTCATATATTTAATTGAAAATTCATTCCACATTTCATTCAGTATTTTATTAAGGCAACTTGCACAGCTCTCCTTGTTCCCTTGCAACACTTTGAGACAAGAACCTAGATTTTCCAATTCCTAATCAAATGCCTTAATTACCATATCATTTAGAGCTCTAGAAATATTTGCTATAAGTATTAATACAACTGTTCTGAAACATTCATGGGCCAAGAATCTTATTCACCTGCTCACCCATCATGAATTTTTTTTTAAAAAGCAGAGAATCAGTACCTTTGATTCAGTTGAGATGTTGGCCCTTCTCCTGTTTTCCTTCCTCTGACTGTTCTTCACTCAACTTTCTTTTTCTGTCTTATTCTTTCAGCACTATGTAATATATACATTACTTTGCTCTCTAATTTAACTAATAAGTAGCTCCCCTATGTTTACAATACATAAATAAGTGTTTCTGAAGAATATTGCTAGAGTGATGATTCTAAAGGTGGGTGGAACAGTGTTATTTTTCTGGAATTTCTCCCAGCATTGTTTTCTCTCCCTCCCTCCCTCCCTCAATGGCCAGAGAAGATAGATCTGTTAGGCTTTTAAATGGGACATAATCTTATGCAGAATTGACTTGGGAGGCCGGTGTGTGGTGTAGTTGGTTCACATAGTGTGGTGGGATGGAGGGTTTGTTGTCACTGTGTGTTGAGGGGAGAGAGCACAGGGGGGGGGAGGCTCAGCTAATCTCAATGTACACATGTTGTACTTTGACAATAAAGGTTTATTATTATTATTTATTTTATTTTTTATTTTAATTCCATTTATATCCCGCCCTTCTCCAAAGACTCAGGGCGGCTTATCAGCCCGAAGCATCTAATTCTAGGTAGGATGAGAGCAAGCAGAACATAGCTGACTTAATTTGCAAGGGGATGTACAGGCAAAAGACAAGAATGGTAACAACAGGTGCCTGCAATTAGTGCAGGTTCGCATCCCACCAGGCTCAAGGTTGACTCAGCCTTCCATCCTTCCGAGGTAGGTAAAATGACGACCTAGATTGTTGGGGGCAATAAGCTGACTTTGTAAAAATGCCGCTTGGGGGGGGGGGCAAAAGCCCTAATAAGCAGGCATACACATAGAATGAAGGCTATTGCTAAGCACATTGATTTGTGCTTCTTAGATTGTAAGCCGCCCTCCTGAGTCTTCGGAGAAGGGCGGGATATAAATGGGATTAAAAAAAAAAATCTAAGTGCCAGGGATTTGAACATGAAAACTAATACAAGGTAGGCTTCCTTAAAATCAGTACAAGGTATAAATAAGCTAAAAATGAAATCCTGAAATAAAATAAGTAGGTACAGAGAGCCCTTAACTTACAAGAGTTCATTTAGTGACCATTCAAAGTTACAATGGCATTGAAAAATGTGACTTATAACCGTGTTTCATTGTTATGACCTTTCCTGCATCCCCATGATCAAGCAATCAAAATTCAGATGCTTGGCAATTGGTTCATATTTATGATCATTGCTGTGTCCCTTTATGTATTTATGTCTATGGTTTGATGTTAAAATCTAAAGTATCTTAAATGAAAATTTTGTTGCAACTGAAGCAGATTGCCCAATAAAAAAACTATTTTGCAACAGTGATTCTTAAAACAGCAATAGGTAGTGTTTTGTGATGGTTTGCAAGTCATTTGGACATTATATTAATATCTTTCTATACATGTGTATATGCTGTTCTAAACTGTAAGACTATCCAAGCCTGAAAAACAATAGACTGGGTGTGATTTGTATTTCTGCAGTGTGGCAACCTGCAGAATCCCTTTCCAACTGAATATGCAAAAGGGATAAAAGAGACAACATGGCTAAAGTTTTTTCCCACTTATAAAATGAAACTTCTATCAGAATTTCTATCTTCACTTTTCTAATTTTGACTTATTCTCTTAATAGTGCAGAAGCACCATGCTGTTCAATGCCAAAGCTGTGTGCAGATTTTTGCAGACAAAGAAATGTAGATTAGCCAGTTTATTTTGCAATGTTGTTCCAGAAGAGCTTTTAACTTTCCATTGCATGTAATGGTTTCTCTCAATATTCAGTGATTACTTTGAACATTTCTATAGTTTCATACCTTTGGTTTAAATGTTTTAAATTTAGCTATCTGGGAAGCCTTATACTGATCTTTTTATTGAATTCTTCTGAACTGAAAATTCATATAAACCTGATTTACAATGAAGCATTTCTGCCAACAGTGTGCATTCTAAAACACTATATTTAAGTATGAAATACTCTAGTAAGGTATCAAAACGTCTACTTGTGGGCCTTTCTTGATGCTTACAAGTATTTAAGCACTATCTCCCATTTTCCTCTTAGTATCTCTATAACAGTAATTCATACAGCTATAGCAACAACTTATTCCCACTAACCTGATATGATAGCTCTCTTGTAATCTAGCTACATGCTCCATTTTTTTAAAAGAAAAAGAATAACCAGTTACAGAACTGGAGTCATCATCTTTACTTATTTACAATGTAAAATCTGAAAAAACTGATAAATTCTCTTGTCTTATTTCAGTAACACTGCAGGTTTAGTCTGTCACCATTAGGAATTAAATAACTTGGACTATGACTTGTCATCAAGTCTTTTAGATAAGTAAAATACTTACATTGAAGAAAAAAAAATATGAAATCTGTTCCTCCCAAGTCATGCTTAGGAGCTAGAGATATAATCTGTAAGGATCAACCTTCATTATGAAATATGGGAAATTGTAACCTTTCTGTAAATTCATGAACAGTTTCGATGCTGTTTAATTTTCTGTATGTACACTTACTATGCCACATATTCTATATGCCTACTATAAACCAGATTATTAGCATCACCCCTTTTTAATTGCTTAAAAATATGCCAAGATTTTAATCATCTCCATTAGAAAACTCAGAAGAAAGATGAATCAGATTAAACAAATAAGTACTCTAACAATTCAATTGTGCAGTTTGCTTTCAAATATACTCCTTTGAAATAAAGAATATTGCAGCAAGACTTCCTTCTAAGTAAACAGGTTCAAGGACACATTGCTACAATATTTGGACTGCTGTGTACCCTCATCCAGAACAAAATACTATTCTGCATTCAAATTTTGTACTAACCAATACTGCTTCATAAACCATTTACACCATTTAATATTTTATTTTACTAATCAAGGGAGAACAAGGAACCTTGAAATGCTTGTTTAGCCCTTTCCAGCTTCAGAGCTACATAAGTAAACCCTAAACTTCAAAGGGCACAGGTCACACTTGGTCATTTTTTTCTTTGTAACCTTAACAAATAAAATGTATTTGTAAGGTCAGGTTCCCCTTAAGAAAGTCTCACTGATACATTCCAAGAAAGCAAGAAATGAAGAGTCAATTCATTCATACTGCTATCTTGCAGAATCTTTAATGCACACTAATTTATTTCAAGTTGAAGCCTCAGATATTATTGCTAAGACAAATCACTCACCTTAGAGCTAATGTCACTACTTTAAATGTCAACATGTCCATTTGCAATATTCTACATTACTTTCAACTTTATGTATAAAAGGTAAAGGTAAAGGTTCCCCCGCACATGTGTGCTAGTCGTTTCCGACTCTAGGGGCCGGTGCTCATCTCCGTTTCAAAGCCGAAGAGCCAGCGCTTGTCCGAGGACGTCTCCGTGGTCATGTGGCCGGCATGACTAGACGCCAAAGGCGCACGGAACGCTGTTACCTTCCCACCGGAGTGGTCCCTATTTTTCTACTTGCATTTTTACGTGCTTTCGAACTGCTAGGTTGGCAGAAGCTGGGACGAGTAACAGGCGCTCACTCTGTTATGCGGCACTCGGGATTCGACCCGCCAAACTGCCGACCTTCCGATCGACAAGCTCAGCGTCCTAACCCACTGAGCCACCGCGTCCCTTATGTATACATTTAATTTAAATGTATACTTTATGTATACATTTAAGTAAATGTAAGCTTAAGGGCAGATAATGCAAAGAGGAAACATACAGATTAATTAAAATCATGAAACGACCAAATTAGTCCAATTATAAAAATTCATAAGGCGGCACAGTAGTGGGGGAAAAAATCATACTGTGTATACAAAATTCTGATATTAGTAATACTTTTGGGGATCTAACCATTTTAGCAATGTTACTGAATCTGAAAAGAAAGTTTGATTCTTTTATAAAAAAAAAGTTCCCATAATCTAATTTTTCAATTAGGTTCATGTGGGAAACATCATTGGATAATCAAAGTTGTTACTATTGGAGAGGGAAAATACTTTATACAAATGTTAATAAAGAATGTCTATCCCTTCACTCAAGGGATTAAATACTCCATGATTCAGCAATAATAACAGCAATCTTTCTATGATACTTGTTTTGTCTATTCTTATTGTTTTAAATTTGTTTGGGGGTAATAGGCACATTGGCTACTTAGAATTCATAATAAAATGTAGACACATGTAATTCTACAAAATGGAAATAATTTCAAAAACGCTTAGTAAGAAAAAAAAAACCTCATTGGCCTCCATGGCTCAAACCTTATAGAATAGAGAAAGGTGATTTAGTGTTTCCAGATGCTTTGAACCTCAACTCCCAGGAGACCCAGTTAGCATATTCAAAAACAGAGAAGATTTGAGATAAAAGTATATTTATTACAGCAAAATGTCTTGCTACCATTGTTCAGTTTAAGTCTTTAGAGAGATCTCTCCCAAGTTATATATCACTTACATACACAAAAAGTAGGAGACAATCTAAACATGCTAGTCAGGAAAGGGAACATTCTGTTTTTCTCCCAGAATGTTCCATGTATTCCACAGAATACATCACTTTGAGCATCAGGATTGGTTCATGCAATTCTGTAGTACATTACCCAGAATAGGAAAAAAATGAATAGTGTTCTGGATGAGTACAAGGGTGATCTAAATATAACTCACCAGGGTATAATATACTACAGAAACTTAGTTTCTATCTGCTCTTCTCTATTATGCCTTGTCTGTTACATGTATCCTATTCAAATCTGGCATACAGCCCCAGAGTGCCTCCAAATATTAGCCTATGAATTGTAAATTTGAACATACAGATAAAAGATTAAAATACATAGGAAATAATAGTCTATATTCAACTTAATTTCAATTAAATTTAATTTATTTTTTTACCTAGCCTCACCAACTCTTGAATTTCAGTGCCTTGGACATTTATACAAAGGCCAAAGTAAGTTTCAGTTTATAAAATACATGGTACTTTATTTTTCCATAATTTTATAGTTCCAGGATTTTGTGAAGTTAAATAAAAGAAATAGTGAACTGGTTAAGTTTAATTACCAGGTTGGGACAAACTGGAAATATGTTTACCACTCCAGAAGCACCAGAAATAAAAACTATCCCTCAGATGAAGATCAAAATCACATTTATTTGAAACAATGCTGAACAAAGACATTATGTGACCTAGTCTTTAACGTCCGGAAATCATCACTGAAAGCTCAGAATACAAAAAATATGAAACACTGTGGGGAAGGAAGATAAGCAAATATTGTCCTGAAATCCTACCTCCTAGAAAAGCTTCAAAAGATTTTATTGTTCTGTAAATCATCTGCAAAGCATGCTATGAAACATTCCTTCTGGTCAGTCTGGATCTTACCAAATGTTTAAAAACCAAATATCTACGTTTTAGCATTCTTTTGTAAAACATAATTTGAGCAAATGTATAGCAATACTGTAATACTATATCACAAAACTAAACATTTATTGGAGCCGAGCATGATAAGCAAAGTATACATAATAGTTTATAAGCTATAGTTTCTTTCTTGGAATGGTTTTATAGACAAATTCTTTGTGTGTCCAATCCACTTGGCCAATAAATTCTGTTCTGTTCTTGTAAAATTCATTAGTTTTGTTTAAATACATGAGCATTTAAAACAGATCATATTGAACTGAATTATATTATTTGATGTGTTCTACAAACCTGAACAATCCTATATGACTTGTACAAAATGTATTGCTAACTAAAATTGTAATCTGTCATTAGGCAAAGATAGACTAAGTACATTAGTGTGAATGACTTCTTTTCTAAGGCTTAGACTTCCTGAGCAGTTTATAGAAATCCAAGCTAAGTAGTACTTAGCTGATCCTGGCTGATTTAACAAGATAAGTAGAATCAACTGGATAAGATTCGAATGGAAGGCCACCAGGAAATTTCAGGATTGTAGAATATATACTGGGAATTTTTTAAAAAAATAGAAGAAAACAGTGGCAAAACATTTGAGTCAGACTTATATTCCTAAAAAAAATGATCTAATGATTAAAAATGTCAGACAACTACCTCTTAAGCTAGATATTTCAAGCTGGAAAAAAAATAGAGAAACTTGCTTGTATTAGAGAAGTTAATGGCACATAATGGAGATGACTAAGGATTGACCAGGATTGAGAAAGCTACAACAGATACATCCAGGAGCATGAATTTTTCCTGTGATTTTTTCATTTTCTTTCTAAAGTAGATTAAATACCATAATCGAACTATTTTTTTTAAATAAACCTATTTCTGAAATGTTCTCCTAAATGGTGTGAAATGCCATTTTGGAGAAAAAAGTCATTTTGGGGCAAGTGTCAACAGCATGAATTTTTGTTGCTGCCACAAAATTAAATGTGCATTACAAACAATATATGCTTAACAGGATCACAGAAACACTTTTGCACATTTAAGGAGAAAAACATTTGTGTTGACAGACTGAATTCTATCGACCAAGTTAGAAATTAGATACTTTAATGGAACATACATCTCAATAAAACAAAAATGTACATAAATTATCTTAATTGTAGATATATTCAACTAGAAATTTCAATAAACATAAAGTGCAAGGTATTTTCCCTCCGAAGCACCCTTTAAAATATATGTTAGCCCTATGTTTTTGGGACAAATACAAACAACTCCCAAGAACCCTTTGATAGTATCACTGAAAACTAGTGGTACTTTTTTATCATATTGAGGTAGGAACATGATTTAAAAGTAGCACAAACACAATAGATTTAATAGAATTTCAACAACAAAACACACCCAAATTATGGGAAGTTTAGGTAAAGCTGTTCAGCTCTCAAAAATATTCAGATTGCCCATTACTTGGCTTAACCAAAGCACTTACTTACTACTTTAGGTGTGTGTGTGCCTCCAAGTCAATCTCTGCTCCTGTTAACTGTCCTGATAGGCCCATGTAATCTTCTTGGCAATATTTTTGGAAGTGGTTTGCCATTACCTCTTTCCTACGGCTGAGAAAAAGTGACTAGCCCTAAGTCACCCAGGTGGCTTCCATGCCTAAGGCTAGACTACAACACAGTATTCTGGTTTTTAACCCGGTGCTTTAATCCACTACACCAAATTGGCTCGTTAATTGCTATACAGTTTAAACCTATACACTATTTAAATATTTTAAAGTGATTTACCCGATTTACCTATTACGATTTATTGAACAGTGCTTAGCTATTACAATTTATCAAACAGTGCTTAGTTAATCACAAATACAGTAAGTATAAATCATCAACAGTTACTTTGGCCAGCTTTTATCACTTCTTGCTACTATTATGCTTAGCATAGTCACTTAATTCAGAATACAAGAAATGTTAACTGCAAGAATAAAACAGCTGTTTCATTTTCAAATTTATCAAAATAAAACAATTTCTTTATTCTGCTACGTTAGCAGGATCTTAATCGTGAATAGGATTACTTAAGTATAACTCAAATGTTTTTTCCTATAACATAGTAACTTTTCAGAATCTAAAGACTCCTCAGTGAAAACCTAGTTTTACATTAAACAGTACTTTGGTCATCAAATTATTAGATTTATGCTACAATTTTTATTAGTATCCCAGAGAAATACAATTTACTCTGCCATTAGACATCAGCCTCTAATCTAATTAAAAATTTATCACATAAAATTTTGGAAACCAAAATGACCATAGACAACTCACCAAAACAGTAGTACAGATGGACTTAAGCTCAGATTCTACTTTCTCTCGATAATCCTTGACAAGTTGCATTTTCTTATCGTTGCCATCAGTTTTCTGTTCAATGCTGGAGATCACCCGCCAAGCAGAGCGCCGCCCCCCAACAACATTCTTATAGGCTACAGAGAGAAGGTTGCGTTCCTCATTGGATAATTCAGCACCTTGCTCTGTCACTGCCTTCATGCAGGTTGCCATATCATCATAGCGCTCTGCCTGCTCAGCCAGCTTGGCTTTCTGGATCATCTCGGTCTTTTCCATATTAGACTGCAGTGGTCTGAGCAGTAAGGCAACTGATTTGGTAGGAAAGATGGACTGTATCAAAGTAGTTGCTCGAAACCTGCAACGAAGAAACACCCTTAAGTCCTGTGTTTTTTTTTTCTAAGACAAAAAGAGCTAATGTAAGTAACAGTATTCTACGTGGATTGAGGAAGTCAGACCAATAGAAAAGGCAATAGGTTTAATGAGAATGAGTAAGAAATAAACCACTTAAGTTTCCAACTTGCAAACCATCCCATCTAGCAAGAAAAAAATTGCACTTCGTCTACAAGAAAATAACACTTTCCCCGAAGACAAAAGAAAAAAAAATACTGGTTGCCAAAAACCGGTTATTCGCGCCTCCTCTTCCGAAGATGATGAGGGGCCATGTGAACAAGACACCAGAAATGGTGGTCAGAAATAAGAGACTCCTTAGTTGAAGACGAAGTGACAAATCAAAATACCTGTAAATTCTTTTCTACAACGTCTTCCCACCCACCCTCCGAAAGAAGCCCTTCGAGAGGGTATTTTATAGGAAAGGGTACAGAGAGGGAAAGACGAATAAGCGCGATGAAGAACCTGCCAGAGAGAGCAGAACGGTCGCGGGACGACGATCTAAGAGCGAACGAACGCCGAAAGCGGCCGGAGGAATGTGGCGGTTCGCGGCTCTAGAGCCAAGGAGAGATTACGGAACCGTTCACGGACTGGCACCCTCCAGATCTTTCAGACTACAATACTCATCACCCTCGCCACCCAGCGGTAGGTGCTGCCCGCGAGGTGAAGCAGCCTAATAAAACCCGAGAGCCCTGGAGGGCGCCAGCTTGGCGAAGGACGACGGGCCGCGGAATGCCTGGAGGCGAACCTCCCGGGGTGGGTGGGTGGATGGATGGGGGGAGGCGAAGAAAGGCACAAAAAGGTTCCTGCCTGGCCCCAGAGGCTCCCCAGGGTGGCCCAAAGAGGGCGAACAGGCCCGTAGAAAGCCTTGGGACGGAAACCATAGGACCGTAAGCCAGGCAGGGGAAAAAACGTGGTGGGAAGGAAAGGAGGAGGGGAAGAAAAGGAATCCGCATCGGAACGTCCCTTTTCGCCGGCTCCTCCCTCGGAGCCTCAGGGAAGCAGCAGCGGAGATGCCTTTGTCCCCGGACAAGGGACCGAGCCCGAGACGGCGAGGCAAAAGCGCACCGTCTAGTCACCTCCCATCCCCCCCTGCCCTGCCCTCCTGCCGTCCCACGGAAAATGCCGCGGCGGCTGCAGGCCGGTACGAAATGGCGGCGTCTCTCTCTCTCTCTCCAGCGCCAGGCTGCCTCGCTTCCTCTCCCCGGCAGGGGACTCCCAGTCCCGCGCCGCCTCCACAAAATGGACGACGCGGCACAGATTCGCGAAGCAGGAAAAAGACGCCCGAGGCGAGGACGTCCCCGCTCCTTCCCGGGCCGTGGCCCCCTCGCTTCTCACCGGTCTCCGCTGAGGCGCTAGGCCGGCCGGCTGGCGCCTGCTGGGTCAGCTGCGCTCGCTCCGCTCCGGGACTGCGCTCGCGAGGCGGGGGAGGAGGAAGAGAGGGGAGAAGAACAGAAAAAGCTGCTCCGCTTTCAGCGAAAGAAGCAGCGTTGCTAAAGGGCGTTGGCACAAAGCGAGCCTCCTCACTGCTAGGCCCGCGCTCGTGCGGCTGGACCTATCAAGAAGCACTCTCGGGGCTCCGACTCCGCCTCCCACGTTCACACGGCCAATCCAGCCGATGGGCGCCGCCGCGAAGGTGGACAAGAGTCAAGGCACAAGTTCGGTTGGTCTGTGGGCCGCCGCAGCTAAAGCACGGGGTTTCCTCCAATTAGATCCAGGGTGAGGTGACGTCATCGTCGCCATGGAAATGCTGCTACAGCGACCCCCCCCCCCCTTTTTTTTTTTTACCCCGCCCATCTTTTTTTCCTCTCACACGTTCGCTTTTCCAGCCCTGGAAGGGTGGGCCGGGTGAGGCATGCGACGGTGCGGAAGCGAGGCGAGCGGAGTCGGTCTCGTGCTGCTGCGGTGTCTTGCAAGGCGCGACCCGACCGCTCGGTGTTTCTATAGGGCGGCTTGGGGTTGATCTGCTCCTCCCAAGCGAGCCAAGAGAAAGGAATTCGAGTTGCAGGCTTATAGAGCACTGCAGGGAAAAGTGGCTATAGCGGATTGATGACTGACGCAGGAAAGTTAACTCACTTTCATGCTTTGTACAGCAACTTTTTACGATGGCTGGATTCTGGTCTGTTGTTATGCCGCGATCCGGGATGGATTCGATGTAAATCACGATTCAGGAAAAGTCGGTTTGAATTGTTTAAATAGTTACTTATTCATTAGTCAGAAACATTTTTTAACCATTTTTAGTCAAAGTGCACTGGGATTGCTTGACACATCCTACTGGATGGGCAGTTTCAGCACTCCAAAAGCTGTAGGATTTCACTTTTTCAGATAGTAGTATGTAAAATCATTTAGTCAGGTTTTTTTTTTCAGATTAATTTTCGTTTAGATTGAAATGATTGGCGTCAATTAGACTTTTCCTTATGAAGTCATTCACAATGCAACCAGCTGCAGTTCACTTTTAGTGGATGTTTGAAGAATGTCTTTGCTAAGATGTTCTAAAAGAACGATCATTATATTATAAATTTCCCCTTATTTGGCAATAAACGGTAAAAAAATAAAAGAATTTTAACGAAAAAGCATGTCGTTTTATTTAGCTTTTTATTTGTTTATATATTTAAAACAAGCAATTTTAACCAAGTCAGCTGAGGAAACCTAAAATACAGGGAGCTGGGGAATTCAATTTATATGTGTTCAACTTCTTTAGGGAGTCTTCAAAGAAAGGTAAGTTTTCCTGCTTTCCCCATTTCTAAATTTCTCAGTTCTGAAGGAACTTTTCTACTGTAGCAAAAGTAGCTCCTGTACTGCTAGTAAAAGTTGGAGCATTGTTAAAGAGATTTCTGAATCCAAATGTTTAATAGCTTCCCCCAATTCACACTGTGACTTTTCTTAAAATACTGTACCTGCAAGAAATTCTTCAATGGATCACCCTTTGCCCGAAATACATTATAAATGGTATTATGGAGGGGGGATTCTTGGATGTTCATGTCACAACTGGCTTCTTTTCAGCTAGAGGTTCTAAAGATTAATCCTGATACTACAGTAAGTATTATAAATATTAGCAACTAATCAAGCTGGAGACAGTGCTTGTCCTTTCACATATATTTTTTTTACTCTTGTCACTGCCTTTATATTTAAAAAAATTGGCTCCGATAGACTTAGCTTCCTTCATTAATCAGTGATGTATTTCGGGTAAATTTATTTGATTGCACTTTCTTCCAAGCATCTGTTCCAATATTGATTGTGCAAATTTTGCAATATTTCTAACAGTAGTCTGCCTTTCTGGAGCGTTAAATGTTTTTACCAAAAGATGCATTAAAGAAGTAAGGAAAATTATGCTACTGTATTTGGAGACTTGTTTCCTGTTGTTTTTTTATCCTGAGAAAAACTGCAGAGTAGTACGCATTTCTTATAATTTTTATTGCTGCTTCTTATAAATGTTTATCAATGGGGACATTTCTTAAGCTCTCTTTTTCTGTTAATACTTAAGCATGTACAGTATGGTGCCTCTCATTTGGTTGCACACTTCTCCTTAAACACTTCCTAACAACTTCCGTTTGGTAAGTTCCTCCTTTTACAGTACAGATCTACCCCATCACTATAATTCATAACTTTTTTCTTTGCACCGTGATAGGGATCTGATTTACTATGTCAGAATTTCTTTTATTCTATTTCTGTATGGCAACATCAGCAACTGGATGTCCTAAAGGCTTTAATGCAGCCACCGGAAAAATACTATTAGTACTCTGAATGATCCTCAGCTAGTCCTCAGTACCATGTTGAATGACATCTGGCTTGAACGATCAATCATCTGGCATTATATTCTCAATCATTTTATCTTTATTATCCATAGGATTTTCTTGGTAAATACACAAGAGGTTTAAAGGTAAAGGTTCCCCCGCACATGCATGCTAGTCGTTTCCGACTCTAGGGGCCGGTGCTCATCTCCGTTTCAAAGCCGAAGAGCCAGCACTTGTCCGAGGACGTCTCCGTGGTCATGTGGCCGGCATGACTAGACGCCAAAGGTGCACGGAATGCTGTTTTTTTTGTTTTTTTTTTTAATTCCATTTATATCCCGCCCTTCTCCGAAGACTCAGGGCGGCTTACAAGCTTAGCAGTAGCCTTCATTCTATGTATATGCCTGCTTATTAGGGCTTTCACACACACCCCCAAGCGGCATTATTATACCTTCCCACTGTAGTGGTCCCTATTTTTCTACTTGCATTTTTACGTGCTTTCGAACTGCTAGGTTGGCAGAAGCTGGGACAAGTAACAGGCGCTCACTCTGTTACGCGGCACTCGGGATTTGACCCGCCAAACTGCCGACCTTCTGATCAACAAGCTCAGCGTCCTAACCCACTGAGCCACCGCATCCCTACACAAGAGGTTTACCATACTTCATAGTATGATGAAGTCCCTCAATCAACTTCTTACATTACTTTAATTCCAAGTAGATGCTGGCTTGCTTTAACCCTGCGGGAGGGAGATTTTCATATATCAGGAAACCCTGCTGGGAGTATATCCCCCACCAGTACCCTCAGGGCAGTCCTTCCAAAGAACAGCCTCCCTGCCATGATGAGGCAGCATAGCATGTTTGGGTGTATATGAAATAACAGACCTAAACTTAATTTTAATGGATTAATTGGGGAAGGGAGATCTAGTAGACAGCATATGATTGTAGCGATTTACATCATTTATGTGATACATTATACAAATGAAACCAATTGCTTCACTTGTATGACATTGCCCAAAATGTCATATTGACAAGTTGAAATAGCATTAAATTCATGATTACAGATAGTCCTTGACTAACAACAGTTCATTTAGTGACACTTCGAAGTTACAGCAGCACTGAAAAAAGTGACTTAACAACCAGTTTTCACACTTACAACTGTTTCAGCATCCCCTTGGTCATGTGATCAAAATTCAGATGCTTAGCATCACTTTTTGCGACCTTCTGACAAGCACAATCAGTGGAGAAGCCAGATTCACTTAATAACCGTGTTACTAACTTAACAACTGCAGTGATTCACTTAACAGAAATTTTGGGCTCAATTATGGTTGTAAATCGAGGATTAGCTATTTTCATTTTCACTGACATTTTAAGAAAATGATTTGAATTTGAAAGCATTTTTAAATTTTGATTTTAAAATCATTTTTAATCTGACTCGATACACACCTATTAACTGTGATTAGCTTATGGTTTAGTGTATTGTGTAAACTGAAAAGTTGGAATAATTGAGCAAAACGTGGGTTAGAATGTTGTGCAAACATAACTGATGATATTGCAGATGAATGTTTCCCAATAATCGTTATAAATGCAGAATTCTGTTGGAGGATGGCAATAGAGTTACTTGTGCAAAAAAGAGGTTGCTACCTACTACAGTCTTTAGCTCCACCAAAACATTGTGTTTCTGTTACTAATTGAACGAAGTTAAAAGAAATATTTCACATATTTGATACTTTAGTAGTTTTGCTAGCATTAAACTTTATAATTTGTATTAATAGTGTTTGTTTGCATTGCTGGGAATAGTTACCCTAGCAAAAATATACTTTAAATATTATGTAAGTGATATGGTGAAGCCCCAGTTTACTGGACAATGATGGAACAGGTTTTATATGCAGCAGACTAAATTTTACATGAACGAGAGTTATTACACAGATGACATGATATATGTCATGTGCGTCAATTTATTTCTTTTGGGCAATGTCATACAAGTGAAGCAATTGGTTTCATTTGTATAATGTATCACATAAATGATATAAATCGCTACAATCATCTGCTGTCCACTAGATCTCCCTTCCTCAATTAATCCATTAAAATTAAGTTTAGGTCTGTTATTCCATATACACCAAAACATGCTATGTTGCCTCATCATGGCAGGGAGGCTGTTCTTTGGAAGGACTGCCATGTGGGTACTTGGGGTGTATATACTCCCAGCAGGGTTTCCTGATATATGAAAATCTCCCTCCCGCACGGTTAAAGCAAGCCAGCACCTACTTGGAATTAAAGTAATGTAAGAAGTTGATGGAGGGACTTTATCATACTATGAAGTATGGTAAACCTCTCGTGTATTTGCCAAGAAAATCCTATGGATAATAAAGATAAAATGATTGAGAATATAATGCCAGATGATTGATCGCTCAGGCCAGATGTCATTCAACATGGTACTGAGGACTAGCTGAGGATCGTTCAGAGTACTACCGTATTTTCCGGCGTATAAGATGACTTTTTAACCCATGAAAATCTTCTCAAAAGTTTGGGGGTCGTCTTATACGCCCAGTCGTCTTATACGCCAGAAAATAGTACATAAATCAATTGAGTGCCCCGTTCTTGCAAAGCAACTTCAAGCCTCCTTAGTCCAGTCCCCCCTCCAATGTGACTCTCCCTTCCCACCCCCAAGAGCCTCTAAGCCCCTTCCCCTCCCCCTTGCAAACACCAGACCCCAGGAGCGGCAGGAAGCCCCTCCCCCTTGCCCAAGCGGCATCTGAGCATAAGCAGAGCGTGCCCTGCTACCCGCTATCTCTCCCGGCAGTCTGGACAGCGGTACTTGGCGGCCTGGCGCCCCTCACCCGCAGACCAAGCAGTGGCCCTCGCCAGCTGGCCTCGGCATGGCTGCCCCAAGCCCGGCTCTCCAGCACATCTTCTGGGCCCACCTGGCCGACTGCCTCCTGGGCGGGGCTTGGCTCCAGACACGGCGGCTGCTCCCTCTGCAAATGTTCTCTCAAAGCCGGATTGCACTTGGCCGTGCAGGCTGCCGAAAGGCAGGGACTCAGAGTTCCAGCAGTGGTTGCGGCTTCTGGCATGCCATTTGCAGAGTCTGGCCTGGAAGAGCGCGTCATGTGAACGCACCTCTTGCGTTTATTCCAAAGGGTGGGTGGAAGGAAAAGCCCCTTTGGGCTTCAAAAGGGAGGCTTTGCACCATCTGCATCAGACGGGGCTAAATCGGGCTTGTGTCGGACACTTGGCAACTGGCATGTAAGTATTTTCCAGTGTATAAGATGAAAAATCTTGAAAATCTTCTCAAAAGTCGGGGGTCGTCTTATACGCCCAGTCGTCTTATATGCCAGAAAATACGGTAATAGTATTTTTCAGGTGGCTGCATTAAAGCCTTTAGGACATCCAGTTGCTGATGTTGCCATATAGAAATAGAATACAGAAATTCTGCAGAGGCAGAATTGCAGTGAAAACCCAGAACATAAGAAGCATGAACATATCTAGTTCCGGACACCACATTTAAAGAAAAAAAAAATCTCTGAAACTAGAATGCAGAGAAGAACAGTATGAATGATCACAGGACTAGAAACCTAAGTCTACCCAGCATATTTAGTCTTGGAAAAAAAATGATAAAGGCAGACATATGCTTGCATTTTTCAAGTACCTGAAGAGATGTCATGCAAAAAAACAATCCTTATTGTTTGTTATCCCAGGGTGCAGGATGTAGAATTATAGATCAATTACTGGAGGACAGATTGTGTAATCAGAACTCTTGTAGAAGGAAGATCAAAGGCAGGAGAGAAGACCAGCCCTAGCCTACTCATAAATGAATGCCAAAATATATAAGTACCTATCCACTTCCTAAAATTCTGAAGCCTAACCCTCATTGCCATAAGATCGCAACTCTGAATCCATGAGAACCCTACTTTTCTTGATTCTAAACTGACAGACTATAAAGGGACTTGACTGAATATAAAGTTACCAAAGAAGATCAGGAGCTGTCCACTGGATATTTTGAATGAAGATGAAGAAATTGTCATGGGTGCCAGATTGGGTTGGATTTTTCCAACCTAAATAGCATATTATATGAGCCTGGGCATTTTTGTCTAGATGCATTTTCAAAAAAATGAACTGGTAATCACTTATTTCCTATTGCGGCATGTTTGATAAAGATGAAACCACCAAGCTCCTATTACCATTTTCTAGGCTGATTTGGGCCTGGAAAAAAGGAATCTTTTTTTTTTAAAGCAACTCTGCCAAGGAAGAGTTTAGAGTAACTCTGCCAAGGAAAGGGAAGGATACAATCACAGAAATTGAGCCTGACTTGGCTTACTTTTAAGAGGCCCCCGCCTATTAAAAATGTATTCAGAAGGTCCTTTAGCCCATTAATAGTTATCACTGTTTTATTGCTTTGTGTTGAACACACCTGGGAGATTACTCAACATAGCTGGCAGATTACTGGTGAACTGCCAGTTAATTGGCTCTTGAATATAGTCCATGGGAAGAGTATTAATTATTCTTTATTTTATACAGTACAGCAATATTTAGCATCCCAACAACAAATCAAAGTATAATGCTATCCAAGGCAGATACTTCTCAGGCACCCTAGTTCACTACGTTTTCCTCTTGAATGAACTTTGCAATATTGAACTTTGCACTATTTACTCATTGGCCAGTCTATAGCTACTTTCAGATGCTCTTTAAAGTGATTGTTGTCACAGCTGAACCAAATTCAGCATTATTTTTTAATATTGGATCCTCCCATGCTCTGTAGCATATTGGTGTAGGAGATGACCAGGCTGCACTGAGATCATTTTCAATTCAGTGTTTGAATTGCCATTAAAAGCATTCTAGATAGCAGTGGAATATGAAGATGTGGCTTGCCGAGAAAGACAACTTGACAAAGATGAAGGAAGATGAAGATTTAGTCATCTTGTTTTGCTGATTATATTGTATGCCAGTGGTCTCCGATCTTTCTACCTTGGTGGGGTGGGGGGGAGAGGGGATGGTTCCGTGCAAGCAGTGGGTGAGCGCTTGGGTGTGCGCAGCTCCATTTGTGCAAGTGGCAGGCACGCGCACCCACCGTCACAGAAATTGAGCTGCGTGCGTGCACTCGCCGGCACACTACATGCATAAATGAACCTACCGCTTCCACGGCCTAGTTCTGAACGGGCCACGGCCCAGTAGTGTGCCACGGCCTGGGGGTTGGGGACCACTACTATATAGCAATAGCAGTTAGATTTATATACCGCTTCACAGTGCTTTGGTTTACAGAATCAGCCTATTGCCTCCATCAATGTGGGTCCTCATTTTATTGACCTCGGAAGGATGGAAGGCTGAATCAAACTTAAGCTGGTGAGAATCGAGCTGCCAGACTGCAGTCAGCCGGCAGTCAGTAGAAGTCACCTGCAGTACTGCATTCTAACCGTTGCACCACCAGGACTCTTACTGTATTTGAAACCTCCATTAAAATCAATATTAAAAACACAACAATGCTGTTAAAAGGTGAGATTGAAGACCTTTTTTAAAGCTAACAAAGGCACCAGTTCTTATTTATATTTGAGGACCATATGCCCAAGACAGAAGATTCAGCCCTGAATTGCCCTGAGCCAATCTTGAATCATCTCAGATGATTTCAATGAATAGTGAAATCACATAAAGGAAGCACATTCTGAAATAGCTTGGACTCTAGCTGTGTAAAAGGGCTGCACAGCACTTCAGAGTCAAAGAGAGCAATGTGCCAGAACATTGCATGGGCATGCATGTGACACCTGCCAGTATTTTCTTAAACTCCCATGTGTCACTTCTCAGAATCATATACGGTGGCCAAGTGTAATCACCTGATTCTAGGAAAAGACACAGCAGCTTTCACAGGTTCAAAACATGCAGTCCCTGAGTCCCCCTTATATGTCAAAACATAGCCTAATGCAGAAGACCTTGAAAATAATAACACTTTATATTTGACCTGGAAACAGACAATCTAAACTTTCAACTTCTGTGTAAAGTGATGATCTTGAGATACTAATCTTATTGCTGACTTTGATTAAAAAAAATTGTGTAAACTGGAATGTGCCTCATTGAAGAAACTAGATTGGAAAGGTAACAAAATGAATGTGCCTGGTGAGTGCTTTTATTGTACATGCCCACTTTGCTATTGGCTTAATTCTCTTGTAGAAAAATGTGATACTGCACTTGCTACTGGTAAATATTGATCTGTGTTGTTATTGTGCATTGATGCGATGAACTATGCATTGATAACTGATCAATGTCCAAATGAATTGGGAAACTCAAGCACAAGATCATATTATGACCCTAAGAGTTACTTTCTCTCCTTTCCTCCCCAATTATTATTTTTACAATTCTTCAGGAACTGCACTAAACTTTCTGCAGCAAGCACAAATGTTTTGAGTTACAAGCATATTGTCCATATTATTCTTTGCGAATCGTATTTAGGGAATCATATTTAATTTAGTATTAAACACATCTAGAATTGAAAAGAAAACAAAGCATGTCATTGTTTAAAACTGTGAAAGGGGAAGAGAAATACTAGAATGCTAATAAATATTGATTTCTGTTGTAATACTTTGATTTCTCTCTGAAGTATTTCAGTCATACTAGTTTTTTGCTGCTTTGCTATTTACTGTTGTTGCTTTTATTTTGTTATTGTAGATTAGTCCTCAACTTACAGCAGTTCATTTAGTGACCATTTGGAGTTACAGCGGCACTGAAAAAAGTGACTTATGACTGTTTTAAACACAGCTGTTGCAGTGTCCCATGGTCACGTAATCAAAATTCAGAGGCTTGACAACTGCCTCATATTTATGACGCTTGCAGTGTCCCAGGGTCATGTGATCATCTCTTACAACCTTCTGACAAGAAAAGTCAATGTGGAAACCAGATTCACTTAATAACAAGCTACTGATTTAACAATTGCAGTGATTCACTTAACGAATGTCGCAAGAAAAGTCATAAAATGGGGCAAAACTCAACAAATTTCTCACTTAGCAACATAAATTCTGGATTCAGTTGTGGCCGTAAGTTCAGGACTACCTGTAATTATAACAGGATGACTTCAGCTCTTCTAATACATGAATTAAGCAAGCAGAAAGATTGACCTTTGTATTTTACTTTTATACTTCTATCCGGAAGCAAATTTCTATACATATCTAGTGGAATACATACTGTAGGATGTTTTGCAGTGAACATTCTCATTAACAGACTCTTCCATTACTGCAAATTCCCATGCATTTGCTTCTAATTACCACTCAACTGTTCAGAGGGATGATTGTAATATTCAACACTATCATCTTAATGACTGCAAATGGTTGAGCTTGTATCAAATAAAGAAATTATGAAATGGAAATTGCTTTCCCAAACATACTTCTTTTCAGATGTATTCTGTTTCTCATCACATTAGTTGGAGACTATGTGACAAAGTTCAACTTATTTGGAGGAACCCAAATTGGAAAAAGCTGTATCAAATATAAAGAATTACTTACATGTATTGTCATACCCTTCTGATAACATTGTAATAAATTAACAACAGTGCTAACTGCACACAAACTTGCATGGGATATTCACTCGGATGTTATGCCAAAAATGCTTTCGAGCTTTTTGCACAGAAATGTTGCAGGCATGCACAACTTTCAGCAGTAGAACAAGATGAGTAGAGGGCACCTCATTTCCTCAAGGGCTAAGTGGGGTAGTTCTTCACCATTGCCCAAATTAAAATACTCAAGGTAATTTTTATCTTGAAAAGCTAAACAGGGTTAGGACTGGTTAGTATCTGAATGAGATCAGGAAACACCAGGATTGTAGGCTGGACTAGAAAGTCATCATTTCATAAAAAGACAGTGGCAGTTTTATTGTGACCACAAAAACTATATGGCAGTGTTGATCTAGATACCATCAGTCAAATTCTACTTGAAGAGATTAATCTTTACCACACTTTAGATGGTGGAAGGATAAGCACAATAATTGCATGCAAGGTAAATAGTCTTGTCTGAAATAGAATTTTTTATGACCAGGATTTTTATAGCTGAGAGTTCATGTTCTCTGTGTAATGTGTGTGGTGTGTATCTATCTGTGTGTGTATGCACATATGAACATACTCTTTTGTCACCTCTAACAGTTCTTATGCTGTTTCCTGATCAAGTAATCACCTGGACTGGAAGGAATTAATGCTAATTAATATGACAGAAACCAATTAAAAAAATGTTCCTGCATGGACATTGCTTTTTAAAATGTGTTTGCTGGCTTTCATTCACAATCAGCAAATGTCTCTAGGAGTTAGTGCGGTATATATAGACTGCTTAAAATAGAAAATATTAGGCGTCTTGCCACAGTTTAAAAAAGAAAGTCTGAACTGCTTCGATGTTAACAGTTAAACTTTGACAGAAAGGAAACCTTTTGT
The DNA here is from genome assembly GCF_964194415.1 of Vipera berus. Taxonomy (NCBI): domain Eukaryota; kingdom Metazoa; phylum Chordata; class Lepidosauria; order Squamata; family Viperidae; genus Vipera; species Vipera berus. Next base: position 218,810,398 of record NC_138202.1, on the reverse strand, counting down.
GTTGAGAAGATTGCATTATATAGTCCTATGAAATCCTGTGCTAATATTGTAACGTTCAGCCTTGTTTATCCTATTTTGCAAAATATGTATTTAAAGCAACAGAAGCTGAGGAAAAAATTATTATATACCTACAGTCGTGGAAGCAGTTGGGGGCTAGAGACAGTTTCTTCAGCAGTTCCCAAGAAGGTTCCATACCCATTTGTACAATTCAGATGACCCTGAGGGCACAGATAAACCTCCAAGTGACCTCAACAACTCTCAGAAAGAGGCTAACAATCAGATCACTGCAAGGAATATAAATCCACTCTCCACCATTCAGTCAGAACTGAAGAAGCTTCTTGGATGAGGAGCGAAACATCTTCAAGGAAAAAAGTCCAGTTGCCTTTTGAAAAAGCACCTTTGGGACAACCCTGACCTGGATGTCTGAGAATCTTGTAGACATTCTAAGTCAAAATTCTCTAGAGTTTACTGTATCCAAAATGAGCAATTGCCACTCCCATTTGGCTCATTCTGCCTGCCAAACTCAAAATAAGGTTCTTTTTCCAACAAGCTGGAGTAAAAGCTATGAAAAAGCCTTAACCTATTTGGTAAGCACCCAACAAGCCAGGATATTTGAACAAAGCCTTCTAAAAAAAACGGTGCTGGAACTCACGTCATACATCCCGCCTACAAGGTTCCATCCAAAAAAGGTGCCGGAACTCCGTTCTGGGCGTTCTATGACAAAAAAAGCCCTGGGTAACAATCTTGTGGCTATATGCTATATTTTTAATTTATTTTTCTTCCCATGGTTGTGTGCTCTCTGGCCAGTAACCTTATGATTTCAGAGGATAGCCCAACTTCTCCAGATCCAAATATTGTTCCTATTCTAGGATAAATGGAGAAATACATGCTTTGTATTTGTGTCCCAGAAAAAACAACCCAACTACATAACCCAATAAAAAGCCTTCAACTCTCAGCTACCCCCCTAACATTGCACGAGGATGCTGGGGCCCCTAATAATAAAACAGGGTGTCTCCTCATTTTTTCTTTTTTATTTATTTTCTATTTATTATTCTTTAGCTTCAAAGATAAAATGCAAAGCAAAGAAAAAGAAAACTAACAAGCATCTGACAAAATAACAAAATCAACTGTGTATACAAACACCCCCCATATATCAAGTACATTATTAACAACTAATATTAAATTAACATTAAACATATGATCTATATCAGAAATCTAGTGTGTTCTCCTCCTCTTACATAACAGGTCTACACATAATTATAAACTTTCCTATCTATATTTAACAACAAAAATATTACATAAAAAGATATCTCTGCTATGGAAATCTGTCTAGTAATTGGATTACACACACACACACACACACACACACACACACACACACACACACACACTATAAAAATGCAAATCCCAGGCATATCTGTACAGTAGTATAAAGTCCTCGAACTCCAGGATGAATACAAAACAGCTGCTTATTGTTAAAATAATAAAAACAACTATTTACAAGCTTAAAACAATCTTTTGTTTTTGCTGGTCCACTGTCATCAGAGTGAGTGTTAGAGGTGAGGAGTTTGTTTATAAACCCTGTTGACTCAGCGCTCTACCCATTGATCACGTAAAGGGGTCGCCCGGCCTAGCTGACCGTAATTGCCTTAGTTGTCCCGCATCTCCTTGCATGTATTCCAGTCTTGTTGCTTTCTTTCCAGCCTACTGTTCCTTTCTTTGCCCTTCCTACTCCTGTCAACCATGCCTTTCCTTGCTGTGCCCCCTTTCCTGCCTTATCTATCTTCTCAACCCATCTTTCTTGCGTCAGGCCATATGGTGTTATCACTGACCCATCTTTCAAACGCCCCCCTCCCACAATCGTCATAAGCTGTGTGTCCTGAACTGGCATTATATGTGCCCTTCCATTGCCACTCCCCCCTTTTTTCTCTGGTGTATCCACTTGTCGTTCATGCCTTCTGCTGTTGACTCCTGCCGATCCCGTCTCCTCCGGTAGTTCCTTGCACAGAGGTGTGCGTGCACTTTGCGGTGCCCTTCCCTCCTGCCTCGTCCGCACCCGGTCAATCAGAGTGGCTGCTGGATCATTCTCCATCTTGCTGTGCTGTCCGCGTTCGGCAAGTTGTTCTCCGCGCGCAGATGTGCGTGCGCGTTGCAGCATCCTTCCCCCCAAAACTCCCAGACTGTTTTTCATTTGTTTTGTTCAGAATACCCAGAAGAAATTCTTCAGGTTTCATTAATATTTGTATTTTGTTCTTTCCAAATAAACGTCATGATAAAAGGTGCCATATGAAAGAAGAGCACTATATGCTCTAGAACAGCATCCCCAAACCTTTTGAGCACCAGGGACTGATTCCATGGAGAAAGGTTTTTCCGTGGACCGGAGAGGGCGTGGTTTCGTGTACTGCCTGCATCCCATGGATGGAGTTTCACTTGTTTGCATAGAACAGTTTCTGGCATGCCGTGGGCTGGTGAAGGTCCACAGGCCGGGGATTGGGGACCCCTGCACTAGAATAACATGAATGGCCAATGACCAATGTGTCCTGGACCTTCCAATGAAATAAAATGATGGCTGCTGAACGGAATATAGTAGTCTGGACTCCTAGGAAGGAGGGAGTGTATTCTAGAGGAGTGAGAGGCAGCTCAGTCTATTTTGTGTGTGAGAAAGAGGGTGAGAGAGACAGCCCCTCCCAAATAGTTCACAGAGTAAATGGTAGATGCAGACACCAGAGTGCTCAGTCTGGCTACATTCTCTCTATTGGTGTCAAACAATAAAGAAACCACCACATGGCAATCTTGGTTTGAGGCCTGCCAGGCAGCCTCTAAAACTCAGTTCTGCTTCCTTCAGTTATGCCCTTTCCCAAAAGGTTGAAAGATTATGAAGTGGAAAACAAAAGTGAATATTGTAATGAAAAATAAATGTTCTAAAACAGGGGTGTCAAACTCAATTTCATTGAGGGCCGCATCAGCATTGCAGTTGCCCTCAGGGGGCCGGGTGGGTATGGCCAGGGTGGACGCGGCCTACTGGGTGGGCGTGGCTAGAGTGCATATGGCCTACTGGGTGGGCGTGGCCAGCTCTACATCGTTCGCATCAAGGGTGCCTATGGGGGCCTGGGCAGGAGTGGGACGGATCTGAGGGTCTCTGGCAGAAGGAGGGTCTCTGGGCCCGGGCCAAGGCAGTGGGGGCCGTTCCCTCACTGTTTCCAGGATGGCTTCGCGGGCCACATGAAACCACTTCGCGGGCTGGATCTGGCCCCCGGGCCTTGTGTTTGACATGTCTGTTCTAAAATGATGGGATGGTTAGAAATAGGACCGTAAATGAATTTTTGAAATGAATAGAATGGCAAAAAATAAAATACAATGGGCATGTTTTCTCCTGTTGTTCACACAGGGTTGATTACTCAGTGCTTGCTGTAATCTACATTGTGGCCAGCAGCCTAGGTTGCTCTTCTCTTACTAGTCAGAGTGGCAGCTCTCACTACAGGAAAAGACACGGCTAGTCTCTAGCAAAAGAAAAACAAGGAGGCTGGGTGTGCAAAAATAGCATTCAGCAGACTTCCGGATTTGTTGACCCAAAAGTAAATATAATTTGAACAGCACACTAAGAAACAGGAAATGTCTCTGCTAAGAAACTAAAACAGGACGAACTGACAGCAAATGAGTCTTCCAGCTAATTGTTGACAGAAAACAAGGCTATCAATGAAAAAAAAGAAATTAGGATCTTCCAATAGGATAGCTTAAGTATTTGATTTTTTTATTTTTTCACTATTTAATAAAAATAATACAAAGGTGAAGTGTATGCACCAAAAGTATACTTATACAATACAACCTAGCATGACATTTTGGGGCTGGTTTAGACTACACCCTGAGCTACGTATTCAGTTATTTTTGCCTGGGGTGTAGATAGTTCATGGTTTGGTGTGATGTACGAGCTCCATAGATTGAACTAATTGAGTGAACCATTTAACAGCGGATATGGATGTAGTGTGAACACAGACTTTGGATCTAGTTCTTTCCATATCCAAATTCTAAGGTTCCATTTCGTTTTAAGGAGAACATGCAGGACACGTTAGTGAGTAGAATGATAGAACATGCTAAATCAAAACCATGTAAGTGTTGGGACTTGTCAACCCAGTCACTGATAAGTCTGTTTAACCATTTAACAATCTGAGCATGAAGTTGTTCTGCCAACAATTGCAATGTGTAAATGCCAGTGTTTCTTTGAAAAAGACATCTTAATGAACTTTTAGTTCTCATCTCTTTTTTGCTTGCCAGGAAGACATTTATTCATTTCTTCCCTGGAAGAGCTTTATTAAAAAAAAATCAGTTATATTTCAGATCATTTGTTTAAAAAGCATTCATCCTCACACACAGATGACTGTTAACTATTTTGTAAGCTCTCTACTGGAAATGTTCCTGGATATTTTTTTTTAATTTTTCAGGAAATACCTGTTTCATCACACTAGAGCATCTTGAGTTTGGATAACTTCTCTAGAGGGATAATTGGCTAAGTCGAACAAAGCTGAATTTATCTTAAAGAATGCAAAATGATTCTTTTGAACATGATGGCCAGAAATGGGGTTGCCTCTTTCTATCTCATATGAATCTGAAAATGGCAATTCTGAACTCACCAGTTAAAAAACCTAGGTGGACAGGATGAAGCAACAGTAAAACATCCGCTAAATTAAAAGAGGTTTATTTCTGAGTAGGTTTGGGTGATGTTAGCTGCCAATTTGCTATTTATGATTGGTGAAGAGACAGGAGAAGAGAGGTTCGTATTAAATCTTATCATTCTTGTTGTTACAGATTTTATAATCACATAGCCAAACTATGGAAATAAGAACAGCTTTCAGCCTTGTGTACAAATCTATCAAATTCTGTTATCGGTAAAAAGTTGAACTTCAGTCCATATGAGGTTGAGGAGGGTTGGACAGGGCAGCGAAGGAAGGAGATTGATGTTGCATTTCAAAAGTAAACATTGAATCTCCTTCCATGACCACATTATTCAGTCCTACTTCAGCGCCAATGGACTGAAATCTCCCTCTGACTTTCTCCTTTCTCCCTACAACATTCGATTAAACAATTACCTCTCTCATAATTTCAGCCTGATATCACCAGAGGTGCTGACTGCCGTAGACAGAGATGCTGAATAAAAAGGATGAAGTTGTAGTTCAAAGCAGAGTTGGGGAAGGTTGCAGATGAAGCACAATGCTTACATTGTAAGTAAGGTCCTTTTCACTCTTTTTTTCTAAATTCACAAAATACAAGATTTTTAGTTGGATGATATCTTCGAAAAATGACCTATGAAGCGTTTGCTTTTTAAAAGCCACTTGCGTGCGGCTGTTCAACGTCATTGGCGGATCATCCTCTAAGTTGCCTCATCCTATTGCCTCAGTAAGTTGTTGTGTGATCGCATCTGGTGGTGTTCCTGTTGTCGTGGGCATTGTCCTGCTCTTGTTAGTCTGTCGTCTCTCTCTTGATTCTCGGGTGGGTCGTATTGGCATCTCCCTCTTTCCACTCGCTGTGATTTCATGTTGTTCTATGGATGGGCATCCTGGGGGAGAACGAGGGGCAGATAGACCGGTTATGTGCTCTATGAGCAGATCGTTGAAACAGCTAGCTATATAAGCAAATCTTCCAGCCACCAGCTTTCACTCTGGCTATGTCGGCAGAGGACCGACGAAAGCTTAGTATTAAACAGTTTGTTTTTATATTTATCCCGGAGTTCAGTGACTTTGTTGTACTTTTAGCATGAATATACCTGGGATTCGAATTTTTAAGATTATTACACACACACACACACACACACACGTGTGTGTTTGTGTGTGTGTGTGTATATATATATATATATATAAAATCTCCAACAGGAAATGTCAAGTTTACTTTCAGCTTAGGTAGGAGATCATCCATTTCTTTAGGAAACACATTCTGTCATTACTGTTTACTTGGAAGTACATTTTTATTAAACACATGCTTTGCCTCTGTGGGTTAACTTGAATGCGCTAAACTCTGGATTTTAGGACAAAATGGGGAAGACAGAAAGAAATGACTTATGCAAACAGGTGGCGTAAAATGGCAAATGGATGGTGAGCAGGATGCTCTTATGACTCCTGAGAATAATGATCCATCTATCAATTTACTTAGTGGCAAATTTCTATCTTCTCTATAGCAGCTCAGACTTTTTAGTCCATCTGCTCTATATAAGGTTTGTAGATAAATGCACTCTTTGTGGTATTCCCTATTTCTTTGCAGTCCCACGTCTACAATCCTTTTACATTGTTTTCTGGAGGAAAGTGGGAGAATAGCCACCTGCCCCTCTAAAAACTGTGCAGATAGTCCTCAACTTACAACAGTTCATTTAATGACTATTCAAAGTTACAACGGCATGAAAAAAGTGCTTTATGACCATTTTTCACACTTACAACGGTTGCAGCATCCCTATGATCACATGATCAAAATTCAGATGTTTGGCAACTGACCATATTTATTATGGTTGTAGTGCCTTGGGGTCATGTGATCCGCTTCTGCGGCTTTCTGACAAGCAAAGCCAATGGGGAAACCAGATTCACTAAACAACCGTGTTACTAACTTAACAACTGCAGTGATTCACTGTGGCAAGAAAGGTCGTAAAATGGGGCAAAATTCACTTAACAAATGTTTCACTTAGCAACAGAAATTTTGGGCTCAATTTTGGTAGGAAGTCAAGGACTACCTGTATATGGTTCCTGACTTGCTGTGCATTATTGTGTACCATCTGTGACGATCTTCAGACCTGTAGACTTTTGTTATCCAATTACAGCCACAATGTACATCAACACAAAAAATCTCTGCACTGTTCTCTCCCCAAAACTTTTACAAAGGGTGGGAAAATACGTAAAAGGAGAATTTTAACCCTGTTGAGCCACAAAAATCATTAAATATCTGAAAAATCTCCAAGAAGAAAAAGCAATTACTTTTATTTTGCAACATTTGAAACTCTGAGGGATGGATTAGTAGAAGCCGGAATCATATTATTGTGATAAAATAGGTTGATTTAAAGCAATAGCAGAAATCTCCAGATATTCTCTTGTAACAGCTTACTGTCCGGATGGGCACAAGTATGCTTGTACTAAAAAGGAAATAGTATTAACATATGGGGGGCAGACAATATCACGGAACTGAGGCCAGCTGTGCAGCTGAGCCTGTTTGTTGAATTAACAAAAGCACTCCTCTGAACTATGATTATGGCAGATCGTGGGCATGTAGCAAATACCCATGTAAAAGAGCTTTCCCCATGCAAACCATAAACACCGCCTTTACATGGGATCACTGAAGATACAAAGGCAAACAGTTCAACTTCTAGGAGTCATGCCTTCCTTAAAAAAAGATTTGAATGATAAAAATCTACCTTTTTAAATTATAAAAGCTGGCAGGGGTGGGAGGAGACTCTCTCTCAGATATCTATTTATGGATCATGTAATTGCAGATGTGCTACCTGTTTTTATATGGCTTCCTTTTATTCCTGAGGCCATAGAAACCAAAACAAGCACAGACATATCCCTCATATAATTCCCAAGGCACCACTCCCTGATGTCCATGATGGTATCTCCACAAAGGAGTTCACACCCTATTTAGAAGCCTCTGCCTTGGATGAAACAACCCTTTTCTTTCTGTTCTGAAAGGCTACATTGAGGTTGCACAGCCTCAATCCTAACAGAAGGTGGGCCCAATTCTTTGGAGGATGCTATTTGTACAGAAACCTAGGTATATTCAGATCTATTTTTGACATAGACTCTAAACACAATGTTGCTATTCTATACATGAGCTGTTTACATGGCAAGGAACCACAGGAATCATTAGAATTAGCTAGACTGCAATAGCACACTGACAACTTTAAGCTATAAAGATGCTACCTTGGCGTTAGTTTCAGATTTGTCGATTTATGTGTGTCTTTGTATGCGGTAAATACTCAAAAGTTGCTTATTGTTACTTGAAACCCAAAAGGCTTGACAAATCACTGCTCTGTTGTGAAGAAAATCCTATTCATGGCACAAAATCTATCCTTTTTCCCCACTGGGAAAATAGTCAGTTGACAGTATTTTTGGAGTGAATTGTGAAGGCCACGAGGTTTGTGACGGGACTGTATCTAGGACAATCCTGTAATAGACTAACAACTTACCTCTCCCCATCCTTTAAACAAAAAGGCATATAATTATTTTTAATACAGTTGTTTATGCTAAAATAGCATTCAAGCCAAATACAGCCTCTGGGGATTCCTTGATTAGCTCAGTTCCCATCACCCAAGTCCCAGTGTTTTAAGAACAGCTGATTGTAGATAAGCACAGTTACCATCTTCTGGTTTAGTAAGATAGTTAACATTTCTCTATCAGATCCAATGGATCATTTTTTAAAAAATTACACTGCAGGCTGGAAATTGATTTCTTCCTGGGCAAAGAGGAATAAGCTCTCCTCAAGAAATGCTGGGCCTCCTCTTCGTAATCTCCCTCTCGAGTAAGATTTCGGAAATAAGTCTGTTAGGTATTTCCTAATGGCTGCCTGCCTTAACATTTTCAGCAAAAGTACAGAGAGAGTTGTGGCACTTAAAATTAACAGGGCTATAAGCTGTGCGTCACATGAAGTAGACTATGGCCCTAAATGATGAATGTGATTATTTTCACAGTACTATTGACCTGTAGTTGGTGGCAACAGCTAGTGGACCCAAAGCTAAAACAAGGTTGACTTGGTTACTACTTGGATGGGGAACAGCAGGGAATCTTAGGGTTGCCGGTGAAGCTGCGGTAGGAAGATAAGAAAATATGAAAGAGGGCAATGGCAAATTAGTTCTATACGGTTGCCACAGTTATCCAAAATGTAGCTTGACTCAAGACAGAGGACTTTTTTCAGATGCTGCTGCTTTAGTCTCTTTTCCATTGTCAGTATGTGCGAATGTAGGGAAAGGGGCAAAGGGAAAGCGAACATGTTACTGGCATTTATCTCTTTCCCAGAGACTTGTCCCCACATTAGTATGTCCACTAATTGAAAAGAGGTCCTTGTTGCCATTTAGCTCCGATTTTTTATTTTATTTTTTATTTTATTTTAATCCCATTTATATCCCTCCCTTCTCCGATGACTCAGGGAGGCTTACAATTTAAAGCACAAACCAATGTGCTTAGCAATAGCCTTCATTCTATGTATATGCCTGCTTATTAGGGCTTTCGCCCCCCCCCCCAAGCGACATTATTACAAAGTCAGCTTATTGCCCCTAACAATCTGGGTCCTCCTTTTACCTACCTCGGAAGGATGGAAGGCTGAGTCAACCTTATCCATTTGGGGTAATGATTACGGACTGATAGTGGAGAAAGCACTGCCACGGGCAGCAGTGTCCTTCACACCTCTTGCTGCACAATGAAAAAGACCAAAAAAAAAAGACCCAATGTGAAGTGCCTGGCAACTGCTTTAAATGCTGATGGAAGATGCATGCAGAGATTTTCTATGGAATATATAAAAGCACAGTTATTTCAGAACATTTGATTCAGTTCTGCTTCATCAGAAGCTTCAACAGCTAATCTGTAGCTTCTGATATTGATCTCTCGTTGACTCATTACCCTACCACTAATCTCAGTCTTTAAGGAATATCATAATTTTGTACAGATCTGCAGAGGCACCACCTGTTCCCTTGATATTCAGGACTGTTCAGGCTTTTACATAGGGAGTATATGGAGATGGGGTAATTTATTCAAGCTCATTTTAATATAGCAGTGTATATAGCAGTAGGCGTGAGCTTAAATGGACTCCAGAAGATGGTAGAGGACAGGAAGGCCTGGAGGAACATTGTCCATAGGGTCGTGATGGGTCAGACACGACTTCGCAACTAACAACAACATATAGCTACTGTATTTTCTGGCGTATAAGATGACTGGGCGTATAAGACGACCCCCTACATTTCCTGTTAAATTATAGGGTTTGGGCTATACTCGCCGTATAAGACTACCCCTCTTCCAACACACACCAAATAAAAATTAAAAAACATCAGATTTGATTTTAATATGGTAATTTTAATTCAAATGCTTATGACATGCAGGTGCTTAGTAGGAAAACTGTCACTTATAAACATAAGGCTGTTTGTCATCAAACATGTAAACATAAAACAGTGCAAGTGGATTAAACTATAATAATAATAATAATAATAATAATAATAATAATAATAATAATAAGAATAAGAATAATAAGAATAAGAATAAGAATAAGAATAAGAATAAGAATAAGAATAAGAATAAGAATAAGTAGTAGTAGTAGTTGGAGGGGACCTTGGAGGTCATCTAGTCCAACCCCCTTCTAAGGCAGGAAACCCTATACCATTTCAGACAAATGGCTGTCCAGTCTCTTCTTAAAAACTTCCAGTGTTGGAGCATTCACCACTTCTGGAGGCAGGTTGTTCCACTGGTTAATTGTTCTAACTGTCAGGAAGTTTCTCCTTAGTTCTAGGTTGCTTCTCTCCTTGACTAGTTTCCATCCATTGCTTCTTGTCCTGCTTTCAGGTGCTTTGGAGAATAGCTTGGCTCCCTCTGCTTTGTGGCAGCCCCTGAGATATTGGGTCACTGCTATCATGTCACCCCTCACCCTTCTCTTTGTTAAACTACACATACCCAATTCCAGCAACCGTTCCCTATTTTCCTAATTCACTTTTTCACTTTTCCTAATTCACTCTAAAGCTTTCCCTGCACAGAGCCTTACGTAAAACCAGCTGCCTGCAATTAGTGCAGGTTCGCATCCCACCAGGCTCAAGGTTGACTCAGCTTTCCATCCTTCCAAGGTAGGTAAAATGAGGACCCAGATTGTTGGGGGCAATAAGCTGACTTTGTAATAATGCTGCTTGGGGGGGGGGGTGAAAGCCCTAGTAAACAGGCATATACACAGAATGAAGGCTATTGCTAAGCACATTGATTTGTGCTTTAAATTGTAAGCCACCCTGAGTCTTCGGAGAAGGGCAGGATATAAATGGGATTTAAAAAAAAAAGACCAAATGGGAGATCCGCTCCAGGTTTTTCAGCCAGCCCGCCCAGTTCCTGAGTCAAATGTGTCCTTAGAGCTAAGCCTCTGCTCTGGCTGCTGCCTTCCCCACCTGCCTTTCAAGTTGGGATATACTACAGCTGCTCTTCAACTTCACCGCCCTGAGTCCTCCGGGAGAAGGGCGGTATAGAAATATTAATAAATTAAATTAAATTAAATTAAATTTAGAAAGAAAGACGCCCAGACCCCAGCCTGTAAAAAATCACAGACTGCAGCTTCTTCTCCAATTGGTCCCGCTTTCCCTGCGCAGACTAAATGGGAGATCCGCTCCAGGTTTTCCAGCCAGCCCTGTCCCTAAATTTTCAGCACCCGGCGTATAAGACGACCCCTGACTTTTGAGAAGATTTTCATGGGTTAAAAAGTAGTCTTATACACCGGAAACTACGGTAATCTTTTTTACACTATTGCACTATTGTCTGTTGCTATTTCCCACAGAAGCAACAATTCACAGATATTATAGCAGATTGGGCAGGGTGTTTGGTGAACTTTTGTTCTACATTTTATGGAATAATACAGGTAGTCCTCACAACAGTTCATTTAGTGTCCATTCAAAGTTACAGGGGCACTGAAAAAAGGGACTTATGACCATTTTTCACACCTACAACTGTTGCAGCATCCCCATGGTCACGGGATCAAAATCTGGTCGTTTGGCAACTGCTTTATAGTCATTACAACCGCAGTGTCCCGGGGTCACATGAACACCTTCCGACAAGCAAAGTCAATGGGGAAGACTGCTTCACTTAACAACCACATTGCCAACTTAGCAAATGCAATGATTCACTTAACAACGGTGGCAAAAATGTCATAAAATGGGGCAAAACTCACTTAACAAATGTTCCACTTAGCAACTTAAATGTTGGGCTCAATTGTGGTCGTAATTCAAAGACTACCTGTAGATTTCTGGTAAGGTTAGATTGTGAAAAATCTGATCAATGGCCAAATGGCATGAAAGAGACGAAAGCCTCTCGACTCTCTTGGTCATCTGGATTTTTGCTGCTCAAATCTGAAAGCCTTGACAGAAGGCTCTCTTTCATTTTCTTTCTGATCCCAAAGTCTGGTTCACTCCAAAAAAGGGCAAATGGCTTACATCGCAGTAGAGCTTTTCAGCCAGTATCATGCAGAATCATTCAATTTTTATTAATCAAGGTTGTTGTTGTTGCAGCAACAGCAAACGGGGGGGGGGGAATAAATTCTTTTTTTCCCTGATGTTTGTTAATGAACAGGAAGAGGAAGAAGTAATGGAAAAACAAAGGGTTTGATTCTAAAGGGAGACAGGAGTAAATAACAGGCATTTGGTTAGCCTGAAGATTCCAGTATAGAGGAAGGAAGTTATCTGAGGAGATTGGGTGGCGGGTTAGCAGCTGCAAATATATGGACTTATAAACAACAGTAATGGTCTGGCACATTATTTCCTGCTCTAAATTCTAATTAGGAACAAATAAAATAATGAAAACTGCACACATGGGCACACACCCATGAGGATTCTTTGCTCTCCAAGGACTGGACAGTGTAACAAATCTGTGCACAATACTTCATTGCAGCACACACTTTCCGCAAAAACAAGATATTGCTCTGGGTCAGCTTCACCCTTCTAGGACTTTGCAAGGTGATGTTGCCTTGCAAATATGTCTTTAATATTCTCTCCTTTAATACATAGTCTTTTCAGACCAGAGTCTCAAAGACTAAGTAACATGCAACCTTTGCCTTTTCTCAAATGTTCTTACACTAGTTGGGACGAGTTGCTGTTTCTTTATGGTTGCTCCTTTTCTAATTTTTGCAGAGCTCCAGGCAACTCCCACCAGGATATGCTGCTCACCAACTGCTTGTGGTCCTGGCAGTTGAATGAAGGTCTTCTTGAGGAGCTGCCGATCACAAGATGTGGCTTCCTCGATTCCTCCTCAGTAAACCTTGTTTTCACTTTTCCTGCTCTACACACCCACTTCTCCCACTTGGTCTTAGCATTTGCTTTTGTAAACTCAAAGGACTGAGCGGGATGAGGCTGCCTCTGGATAGGTCACCATGTCCTTGAAAACACCAGGTTTGGCTCAATTAGCCAGGCAGCTGAGACACTGGCCTGGATGCCTTTGAGTGCAGTTCTAGGGGAATGGATGAATGCCTGAGGGAAGGCATGTGTGTGTGTGTGTGTGTGTGTGTGTGTGACTTGTCTGCCTGACTGCAGCCACTTTTGGAAAGAGCAGACAGTGAGCTCAACTTTGCTCTCTCACACCACCCAATCCCAAACAGAAACCCAGAAGCATGAGATAGCACAATGTCTTGTGCAAAATGCACAATGGCATGGCACAATATGGGTCATCCATTTTACGGTCCACATTAGGTTGTACTTGCAGGATTGTCGAGATATTTAAATTGATGCCCAGGCCTTTTGCTAACAGTCCCCTTCTAAAGTGGCTGGGAGAAAAGGTGCCTGGGATTTTGACATTTAAATTTCATGGAAGACATACGGAGGTGAAGACTGATTTCTTCAAATGCATGGCTATTTAATTATTTTGAAATAAAAGGTCCCCAGCAGTCTGATGATAGACACATTTATTAAGGCAAAGACACCTCAGTAGATAGGATTTCGGGCACCTTGAAAGTCTTTGGTGCTGCAACACCTCCAGTTGGCTTCACCTGCTGTAGAGAGAGTAGACAGAAAAGACCTTTTGGGGGAAAACAAATTTGACTTCTTCATTGGAACTGAGTTGATGATGGGGGAGGATATAGAGGATGGGGTTTTGCTGTTTGTTTTCTTTATTTACTTACAACCATATGGGCTGTTACCAAAAAGAACAGAATTGCTGATATTTACACAATATATTTCCTTTCAATTAAATTGGTCCAGCTGTCTTGGATTATAATCAAGGAGGATCCTTGCAATCAATCATCCTTGCATTTTTAGTTCAACAATATCGGTGTGGCACACATTGGGAATGAATGGGATAGGACAGACATGTCAAACACAAGGCCCGGGGGCCGGATCCGGCCCGCAAAGTGGTTTCATGTGGCCCGCGAAGCCATCCTGGAAACAGTGAGGGAATGGCCCCCACTGCCTTGGCCCTGGCCCAGAGACCCTCCTTCCGCCAGAGACTCTCAGATCTCTCCCACTCCTGCCCAGACCCCCATAGGCACCCTTGATGCGAACGATGTAGAGTTGGCCATGCCCACCCAGTAGGCCATACGCATTCTAGCCACGCCCACCCAGAAGGCCATACGCACTCTAGCCACGCCCACCCAGTAGGCCACGCCCACCCTGGCCATATCCACTCGGCCCCCTGAGGGTAACCGCAATGCTGATGTGGCCCTCAATGAAATTGAGTTTGACACCCCTGGGATAGAAGAATTTAAAGCACAGGTTTGGAAGGTGAAAAGTGTCTTGGGAGATTTGAGAGAAAGAAGTAATGGCCGCTTCGTCCCATTTCCATTGTTTGTTTGTTTGATCGTGTGCCGTCGAGTTGTTGCTGACTCTTAGCAACCATATAGATGGATTTTCTTCACTGTGATGTGTCCCTAACTCAGCCCTTCAAATTCTCCAACATTGTACCAATTGTCACTAAAACTGAGTCCATCCACCTTGCTGCAACCGGTAGTTGTCTTCTTTTATTCCTTCCGCCTTTCCCAGCTTTGCAGCCTTGTCCAAAGAAATTTCTTGCATAATGAGTACGAACATTTTTGCCTCAAATGAGATCTCTGGGTTGATCAGTAATCCATTGGATTCTTTTCTTATCCATGGTATTCTCAGGAGTATCCCCCAATATCAAATTGAAGAGTACCAAAACTGTTTTCTATCCTGCTTCTTCAAAGTCCAAGTTTTGCTTCCATAGGGTATCACGTGGAATATTGTTGCGTCCACTATTCTGATCTTTGAAGGTATGGACACATTGGGAAAGAGGAGTAGAAGCTGCCTAAGCAATAATCAGATAACAGAGGCAGGAGCTTCCAGTGGCTTAATAGTTAAGAGAAATAAACCTAAGAAGGACCCACCCTAATGGATTAAGCCAGGGGTCTTCAAAATTGGCCCTCTCATGACTTGTGGACTTCAACTCCCAGAATTCCTCAGCCAGCGTGCCTGGCTGAGGAATTCTGTGAGTTGAAGTCCACAAAAAGGGCCAAGTTTGAAGACCCCTGGATTGAGCAGTTAAATATGGCAATGGGAAGTTTGTGCCTTCAGATTTACAAAATTCTGTGATGTAGCCTTACAATAAAGTAGAATTAGTTTATCTAATCCAGGGGTGTCAAACTGCTGGCCCGCGGGCCGGATATGTCATGGCAAAACCATGCCCACCCCATTGCCAGCAATGGAAAAATGTTGAGATATGTCATGACACATCACGTGACGTTGCAAGTTTGACACCCCTGATCTAGTCCTATTTCCTGACTGGTTTCCTCGAAAGTCTAACAATATATCACAATATCTAAAGATCTTTTGCAAGGTCTTCATGGCTGGGGCTTTTAATATCTTCATTCCATTCCTAATTCACATCTCACATGCAAATGCACAGATCATTTCTATAATACATAGCTACAGTATTGCTAAGATATAACTGAGGTCATCTCTGTGGAAAGGCCAGGGTGCCCTTAGTAGACATTCTGCATTATACAGCAGGGGGGAAAATAGCAAGGGAAATAATTACTCAGTGAAAAAAGGTAGCTTTTAGAGTTCCTTTAAAAGTCAGTCACAATGTAATGCATCAGTATATTCAGCAACATGTGGCTGCATAGTAGACATTAAGCAAAGGCTGAATTAAGTCAAGTTGGAAGAGTAGGCTGGGATGCTAACATCAGAGTATGATGTGGAGAATGATCATGCTATTATTTCTCACAGGAGGTAAAACAGTCAAAGTTTGCTCTTTAGTAAAGAGCACAAATCTAGAGCACAGTGCTATTTCTGCATTTTATTAGGCAATGTTGTGTTTTTCTTGAGATACCCAGACTAAATTTGAACGTTGCCAGTATTGCAAAATGATATTTCGTATAGACTATGCTCTATAATTGGTACCAATAAAACCTTTCAGTTGTAGTGAGATCCATTCATACTTTTTCGGATGCAAAAAAGGAAAAAGGATTGTATGTATGGTACCTGAAAATAACAAGAGATATGATTTGACTTAAAGCTGTTATCTCACTTTTCACACCAGCAAAAATACTTTCTAGGACCCAAAGGTTTATGAAAGCTAATTGCTATAAGCTTGTTTCAAAGGTAAATCTCAGTTCAGATTCCTTCAGAGATGATGTTTGATGACTGACATTCCAGCCTAGCTATTGTGATAAAATGGGGCAAGCCATTTTCACCAACCCTTGTACTTCAAAGGAAGGATGTGATAACAAAGGAATACAATTTGTGCACAGATAACACATGCTTTGGAGATTTGAACAATCTCATTTTACTAGGAGGAAGCAGAACGTTGTTGTTTTACATTCTCTTATTTGGCAAGAATCCACCCATGAGTCATCATGAAACCGCACCTTTTCTGTAAACCTTATTTGGAAAAGTGAGGGCGGGAACCGGATTACAGAGGCTGTGGGAAAAGGCTTGGCTCTAATAAAACATTATCTGCTCCTTCCTAATTTTAGAATTAGCCACAGGCCGTTTATTTGGGCATTGATTTTCAATGTTTCTAAATTCTTCAATCACAAAAGGGAATACACGAGGATAATTCCAAGACCAGGTCAAAATAGTGAGTTTGCAAACTGCCCTTTTAGCTTAAGCAAAGGAATTCCAATGCCACCCAGAAAAGGGAAACAAAGCCAAAGCTTAATTTCTTATTACATTAGGTAAAGGGAAGGGCAAGAGTCAACTTGCTCATCTTCTCACTGCTTCCAAGGATTCCAGGACACTTTTCTGTCAACTCCTTGGCAAAACTGGGAGAGAAAAAAAAATAAAGCTTCCAATGACAAAACTGGACCATCTTTGCAGTTTCCACAAATTCAAAATGGCAGCCATGCCAAATATGGCCATGGTCCTCTAAGCTTCTATAAAACCGCAACAGGGCCTTTCCCTCTTTCTGACATAGAAAAGAGCTTTACTCTGTTGGCATATGTGGGCCAAGCATTTGTAGAGTTCTAGCAAGCTCACGTCACCTGGGAGTATATAATGCATTCTGGTTTCTGGGAAGGAAGATTAGAGTCAACATTGGAAATATCTCCCTCCTGATATCGCTTCAAAGGGGTTTTCCCCATTTGCCTCTAATCATGGTGCAAACATATTCTCAGAATGTTCTTTTTCTGCTTGTCCCAGGATGCCTGCTTATTTGTAGGGTTTACATACAGCATAGCTTCAGTCTAACTGGCTGTAAGCAACATATATCTGAGCTAAAAAGCAATGGAACTCCAAAGGCTTTCTAAGACAGACAGACATTCCAAAGCTTTCAGAACATCCTAGGCTGGGGGCTACTCGTGGTTCAGGAGTCAAGCTGTTTGGGAGCAGAGATGCTCTTGCAATGCAAGCCCACTTGACAGGCAGGGAATTTTGGCAAGCTGGCTCAGATTGGAGAGGCAGAATCTATCTAGGATAGGTAGGCTCACAGATACATAAGGTCAGAGAACATAGGGCTATATTGGTTAACTACCAGTGTCTTGAATTACACTAGAAAACATATTGAGAGATGATGCAGCTCTTCTGGCAGCAATGTTCCACATCAGCCAGAAGACTATCCCTTAATTAAACAAGTTGCTGTATTTTGTACTCCTTGAAGTATTCAGAAGTCTTCAAGGGCAGCCCTCAACTTGCCCAGCCAATGAGCAAGACAGCTTTAAGTTATCCTTAGCTATATTAGTGTGGAAGTTGTGTTTTCTTCCTTATTACAAAATCATCTATAGGAGATGACCAGGCAGAGCCTGAGAGTGGGGTCAAACGCATCATACGTTTGGAGTCATTCCCACAAGAGAATTAAATCCACACACCCCCACCCCCGTGAAACCCGTAGACCCTTATCTAGCACCAATTTGGCTTGACTGTTAGTAGATCAGATTCTTGTTGTATAGGTAGCATGAAATAAAATTTTAGCACTTTGAACTCTACTTCTGTTTCACTGACTTGAAATCCCTATGTAGGGATTGTTGTTGTTGTTAGTTGCGAAGTCATATCCGACCCATTGCGACCCCATGGACAACGTTCCTCCTGGCCTTCCTGTCCTCTACCATCTTCTGGAGTCCATCTAGGCTCACACCTACTGCTTCAGTGACTCCATCCAGCCACCTCATTCTCTGTCATCCCCTTCTTCTCTTGCCCTCAACCTTTCCCAGCATTAGGCTCTTCTCCAGTCAGTGGCGTAGCGTGGGTTGTCAGCACCCGGGGCAAGGCAAGTAATTTGCGCCCCCTCGCTCTCGCACCGCACGCCTGGCACCCCCCTGGCGTAAGAAGAATCGAGCCTCCCGCGATCTCCCGTCCCCCCCCACCCCCCTGAAATTCTCGCCCGCTTTCACAGACTTGTTCTTTTACACCGGCTGCAAGTACCAGGAGCCAAAGGCAGCCTCTCCGAAAGCCTCACACCCAAAGACGCAGGCACGCCCACACCGAGGAATGCCGCCGCTGGCGAGGCTCGCAGACGCCGCCGCTGCCGTTCTTTCTTTCTCGTTCGCGGGAGCACGCCGCGGCGTGCGCAGAGGCGTATATAGACCCAGAGAGCCGCCGAGCCTTCCCCCACCCGGAGAGAGAAGCGTTTCTGTGTTGGCGCAGGCACAGATACCCCTCGCTCGTGAGCAGCCTTGCCCTAGCCCGCCGGTCGCGCCCCCCCAGATGTTGCGCCCGGTGCGGCCGGCCCCCCCTGCACCCCCCACGCTACGCCACTGTCTCCAGTGAGTCCTTCCTTCTCATTAGGTGGCCAAAGGGATAGGGATAGGGATATGTAGGGATAGGGAGCTGCAATGAAGACAACCAATTTTATACTGGTATAATTTTCACCAGGCTTAAGTATGATGAATAGCACTTCAGGACAAGGGTGCGAAAAGGCCTTATCTCATAACTAATGGTACTGCCTTGATTTAAGAGTGTTTGCATTATATTTGGTTGATTTTGTTGGAGGGGGGACATTGAGCTCCCTTTGGAGGAGGAAAAATAGAAAAGTACAATTATTTATATAATAATAAACAACAATGATAATAAACTTAGGAACTTAAACCTTGAAGTTTTACCAACCTGTAGAGTTTGAAATATTTTTTTAATCAACATGTAAGGGAGAGTGCTTTAGTGCGTAGTGTATGAAGTTTTTTCTTAAGGAAGTATTAATCTATATTTAGACTGCCCAGGGTGGTTGAAAAAAAAATAATATCAGGAAGGAAAGAATAGGAAAGAAAAACAGCAGTAAAGGCTACTGTACGTACCTCAGGTTGTTTCAGCTGAAGGTGGCATTGGTGCAAAGCTTATGATTTTGGAGACAGACAGGAAAGAAACCTCAGAGCTTCTGTTACATTAGAGAGAATTTCAAATATAGAATAGGCAGTTATTTAAGAGAGAACAATGTTAATAAAACAAGAGGAGAAGTGATTGATGGAGAAGACAAGAATATGGGCAACTGATATTCTGTCTTTGGATTTGCAATAAACCACCCACAATGAATCAAGAGCAATTGATGGGTTTTGTCAGAAGCCTTGCCATCACTCATGCACACTGACATTTTTCCATGTTCTGATGGCACTAATCCTGCCCTGCATGTGGTTGCCTTAACTTGTTTACTGTTGAATACAAATGGCTTATGTGAATGTTTGCTCAGTTAGTGATCAAAAGGGCTCTATGATCAACCCTGTTCAGATTTCTTTATTCCTTCTTTATGAACTTGGCCTGTCTGTCTCTGGATAAAGAAGGGATAGGGATGTATATAGATAAGGCAATCAAAATGCTAAAATGTCTGTTTTTAAAATACGCTTTGTGCAAATCGAGAAGGGCAGAACCCCCCCCCCCCAAAAAGGCTAATAGTGCCCCCTTTTTTATTTCTGATACTGGTAACCTCGCAGAAGGGTATGTAAACTTTTTACAATCTGTGGTTTAGTTTTTGAAGCACCAAAGATACTCTCTTCTGTTTTGATTTTGGTTTTATGGTCACCCAGAGCCACGTTTGTGAGATTGTCGGCTATATAAATGTGAGGAATGAACAAACAAAATATGTAAATAATGATTAGATTATCATTCCTGTCTTTCTCTCAGAGTTGTTCAGGATGGTATATCAAAATAATAATAACCATGCAAAATAATACAACTGTAACATTGCTGTACAGCACAGCTTCCAGTAACAGCTTTGGCAACCCAATACATTAAACAATCCTTAGGAACATAACAATACTTTAGTTTTAAAGCAACATTATTTCTCATTTGATGGTATGGAAGTCAGGGCTTTTTTTGTCATAGAACCCTCAGAACGGAGTTCCGGCACCTTTTTTGAATGGAAACTTGTAGAGTAGGCAAGGTGGGTTGTATGACATGTGTGAGTTCCGGCACCTTTTTCTTTTACAAAAAAAGCACTGATGGAAGTCAATTGCACTTCTTCCCCTAAGAGAGAATTAAGATATTAGGAAAGCCTTACCAATGTCCAGTCAGCATCCTGTGGGCTTTACCCAGGGGGAGGACCATAAATTGGGAATCTGTCTGATTTCAGTTCATGTACCAGCCGCGGGTATTTGGGTTTCACATCTGAAGCACTTTGTCTTTATGCATGTTTGAAATACAGGTTGTTTTTGGGCACTTTGAATTTGTCATGTTCTGGAGCTGATTCAAGAGAAAATTCTGCAACTATTAACCAAAAGCCAACAATGCTATACTTTTGTTTGTTCACCTGCAGGAAATTCTCTACAAACTACTTTAGACATTTTGATGTCAACATTTTAGAACAAAGCTCTTTTTTCTAAAATATGGATTATAGCCAGACATTCAGTAGGATGCTTTATTGACCACATCTTATATTATAAATAAAGATATATATTATAAATAAAGATATATATTTTGTCAAGATGGAAAAATGAAAGAAAGCAAAAAAGAAAGAAAAATAAGTTCATATTGACATTTTAGGCCAGGATTTATCTCATACAAAGCTGCTTCAAATTTCTAGTGTGAAAACTTTTCCTGGTATTTCATTTCATCTGTTCTCTCTTGTCTGCCAACTTTCTAGAACAAGAAAGATAATTTCAAAGAGGCTTATATGTGGTCTTGTGCTATAAATCTGTGCATAATTGCTTCAGTATGTGATATGTTTGTATAATACTTATATTCATATCAGTTTTGCATTATCCTGTTGTGTGGTCTCCTCATCCATCACACCCTCTGTATAAACTGATATGTTTAAAGGCTTAAAAAAGTCTTTTAAATTATTATGGAAGCAATGAAAGAATTGCAAAAAGAGTGTCATTCCAAGAGGTAAGGTGGTGAGGCAAGCCTTATTTATTAAAATAATTGATCCAATAAACATCTAGGCTTGTGATAGTTAAAGACAGCTGGCTAGAACTAGTAGTAATAATGATTTATGCTTAAGTTTATCCTCAGGCTGGGAAAAAAAGAATTCAATGTTTGTCTTTGCTATGGAATATGAATTTTTTCCAGAAATGTAATGAAACATATGTAAGGATGAACAGTGCCAGTCTTCTAATACTCTGAATTTTGAATTTTTGGAAAAGAACATTTTTCACCTATTATGAAAATCTCTAGGAAACAGAAGTATTGTTGCTGGACCGCAAGCAACCAGAAAAGTCTATGCATGTTTACTTTGTAGTAAATATCAGTGGTTTCAATGGTTGTTAGTCTCAGTATGTTGAAGACATTTAGTACTTTTGTTATCCATATTTTCAGGATAAGTATCTATCAAGCAGTTCAGGATCCTGATTTTTCATTAAAGTAGAAAGCCTCCATGGATAGATAAGAATGATAAGAAGAGGACAGGGGCAGTATACTTGCCCATCCTGCTAAAAGCAGAAGCTTTAGTTTTTGTACCTCCATTTGTTTGCTTTTTATAGCGATTTCTTTTATTGCCATACCTTTAGAGAATATAAGTTAGATATTTATTGGGGAAAACAGGTCTCATCTTCAAATCAATATGGTATTTGTAAAATTACAAAATGATCCCAGATACTAGATTGGCTGTGAAAAGAAGCCAATCATCTGGCGTGCAATGTATAGAGGAAATACCTACAACCAGAGAAAGATTGGATTATCTTTCAGAAAGCAGAGATCACTTTTAGAAAACTAGTGTTGGAAGAAAAGTCTTCATCATGGTTCAGTCCAAGCTGGGAATAAACATGGTGGCTGCTTTAGGAAGAAGGTTGCAGTTTATTGAAGAAGAGAGCCAGACAGAAAGATGGCTCTGGCAGAAAAGAGAAAAAAGAGCTGAGCACATGTAGGGAGTGGGTTTTTATACCCTCTGGAGCCCTTTGTTTGGAGTTGTTTCCTGTTCCTGTTTTGAGGTTTTGTATTTCCTGTGTCATGTATTTTGACCTGTGTCTGGGTGTACCCTTTGGCATCTGTGGGTTAATCCTATTATGCCCTGTCTTAGACTTTGGGTGGGGTATGTGGATTTTAGGTGTCTTTGTCTTCCTAAGCTTCTAGCTCCAACATTCCTGGATTTACATATGCATTTCTATAGAGCTAGTTTCTGCTTGGGGGAGGCAGACCTGGGGCTATTAAGAAAAACTGGGCATGTTTTTCTGCCTCTTTAAGATCCTTCGAGGAAACCTATTTTTCTGCCCTTTCAATATTTCCTTCTCTGTGGGACTGACTTCCCATACTAGCAAGGTAAGAAAGGAATTAGCAATTTGGCACCAGTGTTTAGATTAAGACGTGTTTGGTTATCTTGAGGCCATATTTCTGATATCATCTCATTATAACTTGCATCCCCTAGCTGGTGTGGTCTTACAACGAGAACTGTGGCATAACATCTCTGCAAAAATCCATTTCAGATCCTGAAATTCTAATCTGAAGTCTCTCTGGGAAATCATAAACCTGTAATTCTTCAATCATTTCTGGGCTCTGGGAGATTAATTCTTGCATTTTCAGTAACTTATCCCAATTGCTATATTATCAAAATCTCAACATCTACCTATTAAAGCTGCTAAATTAAACCTCCTTCCCAAGGAAAGGGAGGAAGGAGATAATCGTGCAGTTTGCATTTTGGAACCAGTACTGAAAATACTATGCTTCGAAATGAGCATTTCTCCAAATTTTGCAATTTTTGCTGTTGCAAACCTTATTGTTATGAAAAATTGTAAAAACTAATTATAATTAATATAATGTCTAAAAATGATTATATTAGGAAAAATGTTAGCATAAGATTATATATGAAAAAATTGTAAAAGTTTTCTTGTAAAACTCTTTAATAATAATAATAAAAAAGATTATATATGAAGAGTCCTTGATACTCAGAGAGTAGTTTTGGTAGTTTTCTTGCAGGCATTTCATTTTTAGGTAACATCATCAGTGCTAGTCAGTGCTAAGATTATACATGACACCACACTGTAAATATCTGGATAAAAGTGGCCAAAATGTCATACCTGTTTTACTATAAAGGATTTTTTGGGGGGTGGGGTTGTTTTTTTAAGTAGAGGAGTATTACAAATAGAAGATGAGAAATCAAGACAAAAACAAATTGGAAAGATCTGAAAAAAATGAAGAACTAAAGTGGTCAGATTTGTTGATCCCTATTAAGAAATAAATTCAATTCAGGTTGCTGGGATTTACCTTTCAATTTTATTTATTTTTTAAAAAATTTATTGAATTTATTATTTAAAACATTGGACACGGTACAAACGGACTGACATACCTTCATGTCTACAATATTCATATATGTATATATACACATAAGATACACTTAAGATACATATCAGTTATATATAATAATACAATACTTAGAGCAATCAACCAATCTATAAATTCTAATAGAGACCTTCCTTTTGTTCCCGCCAAAAATAAAACTTATTCCAAATTTTGTAGTAACCTGATTGATCTTTATTTTTAATTTCCACCTTTCAATTTTAGTATTACAGAGTTGGGTACCTAAGATTCTGTCTATATTCTGCTGCTCAGTCCATATCTCATTTCAGCTCCTCTTATACTTCAACTAATATCAATAGAATCCCAGCTTGGTTAGAATAAGGGATTATTTTTCTATAGCTTTAAAGAAAACAGTGTACAAAAATGCATATTATCAAGTGAAAAGAATATGCAAGTATGTTTTGTCTGGTAATTACTATAGGTTCTCATTTCTTTTTTAAATCTGTAATGTTCATCCACAGTATGGTGCACCTATTTCCTGATGTCAATGAAATGGGAAGAAACAAAGCAACTATTAACTATAATCTTTTTAATTAGAATTTTTCAATATTAACTATGATCTTTCTAGCTTGTATGTGTTTTCATAGCCCTCAGTAGAGAATGCAATCCCGTTTGTCTCTTGCCTGTGGTGTCTGATTTAGCAGTGCAGCCACTGCTCTCATGTATTCTGAATAAATATTGTGATCATTAGTATGTTGTGTGAAATTCCAGTTGTCTCCCGTCAAAAAGAGAGTCACATCAACAAGCTATTTCATCATGCAACCCTGTCAAATCTAACCATCATTAGTACTGCATTTCAGAAAAGGGCCAAGAACATAGATGTATTGGGGGGAAATGTGTTATAAAATGAAATATACACAGTAAGGTAAATTCAACATTGACAAAACAATCAGAGAGTGCTATTTATTTTGTATTAAAATAATCATAGCTTCCTGTGACATCTACAGTGCATTCAAGCATTCTAGTCATTTGTATGAGAATTGTCAGCTTTCTTACAGAGAGCATTGTTAGGCTGAAGAATTTTTTCTTTAAAAACTGCTGACTACTAGAAAAATTGAGGGCTGCGGCAATTTTATTTTAAGATCTGTTTTGCACCATGCAATCCTACATTTTGCTTTAAGAGAATCTCAACAGCCAATACTTATTTTAAATAGACTACAAAGTAGATAACCATAGAAAATGGTTAAACCTAGAGCTAGCAAAAGGATAGGGTTTTTTTAAAAAACAAACAAAGGACATACAGTATGTCTTTTATTAAATTATGGTTACATAGCCAATATGTTACTGTGTAGCTATTTTCAAAATATATCATGAATTGTTTATGAAACACAGCTATTTTTTTTTAGCAAAGTCAAGACACTGTAAATCTTTGATCAGAGTAAATGAAATCACTTCAGTCTAGGAATGTGAGAAAGGTATAGGATGAATAAGGATTTTTTAAAGCTGATATTGTATCTATTCTTATGATGACAAAACAGCTTTGATATCCTTATTTATAAGCACTGTGCTTTTATCCCTTACACAGAATCCAGGAAATATTAAATGCATCTATGACACACGACATTAATCAAACGAAAAGACAGGTAGATGTTTATGGATGCAATCTGGTAAATAGCTCTGAGTTCCTCCAATTTCCACCAAAACATCATCCTGGCAAACAAGTAAAGATACTGAAGGTAACATGACCTCTGCTGATAGAAATAGGATCTTTTCTTCCGGTGGCATAGGAATTGAGGATGAAATGAAGGCAACATCATCGGGACATAGCAGGAAAAAAATATTAGATTTCTTTTTATCCTATTTTTATTTTTGGTTAACTCAAGGCAGATACATACCCAGTGTTCCTGTATCCTATTTTCTTCACAACAGCCCTATGAGGGATGCTGAGGGATGGTGAATGGCATAAAGTTACCAAAATGGTTTTCATACCCAGGGGAGAAATAGGATTCACAGTCTCCTGTTTTGCATCCTAATCCTAGTAACCTTTGGTATAGTTACTATCAAACTGTCTCTCATTATTGGATATTATTTTATGATTGGTTGCACAGTCAGACAGATGTTAAAGTGAATTTGGCATTTTTATCAACCTATTCAGTCCTTCCCAAGGACCTGGATAGGCAGATGTTTTTGTCTGAGAGTGTTAAATGTATCATCGCAGGATGTAATCTGCTCCAAATAAAGCTGTCTTTTGCAATTGACTGATATTGATTTTGTCAATGCCATAGGTGTTCAAGTGGTGCTCCAGTTGTTTTGGGACTGCAGTATTATTATTGGTACTATCTTTGTTTTCTTTTGAAACAGTTGTTCTATTTTTATTTTCAGGTCTTTATATTTTGCGATTTTCTCCAGTTCTTTTTCTTCTCTTCTATACAGTTCTTCTATTCTCTTTACTCTGCTGTCTCCAGACAGAGTATTTCAATGTCCAATATCCAAACTCCATTCAATGTCTTGGTTGTATATATGGACACTGAGTGGCAGTTCCACTTCACATATTTCTTTTCACACAACGATAGCCTGGCAGATGTTTTTGATGTTTCATAACCTGATTTGTTCAGCACTGTTGATAGAGTAATCAGTGCAATACAAACAGTAGTGATGATAGTGAGTCTCCTGGAAAGAATCCTCTCATAAACCTCTCACAATCCATTGCCATTGACCAGCAACTGTGTCTTCCATTGTGCTATTTGCACAAAACTTTTGACATTTCTACTGCCTCCTGTTATTTCTAGCCACTTATCTAATCTTGTGGTGAGGAGTCAAATGCCTTCATCCAAGCTACATTCAAGTTACTCTTCCTTCTCTTGCAGTTTTCCAAAATCATCTTGTCAGTTAGGAGCCCATTTTTGACCCACACTGTTGGATGATGGACTGCATCAGCTATCACAACAGTTAGCAATTTGAAAGTTGTTGATAAGTAGGCAATTGGCCTAGAGTTGCCATAGTTTCAGCTTCTTTTTTCTTCTTTCTCCATCTCCTTTATCCAAACTGTGTTTTTATTGTATTTCTTTGGGTTGTTCCATGGTTGTGCCCAGACCTCACTGTTTCTTCTTTGCCAGGTGTTGACTGGCTCATTGCAATCTCTCTGTTGATGGATTGATAGAAATGTTTCTGATTCAACTGAAATTGGAGATTTTGTCTATAGTGTGCATTTCAAACTTCATATCTGCTTATTTTCTTGGCTAAGGCAGTTATTTACTGCTTTATTATTTCTAGTGCTTCCTTGAGCTTCCTTGTCTCTAGGTGATATTTCTTGATCAGGTACTCTTTCATCTGCTTAGCTATGGAGATTTTCAGTCATCCAGGTCATAATTATCTCAAAGATACTTTTTAATGAGGCAAATGGTCTTCCTTGTTTTTCTTTGAAGACCTTTCGCTTCTCATCCAAGAAACTTCTTCAGCTGTGAAGAGAAGCAGCTTCTTGGATGAGAAGCGAAACGTCTTCAAAGAAAAGCAAGAAAAGTCCAGTTGCCTCGTGAAAAGGCATCTTTGGGATGCTTGTTCTTCAGCTTCTTTTATCTGTTCTAGCTTGCTTGACCGATGTCTGTCACAGTTGGCTAGGGTACCTTTAAGCATGGGTTTACAGGATTGTAACTGAAGAGTTTATAGAGTGTATGGAGGGTCATAAAATGGAAGACCTTTTTTTGTGTGTGGATGTGCAATGTTTTTCCATGGGCCTGTCACTTGTCAGTCAGGCTATATTTAAATGTGGGTCTAGGAATCAAAAGAGCACCACATCAGGGTTCAAGAAGACCCCGAGTTTCCAGCTTTTTTGTGTGATATGGTGAGAGGAAGCTCTTCTTTGCACTGTGCAGTCCTCCCATGCAGCTAACACTAGTAACAGCCATGGCAGTTGACCAGGCTTATGTGCAGCAGAAGTTCACCTCCCTCTACACTTTCTTTATTTATTCAATTTTTGTAATTACCCATCTCAATCAATGATTCTGGGTATCAAACAATTCAAATCTTATAACCCCTGATGCATATGTCACTTAGCAGCTGATAGGGCTGTGATTGCACAGTGCCTCAAGGGATTTTGTCACACCATAAACTCTCCCATCAGTCTGTTGTTAGCTGTTTAGTCAGATTTTTCCCCCCATATTGGATTAATGCTCTTCTGAAAGAACTTATTCAAAACTAACTCAACATCACAGGCATTGGGTGAGGGAGACCTCCTTTCCAATAACTCGCCTGCTGGGACAGGGGTGTCAAACTCAATTTCATTGAGGGCCGCATCAGCATTGCGGTTGCCCTCAGGGGGCTGGGTGGGTATGGCCAGGGTGGGCATGGCCTACTGGGTGGGCGTGGCTAGAGTGCATATGGCCTACTGGGTGGGCATGGCCAGCTCTACATCATTCACATCAAGGGTGCCTATGGGGGCCTGGGCAGGAGTGGGACAGATCTGAGGGTCTCTGGCAGAAGGAGGGTCTCTGGGCCAGGGCCAAGGCAGTGGGGGCCATTCCCTCACTGTTTCCAGGATGGCTTCGCGGGCCACATGAAACCACTTCGTGGGCCGGATCTGGCCCCCGGGCCTTGTGTTTGACATGTCTGCTCTAGAGTGAATTTTGACTGATGACTAAATTCATGGGTCTGTTCCTTAACACATGTCTCTTTCCTGACACAAATTAAGGAGAAAAAAAGGGGGAGGGGAGTTTTCCTGGGCTGTGGCAAGAAGGAGAACAAAGAAAATCATTGGAATCTACCAGTTGTTTCCCCTAATGTGGCCTATTTACAGCAGGGGTGGAGAACGATGGCCCCTTTCTGACTTGTGGACTTCAACTCCCAGAATTTCTGAGCCAGCCATGCTGGCTCAGGAATTCTGGAAGTTGAAGTTTACAAGTCACAAAGAGGCTGTTGTTCCCCACCTTTGATTTAGAGTAAATAACAACATCACCATTGGATGTCTATGACCAGTGCTTTTTTTGTAAAAGAAAAAGGTGCCGGAACTCACACGTGTCATACAACCCGCCTTACCTACCCTACAAGGTTTCAGCCAAAAAAGGTGCCGGAACTCCGTTCTGAGCGTTCTATGAGGAAAAAAGCCCTGTCTATGACAATTTAGAAATTATTAGTAGGGACAATACAGTACACTTTATGCTGATATAGGTATTTGCTGGCCGGGTTTGTGTGGATAGCACATGGAATGAGCCCTGAGAAAGAGCCCTGAGATCGAATAACAAACTATGTCGAAGCATTTATGAAGTGGAAGCTGAGAATCTACTCAACTGGCTGCTTAACACAAATAACTGCAAGGGAAGTAGAGAGTATATTATGACAGTCACTGACTGTTGAGCAATAAACTCTTAATTAGGGCAGGGCAGTACTGTAATCTGCCAGAGCTACCAAGAGGAGGCTTTGCTGGCTGTGAATACCAGCACTTTCTTTCCAAAGGGCATGCTGTATCAAGACACAATGCTCTCAAATCATTTGTTATAATGTCACTGCAGAGTGAGTCAGCATGACACAGATAGAGAAGGAATGAAGGAGTGCCAAAGGCCTAGCATGTGTAGGCTGTCAGACTGCTGGGCTAAGCAGGTTTTCCTTACACAAAGACAATAGTAATGCTTCAGTTTGGGAAATTAAAAAAGGCATATTCCCAGGAGAGTGTTGGAATATGGCTAAATTTAAAATCAATTCTTTTCAGGTATTTGTTTTAAAATCAACCCCAAACTGATCCGAAAGGAGCCTGCACGTCTCTGGATTAATTTATAAATAGTATAAATATAAGGGGACCTTGGTGCTCTCTGGGCTTGGTTGTTTTCTGACAGATGTTTTAGAACCCAAACTAGGTAACATCATCAGTGCTGATGATACTTAGTTTGGGTAATGAAACATCTGCAAGGGAAAAAAAAACAAGTCCAGAGAGCAGCGAGGACCCCTCATTTCAACCCTGAAATACAAACCTTCTCCTTTATCAGTATAAATATAATTTTGGATTTTCAGACCTTTCCACAAATGAGAATGGCTTGTCCACATGAGTTTGTCACTGCAGGGCTGCATAATAATACCAATTATATAATTTTGTAAGTATGGCTACCATATATAGATACTGCCCTACATCACAATGCACATCACTTAATCCATAGTGGCTTGTTTACGTATACTGGCCGGATAGTTTTTATGACTGTGTTTTAAAAGTTAATTAATGGAAACGTCTGCCCATAACATCTATATGTACACACCTAACTTAGTTTGCAACAGCATTTTTCAGATGGGCAGCTTTTATATTTGCTGATTTTTCCCAAACTTGTGCAATTCATTCTACCAATTTTTAAGGACAATCCAAAATTAGCTGTTCTCAATCTGTTTTTCCACAATTTTTGTAAACGTCCTGCTGTCTTGTTCCAGACACAATTTGTTATTTATTATTATACTTTTATTGCAGGGGCGACCTTTCTATTTAAAATTTTTCCTTGCAACTGACTCTTGTGCCTTTCTTAAAATTGGTCCTAAAGTTTGCAATATTAAAAAATAAAATAAAGAATTGCAATATTCTTTCTTTCACAAAGAAAGGAATAATATGGAAATGGAAATGGAAAGAAGGAACTTTGTATCATTTATGCTGTACATATGATAAAGCAAAGAAATATTGGAGTAGGATTCACATTTAAATACAGAAGATTCTTTAAAAAAAACAATTTTTATTAGTTTTTCAATTTACAACCTATATATCTAGAAAGCATCATGGTACCTGGGTAGTCATCAGTTAAATAACAGAGTTTTCAATACATAGTTCGGGTTAAATTATCATAGCATCCTTCTCTATTTCCCTCAACATTCAATACAACATATTTAAAATAACAGATTTATAAGAATAGCATGGTCAGTTAAAAAAGATTTTGTCAGTCCAATTTCAATGAAGTATATCTATGTCCTGTTATTAAATTTTATCTAATTTTGATGTTAATTGTAGTATCCAAGTTTAACCTTTGACATCCCAAATAGTATTCAGAACCCCAATTTCCCTTATTTTATTACACCAAGGATTGTATCATCTAACATACACCCAATAATTAAATAGTTAACTTCTACCTAATAAACATTGTTTGTGTCATATCCTGATACATCACAAGTTACCTATCAGAGAGCCTATATTTATCAATCTTATACGTAACCAAAATTTTAACATCAAAGATAGGATCCATAAGCCAATTTTCCATTATGTCAATATATAAATTTATAATATTTGGAATAAGCCTAATAAGTACTAAACACATTTTAATTCTATCTCACAAATATTTTCTATTTCAGATCCTAATAAGTCACTAGTTACTAACAAAATGACATATAATAGTTCTCTAGGAATTCATTTTTTAAATCTAACTCTAGGTTTCTTTTTTTGCCAGTTAGGTTTCCAGACCAAGGGCTTTAAATTGCCAAGTAGGTCTTCCTTTGCTCACCTGCATATTATTTGCACCAGAGGAGGCCATCCAACCATCAGTGATGTACAAAGGTTGAACCATTTATAGTCATTATATTGTTGCCATGTTAATTCCACTCTCTTTATTTGCTCTGACATCTCTGTCTGCAATTCAGTCTGGATTCTTCTTCCATCTGGGTTGATCTGTTTTAAGGAGAAAATCTTATCCAGTATTATAGTTAGTAGTTGACTGTCCAGGCTTTCCACAGGTTGTCTTAGTTGGTCTTCGGCATCCTCTATGTTGGCATCACTATCTTGCCTGTAGTGTACTTCTGAAGTTATAGGCTCTTTAGAAAGGGTTAAAAATTGAGTATTAAGTTTTTCCCTAGTTTGTTGTTGATCTTTAGGATTGTCTGTCATAGTAGTAGTTCCTTGTATTTTAATAATTGTAGGTTATTTGAGTAAAGTCAGGTTTTGGATAATAGTTTTTTCAGTACTTTGTTGTTGTTGCTTATAATCCCATCTCAATGGTAGTATGTTCCAAGTTTGTTATATTCTGAAGTGTAAATTCTTTAGTTGCAGTCTGGGTTTCAGTTTGTAAATTAAAGTTGGCATGTAAATTATTTAATCTGAAGACAGACTCTATAGATTGTTTCAAATATAAGATTATAGTCAAGCGAGGTTTGTGACTGATCGTTCTCCATTTTGTAGTAATTATAAATAGTCTTTAGTGGAGGCTATTTTTCAAACAAAAATCAGTAAGTGTCCACCTCCACAAGTCTAAGCCAAATTCATCCCCAGCTGTTTCAGGTTTTTATCTTAATGTCAAAGTCAGTCCAAAATGTAAGCAAGTTTGTTTGCCAATGGTATTCACGTGCTGTAACAGACTTGGCCACTAGGTGTCCCCAGAGTACTTCAAATCCTTTTCCGACAGAGACTTTTTATTTATTATTTTTTTTCTTTTTTGTCTCCTTTTTTAGATTGATAGGTAGAATAGTCCATTTCTGTTAATATAGGAACTTTGGGCCAAAGGTAGAAAGGCAGTAAATCCAGTTAATCAGTATCATGTAGTTCAAGGCTTTTTCTTTTCTCTCCCAATGTAGACAAAGGCCACTATTAAGGAGGGTGGGGGGAAAAATCCCTTCCCTCTCTCCTCACAAGGGGAAACAAATTCAGAAAGCTTTGACAGGAAGAGTAGAAAATTAGGAAAAGAAGAAGGCAATTCTCACCCAGTTTTCAAGTGCTTTCAAGTGATTTGTTGTGATTTTGGCTTTGGCAGGAGACGGCTAAACGATGGGTCATGGGAGTGGCTGATCCTTTCTTCTTCGGTTCAGAGAGTAGCTCCAAGCTGATGGGAGGGCCACCACCTTTCTACCGCCGACTGGAGAGACCTCTCCCCCACTCATTGCCCCTCCAGGGCAACTTTCAACCCCTTTACAGGGGCCCCCTGATGAAGAAATCCAGGCAACATGAGGAACGATTCCCTTGCATGTCTGGCCGTGCCGGGATCCGGAACCGGAAGCCAAAATACAGAAGATTCTTAAAATGAATATAAAGATAAAACCAGAGACTTTTCTTTTAGACCTAATTGATTAAAAATGTAATGTTGTTATATATGTTGATGGCAGAAAAATTAGTTTATGCACAAAAATGGACGGACGCCATGATTCCCACAATGAACAAATGACTGCAAAAGTGGATGGAGTTAGCAGAAATGGCTAAATTGACTCCTTTGATTAAAAAAAAGAACACAATTTTGTTTCTACTTGGAAACCACTTTTGGACTTTGTGCTTGAGGTGGAAAAAAAATGAAACTTTGATTTTCGGTTTTGCTGATTAGTTAGGTTTGGTGTTATAGAAATGGCTAGTTTATATTATTATATATAAGTAAAAAGTTGAAGTTTTATTTTCTTACCTTATTCTACTGCACCAAAAGGAATCGGAAGTCAATGCTTTTTTTCTCTTTTTCACCTCTACCCTACACTTTTTTCTCTTTCCCCCTTTCTCCCCTATTATACTTTATTTTATTTTATTTTTCTTTATATTTTTGTATTTTATGCTTTGATAAATTAATACAATTTTGAACCGGGGGAAAAAAAGGAGTAATAAATAACCAGTAACAAATAAAGAGAGTCATAAATATGGTATGCCAATTAACAAGAAGCAACTTGAAAGAACAGGCAAAAATAAAAATTTGGGAGGAATTTGAGCAAAGGCTTTAGTGTGTTTAGTTTGTCTTATGTATATATGGACTCAGTCATTGTAAGGTGTAAAACATGGTTTGTAGCTTTAGCACAATGTATGAACTCAGCCACTTGTGACTTATTCAGTCATAGTTTTGTCTACATTTTTCCAGTGGGGATTCCCCTTAATTTAGGTTCTTTTTTCCTCTCCTATACAGCAAAGGACTGATTTAGTAACCAAGCAGCCAACTTCAGGTGATGTTTACATGACATAATATAGTCTGATTCTATAGGGCTGTTGCCAGTGACACTTTCTCAGTACAGAGTTCCAGTTTGCTACTCTGAGGTGGTATTGGATGCTGCTTCTTCAAGGTTCTTCCATACAGCTAGGTCCACATGCTTTTCTCTAGTCCTGGAGTCAGCAGAAAATATTTGTCTATTTAAATCATTAAATAAAATAATTTAAATAATTCATAAAGTGCCCAAAGACCATGTGTGTGTGTGTGTGTGTGTGTGTGTGTGTGTGTGTATTTATGCGTGTGTGTGTGTGTATACACACACAGGCACACATTTTCTTAGATCTTGAGAAAATGTGGATTGGCTCCCATTTGTATTGTAATTCATCCTATCACATATTGCATTAAGCACATTTATTTTTAATCATGGCCAGTTTGGAACGGTTGTGAAATTCTGGAAAATAAGGTAATTAAAACCTAAATACGAAGAGAAGGAAAATAAGAGATATCTGATGATGTGTGTTTGCGCATCCTGAGAAAGTTGAAAAAAAATGGAAAGAAGGACATACTGTATATTAACATAAGCAGAATATCAGAGAATAGCCTGAAACTATGTAATGTATACAGACTGAGTTCAGGAAAGCTGGAGTTCAGAATTACCTGAGGCTTGCAATGAATGTCAAATATAACAAACAAGGGTTCCTAGGATATGTCGGGGACAAAAGGAAACTCAAGGAAGCAACAAGATCCTCGAGGAGGTGGTAACAGGCAGCAGAGAGAAGGTTTACTATAGTTCCTATTTTGCATCTGTGATTTTCTAACAAGAAAAAAAATGGTCCAAGTTTTCAGAAGCCATGTCAAAATAGATAAGATACTGGTGAGCTAAGATCTTTGAATTATTTTAACTCTGTGGGATAGAATTTTATACATCCCAGGTCACTGAAAGAACTGGTAAATGTGATCGCAGAGCTACTCTGATTGTGGTCTTGAGCAAGGGTCTCCAACCGTGGCTGTTAGGAACCAGGCCACATAGCTGGAGGTGAGCGACATGCAAGCGAGGGAAACCAGTGGAAATTGTCTTCCACAAAACCAGTCCCTGGTACCTAAAATGTTGGGGACCACTGGTCTTGAGAACTTCTGGAGTACTTGGGATATTGCATCCATTTCTGGTCTTTACAACATAAGACGCTGAGGAACTGCAAAGAATGTAGAGAAGAACAGTGTAGATCAGGGGTCTTCAAACTTGGCCCTTTTATGACTTGTGGACTTCAGCTCCCAGAATTCCTCAGCCAGTGTGCCTGGGTGAGGAATTCTGGGAGTTGAAGTCCACAAGTCATAAAAGGGCCAAATTTGAAGACCCCTGGTGTAGATGGGCAGGGCATTGGCAGCTAAATCATATGAAAAATAATTAAAGGAACTTAGTATGTTCAGCCTAAAGAAGTGAAGGCTGATGGAGACATGTGATACCAATCTTCAAATACTTGAAGGGCTTCTAGGGAACAGGGCATTGCTTTCCAGCAAAACATGTGCTTGGTTTTTGGTGTCCCCCAGAATTAGACCTGGCTCTTTGAGCTTTCTGGCCTGGACTGAGAGTATTAACTGGGGTTTTAATTGCATTTAATTGGGGTTTTTATTTCAAGGTTAATGTAATCATTTTAATTGTTTTTAATTTTTGTAATTTGCTGTATTGTTTTTAAAAAACCTTGTGAACCGCCCTGAGTCCTACGGGAGAAGGGTGGTATATAAGTCTAATAAAATAAAATAAATAAATAAATACCATACTATGGCTTCTCAGTTTGTTTTTTTAATCAGCCATGTCTTGGCTCCTGTTTGGAATGATATCAGAAATATGATTTTTGAGCATTTATATTAAAAAATAATGCAGTGGGAAATTGATGCTATTGAGTTTCTGGAAATGTGCCAACTTATCCTGACAAAAGGATCAAGGTAAAATTGAAGGTAGTAGGGAAGCACGGTGTGTGTGTGACAGGAAACAAGGACACCAATTTCCCCTTTGATGAATAGGTGCTTTGTGATTGGCCACACCTACCAGGTAGCCAATTTGCAAATGTGCAAGCTTTTCCCTGGATAAATATTTTATGAGGTATCCACAAAACATGGTTGAAATTCTTTAAGCACCTGCTGAAAGAAGCTTACCCACTCTGCTTAATGATTTATATTTTTTATCCTGTTTTTCCTCTATGAATTCAAAGTGGGGTTGTTGTGTATGTCACTTAACATCAGGTGGCACAGGTCAAGAGGCCGGATTGGACATCCTGTCCGGTGGGAAATACTGGGCACTGGGTTGGGTGTCACCTGGCCAGCAGGAAGATGGAGCAACCGGGTTGGCTGGCGATAGGGAGGGCCATATCTATAAGGGGCATCGGTGGAGAAGATAGCGAGTTCCATCTTGGTATTACATATGATGCCGTCTCTTCATTGTCTCCACGCGGTCAGCCACAATACATAACAGGGGTATATTGAAGATTTTACCCTTACCGCAACTCAGTGAAGGGGTTTGACAGAGAGCAACTACCTGGCCCAAAGACCTGTATTCTTACCAGACTTTTTGGAATGCAAATGATCAGACCATGTTCTGATGCTTGCTTGATATAAAAAGTTCTTGAAATTGAGACCAGAAAAATGGTTCCTTTTACCTCAACTATAATTGAAGGAAAGTCTTCATATTGTGAAGGTTTGAGAATCTTGTTGGCATTGTTCAAAGATTTCCCATTTTTTGTGATGCTTGAGAGACCACAAGCAAGACCTAGGATTATTATAACTTTTAGTTGATCTGACCTATGATCAGACTTGTTCAAAATCAGTTGAGGGCTTCTATAGTCAGGTCTTTGAGAAATCTGCAGATTATCAGAGAAGAAAAAAAACATATCTCTTCATGTGAAAAAAATTCTTTTATCACCTGGTGACTACTGCAGGATAACTGCCTATATGGACTCTACTGTAATCTATATGTTCATTTTACAAGGCCTTGAAAATATTTGGCGACGTAGTTAATTTAATTTATCAAAAATTAAGAATGTAACTAACAGTAGGCTAGATGCTGAAAATTAAGCAATAATTATAAAAATTTAAAATTCAACATATACTATAGCATTTTATTTCTGTTGCCATACTTTATCACTTGATGATGCTTCATGCTAAGCTTAGATTTGGCTTTTGCAAATGATTTCTTTCTTTAGCCTCTCCCAGTCCCAGTCTGTACTAATACAGGGGTCTTCAAACTTTTGGCCCTTTTATGACTTGTGGACTGGCTGAGGAATTCTGGGATTTGAAGTCCACAAGTCATAAAAGGGCCAAGTTTGAAGACCTCTGTACTAATATATGATTTATATAGGTTGTATTTCCACCTTTGAACTGATAGCTTAATTAATTAGCCAAACAAAAACCAGTAAGATTTTTTTTATAGATAATCCAACATTTTAAAAATCCTTTACTTGCCTAGGTTCTTACTACCAATCTTTAATGCAAAATAATGATTTGATAGTATAACTGTTTTTAAATATGGTTCAAATAGTATTGAATGTGGAGGCCTTAAGTTCCTTGCAGTATGACTTCTGAATTTTATATTGTTTTACACAATATAAAACAATATTGTTTTCTCCAGAAAAAATATTCCATGCTTGCACAGAGAAGAGCTAAAATTATTTTCCTCAGTGGAACTCAATTATATCATATAATTCTTGGGACCAGACCAACATAAATTGCACACTCTGACGCTGTTAAATGTTTGCACTTATGTTAAATAGTTGAACTTATGCCAACGTGTAGACATTTCCCTTATTACTGTGTTTTGAAAAAAAGGCAAATCGGTAGACAGAAGACTCTCCGAGAACAAAAAAATGTGATTAAGATGACTCTGAGCAAACTCTTGAAATTTATTATTAAACTTCCCATATATAGTGTCCATGTTATCTGATTCAAGATGTGACCTGAAGTCCCAGCAATAGATTGATCTAGTTTGGGATCCAGACAAGTGTGAGGAAAACTGTGTATTGGGCTCTTTTCTTACTATGAGAGAACATGTAATTCCATCCTCCCCCCCCCCCCCCGCAACCAAATACCATTAAATTGCAGACACAGTAGGTATTTATAAGAGCATGAATAATTAAGAAAGCCAGTTTGGTGCAGTGGTTAAGACACAAGGCTAGAAACTGAAGGCTGTTTTGTCCCACCTTAAGTACACAGCCAGCTGGATGACCTTGGGCCAGGCACTCCTTTTCAGGATCAAGGCAAGGGCAAGCTACTTCTGAAAGACTTTGTCAAAACTGCAGGCAGTCCCTAGAGTAAAAACAAAACAAAACTGACTCACCATAAATAAATGAAAAAATTAAAAATGAATCATTACATGGAATCAATACACGAGCGTCTGAGTTTCATAGCTCCATTCAAAAACGTTGTTGTTACAGATGGAATGTGCTGTGATTTCCTGTCATTGGGGCTACCGGTGAAAAATTTCAGACAAATTTGAGGGAATTTCCTACAAAGGAAAGAGATTTCTCTAATTCTTCTTGGATGTCCAGGAGCTGGCTTTTGTCTCCTTCACATCCACTGGACCAGTTCAGTTAAGATAGCTCTTAAAACACTCAGGGTGTCAGGCTGGATAACGATGAGGTAGAGCAAATAGCACAATTCAAAATCTCTCTCACCCTCCAATCACTGAATCAAATGTTCCCTTGCCATCTCTAAGGTAAAGGTTCCCCTGCACTTGCGTGCTAGTCGTTTCTGACTCTAAGGGCCGGTGCTCATCTCCGTTTCAAAGCCGAAGAGCCAGCGCTTGTCCGAGGACGTCTCCGTGGTCATGTGGCCGGCATGACTAGATGCCAAAGGCACACGGAACGCTATTGCCTTCCCACCGTAGTGGTCCCTATTTTTCTACTTGCATTTTTACGTGCTTTCGAACTGCTAGGTGGGCAGAAGCTGGGACGTGTAACAGGCACTCACTCTGTTACGCAGCACTCGGGATTCGACCCGCCAAACTGCCGACCTTCTGATCAACTAGCTCAGCGTCCTAACCCACTGAGCCACCGCGTCCCTTTGCCATCTCTACCTCACATTAATTAAAAATGGTGAAACAGCAACTTTTATTTTTAATAGGCAGCGCCGCACTTTGATACACGCCTGAATTCCAGAGAAAACAATAGGAGTAGCCCTTGATAGAAATCTAGAGTTGGAACGGAGCAAGTTACCGTTTATCTATCTCAACCCAGTTAGCTGAAAATGAATTACTCATTCAGGATTTGGACTTTGGCAAAGTGTAATGCACACTCCTAGCACAGGTTTTTGAAAGCAGCCCTTCTACCTATATAGAAAAATGTACTTTGGACAGCAGAAACACATTCAAAAGAGTCTTTCCTGCAGATCTTAACAAGTGGATGGATGTCTAATAGGAGAGGTAGCCACAGTCAAGCTCTAACCCATTTAGGGCAGAGGTCTCCAACCCTTTTGATTTGGTGGCCCGGAAAGGGAAGCAGGCACCGCTACATGTGTGCATGCAAATGGGCTGTGCATGAGCATATGTGCACATGCAAATGGCTGCACGCAAGCGCATGCACACATGCAAATGGCCGCACGCGAGTGCCTGCGCACATGCAAATGGAGCAGCGCGGGTGTAAGTGCTGCAAATGGGGCGGTGCTGGTGGGACTATATGAGTGGCGCTAGTGCTGATGGGGCAGTCTGGGGCAGGGCGGCACTAGCGCTGGCGGGATGCTCAGGGTGGTGCTAGTGCTGGTGGGATGCTCAGGGCAGGGCAGCGTTAGCAGCCTGGTGGCCAAGCAGCCGTAGCCCGGTAGTGGGCCGCGGCCCACAGGTTGGGGACCCCTGATTTAGGGTATGAAAGGTTATGCCAATACTTTGTATCAGACTGTAGCTGGT
This sequence comes from Vipera berus, assembly GCF_964194415.1. Lineage (NCBI taxonomy): Eukaryota > Metazoa > Chordata > Lepidosauria > Squamata > Viperidae > Vipera > Vipera berus. The sequence goes on along the minus strand of NC_138202.1, from coordinate 218,770,938 downwards.
AAACAATTGATATCCGGTGCAGCTTTTTTGATTCAGGCATCATATGGTCTTTATACTTTGATCCTTTCATTCACAATCCCTATGCCTTGCATTGAATAGCAGCCTTGCTGCTGCATTTTGCACCGACTATATTTTCTGGAGACTTTTCTAGCATAGACCATGAGGACTATATTGTAATAGTCAAGCATCTCTCTCTCCCCCCACCTCTCCTTCTCCCTCTCTCTCTCAGCTGGAATCTCTCCTTCCTCCTTCCAAAATGTATTATTTAAAGAACTTAAAGAACATAAAAATATCATGTATAAAGAGGTCCTAGGGGTTAAAATACTGACAAATAGATAGGGATTTGATACACAAAGTATAGTCCAATGTATTTTTTTTCTTAACTTAAGGAACTAACATGGCTAATCAGAATGAACTTGACAAATAGATAATTTTAATAGTCAGACTTGCTTAGCTTGGCAAGACAATGGTTTCTATAGTAATGAAGAAATTGTATTTATGGGAAAACGTGGTATGTGAGTGGGAGGAAAAAACGGTTATAAGTCCATTGTCAAGCAGTGACTTGCATTCATGAAGATTGGAAAACGTGCACTGCTGGTAAGAAATTTGTGGCATGAACAGAAAGAGGTAAACTAGAGGAAGGAAGGCCTGAAAAAGAATGTCAAAACTGATGCACTCAGGCATTGCAAAATATAATCTATTTCTTTTTCTGAAATAAACCAAAGAACTGTAATAAGGCAGATATATTGCATAACCTTTGAAAGACAGGAAACTTTGTTTATATGTTGCATCAATATAATTGACTCATACACTTGAAGATTAGTTGACCTCTGAAATTCCTTCCATATACTAGGAAATATTATTTTTCTGGTCTAATTCTCAATAAATGCTATTTTTATGTGACCAAAGTCAAGTACAGTGAAGGTTGAGTAATTTCCAAGTGCTTCAGAAAAGATATAGCAACTTCAGCATAAAACACAAATAAGTTAAAAAATTCTAGTTTCCCAAAATTGCTGTCAGATGCCCAGTAACCTAGGAATATGTCCCACTTGAAGAAAATGAGGCTAACACCTGAGCGATTATACATCAATCAATCAATCAGAATAGAGCTGGAAGATACTTTGGAGATCTTCTAGAATCTAGTCCAATCCTCTTCTCAAGCAGGTGACCCTATACAATTTGAGAGAAGTAGCTGTCTCAAACAGACACAGAAACCTTCTCCAAATTGTTACAATCTGGGTGGTGGTTTTCTATCATTCTGGCCATCCACAGAACTCTATCAAATAAGGGGTATAAATGTGTGTGATAAATATTTTGTGTACTTTGTGTGGTAAACACTCAAAATGATCTTGGGAGTAAAGTTGCTGGGTGAAGCAAAATGGCAACATCATTAATACACGTATTTGGAGAGGACAGCATCAGGAAATAGGATTGTAGGCTAAATTTGGAAGTAAAGCAAACAAACGCTGGCAAGAAACAGCATGGACATTGTGGGGCCCTTGGTGCTCTTTGAGATTAGTTGTTTTATTTTTATTTTATTTTATTTTATTTTATTAGATTTATATACCGACCTTCTCCCAAAGGACTCGGGGCGGTGTACAGGGCAATTAAAACATGGGATACAAAGCTAAAAAATAAATTAAATTAAATTTAGCCCTAAACCGAGTAAATCAAATTCTAAAATTTAAAATCCCAATCCCTCAGTCCAGGCCAGCAAGCTTGAATAACCAGGTTTTCAGGTGACGGCGAAAAGAGCGAAGGTCGGGAGCCATCCGGAGCTCAACAGGGAGCTGATTCCAGAGGGTAGGCGTGCCCACAGAGAATGCTCTCCCCCTGGGGGCCGTCAGCCAGCACTCCCTGACCGACGGCACCCTGAGGAGGCCCTCTCTGTGGGAGCGCACAGGACGATGGGAAGTTGACGCCGGCAGAAGGTGCTCCCGTAAATAATCTGGACTCATTCCATTTAGGGCTTTGTAGGTCGTCACCAGCACCTTGAATCTCACCCGGAGGGCAACTGGGAGCCAATGCAGCTCATGGAGAAGAGGTGTTACATGGGAGTATCGGGAGACCCCCATCACAACTCACGCGGCCGCATTCTGCACCAGCTGGAGCCTCCGAGTGGTCCTCAAGGGCAGCCCCATGTAAAGAGCATTGCAGTAGTCTATTCGAGAGGTCACGAGCGCATGAGTGACTGTACGTAGGGCATCTCGGTCCAGATAGGGCCTCAACTGGTGCACCAGGCGAACCTGGGCAAAAGCCCCCCTGGTCACAGCTCCTATGTGATCTTCCAAACTGAGCTGTGAGTCAAAGAGGACGCCCAAGTTGTGAGCCCTATCTACGGGGGGTAACACCTCACCCCCCATAGTTAAAGATGGAATAGGCTGGATTACCCGAGATGCTGGTATGTACAACCACTCGGTCTTATCGGGATTAAGTTGAAGCCTGTTCCTCCCCATCCAGACCCGAACCGCCTCCAGGCAACGGGACATCACGTTGAGGGCATCACTGGGTTGATTTGGGATGGAGATGAAAAGCTGGGTATCATCAGCATACTGATGATACCCCACCCCAAAACCACGAATGATCTCACCCAGCGGCTTCATGTCGATGTTGAACAGGAGGGGCGAGAGGACCGGCCCCTGAGGAACTCTGCAAACAAGAGGCCTCGAGGCCAACCTCTGCCCTCCTGCCAACACCGACTGCGAACGACCCAGGAGGTAGGAGGAGAACCATTGTAAAACAGTGCCACCCACTCCCAAAACCCTGAGGCGCCGCAGTAAGATACCATGGTTGATGGTATCAAAAGCCGCTGAGAGGTCTAATAGGACTAGGACAGAGGAACAACCCCTGTCCCGAGCCCGCCAGAGATCATTCACCAGCGCGACCAATGCCGTCTCCGTGCTGTAACCGGGCCTAAAACCCGATTGGTACGGGTCCAGATAGTCAGTTTCCTCCAGGAACAGAGGGAGCTGATGTGTCACCACGCTCTCAACAACCTTCGCAAGAAAGTGAAGGTTGGAGACTGGACAATAGTTGTTCAAAATAGCCGGGTCCAGGGCAGGCTTCTTGAGGAGGGGCCTCACCACCGCCTCCTTCAAGGCGGCAGGGAAGCTACCCTCCCTCAAAGAAGCAGTTATTACTGCCTGGAGCCAGCCTCATGTCCCCTCGCGAGCTGCATACACCAGCCAGGAGGGGCACGGGTCCAGTAAACACATGGTGGAACTCAGCCTCCCCATGATTCTGTCCACCTCTTCCAGAGTCACAGGGTTGAATTCTTCCCAGATAACATTCCTAAGACCACTCGTCTCCCCCCCCATCAGACTCTGCCCAGTCGGAGTCCAGACCGGCCCGAATCTGAGCTATTTTGTCCGCCAGATGCTGACTAAACTCCTCAGCACAACCCTGCAAGGGCTCCTCCCTCACCTCCTGATTAAGGAGGGAGCGAGTCACCCTAAACAGGGCGGCCGGGAGATTATCTGCGGACGCGATGAGGGCAGCGAAGTAGTTGGACTTCGCCGCCTCCATCGCCACAAGATAAGATCTCGTAAAGGTTCTTAGCCGCAATCGGTCAGATTCAGACCGGCTGGATCTCCAACAGCTCTCTAGGCTCCATCTCCAACGCTTCAGCTCCCGGAGCTCCACGGAAAACCATGGAGCCCACTGGGATCTGCGCCGGGTCAGGGGCCGCATGGGCACAACGTAGTTGAGTGCCTCTGTGGCTGCCCTTTCCCAGGCTTCCACTAAGGCATCAACCGGGCTGTGAGCGAAGATGGCAGGCACAGACCCAAGCACCACCTGGAACCGTTTAGAGTCCATTGGGTGCCTGGGGCAGAACCACCTGGTCGGTTAGGCAACCCAGCAACGGGGGGTGGTGAAACGGAAGGCCAGCCACAGGAGATGATGATCGGTCCATGACAGGGGTATAATAGCTGGAAATCCCCCTCCCAGATCATCTAGCCACCGTCCAGATAGAAAGATAAGGTCAAGTGTGTGACCCCCCCCCATGAGTTGGGCCCTGAATTACTTGGGTCAGGTCCATGGCCGTCATGGAGGCCATGAACTCCCGAGCCAACTCTGACGAGCCCCCCAGGGACGGCAGGTTGAAGTCCCCCAGAACCATAAGTCTGGGGAACTCAACCGCCAACCCCGAGAGGATGTCGAGGAGGTCGGGCAGGGCTGCTGCTACGCAGGTGGGCGAGAGGTACGCCAGCAACATACCCAACTGAGCCCCAGGGCCACATCTCAGGAGGAGTGACTCACACCCGAGTATCTGGACAACGGTGGCCTCCCGCGGGCATAAGGTCTCCTTCATAACCACTGCAACACCCCCACCCCTACCCTGAGCCCGGGGCCGGTGAAGCACACGGAAACCTGGTGGGCAAAGTTCGGTCAGAGGGACACCTCCCTCTGGGCCCAACCAGGTCTCCGTAATGCAAGCCAGATCCGTTTTCTTGTAGACATTTCATCAGTGCATTGATGATGTTAGCTAGCTGGGTAATGAAATGTCTGCAAGAAAACAACCAATCTCAGAGAGCACCACAGACCCCAAAATTTAACCCTGAGCTACAAATATTCTGCTCTGTTGGTAGTGTGAACATTTTTATGCAATCAAGAATTGAACTCTACTCAGAAAGAACTTCATCTTTTTTCTAGGAGGTTATATCTGAAACTATCCAGAAAATTTTTCCAGACAAAAGCAAATACAAATTACATAGATAATGACTTAGTAAAATGGTAATTAATTGCCATAAAACTATATCAGGCATAATGTAATATTTTCAGTTTCTCATCCAGAACATAAGACTACTTGGTGCTATGTTTTGAAAGAGAAAGAAGGAACAAGCTGTTAACAAGTTTCTAAGCCCAAACAAGTTATAAAGAAAATTATATGTGCAGTATTACACACCTGTACAGATGTATCTCTTTTACTGATGGGGAATATAGAGGCTGTCATTTGACCCAATAGGTAGATCTTGATTTGTAGCCATATGCTACAGATCAAGATAAATCTATATTTTAAGTGCACGTGAATTAAGGTCTATTCTAGGAAGATTCCCCCTTTTTTTGACTTGGTACTCTGAGAACACCACTTGCTGGCTAAATTTAGCTATCTTTTAATTTTCCACAAGGCCCCTCACGTAGCTTGTCCTGGGAAAATGCAAGGATATCTAGACAGAGCCAGCCCAGATTACTCAGAGTACTTTCCCTGTGATTCAGTAAATTTGGTTACAAAGGTCTCTTTGTGCACAGGCTAGAGACCCCTGGCTTCTCTGAAAATGTTCCTGGCTAAGCAGCACTCTTATGACCTGACCCTGTTCCAGAACAGACAGGAGAAGAATTCTGTTTATTAGTAGGCATTCAGATTTGTTGAGTTCACAAGAGACATTCAACCACAATCAAATCCGTCATATTTTTGTCTAGTTTGCTATATGATCCAAATGTATAGTTTGTACATCATTTGGATTCCAAAAATTGGCTTCCTCCCACAAACCATAGTTACCATAAGAACCCAGCCATTATTCAGATGTTTATTGGTAGCAATCATGCAATTACAGGTTGAATTGGATCCTGCTTTGTTTCTAGAGCCAACTAAGAGGTCCTGATTCTCACAAATTTCTTAAGACCAACCTTTGGTCAGAGACAAAAATCGAACTATTTGTAAAGTCGCGTGCTTCACCGAGAGGCGGACACAGAGCAGGGTAACGATGAGTTTATTCAGAACAGAACGAACTGGGGAACAGGGGAAACCTGGCGTGTATTTGTACCTGCCCAGGTGGATGGTATCCAATCAGTTCAAACCTGGGCTTCCCGCCAGTGCAGGTGACCAATGGGTTTAAGTCCTGGCTTCCCGCCAGGCTGACCATGCCTGGGGCTGTCAACAGCTTAACTCATTAGGCTTATCCTGCGTGGGCAGTTATTGCCCGGAGCTGTCCAACCCCCCTGCTGATCTGCACCATCAGCCTCCTGCTGTGCTGTCCTTTGTGTATGCTGGGAGGCATACTGCACCATTAATGCATAAAAATCTGACAGCACATTTACTGATTGAACCTCAGATGTGGGTGTAGTCATATGAGAGTGCTGTTGGCATTTCCCAGAAAGCCTCGTCAGTTTTACTGTAAGATACTGTAGAACATCCATTCATTCAGGTTAAGGTGCTGGCCTAGAAACCAGGAGACTGAGAGTTCTAGACCCGCCTTAGGCATGAATGACAGTTGGGTACTTTGAGCCAGTCATTCTCTCTCAGCCCAACCACCTCACAGGCTTGCTATGGATAAAATAGGAGAAGAAATGAGGAGTAGGTATGTTTGCAGTTTTAAGTTACCTGTAAATTAATAAAGGCAGGATTAAAATCTAATACATAAAATAAATAAATATGCTTTGACTGGTAGCATTAAATAGTCTTCCTGCCCTGTGCCTCGGGAGGCAAGCTAACTTGCAAAGAGTTGGTTGGGTTCATAGCACATGCTCAGCAAGAAGTCGGTTACTAGTGATATCACTATGCCATCTCTCTCAGGGCCACCCTTTCTCCAAGATTTCACACTTAGCACTTTTCCCAAACCTAAATGGCCACCATCTTGGATCCCTTTATCTTTACCCAAACTAGGGAAAGATTGCTTTAGAACTGTAGAGATCTGGATTCAACACACAGACACATACCCCGCACAATGGCCCAGAGGCCTCACTGCTGGCATGTAATTTTCTTATCCAGTTTCAATTGCTTTATTGATTCTTTTATTCCCATAAATAGTTTGCTAATTTTCCTTTATACCTGGAATTGGGAATAACCTCATTTTTTTCCTATTATATGCCTCCTCCAAAATCACTGTTCCTTAGAACAAGAGTCCCCAACCCCCGGTCTGTGGACCAGTACTGGTCTGCGGCATGCCAGCAACTGGTCCGCACAAATAAGCAAAGTCCCATCCATGAGATTCAGGCAGAACACAAAACCACGCACCCTCCGGTCCGTGGAAAAACCTCTCTCTAGTCCCTGGTGGCCAAAAGGTTGGGGACCTCTGCCTTACAACATCTTAAGATTATTATGTGGGTGCTATAATTCAGCGTACTAAGCCAAAACACAAGTAACTGAAACAATTACATATTTCTGGTTTTGGCACATTTTCTCTCTTTCTAAGGGATGCGTTGGCTCAGTGGGTTAGGACACTGAGCTTGTTGATCAGATGGTCGGCAGTTTGGCGGGTTGAATCCCGAGTGCCGCATAACAGAGTGAGCGCCTGTTACTTGTCCCAGCTTCTGCCAACCTAGCAGTTCAAAAGCACATCAAAATGCAAGTAGAAAAATAGGGACCACTACAGTGGGAAGGTAACAGCGTTCTGTGCGCTTTTGGCGTCTAGTCATGCCGACCACATGACCACGGAGATGTCCTCGGACAAGCGCTGTCTCTTCGGCTTTGAAACGGACATGAGCACCGGCCCCTAGAGTCGGAAACAACTAGCACACATGTGCGGGGCAACCTTTACCTTTACCTTACTCTCTTTCTCTTCCATGACTTTTAAAATTATAAGATCTTTGGAGTAGCAACTGCTGTATCTATTTTTTTTTAATAAAAGAGACAGGTAAACAGAAGTGTTATATAAATACCAGCACCCAGAGATTCTTTTGAAATGTTCGACTTTTATTCTGCATGCTTTGTGAGTATTCCTATCTACATTTTACCTTTACAACACTACTGAGAAGTCATTCTGAAAGAGTGTCTGATCAAAGGTCATCCAGGGAAATGTAGCAGAGAGGGAGTCAACTAGCATAATGTGCAGCAATTAAAAGAGGATTTTTTTTAAAAAAAATGGATAATTTATCACTCAAACCCAGTCAGTGAAAGGCATCAGTAAGAAATAGCAGATAATATCGTTTTAATTCTGTTTGTAAAAAAACTGGTGAGTTAATAAAAGAAAATGTGTGAGGGAATATGCTGCTGAATAATACATGGCTAGAATAAATGCTTTGTAGAACTCTCAATTCCACTTCTGTTGAATTATGTTTAAATAATGCTTCAGAACTATTAAACCTCTGGGAATAATTCAGGGAAAGAAAGTGATGGTTTACTTAAACACAATGTATCCTAATTTCCAGCCTCTTATAAATCTTGCCTTTGGGTTAAATATTTGTTACAAAAAGGAATAAAAGGTTGTAATTTAATTCTATCTTCTTCCTAGCACAAAGTGAAAAATAGCTGTGTTTTATTAAAGTCACATAACAATTCAATTTATAAACATTTAAATAGAAAGATAAGAGTTAATTGGAAAAATGATAGAAATACATATTTGAATGGGATGCAGGAATTGATAGCATTTCTCCATTACTGGCAATTCCTGAGCTGGTTGTAAGCAATTGGACAGAGTACAATTATGATGCCTATAAGCTGAGGGTATGTATGGGTTAAAAAAAAGAAAATCCTTGTGTATTTGGACTATTGGAGGGAAAAGTTGGGAAAAGTTGTTAGCAGATTTTAAAAGCAAAATTGATTGCATTGTTATATATTCATGCTGTCCGATGGGTCTAGAGTCGATTGCAGTTTATATTCAGTAGCAACAAATGTATATTTCAGAACACACAAGAAAAATATTGTTTGTTGATAATAACACCCAAGACTAAAAGAGCAGGCTTTCCAAAAACAGAGTTGAAAGGCTTTGTTAGAAATAATTATACTGTCATTTAGTAAACTACAGAATGATGAAAACTATCATCCGAATAGGAATTTTGGATTTTTTTTTTAAATGGCCAACTAGTTTGCTTTTTGTATAAGACATATTCTATAAAATGAAGAGCAGTTTCTCTCTACTCATACATCCAGGAAATAATATTCTTTGAACATAAATTATTCTTCTTATTAATTATGAAAGCAATGTTGAGCTATCTCAATAGGGTTTATATTCTACTGGATATAAGTTTCAGGGAAGAAATATTGACGTGTAGTACATATTGAAAAATAATTGCTATTTTTTCTAAGAAAATGTACATGTGCATTGCATGATATATAAAAAGTACTTTTTTTGAAAGAAAAGGTATTTATACATATTTATCAGGAGGAGGCATGCTTCCAAAGTGACTCGGAGAAAATACTTTGAGCTTTCTATGAGTGCCAACACTGCTATACATTAAAGCAGCCTATCACTTTTCAGAGAAATCTGAAAAAGACGCTATTGTTTTAAGAGTCACTTGAGTCATTGCTGTAAAACAGTCGCCTCTTTTTTCCAGACCTTATGAAAGTCTGAAAAGAAAAGAAAAAGAAAAGACACAGATGATTTCATTAGGAGTGCTGCTTTTGTATTATGTTCAGAGTATGCCCAGCCATAATAATTTAGAATTTCAAAGGTTGTATTGGCTTAGTTTTAAAAAAGTTTTCAATGTGTAGTCTTTCTGGCAAAGAGAGAGAGAGAAAAACAGCGCATGTAAGAAATACAACTTTCCAGTGTTGCCAACTTTACAACTTAGCCATACAGAAAGGGCAAAGTTAGGACATTTTAACACAATCAACATAAATAATAGCATTCCAAATCTTCTTTGGTACCAAATTCTCTTTAACTTCCAAGAGACAAATAAAAAGAAACAATGTTTTATATTATTTAAATCCCCTTCAATATTTATTATGAAATTTTAAGTGAGAAAGAATATTATTTTTGTCATGAAATCAAAGCAATATATAGCAGGATGCCCAGTTCAGCTGCATTCAAAGAACTTGCACATCAGCTAAACACACCTAGCATGTGCCTTTGCCTAATGTGACATATTTACTTGTGGATAAACCAATAATTCTAGGTGCAAAATGTACCCCAAAAATTGAGTTTTGCTTAGCCATGGATGAACATCCCCACAAAGTAAACATAGTAATAAATACCCATATTTTCCTTAAATATTCCCGTATAAGCTCATCCCCATTAAGCAGTCCCTTGAACTTTTAACCAAAATATCATAAAAAATGTGGATCAGCTTATCTGCCAGTGATACATTTTTCACAATATTTTGTTTAAAAATTCAAGGGCAGTTGATCCACAGACAAAAGTCCTAAGCTTGGCCACTTTTAGCTTCGGTTACATTTTTTTATAGTTAATGTGTAGTACAAACGTAACAAACCCAACAATATTTGGCTAGTTTATGCTTTGATATATTGTCTGAATCCAGAAAATGTGTTAATTCAGAATCCAAGTTAAGCATGTGTGGGAATGCAGCTTCTATCATCTTCGCACCACCCAGACTAATGATATATTGGTATTTCAGATATGCCCTAAAATCAAATTTATATGCTGTTGTAAAACTGCTTTAACTCTCAATTCTAGAGGCACATAATACAGCTACATTGATTTAAAACATAACAGTGATTGTATGGCACCAGACCTGTTTATACTAATATACAGTGTCAACATACGGGATGGGTCTAGTGTGTGTGATTTTCCTTCTCCTAATTCCATGTATACAATGTGTGGGTGGGTGGGTGTTTGAAAAAAGCCTTCTGAAACATCTGTTTTGGAGCAGAAGAAGTATGACTGGTCTGTAACACTTAAAAAGCTGTATTTAACATTTGAAAAACTTGATTGCAAATATTCTTTCATTCTTTTAATGATTGCAGCCCTCCTAGATAATTTTTTTCTTTAGTTGTAGTCAACGGCCAATTTTGTTTCCAAAAATTTCTCCCCAACTACAGTATCTTTTTTTTCTCTTATCTTGCAGAAACCTTGCGCTGTTGCCAGGTTACAAAAATCTGTTTTCCGGTTTGCCTCTTTGATAGTTCTGTAATTCTCTGCTACATTTACTGCCGAATACCTGCCCCTATGTAACAGTCCTGAACGTCAAAGGACTTTGCACAGAATGAAAGACTGAATTTTGTGTTAAGGTTTTTTTTCCCCTTAAGGCATAATCTTAGTAGTCATGAATGTCTTTTCTGGGCCTGGATACTAAGCAGGGTTGGGCCTGGCTAGAATTTGAATGGTAAATCTGTAGGTCCAGAGTGTTGGTAAGCTAGTTGAAAGTTGAAAAACATCCCCAAAGGGAGCAGTGGCCAGCCACTTCAGGACCCTTGTTAAGAAAACTGCATGGCCATGTCGATAAAGTCACCAGAAGTCAAGCTTGACTTGAAAAAAAAGGCTTTACTCTTTTTACACAAAACTTTTAACATGGCTTTCATTTTTGACATATTGTAAAGAGTTTCTCATTTGGGCAAGTCTTTTTTTTTAAACAAACGAACAAACAAACATTGATAAATATGATAAGGGCTGTTTGTTTTTTTCAAATTCCTATAATGCTTTGAGCAAATCCAGCGATTTGTTTGACAGTACAAACCCAACTTGTACTATATATTTTAATCAAATGTTTTCATAATCAGATTTTAATTTCAAGAGCCTTGACAAAGAACATATTCCAGGCATTTGGGGCTTCACCACCTCTGTTTTGATCCTCAGTGTTGTCAGAAATATCTGCCCCTTTGTGAGGCCCTAGAGCTGCCTTTCCCATTTCAGCATCCCCAGAAATGTAAGCTTCCTAAATTCCTAGCCAGTATGCTCAATGTAGATTCTCCTGTGTTTACAATAGACCTGAAAGTGCTGGAGACAGAAATCTGAATGGATCCCCAGGGAATAGGCAAAGGGCCATGACTGAACTTATTTGTGTCAAATGTTGGGATGCAAGCAATGGTGTCACCTGGGTGGCAATATTATTGTATGCATGTCATTCTTTCGATAGCACTATGCATGTGTGATCTAAATCTACATTAGGTTTTCTATCTGCAAGTGAATTCTACCAGTAAATCAGCACATACAGTCAGCTCACCCAGATTCCAAGTCGTGGGCAACTAATCCCTTATGACCACTCTACAACTCTGTCAATTACCTTCCATCAAACTAGCATGCTATAAAGAAGGTGGAAGTCCAGCCCACAACATTTTGCAGTACCATAATGGTATCTTTTTTACATCATATTGCATATGTGTTCTTAATGTATTAAACTGATTTTTACACTTCCTAATAAACAGCACAATGGGGAAAAATTATAGAAACAAGGAGACTGTGGAGACTCTAGAAAGAGTACAGAGAAGAGCAACAAAGATGATTAGGGGACTGGAGGCTAAAACATGTAAGGAACGGTTGCTGGAATTGGGTATGTCTAGTTTAATGAAGAGAAGGATGAGGGGTGACATGACAGCAGTGTTCCAATATCTCAGCGGTTGCCACAAAGAAGAGGGAGTCAAGCTATTCTCCAAAGTGCCTGAAGGCAGGACAAGAAGCAATGGATGGAAACTAATCAGAGAAGCAACCTAGAACTAAGGATAAATTTCCTGACAGTTGGAACAATCAGTGGAACAACCTGCCTCCAGAAGTTGTGAATGCTTCAGCACTGGAAGTTTTTAAGAAGAGACTGGACAACCATTTGTCTGAAATTTTATAGGCCAGGGTTTCCTGCCTGAGAAGGAAACTAGAGGACTTCCAAGGTCCTTCTAACTTTATTGTTGTTGTTGTTGTTGTTGACTATTGAGAAAATTGACTGAATTTGAAAATCTTATAATTCATAATATTTATTTAGGAACATTTTTTGTGTGAAATATGACTCAGAAACTGGATAAGTAAAAGACTATATGATGCTATGTCATAAGTCAAGGATATGCTATGCTATGTTCTTGACTTATGGTTACAATTGGGACCAGAATTTCCATTGCTAAGTAAGGCAGTTGTTCAGTACGTTGTGCCCAAATTTAACTTCTTTACCATGTTGTTACGCCAGAGACACTGACAGCGCAAGTCACTAGTATATAAACAGAAAGCAAACCTGTCTCCCTTTTAGCACCGATGATGATACCTAGTTGGGTAATGAAATGTCTGCAAGAAAACAGCCAAGCTCAGAGACCACTAAGGACTCCACATAGGTATTATTTATAACATTTTTCCGATGTACTGCTTTTTATTTAGAGTTTTTCTTTTTTTTTCTTTTCCTTCTATTAATTTCAATTGTGTTAACCAAATGTTTTTAAGTTCTCTTTGGGAACTGCTTTCTGAAATTCCAACAAGCAAAGCACAATACATTGCACCGGGATAATAAACCCTTTTATTGCAACCTTTACTATTTTGATGGCCTCCAGTTGCCTATTTGTGTTCCACTAGTACCCTTAAATTATGACACCAAGGCATGGAGGCAAAATGGTCAAAGGTAGTGGTACAGTTGAAGGTGATATTGTGGAACCAACTTACCTTCACAGTGGTCCAGACTATCAGCTCTTTTCCATGGCTTTGAGTGTGACCTGTGCTGCTTACATGGAGAGGAGGAGATTTTCCCCAACCATATTCAGGAAGAAGGCTTTTGTCTTTAGGAGATGAGTCAGAACTCTGGAAGGAAAGGAGCACAAAGGTATATCAAGGTGCAAGATTTTCCTTCAAAGTCATATTTGATGGAATTTGGAATTTTTAAATACTGTCCGGACATTCTTAAAATTAACTTCTGAGTCCATTATTCAAAAATACTTTTCAGTATGTCCAATGTTAATGTATTTGCTTCATTCTGTATTTGTAAGTTTAAGTTTTCTTTTATTTTAATCTTTAGTTCCTTCTGGTTCCCTCTAGTGTCCAACCTTCAGAGTCCTATCCTGTCGTGTATGTTTTTTTTTAAAGAATTCAAAACAAAAGCATTTTCCCATGGGATTCTTTCTTTTACACTTTTGCTTTTTTGCATTATTTTTAAAAAATGTTTTGTCCTAAACTTATACTTAAAACATCTTTTGCTGAGCACTGAAGAATATTCACTCAGTGTTCAAATTTATCAAATCAAAGCTTCTTATTACCTGAAAAGCAATTAACAAGCCATTTCAAAAAGTGATTAGAAAAGGAAATATGCAAACCCAACCTCCCTTTAAAGCAGACGTGTCAAACACAAGACCCGGGGGCCAGATCCGGCCCGTGAAGTGGTTTCATGCGGCCCGCGAAGCCATCCTGGAAACAGTGAGGGAACGGCCCCCACTGCCTTGGCCCTGGCCCAGAGACCCTCCTTTTGCCAGAGACCCTCAGATCTGTCCCACTCCTGCCCAGGCCCCCATAGGCACCCTTGATGCGAACGATACAGAGCTGGCCATGCCCACCCAGTAGGCCATACACACTTTAGCCACGCCCATCCAGTAGGCCATGCCCACCCAGGCCACACCCACCCGGCCCCCTGAGGGCAACCACAATGCTGATGCGGCCCTCAATGAAATTGAGTTTGACACCCCTGCTTTAAAGTAACTGACTGTATTTTGAGCAAGATTGCTCTTTCATCTCCCAGAGCTCTAAACCCATCAAAGACTGCTGTCTCCTCAAGAGGAGCAACTTTCTAGAGCACTTGAGGGCAATCTCACGTCCTCTCCTTGTCCGGAGAGCAAATATGAAGAGCTAGTTTTCATACTCAGCAGCTCTTCATTCTACCACAGCGGCCATCAGTTTGCTGTCTCTTCCTCGGAAGTCCCTCATTTTCCACAATTTTTATTATTTTAGTATGTGGTTATATTTACCAGTACTTTAGAACAGGGGTGTCAAACTGCCAGCCTGCGGGCTGGATGTGTCATGGCGAAACCACGCCCACCCCATTGCCTGCAATGGAAAAAAAGTCGCAATACGTCACAACACGTCACGTGACGTTGCGAGTTTGACACCCCTGCTTTAGAACACACATGCTCTCTGCTATATATTTGTACTGAATCCAAATAATCTTTGGCACCATATTTTAAAATAAACACGACTTATGGTGGAGCTTCCCATCAAGATGTGAAGTTGTATAGTTGCTATCTTTTGTTCTGTTTATGCCAACTCTAGATCCCAAAGTATGAATAAGAATGAGAACGTATAATTTATCCATAAACTTCATGACAATAGCACAATGTTCTCTAGAAATTAAGAAAGTTACAAGAGCTAGCTACAATAATATTTAGAAAATGTTCAAAGTATAGTAAATTATATAGTAGAACACAACAGTGTTGAACTTGGAAGACACTAAACAATTTAGACTAAGAACAGTTAATTTAAAGAATGGAAGATGATGGATTCCTATTATTATCTCTTATAAATATATAAATGAGTGGTGAGAATGTGGATAGGTTTAACAGCAGGAGAGCAACAAAAACTGATTTTGTAAAACAGGCTGATTTCCCTGCAGAGAAAATTATTTCCATGAATAATTATAAACCCTCTGTGAATATTACTGTTTGGCATTGGGTTGTTCTTTATAGAGTGCTTTGTGGGAAAAGATACCTGATTTTCTGTAAATATACCAAGATACTTGCAGCTCATGAAGGGAGCACGTTTGCAATCTCCTCGGAGCAAAGTATCAAACTGGATGGACAAATGTTCTGGAAAAGTACCTGGTTTGCTTTCCCAATGGAAGTAATGTGACTGTATAAAAGTGACTGGCATGGCTCTCCAGAGCTCCCACCAAGGTGAAAAGTCTTGCTCAGAGTTCTTTTTTCTGAGTGTATAATTGGAGGTATATCACTGGAGGCATTCCATTTATGTGCTAATGCAGGGGTCTTCAAACTCGGCCCTTTTATGACTTATAGAATTCTGGGAGTTGAAGTCCATGAGTCATAAAAGGGCCGAGTATGAAGACCCCTGTGCTAATGGATAACAGAAGCACTCTCCTTCCCCAGAGTGTGTTGATGAAAAGGAATGTGCAAAGCAGAGGAAGGAGGCAGCAAAGACCCGCCTCACAGTGACAACTTGGGCCACTGCTAATTGAGATCAAAAGAAATTTTATTCTGGATTAAGTGACACTCAGTTATCAAAAGAATGGCAGAGATGAAAGGGGGTTGCAGGCTTATTCTTCTTCTGGGCCCCTCATAACTACAGTGTTTGGATATATATATATGAAAGGGATGCTGGACTAAATTGGTCTTTGCTCTCATTCATCAGAGAAAAATCTGAACACTATTCAAAAAAAAAAAGGAAAAATCTGAACATTATATTAATGTCCACTTTCATAATTAGAAAGTAATAACAGGATAGGCAAGTTTCCTTAAAAATTCAAATGTATAAGTTTTAATTCCATTTTCTCACATGTATATCTTAGTGCTCTTGAATGATCCATCCAATAAAATGAAATGTCGAATAGCATGATTTTGTGATGCTAACATTTTATCAGCTAACACACATACACAATTGTAGTTTAACACTTTCATATTATTGAAGCCTGTTGCTTTCCATCAGATTTAACACTTTTTTATTGATCTTCCCATCAGATTTCCATCATTTCCATCATTATCAGGCATATTAATAATTGTGTATAATTTGGAAAGGCTTTCTCAGTTTTGAACATTGGATATACCCTATCCAGTGGGTATTTTATAATAATAGATAGTTTGTCCAGCCCTGACAATTTGGTCAGCTAGCTGTTATCATATGGTTAAATATTGCTTTTTACTAATACCTTTAATTTGTTACAACTGTTAACAAAAGGAAACGAACACCTTTACTAAATTAAAGTTTTTGCAGTTTTTCTTTTTTTTTTATTGAAAATTTTTATTGAAGTTACAATATTATCCCCTCCCCAACCCGCCCCAGAGCCCCTCCCCCTCCCCCACTTCCCAAAGCTGAATACAGGGTTACAAATACAAAATAATCATAATCTATCTAACATTAACCAACTATGTAAATAACCAAATACACAATGCACTTTAACCCATCTATAACATCATTACAAACAAACTACAAGTATCCAATTTATACTAATACAATAACAATACCATATGATATATACATTATTGTAACTAATAATAATATTAAAAAAGACTTAAAATATAGCAATCTTATTCATAGGCTAAATGGAACTTTTTGGTCTCATACTTTTTCTGAATATAGTCTATCCATCTTCTCCAAACCGAAATGTATCGTTCTTGTGAGTGATCCTTCAAGTAAGCCGAGATCTTAGCCATTTCTGCTAAGTTGGACACCTTAAGTGTCCATTCTTCTATAGTCGGCAGGCTGTCCTTCTTCCAATATTGCCCTACCAATAACCTCGCTGCTGTTATGAGGTTCAACATCAAATTAATTTCTTTAATGTCACCATCTGTAATAACACCCAGTAAAAATAATTGTGGGGTAAACTTTATCTTTCTCTTAAAAATCTTTTGCATGTTCCACCAAATTTTGATCCAAAAAGCTTTAATGTTTCTACAAGTCCACCAAATATGAAAGTAGGTAGCATCCAAACTACCACATCTCCAACATTTGGGCTGTAGATTAGGATACATGCAAGACAGCTTCTTGGGGTCCAAATGCCATCTATAGAACATTTTGTAGACGTTTTCTCTTAAATTTTGGGCTTGAGTAAATTTCACATTTCTAACCCAAATTACCTCCCACACATCCAATGGGATTGGCTCTTGAATACTTTGAGCCCATTTCACCATGCAATCTTTGACCAATTCCGTTTCCGAATCAAATTCTATTAAGGCATTATAAATTCTTTTTATATGCGCTCGTGTTTGATCTTTAATCTGTTTTACCAAATTTTCATCCATCAGCGTCAAACCAACCTTCTGGTCTAATTTCCACCTGGCTTGAAGTTTTTGCAGTTTTAATGCTAATCAATCAATAGAATGGAAATATGTTCACTATTATGACATCATCAAATGTAATCACTAGACCATTCTTTCCTCCCTGGAATCAAAAATTGGAAATACCCATTTAATGAAGAACTATGCCTCCAATGCTCTATTATGAACCACATTATAAAACAAATAAGATTGTCAGTCTCTTCTACACTAAGAATTGTTGAGATCTTATCTATAGTGTATGTTACTGTAATATAATCTATCTCCACAAGGTGGCAACCCCTCCCTTTTCAGAAAAACGACGCAACTTAACTGATTTATTGCCAACAGTTTCTGTACCAAGTGTGAGGGAACTTTAGGCACGCACAATCTATTCTTTATTTCCTCTGAGATGCTCCTGTGAAACCCAATTACAATATAATGGCTGAACAGGCAAAGCTGAAGAACAAAATGCCTCTTGGCAATGTTCTAAGAGTTTGTTTTCAGTACAGGTAGTCCTTGATTTATGTCCACAATTGGGGCCCCAAACTTACGTTGCTAAGCAAGACAGTTGATAAGTGAGTTTTGTCCCATTTTACAACCTTTCTTGCCACAGTTGTTAAGTGAATCACTACAATTATCAAGTTAGTAACACATTTGTTAAGTGAATCTGGCTTCCCCATTGACTTTGCTTGCTAGAAGGTTGCAAAAGGTGATCACATGGCCCCAAGACACTGCAACCATCATAAATACGAGCCAGTTGCCAAGAGTCCGAATTTGGATCAAATACCGATGCTAAATGTTTGGCTTGATTGTAGATTACAGACTTTTAACACTGAACCTAAATGGAGCAAATGATCCTTAAAAGAGGAAAAAAAATCATGATTTGAAAACATTAAAACAAAATATAATTTGCAAGTATTACATACATTGTTATTTGAAAAAAGTGCATAACTATTTCATTTATCACATTTATTTCATCAGGAACAAAAAAAGAAAAGAAATGGAGTTGTTTTCTACATTAATCCCAAACTAAAACCAGAACTTATATTGACTGATGACCATGGCAGATTTATTGGAGTGGATGTTAATTTACTTGGGACTAAAACGCTGATACTGGGAATCTATGCCCCAAGAAAAAGTATTGCTCTGTAAATGATTTATGGAAAGACTAATAAGTTTCTTATGAAAATTGGAGCCTGATGGGGAATTGGAATGGAGTGATCTCACCACAACTGACACAAGTTCTAAGAAAAATATTAAAGTCATTTAAGGCAAGTTACTAAAAGATTTCTTTTATTTGATGGACATTTTAGGGCTAGTGAACCTACGAAGACAGAAAAATGGCAATTCAAGAGGCTATATTTTTCTTTTCTAAAAGACATACCGGTAGATCCTTTTCAACAATAAATATAATGTGGATTTCAAAGAATTTTAGCTACCAAGGTTTCTAAAATAGAGATATTACCAAAGACTTTTTCAGATCATAATCCTGCAAATTTAATTTGTAAAAGGAAATCCAGTTCTTTTATATGAGACTAAGTGAAAAGTTACAGAAAGCAGAAAAGAAATTGAAAGAATTTTTTGAAAATAACATAAACAAAGTACTGATTTAAGAATCAGTTGAGGCGCAAGAAAACCTTTTATCAGAAGTTATTTTGTACAACATAATGGGGAACTCAAAAAGAACAGGCAAGAGAAAACACAAGCTATTTTGATTGAGATAAAAAGAATTAAAGAAACTTCCAGAGAAAATAAGTATTTCTCAACAAATTAAGCTTTTATCTTGATAGTTATATAGATTAGCAATTATAGAAATGGAAGAACTATGTAAAGGAATAAACAATGAGTTTACTAAACAAATGGTTGACATATAAATTAAGGAAGGAAAAGGAAAATAAAATTATATTGACACAGAAAGAGAGAGAGACATTGTACTAACGGATAGTATGGATATGCAAAAAGTATTTAATCAATATTATTCTAACCTGTATAAAACAAGTGACAACTCTTTGATGAAGATAGATGAATATCTAAAGAAACAAAATTTACTGAGGATTATAGAGGAACAGAAACAGATTATGAATGGATTTTAACTATAAATGAAGTTTCTGAAGCTGTAAAAAAGATTAAACCAAGAAAGGTGCCTGGACCAAATGGGTTACAGGTTCTTATTATAGATGTTTTAAGGATGAACTTTTATAACTTTTCCAAAACATGGTGAACTCTACAGTATCACAGGAAAGAAAGATGCCAATATAGCACTAGTACCTAAAAGGAGACAAGATTTGAATTTAACAAGAAACTATGGCCTATATCATTATTGAATAATGATTACAAATTGTTTACAATGATTCTGACTGATAGACTGAAAATAATTTTCCAAGAATTTATTTATGGGTCCAATGTGGGTTTTCACTTAAAAAACAATCAGCAGTATAGCTCACAAAGCAGAAATGTAACATGGGCATACCACACATTACCATAACTGCCTGTACTGCTGTTTGCTAGACCTGTTGCAACTTTCAAGTGGACCTCAATAAGAGTACCATGTAGAATGTGCTGTAATAGTCCACTATTACAGTCCAATAGTCCATGTGCAATGAGCAAGGTACAAATAACTATCTGGGGATCCTCATGATTCAGAAACAGGCATGATTGGTTCACAGGATGAAGCCTTTCTGCCCATATTTGCCATCTGGTCTCCAAGCAACAGCTCTGTATCCAAAAAAAAATCTCAAATCACACATCTGTCCTGAACAGAGAAGTGAGATCCCATTAAGGGTTTATGAAGTCTCTGTTGCTAGGTAGACTAAACACCTACAGGTAGGAACTTATCTACTAGCCTTTTCAGTGGTTGTTACAAGCTTTAAAATTCCCTGGGATGGAGATCAGGCATGTTCCCTTCCTGTTATCCACTCACTGGCAAGAAAATCTTGTTTTCTTTTTTCTTTTTAAAAAAATCTGGTCAGTCTTTGGTGAGTAAGCAAGGTTGGGAGATGAATCAGGCTTAAATTGGTTGGGTGTAGTCTTTGCTAGTGATGCTTTTAACAGTGTTTCCTATGTTTTAATAGTATTCTTAGTGGCTGGTTTGTTGTTTCCTGCCATTTTAAAAAAAATTTGATTATGAGCTGTCTTCAATGCCTGTTTTTTTTTTTGCCAGAAACTCAAGGTTCATAGTCAGTCACTTAAATACATACAGTATTTGGGACACCACATTTTGGCTCTCCAACAGGTTTGCAGAAGTAGTCTATAAGGATAGCAATTTCTCCTTAGCAGCCAAAAAGAAGAAAGCCAGAATGCCAGGGAAGTATTCCTGCTCTGCATTATGTAATATATAAAGTGAAATATACAGCCTGCTTTGCAAGGTGGCTTCAGAAAATGGCGTCTCAATATATCAGAAAGACGTACAGTATTCGGAAGTCTATGATGAGAAGCAATTATCTGTAACCCCTTCTTTATCAGGGCCTTGCAAAAAATAATTGGGATGTTCCTTGGGGAATCTTGCCTGAAACTCTGTTTTTAAGCTTCATCTGAGAGAGCCTGACTGTATTCTGAAAGCAAATACTACTTTTAACAATATGGCTCAAAAACAGAATTTCATTATAGCGAAGGAGATAAATGGTTTTGTATTCAAGTTAGATATGCTTATTCAGCTTTGCAGGTTTGGGAAAACAAAGATCAGAGTTTAATATTAATATTTAATATTAGCCGTGGAACCTTGCTCATTAGAAATGTAGCTAGTTGGAGTCCACCGGGCATATAATTTATCAGAGTGTGCATCAACTTGAATATACTGCTTGCAATCCTTTTAATTAGAAACTGAATTGAAGCGAGAAGACAGACTGTCTCCTAACTCCAAAATTATCATATTCCTATCAGGGACTCAGTATGCTTGAGTAACCTGTAATTAGGGACAAAGGTTAACACATAATTTTATATGTTGAATAACCAGTTATATTCATGCCATTATTCAAAGGCAGGACTTGCTTTCCCCAGCATGTAAGACAGAAAGAAAGTCTCCACTCATATTAGGTCAGATGAGTAAATGGAGGAGGAATTGAAATGATTCATTTGACTTCCAACAATTATATAACTGTTTCAAGATTATTTTTTTCAGCCTGCATTTATTTGCCATTCCAAATTTGAATATTTAATTTTTTTCAGTTTGACGGATATTTATAACTATTTCAACGTCTCTTTCGTGAGGTTTCACTCATAAGCACTTTCCAACCTGAAATAAGAATGTCTGTTTTTTTTGAGGGAGGGGAAAATGTCAGCATGAAATCAACTGCACCAACTTGCTCTCCCTCCCCGATGATGTATCGAGTTTTATAGATATCTCCATTGTTATCAATTGATAATACAAATACCCCTTTTTCCCCCAGATGCACTTTGTTTATTTGACATTTGAATGCTTGTTTATAGCATTGGTGACTTGTGAGACTGGCTTTATGCCTTGGATACTTCCATGCATATTAAACCAGGACCAAACACTTCCTCTGTATTATTTTCACAGCTTAAATGCTTCCTTAAAGATGCAATTAAGCAAATAGATAAAAAGGGTGGATATAACATGGGTGTATACTTTTCAATCAAATTATCTGGCCCAGCTTTCATCCAAAGGAAGAAACACTAGACAATATGATACAGATCTTCTGCAGCACATTTACACTCACAAAATACCAGCTGAAATGTAATTAACTAGTTTGCTACTCAAAGATTGTATTTGCATGACAAATGTTTGCATGGTTGTATTAACCACTGGTTTACTCAGTTAAACTTGGATACTGTATACAGAACCCATTAAACCATAAATTTATTACACAGGCTATATTCATGCAACACAGGAGACTAAAATTTGCTAGTTTGTGAGTAAAACTAGTTACTATGTTGTGTAACCTTCTCTATGAAAAGTAATTAGATATGTTGATAAATTACATACTGCCAAGTTTTGATATATCTTAGCGTTATTCCCGCCCTATGGTGGGGTCCATATTTGTCTCCATTTAGATCGATCCAGGGCATCTTCATGGAAGACATCCATGCAGTTCATGTCCTCCTTGATGTGAGCCATCCACCATCCACCAATTCTTGGCCATCAGGGTCCAGATGCGTGGCTGTCCTCGCCACTGAGTCTTCTTTACTGCATCCATGCCATCCAAGTCTTTCTTCCTGCATTTTTGCTACGATTGTTGTGACTCCCAGTCAACATAAGATGTCATCGTTCATGATGTGGTTGAATCACATTAGTCCAAGATACCACCGGAGACTTTGCATTTCCATCACGTGAGGGGCCTGCTCATGCTTTGCTGTCACTGGCCAACATTCCAATCTGTAGAGGGCAACTGGGTGCATTATTGTTATGTAAATCTTTGACTTAAGGCATAGGGGCATCACACAGGACTCCAGTCACCTAGGGCCACTTCATCCAAGTAGCACTGACATGGGTGTGGACATCTGGAAAGCTATCGCTGTCACTGCATATGAAGGGACCAAGGTTTTTGAATTGCTCTATTTTCTTCAGATCTTCTCCATCAATGCGGATGGTATCATTGGTTTGGGGGGCACAGTCCATATATTTTCTGTTTTCTTGATGTTCAGTCAAAGACCAAATTCTCGGAGGCATTCATTCTATTGCCATGTTTGCTCTTGGAGGTCTTCACATTGCTCATTCGCCAAGAAGACGTTTTTGGCAGAGAAGTGATCATAGATGAGGCGATTAGAGATCAAGCATCATAGTACCCATGCAAAGAACAAATAGTAGGGGTGAAAGTGCCAGTGTTTGATGTACCCTGATGATGATGGTGAAGGCAGGCAATGTTCCCATCGCAGATCACACCATGCTAGTGACACTATAGTACAACAGTTGAATCCACCGGATGTAGGCTTCAGGGATATTGTGGGATCATAGGTTGTGCTAAATAGGTTTGTGTGGGACACGATCAAAGGCCTTTTCCAGGTCAAAGAACACCATGTGGACAAGCTTGGTCTTCTCACAGTGCTTCTCCAAAAGCAACCAAGCACTGTGAATGGTGTCCATCATTCCCTTTCAGAAAGCCACATTGATTCAGAGTGATGGAGACTGTAATATATTGGGTTAGTTCACTAATGGTTGTTATAATCAGTTGTTGTGTATGTTTGAAAAGAGTCTCCAACTGTTGTGGAGCAAACTGCTAGCCTGCAATTTAACCGGGAAATTGTTCTTTAAAATGATTGGTTGCCGCCTAGTGGCGGCACTGTATAAATAGATGTCAACTGGTTGTCAGAGCCACTTCTGTTTTTTCAGCAATAAACGAGCAGTTGTAATACATCTGGTCAATGTCTCAACGAACGCAATACGCAACAGACACTATCTTGCAGAGCCTGACATCGATAACCTGTTCAAATATTTTCATGGTGTGACACAGAAGCCAAATCAGACAATAATTCGAGCATTCAGCATGTCACCCTTGCCCAGTGCTTTTTTTGTAAAAGAAAAAGGTGCCGGAACTCACACATGTCATACAACCTGCCTTGCTTACCCTACAAGGTTCCATCCAAAAAAGGTGCCGGAACTCCGTTCTGAGCGTTCTATGAGAAAAAAAGCCCTGCCCTTGCCCTTCCAAATTGGAACCATAGTACTGGTTGTGAAAGTTGCCAAGGCTGCACCCTCAGATCCAGAATTTGACTAGATATTACCACTAATATGACTGAGGTACTCCAACTCTAACTGATGTGTCATTCCATCTGTTGTTGAAGGCACTTTATACCTACTGCCAGGTATTAAGAGGTTGCTCCACTGGAGAAGACATTTTTACAGCTGCTTCACTGAAGCATAGACACTGCTAAGCGAAGATAGTTGTGGCCCTTTATCTGTCGTTGGGGCATAGGGTCCTATTCCACCTTCAAAACCATTGATCATCTTCTCCTGTAACCCTGGCAAGGGGCCCTTACAAAATGCTACCAGCTGGGCCAGCTGGACCAAGTTTTTTTTTTTAAAGAGGTATTATTCCTCCATCACTTACCCTTTGTCCTGGCTTGTGACAGGCAGAGCCTGGTTTCCAAAACTTTGGGCCCAGGATGGCGGGTTTCAAGTTTCAATATATTAATTGCTATAAAAGAATTAAAACTCTGTATGAACATAGGTTGAAAAGAACGGTTGCTGGAATTGGGTATGTCTAATTTAATGAAGAGAAGGACGAGGGGTGACATGATAGCAGTGTTCCAATACCTAAGGGTTGCCACAAAGAAGAGGGAATCAACCTCTTCTTCAAAGCACCTAAAAGCAGGACAAGAAGCAATGGATGGAAACTAATCAAGGAGAGGAAGCAACCTAAAACTAAGGTGCAATTTCCTGCCAGTGGAATAATTTGCCTCCAGAAGTTGTGACTGCTCCAACACTGGAAGAGATTGGACAACCATTTATCTGAAATGGTATAGGGCAGGGCTCAGCAACCTGAAACAATGAAAGAGCCACTCGGAACCGGTTCCCTCACAAAAGGAAAAACTGGGAGCCGCAAAAAATGTGTGCACATGCGCGTACATGCGTGCATGCGCAGAACAGGGTTTGACTGAAGAGTGGAGCCAAGGCGAGATATGCACCTACCCTGCATATTTGAATTGATTGGTTGAAAATTTTTAGTCCTACTTTTTTTTTTTTTGGACTGCACATGGCAGAGGACTGGGAGCCGCAGGAGTGGGCTGAAAGAGCCGCATGCGGCTCCGGAGCCGCGGGTTGCAGACCTGTGGTATAGGGCTTCCTGCCTGAGCAGGGGGGTGGACTAGAAGACCCCTCCAAGGTCCCTTCCAACTCTGTTATTCTGATCCCCCTTTAAAAATATGTGATGGATCAAAAGGAACCAGCCAGGCTAGGCACAGACAGGTTTTTATCCCTCAGAATTTCCCATACTGCTGCCAAGTAGCATCCACGTAACAAATACATTCACATGGCATACTTATCTAAGATTAATTTAAATATGGTTTATGGAATTCACCCAGTTTTCTTAGTTCACATGAGATACTGAGTCCTAAAGCAAGCAACAGATTGTGCAATAGTTGAGACTCCAGATAACCTTTGTAAAATAAATGAGAATTTTAAGAAAATGTGCAGGCAATTCAGTAGTTTAGTAATTCAAATTCTGGTACAATGACCAAGATGGGCAACAAGCATTTTAGCCGCTACTAAGTCTGTTAATTTGTAAAAACCCAAACAGCATGCCTAAGAAATAAAAATAAGTTTGCAGTATAAAAACCAGGATTTGGAAAAACTAATTTCATATTGACAGGTGCAGGAGAAAGTTTGCATAGTTAATATCTATGATTTGAAATTTTTAATCAATAAAGCTAACAATATATGAAGCAAATGCACAAAATGTAGTGTATTACAAAATGTAATTCTGATAACACATTTCCAACAGCAAATATATATATTTAACTTCTTTAGTAGGAAAGGGAAACATTGTTATTTGTTTTTATTTGCATCGGTTCTATAATTTTAATTGCATCTGTAAAATATTAAGGTAAAAGGTAAAAATTGATTACTAATTATAAAATGATGCTGCATGTTAAAAGTACTACAGGGGGCAAATAAGAAAATAACTACATTTGATAGTATCTTTGAACTGTGAAATCAATTTCTGCTCTCAGGAGAAGTAAAATCATAAAAGAAAGAAAAAGAACATAAAAAGACAATCTTCTATTTAATTTCTATTATGCACAGTGTTCAAAGTATCACAACAATAATTGTTTTGAAAAAGTGTATCAATATCTTATAGTGACACCAGTTGTTAGTTAGCTTTAGGATCAAATTACATTTGTATTTTTTCAGATTCTTTCTTTACCTTAATGTTTTTAGTTGCCTTGAATATTCACTGCTTGCCAGAAATGTGATTATAAATGGCCTAAATGAATGTAAATAAAATTTAGCCAAATATAGAGAGACAGCAAAAGGGACGCGGTGGCTCAGTGGGTTAGGACACTGAGCTTGTCGATCAGAAGGTCGGCAGTTTGGCGGGTCGAATCCCGAGTGCCGCGTAACAGAGTGAGCGTATTACTCGTCCCAGCTTCTCCCAACCTAGCAGTTCAAAAGCATGTAAAAATGCAAGTAGAAAAATAGGGACCACTACGGTGGGAAGGTAACAGCGCTCCGTGCGCCTTTGGCATCTAGTTGTGCTGGCCACATGACCACGGAGACGTCCTCAGACAAGCGCTGGCTCTTTGGCTTTGAAACGGAGATGAGCACCGGCCCCCTAGAGTTGGAAACGACTAGCACGCATGTGCAGGGGAATCTTTACCTTTACCTTTAGAGAGACAGCTATGTTTGGATTGTAGCTGTTGTGTATGTAGAAATGCCAGGCTAGTATAGCCACCACAACACCAGGTGGCATTGGTCGGGCGTCCTGATTGGTCAACCTGTCCGGCAGGAAATATACAACACCGGCTTGGGTGTTACCTGGCCGGCGGGAAAATAGAGCAGCCAAGTTGGCTGGGTTCATGGGCATCAGTAGGCTATAAGAGGACACTGGGGGTTTTGGGACTCAGTTCCATCTTGTAATCAATAAAGGTATCTTGTACTATGTTGTCTGGTTCCTGTGTCCATGTGGTCACCCACGCTACAACAGTAGCTGTAAAATAATAAGAGCCATTGTACTCTTCCTCGCTTACAATATTGCTGCAAGGAAGTGATTGGAGGTATCTGTTTATTTTAAATTAAACCCAGTTTATTACTTTGCATTTTTTTAAAATCCCATTTATATCCCGCCCTTCTCCGGCGGCTTACAATCTAAAGCACAATGTGCTTAGCAATAGCCTTCATTCTATGTATATGCCTGCTTATTAGGGCTTTTGCCCCCCCCCCAAGCGGTATTATTACAAAGTCAGCTTATTGCCCCCAACAATCTGGGTCCTTTTCCAAGAAAGCCAAATAATACACTGTTACTGATAGACCATAATTCAAACTAACTGTAGTCCCTTGTTCAAACAAAACTGGTTAATGTATAAATAGAATCAGACACTTTTGATCTCTAGCTGAAATAAGCAGCATGCATTTCACTAACTCTCACTAAACTTCCAATTCCCAGCAATTCAGTCTATAAGGCTAATGGTTACATATCCCAAGACTTGTAGTTCAGGAACATCTGGCAGAGAGGGGCAAGGATTGCTCCCTATTAAAGCAGCTGTAATGGAAAGAGGGGGGGAGATTCACACACAATATAAACTTGGGTCTTTAGTACCAAGTGTTTTTTAAACTTATTTTCTCTCAGGATTGCTCGTCGCTTTTAAAAATTTTTAGAGGACGCCGAAACAGCTTTCTAGTTTGCGTGAGTTTTTTTTAATCAATATTTACCATATTAAAATTTTAGATGCCTCTGCTGCTGCTACTGCTTCTCGTGACTGCTGGGATTTTAATATTGTATTATTTTTCAACAAAGGCTGCAAATAATTTGGATTTTGCAGGTGTCTGAGAGGAAGATCTTGGGAGAGCCCTAGAACCCTGCTTTAAGAAACGTTGCTCTATTCAGGGGTAGGCAACCTCGGCTCTTTTATGACTCGTGGACTTCAACTCCCAGAATTCCTGAGCCAGCATGGCTCAGCTTGGAAACCTCTCCCTTTTCCCTCAGCAGGGCTGGCTCAGGAATTCTGGGAGTTGAAGTCCACGAGTCATAATAGAGCCAAGGTTGCACTAGGCCTCTCTGCTTTTAACTAACCACGGCCCTACGCTTACCCGCACTTTACATTTTTAAAAAATATCCTGGAACGTTTGTTGCGGTGGCTTTTGCTAAATTGCCTGCGTCCAATAGTCATTCATCCATTCCTTCACTCAAAATAAACATTTCTACTTTGCATTTCCAGCCATCATCCTTTGAAGACGAGTTGGACTTCGATTTAAGAGCCACACAGCTTAAAAATCTTCAAAACCTTCAAGCAGAAAAGTGGCCCATGTTATTAACCAACCTCGGAACCCAAGAGCAAGAGGCCTCGTTTCCCGGGCGGTAGTTGTTTCCGTTGCTCCCCGGCATCTCGCAAATTGGTTGCTATGGCGCAGTCGCGATGATCGCTAAAGCGTGAAATGGGCCGCGCGATGGAGGAAGAGGACGCGGTGAGGTTGCGGGTGTAGCTGGGGGTGGCGGCTTTTCATCAACGGACGCGACTAGGAAGCTTGTATTGCATGTTAAAGGGCAGGAAAATCATTTATTCATTTGCGGACAAATAATGCCATAGGTGGGATCTGTTTGTTTTTTTTTAGGCACGACTCTTGTATCTGTAACAGCCTGTCGGTAGCTCTTGGAGGCTGTTTGCTTTTTTTTTTATTTCCCCGCCAAGCTGGAGGAAGTTTAATTGGTTGAATTCAAGACTCTTTTAAGAGGAAAGACACAGCTTCAGGATATATTTAATCTAGGAGTTATGATCTGGATGTAAAACTGAAAGACCAAGTTGCAGCAGTAAAAAGGCACAAAATATTTTCTTAACGGCCATCTAACGATAGTCTGGATTTTGTGTAACTAATCTCATCATTTCTGTTTGTATTTCCATCCCTCTGTAAGGTGGGATGTTGGAATTGCCAACCTTTTCCCATGCTGCTATTCCCTGAAGTGGCTCAGGGAAAAGACAGTAAAATTTGCAACATTCAAAACGGTGTATATCTGGGTGATGAAGTTATGCATCTTAATGGAGTGGAGTTGATTATTCCCTCCCCACCATTTTAAGCCCTTCCCCAATTGTGCTACAGGGTTTGTGGATTTGAGC
The DNA here is from genome assembly GCF_964194415.1 of Vipera berus. NCBI lineage: Eukaryota > Metazoa > Chordata > Lepidosauria > Squamata > Viperidae > Vipera > Vipera berus. The sequence goes on along the minus strand of NC_138202.1, from coordinate 218,741,720 downwards.
TGCAAAGCAAAGAAGCACAGTTGTGAGTTAATATTTAGTGCTTTGTTTTTATAAAATAATCTCTACAAGAAAGGGGCTTTTTGTCTAGTAAACATACATAGGATTGTATGTCACAAAATCAAGTGCAATTTTATTCATGCTTAGTTGAAGGAAACAGCCCTGAATTTATTTGCAGATATGCAGTTTTAAAAGCCATGATACATACAAATGGTATATTAGGGTTAAATAGAGTGCTTGCTGTTATATGGTGAATTTTTTTCTTAAATATTTATTGCATTGTGCATTTGGATAGAATGAAAAGTATGGACATTTTCACTTTGTTTTAGAGAGACTACAATGAACCTTGTGGATATTGTTCTGCTGTCAGCTGGAGCATTACAGAAGAGGGCAGATTTTACTGCACATCTTGCCACACTGTCATAGAAGTAAGGCTGCTGTTATTTATTTTCCAATTTTAAAACTCACCTTAAGTTTAAGTGTAATTTTTTAAATATACTGCATTTGAGTCTTTAATATTAATATGAACTTCTTAAATAGTTGTAGACCTAGTCTAGTTGTTTTAGCTGTACTGTAAAAAGGCTGAATGATTTGGGGCATATGTATTAAAAATACATCTTTTCAAAACTTGCAGAAAACTAGAGAAGTTCAAACTGCTGATGTTACTACTAATGCAAGGGCACAGTCTATCTCTAGAGGATTAAGAAAAAAGAAGAATAAATTTGGTAAGATTTATTTTTTTATCAGTTTGTTATAAAAGTATAAAATATTGATCTTTCCCATCATGTACAGCTAATGCTGAACAAGTTTACAGCCTTCTCATCCAATATGGTATGCTTGTTTAAATCAGTTATTCAGCGGGGGTAATAAATATAATCTGTGGGTTATAGGTTTATTCATAGCTGGAGTTTTAGCATCAACTTAAGAAACTAATCCTCTAGACCAGGGGTTCTCAACCCCGGGCTTGCAGCCTGGTACTGGTCTGTGGTCCATTGAAAATTGGATTGCGCAAGCAGTGGGTGAGCACAGACGTGCCATTTTTCGCAAGCAGCAGGTACAGGCACAAAAACTGCCCCCTCCCTCCACCACTGTTGGTCCTCAGAGCTGGAAACGTTGGGGACCGCTGCTTTAGACACATGGTTGCACAGTGATAAGAATCCAAAATCAATAATTTATATGGATTCAACTTTATTGTGTTTTCTAAAAATCATGTTTTGCAAGACAACCTTTCAGAATCTTTTTTTTAATTCTCAAAATTGAGGATATGTGTTTCAGAATCAATACTGTTAAAAGTGCATTAGGACTGGTATTTATAAAAAAGCAACTATAGGAAGAGTATATAGAGTAATAATAGATTCAAGCATGCCAAGTCTATTCAAACAAAACATGTAAATTGATTATGGCTCCTCCAGATTATATGAAAGCACTGATCTGGATCTAAATGGTTTTCTTTACCCTTGCATCTTTAAAAAAAAGAACAGTGCAACTATTGCCGTTTTTGTCAACCTCTAACATTTTCTAGGGCATAAAGTATTTTACTATTCACTTGTAACAATTAAAAACACAGAGCAATGCTTATAATATTAATTTTCATAGTGCTAATGGATACACAGTGAGTTATAAAAAAAGTGTCCTGGAGAAAATAGATTATCTCAATCCTTTTCGGTTGTGTTTTAGATCAGAATATAGATAGTTCTCAAGTTAGGATAGCAATAGGGACTGGAACAGCCATGGCTAAGCAATGCAGGGAATATTGACAGTTGTGATCACATCATGGCAGCTTGCTGTGACAACCAGAACTCGGGACTTATCACTAGTCTCCCTTGTGCAAGTTTGAAAACTCACTAAATAAGCAATAGTAAGCTAAGGATCACCTGTCATGCTTTTCAGTGACTTCTGTTGGAGCTGGGAAGGGGGTGGTGCAAGCGCCTTAGTTCTTGATTGCTGAAGACTCTTAAAGGCCTTTAACACTTGATCAAGATATCCTTCTGCACCACCTGCAGGAATGTGTAGGAGACATGGATACATGGGTTCTTCATGGCTGCTTTCACATGTTTCAGATGTTGATGGAAGGCAGAGATTGGGGGGCTTAGCGCCCCTGAGAAGTGGAGTGCCACAAGGCTAGATACTTTTGTTCCTTCTGTTTGCAATCAGTATGAATCTGCTGGATAAGGTCATTTGTCACTTTGGGATTGGGTATAACAGTATGCTGATAATACACATCGTGTAGGATTTTTGGCATGATACAAAATTGGTTTGTCATTGTCACCTTCTAGGTCTATCTGGTTGGTGGATGTTGATTGTGCAATTTATCTTTGTCTGTTTTCAGTATTTGCTTAAGTATGTTTAAGAGGGACGCGGTGGCTCAGTGGGTTAGGACGCTGAGCTTGTCGATCAGAAGGTCGGCAGTTTGGCGGGTCGAATCCCAAGTGCCGCGTAACAGAGTGAGCGCCTGTTACTCGTCCCAGCTTCTGCCAACCTAGCAGTTCAAAAGCATGTAAAAATGCAAGTAGAAAAATAGGGACCACTCCGGTGGGAAGGTAACAGCGCTCCGTGCACCTTTGGCGTCTAGTCATGCCGGCCACATGACCACGGAGATGTCCTTGGACAAGCGCTGGCTCTTTGGCTTTGAAACGGAGATGGGCACCGGCCCCTAGAGTTGGAAACGACTAGCACGCATGTGCGGGGGAACCTTTACCTTTACCTTTATGTTTAAGAACCCATTCTTAAAGTTTTTAATTGATATAATTTCATACCTGACAAACATAAGCTACTTGTAAGATTTCACGTTCTCTTAATTTTCAGATAAAGGCTGCGAATGGTTCATATGCGAAGGCTTTCAGTATATTCTTCAAAAACAAGCTGAAGCTCTGCAATCTTTAGGAGTTTCTTCTCAGATGAAGGTATTTTGCTCTTTTCAGTAATCACAGTTTGCTTAACCATTTGCAAAATAAAGCACTTTTCTAGGTTTACACAGTCTGCTACTATGCCTGGATTCCTGCAATACACACTAAGCAAACCAAAATATAAAAAGCCCACATAATGGCTTTGTGGGGTGTTTTTTGGTATATAATATGGAACCTTGATTTAGAATAAGAAGGAAAAACCTACCCAACACCTATTATGCCTGTTTCAAGCAATTGATCACTTGTAAAGATGCTTTATGTGAAGGATAAAGTTTTCCTAAAAGTTCTTTGTATTACAATTATTATTTGATGTTTGGGGTGGTAATATCATTTATTTATTATTAGATTTGGAGACTGTCAACACAGAAAACTGTGTGCTGCTTACAGTAAAAACAAAAAGATCAAACAATAAAAAAGCATCCATGATACAATGCTATGCTAGTTACTGGCAAAAAAATTGCATAATGTGACATTCATTCCTCTTACTATATTAATGCATTTATTACCCGGTGATACACATCTAAAACGTTAATAAGGTATAAAGTAAAAACGATATATCCCCTAACAATTTATTAGTTAAGACGTATCAAAACAAAAATAAAATTTAAAACAAAGGTAATATGTTTTTAGTCAATTATGTCTTAATGTTCATCCCAGCAACATAGTTGAGCTACTGCACAGGTAATGAATGGTTTTAGATCCTGAAGAAGAAGGTACACATAGGATTTATCTAGCCTCCCAGGGAATTCATTAGGGGAAAAACGTAGATTAACAAACTAACAAACACTGGGCATCTACCCTAAGGCCAGGCCTGGGAGCAGAACCACATTTTTAACAACTTGAAAAACAGCTGTAGAGTTGGAGCTGTACAAGTCTTCAGGGGATGCTCTTCTAGAGGGCAAGTGCTGCAACAACGGAGGAGTTGCCCAGGTCCTGATAGACTCAATTTAATTGATTGGACCTGGAATGTATGTACTCTGTTTGATTTCACTGGTAAGTCAGAAATTATCTGACATAGATGGACCCTCAAATAAACAGGCCCTGGTAGTGACTAGGCCCATGAAGCCAACTGGCAACCAGTGCAGTTCATGAAGCAGGTCTGATGTATAACCAGAATATGGCATCATATCCTGTGCCATCACATTCTGGGCCAGCTGTAACTTCCAAGTGGTTTTCAAGGGCAACCCCATGTAGCGTAATCGTTTTAGTAAAGGAGTTGAGAAATGGTTGGGACATGAGTAACTGAAGGACCTCCCACTCAAGAAGTATATAAATCTTTTTAAATTCATGGGCTAATATTTATTTACCAAACTTCGAGACTACCCATTTCATTTACGGAGCGACTCTGGGCAATAAAAAAATAAAAACAGAAATACTAATGTTTTAAGTGAGCTTATTACCCATCAATATTTTTAACCAATTTGAATTATTGAGCAAGGGAATATTGCAAACTAGCAATACTGCATATCCACTTTTTCCCTTTTTATATTTTCCCTTTTTTCCCTTTCTGTATTAAAATATTAAAATCTATAATGTGAGTACTACGATATAGATTGTTGTTGTTGTTAGCTGTGAAGTCGTGTCTGACCCATTGCGACCCTATGGACAACGTTCCTCCAGGCCTTCCCGTTCTCTACCATCTTTTGGAGTCCATTTAAGCTCACGCCTACTGCTTCAGTGACTCCATCCAGCCACCTCATTCTCTGTCGTCCCCTTCTTCTCTTGCCCTCAATCTTTCTCAGCATTAGGCTCTTCTCCAGTGAGTCCTTCCTTCTCATTAGGTGGCCAAAGTATTTGAGTTTTAGCTTCAGGATCTGGCCTTCTAAAGAGCAGTCAGGGTTGATCTCTAGGACTGACCAGTTTGGTCGCCTTGCAGTCCAAGGGACTCGCAGGAGTCTTCTCCAGCACCATAGTTCAAAGGCCTCAATTCTTTGGCGCTCAGCCTTTTTTATGGTCCAACTTTCACTGCCATACATTGCAACTGGGAAGACCATAGCCTTGACTATACGCACTTTTGTTGACAGGGTGATGTCTCTGCTTTTTAGTGTGCTGTCTAGATTTGCCATGGCTTTCCTCCCGAGGAGCAAGCGTCTTTTAATTTGTTGGCTACAGTCCCCATCTGCAGTGATCTTGAAGCCCAGGAAAATAAAATCTGTCACTACCTCCATTCTTCCCCATCTATTTGCCAGGAATTGAGAGGACCGGATGCCATGATCTTGGTTTTTTTAATGTTAAGTTTCAACCCAAGTTTTGCACTCTCCTTCTTCACCCGCAACAAGAGGCTCTTTAGTTCTTCTTCACTTTCTGCCATTAGAGTGCTATCATCTGCGTATCTTAGGTTGTTGATATTTCTTCCGGCAATCTTAATTCCAACTTTTGATTCATCTAGCCTTTCTCATGATGTGCTCTGCATATAAGTTAAATAGGCAGGGCGACAGTATACAGCCTTGCCGGACTCCTTTCCCAATTTTGAACCAATCAGTGGTTCCATGTCCAGTTCTCACTGTTGCTTCTTAGCCCACATATAGGTTTCTCAAGAGACAAATAAGATGGTCTGGTACTCCCATCTCTTTAAGAATTTGCCACAGTTTGTTATGATCCACACAATCAAAGGCTTTAGCATTTTCAATGAAGCAGAAGTAAATGTTTTTCTGGAACTCTCTAGCTTTCTCCATGATCCAGCGTATGTTGGCAATTTGATCTCTAGTTCCTCTGCCTCTTCAAAATCCTGCCTGTACTTCGGGTAGTTCTCGATCCACATACTGCTGGAGTCTAGCTTGTAGGATTTTAAGCATAACTTTACTAGCATGTGAAATGAGTGCAATGGTGCGATAGTTTGAACATTCTTTGGCACTGCCTTTCTTTGGAATTGGAATGTAAACTGATCTTTTCCAATCCTGTGGCCACTGTTGAGTTTTCCAAATTTGCTGGCAAATTGAGTGTAGCACTTTTACTGCATCGTCTTTTAAGATTTTGAATAGCTCAGCTGGAATACTGTCACCTCCACAAGCTTTGTTGTTGCTCAGCTTTTCTAAGGCCCACTTCACTTCATATTCTAGGATGTCTGGCTCGAGGCCAGTGACCACCTCATCATGGTTATCAGGGACGTTAAGCTCATTCTTATATAGTTCTGTGTAATTTTGCCACCTCTTCTTAATCTCTTCTGCCTCTGTTAGGTCCCTGCCATTTTGGTCCTTTATCATGCCCATTTTTGCATGAAACGTTCCCTTCATCTCTCCAATTTTCTTGAAAAGATCTCTGGTCCTCCCTATTCTATTGTTTTCTATTTCTTTGCACTGTTCATTTAAGAAGGCATTCTTATCTCTTCTAGCTATTCTCTGGAATTCTGCATTCAATTGGGCGTATCTTTCTTTTTCTCCCTTGCCTTTCGCTTCCCTCCTTTCCTCAGCTATTTGCAAAGCTTCCTCGGATAACCATTTTGCTTTCTTGCATTTCTTTTTCTTTGGGATGGTTTTGGTTGCTACCTGTTGTACAATATTGCGAACCTCTGTCCATAGTTCTTCAGGTACTCTGTCTATCAGATCTAATTCCTTAAATCTATTTGTCACCTCTACTGTATATTCAACAGGGATATGGTTTAATTCATACCTGACTGGCCTAGTGCTTTTCCCTACTTTCTTCAGTTTAAGCCTAAACTTTGCAACGAGAAGCTCATGGTCTGAGCCTCAGTCAGCTCCTGGTCTTGTTTTTACTGATTGTATAGAGCTTCTCCATCTTTGGCTGCAGAGCATATAGTCAATCTGATTTTTGTGTTGACCGTCTGGTGATGTCCATGTGTAGAGCCGTCTCTTGGGTTGTTGGAAAAGAGTGTTTGCTATGACCATCGTATTCTCTTGACAAAATTCTATCAGCCTGTGCCCTGCTTCATTTTGTATTCCAAGGCCAAACTTGCCTGTTATTCCGGTTATCTTTTGGCTTCCTACTTTAGCATTCCAATCCCCCATGATGATAAGGACATCATTTTTTGGTGTTAGTCTATAAGGTGCTGTAGGGCTTCATAGAACCGGTCAATTTCATCCTCTTCAGCACTGGTGGTTGGGGCATAGACTTGGACTACTGTGATATTGAATGGTTTGCCTTGGATTCGAACTGAGATCATTCTGTCATTTTGAGGATTGTATCCCAGTATTGCTTTTCCTACTCTTTTATTGACTATGAAGGCTACTCCATTTCTTCTGAGGGATTCTTGCCCGCAGTAGTATACCTGATGGTCATCTGAATTAAATTCACCCATTCCTGTCCATTTTAGTTCGCTGATACCTAAGATGACGATGTTCAGTCTTGTCATCTCTTGTTTGACCACGTCCAGCTTTCCTTGATTCATGGATCTTACATTCCAGGTTCCTATGAAAAAAAAATCTTTACAGCATCAGACTTTCCTTTCACCACCAGACACATCCACAGCTGAGCGTCCTTTCGGCTTTGGCCCAGTCGCTTCATTCTTTCTGGCGCTACTGGTACTAGCCCTCTGCTCTTCCCCAGTAGCATATTGGACACCTTCCGACCTGAGGGGCTCATCTTCCAGCGTCATATCGTTTTGCCTTTTGGTACTGTCCATAGGGTTTTCATGGCAAAGATACTGGAGTGGTTTGCCATTTCCTTCTCCAGTGGATCACGTTTTGTCAGAACTCTCTGCTATGACCTTTCCGTCTTGGGTGGCGCTGCACGGCATAGCTCATAGCTTCATTGAATTACGCAAGCCCCTTCGCCACAGCAAGGCAGTAATCCATGAAGGGGACGATATAGATAACCTCATCAAAATGGATGAATGAGAAAGCCTCCTGTGTACTAATATTAATAAATAATGTGCTGGTTCTTATCAGGATGAAGTTCTGTATAATTTTTGGAGACGATATCTTCACAAGAGCAAACAGGCTTATAGTGAGAAGCCCCTCGGTGATGTTACTTGTGATATTTTATCTGTAAGTATATCATTCAAGAGAAATAATAACTACCTTATTTACACTTACACAGTTATATAGCACTCATATAAACATATTACACCCAAAGCTTAAATTACAAATCACACTTTCCTTGCAGTTCCTTGGAAATGTATCTTTGCTGCTATCTTTGGCAAAATGAGCTGATTTTATAGTCATTTTAACCATTCTTAAATATTCTGGTCTTCAGAACATTTTCCTAAGTCTTGCTGAATAATAGTTATTATGTGTTTCCAGAAAGTGGCTGTTAGTTCAATGTAATAAAAACAGCAATGCGTGTGATTTCTAAGTATTAATAGGTATTAAACCACAACCTTTTGTGTACATCCTCTGATGTAATTAATGGATGGGTTGAAGTCCTTGAAAATTTACCTTGTCACATAGTTTATCATCCTTTAAGATTCCACAGTGCTTGCTGCTGCTTGCTGTTGCTTTTTAAATATATTGCTACTTTGATGAAAGGTAAAGATAGTTCTTAGTTAATTACCACTTGTTCAGCAACTGAAATTGCCACGACACATGTCCTCAAAGTTCTAGATGTTCCAACACACTCGTGTTCACATGATTGTGATCCAGGTGCTCGGACCCAACTCACACTTAACAATGATTTCCATTTGTTACCTTTGCCAGCTTCCCACAAACAAAACAAATGGGAAGTTGGCAGGGAAAATCACAGGTCAGGGCTGTAAATTGCTTCCATGGCTTTTTCTCCTGAGGAGGACTGATGCTTTGTAGCATGTGCTCACTCACAGAACTCCCCATCTACACTCTGTAATGTACACACTCTAACACTTGTGTGTCTCAGCCCTCTTCCCATGCTGACTTTTTATCATTGACTTTCTGGGGAAGCCAGCAGAGAATTTTGCAAATAGCAATCACATGATCACAGGGCACTTGGCAACCAGTTGTAAATGCAGACACCCGAAATGCAGTCATGTGATTGGGGGAGGGCAACACAATGTTTTACGGCACCTGGGAGTGCTTTATGGATTGTAAAACAGGTATTATGACTGCCGGTGCTTGTTACAATAACTGATTATAAGTCAAGGGCTACCTATAGATGGGAAGAGTACCACTGTGAAAGAGCATACGTGCTCTTATTGTAATTCAGTAATTCAAGCATAAATTATATGTAAATGTGACTGCATGAGATTACAATCCTTGTTTACAGACTATTCATTCGGCCGCTGTTCAAAGCTATGACATTGCTGAAATTTACGATCTTCAGAATCCCTCAATCACATGATCACCCTTACAGTCAGTATATAATGTCCCGTGCCTGCTCCTTGTTTCTTTCTTTCTTTTCTCCTTTCAAAACAGCAAGATTGGAGAAAGGAATTGCATAAAAGTAAGTTGTTTGCTCTTCTCAAAAGCAGTGCAATTCAGCCAGCAGCCTGGGACTGGGAGCCATAGGCATGCTGTGCAAACAGCTTTCAGTACTGTCTTGAAATCCTTTTGTCTCTAATCTCTCTGTTCTGTAAGGGGAGGTAGAGCCATTTCTCTAGTCAATCTCTGTTTTGCCTGACACACACACAAACACACACAAACCCAGAGTACAGAATTTGGAGAAGAGAGAAAGACATTTCTAGAGAGTAAGATGTTTCTTCTACACATGAAAATCGTGCTGGCAGTGAGAAAGTCAGGCAAAGGAGAGAAATCACTTCCTTTTTTTCCTCTTTTTTTAATCCAATTTATATCCCGCCCTTCTCCGAAGACTCAGGGCGGCTTACAATCTAAGAAGCACAAATCAATGTGCTTAGCAATAGCCTTCATTCTATGTATATGCCTGCTTATTAGGGCTTTCGCCCCCGCCCCCCAAGCGGCATTTTTACAAAGTCAGCTTATTGCCGCCAACAATCTGGGTCCTCGTTTTACCTACCTCGGAAGGATGGAAGGCTGAGTCAACCTTGAGCCTGGTGGGACTCGAACCTGCACTAATTGCAGGCAGCTGGTGTTACTTAAGGAGGCATTAGCCCACTGCTCCACCAAGGCTCTTGCTGCTATCCAGAGAGGAGAGATTGGAGACCAAGGTGTTTCACAAGAGTAAGAGGCTATTTGTGTAGCATGGCAATGGCTTCCAACCCCAGGCTGTGGTATGATTGCGTTGTTTTTAATGTGTACAAGACTGGCACTAGAGCACAGGTCTGCAACCCGCGGCTCTGGAGCCGCATGCGGCTCTTTCAGCTGTCTCCTGCGGCTCCCAGTCCTCTGCCATGTGCAGTCCCCCCAAAAAAAGTGGGACTAAAAAAGTTCAACCAATCAATTCAAATATGCAGGGTAGGTGCATATCTCGCCTTGGCTCCACTCTTTAGTCAAACCCTGTTCTGCGCATGTGTGCATGTATACACATGCGCACACATTTTTTGCGGCTCCCAGTTTTTCCTTTTGTGAGGGAACCGGTTCCGAGTGGCTCTTTCACTGTTTCAGGTTGCTGACCCCTGCACTAGAGCATTCCAAAAGTGGAGAGGAGTTAGGAGGCAAATAAATGCAGAAGATGTGAAAGTGACTAGTCTTGTCTCCTTCCATCAAATGCACAATGGTTTCCCACTTAGTGACCGCTTTGCTTAGTGACAGAGTTGCTGGTCCCAATTAGGGATGTTAAGCAAGAACTATCTATATTGACATGAGCTTAATAACTCAAAGAAAACAATGTCTTTTTTTACTCTTACACCTACTATGAATCAGTTGGTATAAGTGTAAAAGTGTCTTGAATTATCTACAGCTCATTTACATTTTCTATGTATAAAATGTTTATTCCATTTTTTTTGTATCGGTGTTATTTCAATCTCTTTAGTTTTTCTAATACATAGTTTTGCTTAAATTGTGGACACTGTTTCTCCAAAAGTAAGCCCTACCCCAAAAATAAGCCCTAGCTTGATTTTTGGGGGTGGGCCTAATATAAGCCCTACCCCCAAAATAAGCCCTAGTTTTGGGGCGAGGCACACACTTAAAAATCAAGCTGGGGGGGTGGAGCTGCCCCACGCGCCCCGCACCCATTTATCATTGCAGCCAGATCTCCCATGAACTGACACCTGCCTCACCAGTCCATTTCTGCAGTGCTCACCAGCCTACATTTTGCCATCAGGAAATGCTTCTGCAGTCGAGAATGGAGATCCGGATTACCCCCAGCCTGTATTTTGCCATCAGAGGCCATCCAGAAAGGCCTTTGCAGCCGAGAAGCGAGTTGCAGATTCAATCTGTAGCTCAGTTCTCAGTTGCAGAGGCCTTTCTGGAAGGCCTCTAATGGTGAAATGCAGGCCGGGAGGGGGGGTGCCGCGCATGTCAATCTGGAGCTCCATTCTCAGCTGCAGAGGCATTTCCTTCGGCCCCAGAAGAAGTGGGCTGGCTGGGCAGGGTTGTCAATGCCGCTGCTGCAAGGTGAGACCATGAAAAAGACACACACACACACCCAAAAAAATGACCTGGAGCCTCTTTTGGAGGCAAAAAAAAAGAAAAAAGACCAAGTCTTATTTTCGGGGAAACATGGTAATACATTTTTATAGTTTTTGTTTTGTTTCTACTTGTATCTTGTAAGAAAGTCATTGACAGTTCTAGTTTTTGTGGAAATCATTTTGCATTAACTGGGCAAAATGCTCCCTTTCTAAAAATGTGTTCTGTTTGATATTTTGCTCAGCAAATTAAACTTAACTGGTGTTTTTTTTAAAAAAAAAATAAGGCGTGGTTTAATAAAGAAGAAAGAATCCCCTTGAATTCCGGATTAGAGTCTTAATTCAACTGTTTTTAAACAGCACACAGACACTGAAACAGAAGTTGAAACGACTAGCCTGATTAGCTTGACCTGTTCAACAAGTGATATAGATGCGATATCAGAATTTAGCACTGGCGCTGCTTCTTCTATTAGTAAAGCATCAGGTAAGGGCAAATATATTTTGTTTAGTTCTTTGAGATATGAAAATATATTTCTGTTAGATTACTTCGGAGACTTAAGCATACAATCTTCATGTCTATGTAGAAAAATTATAGAAAACGTGGTCTTTAAGCCTTAGAATAATGCAAGGCTGGGCGGCGGGGGAGGAACCCAAACAAATTATACAGAAACAATTTATTGATTGCCATACTCAAAATTCCTGTACACTGCAGAAGGCTCCAAGGAAGTCGTCTTGAGCAGTATTTCCCATTTAGAACTCTCTCGGTAGATTTAGGTATACAATTCAAAGTATGGTCAATCTATCTAGAGATGAAGGAAGATGTATTCCAACCCATTTGGAAGGCACTGTGAGTACTGCTTGGACAAGTCAGTTTTATGGCTCATCTAGTGCTAAAGCAAATACCAGGGAGAAGATTGAATCATAGGTTTTATAGGTCATGCTGCCACCTGAAGGTGTAATCTATGACACTTCCACCAGCTGCCCCAAAATGTGTGCTTTCCCCCCCCCCCGAAGGTTCATTTAAATATGCAGTGGTAAATTATGCAGGCTGTCCAATAGGATTAGCAGACAGTATAAGAATATATGGAAACCGTCTTATTATTACTGTAGAAGTTTCTAACAAAATAATCTGGAAGACCATCAACACTATGTAATCTTTCGTTTGACTGTGTATGTGGAATAAATTAGAATCTAGGTCTCAAAGTAAATCTATTTGGGTAAATAATAGTGCAGGGAAAATTAAATCTGAATCCTCAAACCTGACAGTTTCATCTTTCTACTATCATGCTTGTGGTTGGAGGATTTCTCTACCGGTTAGGTATTATGGGATCCTGGGGTTTAAAAATGTTTATTTAACTGTTAACAAAACTGGTGAGTTGAAATTTTCCGTTTGATGCATGTATGTAGAGATTATTGGGAAGCATATTAAATTTGTGGGTTGTCGAGATATACGGTATGTTGAATTAGATTTAGTGCTGACTGTCTAATCTGTTTTGTATAATCTAGAACAAATAAAATGAAAGGCTGCTAGCTTGATGTTTTTAACATGATGTTAACAGAGCACAAAGAATTGCATTTTGGAGTTAATCTGGAGTTAGTGACAGAATGAATATCAGCAGTATTTTTAAGACATACCAGCCTATATGTAAAAAAAATGACAAAACAGATCATTGAAAAGATTAACTGAGCTTCATAGTTTTTCTTTTATGAGTCACATATGCATCATGCCCCAAACAATTCTTATGGTTCCTTCTAGGTTTTTAGAAGCATGATCTAGAGAATATTTTCTTACTAACTATATTCAGTCTAAACAAAGGGACTTTGTCTTTAAACAGAGATAGTAAAGGCAGTGTGACACAGTGTGGTGAAGTGCTGCTATTAATGGATTTAATTAAATACATACATTGAAAATAAAATATGATCAATAAGAAATCTGAATAGCTTGCAATCTTCATTGCTAGATTTTGGAAAAGATGGGAAACGATACAATAGTCCCATTTAGATTTTGTAATATGTTTCTGGTAAGATATTGCTAGCTCTTAATTTGTTATATTTGTGTTCAGCCTTTCATTCAAAAGTATACGGTATAATGTTACCTCCTCCTGTTTTTTTACCGTTACTTTGCACTGTAATCCATTGATTCCATGGTTGAAGATGGACTAGAACTTGGATCTCTCCATGCTTAGTCTTATTAACTACTAAATTGCAATGGCTCTCAGTGTGATTAAAATATATGCTATAAAAAACATACAATGTATGTTCAAACTATTTACGGTAGAGGTTAAATGTATACATAAAAAAATCATGAGTCTTAATAGCTAACTTGCTGAGTTAGGCACTAGGATACCTTCCAGATGTTTTGAACTAAAATTCAATTATTTCTGGTCTTGGATAGGGTAGCACTTCCTTCTCAAGACTGATATATATATATACCTGTCCACAGCTTTTATAATAAATATATGGATTATAACGTCTGTGTGTGTGTGTGTGTGTGTGTGTGTTTGTGTGTGTGTGTGTTATAATCCATATATTTATTATAAAATTTGTGGGTAGGTATAATTTTGATACATTATTCATGTGATTTGTGTCTTGTCCAATAGATCTCTGTGCAATTTCAAATAAAAGTTTCTAAGGTGGAACAGATGCTAATTTTATAGTGCCTTTTATACTGTGGGTGCAGACACAAGAAAGAATTACTGCTTTTCCTCCTACAGATCTTGCAGTTGAATGCTCATATTTCATTGATGAAATATTTCCTTTGTTTTATGTATATTAATTGATTTTTTGTAGTTGTAGCTATTTTTATTTTTGAAGAATAAATACTTCTATTCCTTACTTTTAACCAATTAAACTGTATAGTTCAGTGTGAGCTGTACTTCAAGTGAAGCCATGTAGGCTTAATTATTTGTGTTAATCTTTAAAGATTATGTATGCCCCTTTTGCTATCCTTCTTGTTAGGCTGAAAAATTAAACCAGTGGAGGGGTGATAATGTTCTCCTTTTAAAACAGGCATGGCTTATTATTTCTGCAGCTTTTTTTCAGTCTGGATCCACGGTAGAAATGTTAACTTTCTTTACCTTACGGAACTCTTTTTGTAGCAAAGTCTGGCTGGTCTGGATCAGTGGATGGTGGTTCATATTTACGGGGGAAAAAGAAAGGGGATCTGAGCTTGTCCATGCCGATGACTCTGGCTTTCTGTTCTCTGGCATTACTATGGCTGAGAGAATCCATTACGTTATCTGATCTTTTAAGGTAATAAAAATTATGTCTAATAAAATATTTGAGTTATAATCCTACTTCTACATTGAATTTACGGTGTAATGCATCTGGTAGAAAAAGGTTATCATTAGTTGCACTGAGTAAAACATGTCACTTTTTATTCAGCTGTGAATTAGTAGATTTACTGTACATATTTAAAATATCCATTGATTAGTTCAAATAAAATAGTTTGAACTAATTAAAAGATGTAGTACCGGTCATTAATTGCAAACCCAAAACAGTACAAATGTGTCTTAATTTGTTTTTGAAAAGGGGTCATTCAACAAATACTGTGAACTAATTCACATTTCTGCATTGGTCTCTCTCCAAATGGTCCAGTCCATGCTGCATGAAACATGTCTATACTGGCATGTAGAGTTATCTTAGCTAATAGAATGCAGCCAGAAAGACTAACACTGATAAATTAAGACACTTTAATATAATATTTAGCATGGCTTAGAGATGTCAGAAATGAGCACATCTTTAAAAAGTTTATAACTCACGTGTATTGATTTTACTTTACTCTCCTTAACCCAGGTTGGCAATGGATGGTCACATTCCTTACTTGAATGCTTTTAAAGATTTCCCAGAAGAGATGAAGATGTATGGATCTGACTTTAAGATCTTTCATGTGCAGGTGACTATTACTGATATGTAGAAATATGAATATTTTTAGGACTCTACTGCATTTCAGATTCAATTTCTAGACAGCATTTCAGAGTACACGGGGGGGTATGTGTTTCATAGGTTAAAATAGCTGGTTTGAGATTGAATTACAAGTGTTGCATAGTTATCTTTTTAACAGGTTAGGTCAGGGGTAGGCAACCTCGGCTCTTTTATGACTCATGGACTTCAACTCTCAGAATTCAACTCAGGAATTCTGGGAGTTGAAGTCCATGAGTCATAAAAGAGCCGAGGTTGCCTATCCCTGGGTTAGGTAAAGAGCCCTGGTGGTGCAGTGGTTAGAATGCAGTATTGCAGGCTGCCTTTGCCAACTGCCAGGCTCAAGGTTGACTCAGCCTTCCAAGGTCGGTAAAATAAGGGCCCAGATTTTGGGGGGCAATATGGTGACTCCGTAAACCACTTAGAGAGGGCTGGAAAACACTATGAAGCGCTATATAAGTCTGAGTGCTATTGTTATTAGGGTACTTGGCAGCTGGGATATATTTACAGCCATTTGCAGTGCCCCACAGTCACATGACCACAATTTGTGATAGTTTTGCCAGAGGCTGGTGTTTACTTCTGCTTTCTGGCAAAAAAACGGCCTACAGCAAACAAAGGTTAATGACCATGACATTCATTTTACGACTGCCACAAAAAAGGTAATAAAATTTGATCTGGTCATTTGATGACCCGCTTTACAACTGTCGCAACTTATGACTGTAATTGTCATGTTTGGTTACGGTTATAACTCGAGGAGTACCTGCAGCTAGTACATGTGGTTCAGTAGGTATTTTTACTGGTCATGCAGTTTTGTTAAATAACGATAATCTTTCATTGTTCTATGTGCGTTATTTGTATTAGTTTTTTTTATATATCCAACTATTACTGAAGTTTATACTGGTTATATAACAGAATAACAGAGTTGGAAGGACCTTGGAGATCTTCTAATCCAACCCCCTACTCTAGCAGGAAACCCTATACCATTCCGACAAATGGCCATCCAATCTCTTCTTAAAAACCTACAGTGATGGAGCACCCACAACTTCTGAAGCGAAGCCATTCCACTGGTTAATTGTTTTCACTGTCAAGAAATTTATCCTTAGTTCTAGGTTTTTTCTCTCCTTGACTGGTTTCCATCCTTTGTTTCTTGTCCTGCCCTCTGGTACTTTGGAAAATAGATTGACCCGCCTCATCTTTGTAGCAGCCCTTCAAATACTGGAATACTGCTATCATGTCTGCCCTAGGTCTTCTTTTCACTAGACTAGACATATCCTGCAATTGTTCTTCATATGTTTTAGCCTCCAGCCCCCTAATCACCTTTGTTGCTCTTCTCTGCACTCTTTCCAGAGTCTCAACATCTTTTTTATATTGTGATAACCAAAATTGGATGCCATATTCCAAGTGTGGTCTTTCCAGGACATTGTAAAGTGGTACTCACACTTGATATTGATTCTATCCCTGTGTTAATAAAGCCTAGGATTACATTGGCTTTCTTGGTGGCTGCAGCACACTGCTGGCTCATATTTAAATGATTTTGCCTACTAGGACTCCTAGATCCTTCTCGCAGTTGCTGCTGTTGAGTCAGGTATATATAAATCAGTACGTGTTGTAATTTATATACTAAAAACAAGGCAGGAGATGAAATTTCACCACAAAAGAAGACTTATTGTGAAATCTCTGCCTCAAAATCAAATTTGCATCATCATCTTTTAAGGCAAAGGAAACTCATCCAATGAATCCAATAGAACCTTGCCAGGCTGAAGGAACTTAAATTGCAAAACGCAAATAATACAGAAAATAATCCAAAAAAGTGATTATGGTCAAGCCTAGTATCCGTAAAGGCTACTTTGCAATTTGTAACTTGGAAATTGGTGTAACTCTCAGTCACCCAACTCAAGCCAGCTGTAAAAACTGTTTCTGTGGTCTACTCATGAGGAGTGGATGTCCAGAATAACATGGGCAATCTCAACGATATCTCCTTGTTCTGGAGCTGTTACACCAACTTGGATCCAGCATCCAAGGGCTATTCCACTTGCAAAACTATATGACTTAATCAACAAAAGCCAACAAAGCAAAGATGGCACAGTGGTTAGAATGCAGTACTGCAGGTTAACTCTGCCGACTGCCAGGAGTTCAATCCTGACTGGCTCAAGATTAACTCAGCCTTCCATCCTTCTGAGGTTCGGAAAATGACAACCTAGATTTTTGGGGGCAATATGCTGACATTTGTAAACTGCTTAGAGACTGCTGTAAAGCACTATGAAGTGGTATATAAGTCTAAGTGCTATTCCTAAGTGTTCTTGCCATGGTGCATACAAGAAGTTGGTTTATTAAAACATGTGGTTTTTGTAAAACTACAGGTAGTCCTTTTTTCAGTTGAGCCTGGCAACTCAAGTCATTAAGCAAAGCAGTCATTAAATGAAATTGCTGCTGAACTCGTGGTCTTACTCCAGCTTTGCTCTACAGGTAGTCCTCAACTTACAACCATTCATTTAGCAATTGTCTGAAGTTACGTCAGTACTGAAAAAAATGACTTACTCTTCACACTTATGACTGTTGCAGCGTCCTCACAATCATGTGATTATGACGCAGCATCCTGGGGTTACATGATCACCATTTGCAACTTTCCCAGCCAGTTTTCAACAAGCAAAGTCAATGGGGAAGCCAACAGGGAAGGTTGCAAATCATGATCATGTGATGTCTTGTATAATGACTGCTACAAAAAAGGTTGTAGAATGTAATGCCTCATTTAATGACCACACTGCTTAATGATGAATTTTCTGGTCCCAGTTGGGGTTGTAAGTTGAGGGCTACTTGTACAGACTTCTGAAGTTCGTAAATGCAAAGATTGGCCAGTTTCATTTTCATCTTCATAACTGCAAATGGTTGCTAAACGAGGCAGTTGCTTAACAAGGACTATATGTACAACACTCTGCCCATCAATCCTCCAATAAAGTAATTAGCTGACCCTGTGCAGACTATATCTAGTTTCCATCCACATTTCTTGGCTTATTCTTCCAGTAAAGCACCATCTCATTTATTTATTTTTATAAGAATTGTATAACTCCCTCAACCTAACATTCTTTTTCCCTGTCTGTCAGAATCATTTTGTGTCACAGATCCTTACGCTCACTTCTAGAGCTGAATTCTGAGAAAAAGAATTGTTTGAAAAGTATAAGAAAATAGCCCCCCCCAAAAAAAGTCGACTCTTGCACAACCTATTTCATCTCTTCCAGAATTGAATCTCCCACCTGATGAAAGCATCTTGGAAAGAGTTGTCAAGACCCTCCCCATCGAAAGTTTGTTCATTTATCAAATTTATATGCTTGCCTATCTCACCAGAAGTGACTCGACATGGATAAGATAGTACACTATTTCAGGGGCAAGCTCCAGCATTGGCACTCCGTAGCTCTAAAGATTCATTAAGCTGCTTTTCCTATAGCAGGGGTGTCAAACTCAATTTCATTGAGGGCCGCTTCAGTATTGCGGTTGCCCTCAGGGGGCCGGGTGGGTGTGGCCAGGGTGGGCGTGGTCTACTGGGTGGGCGTGGCTAGAGTGCGTATGGCCTACTGGGTGGGCGTGGCCAGCTATACATCGTTCGCATCAAGGGTGCCTATGGGGGCCTGGGCAGGAGTGGGACAGATCTGAGGGTCTCTGGCAGAAGGAGGGTCTCTGGGCCAGGGCCAAGGCAGTGGGGGCCGTTCCCTCACTGTTTCCACGATGGCTTCGCGGGCCGCATGAAACCACTTCGCGGGCCGGATCTGGCCCCCGGGCCTTGTGTTTGACATGTCTGTCCTATAGTATTTGACATTCCACTGGAATCTCAAACTTGATGTAGACCCCTGGCGGTGTGTGTGTGAGTGTGTATTGATTTTTTTACTTTTTAATGTGTAATTCTTAATGTGTTGTAATCCATCTAGATCAGGGGTAGGCAACCTTGGCTCTTTTATGACTCGTGGACTTCAACTCCCAGAATTCCTGAGCCAGCCATGCTGAGGAGAAAGGGAGAGGTTTCCAAGCTGAGCCATGCTGGCTCAGGAATTCTGGGAGTTGAAGTCCACGAGTCATAAAAGAGCCATGGTTGCCTACCCCTGATCTAGAGTCTTGATTTTGGTGGGCTATAAAAATGGTCAGATCATAGGCCCACATTAGAGTCCAATTTGTCAGCGTCTACCTGAGATTTTTGCAAGTGCCTTCCCCCAGCTCCAAGTCAATAGCATTTACCAAGTTGGTCAATAGAGCATGATTTCCATCTCAGTATAGGGTGGCTATATAGAGATAATAAACCGGAAGTTCCGGATGTAGGTGTTTGTTATTTTAAATGTTTATATTTCTGTCTAACAGGCTATTTTGTGCTCATTTTAATGAGATGATTATGCTTTTTTTTTTTTTTGAGGCTGTCTTCATTTTGGCCAGTGCTATTTTCTTGTAATGCCTATATGAGCTAGCAAGTCAAATCATCGGATTTTTTTTTCTTTTCTCCTTTCATGCTGTCTAATAACTTTCTCATTGATCCAATTAATATTTCTGAAGATGAAGCACTTTTTGTTCATATGTGTTTTCAAAACCTCTGTTGTTGTATTTCAGAAATATAACCCAGGAATGAAAGGAAAGACCCTTTATCTTCTAATATTTATAGTCATGAAATCAGAAGGTGGGCAGGTAGCATTTCATTTTCTCTCTCTTGAAACAACTTCAAAAATGACAGTAAGCAAGGGTGAGGCTCTTTAAAAAGAGCTGAGGAGGAAGTTCCCTTCTGACATTTATTTTAATCAGGTTTATCATTGGAATCTGCTGTTGTGTAACAGAAACTCTGGCTTGTCCTTACCTGTTGAAGCATTGCCTAATAGAGAAGGAAAATGGGTTGACTTGAGATGTGTGTCCTTTAATATCCATCTTTGTGCCTCTGAAGGAGGGACACTGCATTATTGCCTTAAACGTTTGTGGCTTTATAGGCTTCCCAGTGTATTTGCTAGTTAAATCACTGTAATCAAAGCTTGTCAATAGGAGTAGACAGTGGCTGCTACTCTAAACAGCCATGTGGAATTACATGTTTCCTCTTCTCACTAGAATTCATATGTAGTTGTGGGGGTGATTTCACATTTGTTGCATGGCATGAACCGATGCCTCTGTACATCATTTCTTTCCTAATGGTGCGGATTGCTTAAGTGGCTCTGTGATTTGGATTGCAGAATTGAATGCAGTCAAGTAGTTTAGCATGTGAGAGACAGAATGTGACTAAAGTAGAGCGGTTGTATTTCCATAGTGTGAATTGCACCCTGATAGTCCTTTGATACCTTCCATGATTGATGAACCGTACTGATTAGAATGTAACATCTGTTCCAGCTTAAAATAAGAATGGGTTAAAAGTGGGGTGAGACTTAGCCATCAAAATTCACTTGCCCAACATAACTGAATTGCTTTTAAATTCAACATTTTTTTACTCTTCCAAATGCTGCTTCCCTCCATAAGCCTTGGATCTATATGAATTATTATTTATTTATTTATTGATGGGATTTATATCCCGCCCTATCTCCCGAAGGACTCAGGGCGGCTAACAACAAAACATATAATAAGTACATAAATCAAGATAAAATCAAGATAAAATGAAATTGAGAACATCAATTATGTTTGTTTCTCCCACTGTCACCTTCTCTCGCTTGTTTTTCTTCTTCTCCCTTCCTCTCAAGAGAGTTGCATTTCACTGGTATCACCAGGCTTGGTAATTTGTGACATTGAGAAAATTTTGGAAGTTTTCCATTGTCTCTGAGCTACTTCTGTAATTCTTCATACTGTATATTGCTTATTCCTTGGAGCAGTTCAGGATATTAAGCAGTTCTCCAAGTTAAGCAGTAGGTGTTTCACCCACATAATTGTTTCTTTTCTACCCTCAGTTGTTGTTTAATAATCCAAGGCACGTCCTAAGTTGTTACATCATATGAGCACGTGCCTCATAAGTCTTAGAAGGTTGACACCCTTCCCTTTCTTTACTTGCTCTGTATTTCTTAAATAATTCATACCTACTCTGCATTTTGCGGTTTTAAAATAATCAAATTGAAAGGTGAAAAATCTACAGCAATTGAGCCAAAATTGTGATACAAAATTTTTAAAAAATCGTCATCAGTTTATTCACATGGTTTTGTGAATTTCTTTCATCAAATATAAAAAAGAATGGGAGGATTCATCTTTGGATGTTAGGTTATATAGGGAAAAAAGATTGGTTCTGCCAGTATGTTTTGTTCTGCCAGCAGATGAATCAAAATGGATGCAACATTTCAGGCAGGTAGTCTTTTTTAAAAAAAATATTCACAGTCCCACTAACTTCCCTGCCAATAGCATATTACTGTGGTTTGTTTTGGTAGTCGTTGTAAGTAGCATTGGCTTTTAGGAAGAAGGAAGATAAAAGCAAACTATAGAGAGACGACATATAACAAATAAATAAGTCAATCAAAATTATTTCAGGATTGTCAGTATTCCTTGTAAGGTATTTTGAAAGTATCACTAATCATATTGACATATGGTGAGGCAATATTAATGTTTTTTGTTCAGCCTTTTTATCATTTAAAACAAAGGCATACCGTATATACTTGAGTATAAGCCGACTCGAGTATAAGCCGAGACCCCCAATTTCACCCCCAAAAACTGGGAAAAGTTGTTGACTCGAGTATATGCCGATCCGCCGTTCTGCAAGCCTCCGCATCCGCCGGCGGCGGAGGCTGGATCCGCGCTCTGCAAGCCTCTGCCGTCAGCAGAGGCTCGATCCGCCATTTTGCAAGCCTGAATACACAGGAATACCCTGTGTGGCCGCGGCTCTCGGGGAAGCCCTGGCTGTCCGCTTCCTCGCTCCACGCTGCTATTCGGGGCCCGCGCGTTCCCCGGGCAAATCGCGGCGCCCAGCAGGCGAGGAAACACGCCCGCTCCAGTCGCCCCCCCCTTCCCTCAGGAGACGCGCAGCAAGTGACCGCCCGGAGCTTACCGAGGACTTGCGCGCGGCCGAGGCTTCGGTGCTTCCAGGATCGCGCGCACCTCTCCCAAGCCGTCGCCGTCCGGAGACCTGCCGAAGTTTGGGGAGGTTTGGGGAGGTGCGCGCGCACCTCCCCAAACCTCCCCAAACATCGGCAGGTCTCCGGACCTCCGCACCCTGCCTGCCTGCTTCTTTCCGCAGCGGAAAGAAGCAGCCTGCCTGCTTCTTTCCGCAGCGGAAAGAAGCAGCCTGCCTGCTTCTTTCGGCTGCGGAAAGAAGCAGGCAGGCTGCTTCGTTCCACAGCGGAAAGAAGCAGGCAGGCTGCTTCTTTCCGCAGAGGAAAGAAGCAGGCAGGCTGCTTCGTTCCGCAGCGGAAAGAAGCAGGCAGGCTGCTTCGTTCCGCAGCGGAAAGAAGCAGGCAGGCCTCTGTCGCCGGCGGCTGGATCCGCACTCCGCAAGCCTCTGCCGCCGGCTGGATCCGCGCCCTGCCACCGGCAGAGGCTTGCGGAGCGCGGATCCAGTGGGGGGGAAAAGCCCTTTAGCAGGATTTGCCTGCATGCCGGCGGAGGCTGGATCCGTGCTCCACAAGCCTCTGCCGCCGGCTGGATCCGCGCCCTGCCGCCGGCAGAGGCTTGCGGAGCGCGGATCCAGTGGGGGGGAAAAGCCCTTTAGCAGGATTTGCCTGCATGCCGGCGGAGGCTGGATCCGTGCTCCACAAGCCTCTGCCGCCGGCTGGATCCGCGCCCTGCCGCTGCGGAGCGCGGATCCAGCCTCCGCCGGTGGCGGAGGTCTAGGGGTAGTGGGGGGGGCTCGCGGACATAGATGGGCTCAAGTGGAAGCCAAGCAGCCCTCCCGAATCTGGGCTTCTGGACGGAGCAGCCGGTGGTGCGTTTCAAAAAGCCAGATAAGGCAGACAGGGAGATGAAGAGTTCAACCGAGTTTCCTCTTTTGTTCAGGCTCCCCGATCAGACAAAGAACTAGCCAGCGGCAGGTTTCTCCCCTTTTCCCTCCCATCTCTCTTCCCCCAACCCTTGGGTCCCACAGCAACTCACGAACTCCAGCCGCCCCTTCTCCTTCGAAAGGTCTAGATCCCGAGATAAGATATATACAGAAATATACATAAAGAGAGACGGACGGAGGCTGTTGGTTTCTCGTCTCATTCCTGGCTTCCAGTTCAAAACTTCCCTCTAAGTGAGCCTCCCAGAAAAACAAATCTTCATGGAGGCGGAGGAGGCAAGGAGAATCCCTCCGATCGTTGTTTCCGGCAAATGCACCTCTTTGTTTGGGTCCCCTTTGACAGGCGCGGAGAACGATCTCCCCTCGCAATTCGGCCGGGTGGGCGCCGGGAGTCCTCTTCCCGTACCCAAGGATGAAAACCGGGGCTTTCAAGAACCCGGGATGGGAGCCGGGGAGTGGAAGGGCTACTACTCAAAGCGCCGCGCTGGGAGGAGGGAGAAAGGGAAAAGGGGGGAGGGGGAGGAAAACGGGAAGCAAGTTTTGGGTGAAGCCTCTTTTCTTTCACTTTTGGAAGCGCATCCAGGCGAGGAGAACAAAAGCGTCGCCTCGGCCGGGACTCGGCGCGCTGCTTTTCCCGGCTTCTGACATCGCTACCTGTTGTACAGGCAGGGAGGGGGGGAAGCCAGAGCATCCAGCGCATAACAAAGCCTCGGCCTTTTCACCTGTCCTCCTCCTCTTCCTCCTCCTCCTCCTCCTCCTCCTCCTCAGGAGCAGCAAAAGCCACTGGACTCGGTCGCCAAATACCGACCACAATACATTTTGGGGGAGGGGATTGGAAAAGAAAGCAAAGAAGCGCCCGGCCGGCCAGGGCGCATCTGCTTTTGCCAGAGGACCCTCTGCATCTTCCCAAGAGTCGCGCAGAAGCAACAAGTCGCGGCTCCCAACCGCTTGGCAAGCTGCGAAAAAGGACACCTGGGTCCGCGCCTGGGAGTCCCGGTGTACCCTAACTCCTCTCCGAGCCTCTGCCGCCCGTTTCTGTCTGACACACACACACACACGCACGCACGAGGGGGAGAAACAACGCTCTGGGCGGCAGAGGCCTGGAGAAGGAAAAATCGGCCGCAGCCTCGGGGTAGTTTTCTCCGGGGGCGCCGCCGCGATTCTGCAGGGGCCAGGTAGGGAAAACTCGCCGGGGAAAACGGGTGCCGTTGCAGCGCCCGGCGAGTTTAAAAGCAGTGGGTGCAGATGCCTGAACAAAAGAGGAAACTCGGTTGAACTCTTCATCTCCCTGTCTGCCTTATCTGGTCTTTCAAGAGGAGGGTATTCCTTTCACTTCTTGAACTTTCCCAAAGACTTGCAAACTTTTCCAACCATTACTTCCAAGGATCTTTGATTTTTATTTTTCCCCTTGCAACCTAGAGGAAATGAAGGTGAGCTGTTGATCTAAGTTTCTCTCTTCTTCCTTTGTAATTAAACTGGAAGTTTTACGTGTGGAAGGGGTAATCTGATTTTTCCTTCTCCAGGCCTCTGCCGCCCAGAGCGTTGTTTCTCCCCCTCGTGCGTGCGTGTGTGTGTGTGTGTCAGACAGAAACGGGCGGCAGAGGCCTGGAGAAGGAAAAATCGGCCGCAGCCTCGGGGTAGGCTTCTCCAGGGGCGCCGCCGCGATTCTGCAGGGGCCAGGTAGGGAAAACTCGCCGGGGAAAACGGGTGCCGTTGCAGCGCCCGGGGAAGCGTAGCCTGCTTGACCCACGGCCTCTGAAATGTTCAAAATCCAACTTTTCTGCTTTTTGAAACGCACCACCGGCTGCTCCGTCCAGAAGCCCAGATTCGGGAGGGCTGCTTGGCTTCCACTTGAGCCCATCTATGTCCGCGAGCCCCCCCCCCCACTACCCCTAGACCTCAGCCTCGGTCCCCTGTCCGACCCGGAGGAGTATTTTTTTTAAAAAAAACTTCCATCGGGATTTGTTCCTGGAGTTTAAATCCTTGCAGTCCGAAGCAAGAGAGAAAGCCGCGACCTCCTCCTGCGGGAGATTCTCTGCCGGCTCCGAAGAGCTCGACCACCAACGCCGGGGCGGCAGAGGCTTGCAGGGCTGGCAGAGGTGGCGGCAGTCCAGCGTTGTTTCTCCCCCTCGTGCGTGTGTGTGTGTGTGTGTGTGTGAGACCCGCAGGAATGGCTAGTAAAGGTGGCGGCAGTCCGGCATTTGCGTTTCTCTGTGTGTCAAGCCCCGTGGGCTCGACACACAGGAAGGGGGGAATGCCGGAATGCCGCTTCCCTACCAGCCATTCCCGTGGGTCTGACACACACACGCACGCACGAGGGGGAGAAACAACGCTGGACTGCCGCCAGCTCTGCAAGGCTCTGCCGCTCCCTTCTCAGCAGCCTGTTCCGAACGAAGGGACAGTTCTTTTTTTTGTTGACTGGAGTATAAGCCGAAGTGGGGTTTTTCAGCCCGAAAAGTGGGCTGAAAAATTCGGCTTATACTCAAGTATATACGGTAATTAGTTTTAATACAATGTAAGATTACTAAATGCTGTTCTTACACTGAATGATACAGCATTGTTGGGTTCTTTTTTCTCAAAGTACATTGTAGGTAGCATGATATAGGGTACTTTTGCAATAATTACATCTGCTCATTTCTCTTCTTCCACTGTCATTGCTAACATTTGTGAAGCCTTGCAAATAACTGCCAAACCTGTTTGACCAGATTAAATTGTATGACATGAAAAAATGTATACATACCAAAAGTATCTCTGACTGGCTGTATTACAGTTTTTCTAAGGACTGAAGGTGGTGTCATAAAGCTCATTTCTGTTTCTGCACAGTTTCCCCCACCCTTTTTTGTTTGTTTGGGGTTTTTTGCTTGTTTTGGGGGTGAGAGGAATACAACCTAGGAATGGCAAGGTGCAAACTCTTCATTTGTTTGAAACCTGCATTCATGTGTTGTGTTCCACACATCCCTTCCTGATAGCATTGTGTTGACCTGGGGATTGCTTTTAAACTAGAGATAGTCCTCGACTTACAAAAGTTCATTTAGTGTCCATTCAAAGTTACAACAGCAGTGGAAAAAAAGTGATTTTTCACACAGTATCCCCATGGTCACATGATCAAAATTCAGAAGTTCGGCAACGGACTCATATTTATGGTGGGTCGCGGTGCCCTAGGGGTCATGTGATCCAGTTTTCCAACCTTCTTACAAGCAAAGTCAATGGGGAAGGCAGGTTCACTTAACAACCGTGTTACTAACTTAACAGCTGCAGCGATTCGCTTGACAACTGTGGCAAGAAAGGTCATAAAATGTGGGTGGTGGTGGTGGAAATCACTTAATATTTAGTTGACAACAGAAATTTTGGGCTAAATTGTGACCGTAAATTGAGGATTACCTGTATTTAAGTTACTTTTTTCAACATATAATAACTATGCCGATAAATGGAAAAAGGGGATATTGTAGCTTTAAGGAATTCCTAAAAAAAATGTGGCTGTCTCCTGGTTTTAAGTACAACTCCAAAGTGTTGGTTCAGATCTATAAAGCCTTCTATGGCTTGGGGTATAGTAGGTTACTGAAGGACCACTTTAATCTACGTATACCTCAACAATAAATGTTAAAATATATAAAAATGATGTGAGAGAATTCTATTCTCCTATTCCAAACGCTTGCCAGGGAAGAAAAGGAGATAGGAAGCTAGTATAATGTTTATTAACTATCTCATACCAACCTGTATTCATAAAATACACAGACAATCCCCCATAATTCATCAGATTAACCATAAAGGATAAAAGGAGGGTGAATTAGAGTTGAGATTAAAATTAACGTTACTGATATTGGAGGAATTCAGTTGTGGTGGACAATATTTGCGGCCTCATTCTCACAGTAGCCAGAATTTGCAGGATTTGACTACCTTGTGAGCAACAGCGTTCTTTTTCCTCTTCCCATATTTAGTGCTTTTTTTCCCCTTGGACTTTGATGTCTGCTTAGAGAGGGTTGTAAAACACTGCGAAGCGGTATATAAGTCTAAGTCAGGCATGTCAAACTGCCGGCCCACAGACCGGATGCGTCACTACGAAACCGCGCCTCCCCCATTGCCGGCAATGGGGAAAAAGTCGCGTGATGTCACGTGACGTTGCGAGTTTGACATGCCTGGTCTAAGTGCTATTGCTGTCGCTGTTATTGGATATCAGTTTAAAACGTTTTTAGAAGAGCTTAAATATTCATAGTAAATATCTTTACTGATATGATTATACCTTTTGAAAAGGAACACATAAAAAAAAATTGCTGTCCTAAACCATCAGGTAAATTAGAGCCTTTCTTTGCACCAGTAGCTTTAATAAGGCCTACTGCTTTTGACTGCCATGTGAAAACAGGCATAGGTAGAACAAAAAACTTTTGTGAAGTGGTTTGCTTTCTTTCATGCTTATAACGTCAGAATAAAACATAACTTATCATTGTCTGCTTATTTGCTTTTGCTATTTCTCCTCCTGCCTCCTCCTCCCAAGATTTCCTTTGCCTCAGTTTCTGATGGATTCTGGGCCTTCATTCCTCTTCATGTAGCTGTGCAGCTTTGCTTCCAGAATTGTGGAGAAGCAGCACATACTGTATATTCTTGGGAGGTGAGATCCTGCAGAAGAGTGTTTGCTGTAGGAGTAAGATTAAAATGGCTGCAGTAATGAGGCTGATATTTTAGAATGGAGAACTTCAGCCCTGTAAATAGATATCCAGATCATTCATTGAGAATGAATAATGATAGTTATTTTTGGTTAAGGCTGGAAGTTTTTCTAATCTATTGCAACAACTGATGAGAATAATAGAACTCTCTTTTGGTAGGCTGGTTTTCATTTTCCCGTTTTTCTCTGGGCGCAGTAGAACTGCAGGCCAATTGTCCTAAGATGAGGATGCCAAAATGCGGTAGCTCCTCATGGCAGTTCCTAATTTTTCCTATCATGTTGCTTCTGCACTTTTATAGTTTATGAGCATAGCACTGGGCTAACAGCTAAATAATATTTTTCTAGTTCCCTTATAGGAATCTGGTGATGAATTTCATTTATAATGAATTAATAAAAATGTATTTAATGTATTTAAACATATTTAAAAGTCTATCTAAAATTAAATGTTGGAATTAAAATTAATTCCTAGAAGGAGGCAATCATGAAACCATTAATTAATAAGAATTTAAAAAGCAAAAGGTCAGATATCAGTGCACCAACCAGCCCCCATGGCTGCATCTTCCTTCGGGCTCCCTGTGCAAAACTGCAAAGCCGTGTTTTAACATGGAAAGAAATGACACATGAATAGGGCATTGAAATGTAAGGATCCACTTCAGCTTATCCCAAGGAGAAATAATTAAAAAACCTTCATCAATATGTCAGTTCAAAGAAAACCTTCAAAAATATCCATATTAGAGAAAAATTAAAATATTATTTGGTTAACCATTCTGGGATTGAACGTAATGAGGAAAAATGACATATTGCCATATAAAACATAGGAATATTAATACATTTTCCTGCCAACTAAACAAATAAGATTGCAGCCATAGAAGACATTGACACTAAATGAAGAGTTGTAAAGAAAAGGTGTTTTTTTTTAAAAAAAGACCAATATATCTTAATTATAAAACAGCAGTGTATCATTTGAGCACTTCTGACTTTAGATGTTACATAGTTCATTCAGTACAAGCTGCATTCTATTTCACCAGGTTCATGAGGTACAGCAAAATAAGACTAAAATGAAATGCATAACAAAGGAATAATCAGGAATTGAATTTTAATCTGATCTATATTTTACAGTGAGTTTGCAAAGTATTGAGTCACAAAGTCATTTGTTGTTTTAGGTATAAGTGTTATATCTAGTATAATCATTGATGATATTATCAGTGCACTTTTGCATAATTGTCAGCTGACTGCACTTAAAGCCATTGCATCACAGCCTTCTGTATATGCAGTTTTCCAGTACTATAATAATAAACATATCCAAGAGCCAGTTTGGTGTAGTGATTAAGGCACCAGTTTAGAAACTGGGAGTTCTAGTCCTGCCTTGGGCACAAAGCCAGCTGAGTGATCTTGGGCAGTCACTTTCTCCCAGTCCCAGGAAGGAGGCAATAGCAATCTACTTCTAAAATCTTGCCAAGGGAACTATAAGCATTAGTGCGGGCAGTTGCCACGAGTCAACACTGATTCAAAGACACAAAGAATAAAAACAAAGAAACATTCATAGGGGACAAATAACACTTCTAAAGTGGTGTTTCTGTAAGAAAAAAAAATAAACATTGGTTGAAGGCACAAGGAAATAGAATACGTTTCTTTGAGCCAGGACCCTGGCATTTTCCCATAGTACTATAGTATATCTTTAAAAAGAGAAGGTATTACCACGTAAGCTAAAACACACAATCCTCAATATTCTGCTCACTAGAGGAGCTGGAAATGGAAATAATGCATATCTATAGAAATCTCCTCCCAGCTTATGAGTTAGTTCCATGACGTTGATACACGTAGCCAAGGGTTACTTGAAAAGTCTGAAAATTGGAATTGTTTTACTGCTCGCAATGAAGATTGGTTTACTTTTGAAGAGAAGCCTGGAAATGTTGCTTCTTCATATACTTAGAACAAATTTTATTTAGTGGGTGAAATATAGACATAGAAAGACATAGTAGAGCTATAAATGATCAGATCCTATAAGGTGGAAACATCCATACTGCGTGGCATGATCTTAAGAGGACCCAACAATGCAGCATTTCTCATAGTATCTAAGTGTTGAGTCTTACAAAAGAAAATCAGTCTCTGGACTTGCTGTGCAACCAGAACTATTTGAGCAGTACAGACAAAATAGAGTTTTCAAGACTCACACCTAGACTTAATTAAAAAGTATTTATTATGTCTGTGAAACTCTTTGGCAGAGGAAACA
This sequence comes from Vipera berus, assembly GCF_964194415.1. Lineage (NCBI taxonomy): Eukaryota > Metazoa > Chordata > Lepidosauria > Squamata > Viperidae > Vipera > Vipera berus. The sequence goes on along the minus strand of NC_138202.1, from coordinate 218,711,732 downwards.
TCAATAACTTGCGCTATGCTGGTGACATCACACCAATAGCGGGAAAATACAAAGGCTCTGGAAGCCCTAGTACTAAAAGTCAAAGAGCACAGTGGGGAAAAAATGGGATTAAAATATAAAGAACTAATGAGTACAGATAGAACAGCCAGCCTTAGAATTGTCAGTTGAAGTTATGGAAGTTCCTTGGGTAGTTTCTGGCTTTTAGGACCAATCATCCAATAGTAAAGGAACAAGGAGTCCAGAAATATACTATTAGCATTTGGTAGAGCAACCATGAAGGTCTTCGAAAAGCTACTCAACTGTTGTGATGTGTTCATATTTACAAAGATCAAAATCATGCAGCCATGATTTTCCCTGTGTCACTCTATTGGAAATGCAAGTTAGACTTTGAAGAAGTCGGATAGGAAGAGTATTGACACCTTTAAACTTGAGTATTGGAAAAGACTCCTGACAATATGGCCGGTAAGAAAACAAAGCGGTGGATCATCAAACAAAACAATGCAGAGTTTGCAGCACAAATGACAAATTGCCCAACTTGGGACACATGATTGCAAAGTCCTAGCTCTCTGGAAAAGGCTTTAATGCTGGGAAAGGTGGAAGGAAAGAGAAGAGAGTGACCAGGAGCAAGGTGGCGATGAGTGCGCTGTTGGGAGATCTGAAAGAAAGGATTAAGCCTAGATTGTTGTGGAGAAAATCTGTGTGATTGCTAAGAGTCAAAAACAATGACACATAATCTCTTTGCCTGTACTGAAGTGGTACAATTACTGTTCACCTTTTGTTTGTTAATTAGTTTGTTGTTGTTTTAACCATGCACTCTTGGCGTCTTTATAGGCAAGCACTTTCCATGCTAGCCTGTCAGGTGCAGCTTCTTTCAGCTGTTGCATGTTCATCTTTGTATCAGTTTTGACGTTATCAAGCCAGCGTGTTCTTTGTTTGCCCCTTCTTGTTCCTCTATTACCTAGCATCATTTATTCCCCCATGAATTTGCATGCATGCATGACATGGCCAAAATAAATCAGGTGTAATCTTATGATTGGCTTCTAGTGATGTGTCTGGTTTTATATGATTCAGTAGTATTTTGGTATTTTTTAAAATATTCACACCTAAATGCAGTGGTGTTTTTTTCTCCCCACAACCCTATGAGGAAGGTGGGCCTGCGATTGGTTTAGAGCAGGGGTCAGCAACCTGAAACAGTGAAAGAGCCACTCGGAACCGGTTCCCTCACAAAAGGAAAAACTGGGAGCCGCAAAAAAATGTGTGTACATGCGTGCGTGCGCAGAACAGGGCTTGACTGAAGAGTGGAGCCAAGGCGAGATATGCACCTACCCTGCATATTTGAATTGATTGGTTGAACTTTTTTTAGTCCCACTTTTTTTTTTTTTTTTTTGGACTGCACATGGCAGACTGGGAGCCGCAGGAGATGGCTGAAAGAGCCGCATGCGGCTCTGGAGCCGCGGGTTGCAGACCTGTGGTTTAGAGTCATCAGGTGATTTTTCCTGTTTGAAGATGGACTAGAACTTGGCTCTTCCAGTTTCTAGTCCAACACATGTACTACTAGACCACACTTCCATGCTTGTGATAGGGCTAATCAGTTTGTTATATGTTGCTCTAAATGTTAGTGCTGGTTTTTAAAGTTCTTCTGTTTTGATCTTCATCTTAGTGTGCAGCTATTTGGCACATTCCAAATTTGTATAAATGCTTTCTTTGCCTGAACGGTCTTACTGTATTTCATTACCCTGCTGGATGGCCAAACTGCTTGTGTTGTTTTTGAAGGGAAAGACTTGTAGCTAACTAGCTGAGGAAAATTATATTGTTGACAGAAAGCTCAGATTTGCTTAGATTAAGCCTCCGGTCTCTGTGGAGTCTGTATTCACTTTATAAATGTCACTAATTTTTGATAATACAGTGAAAACGTCAATATTGTGGATGTGACAGAAAAAGAATTTAGGTAGCCTTGGGTGGGGTGAACATGGTGGTCCTCGCCATTTCCTGCATATCCCAGGTTTTTAAAAAAATATATATATAGGACTTGGTATATGTTTAAATATTTTTTGTAGTTAAGGTATTCATGATGGCTTTTATTTGGCTTTCTTTAAATGAATGGCTTTATTCTGATAGAATTATTTAGCACCTAAAAATTATATTAAATGTTTCTTTAAAACCTTTAGTGAATTACTGTATAATTATTTTAGTGACAGATTGTAGGTTTTTCTGAAATTTTGTTCTAGAGTTATTTCTTTAAAGTATATTTTAACTGCCTATAAAAGAAAAACCTCAGAAATTTCTTGTACCATAGTTCTCTCACATTAAATTCTCTCACATTAAGACAAACTGAATGTAAGAAATTATATTTCTGAATATAAGTGATAATTATGTGTGTGGATGGGGGTCTTTTCGGTTTGCTATAGACTCTCCCATTGAATTTCTGTGAGATCAGATTGGTCCTGTGAATGACCATTTTTCATGTGCAGTGTCTCATTCCACCAATGGTGGAATATAGCTGAAATGAGATTATACCCTTCCCTGCAATATACACAAATTAATTTGGTGGCAATTTTGGTTTCCTATAGCAAAGTGGTGTCACTTTTACTCCAAGTATTGCCACTTAGTTGGTTTTGCTTTTACTCTAGGAATTGCCACTTAAAGCAATAGACTACTTTCAGCTTTCCCTGAGCCTAGAAACTTTTATAGTCATGAAAATGACCATATTTTCTTATTAAAAAAGACTTCATCTTCCTTAGACAATTTGTTTCAACATGCCGATGAATCTTCATATCCTTCATTATTGTTTAGGGTTGAAAAAAATTGCTATTTCAATTCACGTGTTTAAGAATAAAACTTTTCCCATACGTTCAGTTCATTTTATGTTGATTAAAATGTTATTTTTCAGTTTTTAAAATTTTGGAAAGATGATGCATGGAGATGTCATAGGTACTAGGAAAGGACGTTGCTTCCAGCTCGTAACTCCCATTGTTAAATCCTGCTTTTAGACTACTGTCCTGAAGTCTCTGCAGGCCAGCATAAACCCAATGTACAAGTGTCCTGTAATACAAATATTTCTGGTTTTACAAGAAAAACCTCCAGGTAGAAAACATACTTTAAAAAAACTTGCTGATCTGAACATTCATAACTAATAGTAGTACAGCTTCTAAATATTTATGTTCTGGTACACATTTTTTCTTTAAATTATACACATTATATGTTCCTGATCTCTGGGATCTTGAGCATATTTAATGAGCGGTAAAGCTTGAAATGTTTTGAATGAATGTTGTATCATCAGCCCCTTAAAAAAACTAAAACAAGGGAAGGAAAACTGTTATGCCATAGATAACAATGTTTTCCGCCATTCATGCATTCCCCCCCTTTTTTGTCCAATTTAGTAATATAGTGGTTTTGTTCAGTCTCATAACTTGTAAAACAGGAATGGAGAATCTTCAGCACATGCAAGCCTCTTTAGTGAAATGTCTTCTCTTCCATTCCATATTTATGATTTAGCTAATATTTTTCGAAAGAGCTTAATTGATTAATATTGATTCTGGATGAACTCTGCATAATATTTGGGGCTCTTTATAACTAAGAAAACATCGGCTTCAGTATTGAGCAAGATGAGGATAGTGATCATGTAGAAAATGAGTTTGTTCATTCAGACACAAGCTCATAATCCATAATATCTTCTAATACTTATTTACATATTTTATTTTTCAGTCTTGGCCTAAGTATGATGATGTTCATAAAAAAATGCATGCCCTTGCGGAATTCATGGACCTGCCTTGTTTTCCAGATATAACAGAGCGCAGCTTCCTTCATCCAAATATTCTTTGCATGAAATACATGATGGAAATCAACTTGCCTGGTAAGGGAATATTTAGTAGTCTACTTTAATATCTTCTAGTTGTTTAAATGTTCTTGTTCAAAATCTAATTTTTTGAAACAGGATCCTATATTAAAAGAAGATAATGCGTACAATGAACAAGCAATTGGTCCTTTATGAATCAAAAATAAAGATTATCTATCTGTCTATATATTTATCTATCTACCTACCTACCTATCATGGACTAGATTCAGACCATCACTGAATCTAGTGAAGGATTTGTGACATCCTTGCTAACTTGAAAAAGCAGAAATGTTCTTACATTATGCTCTTAATTTAGTATAATAATTAAAAACCCTTTATTAAGAACAATAAATGCTATCATACTATCAACCTTTGAAACATCAACATATACGCTATTTAAAGTTTTGCAGAATATGAAGACATGATCATGAACTATAGTTTAATTTTACTTAGTGCATTAAGTTTCTGATTACTTATATTTTCTAACAAAATCAATGGAACTTTATGGAATTTTACTTTGATTATGTAATGCCCAAAGTAAGCAGTTAGACTTTTGTTTTTATTGACCTGGGCTATTTTGTGCCGGGAGATGTTATAATATAATTTTCCATGTTATCTGAAATACTAGTTCCTAAGGACTAAACATGTTTACTTGCAACCATGTAACTATTTCAAACAGAGAATATGTAACTCACTGGTTGCTGTGGTGACTATTTCAGAATGATGCATTATAACATTTGAGGCTGCTCTCAATCATTTTTTTTTCATTCAGATGATATGAACAAATGGACTTGTAGAGTGATTAAAAAAATTGGTGTTGGTGAAACAGACTTTCTGACGCTTCATCCTGGTAATAAATCAACTTGGAAAGTGAAATATGATATACTTGCTGTAGCTATTATTATAGTAGTGCTGAAAATTCTATTCTTGCTGGATGATGAATATGAGTGGTAAGTGTCCTTTGCTTTATAAAAAGAATACTTAACTTTGCAGCTCTCAATTGCAAAAATAGTAGTCAAATGTTGTTAATTATAAAAATTTATTCTATTCTAAAGTTGAAATCAGTTTAGATAAAAGATAGCTTGTTGCTTGGTTGATATTAATTTTCAACCATGGCTCCTCAGTGGATAGCTTTGGGCCAGTCAGTTTCTCTCAGCCCAGCCTACTTCATCAGATTGTTGTTGCTGGGGGAAAAAGGAGCCAGCACTATGTACAGTCTTGAGCTCCTGTACAAAAGACAATATGTAAATGTAATAAATAAATAAAAAATAAATTGCACTTGGATTTCCTTTTGCCATTTTCCTCCGACAGATTGTGTTCATTGGAGCTCTAAATAGTATCAGAATTTTTTGGACCTAATATGAATTAAAGTATTAATTATCTTATGTTCAGACCGATTAAAATGTTTTGATGGTGTGAAGTTTAATATTTGAGTTGTGCTGGCAGCCTAAATTTCTACAATGCATTCCTTTCATGCAACAGGTGCTAATTTGTACACAGTGTAAATATAAGGCTGACAGACTACAGATTACAGTAGTAATCTGGGGTGTTAAAATTGTAAACAGCCCAGTGATAGTAATTGAAATATTAAATACATTTGATAAGTTTAGACACAGGGTCATGATTCCAATAAATAGCCAATCTGATTCATATTTTGTATTTTCAGGCTGCTGGCAAACTATGTGGAGGAAAGAAACAAAAAAAATGAAGAAGGTACCAAGCTTTTTTTAAAAAAAACAACAACAACAATATAGATTAAGTTTTATAATTTCAACCATTCCTCCTAAAGTGTCTGGGGCATAATTGTGAAGGCTCATCGGAAAAATATTTGAAATTAGGAAAGAAAAAACAAAAGAACTCTGAATAATTTGGACTATGTTGGCAGATGACTTTAAGAATGTTCAAAGGGTTGCCTAGATTTTATAGTAGTATATCTATGCTACTTATAGTATATAAGTTTTGAGTAGGTGAGTTCAGAAATCATGTGAATCAACCAGTTCTTTAGTCACAGGCAGTCACAGATTGGCTGCAAATTTATGCTTTTCTTTCTCACAATCTCTCACTATTTTGATGCAGTTTCCTTGAAATATTCCCGCTGTCCATAACTGTGATTAGTATTAAACTGTTTTGATGACCTACATGTTTTGGCCAGTGGAGCTCTATGTATCTCAGGGTTACTATGGTTTAATAAAGATTGTTTTGTCACAGGGTGACAAAGCTGGTGAAATCATTTTATAAGCTTCAGTGTAGGTTGTTTGGGATTAAATCATTATCTTAAAAAATCTGCATTAGGAAGTAGACATGTTTATCTTAGCTACTATAGGATATCAGAAGATTAGTGTAGTACTTTTAATTACAGCGTGGAGGGAGTTAGCGTGGTTTCCCTGTGTCATAAGGCTTGTCTCTGTTTCTGAGCTTGCTTTCTATTGAATGCTTTTAAGAGAAGAGTTACAAGTTCTCTTGTTCTACAGGTTGTCCAATTTTTGATATTAGAAAATGGTACATGGTTGTAAAGAATATTTTGGATGTGGAGCAGAAGAAATTTAATGAAGAAAGAATCAGGTACATCTCTTAAACACTACTCTTGCTTGTTTTGATATTCCCTTTTAGGTTATGCAAAACAAAGCAAAGAAACAAGAAATAGTGAGCCAAAGAAAATAGGGCATTATAAGAGAAGGAAATACAGCTTAATATAATTTATACCAACACCCGTTCATTGATCTCTCCATTGTCTTTATATCCATATGAGCCAGTCTTGCTTCCCCCACGTGCTTCATCATTCTTTTCGTCCTTTAATCTTCCCTCTTTTCAGGATCTCATCAACTTCAGTCAATAATGGTTTTATCAGTTTTCCTCTTCCTCTCAACCTATTCATCCTTCATGTATTTCTTTTGGAACTTAATTCTCATTCATTCTCTTTGTATCACCAAACCAGCTTAGTATACATCATTCACCTTAATATTTGGCCCAACTTCTTCATTCCTTTATCTTATCTCTTCTTACTTTTCATGTCAGACTTTTTAAATACTCTCTTTCCACGACATTCAAGTTCTTGTTTCCCTGACACACCCAACTCTCACTTCCTGGTAACAAAGTGAACAGAAGCCTTCCCTTAAATACAGCCATTTCACCTTTTAAACAGATATTTATTCTTTGCAGTAGACCACACACTACATACTATCACTTGCTCATCCTACCATGTCTTTATTTTCTATCTTTAATAAATATTCTAAAATACTACTCCAAGCTACACTACGTTTATCTGGTGGCTCTGATTTTTTCCTACTCTGACTTCCCCTTTCTTTGTATTCAGACCAATTTTCAGTGAGTATAAACATTTAGACCCCCTTAGAAACCATACTGTAAGTCTTTGTATTTGCCTTGCTGCATGATAAATTATAAATATGGATTCTTATTTGATTTGTTAGGACTTCTATTGTGGATATATGTATGCTGTTAGTTTTGCCATTGCTGCTATTCTCCAAGTTTAAGTTCCATATCAGATATTGTTGGTGTTATATTTCAATTTTCAAACATAGCCTTTATACTCATATCAGCCAGCCACTTCACTAGCATGCTGGTATTTTCACATTTCTTCAGTATAAATTCTATAGTGTATATACGCTTCTGATTTTTTCAACTTTCCCAGTATATGATTTCTTCAGTGTATTCTTGGATGTGCATTACATTTTGGTACCATTCTTTAACAAATCACTATCATTCAGATATTCCTTCATGTCAGTTTTATCTGAAATTATTTTGTGATTTTTATTTTTAATCCAACACATTCTGCTGAGGTTCCTTGTTGGCCATTTTCATTCACTTGAAGAATTATGTTTTATTATAATTGTACAATAATACAAGTGGAAGTTGTTTTCCGTTGCCCTACCTCCTTTACGCGTTAGCTTGTTCAACTAATTCTTGCTCTAGTTATGTTCATTGCAACTTTCTTTTTCTCACATTATATGGTATGCTTCTTTTATCATTTTTGCAGCAATCATTAGCTAATATACTGTAGTGTAAATTCTTTAGAACTATACGTAATATTGCACTACTGTGTCAGAGGTTATCTGATTTGCAGTAAAGAGTCTGCTTAAACAAACAGTGAAGTGCACTGCTTTCTGTGAGGTTTGTTTAATCAGAATATCTATTAGCAGGAATTGGATGAAGCCCAGATTAACACTGCAGGTCATAATATTATAGTATTATGGATAGTTCTAAAAAGTTCACAAATTGCTCTCGCCACTGAATTCTATTCTATTCTATTCTATTCTATTCTATTCTATTCTATTCTATTCTATTCTATTCTATTCTATTCTATTCTATTCTATTCTATTCTATTCTATTCTATTTTATTTCACTCCACTCCACTCCACTCCTCATCCACAAAGACTCTTGCATTTGATCATTCTGCCTGGTATTCTTTTTCGTATCATCCATTACCACAGCTCCATATTCTTCTATGGTATTCTGTACTTTTAATTTGTTTCTGTCTGTTCCAGAGAGCTTCCACATCTTTTCATCTATTTCTCTTCTATTTATTCTTTTGTGAAATTATACTGCTACTCCCTTTTCATGTGGGGTTAATAACTCTAAGCCACAGCTTTAGCTATTTCATTCATAATTAAATATATACTTTTGCTTTCATGTCTGTTTTATCACCTCTAGTCTAGAATATCAAGATCATTCAGATTAACATCCTTCCGGTTTCCCTTAGTTTCATATACATACCACATATCAAAGTGGGTTTTTTATTTCTTCTGTTAATTCCTCGTATTTGTCATTGAGTCCACCCATACTCTAGATCAGTGTTTCCCAACCTTGGTCACTTGAAGATGTGTGGACTTCAACTCCCAGAATACCCTAGTCAGCTATGCTGAGTGGGGAATTCTGGGAGTTGAAGTCCACACATCTTCAAGTGGCCAAGGTTGGGAAACACTGCTCTAGATAGTCTTCCATTTGCCGTAATCACCTTCTAGACCATAGATACTCACCTCTACCATCTTATCATGACTTTAGTCAATTAAACTTTCCAAAAGGTTTTCCGGTGATTTGGAAAAGTGAAGCCTAAATTCCAAGCTTCATCCAGCCTGCATGCAGTATTTCCTGTTAACACTAAGGCCAGTACTGGTCAAGATGGTACATTTTCCATTTGGGGAATGAATAATGATACTCAAGAGATAATGATAAAGTTAGAAGTCATTTAAAACTGTGTATGTGGGAGCATGAGATAATGTAAGCTGTGTGTTTCCCAACTCTCAGAATCTAAAGGAAGGGGAAGACCTGTATATGGGTTTGATTGTAACATGACCATTTGGGGGGTATTTATAGTACATTCAGAAAGTATTCAGACTCACTTCACTTTTTGTTGTTCTGCAGCCTCATTTTACTGTTGTTGAAATTCATTTTTTTTCCTCATTAATCTACACTCAGTACTCCATAATGAAAAAGTGAAAACAAATTTTAGAAATGTCTGTAAAGTTGCTAAAAAGAAAAAACTGAAATACCACATTGGTGTAAGTTTTCAGACCCTTTGCAACAACACTTGAAATTTAGCCCCAGTGCCTACTATTTCTCTTGATCATTGCTGACATGTTTCTGCACCTTGATTGGAGTCGACCTGTGGTAAATTAAATTGATTAGACATGATTTGGAAAGGTACACACCTCACAGCTGACAATGCATACTGTAGCAGAGCAAAAGCCATGAGGTCAAAGGAACTGCCTGCAGAGCTGAGAGACAGGATTATTGCAAGGCACAGATGTGGGGAAGGCTACAATAAAATTTCTGCTGCACTAAAGGTTCCTAAGAGCACAGTGGCCTCCATAATTCTCAAATGGAAGATGTTTGGCACAACCAGGACTCTTCCAAAACTGGTTGCCCGGTCAAACTGAGCAATTGGGGGCCTTAGTAAGAGAGGTGGCCAAGAACCCAAAGGTCCCTGTGACTGAGCTCCAGAGATCCTGTGTAGAGATGCAACAGAGTTCCAGAAGGACTACCGATATCACTGCAGCTCTCCATCAATCTGGGCTTTATAGCAGAGTGGCTAGATGGAAGCCTCTCCTTAGGGCAAAACACATGAAAACCCTCTTGGAGTTTGTAAAAATGTACCTGAAGGACTCTCAGACTGTGAGGAACAAGGTTCTCTGTCTGATGAAATCAAGATTGAACTGTTTGGCCTCAGTTCTGAATGTTATGTCTGCAGGAAACCTGGCACTGCTCATCACCTGCCCAATATCATCCCAACAGTGAAGCATGGTGGTGGCGGTGGCAGCATGCTGTGGGGATGTTTTTCAGCAGCAGGGATTGGGAGACTGTCAGGGTTGAGGGAAAGCTGAATGGAGCAAAGTTCAGGGATATCCTCAATGAAAACCTGTTCCACAGCACTCAGGACCTCAGACTGGGCTGAAGGTTCACTTCCCAACATGACAACGATCCTGAGCACACTGCCAAGACAACACAGGAGTGGCTTAGGGACAACTCTGAATGTCCTAGAGTGGCCCAGCCAGAACTCTATTGGACATCTCTGGAGGGACCTGGAAATGGCTGTCCATCGACGGTCCCCATCCAGCCTAGCTGAGCTTGAAAGGATTTGCATGAAAGAATGGGAGAAAAATCCCCCAATCCAGGTGTGCAAAGCTTCTCGTGTCATACCCAAAAAGACTCGAGGCTATAATTGCTGCCAAAGGTGCTTCAACAAAATACTGAGTGAAGGGTGTGAATACTTAGCCCAATGTTATATTTCAGGTTTTTTTCTTTTTAATAAATTCACAGGCAGTTCAAATGTTCTGTTTTCACTTTGTCATTATCAGTACTGAATGTAGATTAATGAGAAAAAATTAATTTCAAAAACTGTAGAATTAAGCTGCAGCATAACAAAATTCACAAAAGTGAAGGGGGTCTGAATACGCTGTAGACGTCTCCTGCATGCACCCAAAAACCATTATTTCATTTTTAGGCGTTTATGGCGATGTGAGAAGCCACTATTCTATACAGCCACTGAAAAGTATGTTGTCCTCAAGAAGAAACGTGAGTAGAGTTATTGTTATTTCCTTTCCCTAAAATATACATCATATTCCTTTTTGTTCAGAGAATGAGAAGCCAAAATAACTTGCTCTACAATTGGAAGAACTAATTTTATTCATTTGCCTATTTGTTTGTTTATGTGATTTATATGACTGCTCATCTTACACAGGTGACTCACCAGCTTCCCTGTTTAGCTTGTTCCCCCTGTAATTGAAATCACCTGACCATCTTCTTGGCCAGAAACTAGGCTTCCAACAGAAATTTCTCACTTGATACTTCCTTACTGAGGTCTAGTAGATTATCCTCAGTGTAATTTGTCCATGCGCAGGAGGGCCCTCTTAACTTTGCCTGCATTCTTTTTCTCCTCAGGAGAAATCTAGTGTCGGCAGTGATTGCACAGAACACTTGGATTCTTCCAGAAAGGATTGTGCCACATATTTTCTTGGCCATTTCATGGGAGGTCCCTGGCTACTAAGATTTTGTATTTCCATTTCTAGGTAGATCAAGCGTGGTTTAAGCTTCCCTCAAAGTAGCTATGCCAGAGCAGGGCTTGAGTTTTATTATTTATCCTCTTTACTAACCTTTTTAGCCTTGATACGGATGTCTTGGCAATACGTTTTCTTCTGAGAGAAGCGACCCAGTAATTTTTGTTTCTTGGAAGTCTTTTTTTTCTAATGCTTCCTTAAATCCTGAGATTGCAAGTGCTCCTTTTGAAGTGTATGTGAGTATGGATGGGGGTGAGGGTAGAGGGGCACATATAATTTCCTTACTGTGAATTTCTGTTGTCTTAAGTGTCATGGAAGGGGGGTTGGCCATCTTTATTTCTTCTAGGACCAGAAAGTTATAACGACAAAAGACCACAAATTAAACAACAAATTAACATTAAACAGCACTCCTGGAACTTCCTGTTTTGCATTTTTTTTTCTTATATCGCTTAACTATTCTAGTTTGTTGACAACTCCAGGTGTTAGAGCTTCCCATTTCAGACATGCTTTGTTGTGCTGGCTTGAACTACTGCATTGTTCTTTCAGTCTGATCTAGGAATTGAGATGATAGCTCCCCTTGAAGAGATTTTGATGGGGGGAGGGGGAGGGGTGGTCTTCATATTGGATCCCATTTGCTTTGTATTGTATTTTATTTTTATTGTTTATAATTCTGCTAGCAGCCCATGATTAGTTTAGAATCAGGTAGTACCTAAATTGAAACCGATAAACAAATCAGACAAAATTAGAAATTGGATCCTCCCTCACTTGCTGCTCGTAAGTGAAATATCTGGATATACCTAAAACAATCGCAAATGGGTGTACTTTATTATTGTAGTATTTTTGTTCTGTACAGAGGTGGTAATGGATCTTCAGAGACAGTTTCGTACCCTGACTGGCTGCCTGGAACTAACTGAGAAGCAAAAGCCTTCCCTTTTCCAGTTCAACTGGATGGAAGAAAGCACAAAAAAGGACTGTTTTCATGGGCATAGTCTTGGAGCAATTTTACAACAAAAAGGAGATATCTTTACCCCTCTGAACAGAGACTATTGGTTGTGTACAGTTAAAAAGCGCAAGAGGTAAGTTTTTAATGCTCTTGTTGAAAATGTGTGCCGAATGTTCCATTTTTAAAATGGTTGAATTAAACTTGGTGGCGCAACAGCTCCCTTTGTTCTTGGATGAAGCTGATTATCAAGACCCGTACCAATCGGGCTTCAGGCCCGGGTACAGCACGGAGATGGCATTGGTTGCGCTGGTGAATGATCTCTGGCGGGCTCGGGACAGGGGTTGCTCCTCTGTCGTCCTTTTAGACCTTTTGATACCATCAACCATGGTATCTTGCTGCGACGTCTCAGGGGGCTGGGAGTGGGAGGCACAGTTCTCCAGTGGTTCTCCTCCTACCTTCTGGGACGTTCGCAGTCGGTGTTGGCAGGGGGACAGAGGTCGACCTTGAGGCCTCTCATTTGTGGAGTCCCTCAGGGATCGGTCCTCTCGCCTCTCCTGTTCAACATCTACATGAAGCCGCTGGGCGAGATCATTCGTGGTTTTGGAGTTGGGTATCATCAGTATGCTGATGATACCCAGCTTTTTATTTCGACCCCAAACCACCCCAGTGATGCCCTCGACGTGATGTCCCGCTGCCTGGAGGCGGTCCGGGTCTGGATGGGGAGGAACAGGCTTCGGCTCAACCCTGACAAGACTGAGTGGCTGTTCGTGCCGGCATCCCGGGAAATTCCGATTATTCCATCTCTGGCCATGGGGGGTGAGCTATTACCCCCCGTAGATAGGGCGCGCAACTTGGGGGTCCTTCTAGACTCACAGCTCTCTTTAGAAGAGCATATTGGAGCTGTGACTAGGGGGGCCTTTGCCCAGGTTCGCCTGGTGCGCCAGTTGCGACCCTATCTGGACCGGGATGCCTTACGTACAGTCACTCATGAGCTCGTGACCTCTCGTCTGGACTACTGTAATGCTCTCTACATGGGGCTGCCCTTGAAGTCCACTCGGAGGCTTCAACTGGTGCAGAATGCAGCCGGGCGAGTTGTACTGGGAGTTTCCCGATACTCCCATGTTACACCTTTGCTCCGCGAGCTGCATTGGCTGCCGGTTGCCCTCCGGGTGAAATTCAAGGTGTTGGTAATGACTTACAAAGCCCTACATGGCATGGGTCCGTGCCTACGGCAACACCTGCGGCCGGCGTCAACTTCCCTCCGTCCAGTGCGCTCCCACAGAGAGGGCCTCCTCAGGGTGCCTCCGATCAAAGAATGCCGATTGGTGGCCCCCAGAGGGAGGGCGTTCTCTGTAGGCACGCCAGACCTGTGGAACCGCTTGCCGGTTGAGCTCCGGATGGCCCCCGACCTTCGCTCCTTCCGGCGCGATCTAAAAACGTATTTATTTGAGCAATCTGACCTGGTCTGATGGGTTAGGCTTGGGGTTTTAATGTTTTTAATTATTGTTTTAAATTTTAAATTTGGGCATTATATTTAATTGTTTTTTAACTTTTGTATTCTGTTTTTTATATTTATTGCCCTGTACACCGCCCTGAGTCCTTCGGGAGAAGGGCGGTATAAAAATATAATCAATCAATCAATCAATCAATAAATAAATAAATAAACTGTCTATATTAGAGCACCAAACTGGAGTCCTAATGTGGCAGTTGGTGATCCAGTTGAGAGATTGCCAAAAGTTGTGTCAGGCATGAAATTCCAGTTAAACTGACAACATGCTTATGCACAGGAATTTATTCAGCCGATGGTTAACGCTATTTTGGCACTAGATAAGGGTCAGTGGGATGCAAGAGGAGTTGAACTTAATCCTTTTGTGGCCACATAGAGAGACTAGGCTGATTCCTCTTTTGACTTGGTCCCCAGATTCTTCCACTCCTCCTAAAAGTTGTTAACAAAATAAAAATATTTTTAAATGACCAAGGAATATTATTAATCACATGATCTGAGAGGAATCCTATTAACTATGAGCATTATAATTAATTTGAGATGTAAATGATATGTTTTGGGTTTTACATTGTTTTTATTCTGCTTTTCTTTTATATTTTTATTATTTATATATAATCTTATATAAATATAAACTTATATTTAACTTTATTTTTCTAAAAACGTAAGCTCCAGTAAAGCTATAGAAACTCTTAGAGACTTTTTCCACATGCATCGGACCAATTATATTATGAATTTAAAAATGGCTAGAACAGATGACTTCGAACTGTCTTGTAAACCTTATCTACCAATATAAATTTAGAAGTCCCAGGGTTCTACGTGGCCACAAAATCTACTTTTTAAACACTATAGATGTTAAGTGTGGCTGGCAAAAATTGTGGCTAATGATAAACAACAGAGGTATTCTACCAGTTTTCAATGGAAAATCAAACAAAAATGGAATGTAAAGAGTCCAATAGATTTAAGCACATTTAATACACTCTGGGGGGGAAATTAAATTGTCAATATCATTGAAAATCTTAATGTTCTGATGGCATCATCTTGCCTGCTGTGACTTTTAGCTGTCTCAATGTATTGGAAAAACAATTACTGTACTAGGTCTTCAGTCCTACAAAAATGCTATGCCTATGATACATCTAAATGAATATAGTATGGTGACGGTTGGAAATCAGTAAGACTAAGACAATTCCATCGATCCAATTATCATTAAACTCAGTTTTTAAAGAGAATTGTATAGTTTTGTTTTCTTTAATTTTGCCGTTAGAGACAATGAGAGCTGATACTTTCCAGTACCAGAATGAGAATGAAAACGTCTACACAAAAGCCGCTGAATATTGCTAATTACATGGAATATATACTATATGCCCTGTGGCTTGCATTTAAAGTAACTCCTAATCCACTCCATCTTTTCCCCAGATTATGTGACTGTGAATGAATTGACGTTATAGTTTTCAACATTTATGTTTCTGGATCCTTATCTAAATTTCTGCCTCAGAGTGTAACAACCTATGTGTAGATGGGGACTGTATGACTTTACAGATTTATTTTGAAGGCAAACAATGTAAAAATTATAGACTACATCCAATATTATAGATTATTCAGTGAGACAAATCTGAAATTAAGATTTGTTCTACAGATAGAATATCATCTGTCTGATACCATTGCATAAGTATCTAAGTGCTTAGCGGTAAAGAACATCTGAAGATCTGTAATGGGTTTCATTGAGGGCCATCTGGTCTAGCATTATGGCTAACCAGATGTATCCAGGAAGCTAATAAACCTGGACAGGCCCTCTTCCCTGTTGTCTTTTATCAGCAAGTATTTTGGACATAATTCCTGAGATTCCAGAAATAGTACATAGACATTAAAACCAAGAACCAAATAGACAGCTCAATCTTCATGAATTTATCTTGTATGTTATTTATTTGTATTTATATCTTGCTTTTCCTCCAAGGAAATTGATTTGGGATCTTTCTTCATTTTAAGCCCACAAGATGATTAATATTTATGATTTGGTCTCTGTTTTCTGAACATTGTAATTTTAGAATACACTTGTGCTACTTTTCTTACAACATTATTTCTCTCTTTGTTAGGCCGCGCAACCCTCGCAGTCGGTACATCGAATCAGATTTTCCCCATACCTATCGATTTATGCTAGATCTGTTTTCCTTCCTCCTAAGAGTGCAGCCCTATCTCATCCATGAAGAAGTATCTACGATAGAACATAAACTCTTTCATTCCAAATTTCATATGAAGTCCAGAATATTCAAAGTTCAAAAAAAGTGAAAAGTCGTTAAGTCCAGTGACTGTTGTAAGGAAGACCTATACTAGTAACCAAAAATAATCCATGTAAGTTTCATGCTCCATCTCATTAATTCCATGGAAATTATCAGGTTAAGAGAGATGCATCCTGTCTGCAATTAGTTTATATTTAGATCAGCTTCAGAAATCAAATCTAACAACCGAGCTTTGCAAAGGAAAAAAAAATCAGTGATGAGTGTGAACACTACCTCTGTTTTCTCAGGTCTCTCCTGCCTAAGGAGCCTTTGTTTTGTAGAAGATGAACCAGTTTGTTAAGTAACAGTTTTCTGCTAAATGCATATAATATTGGGAAAACCCCATTTCCTAAGCATCCAGTTTGGGAAACTTTTGAGTGTGCAATTCATACAAACTGGGTTTGCAAGCTAAATTTGTTGGACTAGTGTTATGTTTGAACTGAATCTTGCACATCCATTCATCAGGAAAATTATAGAAAAGATGAGATCTGACTACCAAAGTTTGTTTTTCTTCTGTGCAATAATGATATAAATAATGTTTTCTGTTGTAAAATGTTCACACATTTATTTATATTGTATAATATAAACAGTATAGATAATATTTTCTTTATATAGCTCTATTATATTTTTCTCATTAAAGTGTATTTATTACTGCAAAAAATAAAACTCAATATATATTGAAATGTTACCTTTTTTTTGGAAATTAAAACTACATCTGAATCTAGTGAAACAGTAGGCGACGTGTTACTTTGCCTTTTCTCAAAGCGCGGAGGCCAGTTCCGACTTTTCAATCTGATTCTCCGAACAGTTTCAGTCTCAGCCCTTACTAATTTTCTCTTTAATTCTTTTATATTTTAGAAAGTAGATTACTCATCAGAGTAGCTAAAAAGGGCCATAACATTGAAAGGTAAAGGGGTTTGGTTTTTCCCCCGTTTTGTTTGTTTTGGGGAGGAGAATCAAATGTACCTGAGAGAGGGTCAAGGATATCTCACTTCCTAATGATACTTTTGAAGAACTTGGAATGCTAGTACACACTGAATGTGAGTGAACAGTTTTAACAAGGTTGCAAAAGCAGCAAATGTAATTTTAGGCTGCATCAACAACAGAAGAGCTGTTTCTTAGTCATGAGAAGTAACCCACTTAATCTGTTTTGGTCAGATTCCCCAGCCCCACCCCTCTGTTCTGGGTGCCTTGATTCAAGGTGGTTTTAGACTAGAGGAATTGGATCGGTGCAGAGAAGGGCAGTGAGGATTATCAGAGGACTAAGAACAGAATCCTGTCAAAAGATAGAATAAACTTAGGGCTTTAGCGTTAAAGAAAAGCGGAGGGAATTCTTCAAACACTGAAAGAATGTCGCACATAAGAAAATAAAAAGAGACCAGTTCTCTATTATTCCGTCATGTAAGACCTGAAATAACAATGTAAGTGATGGAAAGGTAGATAACCATTGAATTCTTTGAGGAAAAAGTATCCTAATAAATCGGTGAAAACAGAACTGAATATGCAAAGAGTTGTAGAGTGAACAGGAAGGGATATTTTATCATGTAAAAAAGCTAAAGAAATTTGGATACAAATACATACAGTCGCCTAATTCAGAAGATTTTAAAGATTAAAGTCTTTGGGGACTAATAGGCAACTAGAAAAAGGTCGTGGATATGACAACTGCAGCAGGATTATTATATGCTCCAAAGTGGAATGATTCAACACTACCCACAATGGAGGAATGGTTTGTGAAGTTGGGGAAATTTGCAGAAAAGGCTAAATTAACTTTTTTTTATTAGAGAAAAGACAGTCATCTATATCAGAGGTCCCCAACCTTTTGGTCACCAGGGACTGGTTACGTGGAGAGAGGTTTTTCGTGGACCGGAGGGGGCGTGGTTTTGTGTGCTGCCTGCATCCCACAGATGGGGCTTTGCTTGTTTGTGCAGGCCGGTTGCTGGCATGCCGCAGCCTAGTACCAGTCCACGGACTGGGGATTGGGGACCTCTGATCTACATTTATGGCTGAATTAAAATCTCTTATTGCCCTTTTGTATGAAACAAAAAAATGCACTTTTGATTTGCAGTTTTGATGATTAGGGAAAAAATGGAAAATAGAAAAAGGTAGCTTTTTTGTAATCATAAAGGTAAGAGATAGCTTTGTACTCATTTGCTACAAAGGAAATTGAAAGCTGCTTTTTGTATATTGAGGTTTCCCCCCCCCCTTTATTCTTTTTATTCTTTTAGAATAAAGTTTGTGTTAGAATTTTTTTTCTCTTGGTTTCCCATATTGAAAGAAAGGGTTGAGGTCCATAGCCTAAGTGGCCCCTTCTTGCTGTAGTATTTTAAGTTTTTAAAAGAAGTTTCATGCCTATAAGAACACTATTCAAGTTAAACTTGTAATACGGGACTACTTACAGGTTCAAATTTGGTTTTCCTGGACCTTACAATTTCAAGCTAAACTCCACCCTGCTTCTGAGATACAATATTAACTTTTAACTAATAATATAGCTGTGTTTAATTGCTTACCTCTTTTTGAAAAATGGGGTGTATTTAATGACAGATACAACTTTATTTTGGAACCACAGGGAGTCAATACTGTTTTTCCTACTGCTTATCTTGAACTAGTCCTGGTCCCAAGCAATTTGTTGTATTCTTTTTGGGATGCTGAAGCAATTTAATATCCAATACACAAAACTAAAACTGTATTATTATTTTTTGTCCTTGTATTTTGGTGTAAACAATCCAGGATTTATAAATAAAAGATGCCACACTTCTTAAGCAGCTGATCTCAGTTCAAGCATTCAGCATTTTATGAATTAAATCACAAATAAAAGGCAGAGAAATAGTGCACAGTAATGCATAACCTTTCTGGGGATCATGTTTTAAGGGAAAATAGAAACTGGAAAAAATATTTAGAAGTCAGTAGCAAACTTCTCCTATATGAGGCCAAAAAAACTGTACATTCCGTGAATCTGTGGAAGTTAAGGAGACTGATTTTATTTATATGAGCCTAGAACACCAAGTGCTTTAAGTCCACTTCACATTATATTGAGGTGGAGCTGTATTTCTCAATCAGCTAAAAGTGGAATCACCTGGGGGTAAGGTGTGAGGCTCTAAATAATAACTCTAAAAAAAGTTAACTACTTTTCTGTTTATATTCAGATTAGCATTCTTTGTTCTCTTCCCAAATACAAAATCAGCAATTTGGACATGTCCAAAGCTTAGACATCTCATAGAGGGGAACAAATATTCTATCGACTCCCTATTATAGTGCCTCCAGATAAATCAAAGATGTAATAATAGAAGATGAAAGTATGGTTTCATTTGATGTCACAGCATTCTTTATACCCATAGATCTAGAAGGAGTAAAAGATCCACAGGAGCCTGTACAACACCAGCTTAGTCAAATACACTCAGATTGAAATACCCAGAATCATAAGCCTCATCAATCTCTGACTCACTACCAACTTTCAGTTTCATAGACAAATAGACCAACAAATATGAGGAACACCCATCACCAGTCTTAGGATCCAGCAGAGGCCATAATTCAACATCTAGAAACTAATAGCACTCCAACATGTGCAACTAAAAGTATGGATCCAGTATGTAGATGACACCTCCATAGTAATAAAAAAAGAACTAGAAAAGAAGACACATGAAGCAATCAACAACATTTTGAAATGAATAAAATTCACAAGGGAAGAAAGCAACAATACATTACCATCCCTGGATATCCTCATCAGCAGAAGAAGTGACAGCAAATTAAAAAAACAAGCATATTGAAAAACAACCCATACTAACCAAGTACTCCATTGCCAAGGTAACAACCCAACCTCCCATAAGAGAAGCTGTGTAAGAACATTATTCAGATGAGTACAAATGTACTACATTAACCCAGAACACCAGAAAAAGGAAACAGGCTGCCTATACATCTTCCAACAGAATGGATACCATGCAACATCAAAGTGTACCTGACTATAGATATTTAACTCCCTACAGCACAATTAATACAATCCCTGAAAAGGATAACTGCCATACAACAAAAACATCTCGGAAACAACCATATGGTATAGCACATAAACCAAGTAAAGCTCTCCAAAACGTCTCTAGTAAACCACACAGTAGACCCAACAGCTCAACAATACTCCCTAGAGTCACTTTCATGTGAGGTGGGCAGCTATACAAATATGATCAATACAAAACACAAGCCATCTGCAACATACAGTGTAAGGACTGTAAAGCCACTATGTAGGATAGAAGACCAAAGATAGCACATCAATGAACGCCAATTAGCAGTCACAAGACACAATGAAAAGTCACAAAACGTGGACAGACTCAGCCATAATTTCACCTGGGAAACTGAGCATCTAAGAACAAGCTAAATTCAAAACCACGGGAATTCTTGGAAATGCAGTATTTAGACAAATCAGCCATTAATAGACACATAGTGATAAATCACATTTACAAACTATTCAAAAGAGACAATAAAAAGCTAAGACAGAAACAGAGTAGAATACATCTATTTCAGCAGCTTATAACCAAATAAACAGGGATTAACATCAGACAAACAATCAGAAAATAATAATAAGGGAACTACCAAGGTGAAAAACCCTCACCAAAACTGGCAGTACAAGCTATTGTGTGTAAACAAGAAATAATCCCACACTCACTAGCACTGATGAAGTTATCTAGTCAGGTAATGAAATGTCTGCAAGTGAACAACCAAACTCAGAGAGCACCAAGGACTTCACAATTCAACTCTGAGCTACATATATACTCTTCTATAGGAATCAGCAGTTCATTTCTGTTTTACACATTCTTGTATTTTTGTTTCCTTCTTTGTCACCCTGTGATCTGCTTCCCATCTCAAACCTCTGTGGAAAATACTGAGTAATGAGGATCACAGTGAGGCTGATAAGGAAACTGAATATCATAGAACTTGTCCATATACCTTGAAGTGGGTGGACAAAAAAAAAGGATGACTGGACAACCATTTGTCTGGAATGGTATACGGCAGGGGTAGGCAACCTTGGCTCTTTTATGACTCGTGGATTTCAACTCCCAGCATGGCTGGCTCAGGAATTCTGGGAGTTGAAGTCCACAAGTCATAAAAGAGCCAAGGTTGCCTACCCCTGGTATAGGGTCTCCTGGGCAGTGGGTTGGACTAAGGTCCTTTCCAACTCTGTTATATAGGTAGTCCTTAACCTATGACCACAACTGAGCTGCAGCTTTATGTTGCTAAGTGAGAAATTTGTTAAGTGAGTTTTGCCCCATTTTACGACTTTTTTTGCCACATTTGTTAAATGAATCCCTGTAGTTGTTAAATTAATTACACCATTGTTAAGCGAATCTGGTTTCCCCATTGACTTTGCTTGTCAGAAGGTTGCAAAAGGTAATCGTATGGCTCTGAGAATCAGTTGTCAAGCATCCAAATGTCAATCATATCACTACAGGGATGCTGCAATGGTCATAAGTGTGGAAAATGGTCATGTCACTTTTTTCAGTGCCTAACTTCGAATGGTCACTAAGCAAACTGTTGTAAGCTGAGGACTACCTGCATTGCATTCTCAACTTTATGGTACAGGGCCTGGATACCTGAGGGACCACTGATCTCCAATTGTTTCTGCCTGCCCAGTATGTTCTGGCAGAGGGAGTATGCGCAGGCCCTTCCTATTAAATGCAGTCATCTGGCAGCAAGGAAGTGTGCCTTGTTTGTCACAGTCTTTGCTCTCTGGAACAGCCCCCCCCCCAAAAAAAAATAAAAAAAAATCAGACACCTCTTTCCTAGAGTTCTGGAAAGCTCTTTTGGTCCCAGGCCTGGAGTTCATGAGTTTGTGGGGTCCCTGATTTAGTTTGATATCGTTTAATTGTTTTAGTCTGGGCTGCCTGTGGGATTGTATATTTTTAACTGTTTTTATTGTTTTGTATTTGTAAGCCACCCAGAGTCTATGGGTGTGGGCAGCTATAATTAATTCAAATAAGTAATTAATAATGATTGATAGTAATGTTTTTTTAATTGTGTATCTCCAGCTCTACTTTTGATTTAATAGCAGTCCTCCTTGCTTCAGACACAGAACACTAATACTGTAACTAGTACTTTAGCATTCTTTAATAATTAAGCCCTAATATACTTTTTTATTCAATAAAAATTCAGTCTTCTCGTCAGAACAGTCCAGGTGACTTTCAACAGTGTAAAACATGCACAAATGCCAAATTAATAAAATACTACATATCATCCTGGAAAAGGAAACTTGCATTTTAAGAAATGATATCTGCATATGAAATTATTCAGCTCATCAAGGAAAATGCCTGCTAAAACAACAGCATCTTGAACAGAAGCAGGGTGTGTCTGTGTTGAATTTCCCAGGAAGTGAATTCCATACTGTAATCAGGTGCAGCTACAGAGATTTCAGTAATTCCTCTAGATTTGGGCAACAAACAAGTATGTTATGATTATCAGCAGAATGTATAAAATAATTTCCCTTACTAAATTTAAAGCATTGTTTTTCAAAGTTGGCAACTGGAAGACATGTGGACTTCAGCTCCCCGAATTTCCCAGCCATACACCTTCAAGTTGCCAACTTTGAAAAACATTTATTTAAAGGAATAATAGGGCCCAGTAGCAATAGTAATAGTACTTAGACTTATATACCGCTTCAGAAGTGCTTTACAGTCCTCTGTAAACAGTTTACACAGAGTCAGCATATTGCCCCCTATAATCTGGGTCCTCATTTTACTGACCTGGAAAGGATGGAAGGCTGAGTCAACCTTGAACCGGTCTGAATCGAACTCCTAGAGTGAGCAGTGAGTTAGCCTGAAATACCACTGTGCCATCATGGCTGAGATAACCTGTTAGGTATCCTAGATCTGTATTAACTGCAGAAATAAATACGTTGAATTGTACTTATAGCTAACGTACAGTGGGAGAAATTCATTGTAATACAGGTTACAGACATAGATTTACAATTCTGAATTTTGCTACCACATTCTTGCCTGACTAAAATTCCTACTGAAAAAAATAGAATTCCAACTCAAATCTCTGAATGGCAGTCCTATGAAGAGGGTGTTGCAACAATGACTACGTGAGGTTGAAGTCCTCTGCTTATTTGGAAATAAGCCAGTAACAAAATAAGATTTACTTCTTGATTAGATATATACATAGGATTGTATTGTTAGGATTAGACTACCATCACCTGGTCTGATTTCCTAGCTTAAGCTTGTCAATAGTCCCTAAAGCCAGGAGATGACATCCAAGCATTCAGAAGCAAAAAGAGGTTCAGAAATTTTCACCCTGTGGATTTATACTTTCATACTGTTGTAAAGTGGTACAGTACGGGGTGCCATGAACAAGCTCCATCTTCGGATTCTTAAAATAGAGTGAAGTGGGAGGGCAACAAATTTTTAGAAGAGTTTTTCAAAGCAGGATGATGTTATCTCCCAAATCAGTAGGGTAATAGGCTCTTTTTGTGCTAGCAAGCCAATAAGCTAGTAGAAAAGCTTTCAAGATATATTTGTCACAAATTAGAAGGGGGGGGGGAATCCAAGAGCAGAGCCCATAAGGAAGCAAAGGTTAGATATTCCTTTTTTCTTTGTGAAGTGTTTGCCACGTCCTAACTTAAATGGTACCATTTTTCCCACAATTTTTACATAAATAATTCAATGTTAAAATTGGCTGAAGTTCTCTGTGTTTTGAAAGTTGAATTTATGAAGCAAGAATAAAGCCTTAGTGAATTTAGGTAAATTTATTCTTGGCTCAGGCTACCATAAAATTGCTGTTATACTCTGTAAACTTATTAAGGAGATATTAGTGGTTTGATCTTGTGTGTCTGCATTTATAATGAAAAAAACCCATTGATTTAATTTCTCTTAAGTATAAGTAGAAGAATACATATATCTGTCCATCATCCATCCATCCTAAGGGCTCTGATACAGCATGAAGAATGATTGAACAGGCTACCAAAAATATTCTATACTTTGGCAAATTCTATTCCTAACTTTAAGGTACTTCCCGTTTCTCACACTTTAAAACAAAAATAAATCTGTTTCTCTTTGGTTGAAGTATGTTTTTCTTACAACATTCGACATCTGACAGTACACAGATGTCCTTGCCTCTAGGAAGGAAAACCCTTCAGACATTATAGATTTTCAATAACAACATTAGAGTTGATTTCCTCTGTAATATATAGGGCAGCTTTGAGTAATGTGTTAAATATTAGGACTGTACACACTTTGAAAATTATATGGAATCATTATTTTGGACCATAGTAATACGCTTTTCAAACACGTTTGTTGGGGGTTCCACTTCGAATAGTAACCTGAATGCTTTGAAGAACAAATGATGAGTAATTAGTTGAAGATACTCCAAAGCAATACAAGCAATATGAGCCATCACATGACTGGTTTGAGTCATCAAACTGACTGGCTTAAATCATTAACAAAAATAAAGTATGGCACATTACTACCTGCTAATTTTATCTTCAGTAACAAAAAAGGTTGACTGTAAGAATAAGATTAAATACTGCAACAATTATGCCAATTCAAGGTCTACCCTTTGTTTCTACACCTCATCAAACTGTAAAAGGTTTACTGTGTATTACTGGCTGAAACTTTGTTCCTTAGCAAAAATTATCTTTGAGCATTTGGGAAATTCTCACATATCATGGGTGCATTTGGGTCATTATTACATAAGTTCAGGCAGCCACAAAACATTAATTTACCAGAAATCAAATAGTGGATATTGTTCCCTGACAACTTGTTTCTCCCTTTGCAAACAAGGTAGGGTTTATTTATTTATTTATTTATTTATTAGTTGAATTTATATACCGCCCTATTCCCGAAGGACTCAGGGCGGTTCACAGGGCAAGTCAAAAACAATACAAAAGAGAGGGGGAAAAAATTAAATTAATACAGCCCAGAGTCAGTAAAGATTGGAAGGAGTAGTAAAGGAATACCAATAGAAGAGTATATTTATAGCTCAGGATTGAACTATGGAATCCTTGATGGTCTCTGAGCTTCCGTGTCTTCTTGCAGACATTTCCTTCTCCAACTAGCTAACATCATCAATGCTTTGATGATACTACCTAGTTGGGTAATGGAACATCTGCAAGAAAACAACGAAGCTCAAAGGCTACCAAACACTCCACAGACAAAAGAGTGCTTAAAAAAAAAGGATGCTCCACAAAAGTGACAAATGTTTTGAAATGATTAGACCAGGGCTTTTCAACCTTTTCACCCATTATACCACTTTTAGGATATGGCAACATCTGAGTACCACCAGTCGCCTAGCAAGGTGTCAAAAACTTGATGACCAAAAAAAAAAAAAAGGAAAAAAATGATGAAGTACAGGTAGTCCTCGACTTACAACAGTTCATTTACTTACTATTCGAAGTTACAATGTCACTGAAAAAAGTGCCCCCAAGCCACAGCCGAGCAAGACACCTGCCTGCCCGCCCGGCAGTGCTCTTCCTCCTGTCTGAGGTTTTCATTGTTGTGAGCATTTCTGTTGAGGATTGGTAGCGGGGGTGGGGTGGTGGGTGTTTGGTTTTTATCCCCCCCCTCCCCGTCTGCTGGGTGGTTGCAGCAGGTTTTGGTCACTTCACATGATCCTGGGACACTGTTGCCAAGCATCTGAATGTAAATTACAAGACCCTGGAGATGCTGCAACATTCCAGCTGATCGGCGCTGCTTCTGGGCTCAGAAGCACCAGGATCAGTGCCGAGCTCCAGCTGAAGCCTGGCGCTGATCCTGGCTCTTCCACTGAGCCCTGACAGCCCTGCAGCTCCAGCCATCTCTCGCTCAGGCTTGTGTGGTGCTACCACCAGTTCAGCTCATTCCCCTCCCCCACTACAACTTTTCTAGGATGGTCGCGTACCACCTGCCAGGTGCCAATGTACCACAGGTGGTACCCGTACCACTGGTTGAAAAGCCCTGGATTTGATTTGCAGATATAAAAAGCATGTCGTGGCTCATTGCCCAATCTATCATAATAATAAAATAAAAGTCGGCTGCTATCATGACTGTTTCACTTTCCTTGGTAATGTTCTTCCTCTATTCATGAGTTAGAAAAGACATCTGTGAATGCTGGAGGTTTCTACAGCCTCAGGCCATGAAACAATGGTTCTCAACTGGCTAGCATGTTCTTTATGGGCGAGTTCAGAAGTAATCTATATGGGAAAACAAGATAAGTCATGTAGAATTCAATGAAATCTTTTAACCAATAAACAATTATAACGCCTGTGTACCATACAAATATCCTGGGAGGGAGTTTGTTCCCTCACTGTGGGACCCCAGGTGCTTTCACAGAAAGTAACCAGTAGGAATTGAAAGACTGAAAACCAGAGCTGTAAACAGCTTTTCTCAACTCCAGTGTAATTACAGCAATGTTATTTGGCCCATTAGACAAATGTGTTGCAGCCACCCAGTCTGTGCAACAAAAGGGTGTTACTTCACCGAAAGCAGCTCTGTGAATGGAATCACCCCTGAATCAACCTGGTTGATGTAGGAGCTGTAGCTTTCTTCTGAATGTTTAATTCAAACAAATTTAGAGGCACACGTTTGGCATTTTGAGAGTAGAGGGAGATATGTAACAACTCTGCTCTGCAAGCTGCATTGGCTTCCAGTTGTCTTCCGGGTGAGATTCAAGGTGCTGGTGATGACCTATAAAGCCCTAAATGGCATGGGCCCGGATTATTTACGGGAATACCTTTTGCTGGCATTAACTTCCCATCGTCCTGTGCGCTCCCATAGAGAGGGCCTCCTCAGGGTGCCGTCGGTCAGGGAATGTCGACTGGCGGCCCCCAGGGAGAGAGCATTCTCTGTGAGCGCGCCTGCCCTCTGGAACCAGTTTCCTGTTGAGCTCCGGATGGCTCCCGACCTTCGCTCTTTTTGCCGTAACCTGAAGACTTGATTATTTGAACTTGCCGGCCTGGACTGAGGGATTGGGGTTTTAGATTTTAAATTCCAAATTTTAAATTTTAGAACGTGTTTTATTGCTTGGGCTATTTGGTTTAATTTATTTTAATTTTTGTATATTATGTGCTGTATATTGTATTTTAATTTGCCCTGTACACCGCCCCGAGTCCTTCGGGAGAGGGGCAGTATATAAATCTAATAAAATAAATAAATAAATAAATAAATATGAAAAGGAAGTATAAAAACAATCACCTAACTCTCCCAGAATTCCACTTCTTTACAAGTGGATCTTTTAACCCTGTTTGTCTCTCTTCCCTCTTTATATTTTTTTCCCTCCTATTTCTCCTATCTGCACTTGGGGCGACTTGTCCATATTTCCTTGATGAAAAAGTGGGTAACTAAGAAATAAAAGGCAATTGGAATTAGAAGGTCATGAATTGAGATTTGGGTGGCACGGTTATGGTATGAGAAGTTTAAAGTTTAAAGTTACTGTAGCATTTAAGAATCATTTTGTTAGATTTAATAGAGGAGGGGTTTGCCATTGGATTTTTCTAGGGTGCAGTTTCAACTTTTAATTGGATGGCCACCTACAAATATAATAGACATTCTTTTTCTGTTATGAGTGAGAAAAATACCACAATAAAGACCACAAAGAGCCAATGGGGAGGCTAATGAGTTGGACTGCAACAATCAGGTTCAAGTCTTCCCATCCTCATGAGTCTCACTGGATGACTTGGATTAATTACTCTCTTGCAGCCATCCTTTAGGGACAAAGCATTTTACTTATCCAATAATATGATTTTATAAAAATTCTGCAAAAAAAATTGTTTGATTACAAAAAGACATTCATATATATATATATATATATATATATATATATATATATATATATATATATATGCAAATTATTCAAATTGCTAATAAAGAATTTTGGGAGGCTGAGATGGCCATTTCGAACTCTTTATGTTCTCATCTCTCATCTCCCAAAATTCTTTATTAGCAATTTGAATAATTTGCACAAATAATGAGCTGTCATAGTTGACTATATCCTGTGGATAAGCCTTGAGACAGGCCAAAGCAGGAATGAAAGAGTTAATTAGCAAGGTGCTTTCACAAAGCCTTGACAAATACTTTATATATATATATATATATATATATATATATATATATATATATATATATATATATATATATATATATATATATATATATATATATATATATATATATATATATATATATATATATATATATATATATATATATATATATATATAATTTTATTTTATTTTATTTTATTTTTTTTTTATTTTAATTCCATTTATATCCCGCCCTTCTCCGAAGACTCAGGGCGGCTTACAAGCTTAGCAGTAGCCTTCATTCTATGTATATGCCTGCTTATTAGGGCTTTCACACACACACCAAGCGGCATTATTACAAAGTCAGCTTATTGCCCCCAACAATCTGGGTCCTCATTTTACCTACCTCGGAAGGATGGAAGGCTGAGTCAACCTTGAGCCTGGTGGGACTCGAACCTGCACTAATTGCAGGCAGCTGGTGTTACTTAAGGAGGCATCAGCCCACTGCTCCACCAAGGCTCTGTATATATATATATATATATATATATATATATATATATATATAGTGTGTGTGTGTGTATTCCTTGATAAGTTTCTTGATAAGTTTAAAAATGTGAATCCCAGGCATATTAAAATTGACAAGATCAAGCTTTCGTTAGCTAACTGTCAACGTCGTCAGGATGGAAACGCTGGGGTGGGGAGATCGCGTTTATACTGTTGATGTCTCTGTGCTCCGCTCATGGAGTGCGTCACCAGTCTGTTTGTTGAGGCTGGCCGTATTCCTTTGAGTTGTCGTGCATCCCTTTTGGGGGGATGTAGTTGTCTCTGGGTGTCTGTTGTCAAAAGTGAATTGTTGACAGTTCTGTGTGTTATAGCCATAGCTCTAGTCATTGCCCGTGTTCTTATACCAGAGGTTCTAAATAGTTATTTCTCTTCTTCACTGTGTTCTACAATGCAGGGTGGTTGTACATTTGTGCAATATTGATTTTGATACAATGAGGCGCTCTTTAAGTGCTTGCGCTGTTTGCCTCCATATCGTGTATGTCATTCCTCTTCCCAATTCCTTAGTGCCTGGTATGCAGGGACTAAAGGTGGCTGCTTGTTTAAGGAAGCTTGGTTTTCAAACCGCTCCTCTTTCAACCGGCACATAAACCTCCCCCCTGCTTAGTTTGTGTGTGCGTGTGCGTGCGTGCATGCATGTGTGTGTGTGTATACATACATACATACAGTACATCCTTTCAAACAATTCAAACTCCATCAATACTGATTTTTGTTTCTTCCTCCTCTCCCATTCTTTTTTCATTTCTTTGATTTGAAATCTGATGCTCCCTTTCTCAATCTAACCAAATCACACCAGTGGTTTCACCACAACACTTGGCCACTATGAATTCAATCCACATTAATTCATCTCCCTCATTTTTCCTTGTCTCTCCCTGTTTCACCACACCCATTTCTTAACAATCCCACTTCATTCCACTTATTTTTATGTTTTTGACACACCCAATCCTCACCTCTATAAAGTGGACAAACACAGACTCCTCTGCACAGGCATTTTAGTTGCTATCTATTATCTTTTGACTAGCATTTGGCTGTTTTAAGATTCATGTATTTAATGGAGCTTTTATTAAGATAAAGAGTCAAAATCATGCTTCGTTTTTCTGCCTCTCTGGACTTTCAGAGTTTCTTGTTTTATTACATTCTTTGTAGCCACCTTTTTCTCTTTCTCATCAGACTGCATCTTTGTTTTGGCCTCATTTCTACTCTATACATTTTGTCTCCTCCTCAGCTCCCCTCACTTGATCATTCCTTTAAGCAATTTTTTCCCCACATTTCCTATTAATGTGCAGGTAATCCTGGACTTACGACCATTTGTTTAATGACAGCTTGAAGTTATGACAGCCTTGGAAAAAGTGACGTATGACCTATCCTTGACGTTATGATTGTTGCACCTCCCCTGCAGTCATTAAGGTCACAATTTGGGAACTTGGCAACCAGCTCACATTTATTGATGGTTGCAACAGCATCCCAGGGTCAATTGATTGGGATCTGTGACATTCTGAGCTGGCTTCTCACCAAGCAAAGTCAGTGGGAGAAATTAGATTTGCTTAACAAACACAGTAAAACTGGATGTAAAATCAGGTCTGGTCACATGATGATTCCCTTTACAACTGGTTTGTTTTACAACAGAAATCCTGGCCTCAATTGTGGTCATAAATTGAGAATTACCTGTAGCAATTCATACTTCTATGCAGTCTGTGACACTTTTCATTCTGACCCACATACCTCCAAATCCTTTTTCCTTGTTTCTTCTTCTATTCATTGCAGAGAGTCACCTGTCTAGCAATATTTTTTCATACAGAAGTCAAATTTTCTCTTCCCTCAGCTCTGTTTTTATGCTAGTTTGCTTCCTTTTTCTTCCATGTACATTTTTGTTTCCTGAAATCCTCTCTTGATATTAGCAAGAGATTATCTTTGCCACATTTAGAATCTCTCACCATCATTGTATCCTTCACGAATTCAATCTTTCATTCTAAACAAATGAATAAATCATGTTCTTAGAATTCTGTTCATTCCTTTGCCGTGTCTATATATTAAAAGAGTTATGTTGAAATCATATAATCGAAACAAATATATCTTTTCCTTAAAATTAGTTACTAAAGACTTTCATTCATTCTGGGATCTCCAACTGACAAATTCACTTTTTTATATCTTGTCTTGTTTTCACTATTGATTCATGTTACACAACCAAATTCCCCCCATGCCATTTTGCAATGTTGCACAATGTACAATTTCCCCTCAAACTCCTGTTTGATTCCTCCATTTTTCCCATTCTACTATTGGAGTGTAACGTTTGCTGATTTTATTATTAAACTTTTGAATTGTGATTTATATGTGATTTGAATATTAAATGTTTCCTCCGTCAATGTCAATGTTACAACTTTTGAACATTTGGTTATGGAGGCTTGGTAATGCAACTCTAAATTATGGAAAAAGGGAGCTGATATACAAGACACCAGCATGCCAATATACAAGCAACAAAACTGAAAGAAATTGTCCAATTATCTTTTCAAAGGGCAGTGACTTTTAATGTTTTGGTGACAATTTTCATCCTTTATTAATGACTAAACTTACCCATATTTCAGTGTCATAGTACAGCACTAGGAAACAGAGAGATAAAACAAATGGCTAAATTAAAAAACCATACTTCATCAAAATATTTGCCTTGGGCAAGTCTCTTTATCCATTCTACTGGGAAGTTAAGATAGAAATCAGTATGATGAAGCATTTTGTTTACAGCATGTCTACACGAACCTATAGGATAGGATAGGATAGGATAGGATAGGATAGGATAGGATAGGATAGGATAGGATAGGATAGGATAGGAGCTGGAAGAGACCCTGGAGGTCTTCTAGTCCAGCCCCCTGCTCAAGCAGAACCTATGCCATCTCAGACAAGTGACTGTCTAGTCTCTTTTTAAAAATCTCCAGTGATGGAGCACCCACAATTTCTGGGGGCAAGCTATTCAACTGGTTGTCCTCACTGTCAGGAAGTTTCTCCTTAATTCCAGGTTGCTTCTCTCTTTGGTCAGTTTCCAACCATTGTCTCTTGTCTTGCCCTCTGGTGCTTTGGTGAATAACGTGACCCCCTCTTCCTTGTGGCAGCCCCTCAAATACTGGAATGCTGCTATCATGTCTCCCCTATTTCTTCTTTTCTTTAGACTAGCCAAACCCAAGTCCTGCAGCCGTTCTTCATATGTTTTAGTCTCCAGGCCTTGGATCATCTTCGTTGCTCTTCTCTGAATTTTTTCCAAACTCTTAAGATCTTTTTTGTGATATGGTGACCAAAATTGGCTGCAGTATTCCAGGTGTGGTCTTGATTCTGTGCCTCAGGATTGTATTAGCTTTTTTGGTTGCTGCTGCACGTTGCTGGCTCACGGTTAAGTGATCGTCCACTAGAAGGTCCCTCTCACAGTTACTGTTTTTAAGCCAGGTCTTGCCCAATCTGTACTTGTACATTTTGTTGGATAGGGCCCATTGTTCAAGATTGTCAAGATCTTTTTAGATCCTTATTTGGTCTTCTGGGGTGTTGGCTACTCCTGCCAGTTTGGTATACCTTCAGAGGTCACCACGTCATAAAGCCTAGTCTCAGTCTTCAGAAATTGGAAGGCAAACCCAAAGTGAATTGGTTAATTAGCATCATGCATCTACCATTGGGTGGTTTTTTGTTTTTTGTTTTGATTAGTCAACTATTTGCATAAAGCACCATTGCAGGATATGCATCTTTCAGGTTGATGTTTATTTTGCGTCGCACTATTGGCTTTTTTCCGAGTAAAAAAAATATTACCCGGAATATAGATTTTAGCCACACTTCGAGATAGTTGAGCCGCGTTTCAACGATTATTCTATCAGAAAGGTTAAAAAATAGAAATTTAAATATAAGTAGAACGCGCCCGCATTCTACATAAAAGTGAAATCGTGGCACGGGTTTGGATTTAGTTCCGGCAAGTGAAACAAACAAACACACGGACCCAG
Source organism: Vipera berus (assembly GCF_964194415.1). Classification (NCBI taxonomy): domain Eukaryota; kingdom Metazoa; phylum Chordata; class Lepidosauria; order Squamata; family Viperidae; genus Vipera; species Vipera berus. The sequence continues at coordinate 218,679,163 of NC_138202.1, read as the reverse complement.
ATATCCCCACCCCCGCCCGTCGGAATCACCGTCAGTGACACACTTGAGATACGCTTAAATCCTCATTCCGTTCTTGCGTCTCTTAACCACAGCCAGGATTTAAATAACGCAACCACGGCGTCTCTCTCAACTCCGCGGGGAGGCGTTTACATAATTTGGCCCTTTCTTCCTCTTGGCGGCACCGAGGAGCTTCGAGGGGGAGCCTGAACCACGGCGTAGAAGCAGCGTCACAACAACGCTGCGTTGTTAACAGAACCTCTGTGGGATCCGATGCGATCCGCCGCCGGCGCAGCGCAACAAGGAACACAACACATCTACCACCAAGTTCCATTTAGAACTCGGCGACACCGTTTGGCCCCGCCCTCTTCTCTGTCATCCTCCAATCGGACGTGCCGCTGGGGCGTGGCCTCGCGCTCGTTCCGTCCCACCCGAGCACCAGCCTCTCGGCTCCAGCCAATGGGAAGCGAGGCGCAGTTGCGAATCCACCTGCGACTCCCGGGAGCCACCTGAGCGAGCGAGAAAAGCCGACAAAACCCGTTTGTGCGGCGATCTGCGTACGATCTTTTCTTTCGCTGCTCTTCTTTGCTCTTCCTCATCCCCTCCCTAACTCGCCTGGGCCGCAGCAAGTTTCCGTCCCAACCAGCCAGGCCAGTTCTGCCACCCACTGACTGCCAGACATGACACAAGAATACGACAAGTAAGTGATCAAGCTGGGTAGACTGGAAGGAGAGGAAAAGGGGGGTGAGTCTGGGCAGGTTCGACCGGTGTGCCTACCCCTAACCCACACTCCGCCCCCTCCCCCCCGTGGGATTTGTGTTCCTTTTTCAGACTCTTGATTGCTGTTATTAATGGTGGAGGGGGAGAAGCGATCGGAGTCGTTGGAGGGTTGGGGACCCGTCCCGAGCAGCCGCGCCGGTTCCTCCTCGCCCCTTCGTAAACCTTCGCAGCGGATCTTGGCTTGATCTGGTTAAGATTCAGTCTCGGGACGCTATTTGAAGCGCGTTTTATAAAGTGGCAGTCGACCCGGTTTAAGTTTGTGCAATTACAGGCGAACAGATTTGATTCCCGAAATTATCCCCAAAGCGACCATAATCTCGCCCGTCTGTGTGGAGGTTAAGTCAAGACTGCGTAGGTTCCGTTTACTTGCGACACCTGCGCCTAACACCTGTATGAGTTTGTGTCCCAGCTCCATTTTTACACAACCTACACCCGCACGTTGCCTCTCCCAAATATTTCCAGTAGCGGGTGGTGCATCGATTCTTCGTGGCTCGTTTCCCAGAAATCAGGTTGTCTTACTTGCTGGAATGGGCGTCCCTTAACTAGGGTCTTCCCTCAGCGTCGGACTACAAGTCCCATAATACATAGCTGCCGTGTAACTTTAGCAGCATTGAGATCCTACTGGAGGGCACCTGTCGGAGGAGTTCGAACCTGGCGATCGAGCGCTTGTAAGAGGTTGCCGGCTGAACAAGTGTGTTTTGTGTGTGTGTTCTGTTGATGTTCGTCCACCTGATCACTGTTAGGAAACGATCCGGCTAAGGATAAACACTCCGGCCCGTCTTGAGATTCAAGAAGGAAGAGAGAGTGTTAAGCGCAGCGGTCTTTAGTAGAATCCGATGGGGGAATAGGTGTTCAATTTTGGCTAGATCAGGATTGGATTTGCAAACAAATTCACCAGTGCGTTTGAACGCAATGCCTGGGACAGTGCCCCCCCCCCAAGGCAGAAGAGACAGCAGGGAGACATGAATTTAAGTGACATTCTTTATTCTCTGCCTTATAATGTTCTGGATTGACTTGGCCAAAGCAGTCTGGTTGCTTTTTTGGATTTTGTATGGCTCTTTCCACTTGAAGTCATGACTGAGAAGAGCTTGCCTTTGAAACTTGACACCCATGCTGAGAGGTTCGTCATTTCCCCCCCCCCCCATTTCTCCACCACTGCCTCTTTAAATGTTGAGTGTGATGAATAATCACTTGTGTCTTGGGAGGAGCTTAAGGTCCCCACCTTCCAAAAAAGAGGGGGGGGGAGTAATGTCCACAGAGGTGGCTCCAGTGCAAGCCTTCACCTTCCCCAGGGCTGTCCCTCTGACTGATTTATCTAGTGCAGAAACTTAATGAAGGGCTGTACATATATTTTTTTCTCCTTCTTCTTTGAAGATGAGGACAAGGGCTGGGCAATGAGAGAGCTGCCTTAATTGGGGCATCATTACTTTGTGTTAATTGCTTTGAATGCTGTTGATTTAAGATTTTGCTGAGCTTTGAGACTGAGGTTCTGGTAGGCCCTGATGTGCAGGCTTATTCCGTGGATATCAGAGAGGCACCTCTTAATGCCTTGTTGAAGAAAAAAACTAATGGATTTTTATGAAAATCATTCCCTAGGAAAGGTGGATTTGTCCAGGTAATCTGCTTTTTTTTGTAGACATTTTTTAAAATGACCTTATATGTGTACGAGTAAAACATATAAAGTGATAAGTAATTGCACTTAGCCATGACTTTATTTTGTGTGTGGTGACTCTGATGAGTCTCTTTTCAAGTGTTTGTGCCTTTATTACCTAGGATAAAAGAATGGCTATGTAACTTTGGGGATTGGCTTTTTGGACTGATTGCATGCAAGGTAGACTTAAGAACCCCTTTAATAATATTTTTGCTTCATGTCTAGCTAGTATATGGTGAGATAATGTTTTTAAAATTTCTTTAAATTATGTGTTCCATGGTAAATATACAAGGCTACCTCTTGGAAGGGAAGTTTATCAAAGGCAGCTTCGTGGAGAAGCTTATTGGATCTTGGCTACAATTTGATAGATAGATAGATAGATAGATAGATAGATAGATAGATAGACAGACAGACAGACACACACACACACACAATATTTATAGAGACACCTTTTGCGAATGCATCACTGCTTGTCCTGGCTCTGGGGACAGAACACTGCTGCAGATAGAAAGCTGTCATTCTTTGGGCTCCCAAGTTCTAAATCTAATTTTATGCTTCAATAGCCATCTGGCCATGCAAGAATCTTGAGAATGTATTGCTGCTCTAAAATTGAATCTGTTTTCGTTGCTGGTTTTGCAACATGGACTTTATTGATCTGTCGATGCAACATATACGTGTCTCTTTGTAAGAGGACCTTTGGTTGCATTCAGCTACACATGTCTATATATTACCATGGAGGGTTGTTGAGAATTGGAGGACAGCCCCTGTTGTAAAAGCTTCTTGTTTTAGTGTTACGTGGCCTGGTAGTATGGATAACACTTCTTATGATAAGAGCAAATTTGACTTCTAGAATTGAAGGAGTTTTCTGCAGAATTAGCTAAGACAAGGTACCTGTTTCCCTTTGTTGCTTTTTTATATCTGTCCCATATAGTAGTTTCACTCATCCACATCTAGAGCTGATCGCATTGTTATTATATATGGTTTACCAATAAAGGAGAGTATTTGTAACTCAGGTTTGAAATGAGGGCTCCTCGGTGCTCTCTGAGCTTGGTTGTTGTTTTTTTCAGATGTTTCATTACCCAAACTAGGTAGCTTCATCGGTACTAATTTGGGTAATGAAATGTCTGCGAGAAACCAACCAAGCTCAGAGTGTAGATGGTTTATTCGGTAGTTTGTAGGTATTGTTGAAGTCACCACCAATGATTTTTGTCTAAAACTAGAGTCATTATGCTGAATCCTGGAATTCTTCATTTTGTAATGACTACATTTTCCTGTGATAGTAATTAAATCACTGGGGAAAACTGCTGTGCTCTAAAATTGTAAGACATTAGAATGGTATTCCAGCATAAGAGAAGGAGAATATCTTCTATTAATCATACTTTTTAATTGTTGCCTTTAAGGGTACTCTGTTTGTTTTCTTTACTGAAAGACATCACAGAGGAGACTTGGCAGAATTCATGTATATTGACAAGTTGTTTTTAAAGATGAAATCCAGCTGTGCTCTTTGTTAAGATTTAATAAGTGTGAAAAAAAATTAAATGCCTCTTCTCATGTACACTTATGTGAAGCCAGCGTATTTAGTTTTGTTATTACTGGAATACCACTTCTCTATATAGTCCTTTACCAAAACAGAATTTGGAAACTGGTTCTGTGATTGCATGGTTATTTTTCAATAGACCAGACAATCAAAGCTATTTGCATTTTCAGGGTTTTGCAAATGTGACTTGCTATTCTGTTTAATTCATTCTCTCTAAAACTATCAGAGATTGCTTTGTCAAATCATGCAATTAAACAGTCTTTTGTTTGGCAAACCCCTCTGTATTTGGCTCTTTGTTCTCTTAACTTTATAAAGTATTTTTTTCTCCCCATTTAATATAAAACCTTGTCTGGTTCCAAACAGTGCTTGTTGGGGGAGACTAAAGTTTCAAAAGGCTATGTACCCTTATTTATATTTCCTGAGTGGCACCTGTTCCTGCCTGCCACTAGTGTTAAAATATGTCTAAAAAGTATTTGCCCACTGCAGAGATAATTGATTGGTGAGCTATCCCTGTTGTGATTATGTGGGTTCATAAATCCACAAAGGAACTGTCCATCATCAATAACCCAAATCCATACCCATTAGGTAGAAGGGAAAAAATACAAGACAGCCAACATTAAGTGGACATAACTGATTGGTGCATGAAACTTTCTGGTAGGCTAAAACTTTTTGGTAGACAAAAGAAAGAACAAGAATGTTCTGTACTTTTAATTGCACTAAGTTTTAAAAGAAATAAACTTGTTAAATATGTTTCTTCTTTGGCTATTCTAGCTTTATAGAGCTCTAATTGAGGAGGTGTGACCATTGATTCTTTTAAAATTGTTCACTAAACATCCATACAAGCCTTTAAACTTGTATTTAAAACTTATTTCACTAAGATTTGAGGGAAACTCATTCGGTGCTGTAAAACCTGTTGAACCAAAGGTTCCTAACAGCTGCAAAGCAGTTAACAATTTCCAAAAATGATTAGAAAAGGCAGTGCTTTTTTTGTAAAAGAAAAAGGTGCCGGAACTCACACATGTTATACAACCCACCTTGCCTACCCTACAAGGTTCCATCCAAAAAAGGTGCCGGAACTCCGTTCTGGGTGTTCTATGAGAAAAAAAACCCTGAGAAAAGGAAATATGTGAACTTAGTGTCCTTTCAAAGATACCAACTGAAGTTTGAGAAAGATGGCTATTCTCTCATTTCCCAGAGCTGTAAATCCACCAGAGACCCCTGTCTTACAGTCTCTTCATGAGGAGGAATTGAATGGCGCTCTTGTGGGCAATCTCAAGTCCTCCTCTTATCCAGAGAGGAATTACAGTCTGTTTGCTGGCTCTTCGTTCCACTGTCGCTGGCTCTGCTTTTAGTAGAACTATCCTCAGTTTACTATGTCTTTCCCAGAACACAGTGAACTATATTTCTGCATTCTGTAAGCATGACTCCAAGAAAAGTCCCAACTCTTTGTCATCTGAACATCCTCTGTATTATAACTACTTTATCCCTGTAATTGATAGAACATTTACTGCTGTAATGTTTTGCTATCTCTTTTTTTTTTGCAAATTATTCAAGCAGAAAACAAAGTGGTACTTATGAAGTAATTACAAGCACAACAGAAGACTTATTTGCAGATCTTGCCAAATGCTTTTTAGTATTGTATAGCTAGTTCAATCTGCCAGTCGACTCATCAGAACTTAAAACTTGACACAGGGCAGCTATTAGAAATATACACATTTTGCGGGCTTTTTAGAAAACATGGTCTCATTTTCCTAAAAGAACCTGCCATTTTATTCAGGGATTGAGTTACTGCCAAGCCCTGGGCTTTGTGGCTAGCTCTAGAGATAATTCTTTCTACACTCCTTTTTAACAGAGCTAGCTTAGCTCTTTAAGGCATTTGAGGATTTTATTTGGGGATGATGCAATGAGAATGGTGCAGAAAACATGTAGTTAGTTTGCCTTTTTTATATATTAGCAATGGTATAATTTGACTAAATTATTTTTTATTTTTATTTTATATTTATTTTTAGGAAAAAACACCGTCTCCTCATAATTTCGCCTGCTACTAGGCCACCTTATGGTGGCCAAATATCATAATAATTTACCCAGAAATGAATAAGTACAATCCTTTTGACTCATTTGTTTAAGTTGGTTGTCTTTATCTAGTTTTAGGAATTGTGTGGAGAACAGATTATCCTTTAGGTCAGCGGCTCTCAACCTGTGGCTGTGGACCCCGTGGGTGGTGCAATGTCACAGGGGCTCTGTGAAGGCCTGAAGAAATGTTATGAGTTAAGTCTTGGGGGTCTGTGCCCATGGTCTGTGGTCACTAAAGGTATTTAAAGGGGCCCGTGGTGAAGAAAAGTTTGAGAACCACTGCTTTAGGTCATATTATGCAGTGAGGACCCAGATTGTTGGGGGCAATTAAGCTGACTTTGTAATAATGCCGCTTGGGGGTGTGTGTGAAAGCCCTAATAAGCAGGCATATACATAGAATGTATACATAGAATGAAGGCTACTGCTAAGCTTGTAAGCCGCCCTGAGTCTTCGGAGAAGGGTGGGATATAAATGGAATTAAAATAAAAAAATAAAAAAAAATAAAATAAAATATTGAACTTTCAAAAGTTCGCAAACTTTTAAATCACCACTGTAAGAAACCACTTGGCTGAACTCAGATCCAAATCCTGATTCTGACTGAGGTCTTGGATGAAATTTGTTCTACCCTGAACAGAAGTAGTTGGAAAAGAAGTGAAGGACCTCAAAACCCAAACACTTAATGAAAACATAGGTGGCTTTGGGTAGAATCTCCCCTAATACCAGTAGAACTTTTTACAGCGCTTCCTAGTCTTCCAACAGCAGGAAAACACTTCATTGGCTTACTAGATACCTTGGTGTGCCCTTCCATATGCTATACAGACTGTGATTCACCTATTTCACTAAACCATAATAGGATTTGTTTAGTATAGTGTATATTCTCTCACCCCTTCAGTTGTAGTTCATTAAACCATGTCTTGTTTAATTTAAACTATTAAACCATATACGTGAATATCTAATCACAGCCAGTAATAGTAACTTTACAGATGGTGTTGGACAATTCTTAAAGACCTAGTACTTAAAATACATTTTCAATTATACCTATTTGGCAGACTAGTGTCCATCAAAATATTTCATATGCAGGTGTCTTTTAGACATGGATTACTTTTTTTGTTGAAGTTGTAGGAATAATAAAACTGTCCTGTACTCTTTGGGCTGAATTAATCCTAAATTTATTACTAAACTACAACAGCTTGCATAGGAAGATAGGAGACTTCAAGCAGGCGCATAATCTTGGTGCAACATCTACTAATCACTGGGTGGTTGCTATGTAGATGAGGGCAGTTTTAATCTGCTAGAGAAATCATGCATATTATTCATGGCTCTTTGTTCGAGGATAAGGGGGGGAATTAAGTAGAAAGTGTTGCACAGAATTTCACACACATTTTGGGAATCCTTCATGACTGTATGGGCAGACCTTCCAGATGAAGGACGTCAACAGTAAACTGGGTAATCTTAAGTGTTCCATTAAATATAGCAGAACAACCTGTAAATGCTGGACCTGCCTTGACTTCAGGAGCAAGTAGAATTTTAGTTTGGCCATATAATACAGGGCTTTTCAACCTTTTCACCCATTGTACCACTTTTAGGATATGGCAACATCTGAGTACTACCAGTCGCCTACCAAGGTGTCAAAAACGTGATGACCAAAAAAAAGAGGAAAAAAGTGATGAAGTACAGGTAGTCCTCGACTTACAACAGTTCGTTTAGTGACTGTTCGAAGTTACAATGGCACTGGAAAAAGTGCCCCCCAAGCCACAGCCGAGCCTGCCCATCCAGTGGCGCTCTTCCTCCTGTCCGAGGTTTTCATTGTTGTGAGCATTTCTGTTGAGGTGGGGGGGTGCTTGGTTTTTATTTCCCTCCCTCTTCTGGGTGGTTGCAGCAGATTTTGGTCACTTTACATGACCATGGGACACTGTGACTGTCATAAATATGAATCAGTTGCCAAGCATCTGAATGTAAATCACAAGACCTGTTAATGATGCAACATTCCAGCTGATTGGTGCTTCTGGGCTCAGCAGAAGCACCGGGATCAGCACCGAGCTCCAGCTTCCGCTGAGCCCTGACAGCCCTGCAGCTCCAGCCATCTCTTGCTTAGGCTTGTGCGGTGCTGCCACCGGTTCAGCTCATTCCCCTCCCTCGCTACCACTTTTCTAGGATGGTCGTGTACCACCTGCCAGGTGCCAATGTACCACAGGTGGTACCCGTACCACTGGTTGAAGAGCCCTGATATAATAGATTAGGGAGAAAATTAGGCAGGCAAAGGAATTAGTAGAGAAAGAGGATGGAAAGCAACAACTGCATTTACCCTGCGGAATCAAAATCTTGTCTGATGTTTTCAGTCGCTGACAACTGGTTAAAATGTACCCCATTTCTAACCTATTCTTGTTGCCATTAGAGAAAATCTGTTTTTGGTGATGCCAGTCTAATTTCAGCCAATGAAGGCACCCTTTCAATATATTTGATGTGATTATAAAACAAATAGATGTCCAGACAGGATGATGTAGTAAAAAGGTACATGTATAAAGTCATGGTCCCACAAAATAAAGAATTTAGAGCTGTGCTAATTTCTGGATTTAACAAAGAAAAGGTGATTTGGAATACACATTGCACCTGTCAGCAGCTACTTAAAGAAACTGTGTCTTTCCACAGGCACACACACTGGCAGACATACAATCCCAGTAAAATATGCTTTTGATTTAAGGAAATTCTGACTGGCCTAACATGCACACCTACACACATTCCAGGCCATGCTTCAAAGGCAGATCTCTACATAGTCCTACTAGGATTTTAAAAGTAACCATTAGAACCTAGATTTTCGTCATGGAATTAAAATTTTAGCTATTTTAGGACTTGTAAAACATGGATTTTGAAGACAGTGACAATTCACAACTAGGTGGACTGAATGAAACTTCTCAGCTCTTTCAAGAGCAGTAGCCTGTTCTAGAAGTTACCTGTGGATTTTTAATAGGACAAATCCTTATTTTGCAGAAGAGTGTATAAATGGTAAAACAGGTGAAGGTGGAAAAAACTATTTTGCTTGACAGGCATTATTTAGATTTTAGGTATGGGGATAAATCCCAGAATGCCCCTTAGGCTGTGTAACCAGGTTACATAATTTGGCTTAATCCAGCTGGTCACTAAAATACCTAAATCTATTGTTTCATTTGGGATTTACTGGAAGAGAATGGTAAATATTATACCATGCCTCAGCTTTTTTAGGTATCTCTGCTAAGTATTTTCATGAACATACTACATGAGTAATGTGGGAGGAAAATATATCCTGTGTGAAATCCCACACGATTGCCCTATGGAGCAGTGGGGACCACATCTCTCTTTCAGTTAAGAGCGGAACTCACTGGCTTCCATCCCCATATAAATCAAGCAATTCAGAAATAAATTCTGTCCAATCGATTGCAAACTTCAGAGAACTCTAGGTGATTTTCTGTCCTTTCCTTACAGAAATTATAGCCCAGAGCAAATCCAGCAGTTCTTGTTCTTTAATCTGAAAGTTTGAATGATAGAATTGAAAAGGACTTCAGAGGTTATTTTATTCTGCCTTGCTGCTGAAGCACTTTGCACAAATGGATGCTCAGACTGCTTCTCTAAAGGAGAATATACCAGTCCATGAAATGGGCTGTTCTGCTGGCTGACGGTAGGAAACTCCTCCTAATTATGTACCCTGAATCTGTGAGGTTGAAGCCGTTGGTTCCGATCGTTGTCCCCTAGGCCAACAGCAACAATTCTACTTCTTCCTCAGTATGACAATCCTCTCCTCAGTCTTCTCTTCTGCAGGCAAACATATGTAGGTAGTTCCTTGCAGAACCTGATTTCTCATTCTCTCACCATTTTGGTTGCCCTTTTCTGAATCCCCTCATTTGTTGAAAATCCTTTTTAGACCACAGTGCCAAGAACAACAAGCTATTTCAATGTTATCTAAGCAAAGCAGAGCAGATTGGGACAATTTCTTCCTGTGCTCTATTCTTTGCTTCTGGACTCTGTGTTAATCTATCCCAAAATAGCGTTTGCTTTCTTAGCAGCCTCATTACAACTATTGGCTTGTTCAACTTGTAATCTTCTATAGAATACCTAAATATTTTTTTCAAATAGACTACTACCAAGCCAGGTGCTCCCCATCCTATACTTACACCTTTTCTTATTACTCCCTAGCTTTGGGATTTCGCAAATCTCCCAATTAATGTATTGTTTGTTTTGGCCCATTGTTCAAGTGTGACTAGGTCTTTTCTCTTCCTCTTCTCAATTGTTAACTACTTCTAGTTTGGGCCATCTGGAAATATGATAATCATCTGGGTCCAAGTTGTTAATAAAAAGATTGGACAGCTGGAGCCTTGTGGTATTCCTCTTGATATTATTATTAGTCTACAAGTTGATGTGGAATCCTTTATGAGTACTTTGTGGAAATGGTTATTCAGCGAATTATGAAACCAACAATTCTGTCATCTGAGCCATATTTTATACTTTTTAAAAAAAGGGGGGGGGGCATGTGTGATCAAGAGTGAGATTCATTTTCTCCAGCCAGGTGGCATTTAGATAATTGAGGATTGTTGGCTTGGTATTGTGGGAATTATAGTTCCCAACATCAGTGCCTGACAGAAAATAGTGTCCATTGTAAGTTTCTGCTACTTTTGCTTCAAGACTGATAGTTTCTTATGGTTACATGTGGTTCCACCCCTCCCAGAAATATATCATAAGAAGCAAAACTGATTCTGTCTTAAATACTAAATCTTGTGCACACTCAAGGACAAACTGTGTTTTAACTGGTTTAAAGCCAGCTCAAGCAGTATTATCTCATCTGCTGGGACAAAGCAGATATTGGATAAGCAGCATTTTAGAAATTACCTAAAAAATTCTGTGTTGAATATTTTAAACATATTTTCTAGCCAAAGAAAACCTTTAGATAGTGGGCCTTACTCTGTGCAAGTTTCCTTCTACACACAATGTTTGTTTGTTGGCTTGTTTGTTTGTTCATTCATTCGATTTCTATAGCCGCCCAACTTAACCAACTTGACTCTGGACAGCTATAGAAATCAAACAAATAGATAAATAAGTGTGCATGCTGAAATAAGAAATAGACAATTCACTGAGTTTAATCAATCTGAGTCACCAGAAATAAAAGTCTTGCTTGAATTGGGCCCTTTTTCGAGGGCAAAAAATGGTGTTGCCTTTCACACTGTTTTCTACACAGTTTCAGTTGATAGGGATAAGATTGCTGGCTAGAGGAGATATGAATGAACCATTTATTTATTTATTTATTTATTTATTTATTTATTTATTTATTTATTTATTTATTTATTATGGGACTTATATGACTTTATTGTCAAAGTACAACCATGTATACATTGAGATTGGCTGAGTCTCCCTTCGTGCCCCCCCCAACTCACAGTGACAACAAACCCACCATCTTGTTACACCACGTGAGCTAATTGCACAACACACCGGCCTCGCAAGTCAATCATACATAAAATTATAAAATTATTTCCCATTCACGAGCCTGACAGCCCATGGATAAAAGCTGTTCTTCAGCCTGTTGGTACAGCTGGCTATACTCCTATATCTCCTACCTGATGGTAGGAGAGTAAAGAGATACCGTCTAGGGTGTGAGTCGTCCCTGAGAATTTTCCTCACTCTTCCAAGGCAGCGAGCCCTGGCGAGGTCATCCAGTGGTGTCAGGGAACAGCCCACAATATCTTGTGCTGTGCTCACCACCCTCTGCAATACTTGCCTATCCGCGGCTGTCAGGCCAGCATACCAAACCACAATACAGTGCGAGAGGACTGTATCCAGCACTGGTCAGGCTACAGGTAGCTCTGAATTGCTGTGTTCTAGCTTACCAGAGGAGAGAAAGCTTTGGGACTCTATCCAAAACATAGAAATCAAAAATTGATATTTTTAAAATACAGATTTGCCTTTTGTTTGCCTTTTGCTTTTCAAGTTCGCATTACTTGTTCTACAAAAAGTAACTCCTCTCAAGCTTTTTCTATAAATATGTTGACTTTAAGTTTTAAACTTAATGGAAGATACTAATGTATTGTAAAAACAAATGTCTCTTACATATTATTATACCTGTTATCTACCTGTAGATCAAATCCCCAGGCGTGACTGGGAGGTCTTGACTAATTATCTGATTTGATGTCAGGCAAATACCAGTAGGTCCTTATATCCTTTAAAGCACATAAGACATCTCTTAAGTCAGGGGGTGTGCAAGCAAGGCCCTAGGGCTGTCTGTCCTTCTCATTTGGGTACAGTAAGCAGAACTCCTCCAGAAATTGTCACCAAATTTGAAATTTTTAACAGGCCAAAGTGGAAAATGATGAAGCATAATGGTGATAATCATACTAACTGTGTCATATCTAAATAATGATATTAAATTCCTCTTTTTGTCATGGCCCAATCTGATGTTCATTGGTGGCTCATTCCAAGACCAAATCAATTTTTGAATGTACAACAGGTTACAAATCCCTCCAATATTAATTTTGGCTGATCAGGATGATGGGGAATACTGAAATTCCAGTGCACGTGAAACTTGCAGTTTCACAGCCCAGAGGAACATTGAAAAAGGAATGGGATCAACATTCTTAAGTCACTGTGTACAATTTCTAAATTTTGATCATCAAAAGCTAATGAAAATGAAAATCTTCTGCCTCCTTGCATTCCTAAAAAGTAGAATTGGGATAGTAATACTCTACATTGTATAATAATAAAGTTGAACGCCAAGTTCCATAGCTGGGAAACAGCCTCTGAGTGTCTTTGTGTGCTATGGCCTTGCTGCAGAATGAATTGAGCCTGGCCAAGAAGGTGTAAGTTGTTAATTTAATATGCAAGATATGCACAGCTTACAAAATGTTGTGTTTATTTGTGAATGAAGTCAGACCATGCCAGTTAAAGTTGATGGGTCAGAGAATGGGTACCCTTCAGATTGTCATCCAACATTTCATCCTAAGTCATAATGTGGTTTGTTTTGGGTAAGTTTGAATCTAACCATTTTGGCGTAGCGTGTAAGACAACTCATATCTCCTAGATTCTAGTTACGTGTGGTCACTGGCACTATAGTCTGACACACAGCTTTAATGGGTGGTGGAAGTACTTTACCTTCTGGATGCCAATCAAAGTTTGTGTTCAACTTATTTGTACTGGTAATTGTATTTTGTTCAATCTCTCTCTCTCTCTCTCTCTTTCTTTCTCTCTCTTAAGCAAAAGGCCTGTCTTGGTTCTTCAGAATGATACCCTCTATTCCCAAAGACGACCATACACTAGTGAGGATGAAGCCTGGAAATCCTTTCTTGAAAACCCCCTTACAGCAGCTACCAAAGCCATGATGAGCATCAATGGGGATGAGGACAGTGCAGCTGCTTTGGGCCTCTTGTATGACTACTACAAGGTAGCTCATGGAAGCTTCGGACTGCTTGGATTTAATTTGCATTCTTCATGCAGGGGTTAGCAATGGAAAATTGTATGGGCTTCTGTCAGCCTCGTGTTCCTATTAAGACCTAAATATTTGAGCACCGCACTCTAGAATTGGACACGGCTGGACAGGGAAACCTTTACCTTTACCTACTTTTCTCTCCTCCTTAAGCCAAACCCAAGTAGGAGTACTGATCTCTCTTCAGAACTAACTGCCAGACTGAAGGGAGCTCTTGTAAAGGCATTTGGGGCTTTCTTTCATTTTGGTTTGCTTTGGTTTGGTTAATTTAATTTTGCAGTATTTGTATATTAAATCAAAGCAGTGTATATGTATGATTATCATGCATATGTATGATTATTATGCATAGTTTCTTGTGTGTCTTATCTCTAAACTGCCAAGAATCCTTAGGGATTCAATGGTCTAATTGTTATCATCATCATCATCACCATCACCATCACCATCACATCTTTTAATATACTGAACCTGGAGTTTCAACACAGAATTTCTGAAACATATAGACCAACCCTGAAAATTCTATGTTCTGATTCCAAGGTGAATTGTGGTTGACTTACAAGCCAACAAGTTGAGTCTGTATTTTTCCAGTGATTCTTGATTCGCATAGGACTGCACGCACGCACGCACGCGCGCGCACACACACACACACACAAACACCCCCCCCTCTGATTTGCTAAGTTGTGCTTAAAGCCATTTTGTACAACATTCTTGTCCTTTTGACAAATAGTTGCTTAAAGAGGGTGTTCCCACTGTCATTTATATGGTTTGTGTTTAGCAGACAAAAATGTTTGGATGCAAAGGTGTTGCTGATACAGCAGATTTCCATGCTGGAGGATACTGAGCTAACAAGCAAATTGCTTTGTAAAAAAATGTTGTTACAGTACAGATAATCTACTTCATGTTTACTAAAGCTGTGATCGTTATTCATTCTTATTTTTTTTAGACTGTAGAATTACTACAATATTTAGCATCATGCCTTAAAAACAAATGTTAAACTGAAATAGGAGATATACCAAATAGAATGTCTTGGCCATTATCTCCTATTCAGATGATAAAGCAGTTCTGAAGTTGTTAGCTTTGAAACAAGACTGTTTTTAGCTGGTATCTCCAAGCCAAATGCTTATGCTTTCAAAATGTATTTGTGATACAGTGTATTCCAGTAGTTGTCAATAATCTAAAAATTGTGCTTAGTTTTTGTTCTTTTAATAAAGTAATTGATACGTTTCATATTCTAAGGTTCCCCGGGAAAGGAGAACTTCTGCAGTGAAACCAGATGTAGACCAGTCTGATCAAGATCATGGAAAAAGGTTCAGTATTCAGTTTTGAAATGTGTATATACATGTTTTAAGCTAGGATCCTTTTTAAAGAAATGAATAATTTTTAACTACATTGAGATTTGGGTTTTTTTATACTGAGTTGACACCGATATTTTGTTTACCCTCAGCTGTTGATTAAATCAAAATATCTTGGCTTATACAAATTGATTAGCTGCAATAATTGTGTTAGCAAGTCACATTATTGTATGGCAAAACCAATCAACCAAGTTATGGTTTAATTAGTGCAAGATATGAATCCAGTGAAAGACTTTTTCGAGTCATTTAAAGCTTGAGTTTATGCAGAAATAATGCAAATGTCACTCTACTCTTGTTCTCGGCTTAATATAGGTAGATTAACATCAAATAAAGAAGTGTGTGGCTTAAACTTGGGTATTTCAAAAAGAATAAATTATTGGAAAATTCAAACACTAGGCATCTCCCAAAAGTCATTCATATTTTTTGTCCAGATTATCACTACAGATCAATAATAATAATAATAATAATAATAATAATAATAATAATAATAATAATAATAATAATAATAATAATAATAATAATAATAATAATAAATTTGCCTGTTTGGTCTATACTTGAGATACTTGAACTCTAATGAAAATGTGTGTTTTGTGAATACAACTGCTAGTGTAAAGCCTCAAGCTAGACATACCAACTATAGGATGGTGCTAAGAAATTTGTGAGAGATTACAGGGACTAAAAGACAATCACTGGTCAAAGAGGGCAAAGGACTTACCCCAATATTCAAAAATGCTAAGTTTGAAAGAAAGATTGTATGCATCTGTTTTGCCCCCTTATTTCTAGACTGAAGAAAATAAAAAAGGAGAAGAAATAGTGGAAGGGTCAGATATATTCCCTAAGTGCTTAATATTTCTGTTGTCTAGATTAGTTTTTTGCTCACTGGTAGCAATAGAGAATCATTCATAGAAGAATGGTTCAGCATTAGCTTTTCTCCTCTTGAAATTGGTTCTTTCTGCCATACACTTAATCTACCACTCAATCAGTTCTCTTGTTTGTTTAGGAACAGTATGCCAAATCTGACGGAACAGTCACTTATTTCTGCTGGGGAGAACAGAGTGCAAGTCTTGAAAAACATGCCTTTGAATATTGTCCTTCCACACAGTTCCCAAATGGGCATTGACAAAAGGGGGCACCTGACAACTCCAGATACTACAGTCACAGTCTCCATTGCATCTATGCCCACCCATTCAATCAAGACAGAAACTCAGTCACATAATTTTACTGTGGGCATTCCTCCAAATGTCTATCATCCAGAAGCACCTGAAAGGGTGGTGACTTTAGATCGGAGCCTCAACACTGACCAATTTAGCACCAACAGCCAGCCTCAAAATTCCCAGCGACGTACTCCTGATTCCACCTTCTCAGAGTCTTTTAAAGAAGGCGTGCAAGAGGTACAGAAATTGCCGGCATCTTTTGCTTATGGGTGTTCTTTGCCTAGAACTGGGTCTTCTGTAGTGATGAAGAAAAGCCACATAACATAACATTGGAATGTGATCTTGAGTAGACCATTGGCCTTCCAGAGAATTATGAAAATAAGTTCTTACTGTTGCAAATTATGGCTATATAAATCATAAAAACAGGAAAAGCAATAGGATTTTTCTTAACAAAATAATAGATGGGAATAATTATAAGAACTTTGATGAACCAGATGTCATCCCTTTGTTCCTGTTCATTGTCCAGACCAGGGGTAGGCAACCTTGGCTCTTAGACTCTGCTATAGACATTCATGTAAGATAATCACTATAGATTCTGAGTAAACATAATGAGATTATGTTGGAAAAAGTTTAAAAATGCAGATTTTAGAATTTTGGCTACTTGAATGTTGACCATCTTAAAAGCAGAAACTTACTCAAAAGCTCTGAGAATAAATAACAATGACATTCCTTCTCCTCTCCCTTCTGATTTTGAATCTACTTACTAATCTGTACAGGGATATCAAGTTCCTATTTAAATCTTATGTAAACCTGAAATTTCAGTCCAGTGGATTAGAAACAGAAGATTTTTTTTTCAGGCTGGATATGGGTATATAATTCTAAATTTAAAACAAAAGCATCTTCTGTACGGTATGAAATTGCTAGCAAGAGAACATGGCTCATTTTACAGGATGTGGCTCACTCAACTTGAATGTGAGCAAATTATGTTAGTGTGATACATGGGTTACCTGGTTCTATCCTAAGCTTGTTTTATATCTGAATTATGGATGTCAACAAATAGTCTATTAATGATAAATGTATTGCTGAAGTACTATTTTAAAAAGGCTGTTTGTCTGAAATCTTAATGAATATCTCCAGGTTTTTTTCCCTTCTGAACTGAATCTTCGGATGGCCAATGTGAATTCTGAAGACTATGTATTTGAAAGCATTACTGGGTAATTGTATTTTCCTGCAAATTTAGCTCTTACACCATAGCTGGGTTCTGATGCTCTGCAAGCTTCTCTTGGCACACCTCAGATTTGTTCGGTCCTCTTGCTCATGCTCTGTGTGTGAAATGATGGAAGCCCTGAGTGGGAAGATTTGACCATTCCTCCCATAATCCTTTTGGAAATATCACTTGAATCAGAAAATGTACACAAGAATAGGTAAAACGAGGTACTTTTCCATCCCTGGCTCGAAACTTAAAAGTTTGGCGTTGCAGATTGTAAAGCTGTGTGGCCTCGCAAAGAAAAGCAGGTGGATTAATACTGAGTCTGTGGAAGTGTATTTCATTGCTCTCTTGGTGTGCCACAGAAAGTGAGCTGTGAATCAGAAAACGCTTCTACCACAAGCACATTAGTGGGTCTCAGGCACTCTTTTTGTGGCTTTAATCAGAGTGTCTCCGAGTTGGGGGGAGAGTTGGGGGAAAGTGGAGAGGCTCTTTTAACCAGACAATGAAAACGAGGCGCTTCGAAAGCATTATATAAATGTTATTATTTTACTCTTATTACTTTGTATGCAGTATTTTTTTCTCATCCTACCCAAATATAAAATACTGTAACCCAAGTGTAGATTAGCGAGCGTAATACTTTCACAGCAGTTGAGCAATCAAGATACATCAGATTTTTATATCAGAGTACCAAATTCTAGATACTTCTGGTGGCATTTTTAAATTCTGCAAACTCTCTACCTCATTCATGGGGAAGGTGTCATTTTATATTTCCAATCCTCCTGCATTTCTCACATATCTGCAATTTATGGTCAGTCCCACTCTTTGGTCTTCCGCTCTAACATCTAGCGCATTGGGATTGTTATGTTTGGATGACTTCATGAAATAAGTTGTTTGTAAAACTTCCTGTTCTGACTTTTTCCAGGAACAACTTTGAATATACGTTGGAAGCTTCAAAATCACTTCGGCAGAAGCCAGGAGATAATACGATGACTTATCTAAACAAGGGCCAGTTTTATCCCATTACACTGAAGGAAATTAGTGGTGCTGAAAGAATCCATCAACCCATCAGTAAAGTTAGAGTGAGTTATGATTAAAGAAAGTGTGTAGGAAAGAAACTAATGGGAAAGGCTTGTAACAGCATTTCTGGTGTGCAAAAGGGGAGATGATTCGTTTGTAGATGACCCAAACTTCTTATGGTCTACCCATAATTTGTAGGACTATAAATAATCCATGACTGTTCTCAATTGACTTTAATCTGATCCATCAACTTAATTCTCCTCTTTTTAGTTTTTCCTTAGAATATAAAGACAGTTTTTTTGCTTACAGTCTGTAGTGCTAATCCGAATTAGCCCAATAGTTTTTGGACCAGATGTGCACAATTCTTTCTTTATGCTCTTTACAGTGGTCATTAGGTAGATCAGGCTGACAAATAATTACTACCTTCTTCATTCATGATATTCACATACATCAAAACACCTCTCCTTGAAAAAGTATGAAATCATGAACAATGGCAAATTTTTGTGGCTGGGCTGGTTTAATTTTGCAAAAACATGTAACTGATTATGATCTTATAATGAACCAGACTTAAATAGTGGTTCTTCCTTCCTTTTGGAAGAATGTAGGGAACATCTTGAAATACCATCATCCTACTTATGATTATGGTGCTTCCTAAAACTATTCCAAGTTTTGATATCTTGAAATGTTATTGTCTGAAGATATTTGCTTTTGCTGCTGTTGTAGATCCTACCTCCAGAACGTTATTTTTCAGCCTGTGAGATTTTTAAAAGAAAGGTGTTGCTGTTCTGAATAAAAGAAAGAGGAAGCGTTATAGCCTTTTCCCTGGCTTTCAGGGCACCCTTCATGGTTAATTCCTTGCGGCTGCTACTGTCCTCGTCAAATCTGAGAAGCTTGTTCTTCTCAACTTGGAAAGTTCACTTCACTTGTCCCTCAGAGCCCACCAATACAGATGGCAGAGATAATTTTCCAGAGTTGCTAGTCCTAGGTAGTTGCTGTCCACCCTTCAGCAAAAAACAGGGACTCCCACCCCCTCTGCCACTCTCACCATATGGCTTTGCTTTTAATCAAGGTTTTCTCCTCTCCCCCCCCCCCCCGCCTTTCTCTTTCCTCTTCTTTGCAGAGTGTCATCATGGTTGTATTTGCTGAGGACAAAAGCCGGGAGGATCAGCTCAGGCACTGGAAGTACTGGCACTCCAGGCAACACACAGCTAAACAAAGGTGCATTGACATAGGTAAGAAGCTCTCAAGCAGCAGGTGCCAAAACTCAACTTAGCAGGTTTCAGGTGTTGCGTTTGCTTGTGAGCTCAGGACCATCTTCAGTCAATGCTTTCCGTGGCTTCCAATCTTGTCTGCCCCTCTTTTGGGGTTTTGATGGAAATCCAACTGGCCATCAGAACATCTCAGTTTGGAGAGAATTACAGATTTAAACCAATATACAAATCTCTGTTGCTCGGTCAATTGACCGACCAATCGTTTGGTCAAATGGATCCATAGTTGAGTAACAGAAGTTTGAACTTGCAAGGGACGTTGAAACGAATCTAATGCTAAAAGCTGGAGAATGGTTCATGGGGTGGACTGTGTTTCAAGCAGATGGTTGCAAGGTTGCTCAAATAGAAGTGGCCATGGCTGTTAGGGCTTTGTGCTGCAGTATCTGCCTATATTAAGTTTATCGTATCTGAACATTGCAGAAGTTTGAATAATCGTATTTTCTGAACTTCATTACATTTTCAGTCATCGCTTCTTAGAATCCTCTTTTTCTTCTGTCCCTCTTCCCCAAAAGAACATTTTTTTTAAAAAAAAAATTCTTATCCCCAAAACCCCTCTGGCCTCAATGTTGCCTGTAGTTCATGCCATCAACCCTGGAGCTTCTTGGCCCTACAAATGTATGGATTAGAAATTGTTACTCGGTGCAGAGGGAAAGACACTCTTCACATGAACAAAGCTGCTATGGCTTCTTAGTCAGAGATCTGAAAGGACACTTTGAGGTTGCTAAACAGGTTCTAAGATTGAGACACTGGCAGGCGTCAAGCCCTAGGTACAGTTTGGGCAAGGAGATGAAAGATGACATTACAGATACCCATTTGCGTACAGCCAAGCTGTCATTGGCCCATTTCCAGCTCCTTTGGTTTGAAGGCTGGGTTGCAGTCAATTTTTCTCTCTCTTGTA
This sequence comes from Vipera berus, assembly GCF_964194415.1. Taxonomy (NCBI): domain Eukaryota; kingdom Metazoa; phylum Chordata; class Lepidosauria; order Squamata; family Viperidae; genus Vipera; species Vipera berus. The sequence goes on along the minus strand of NC_138202.1, from coordinate 218,658,791 downwards.
AATAAAAGTGGGGATTAGCACTTAAAGGCAGACACACATGCAAATCTTCCTTTATTATAAGTTTTTATGAAGAGCAATATATCCTAGTTGTGCTGGCTAGCATTTTTTCAAGCAAAATTGAGGGCATGACCAAGGTAGCAGGTATTGCCTGTCTTCTTTGCTATTTCTTAATTTCATTTCTTGCAGTGTACTTAAAAAAACAAAACTTAAAGGGGTGCCCAGAGAATCATTTAGATTTCTTTTGTCTTCTCTTAAGACAGTTCAGAAGAAAAACGACTGCCTAATTTGTGTCTGTGTTTGTCAGTCAACTAAGCTATTTTAATATATTTTCCCTCCTTTATGTTGTCAACAGCTGATTATAAGGAGAGCTTTAACACCATAAACAATATTGAAGAGATAGCCTATAATGCCATCTCCTTCACTTGGGACATTAATGATGAAGCAAAGGTAAGTGCCAAGGCTCTTTATTTTTATTTATTTTTTATTTAATTCCATTTATATCCCGCCCTTCTCCGAAGACTCAGGGCGGCTTTACAAACTTAGCAGTAGCCTTCATTCTATGTATATGCCTGCTTGTTAGGGCTTACACACACACACCAAGCGGCATTATTACAAAGTCAGCTTAATTGCCCCCAACAATCGGGGTCCTCATTTTACCTACCTCGGAAGGATGGAAGGCTGAGTCAACCTTGAGCCTGGTGGGACTCGAACCTGCACTAATTGCAGGCAGCTGGTGTTACTTAAGGAGGCATTAGCCCACTGCTCCACCAAGGCTCTTTATTCCCGATGCTTTTGAGTATTAAGGAAAGAAAGGGAAAGCTTAAGTTGAGAGCCAGTTCTCTCTAACAGGTAAGCCACCAAGCTAGAAAAATGTGAATTCTAGTCTCACCTGAGGCATGAAAGCCAGCTGGTGACTTTCGGCCAGTCACTCTGTCTTAGCCTATGACGTCAGGCTTGGATGACAAGCTGGTTAGCCAATTCCTGTCCTGAATCAATGGTTGGTTGGTCCAAAAAAAAAAAAAAAGCAGATTCTGCACTTGTGGGAAAACACTAGGAAGAAAAGAAAAGTTCTCTTGAAAACAAACTATGATGAAATAGCGACTAAAAGATTGCCAAAAGCTTTCTGGGAAAATAAAGTTTGAAGCTGATGAAAGCATCACAGCTTTGATTATGAAATGGCACGAAGCCCCCCCCAAAAAAGGTAAGCCTTTTCTGACTACTTCCCCCCCCCCCCCCGTTGCCTCTGGATTTAGTCTGATCAAAAAAAGCATTGGGCCTTTTCGGTATTCTTCCAGCAGAAGACAAGGTGGTTGGTTCAGCATCTGAGACTGTTGTTCTTGTTCAAACACATAGCTTTCAGTCATTTCAGTTTAAACAGAGGTGTGTTTGCAGGCTGGAACTTGTAGTCCTCTGCAAACAGTCCATCTCCTCCACCAAGTGTCCTTGCATGTCAGTTGAATGGAGTCATCCTTTCATTTTCCATTTGCTCTGTGGATATCACTAGATAGACTTATGGTGATGTCACCTATGGAACTTTCCCTGTGTTTCGATACGGAGCTTTCAGGGAATGCTGGGCAACCTAATTTGCCACTCTGAGTCTCCTTGAACAGGCGGCCTACACATTTAATAAAAATAAATAAATAATTCTCATATTTATTAGATGTTCAAAAGGGAAGCAAAATTTGATCAATGTGCAATAGCCAAAATTGTGTTATCCTATTAAGAAGGGTTTTCCAAGCCATCAGTTTGATCTCGATTGGCAAAACCTCTTGGCTAGTTCAAAAATATTCTCAACTTTGGCAAAAAAAAAGATATTCAGAGTTATTTGAGTTATTAAAAGAATTCTCAAATGATTCTGAAATAATTTCTTAGAATTTGGGGGGTGGGTTTCACACTGGAAGCCCATCCATGCTCATGATGGGCTTAACTGTTTCTAAATTCACCAAGGTGTCTTGGGACATTTCTATCATGTCCTAGATGCAGCAGTGATCTAGGTCTCTTCTAGCAATGTATAGCTTAGGGAAGCTGTTTTTAACTGGTACCTGTCCAGGTGCATTACTCTCCAATTCCCATAAACATTAGCCAATATAGTCAAAAATTTTGTTCATTTTGGCTGAATATGTGAATTGAAGACCAATGTATGTGGAATGAATTTGGGTAGAAAAGGCTTGTCTAATCTGCTATGAGTCCTATAAAGAGCAAGTATAGATCGTGGAAAGGGCAGCTGTGGAAAGGATCTTTTCACCAGGAATCCATTTGGAGCTAATAGAATCCTGACCTGATAGAGGATTTAATTGCAATGGGGAACTAGAAAGCGGCGCTCTTGAAATCCAGTGGCAAATTCAGAGGTTTATTAATGTAAAGAGTATTTTTTTAAAAAAACTAAATAGATCGAACAGTGACTTTATACACCTTTAGTTTTATTTATTTATTTATTTATTTATTTATTTATTTATTTATTTATTTTTATTTTAATTCCATTTATATCCCGCCCTTCTCCGAAGACTCAGGGCGGCTTACAAGCTTAGCAGTAGCCTTCATTCTATGTATATGCCCTAATAAGCAGGCATATACATAGAATGAAGGCTACTGCTAAGCTTGTAAGCCGCCCTGAGTCTTCGGAGAAGGGCGGGATATAAATGGAATTAAAATAAAAATAAATAAATAAAACTAAAGGTGTATAAAGTCACTGTTCGATCTATTTAGTTTTTTTTAAAAAATACTCTTTACATTAATAAACCTCTGAATTTGCCACTGGATTTCAAGAGCGCCGCTTTCTTTCCTGAAGAATTTCGGGCTGGGTTTTTTTCAAGGTCTGTCTCTTGCTAGGGATCAAAAGAAGAATCTGTCTTGCACGGTTCTGTGTATACCTCTATTTAGGAGAAGCTGCTAAATAATTACAAAAAATAGCATCCTGAATATGACCAGTATGCCAAGACTTTCTGAATAGTAATTCTGGCCTCCTCGTGTGTATACATATCTATGTGTACATATAGGGGAATATGGAGACAGCCTTGAGGAAGGAAGTGTTAAGTAAACATCAGTTTAGCCCTGGTGTAATAAAAAAAACCCTCACGATAATCCTGACCTGTTTCTGTTTAGTATCGGAGAGAAACTCTGATAGGTTTTCAAGATTCTCCTGCTATTATGCCCTATAACAATAAAGTAGAGTTCCGGTATACCTTGCATTTCCTGTTCCCACAGCTGCAGCACCTGTAACAGATGTACAAGAAGGACTACAGCATTTCAAGATGCATTTCTGGCTGCATGTGTGTGTGTGCATGTGTGGGGGGAAGACTGCTGCTGTTTCAAATGTCATTCCTCATCTCCTCTCAAACAAAACAAAATTTAGCACAGAAGCTTTATGTTGGAAAGAAATTACGTCTGTCTCTGCATCAACAGAATAACTTTCTAAAAATGTCTACGGAGATTGTCAGTCATCCAGGTCATAGTTGTCCCAAAAGTGCTTTTTTTCCGAAAGCGCAACTGGATGAGAAGACGTTTCGCTTCTCATCCAAGAAGCTTCTTCAGTTCTGACTTAAATCCTTCCATCTGCCACCGTTCAGTCAGAACTGAAGAAGCTTCTTGGATGAGAAGCGAAACGTCTTCAAGGAAAAACAAAGTACAGTTACCTTTTGAAAAAAGCACCTTTGGGACAACTTTCTTAAAAATTGAATAAAATGGGACCAAATGTGGCAAGAGAAACCAACAAAAGAAAAATGAAATTTGGAAATAGGGTGGATATGGCCAGGGTCTGTGGGGAAAAGAAATCCAGGAAAATTTCCCCAGTGCTTTCCTATGGGGGATGCAATCAGTCTGTGGCGGGTTGCTGATTCCTCCATTCCAAATCCCTCTCTGTCTTCCTTCCTTGTTTTGTGGCCTTGTGCAGTCCTATTATTAAGGGGTTGGGAAGAAGTCCAGAAGCCATTTCTGCATCTTCTCCTTGCTCGTTTGGAACAAAGAAACATTTATAAAATCTATAGGTGAGAAGGAGCAGCTAATTCTCAAGTATCACCAAATGGGATTTGGAGTTGGACTACCTTGTAAATCAGCTTCCCTTTCTGGATGCGTAACTTTTTCCTACATTGCTCTAGATCAGGCGTAAGCAACCTTGGCTCTTTTATGACTTGTGGCTCAGGAATTCTGGGAGTTGAAGTCCACGACTCATAAAAGAGCCAAGGTTGCCTACCCCTGTTCTAGATCCTGAATTCAAAAGTATGGTTTCCAAAGCAGTTCTAATGACATCACTACATTCAGACCAAGAGTTATTTGTTGAAGAATAGTACATCACTGGAACTCCATGTACACAAACCGTAGTATTGATGGCAGTGATTGTATATTTGATTGAGAGGATAATATTTTTCATAGTTAGTCAGAAGGATCTATTTCAGTAGGATCTATTCTCAACTAACAGTTTTTAGGACTGCAATGTCAGTCTTTCTAGAGCAGGGGTGTCAAACTCAATTTCATTGAGGGCCGCATCAGCATTGCGGTTGCCCTCAGGGGGCCAGGTGGGTATGGCCAGGGTGGGCGTGGCCTACTGGGTGGGCATGGCTAGAGTGCGTATGGCCTACTGGGTGGGCATGGCCAGCTCTACATCGTTCGCATCAAGGGTGCCTATGGGGGCCTGGGCAGGAGTGGGACAGATCTGAGGGTCTCTGGCAGAAGGAGGGTCTCTGGGCCAGGGCCAAGGCAGTGGGGGCCGTTCCCTCACTGTTTCCAGGATGGCTTCGCGGGCCACATGAAACCACTTTGCGGGCCGGATCCGGCCCCCGGGCCTTGTGTTTGACATGTCTGTTCTAGAGGGTTATCATAAAATGTTAATCATAATCTGATACCTGGATTAAAATCTCTGTTTAGCTTTGAATAATTCACTTTCTTGGTGCGTTAAACCACATTCTCTCAACCTGTTCCCTTCATCTCTGTCTGCACTACGACTTGACTTTTGCCTTTTTAGGTGTCTTTTAATAGGTATACTTCCAAACAGAGCAGTAGGCTGTTGCCACGCACTATATTTATTTTGCAAAATCTGTGAGGCTCCTAGGCCTTTATATAAACATAATGTCCAAAGTACTGGGCTAGAAAGTAAGAGATCATGAGTTCAAGTTCCACCTTAGCCAAGAAAGCCAGCTGGGTGACTTTGGGCCAGTCACTCTCTCTCAGCCCAACTCATCTCACAGGGCGGTTGTTGTGTGGAAAATAGGAGAAGGAAGGTGTGTTGGATATGTTTGCCACCTTGAGTTGTTTGTAAAAATAATAAAGGCAAGATACAAATAAAAAAATGAATTAAAAGTCACTTACATATAAAAAAGTTGGGTGAGGTAGGAGACTGTGAAGACTGAGCAATATATTCCTTAACAGTCAAGCAACAACATAAGGAAAGCCTCTGTTGTGTATGTTCCCTGCCTCACCCCCCCCCAATCTCCACTCCCCCCCACACTTTGAATGCTTCAGAAAACATGAGAATCACAAGATTGTTGCCCTTTCCTTAGCTGCACCTGACAGATGATCTGGGCAAATGTTCAGAAGAGAGGAAATGGAAGGCTTTCACAGTTGAATTTGGCAGGGGACTCTTTAAGGAAGGATTTGTGGGCAAAGGAGGAGGTGATTAGGGGATGGGCATGAAGCGGTTCCAAATCTTTATTGCTAAATAAATATTCCCCCCTCATCATGTAAGCCTGATGTGTTTATCCTTCCAGTACGTCAGCATATGCTGATGCTTAAAATGGCACAATTATGAAGCAGATATCAAATGGCAAGGTTCCCTGCATGGCAATCTAAAACATGGTATTAATTGTATTGCCCTTTTTTTTAACTGAACTACTTTTTTAGGAGTAATTGAAATTCAGTAGTCACTGGAGCCCAAGTTGAAAGAACCACCTATTTGTTCATTTCTGCATCATGCAAATTCATCTGGTGTGCCTCTTAAATAAACTCTGAGAACAGGTAGAAATACGCCAAAGTCTAGCAAACAAATAATCCATCTTGATAGGTAGCTGCAGGATGCTTGAAACCTTCTAAATGCTGGCAGAATATGTAAGTGTTACACTGTAAGTTGATAGTGGAAGGAGCATGGGCATCGATGACCAAAAATGTACATGTTGCACTGCAATTCTATACATGCCTATTCAGTGATAAGCTATTGTACATATTATATGAGTCTTACTATAAGTTGGAGGTAGTGGTACAAGTTTGCATGTGGACAGTCTAATCCTAAATTATGTGTGCATATGTAACATGGCAAACATAATTCCTGTGTTCTTTTGTTTCATGTCAGCTAGAGTGAGACCTCGCAAGATGGTGGATAAGGGTGAGATGATGATTCAGAGCCTTTGAGAGAAATGAAGGGGTTTGGGCTTCATGTCATCAAGGTTGTCCCTACGATGTCCCAGGATCAATCTATCAATTGCTTAGTACCTGTCAGGTGTGAAGAGTCAAGACCACACATTAAATTCTAGTTACGCTGATTTATTGCTCATGCCTATACATAGGAATCTAGTCAACTAACGTTCAGCACTAAATTGGCACTAGTAAGGGTTAATGGAATTCAAGAGGGGTTGGAGTTAGAACGTAAGGATTCCAGGCTGATTCCTCTCTTGACTCTGCCCTCAGGCTATGCCTGTCCTTCTCCTATACTACCAATGAACATACTGGTAGCAATCTTCTCTCCTCAAACATTCTCTAGGTATATTGATAAAATCGAGATAGTTGAGACACGTCATTATACTATCCTAATGTCCTTAGATGAAGTAATTAAAATAGCTGTTTGTTATAGTGAAATGTATATAGTGGAGTTTTATATACATAGGTTGGCCTAATTGTAAAGACTCATAGGAGCAGTCCATTGATCCTTTTTTGGAGAAATATGGCCTTCACTTCAAAAAAGAATGATGTTGAACATCCTTTCCCATTTTCTGTTTCTATATTTTGCTGAAAGTAACAATCATCCTTGACTATATTTTCTGGCTGGGAATTATAGGAATTGTGATCGAATAGTTTTGGCGTCAAAGTATTAGGAAAGGCTGCTGCAGAACAGTTATAAATACTCCCCTTTTCTTTTGTCAAAATGACCAAGTATATATATATATATATATATATATATTTTAAAAAGGGATTCTAATTGAGTTTGATCTTATAATATTATCAAATAGCAGGAAGCAAAAACCATTTCCCATAACTATTTTGGACTGCTGTGTTTCTTATTTAATCTTTTCCTCCTTCTTCAGAGAGAACAGATTTGACAGTGATTCTTGATCAGATTACTGGTAGACAGAGCAGCAATTCTTTCTTAGCACTCTGATCTTATCAGGAAGAGATCTAGCCAATTTCCACGATTTTCATTACATGGTTCATTTGACTGCTCCATTTATTTATTTTTAATTACCAGACAAAGACTTTTATGTGGTGCTGTGGTGCTGTGAAAGTAGAGAGAAAAGCTGAGTTTAAGTGAGGTCCTTACTACATTTCTTGTGTGGCAAATCACAATAACTACATTTCTTGTGTGGCAAATCACAATAACAAGTTTTGCATTAAAGGATATTATGAATTGGCTGGAAAGCCATCATTTAGTTTGGAGAAACTTCATTTAACGCCATTGTTAGATTGGCACCAATGTGTGACAGGTATGAATTCAGTGGTGCTTTGGAGATGAGTGGAAGAACCAGCTAGGAAATAAAAATATAAGCAGTCCTTTGAGATGAGCTTGATCTCCGTATAGGCTCTTGGCAATCATCTGGAAATGGTTTCTTACTGCTTTCCTTCTGAGGTGTTTATTTCGGACTTCTCAGCTTAGCCTGTAATCCTTAGCTTTCCTAATGATCTCCTGCCTAACTACTAAGTAAGTTACACCCCACTTTGCCTTTTCAGAATTAGTCACAAGTCAACTGGGTTACAAAATGGAGAGTAGAAGGGAAACAGATATAATATGAATTAATTAGAAAGGAAGGTCAAAGGACATACTGAGAATAAAAAGAAATCAGGAAAGATTCATGACAGTCCATAGGGCAGCTTACACCAAGATGCTATCCTTGAGGGATCTAGCCAGCACCAAGTTGAGAAAAGCAATTCTGTAAAAATAAATATGAACATATTTATAGCCTGGTTCTTAAAGTGGTGTACAATATTGGTCTTTTCCACTCTCTTCTTCCTCCTCAACTATTCCCACTTTTCTCATTACAAGGTTTGTATCTCAGGGCCATTTGGCATCTTACAGCAGATTATTGCTTCATCATTTTGTAGTGGGTTTGAAAACAAGCCCACAGTACTCTCATTTTTCTAAACAAAGTTGCAGGTTTCCAAATAATTAGCCTTAGGTGACGCTTGTGGCAATAAGCTTCTAAAAATGTATGGAGTAAAAGCTAGGTTGTCTTTCTCCTTGAAATGTCTTCTGTTGGTGAATTCTTGAATGGTGGGCTCCTTAGCTTTGATAAGCTTCTTTGTTAGCTTCTTTGCAAAGCTAGGGGTAAGAGAGGGATAAAAGTGTTGGAATATATACCATCACACCTGTTTATATCTATCTCATTGGAGAAATGAAGCTATTACTCCAGATGATTGTCGTCATCAGTTTGTCAATGTCTAAATTGTAGATCTTGTTGTGTGTTCTTTTGCCCAGCAGAGGGTGTGTGCAAATCAAAAGACCCTTGTTGGAAAAGACCATCACACCTGTTGGAAACACAGACTGGGAAATTCTATATCATAGGGTGCTGCAAACGGCCATAAATGGCAGGCGGTTGCAGAGTGCCCAAAATGCAGTCACATGATAGGGGTGGGGGGGGGTGGGACTCGGACATACATTTGGATTTGGGTTATAAGTAGCTTTTTCAGAGTCCATTGGAACTTTGAATGATCACATTTCAAAGACTACTTATGCAAGCCAAATTCCATTCCTTAGTACAAACTTCGTAAGAGAAAAAAAACTCCACACCATGTTAAATAGTGATTATATCATGAAGAGAGCCAATTTAGGGTAGTGGTGAAGGCATCAAGTTAGAGATTTGGAGTTCTACTCTTGCCTTAGTCACAGATCCAGCTGGGTGATACTCTCCTGCAATCCTAGGCAGAAAAAGGTCATGGCAAGTCACTTCTGAAAATCTTGCCAAGAGAATTGCAAGAACTAGTTTAGGCAGTTGCCAGAGTCAACACTGATTCAAAGGCAATCCCCGTCCAAAGGAAAAGAAAAGAGAGAAAGAGAAAGAAAGAGAAAGAAAGAACCCTGCATATGTTATAGTAATTGGCTCAGTGGGTTAGGACGCTGAGCTTGTCGATCAGAAGGTCGGCAGTTTGGCGGGTCGAATCCCGAGGGCCGCGTAACAGAGTGAGCGCCTGTTACTCGTCCCAGCTTCTGCCAACCTAGCAGTTCGAAAGCATGTAAAAATGCAAGTAGAAAAATAGGGACCACTGCGGTGGGAAGGTAACAGCGTTCCGTGTGCCTTTGACATCTAGTCATGCCGGCCACATGACCACAGAGACGTCCTCGGACAAATGCTGGCTCTTCGGCTTTGAAACAGAGATGAGCACCGGCCCCTAGAGTCGGAAATGACTAGCACGCATGTGCGGGGGAACCTTTACCTTTACCTTTACATATAACAAAATCCAACCTCTAGTTAATAGAAAGAATGATCACTATGGTATGTATAAAAACCTATATGGAATTCCTATACCTACAAGTCATTAAATTTATCCCATTACAGGGTACTGTATCATCTTATTTTTAGACCCAAAATCCTTTTCAAAAATAGATAAATTAATATGCTGGACCCATTCCTTAAAATAAGGAAAGTGACTTTCTTCTGTAGCTACATAGAATTATCTTCTTCATTGTACCCCACTTAAAAGAGTCAAAGTCTGCATGAGATGACAAATTGCACGATTTAGAATATAGTTCAGTATCATATTGAACTCCTTAAATACCACGTTTCTTTCCAAAGTTGTATTAATATAGGTATTAATTTGAAACCAAAACAAAGCTGTAACAGAACAAGACCAAATCATGTGAGTTAAAGAATATTCAAATTTCTTAGACAGCCTAAGACAGCCTAAGACATCTGCTGATCATCCCTTTTTACTCATTTTAAAATAATATTTTAAATTTAATTCTTAAATCATGGGGAATGTATTTCACCTTTTTAAACAAATGGACCTATTGATTTCCCAAAATTGGATATTGTAATACAAAAAGCAGATACAGAGTGGGGCAGAACAGAGACTTCCCCCCTCAATGGGGCCCACTATCACTTCTTCCAAAAACTCCTTTGCTCGGCATGTGGTAGAGGCAACTGATAGAATTAGGCATCATCAGCCACAAATCTCATCCTCACTGTTAGTGTTTTTCTCTTGATTGTGATGGCATCTTAAACCAGTTACTTCAGACTGGAGAAAGTATAGCAGATTGGACAAAGTTAGCCAATAGATTGGCTGGCTGGTGAATTCTGGGAGTTGAAGTCCACATGCCTTAAAGTTACCAAGGTTGGAAAAACCTGAAATAGGGAAAGAAGAGACCAAAGATTCCAAGATAGTGCAACACATTTTGCTTATTCCTTGCAGCCCAGAATAAACTTATCTTGGGTTGGCAAAGAGAGCCAAGAGTCTGGCTGTGTGGGAGAGAGCAGGAAGAAAGGGAAGGAGTTCTTATTTAAGAGGCACTGTAGCCTGATATGGAAAAACCTCTTATTTTTAATCCCTCCTTCCCAATAGTTGATCTACCACTGTAAGCTTAAAAATGAAATAAAATGGATCTGACTTATATTACCAATTAGCCATTGGGCTGAAGTGTGTTCTTGCAGGCACAACCTTGTGTAGAAAGATTTTCAGAACGGCATGGAAATCCAGAAAGCAAATGGGAACTGCTAAGAGGCTAGAAATAGCTCAGACTTTCATATTTTCATGGCCAGTATCACTGATCTGACACAGATGACTTGGCTGCCTTAGGGACAAATGCATCACCCAGACAAATGGCTTTAGTGGATTATTTGTATTCTCTATAAAGCTGATTGAGGAGTCACCTAAAAATGGTTGCAACCACACATCTTATTGTGCTTTAAGTTTATCTGTTACCACTGGGTGGATTTGGAATCCAGGTTTATAATTTCCCACAATTTTTCTTATCAATGCAATGTTGAATCCTTAGAGGTACATTCAGAGGAACCAAAGGACATGTCATGGCCCAGTGGATTGGCAAAATGGCATCTTTGCTGGGCTATTAGTGTTTAGGATTTTGGCAACTGCTCCCCAGTATTAGTCCTGATCCCAATTAGAAGAATTCAAGTTTCACCCTGTGGCACAACGGTCATCCACAACCACCTATTATTATGCTATACAGGCAGTCCTCGACTTACGACCACAATTGAGCCCAAAATTTATGTTGCTAAATGAGACATTTGTTAATTGAGTTCCTGCCCCCCATTTTACAACCTTTCTTCCTACAGTAGTTAAGTGAATCACTGCAATGTTAAGTTAGTAACAAAACTGTTAAGTGAGTTTGGCTTCCCCACTGGCTTTGCTTGTCAGAAGGTTGCAAAGGTGATCACGTGAGCCCGGGACACTTCAACCATCATTAATATGAGTTAGTTGTCAAGTGTCTGAATTTGATCATGTGACCATGGGGATGCTACAATGGTCACATGTGTGAAAAATAGCCATAAGTCACTTTTTTCCAGTGCTGTTGCAATTTCAGTCACTAAACAAACTGTTGTAAGTCGAGAACTACCTGTACATATAGAGGCGACTCCAACCAGCCTGTGGCACAGGGTGGGTAAGTTATGACTAGACAGAAAGTTATGACTATGACAGAAAGCAGGACAAGAAGCAATGGATGGAAACTAGTCAAGGAGAGAAGCAACCTAGAACTAAGGAGAAACTTCCTGACAGTTAGAACAATTAACCAGTGGAACAACCAGCCTCCAGAGGTGGTGAATGTTCCAACACTGGAGGTTTTTAAGAAGAGACTGGACAGCCATTTGCCTGAAATGGTATAGGGTGTCCTGCCTTAGCAGGGGGTTGGACTAGATGACCTCCAAAGTCCCTTCCAACTTATTATTATTATTATTATAGTTGGCAGGCTGGATGAGACCTCCAGTGATGTGGTGGCATCATCAAATAAAGTGGGCCTAACATTTTCTTTTCACCATTGTGAACACTTAAAGGTAGAAATTAGAACAATTCCTCTCTCAGAGGACCACTGCTCCAATTTTCATTTGTATTTGACTTTAACTCAAAAATTGTACTGGTAAAATTTAGCCATTTTGCTGATCAATGTGGCACAGTTTGGGAGTTTTTGTTCAATGGAGGGCCTGAAGCAATGCAACTTCTCAGAGGCTTTCTGTTTTCATTCCAGCCCTGACCTTGGCACCAAAGAGAGAGGGGAAAAAATGTGCTGGCAAAATATGGTCATTTTGTGAATAGATTTCAGCAGTGCAGTCTCCAGAGAAACAGGATAGGATGCTGGAAACAGTTTCAGGCTTCTCCTCTGTGTTATAGAATTATTTAGAATCATGTAGGATTCTCTTAAAAGTAAAAATGGAGGAAAGCAGCTCAATCATTACAGTTAATATACTGATTATATCAATGCACTCCTTTAGATTATGAGGTCACTTACAGCTGTAAGGATGTTTTTTCTCGTGACACACTCAGTCACATGGATCTTCAAAATAAGGTGTTGCCCCTTTTTTCTGCAAAACCAGTTTGGTTAGGATGAAACTAGATGAGAGACATATGGATGAGTCAGTCACACTTGGCATTTGTAATAATTCAGATTGTAGCCTAGGCATTAGCAGTCTTCTACACATTTCCTTGGATATAAATTCTAATGTGTTCAGTGGAATGTGCTGAGAATAACCGTGCAGAGGATTGCAACCTCTTGTTCCTTCTTCCTTGTATTTGCAGTTCACAGCCTTCTGATCGTTGCTTTGAGTAGGTGATCTTTGTGCATTGTTCCCTCTTTTCCCATTTCCATTTGAAATGTAATTTTTTTTTAAACAAGGTAAAAGTTTCCCTGTCCAGTTGTGTCCGACCCTGTGTGTGGCGCAGTGTTCGTCTCTGTTTCTTAGCTGAGGGAGCTAGCATTGTCCGAAGACAATTTCTGTGATCATGTGATGCACATGGCTATATGCCAAAAGTGCATGGAACACTGTTACCTTCCCATCGAAGTGGTACCTATTAATCTACTCACACTTGCATGCTTTCAAACTTCTAGGTGTTAAGCAAAGGTTTTATTAGATTGCTCTCTCTTAATATGTTTTTGGGGACATCTGTTAACTTATGGCATTTTCCAGCTAAAGAACAAGTAAAAATATTTCCACATGCAAAGCAGTCTCTTCTTACTTGCCTAGGCTTACAGGTAGAAGGCCCAACACAAAAGAAAAATGGGATGATGAGGGAAGAGAAAAAAAATCAAATTCTGCCATAGTTTTAATATAGCAATCAAGCATCCATCTGGAATGAAAATAGTTAAAGAGCCGTATGAGCTAACATCTTAGCATTCAATGAAATGACCTGTTATCTTCCCAGGTTCCTCTCTAAAGAACTACAATCTTGTGAAATGGCTGGTGCTCTTCAAACTGAACCACTAAAAATCCTTGCTTATCCCTGATCTCTCTGTGCTGAATTCTTTTCTGCTGCTTTGAATCTCTATGTCTTAATAAAAAAGAAAAGTGCCTGATAGGATGCAGTTCCAATTATTTGGGATGACAAGCACCAAGAAACTGATAGCTAACCACAATATGTTTAATTAGCTAAAGCTAGTTAGCTTTCATAACTTTGCTCTTCTTAGATAATGAAGATGTATGAGAAGCTGCAGTTTAACCAGCTAGTAATCTTTTTTCCCTTATAAAGCACCTGTGTGTGCTTTAATTCTAGTCTAATTGCAACATGCTGCAGCCAATATAATCTCCAAAATGAGTAAGATTTATAACTCCCACCACCAAAGCCAGGCAACCCAGTTCTGTTCAGGTGTACACCAGGGAGAAAGCTTGTTTGAATTTAGCAAGGTTTAATCTCTGGAAAATATATGGCACAGTTTTAATCATAACAAATCAAATGTGTTTACTCAGAAATCAATCTTAGAGAATTTGGCATGACCTACTGTGTAGGATGTGTGCATAGGATTATCTGTGTATATATGCAATCCTAACTGATCGGTTTACTGAATAAAGCTTGCAACCTTTACTTCAACCAAGAGTGAGAAACAGCCAGGCCCAAGGGGTGGATTCTGGCCCAGGCTCTCTCCCATGGGCTGAACTTCATTTAAATTGGGGCAGGAGCCAAGCCCTGCATTGCAGGAATGAGGCATCAGGGCTTTGAAGCAACTTTCTTAGTTCCTTGAAACAGGCCTTGTAGTTCTTTCTTGCCCTACAGCAGGGGTAGGCAACCTCGGCTCTTTTATGACTCATGGACTTCAACTCCCAGAATTCCTGAGTCAGCATAGCTGACTCAGGAATTCTGGGAGTTGAAGTCCATGAGTCATAAAAGAGCCGAGGTTGCCTACCCCTGCCTTACAGTGAGAGGAGCACCTTTAAAGGCTGGATCCAAAGCAGTTGACTTCTACTGCCAGGGTCCCTACTACTGGTAGACTGACTACAGGATCAGCTGTCTGCACTTTCCTCCAGGGATAAAAGGCAGGTGTTTGCAGCTGGGCTCCCCTCAGGCCCTCTGGCTTGGCCCAGATTGTGAGCAAGACAAGGGAGGGGCCATGCGTCACCCAGAAGTTTCCCATAAACTGTGTTTATTCACTCACTCTCTTTTCATAGATGACAACATTACTCTGAGTGTGGGTTATATGAAAAGAATCTTCATAATTAAAGTTTATTTCAACAGTTCATGGCACTGGATTGTCAAATATCTTGCAAGCGCTATTTTTTTTATATAGGCTCTCCATCCTTCTTACTGGGAAACTGCTTGCCTGTATCTGGAAGACTCCAAATGGGTTTCCTCGCTATGAACAACAACCTTTGAAACCTAGTTAAGTGGGACTTGCTGGATAAATTCTTTTAATCGTATTTCTAAACTTTAATAACTCTTGTAGCTGCTGTCCCAAAAAAGAACCCCTCAGTTTTACCTCACATTTAATTGCATTGGCAAGAGAATTTTTCTGGTTGGTTGATTGTCTGTCTATATATTTATCTATCTGTCATCTGTCTATTATCTGTTCCCTTGTTTACCATGGGGATAAAACATTTTCCTCACAGTTAAGGTAGTTAATTTTTACTGAATATACTTGATTATTTTTCCTGTAACTTAACAGAACTGTCCCAAGTTCATTACCTTTTTCTTCAAACATTTAACCTCTAATAAATCTCTCATGAGCTGCTTTTGTTTTCAGACTTGGCCTCACAATCTTTTCCCATCAAATTTCCCTCAAACTAGAAAGTTTCCTGTGCTCCTTTCAAGAAGAACCAATTCAAATGGTCATTTTCCAATTGTCTGACAGATCTTTTCATGGTTTAAAAATCTCACCACTTACATTCCTCATGAGCTGTCTAATTGCTATTAAAGCCGTGACTTTACCTTCTGACCAATCCAAATTGACTTTTACAATATGTCAATCATTTTCCAAGTTCCAGCTTGGATCTTCTTTTCCTATCAATCCTAATTAAACCACCCTATTGCCTCCTGTCTATTGCAGACTAACAAAAATAGATTTCTGGTTCTCCGTCTATATTAAAATTCCTCTCAAAGGCTACTTATGGAATACAGTGATTGTTAATGAATATATTCTTTCAGGTTTCTCTTTGGCTGCTGCTAAAAAATTTTGTAGCCTAGATTGTATCAACTACTTCCTGGATCTGCTAAATGTACAAAATATCTCCCATGGAATTATCCACATTAGATCTGCTGACATGGTATTTCTAGGCAATTGGATAGAGGTACAGGAGTATAATTCCCATTTATTAAAACTCATTGAATGAATAATTCTCATCATTCTTAAGTGTGGGAAAAATATTACAAAGCGAACACACCCACTTACCTAGGCAGACTTATGGCATATTAATTTACCTCTGTGAATATTTTTCCCTTGCTGTTACAGATGCTGTTCTTCCATTAGGTTTTCACGGAATGCTGTGTATCTATGACTGTTTTCTTCTGGTAAAACCACTGTTCCTGTTTTACATATTACTATCTTGTGAGAGAGATGCTTTAAAATTTCGTAGATCTAATTTCTTTTTAGTTCGGCTACTTGCTCAGAATTGCTATAGGAACTTTCTGTGAGCTATATTGACAGGGAAGGGAGCTCCAGAAATTGATCAATCAATCAAACGTGTAATTATAGTCATAGACCTGCATAAATTGAAATCCCAGTACAGGTAATGTACAGCAGACGGGCTCACGTTTAGGGAAAGCATCTCTAAAGTTAAATCTGAATTGTGCATAGGTGTCCTTTCGAAATTCTCCACACGTTTTGAGCAGTAAAGTGATGGTGATGCTGGGGGTTAATTTGAATGATGGTTGTTGTTGTTTTTTTCCTTCTTGAAGAGGAATAGGAGTCATTCAATATTTTTTTATGGGAGGATTTATCAAGAACAGTGAGAGGGGCAAGCTTTGTTTAGTGTTTACTGGCTGTTCTTAAAAGCAAAAATGACAGCCGAACAACAGACTGATAGTTTTACCCCCTTTTTTGTTTGCTTTCTAATATTCTACTTGACCTCCCCGCAATGTCCCAAGAGAAAAATAAATGAGTATAATGAGACAAGAAATTTATGCTCATCTCTGCAGAAAATACTTGCAGGCATCTTGAGATATGTTGAACTCTTTAATTTTGTTGTTGAAATGTAGTATCTCTGGTTAATAGTGTGATAGAGTAGTGTATAAGCTTCTCTAAGGCCTCCTCTTTTCTTATTCTGTGAAGGATAATGATTCCATGCATGTAGCAGTTCTTATGTGCATGCATTGAGCAATTTTCCAATAATAAATGCCCTGTGGATATCTGAGTTTCTCAAGAATTGTCAGATCTGTCTGCACAAGTAGGACCTCAAAATGCATCAGCACGTACACTTGTATATAGTCTCCCCCTTCCTAAATCCGCATTTGAGGAGCAAATGATAGAAAATGTTTATCAAAACCCACAAGCCAATTTTCATATATCTAAGAATGCGGAATAGTCCTCTAAAACCAGTAAGACTGTCATAACAGGAATCTTGCTGTACAGGCTGTACAACTTCACCAGCTGCATGATTCTTCAGCAACTTTTGGGTGGGAAATACCTAGCATAGTCACCTAGCTTTCTTTCTTTTCCCTTCAAAACACAGATTCAAGATTCTTTCCCTACCCAAAAGCATCCATTTTCTTAATTTCACTTTTTTAAAAAAAAATTATGAGGCTATTCAAGTGACTCAAAATACTCCTATCATGTTTTGTTAATCCAATTTTACAAAAAGAAACGTATTTTAGATGGCTATCTCAAAGTTTGCTGAGACACCTCTCTTATCCTTGCTTTTTGTAAAGCACAAAAATGACCAGGAAAAGAGCTTATAATCACTACAAAATGTAGCATTTATAGTTGGCTTCTATTTGCAGACAAGGGGAAGACCTCAAAATGATTTGTCACTCTGATATTAACAAGACAGGTGGGCTTGCTTTCAGGCCTAGTAAGCGAGGGGACTGACACATATTTGGTTGTTTAGAAGTTTGCAACAAGGCCTTTGGAAAGGTTGCTTTGAGCAACAGGTTATAGAATATGGAGCATTTGGTTGACCATGTGGCTCTCATTGCATTCAAACTGGTAGTTTGTTTTTCTTCACAATGCCTTTTATGCCTTGAGTGATTCAAAACTTTGTCTCCCGGCCCAGCTTATTTAAGTTCAAAGAACCCGATATCAATTTTAATAGGTAATAATCCCCCAGATATTAGATCTGTTTTGTTTTTTCACTCAGTGCATGTGAATGATTATTGGAAATAAGAGGATGTGGCTTCTAAGGAAAAATGCATGTGCCCGAGTTGTTAGATATTATTATTGTGTAGCAGGATAGTGTGGTAGTTAAGAGTTGATACCGACTTGATAGCACATAATCAGTTAATCAGTGGGGTAATAATAACATGGAACTATACCACATATAGGGAACATGATGGCTCAGCAGTTAAAGATGCTGAGCTTGTCAGCTGGAAAGTAGCCTGGGTTTGAGATCCAAGTGCTGTGCAGTGGGGTGAGTTCCCGTCCTTGCACCAGCTCCTGTCCACCTAGCAGCTCAAAAGCATGCAGACGCAAGTAGATTAATAGGTACCACTTTGATGGGAACATAACAGCATTCTGTGTGCCTTAGCATATAGTCATGCTGGCCAAATTACCATGGAAGCGTCTTCGGATAATGCTGGCTCCCTTGGCTAAGAAATGGAGGTGAGCAACGCCCTCTAGAGTCAGAAACGACTGGACAGGGGAAACCTTTACCTTTTCTATCTATGCCACACATATTTTTGCAATTTTTCTCATTTGCAATACAGGCTGTTTTTTTAGAGCAGGGATTATTAAAAAGAACTTGGAGACATACCATTTTTTTTCCTCTGGTTCGTAGTTAAAAGCTTTTATGGTGTGACATACTTTACACAAAAATAAATTAGGAAATCTGTTTTGTGCTGCAGTGTCTGGTTTGTTCCACTAAGAGGCTCACGTCCCTCATACATCAGTTCTAAATTTAGTTTGAAGGAAAGCAGCAATGAAGTATATTACATTATACGTTACTATTATTGGGCTGATATTGCTTAATATTTGCTGTTGAGTGACAATTGCGTTCACATAGTGTGTAAAGAAACTATTGTCCTGAATCCTTGAAAATATGCCAAGGCAGTGCGTTTCAAAGAACGATTTTTTAAAATGTACCTTGAAGAGTTAAAAGCAGTGGGTGAGTCCATGAGATACAAGTATCTTGCACTGCCAGTTCTCTGCTTTTCTAGACTTCACACTTTTACTAAAAATAAACGTGAGGAGAAAAACCATTGAACATGTACAGTTGTGCAAGGTTTTCTGTTTCTTATGTGCATAAACCACAGCCAACTACAGAGTAATAGACAGAAATCTAAGCTGGTTCCCATGTTTAATTATTTGTATCCTATCCTTTTATCTCTTTTATTTGCTTTCTTTTCGTATTTTTTTCCCTAAAGTGTCTAATATATAAATATATATATAGAGAGAGCACGGACCAAAAAAATCTAAGTTGGTGATACATATTGTTAGGTTCATCAAGACACTAACCTCAGTTATTTTTCCGAATACCAGATGAGCCTTTGTTCAGTAACTGAGAACTATGTTTTTTAAAATCTGTAAGTGCACCTTCTGTGGGGTTAATATGTCCATTGCTACTTTGGGATAAAATCCTGAAAAGCCTTAGTCATACAAATAGGCCCCTGGTCTGCAATGTACAGATAACTAGACCTAAATATAACTATTTAATGTTTTTAACAAACCTGGGTAATTTATTTGAAGCAGAGCCACAGACAGTGAGGTGGAATTCCTGATGTCAAAATGCACAGTGTTCAGGCCTGGCTGAGTTATTTTGGCCTCTGAGGTTCAAAATTTCACAAAAAAACTTTTCCTGGGAGTGTAAATAGAACAACAGCAATCAATAACCTTGGCTGCAGGTTTGTGAGACCCAAATCACTTGCCAAAACCTCTCTCTGAGGAATAGAACACTATCTGTGTGCAACTCAGAAACTACAGGTGAAACTCGAAAAATTAGAATATCGTGCAAAAGTTCATTTATTTCAGTAATGCAATTTAAAAGGGGAAACTAATATATGAGATCGACTCATTACATGCAAAGCAAGATAGTTCAAGCCGTGATTTGTCATAATTGTGATGATTATGGTGTACAGCTCATGAAAACCCCAAATCTACAATCTCAGAAAATTAAAATATTACATGCAATCAAAAAAAGGAGTGTACATAGAACAATACTATGCATAGGTATAGTATATGCATAGGTATAGTATAGGTGGTACCTTGCTCAATAGTAGTAACTGTGAGAGGGATCTCGGAGTCTTAGTAGACAATCACTTCAATATGAGCCAGCAGTGTGCTGCAGCTGCCAAAAAAGCCAACACAGTGCTAGGCTGCATTAACAGAGGGATAGAATCAAGATCAAGTGAAGTACTAATACCACTTTACAATGCTTTGGTAAGGCCACACCTGGAATACTGCATCCAGTTTTGGTCACCACGATGTAAAAAAAGATGTCGAGACTCTAGAAAGGGTACAGAGAAGAGCAACCAAGATGATTAGGGGGCTGGAGGCTAAAACATATAGGGAACGGTTGCTGGAATTGGGTATGTGTAGTTTAATGAAGAGAAGGGTGAGGGGTGACATGATAGCAGTGTTCCAATATCTCAGGGGCTACCACAAAGAAGAGGGAGTCAAGCTATTCTCCAAACCACCTGAAAGCAGGACAAGAAGCAATGGATGGAAACTAGTCAAGGAGAGAAGCAACCTAGAACTAAGGAGAAACTTCCTGACAGTTAGAACAATTAACCAGTGGAACAACCTGCCTCCAGAGGTGGTGAATGCTCCAACACTGGAGGTTTTTAAGAAGAGACTGGACAGCCATTTGCCTGAAATGGTATAGGGTTTCCTGCCTGAGCAGGGGGTTGGACTAGATGACCTCCAAGGTCCCTTCCAACTTTATATTATTATTATTATATCGGACCTCTGAAAAGTATAAGCATGCATATGTACTCAGTACTTGGTTTGGGCCCCTTTTGCAGCAATTACTGCATCAGTGTGGCGTGGCATGGAAGCTATCAGCCTGTGGCACTGCTGAGGTGTTATGGAAGACCAGGATGCTTCAATAGCGGCCTTCAGCTCTTCTGCATTGTTTGGTCTCATGTCTCTCATCTTTCTCTTGGCAATGCCCCATAGATTCTCTATGGGGTTCAGGTCAGGCGGGTTTGCTGGCCAATCAAGCACAGTAATCCCATGGTCATTGAACCAGGTTTTGGTGCTTTTGGCAATGTGGGCAGGTGCCAAGTCCTGCTGGAAAATGAAGTCAGCATCCCCATAAAGCTGGTCTGCGGAAGGAAGCATGAAGTGCTCCAAAATCTCCTGGTAGACGGCTGCGTTGACCCTGGACTTAATGAAGCACAGTGAACCAACACCAGCAGATGACATGGCTCCCCAAATCAACACAGACTGTGGAAACTTCACACTGGACTTCAAGCATCTTGCAGTGTGTGCCTCTCCATTCTTCCTCCAGACTCGGTCCTTGGTTTCCAAATGAGATGCAAAGGTTGCTCTCATCAGAAAAGAGGACTTTGGACCACTGAGCAACAGACCAGGTCTGTTTTTCTTTAGCCCAGGTAAGACGCTTCTGACCTTGTTTGTTGTTCAGGAGCGGCTTGACAAGAGGAATACGACATTTGAAGCCCATGTCCAGGATCCGTCTCTGTGTGGTGGCTCTTGATGCACTGACTCCAGCCTCAGTCCACTCCTTGTGAAAGTCACCAACACTTTTGAATGGCCTTTTCCTGACAATCCTCTCCAGGCTGCGGTTATCCCTGCTGCTTGTGCACCTTTTTCTTCTACACTTTTCCCTTCCACATAACTTTCTATTAATGTGCTTTGATACAGCACTTTGGGAACATCCAACTTCTTTTGCAATTACCTTTTGAGGCTTTCCCTCCTTATGGAGGGTGTCAATGATGGTTTTCTGCACAACTGTCAGGTCAGCAGTCTTCCCCATGATGGTGATTCCTACTGAACCAGACTGAGAGACCATTTAAAGGCTCAGGAACCCTTTGCAGGTGTTATGGCTTAATTAGCTGATTAGAGTGGGACACTTTGAGCCTACAACATTGCACCTTTTCACAATATTCTAATTTACTGAGATTGTGGATTTGGGGTTTTCATGAGCTGTACGCCATAATCATCACAATTATGACAAATCACAGCTTGAACTATCTTGCTTTGCATGTAATGAGTCTATCTCATATATACGTTTACCCTTTTAAGTTGCATTACTGAAATAAATGAACCTTTGCACGATATTCTAATTTTTTGAGTTTCACCTGTAGACTAGGATAGGATAGGATAGGATAGGATAGGATAGGATAGGATAGGATAGGATAGGATAGGATAGGATAGGATAGAATAGAATAGAATAGAATAGAATAGAATAGAATAGAATAGAATAGAATAGAATAGAATAGAATAGAATAGAATAGAATAGAATAGAATAGAATAGAATAGAATTCTTTATTGGCCAATGTGATTGGACATGCAAGCAATTTTTCTCTGGTGCATAAGCTCACTGTGTGTATATAAACAGCAAGTAATAGGTCATAGATCATAAATCCTAGTTACAATCATTAAGCATAAGTTGTAAACAATTGATAAATCATAAGAAACCAATAGGAGAAGAGAGTGGGAAAGATGAGAAAATCAGAAAAGATAAGAAATGAGACAATGCTGTGGGAATTAAGTGTTCAGCGGAGTGATGACACGGGAGGGCAGAAAGCTGTTTTGGCATGCAACACTCTTTAAGAGGGCATTTGTCAGTTCTTGATATGGATTGACAGCATTGGGCTAGCAAGTCTAGATTGTTTGAAGGTGACTAAAATAATTCTGTAGGTCTCCTCCCAGATGGGAGTCTGTCATGCTTTACTCGGAGATACTAAGGGCTGAACTTGGGTCCAGTATGCAAGTCAAGTCACAACATCATAAACTATACTTTGGCTATTTCATTACAGTACACCACTGTCAAATAAAAAAATCAGCATAGGTGGTCCTCAATTTGCAACAGTTCACTTAGTGACCGTTCAAACTTACAATGGCCCTGAAAAAAGCTTTTCGCACTTACGACCATTGCAACACCTCCATAGTCACATGATTTATATTTGGATGCCTGACACCTGACTCACATTTATGATGGGTGCAGTGTCCTGCTGTCATGTGATCATCTTTTGCAATCTTCTGACAAGCAAAGGCAATGGGGAAATCAGATTCACTTAACAACCTGTTACTAATTTAACAACTGCACTTAACAAAGAGGGCAAAAAAGTTTTAAAATAGGGCAAAACTTACTTAACAAATTTCTTACTTAGTAACATAAATTTTGGGCTCAATTGTGGTCATAAGTTGAGGACTACCTGTATTGGATAGTAGAGCAGTGGACTGAACCAAAATGTCAAGAAAGGACATATCACTAATAGGGATGTTTCTACTCTATAGTTAGAGATGGGCTAGTGATGGATGAAGATGTCTCTTTGTCCTGATTTATGTATGATTACATTCAGTATATATTGGAGGGAAGCGATGTAGCACAATGGAAAATACTGAACTATTTTTCAGATCAACTTTAGATTTAGTTTATGCTTGGTTTGCCCTGCAGGTCTTCATTGCTGTGAACTGCCTTAGTACAGATTTCTCCTCACAGAAAGGTGTCAAAGGCCTCCCTCTAAATCTTCAGATTGACACCTACAGCTACAACAACAGAAGCAACAAACCCATCCACAGAGCTTACTGCCAGATTAAAGTCTTCTGTGACAAGGTAAACCTGTCCAAGTCCTTCTTGAATCTTTTGCTTCGGCCAAACATTTAATATAGCCACTCGGGGGGGGGGGGGAGACCAGGACATGCAAAGAAAAAAAACACCCAGCGATTTGGATAAAAAGATGATCGGCTATCTTTTGGTTCATTGGGGTTGGTGAAAGAGAGGGTTATTCCTTGATCATAAGGAGATGACCAGTGAAAAGATGCCAAGAGATGAACATCAAGTAACACAGTGTACTATGCACATACACTACATGTGGTCCACAATGTACAACCATTCATTTAGTGACCAAAGTTACAACGGCACTGGAAAAAGTGACATATGAACATTTTTCACACTTACAACCATTGCAGCATCTCCATTATCATGTGATCAAAACTCAGACATTTGGCAACTGACTCAGTTGCAGTGTCCCAGGATCATAGGATCAGCTTCCGACAGGTAAAGTGAATGGGGAAGCCAGATTCACTTAACAACTATGTTACTAACTTAACTGTAGTGATTCACTTAACAACTTTGACAAGAAAGGTCGTAAAACAGGGCAAAATTCACTTAACTGTCTCACTTAGCAACATACATTTTGGGCTCAATTGTGGCTGTAAGTTGAGGACTACTTGTAGGTAGGTAGGTAGGTAGATAGGTATGATGTATTGTGTATGTTTGTTCCACAGAGCACCTCCTGAGAGAGCTGAAATGCAAACAGAATTTTTTTTCAGCCCTTCACAGTTCCTGATTTGATTAACTGCATTCTACCTTTCATACAGTTAGTAGCCAAAGGCAGATTCCATCAGTTCTCCTCCCCTACCCCATTTTTTCCTCCTGCTTTGTTTATTATTTTGCACAGTGAAGAATCCTGGAGAACTAAAAACTCTGCACACTGTTTTATGACCTTGAATTAGTCCAAAATTACTATATATTCCTAACATAGTTTTTGGAATCTTTCTTATAGTCATGATGATTCTTTTCCTACTAGTATTCCTACTAATACACTGCACTTTCTGTTTCCAGTAGAAACACACGTAAACTGGATTTCCATTCTTCATACACACAGGACATTTAATAAATTTGAGTAACAGCCAACATGGATTTTGCTACTCCCTCTTAGATTCCACCTGTTAAATTTCATTTTATAATTGGTAGTATTTGGATTGTATTTTTATTTATTTCACAAATCCTGCCTAGATGATTTGTGCCCTTAAAATTGTGGTAATTTTAGTCCTGCTGATCTTTATTAAATAAATTGATTACATGACACAATTCTTGATCCAGGGAAACTCTAAACCCTGGTTATTTTCAGCTTTTAAGAACATAACACCGTACTTCATCTAGTCTGCCAACTTTGGCCTACTTGGTTTTTTTCCCAATGACTTTTGGCATTTCCACAACATTGGTTATCAAGTGGTCACTCTGTCCTATAAATTCTGTCTCCGTCAACAAAAAAGTAATGCCAAATTTAAGTGAGACATTGGGGAATAAGGCTTATCTGTTCAATCCGTGTTTAAGACTGCTTTAATCAAGATTGCTTTGAAAGAGACAAGAGCAGGCTAAAAGGAATTTGTAAAGCTCAGTTCAGATTTCAGCTTCTTTTGATCAGATGGCGTGATACAACCTGCCATTTCCTCAGGGGTTTCAAGCAATACATCTGGATTTTTTGCATGCTGTAGTCAATAATAAATCTCAATCTTTAATTTATTTTTTCATTTTAATGTAATGTTTATTATAGTATTTAATATTACCATATACTTTTATGTTTTTAATTCAGCTGTCTAAGCCCTGAAAACTTGTTTATAGACAAAGTTGGACATGTAGTACTTCTGTAGCCAGTTTAGACTAGTGGTTAAAGCATCACCTAGAAAGTGGGAGACTGAGTTCTAGTCTCGTATTAGCCATAAAAGCCAGTTAGGTGACTTTGTGCAAGTCACTTTGTTTCAGCCCAACTCATCTCACAGGGTTGTTCTGGTGGGGAAAATAGGAGAAGTGCTGGATATGTTCACCATCTTGAGTCATTTCTAAAAAATAAAAAGGCAGGATGGTAAATAAATAAACAGTAATGGTAGTGGTAATAGTAATAGCTAGGCACTTTTAAAGATTTGGTTTTTTAATCATTTAACCTACAGTTATAGATCAATTGTTTGTGTTCCCTAGAGAAACAACCATGTTTTTCAAGACTGCATTTTGTGCAATCAAATAGTCCCATCTCACTACCAACTATGTTTTCCTGCCCAGTCACCTGATGTTGCCTTCATCTCATGCCCAGCCCATAGCTGAGATAAATTTAAGTTGTCCTTAGATGTTCCAGATGATCTTCTTTCCCCTTGTTTTTGTTGTGGGTACAATCTGACCCATTTCATTGCCCTAGTGTTAGTGGCATGGTTAATGGCCTTTTATGGGGTAGGATCAGTACAAATCCTGTTGGTCACTTCAGCCTGGTGGGGCATTACCTCTTCCTCGCTGAGATAAGAAACATTTTGCTGTTCATAAAATTGGCACACAAATTATACTGCAATCTTTTAAAACAGGTTCAAATGTAGTTTACAAGTAAATGATGGTGTTCACCACTATTTCAAAGAATATATTTGTTGGGAAATTTGTTCATGGCCTTATAAAATGTCTTAATGGTCTGTCAGTAAGCTTACAGAGTAGGCCCTGATTTCCTAGGTCCCGATTTTCTTGGCCCTGATGCCCAAATGGTATGTGTGGGACTTAAGCTTCACCCATGATTATAGAAGTTTGCCTTAAAGTCATTGCAGCTTGACTAGCTTGTGTAGCGTCTGACTTCGGAAAGACTAGGGAAGCTGAACTCCAAAGGTGGATTTTAAAAAACAACAACTCAAGAAATGGACATTTTCTTTCCTTCCTTCCTTCCTTCCTTCCTTCCATAGGGAGCAGAGAGGAAGATCCGGGATGAAGAACGGAAACAGAGTAAAAGAAAAGGCAAATGCAGTGACCCCAGTTCTCAGCTGAATGCCTGTAAGTAGAAAATAAAGAGTGAGTGTCCTCTAATGGAGTGGAAATCGTCAAATAAACCTTATTTACTGTGCAAATGGGGACGCAGTGGCTCAGTGGGTTAGGACGCTGAGCTTGTCGATCAGAAGATCAGCAGTTTGGTGGGTGGAATCCCGAGTGCCGTGTAACAGAGTGAGCGCCTGTTACTCGTCCCAGCTTCTGCCAACCTAGCAGTTCGAAAGCACATAAAAATGCAAGTAGAAAAATAGGGACCACGACGGTGGGAAGGTAACAGCGTTCCGTGTGCCTTTGGCATCTAGTCATGCCGGCCACATGATCACGGAGACGTCCTCGGACAAGCGCTGGCTCTTCGGCTTTGAAACGGAGATGAGCACCGGCCCCTAGAGTCGGAAACAACTAGCACGCATTTGCGGGGGAACCTTTACCTTTACCTTACTGTGCAAACCAGATACGAACAAACCTTTTTATTTTTTATTTTGTTTTTGAGAAAAAGAAAGTTTCCTACATTGACTAGGGATAATTAAGTTACTGGTTCCATTGGTTCAAGTTAAGAGGTAAAAATATTCCATTTGAAAAAGGAATAATGTAACCAAGTTGAATCTTTTTGGGGTAAGAGTAACATATATACAGGTCTATACCTACTGTATATCTATACCTATATTTATTTATGTCTAAAACTATAACTAGGGGTTGAACAGTTAAAGATTCTGAGCTTATCAGCTAGTTAAAGATGCTGAACTTGTCAGCTGAAAAACTGACAGCCTGGCTTTAAGACCCGAGTACCATGCAGTGGTGGAGCTCCCGTTACTTGTCCCAGCTCCTGCCCACCTAACAGTTGCAAAGCATGCAAATGCATGTAGATGAATAAGTATCACTTTGGTGGGAAGGTAACAGCATTCAGTGCACATTCGGCATATAGTCATGCTGGAACCTTTTCCAACGCTGGCTCCCTCGGATAAGAAACCAAGATGAGCACTGCTCCCTAGAGTCAAACATGACTTTACCTTTATCATTATGCCTTTATCTGTCTCTGGCTGAAAATTTATTAGTTTGCCAAATTTTACAAGATTTCAATGTTCTCGCATGAAATTTCAGGGAAGAATATCAAAAAATCAGATGGGATTTCAGTTTTTAAATATATAACATCTTATTGTAAAATATAGGAAATGTATGAGATTTGTCTTGCCATTTAAGATATTTTTTACCCCATGTCTGTGATCATAGTGAATTGTTTATCAAAATACAAAAGGCAGGATGTGAACAGACAAATGATAAACAAATAACAGACTTGCTTTATACGATAAGCATAATATTAAACTTTTGCATAGTTAAGAAATGGATTCAGAGCCAAACTGTAAGAGTGCCATGGGACAAAATAAATTAATGTCTGTCACTGAACTCGTAAGCTGTACTTTAATTGAAAGCTTCTTCTCACAGCAACCACTCAGAATTATTTTTGCAAATTGACAGATGCACACAACATGTACTAAACATATGGATGGGAAGAGAAGCAATGGTTATTTCTTTTATTTCTCAGTTGTCTGGAGTGGTTGGGAAGGGAATTTTGATGCTCAGGAATCTGGGGTACCTTTGGGGTTGGACACTGATTGGGTAATGCTTTTTTTGCCCTTTCCTATTGGTCAGCTGAAGGCGAATACTTAATGGCCCAGAATGTTCCCTCTTTGCTTGCGGGGTTTTATGGTTGAGGGGAAGGAAAGATGAGTCCAGCTTTCAAAGAATTGAGAAATACAAAAAGTGGCACGTGGAACAGCAATATGTATCAGTGGTGGAGAACGTCTTAGCTCCAGCCGCAATTTATATTGCTAAATACAGCTGTGTAAGAAGTGTGTATAGTCAAGGCTATGGTCTTCCCAGTTGCAATGTATGGCAGTGAAAGTTGGACCATAAGAAAGGCTGAGCGCCAAAGAATTGAGGCCTTTGAGCTATGGTGCTGGAGAAGACTCCTGCGAGTCCCTTGGACTGCAAGGCGATCAAACCAGTCAGTCCTAGAGGAGATCAACCCTGGCTGCTCTTTAGAAGGCCAGATCCTGAAGCTAAAACTCAAATACTTTGGCCACCTAATGAGAAGGAAGGACTCACTGGAGAAGAGCCTAATGCTGGGAAAGATTGAGGGCAATAGAAGAAGGGGACGACAGAGAATGAGGTGGCTGGATGGAGTCACGGAAGCAGTAGGCATGAGCCTAGATGGACTCCAGAAGATGGTAGAGGACAGGAAGGCCTGGAGGAACGTTGTCCAAGGGGTCGCGATGGGTCGGACACGACTTCGCAGCTAACAACAACAACAAAGAAGTTTAAAATTGAGCAGGCTTCACAATTCAGTGTTTTAAAAAGAAGACATTCTTAATTTTAAGAGCCCCTTATTTCTTTTCTTCCCTACCAGTTTCTGATGTCAAAGTACCCATGCTTCCCTCCCATAAGCGAACAGATATCACCATCTTCAAGCCATTTATGGATCTTGATACTCAGCCAGTTCTCTTCATACCTGATGTTCATTATTCAAATATTCAGCGTGGAGCTCATGTAAGTTTTCTTTCTTGCTAATTTTTGTCAAAGGAGGACAGCGATTTTAAAAAAGGGGGTGGGGGAGAGAGCGGATCCTTGTTATCTTAATTGTGTGCAATTAATTGGTTGCCCTTTTGGCAGTTTGAGAGACAGGCAATAATTCCTTGGCCTTTTTAAACATTGGATGGTGATACGGTATCCCTGGAGACGGAGGGCTTAGCATTACCTTTGCAGAGAGGATGTTTGGAGAATTAAGCAAAAGAGATATTTTAATGGAGATTATGCTGACCAGATAATTTAGAAAGCTTTAGGAACCACAAAAAGAAGCTGGACATGCAAGTGGCTTGCAAACCACTCACTTAAGATATATCTGTGTATTTTTCTTTTGTGAAAACCAAAGATTGATCCTGAAGGCAGCATTAATAAGGTTAACTCCGTTTTGATGCATTCTAACCTTGCAGAGGGGTTTTTTTTGGAAAATATTCTGTCTATATTGTCTTTATTTATATCGCAGTGTCATATACTGTACAGATGCACTAATTTAATTAATTAAATCATTTTATTTTTTGCAGCTAAAGAAATAATGCACTTTCTCATGCCAGAGCATCTCAATGAGACTTAAACTAGATGTTAAACTAGAGCAAATTTGACACAAAATAGAATTATAAACAGCAATAGACACCCTCTATATTTAAAAAACTTCACACAATTCTCAAAGCTGCAGTCCAGAAGATTAAAACAAACTCCCTTTGAAACAATTTCTATTTGTCATGAGTTAGCTGGAAATGAAAGAATACTTTGTATTGTATAGGGAATTAATCTTGGTTACCATCACATAAAAACTGAGCTCCAACTGGAAAAATAGTAAGACTACCATATGAAAGGTAGAAGCAAAACAAAAACAAAACACAGCATAAGCCAAGAACGCTTGGGAAACTGAGTAAATTCTTTGACACGAATAGAGGTTTTAGACTTTATTCAATGTGGTCTATTGCATTTATTTATTTAATGTAGTGGAATACCATTTAACTGGTCCACAGAAAAAAACATTGCGAAGGACAACAGTATAGCAGCATGCTTTGTGATGATGCTTATACTATTGATAACTTGTCAACATGGTTCTAGAGTATTTAAAATAGCTTCTTTCCCTTGTAGAGTTTTACTGTTGCATCTGATGAAATGGAGGGAGAAGGGTAAGTTCTCTTAGTATTTTTCTCACTCATGTTCCAATCATATTTACAGATTGCTCTAGCTATTTTTGTACCTGTTAAGTGGCTTTCTAACTGGGCCAGAATATGCAGTATAATACAGCATAGCCTTCCCCGTCTGGTGCTGTCTAGAAATATTGGACTATATTTTTATTTATTTATTTTAATTCCATTTATATCCCGCCCTTCTCCGAAGACTCAGGGCGGCTTACAAGCTTAGCAGTAGCCTTCATTCTATGTATAATGCCTGCTTATGAGGGCTTTCACACACACACCCCAAGCGGCATTATTACAAAGTCAGCTTAATTGCCCCCAACAATCTGGGTCCTCATTTTACCTACCTCGGAAGGATGGAAGGCTGAGTCAACCTATATGTAGTTCCTGTGGTCTTCTTTATTATATCAGTCCTGTTGTCGCTGTCCTGGTCAGAGATTGTAAGAATTTTACTTCTACCTGAACAGTTTCTCATTGGGCTAGTAAATTATTTTACATCATACCGGTAGTGCTTGAGTTACAACAGTTTATTTAGTGACCTTTAAAGTTACAACAGCACTGAAGAGGGACCGATGACTGTTTTTCACACTTATGACCATTGCAGCCTCTCCATGGTCATGTGATCAATCTTCTGCCACTCAGTAACTAACACACATTTTATGATGGTTGCAGTGTCCCTTGGTTATGTGATTGTCTTTTGTGACCTCTTGACAAGCAAAGTCAATGGGGAAGCCAGATCTCACTTAACAACCATGTTACTGCCTTAACAACTGCAGTGATTCCCTTAACAGCTGTGGCAAGAAAGGTTGTGAAATGGGGCAAAGTTCACTTAACAACAAAGTTTCACTTAGCAACAGAAACTTTGAGCTCAATTGTGGTCAAGCACTACCTATAGTAAGTCAAGGATTACCTGTAAGAAGAAGAAGGAGGAGGAGGAGGAGGAGGAGGAGGAGGAGGAGGAGGAGGAGGAGGAGAAGAAAAAGAAAAAGAAGAAGAAGAAGAAGAAGAAGAAGAAGAAGAAGAAGAAGAAGAAGAAGAAGAAGAAGAAGAAGAAGAAAAAGAAGAAAAAGAAGAAAAAGAAGAAAGAAGAAACTGTTCTCCATATTTGCTTTTTAAATCTTTCTCCAACTATAGAGTGTGGCATCAGAGAAGCCAACAAACATTTCAGTTTTGGAAAAGTAATCATTCCTCATGCATCCTTTATGCCATTCTCAGACTGACTCTACTTCTGTGATCGTGTCTCCTTGTTACCAATGGCTAGTTCAGCCAGTTTATTACCATCTCATCTGCAATGCAGAAGGATTCAGTCAGAAGACAGTTTTCAGATATGGATGAATCACCTTGACTTCCGCACTTGTACCTGTTAGTTTATTCTATAGCAATAAACAATGACGCCTTCCTGTCTGTATTGACAGGGAATTATGCCATGCAGAATAAAGTTTGCAAATACACCAGCTGATTTATGTGTATTCTCAATTTTCTGTTCAGTGCAACCTTGTGAACAGTTTAATGCTTGGGCTGCAGCATGGGGGAAAGTCAGTGACTCAGCGGAAGAGTACTTCTTTTGCATGAGGTAGTTTCAGGTTAATTTGCCAACACATCTAGTGAATGGATTTCCAGTTAATAGTTGTTGAGGAACAGACTGTCTGGCCAGTGTTCTCTAATTGGATAAGTTGATCACAAATCTAAACTCCATATAAGGAAAGTAGGTACTGAGATGAGCATATGAAAAGATATATTTTACTTTTCTGCAATGCCAACATTATGTGGCTTTTTTATTTACTGTAGTTATAGCCTGCCTTTTCTTTGAATGCCCAAGGATGAGCTGAGAGATAGTGAGTGGCTTAAAGTCACCCAGTGAGTTTGCATGGCTGATGTTGGATTGTAACCTGGCTCTCCCCATTCTAGTTCTTAGTTATGAAATCATACTGACATAATGTGATAGCCTAATTTCAGGACCCTTACAATAAAATGAAGGCCCTTCTAGCAGTTAACAGAAGTGTGTTAAACATATTCTCTCTTGATTATATTGGTTATTAGCATCTTAACTAGATGCTTAACTGAAATGGGATAACTAGAGGATCTTGGAATTTTATATTCTCAGCTCATTTCTCTTCAATGCCTTAAAATGTTTAGGGACACTCCTCTGCCTGGTGATTGCAGTAATGCTAAAATGTTGCTTGGGTTGGTTAATGGATTGGCTGATTTTCTTCCAGGTCTACCATGAAGAGGGGGGCTTACATAAATGAAGATGAATTTGCTGCTAGTCCAATTAAGATATCCCGAATAGAAGAACCAAAAAGAGGTAATCCATTCCTCAAGGGATTTTGGTTGTTATTAAATTTACTTTATATTTCATCTTTCTGCTTTAATAAGCATTCAAAACAGCTTACAGTAGGAAAACCAAATACAAACCCGAACAATAGAATTGAGACTAAATCAGTATAATCGTTCAGTCTGTCAAAAGAATTGTATTTTTGGCATTTTTCTAATTACTGGAAGAGTGGGGGCTAAATACATCTCCTACCCATAGTTGGGGATCAGAGGAGTCCTCCTCTTTTATGTACTAGATAGCTGAGCTTCTGGGAGTGTGGTCTTCTTTTAACACTGTAAGCCACCTGGAGCCAGGTGAGCAGCTGTATAAATTTATTTAATAAATAAATCTTCAAAAGGGTCTTTCCTACTAAATAATTAAGCAGGTTCTCTAGTGAGACAAGTGATCCCTCAGACAGGCCCAAAGATATTCAGAACTGTATTATAATGCAGGGGTCCCCAACCCCAGATCCATGGACCAGCCCTGGGCCGCAGCATGCCAGAAACCAGGCTGCGCAAACAAGCAAAGCCCCATCCATGGGATGCAGACAGTACATGAAACCATGCCCCCTCCAGTCCACAGAAAAACCTCTCTCCATGGAGCTGGTCCCTGGTGTTCAAAAGGTTGGGGACCTTTGTTATAATGGAGAAGACCAGGATCTTAAATAGTGCTGGGTTGGCAATTAGCAGGCAACCTCAGTGAGGATCATTCAGTACAAATCTTTTGTACAGTTATGTCTAAGCAATCTCAGCCTGGACATGGAAGCCCTCCAAGAAAAGAGGTCTGGGGCTGTCCAGTGCTAAGCCAAAGGTCACCCCAAATTATTCAGGAGGAGAGACTTTTGTGACTGTTGTTGTCTCTACGCTGTCTCAGCCACTCAAACAGAGCAACTAGCACTTAGAATTGGAAGATTGTTGGATGGAGCATTGGATCAGTAGGAGAGAAGTCCTGTTGACTATAACGTATGCTTGCCACCCATAGCCTGCTGCATCACAAATTAGGCAATTGCTTGAAGAGCTCTCAGACAGGCCTCTATCACTTGCCAGGTCCGTGCTTTCATTCAAGATTGCACCCTAGATAATAGATGTTACACTAGCAACTTATCTGCCAGTAAAAAAAACAGGTGGGTCAGAGGGCTTACCTTCATTGCTTTCTTGATTGCCTTGGTTAGACTGCAACCTGAAAGGAAGGCCTCTTTCCCCTGAAATGGCCAAGTAGCAGTTTCCTACCATTTTGCCTCCTGTCAGTTATATATAAAAATATTTTCCTCCCAGTCATGTTCCATTCCTCATTTCCCCTCATCTTCTTGGCACATCTCCCAACCCCAAACCAGGTGATTAATAAATCATCAAGATAGACCAAACTTTGCCTTGTTAGAACTTTGCTTATGCATGACATTGAATTGGTTGATCCAGTTTGGACTTATACAGCTTCTGCAAGAGGCATGGGGCAAGCTAACTATAGCCCCTGGGGCCAAGTCCTACCGTATCTCTGTGATGTGCTAATCAGAGGGCCTCCAGCCTGCAGGTTTTAAACAAGGATTTCATGGTATTAAAAAAAAAGTATCATCGAGAAATTGGTGCTGCAAGAGGTATTTTGCCTTAGTATTATGGGAAAAACTCTTCACTGCATACAAGCTAGTATGCTGTAGTAAATACACTGGATTAAGAGTCAAGAGAACCGGGTCAAGTGCACCTCAGTTATAGAAGGTCACTGGGTTATTTTGTCCGAATGTCTTTCGGTCCTACTCTATCTCGTAAGTTTAATGTAGGGGAAAAAAATAGGAGGAAGATGAATATATTCTCAACCTAGAATTCCCAAATAGTTGTTGAATACACAGCTAATAAATAAATACACTCAGATTGCATAGAAAGATCCCAAAGTTGCTATTTTTTCCTTCTCCTTTCCTTTCCTGATACCGAATGAATATGTGGATACAAGATACCTTTGGAGTGGCCTTACTTAACATTAACCTCTTATGTATAAGCAATCATTTGATTAACTAGTCAGGAAGAAGATGAGAAAGAATTGAGCTGGAGTTCCTATAATGTTTTACAGAAGAGCCCGTAGACCTAGGCACTCATGAGAAATAAGACCTTGTCTAAGTAGCGTGTACTTGGGAGTCAGGTCCAAAGTCCAAAAGCAGCTAAGTCAAGAAGAATGTCACATTTTCTCCCTGTGACTTTTCAACAAGGCAAGCGCTGTCAGTTGGCTTGTTTTTCTCTTTTGGTGCAAGTCACAAAATGAGTCACTAGTTTTTGTTGAGAATTCAAGAACCTTATCTGTGTATTCTTTCAGACCTCACTTCTCCTTAAAAACTCCTTCGCTTCAAGGATTTTTTTTCCCTGACTCACTTTGGAGTTTTGAACTCGCCCTTGTTGATTGACATGTTGTTAATATAACAGTAGCACACCTATGATTTAGATTATGCTATCATACAGAGCAAAGAGGACTTTGATATCAGTTGTTTGGGAGAAGTAAATTGAGGACTAATCAATATATTACGTTGAACTTTCTGGCTTTAAGTGAGCTTAGTCTCATCAGTTTTTTCAGAACAAGATACAAAAATTGTAAAGAAAAGCAAAGCCTGATTACATTCTAATTTATTTGAGTATCTAACTACAAGAGGGGGAAAATCCTCAGTTTTTCCTGGTAAGGCTAGGAAAGCTTTTTTTTTATACCTGGCAAACAATGCCTGTCGGGTTAGACAATATTACACTCGTCTGTCAGTATTTTTCAATCTTGTTGACTTCAAGATGTATGGAGTTCAGCTCCCAGAATTCCCTAACATGCCATCTGAGAAATTCTGGGGAGTTAGGAGTTAAGTCCACACATCTGGAAGTTGCCAAGTTGAAAAACACTGGACTAGATGGGCCAACATTTTAATTCAGCATAAAGCAGATTCCTGTACTCTTAGCCACATGTTAATTAACTAGTGTGTTTCTTCAAAATACGAATTGAAGTATAGCAGCATAATTGTAGAGTCCCTTGTACGGTATGTTGAACCTCTTTAGGCCGTATACTTGCACATGATTCTTGTCCTAATGGAGCAAGGGTACAGATGCTGCCACTCTCCCCTAAAACATGGTTATATCCTGTAGAGACTCCTCCCCCTCTGTTGCTGAGTTGCATGTCTAACTTGACAGAAGGGGGGAAAAATGTAAGCACATGATAATTGTGTTTAACTGGATTAATTTAGTGAGACTTCTGATTGTCAGAAGGTTCAACTCCATCCTAGATTACTACCAGGCATCACTTTTTCTTACAGGGAATATTTTCTTTTGAAAGTAAGTAGAAGTTTAAAGGTTTTTTTTCCCTAACTTAAAAAATATTTATGTTTACATTATTAAAGATCAGTAATGTATTTTAATCTCTACAGTTTATTCCGTGATAACACAAAGTCCTTGTTAATTGTCTAGGCAATGTTGAAACGCACGTAATATATTAATAATGGAAGGATGAATAGCAATAAGTTGGAAGCACTGAGCTCTTCCTTCACAATCTTTTATGCGTTTTTAGTTTATTTTTTTTAAAAAAACGGACTTAAATATAGCAGTGGCTTGACTTCTAAATCCCATCCTCCTTTGCACAATCAATTCCCTTCAGTATATTTGAGGAACCACTGAACAAACTGAAGGAAAAAAAAATCAAGTACCAGAGTGTTAATTGGCTCATTGTTCAGAACAAACGTTCTGCCTGCTGCCAGCGGCAGTGGAGGTTAATTTACAGGGGACTAGAGGCCAGACTATGCTATACTGTACTGTGGTGACATAATCTGGAGTGTGTTTAACTAAGCATTGGGAAAGGGTGTGTATATACTGTATTCTGCCTTGCTTTGTCAAAGCAAAATAAGGCCAGTGCAATATTAAACGTACTATTTGTACATTTTGTCACCTGCTTTTGGCAAACAGAGAAAATAGTGTTTATAATTTATTTTATTTTATTTTATTTGCTTTTTTTACCTTTCTTTTAGTGTTGTTGTATGTCCGGAAAGAATCAGAAGAAGTATTTGATGCACTTATGCTTAAAGTTCCATCTCTGAAAGGTCTTATCGAAGCTGTAAGTTGTAAGGATTTTTATTATCATACTTGAAGAAAAAAATGGAGAAACCTACATATCTTCTTCTTTGTACTTAATCTAAATAGCTACTGTATTCTTTCTAAGTGTAGGATTTTCAAGTGCCTGAATTCTTACAAAAAATTTGGACTTCCATTCTTATTGTGTGTTACCATAGAGCAGGGGTCCCCAACCCCTGGTCCATGGGCCGGTATCGGGGCATGGCATACCAGCAACCAGTCTGCACAAATAAGCAAAAACCCATCTGCGGGATGCAGGCAGCACACAAAACCATGCACTCTCCCATCCATGGAAAAACCTTTCTCCACAGAACCGGTCTCTGGTGCCCCAAAGGTTGGGGACCTCTGGCATAGAACATGCACCTTCTAGTTGGTGGGATTCAAGCAACAGTATTATTTCTAGCTGGGATATCCTATCTTGCATAGAAACGTATAAGCACGCTTAGGATAACATTTGAACCTGACCACTAGTGTGTTTATGGATGGCCAGGAATACAGTGTCTCTATCTTCCTAAAAAGAATTATGTGAAAACCTTAATTGACTATAACCATAATGGAAGACAGAAGTCAATATTTATAGGACTGCCTGGTGCTAATCGTGGCATATGGAAAATAGGGATTTGTGCTTCGACTCACGCTATTTAATGGAAGTATAACAATTGTAATGTTATACAGTATAACAATATAACATTGGCTGGGTATGCGAGCAGAAACATAAGAGTTGAATAAAGTGGAATGGTGTACTTAAGAATTATATCAATAATGAATGAGTGTTGAATGAATATAGATTGAAAACAAAAAACTGAGTGATCGATACAGAAACATTTCAGAGCCATGCCTGTTTCATGATTAGTTTGTGTTTATAAGGCTGTTCAAGGGCTATTCTTATGCTACTTTGTTGCTTTAATTTTGGTAGTTTTTATTGTTTTCACTCTCTTTTAATTGTTAGCTGCCCAGAGTCATGTATATGAGATAGGCGGCCTATGAATTATTAAATAAAAAATAACTGATGTTTGAACATTTAGAGAGAGTGCGAGAGGTTCAATTTGCAAATCAAATAAAGAACGGAAGAATGGAAAGGTTGAGAAACAGGAGTCATGACTGAATGGGGATGAGGAGAGAAAGAGGGAAATAAGAAATTTTAAATTCGAAAGATGGTTAATGTGAATACTGTAGTAGATGCAAGGGTAGTTTGCAAGGATAGAAAGATATGGACAAGTATAGTAAAGGGTATTAACTATATTTTGTTATATTTCATTTTCTTTTTCTCACTTCACACCTTATTTTCATTGGTGTACTATTTTTTTCTCTCTGTTCTGTATGTGGCCTAAGATTGCCTATCCCAAAAGGAAATAGAATGATGGGTATATATTTACAGTAATTAATTTTAATTTTGCTGGGCATCTATTTTCATTGGTAGGTAATGTTATTTATTCACTTGTTAAGCCAAATGCACATTTGGGAGGAAATACAAAGACTAGAGAATAATTTTAGATTTTTCTAATTGATATATAAACCAGACAGGCTAAACCAATTTCTTTCTAGCACTCTATCTATGCTAACATAGTTTGTGAAGAAGACACATATTCAGGGATTAGAAGGAACAAGACAAAGTACTGGTAATACTTTTAATCCACACAGCCCTCTGAGAGCAGGGAAGGGCACCAATGTAATTTTTAGAAGACCTACAGATTGTATTCAGTCATATTGATCATCCAAGAAGTGGTTTTTATCTGGAGAAAATTTAGTTGTCTGAATTTTCACTTTCCTTAGAAAATGAATTCTGTTTGGCAAGCAACTTCTGTAACTGCAAGTTTCAGAAATGTAACTTTTTCCACCCCAAATTTAGCATTCATTATCAAGAAATGTATATTGTAAGTTGAATTATATGTTCATCACAGTTTCATCACATTTCATTACATTTTTAAAGTATACATTTTATTTCTCTTTCTTTTATCTCTATCCCATGCTGCAAAACTGGATGAAGACATTTTTTGCATATGCATCTTCATGGTCATAGGTATATGTAAATTCTACTATAAAAAGACAGAATCAATGAAAAACTGAAAATTAAAAAAAATGTCGAAGTTGTTAACATGGGAGATATATAAGAAAAGCTTTATTTAGGCTACTTTCACTGGACTGGTACATATTTACCAGTACTTGGTATTCAGTAAGTTTAACAGGACTGATTTCTAGAATGTTGGTTTTAGAGTTGAATCCGACTCTCTGATCTGACCCTGTTCCCAAACCCTATACTTTCTCTGAAATTGATACAGAACCCCTGTGGACAGGATTTAGCTGCCATAAGTCTGTCTATAAAATAACAGATAGTCAGTTTGGATGTGTCTGGGTCAGGGATAGGTAACCTTGGCTCTTTTATGACTCGTGGACTTCAACTCCCAGAATTCCTGAGCCAGCATGGAATTCTGGGAGTTGAAGTCCACAAGTTATAAAAGAGCCAAGGTTGCCTACCCCTGGTCTGGGTGGAGATGAAGACGGAAAGCCATCCTGGAGAATTAACTGTATTAGCTCTATGTATCTGCTGCTTTTACATTTGTCAATATATTGCGTGACCATTCTTTGTGCAAACTAGGTGTTAGTCATAGAGATTTGCTTGATATTACCCACTGGCTTTAACAAAAATGCTCCTAAAGTTTTTCAGATGCAATTAGCACAACATCAGAATGGCATTTTGCACTTATTTTCTCAGTTCTCATAGTAATCCAGGACCTCTAATGGGGTGGGGGTGGGGAAAACAGGACACTGAGATGGGTTCTCCGTGGAAGCCAATCAGTACTCCCCTCCATTCATCTCACTTTATGAGGGTTCCATGCATCAGAAAGGGTACAGGTAGTCCTTGACTTATGACCACAATTGAATCCAAAATTTATGTTGCTAAGTGAAACATTGGTTGTTGCCTCATTTTACGACCTTCCTTGTCACAGTTGTTAACTGAATCACTACAGTTGTTAAATTAGTAACAGTTCTTAAGTGAATTTGGCTTCCCCATTGACTTAGCTTGTCAGAAGGTGATAACAGGGCCCTGAGACACTGAAACCGTCATAAATACGAGTCAGTTGCCAAGCATCTGAATTTTGATCACATGACCACAGGGATGCTCCAATGATCATAAGTGTGAAAAACGGTCATAAGTCACTTTTTTAGTGGTGTAACTTCAAACAGTCACTAAATGAACTGTTGTAAGTCAAAGACTACCTGTATCCAATTCTCTTGTTGAATGACACTATTCAGAATTGCTCCAAGGATTGCTAGCTGAAAAGTTTATGAAATTGTCCAAGTCATTTATTTATTTAAAAGATTTATATGGCCACCCATCTTAAGCAACTCTGGGCGGCTCGCAGTAACAATACCTTTGCCACAATTCTTGTGGTTATAACAGTAGGAAAAGGTGAATCTGGAAAATGTCCTGTAATTCATTGGTGGAAAGAATTCACTTTTCTTATGACTGTATCATTTCCTTTTTTGTAAGAGGAATCACTTGCTTGAAATTTTTAGTCGTGTGAAATGCCCTCCAGAAACAGATTTATTAGAAATGGTGAAACAAAAATTATGGATTAAATTAATGTCAAATATTCAGCTTTGTGTAAAATTCAAGATAACTGAACATTTTGAATTAATTTAGTTATTTATTTAGTTATATGTAGACTTTGTGATACTATTGTTAATGAGTTGTGCACAGTTGTTGAGAAATTCAACAGTATATGTCAGAGATTAGTTCAGTTCAGATATCACACCAAATTGCAGCTAAAGAATTTTGCTTAATTCAGTCTGTTCTCTGACTTGGGAGGCCATAATTTGTGATCAGTGAGGAAACTAGAGTCTGAAACTATGATTTATAAACTAGATATTGTTAAATATTGGCTGGCTTGATGCATGAATCGATAAGACGTAGATACAACCAATGCTTTTTTTGTAAAAGAAAAAGGTGCCATACAACCCACCTTGCCTACCCTACAAGGTTCCATCCAAAAAAGGTGCTGGAACTCCGTTCTGAGAGTTCTATGACAAAAAAAGCCCTGGATACAACCATTCCTCCAGAAATTTCTGTTCTAATAAGAATGAACTCACAAAGTCAGAACGATTGCCATGAAAGTTAGCTGTGTGACTTTGGGCCATTCATTCTCTCTTGGTCCAACCTAGCTCACAGGGTTGGTCTTGTGGAAAAAATAGGAGAAGGGAGGTATGCTGGGTATGTTCGTTGCCTTGAGTTATTTGTAAAAATAATAAAGGTGAGATACAATACAAATAGAAATCAATAAAAATAGTCAATGACAGCATATGAGAATATTTATATTGTGCTCTTTTTTTGCTATATGTGATGGGAATTTAAATCATGATTTCAGTTCTAATGTACATTTTATCATAGGTATTAGCAAGTAATCCTGCTGTTGTGTATAGTATAAAAGTATTTTCCCTTCTGTGGTTCAAAGATTTAACCTTTTTAATTTGATTTTTATATTTAGATATCTGACAAATATGATGTCCCCTTGGACAAAATAGGAAAAGTCTTCAAGAAATGTAAAAAAGGGTGAGTATACATAAATTAAATTTTTCAATAGGTGTGCGGTTTTTATACTTTTCATCTTGCATACAGCCAGCTTCTCACTTCCCTCAATCTGTATCTTCTCCATTTTCGTTGAAAAGGAAGGGTGGCAGCAGCTTGCATATACTTTCATAATATCAAATTATTTACTTAGCAAACTGGGAGTTTTGTATTTAAGGCAGACTGCACATACCGTGAAGTTCTCAAAAAGCCAGAAATTTGGTTACAATAAAAAGTATTGTGAGAGGGAATAGCTTTTGTAATTGATGAATTTAATTATTATTAATAAGCTATGACTGATTATCGATAATTATTAACAATTATTAATTAACCAAAATAAGTTAACATGAAATGTATTTACAACATACAAAATAGTCCGATATTCTGTTTCCATTGTTTTAAAGGTTGTATAAATTACAAACATTTTTAAAGCAGAACATTACCTACACTTCTAGAACTTTTCTAGAACTGAACCTACTTTTCCATATCTGAGTATAACAAAAGCAGCTCTTTGCCAGAGGGTTTTTCCCAAAAATTAATGAAAAGAACCACATCTTTTGCCATATTTTAAAAAATGGAATATGGCTTAAGGTGTCCGGTTTGAGGGTATAACTAATCAATATTTTCTGCCATCACTATATATCAAAGTCCATTTAAGAATAACATTATGGGCCTCCAATTTTTTGGTTATCACCAATTAATATTCTCCTCAAAGTTAACTATGGTTATACCTTGATTTCCTGATTGATGATTTCACCCATTTCTATTACGGTAGTTTTAAGCCCCCCAAGTTTCTAATCCTTGGGTATACTCCATACAAATGAAAATATGTTCTTCTCATTATTGTATCTGAGCAGAGATTTATCTTTAATTCTCTCTCGCTCTTTCATTGGAGTCATGCAAAATGCGTAAATCATTTTGATATAATTTTCTCTAATCTAGGCAGGGAATGAGAATATGGACTTAGAAATCCAACTCTTGTTCTAATCTTCTTCCTCAATAACATTTTGTAAGAAATTTTCCTACACTGATTTTAATCTATCTGCTGATAGATTCCAATAAAGTAGGGTTCAATATAGATATTAATCATTTTACTTAGTTTACTGTGATTTAATTTTCCAAATAAGATATTTTTAATAGCTTGGATATTAGGTTACAACAGAAAAAGAGCACATTTGTAGCAAATAACGCCTTTTTCAATTGACATGTGAAAATTTTTGTTTTATCTGTTCCAGGAATTAAAAGATTGCCTTAGACCAGGGTTCCCCAACCTTTCTGGGTGGGTGGCCTGGTGGGAAAGGAAGGGGCAAGCACCTTTGTGTGTGCATGTGTATACATGCTAATGTGACTGCGCGTGCGTGTGCACGAACAGGGCCGTGAGCATGCATGCTCTGTAAATGGAGCTGCTAGTGCTGGGACATGGCTCGAATAGCACCAGCGTAAGGCTCATAGCTTGACTAACGCCGGTGCAAGGCTCATGGCTCATGCCTCGGCTAGTGCCAGCCAAAGGAGAACTGCATGCATGCATGAATGCACGCACGCACACACACACACACACACACACACACACACTGACCAGCCACTCACATGGCCTGGTGGGCAAGAGACCACAGCCCAGTAGTGGGCCACGGCCCATAAGTGGTTCCCAACCTTTTCTATACCCCACACCCCTAGAACACTTCTTACATTTCTAAGAGATCTTTGAGCTTTCAGAATTTTGATTCTGAAATTTAAGCTTGTTTATAGTTTGCAAATGACCTTTTTATTTACAGTGAACTAAAACAGGATAGGCTCCACGAGGTTAAAAAAAAAGGTTGATACCTATAGAAGTTATGACATTTACCTTAATGTCTTAGCGTTTTCAAGGTTTCTGGCTAATAGACTTATACTGCCTTGGACTGATTAAATTGCCTCCATGGCTTGCTTAGAAACTAGTCTATACTGGCATTTTTTGTCTTGTTAAGTGGAAAGTACAAAGTCTTTGCTTAATATAATATAATTTTCTCATTGAGAAGTGTGCATTACTTTGCTAGGCTAATCAGAATATTCTGCTGATTATGACAGTAGGTCC
Source organism: Vipera berus (assembly GCF_964194415.1). Lineage (NCBI taxonomy): Eukaryota > Metazoa > Chordata > Lepidosauria > Squamata > Viperidae > Vipera > Vipera berus. The sequence goes on along the minus strand of NC_138202.1, from coordinate 218,615,609 downwards.
AAAGATGCTAACTTGTTTTGATTCTGACAGTTTTTGGTTCAGCTGTGATATGTCCTGTTCTTAATACCCCATTTTTTTCTTAGTATTTTAGTGAATATGGATGATAATATTGTGAAGCATTATTCCAATGAAGACACCTTCCAGTTACAGATAGAAGAAGCTGCTGGAACTTACAAACTCACTCTTACTGAAATCTGAAACCTAATTTGTTGGGCTCCTTGTGGGATCTTTCAGTGAAGGCTCTAAATACAAAACCTCTTGTTTTTGTCCTCAGGATGTAAATGTGTTTTTAAGGAAGAAGTCATTTTATTTTTCCAAACAAGAATACCTTTTTTAAAAAAATAAATAAATAAGAATTATCAATTGATAAATCAGGCCATTTGGCTGCAACACTGCACTTGAAACAGAAGAATAGACTTTGATTTTATTTATTTTTTTAAAATGGAATTTGCATATATAACCAAAGCACAATTAAAATGAACTTGTTATATTATCAACACATTCCCATATCCATTAAATATGTGTGTAAGTTTCTTTATCAGCTCAGAACCTCCAAACTCTTTGGTGCTTATAGGAGTTTCAGAAAAGTGTAGGACTGGATTGTTGTGATGTTTACAGCTGCCCAGAGCATGAGACTATAATTTTCTGCTACAATTTCTTGTTTCTTGCTTTGTGAAGAACTTTCTTTAACTATGTGTAGCCCACTGATGAAATATATGTATATATAAGTGCAGTGTATTTTGAAGGGTTGTAAATGTGTACATAGATTATATTATATATAATATTCAGGATATACAGTGGTATGATTAGATATCTATGTGCGTGCATAACACAAAGCATATGGTGAAGCCAACCTGAAAAGGCTATATGTATATAAATATATCACTAAGAAAAGCAATCTTGGTGCTAAATTAAATTTTTGTTGAGCATATTCAATCTCTTGTAAGGGAAAATAGGTAAAAGGACATTTTTGCATACTTTATTTAATTTCTTTTTATTATGATATGAAACTAGCTCATCTACCCAATGATTATAGTTAAAGAAGCATTAAGCATCAAAACGGGTTATTAGTGACTTTGGGCTTCAATTCTTACTGCAATTTCAAACACTATTATTTTCTTTGTTCCAAAATGTAGGTGCCTGCCACTTTAATACATGAAACAGAGATTGTTTTCTCACCATTTTCCATTATAAATTAGAGTCCATTTGCAAGATCTATGGCATAGATGCTTCCAAAAATAAGCTCTGCAAGCTGCTAGCAAACAATAATGCTGGTTCATTTAACAGGTTAGGACATTAAGTGGTTTGTTTTCTGCAGAGATTTCCAAGCTATGCAAACCCCAAAATGGCAGTTTAAGAAGACTGTAATTTAGTCAACAAAAAGTTATTACAAAAAACATAACTTAAGACAATATGTGAGCCAGACAGCATAATGGGATTCCTAATGGAGTCCACCCACACTGCAATGCCAGTGCTAGTTGCACAAGTGTGAAATGAATTCAGTATATGTTTTGAGGAGAAACTGATGTAGTCAATCAGGAGACAGACATTACCTACTACAACTAGCCAATAGGCTACTTGTTATTTCTTTTTATTTGGGCTACATGTTTATTTTGCAATATTATTCAAAGTATTGATCATGATATCTATGAATATCCTAAGCCAAGATATGTGACCTTACATTTACTCTTGATTCCTTATGGTCAGACTCCTACTTTATTTAATATGGTTAGGTTTGTATATTGCTTTTATTAATCACTTTGAATGTCTTTTATAGGGCTCAAAAATATTTTGGGCAAATATAAACATTAATAATAGCAGAGAGAAAAAAACATCCACATGAAGCTCATTTCAAAATGGCATTCAAGTGATAAACCTGCATTGTTGGCTGGCTCATGACTTTTCTGTCACAGCCTTCCCCAACCTCCTGACATGTTGGCTAGGATAATGCAAATTGCAATACCGAGTTTAGACAGCATGAAGCTGAGAAGGTTAGTTCTTCAACAGGCTAGCTAGCACATAGTTTTGTCTGGAATTTTGAACACTTAGGCTCTTTGCTATTTGATTTCTTTATCTATTGTGTGCAGTTCTTATTACCACTATTATTATTATAATTATTATTAGTATTATGTATATTGCATAGCAATAGAATCCTGAGAAATGTTGAACAGATTGTTTATGTTGAAGCAAACCCAAAAAGAATCCTTCCTAAAAGAAAAACCTAATAATTTTAATAAACTCTAGTAACTGTAAATAATCATGCATTTACAGATTAAAGATTAAATAGATCTTGTTGATGAAAACTGAATATGCTCTCATTAATAATTCAGAATTGGAAGGAATATATTGTATCAAGAGAATTTTTGTATCTGTAAACAGGCATGACAATTTCTGTCTTTTGTAGAAAATTGAGGTTTTGCTACAGATAAAAATGAGTAAATATAAGATGTTTCTCTATTAAGAATGAATGCACTCATGGTTATATTTATATGTAATGTATGAATTAAACTGTTGATTTATTTTGTGGGACACGGGGCTTTTAGCCATAGCCATATTTGTAGAGTTCAATTGAAGTGATTTTGCCCATGTTTGCTTTTATGTCTCTGTGTAATTGAATATTTGCGGTAAGGCAAGATCAATTAAATTTTATATGTCCATTTGTAATCATTCAGTTAACTTTGAGTGATATTTGTTATAAGTTGAGGTGGGTGTTTACTCAAAGCAAGGAAAAGCCACACAATGCTCACAGATATCTAAAACTGAAATCTTGTTTTCCTTCACTTCTGCTTCACAGCTTTTTTTGAAAATAGAAAGTTCTTCTGGATAATAAAATTATTTAAAGAGCCAAAAAGAGATGATGAGAGATATTAAACATGTTTAGTGTAATCCTATTCTATATCTTTGCCATGAAAACCCTATGGACAGTACCAAAAGGCAAAACGATATGACGCTGGAAGATGAGCCCCTCAGGTCGGAAGGCGTCCAATATGCTACTGGGGAAGAGCAGAGGGCTAGTACTAGTAGCTCCAGAAAGAATGAAGCGACTGGGCCAAAGCCGAAAGGACGCTCAGCTGTGGATATGACTGGTGGTGAAAGGAAAGTCCAATGCTGTAAAGATTTTTTCTCCATAGGAACCTGGAATGTAAGATCCATGAACCAAGGCAAGCTGGACGTGGTCAAACAAGAGATGACAAGACTGAACATCGACATCTTAGGTATCGGCGAACTAAAATGGACAGGAATGGGTGAATTTAATTCAGATGACCATCAGGTATACTACTGCGGGCAAGAATCCCTCAGAAGAAATGGAGTAGCCTTCATAGTCAATAAAAGAGTAGGAAAAGCAATACTGGGATACAATCCTCAAAATGACAGAATGATCTCAGTTCGAATCCAAGGCAAACCATTCAATATCACAGTAGTCCAAGTCTATGCCCCAACCACCGGTGCTGAAGAGGATGAAATTGACCGGTTCTATGAAGCCCTACAGCACCTTATAGAACTAACACCAAAAAATGATGTCCTTATCATCATGGGGGATTGGAATGCTAAAGTAGGAAGCCAAAAGATAATCGGAATAACAGGCAAGTTTGGCCTTGGAGTACAAAATGAAGCAGGGCACAGGCTGATAGAATTTTGTCAAGAGAATACGATGGTCATAGCAAACACTCTTTTCCAACAACCCAAGAGACGGCTCTACACATGGACATCACCAGACGGTCAACACAGAAATCAGATTGACTATATGCTCTGCAGCCAAAGATGGAGAAGTTCTATACAGTCAGTAAAAACAAGACCAGGAGCTGACTGTGGCTCAGACCATGAGCTTCTTGTTGCAAAGTTTAGGCTTAAACTGAAGAAAGTAGGGAAAAGCACCAGGCCAGTCAGGTATGAATTAAATCATATCCCCGTTGAATATACAGTAGAGGTGACAAATAGATTTAAGGAATTAGATCTGATAGACAGGGTGCCTGAAGAACTATGGACAGAGGTTCGCAACATTGTACAAGTGGTAGCAACCAAAACCATCCCAAAGAAAAAGAAATGCAAGAAAGCAAAATGGCTGTCTGAGGAAGCTTTGCAAATAGCTGAGGAAAGGAGGGAAGCAAAAGGCAAGGGAGAAAAAGAAAGATACGCCCAATTGAATGCAGAATTCCAGAGAATAGCTAGAAGAGATAAGAATGCCTTCTTAAATGAACAGTGCAAAGAAATAGAAGAAAACAATAGAATAGGGAGGACCAGAGATCTTTTCAAGAAAATTGGAGAGATGAAGGGAACGTTCAATGCAAAAATGGGCATGATAAAGGACCAAAATGGCAGGGACCTAACAGAGGCAGAAGAGATTAAGAAGAGATGGCAAAATTACACAGAAGAACTATACAAGAATGAGCTTAACGTCCCTGATAATCACAATGAGGTGGTCACTGACCTCGAGCCAGACATCCTAGAATGTGAAGTGAAGTGGGCCTTAGAAAAGCTGAGCAACAACAAAGCTAGTGGAGGTGACAGTATTCCAGCTGAGCTATTCAAAATCTTAAAAGACGATGCAGTAAAAGTGCTACACTCAATTTGCCAGCAAATTTGGAAAACTCAACAGTGGCCACAGGATTGGAAAAGATCAGTTTACATTCCAATTCCAAAGAAAGGCAGTGCCAAAGAATGTTCAAACTATCGCACCATTGCACTCATTTCTCATGCTAGTAAAGTTATGCTTAAAATCCTACAAGCTAGACTCCAGCAGTATGTGGATCGAGAACTACCAGAAGTACAGGCAGGATTTCGAAGAGGCAGAGGAACTAGAGATCAAATAGCCAACATACGCTGGATCATGGAGAAAGCTAGAGAGTTCCAGAAAAACATCTACTTCTGCTTCATTGACTATGCTAAAGCCTTTGATTGTGTGGATCATAACAAACTGTGGCAAGTTCTTAAAGAGATGGGAGTACCAGAACATCTTATTTGTCTCTTGAGAAACCTATATGCGGGCCAAGAAGCAACAGTGAGAACTGGACACGGAACCACTGATTGGTTCCAAATTGGGAAAGGTGTCCGGCAAGGCTGTATACTGTCGCCTTGCCTATTTAACTTATATGCAGAGCACATCATGAGAAAGGCAGGGCTAGAGGAGTCAAAAGTTGGAATTAAGATTGCTGGAAGAAATATCAACAACCTAAGATATGCAGATGATACCACTCTAATGGCAGAAAGTGAAGAGGAACTGAAGAGTCTCTTGTTGCGAGTGAAGAAGGAGAGTGCAAAAGTTGGGTTGAAACTAAACATTAAGAAAACTAAGATCATGGCATCCGGCCCTCTCAATTCCTGGCAAATAGATGGGGAAGAAATGGAGGTAGTGACAGATTTTATTTTCCTGGGCTCCAAGATCACTGCAGATGGGGACTGCAGCCAAGAAATTAAAAGACGCTTGCTCCTGGGGAGGAAAGCCATGGCAAATCTAGACAGCACACTAAAAAGCAGAGACATCACCCTGTCAACAAAAGTGCGTATAGTCAAGGCTATGGTCTTCCCAGTTGCAATGTATGGCAGTGAAAGTTGGACCATAAGAAAGGCTGAGCGCAAAAGAATTGATGCCTTTGAACTCTGGTGCTGGAGAAGACTCCTGCGAGTCCCTTGGACTGCAAGGCGATCAAACCGGTCAGTCCTAGAGGAGATCAACCCCGACTGCTCTTTAGAAGGCCAGATCCTGAAGCTAAAACTCAAATACTTTGGCCACCTAATGAGGAGGAAGGACTCACTGGAGAAGAGCCTAATGCTTGGAAAGATTGAGGGCAATAGAAGAAGGGGACGACAGAGAATGAGGTGGCTGGATGGAGTCACTGAAGCAGTAGGCGTGAGCTTAAATGGACTCCAGAAGATGGTAGAGGACAGGAAAGCCTGGAGGAACATTGTCCATAGGGTCGCGATGGGTCGGACACGACTTCGCAACTAACAACATTCTATTCCATTTATAAAGAGACCTCTTTACGATATAAGACAAATTATTATTCTTTTGATTAAAATGAGATGGGGTGGGGAGTGAGCTTCAAATAAAGAAAAACTTTATGTTGGTATACTGCCCAAGTAAAGCATCTTTTGGAAAGTTTTCCTCTTGTAAAACAGAATTCATTCTAATTACACAGCGTATAATATTTGTAAATTAAACCTCATCTGCATTTCCTATTTATATCCCCTTCCCCATGATTTGCTAATAGTAAGATTACATTTTCTTTTGTTACTATATACTACAGTACATCTAACATACCATTTCATTTAACTTCATTTTTCGTAATGAATATTTCCCATTATATTCCTTTTTTAAAAAAATATTTAAAGTAGTTTATAAAGAATAGTCGGTGTGCCCTATTTGGTGATTTTTAAGTATTTCTTATACACTTTCCCTGTGGAAAGGCATATATAAGACATTTCCACACTGCTAGTATTTCTATTTTCCAGTCAGTCTCAAATCTATTTGAAACTGATCTACATTTTTTGTGCTAATTGCAACTGGGCTGTTGATATTGAAACGCATGCAGATTTGTTGCTTGGCCCGCTTGAGAGTCTTCAGCCAGGGACTGGTTCGCTAGCCTCCGAAGCAGATGGTCTATGTGCTGTCGAATTACTCGACCATCTTCCAGGACCACTTCATACGAAAGTGGCCCTGACACCTTAGCAACCACAGCTACCACCCACAATGCCCCGTGACCATAATTCTAGGCCCAAACCCGGTCACCAACTTGCAAACTTCGCGGTGGTTTTGGTTGTGCTGTGTCCAAGGCAACTCGGTCAGGGTGTAGCCGATCCAGCTTAGTAATCAAGCGCCGGCCCTATCTCAGTTCCGCTGGGCTTCTGCCCGTTGAGGTGCAGGGAGCTGTGCGTTGGCAGAGTAAGAAGTCTGCCAGCCTGTGGTTCCAGTCCCCTGTGACGATCCTCTTTAAGGATTCTTTGGTTGTTCGGACCATGCGTTCCACTTGGCCATTTGTGGCTGGGTGAAAGGGGGCCGAAGTGGCATGTCTTATTAAGTTAGCCCTGAGAAAGAACTGATATTCTGCAGCGGTAAATTGAGCCCCACTGTCAGAGACCAGCACGTCTGGCAACCCATGTGTTGCAAAGATCCTGCGCAGTTGCTGGATGGTCCTGGCAGTAGTCATAGTTGGGACTGGTGTGACCTCTAACCATTTGGAGTGACTGTCCATCACAATGAGGAATAGCTGTCCCTGAAATGGCCCTGCAAAGTCAATGTGGATTCTTGACCACGGTGCGTGTGTGGCTTCCCATCGGTGGACAGGAGCTTGAGACATCTTGGGCCTGGATTGCTGGCAACTGTAACAGCCATGTACTTGGGCCTCAATATTTTTATCTAGCCCAGGGCACCAGAGGTAGCTCCTCGCGAGTGCCTTCATCTGGACTATTCCTGGATGTCCCTCGTGCAGCGACTCTAAAACCCTGGGCCTCAACGAGCTCAGGACTATGACCCGACTCCCCCAAAGAATGCACCCCTTATGAGCTGAGAGCTCGTCTTTCCTCATGTGGAAACTCTGGAATTCTGGCCCTGGACATTTGTCCGGCTATCCTGTGTGCACCCAATTCAACACGCGGCTAAGCATCTTGTCAGAGGCTGTCTCAGCAGCCATGTCCCCCCGCGTGAAGGTGAGACTCCGGCAAATCTTGGATAGCCAGGTTGTGTGCAGCCAGAGCGGGATCTGGCTCTACGTGTGGCAGGGCAACCTGCTAAGGCCATCTGCATGGCCCATTTCCCTGCCCGGTTTATGAATCAGCCTGTAGCTGTAGGCTGAAAGGAAGATAGACCACCTCAGCATTCGTGGAGATAAAATCTGAGGTGTCTGCTTGTTCATGGTGAACAACCCTAGAAGTGGCTTGTGGTCCGTGAAGTGCCTCCTTGTCTATTTGTGCGTAATTGCGTTCCACCGAGTCCTAGAGTAGTAAGCGATGGGAGTCTGTCTCCTGTCAGCCATCAAGTGGCTCAATACGGCCCCAACCCCATATGGAGATGTATCACAAGCGATGCAGACAGGCAACCTTTCATTAAAATGGGTGAGGACTGAGTTCGAAAACAGGAGTGATTTGACTGCTGTGAACTTTTCTCATGTATGCTAGTCTACTGCCACTGTGCCTTTTTGTCCAAGAGCCAGTGTAATGGCTCTGCCACTGCGGCCTTGTGTGGAAGAAAGGCATGGTAAAAGTTCAAAAGCCCCCAAAAGGCCTGAAGCTCCCCCTTAGACTTTGGACTGGAGGCCTGCTGAATTGCTTGGAGCTTGGAGTCTGCCGGATGAATGCCTGCAACATCGATGCAGAAACCAAGGAACTCGGTTGAATCTACTCCAATCTTGCATTTCTCCCATTTTAGTTTCAGCCCCGCTTCACGGAAACACTGAAGGACGGCTTTAAGCCGTTCTGCCAAAATCTCCACTGACTCCCTTGCTATGAGGACATCATCGAAATAGGGGCACACCCCTGGGATGCCCTTGAGGGTGTGCTCCATCACTCCCTGGAAAAGACCTGGGGCTACACTAACCCCGAACTGTAGGCGCTTAATCCTGAAAGCCCCCCTGTGAGTGACAATGGTCTGAGCATCTGCCGTGGCCCCGTCCACGGACAGTTGCTGGTAGGCTTGTGCCAAATCTAATTTGGCGAATACGCGGCCTCCTTGTAGTGACGCCAAAATATGGCTGACTACAGGCACTGGATATGCATGCTATTGAAGTGCCCTGTTGATAGTGCACTTATAATCTGCGCATATGCGCACCTCACCATTGGCCTTAAGTGGCGTGACTATGGGGGTCTCCCACACCCCACTGTCTACTAGCTGCAACAACCCTTGTTGCACCAGCTTGTCCAGCTCTGCGTCAATTTTGGGTTTGAGGGCAAAAGGCATTCTACGAGGCTTGATCCGTATTGGGGTTACAGTAGGATCAAGATGAAGGGCTATAGGAGGACCCTTGTACTTCCCTAGACTTGAGCTGAAGACATCGGCAAACTCCTGGCAAACTGTCGACAGGTCTGCCGCTTGCATTTGGTGAATGCCGGTTGCTTGGATGCCCAAGGCATCAAACCAGTCTAAGCCGATGAGGCTTGTGCGCTGGCCCTCCACTACTACGATGTCTAGTGGACCCTCAACACCCTTGAACTGTACATTGAGCATAGCTTCTCCTTTGACTGCTAGGCAGGAGTTTTGGAAATCCATCAGCAAAAGGTTAGATGGCCTGAGTTTAGCTCATCTGCCGCTGCGACTGCAAATGTGCTTGAAGGTCCCTGGGGAAATTATGGATAGGGCTGACCCTGTGTCCAGTTCTATGTTGCATGGAACTCCCTGAAGCTTGACATTGAATCTAAGCTTCTCTTTAAAGGGGCGATGGGCACCAGTTGTGAACACACTCCTCCGGCTGGAGCAAAACCCTACTCTGTGCTGCCCTGGGGGCCCGATACCTCTCCTGAATGCTTCTTCTTGCGGTCCGTCCCTCTGGCGACCTCTGCAGATGGCGGCAATGTGGCCTGGTTTGCACACATGCCTGGCACGTTGCTGCTCAGAATTGGCACTCTGAGTGTCTATGGTGGCCTCCACAGCCCTTGCATCAAGGGAAGGACACTGCCTTGTCAGCTAGCCTCTGTCCCCTCTCCGGTTGCTTCCACAGCTGATCAACCTCAAGGTCCATGTCAGAATCTTCCGCTCATTCTGTGTACTCATGGTGGACGGTCTCTGGACTGGGGGTGTTCTTGGAGGACCACAAAGCTTTAAGGGCCCCTCCGGCGGCTTCATCGACCATCATCTCCTTCAAGGCATCTTGGAGTGAGAGAGACTCCTTCGCAAATAACTTCTGCTAAAGCTCTCTGTTTCTAAGTCCGCAGACTAGACGGTCCCTCAGTCTTTCCTCTAGGTCTGCAAAGTTGCATAGCTGAGATGCCTGTCAGAGGGTGGCTATGAACTTGGTTGCAGACTCACCAGGCTGTTGCTCCCGCTGGTCAAATGCATGTCTCCAAGCTATGATGGACAGTTTCGGCTCGAAGTGGTCCTTGAGCTTCTTTTTGAGATCTGTGTAGGTGACCAACTCGAGCGGAGTAGGGGCGACCAGGTTCTTGGCTATGTCGAACGTAGCCGGGCCACACACACACACAGGAGTGTTGCAGCCTTCAAACCATCTTCACTAACCTGGTTAGCTTGCAGATAATTCTCAATGTGAGAGATGTAAGAACTCGTTCTCTTGGGATGTGCCACATCAAATTCCTCCAATTTGCCAACTTTGGCCATGGTGAGTTCTTTCTTGCTCACAATGCCTTATGCTGCTAGGCTTCTGTGCAGGCCCTAGAACAGATCCTTAGGGCCTGGTGGTCCCCAGCGTGGCTTGCTGGCAGACCGAAGGTGGGGGGGAATGTAGTTCCTGCGGGGCTCTGTTGCTGGCCTCACCCCCTAGTGACTTCTGGCTCTTTTCATTAAGCAGCACATCCCACCTTCGTCGCCACTGTTAAGTTCTTGGTTCGGTTAGGCACTAACAAGGCAGAGCGGTGAAACAGCAAACATGTTTATTCAGTAACAACAGAAGCAGCCCTAACGGCTGCTGAACAGCTATATATACAGATCACCTCTAGGCGGCAACCAATAGATTTAAAATAACAATTCCCGCCCAAAACACAGTTAACAATCCTGGAGACCAGCAGTCTGGGTTTCAAACAATACAGCCGTTAAGTAATCATTCAACTGAGTACAGCAATTAAGGTCAAAACATTATGCAACTGATTGCAGCAATTAAGACCAATACATTACAAAATTTGTTCCTGAAAGATATACACAGCTTCTATTGTGATTATTGATAACATCATACCTGTTGTTGCAGCCACCCTGGCACATGTTAAATAAAGACTGATGTGAATCTACTGTTTGGGAACTCACCTGATGTGCATTACAATTTCTCACAATGCCAGTAATATCTCTGTTGTTACAGTCATTAGAGAAAATTAACACACATGTATGTACACACAGAGTTTACCATCTCCAGGTAAAGCTGTAGCCAAGGGCTCAGAAGAGATACACGCTGAAGATGTTACCTAATAAAACGTCTGCAAGAAAACAAAGATTAAAAAGCACCGCAGAGAGGAAATATATTAGCAATTCCAAGTCTGCTAATTCACGGTCTGCTACACTATAAGCTCCATTGAACTTGGTAGAACCTCGCTCCTTTTGAGTAAACATGCATATAATGGCTTAAGACACAGTTTGAGACCAAGTAATGTATCAGGCAACAAAGTGAGCTTCCATTACTTGCTCCAGTTCCTGTCAATCTAGCAGTTTGAAAGCATGTAAATACTAGTAGATAGATATCACATTGATGGAAAGGTAACAGCATTCCAAGCACATTCAGCATATAGTCATGCCAGCCAAATGGCCATGGAAACATCTCTCTCTCACACCAACATAAACATCAGAAAGATTTTCTCACCTGTTGCTCTTGGTGTGTGTACACATTTCCTCACAATTAAGAGCTAACAAGATCGACCTCAGGGCTGTGTCTCATTATAATTGACCTGCTTGGGAAATTGCCTGAATAAATACCTTTTGCTTTGTTCTGGCCTATAGCGTACCACATATGGGGCTGAAGGAACAGATCCCAGTGGGGCAAAGTAATCTTCAAAGCTAACTCCTTTCCCTTGAATGAAGATGTGAAACAACGGAGGAATTAACAGATTTGTTGAGTAGGCTGAGCTCAAAATCCTGTTTAGCTATTAAGTTCTGATTTGAGATAAGTAAAAAAACCCAATGCTTATTGTCACCCCCTTGCCACCTTCAATATTCTATTATAACACAATTAACTTATCAAGGGTGTCCCCAGGGTACATCAAAACATGAAAAACAGACTGAGTTTCTATCACACTGCTGTGGCTATGAGTTTAATTTTTCGATGCCACATGATACTAATTGTGGCTACAGATACTTTTCTTGACTGTACAAGGGTCTGCTTGATGTAATTATTTAAAAAGAGCACCTATATCTTCCTTCCCACACACATTATATATTTAAACAGAAAATGGGCATGTGGCAAAGCTGTAGGCTTTTTAACATTGCTTTTATTTCCAAGAAAATTAAAATGATGGGCGTGTGCAGCCAGTGCAGGGTTTCTTGTAAAATCAAAAAGGAGACAAAGGTGAGCTGGAGAGGCAGGAAATTTATAAGGATTTACTGTAGTAGAAGTAGCAGAGAGCAATGGCCTCAGTTTACTGTTCTGTTGAATGAATCTTTTGCGAGTGACCATGCCCACAGCTTCTAAAATATCTAATATCCCGATTGTATTAGAGATGTTTCTATTTCTGTTATAGCAATTCATTGCCCTCTGATTACAGGACAAGTTAAATGAGAATAGAAAAACACCGAATCAAGACACTGCAACGGAATAAGATAGTAAATGAACAGTACTGGTTTGACTCTAAAAAGAGAAGAATTAAAATTGGAATGCCTGCACAGCATATTTTTTTTAATAATGTCCTTTCCCACGGAAAGGATATTCTGAAATATTTACTGAATAACCCCTTTCAAATATTAACATTTTCAGCTTGTAGATGTTCCTGTGACGTTGTTTCCTACTAGCTGTGGATACACAGAATTCCTCTTCCACAGTTTGCTTAACTTCCTATTAACTGCAGCAGATGAAGGTTTTCTTTGCATTTTTCTTCTTTTCACTTTTACATCAAAGTCACTTAGCTGTTCTGAAAAAGTTCACAAGGTGAGAGGAAATCAGTTAATAATTTCTTTTTTCCTAACTAGGTTTCCATATCTGGACCAAACAAATCTGTATGATGAGTAGAGGGGCAGGAAAGAGAGACAGGAAGCCTATTCTATGCTGCTCTTTAGTGGTTATCCAAAATTTTTTTAGCCCAAATCTGGTAACCCAACAGGCGGCTATTTTTACCCATGATCTTAATATTCATAGCCCAAAAATACAAAGTACCTGACCAGGTGAAGTTTATCCAAGGTTTTGGACTTGTTTGTGTGTTTTACATAGGCACAAAATGGCAGAGGGTTGTTTGACTTTGCAGAAAGTATGCCATTTGTTAAATTGGTCCTGGTATCTACTTTTGTTTATTAAACTTATATGCCACCTATCTCGCCAAGGTGAAACTTACAATCAATAAAAACGCCAATATAAAACATTAAAACAATAAACACATTAAATTAAAATTGACCATGACAGAGAGGAAGGGAGTAAGATGCGCATTGGGGATGGAAGGGAAATGGGTCTTCTCCAGTCCATTAGCCACCTCTAGAATGACATACCCTCATTGGGGACCAGGCCAATTTCTTCAGGCCTTTTCAGAAAGCCAAAAGGATGGGATCTCACCTGGTTTGGGGGGGGCAGGATGTTCCAGAGAACAGGAGCCATGACAGAAAAGGCTCTTCTCCTGGACCTCAAGATTTGATCAAAATAATGAGAACCACCTGCATTAAAGAATATCATGGATTATTTTATGACTGATTGGGTCAGTGAACCAGCTAGACAAATTTTTCAATTAAAAGAGTGGGTAACAAAGGCTTGTTGTTTTTTCCTGTTCAAACTGTGCTTCCCATAAAATAAAAAATAAATAAATGAAGTGCATCAAATGATGTCTAAGAAGACACAAGGGGATGAATACAGAAAATATGGTATAATACAGTAAATGCTTTTTTAAAAAAAATAATGAGTAAAGATTTGAAGTAGGCCAGAGCAGAAAACATTTGACAAAGACTGCTGGAACTCCACTTTATTGTTGCATGGTATAATAATAGAATTGTGAAAGTTTGACAGAGATTTTCTCTCTTTTTCTCTGAATCTTTGCCCCCCTCCCGCCCCCTGCCAATAGGTAAGAGAAGCAAGGCATAGCAATTGCAAGGGATTGTTTTTTGTTTTCATCTTCTCCTTTTTTCAGGTCTAAACTTGTGCTTAGTATATTACTGCTTTTGCATTGCTTCTTCAAATCTATCTTCATATTCCCCACTCCAGTGTTTTTCAACTTTGGCACTTTTGAGATCTGTGGATTTCAGTTCCTGGAACTGGATAGTCTGTGAATCTGGCAGGGGAATTCTGGGGTTGAAATTCACAAACCTTGAAGTTGCCGAGATTGAAAAACACGGGTCTATGCTATTATAGCAATTGTTTCAGAACTGAGGAACTAAGGAAAAAAAGTGATACCTCTCAGACACTGGCATCATCTGCTACACAGGATATCAGATGGGTCTTCCTTGCTCTAAGGAATTCAAGTTTTACTGCAATTTGTCTCATCAATCTTCTACTTTGACATCATGCTAACAATACAAACAATAGCACCTCTTTGCAAGAACATGTTACGATTTGACTTAAAAAAGCCAATGGTTAAATTTGAGCAGGCAATTTTTTTCTTTTGATTTAAGCTCAATGTCTTTCACAAATGAAACACACATTGCCAGAAGTAAGCACTGCTGAGTTTCACAGTTGCTTCCCAAAAATTCTCATAGAATTATAGCTATGGTCCTTCAGAGACTACCATCACCAGCAATTATTCCTGGGACAGAAACCTTTGTAGAAGCACTATAGCAAAGGTCTTTCTGGGGAGCCATGCTGGCTGAGGAATTCCGGGAGTTGAAGTCCACAGACCTTAAAGTGGGCAAAGTTGAAAAACACCATGTCTAGACAGGCTAAGAAGTGTGCTGAGGTTCAGCCTGACTACAGGTAAAAAGATTGTAATTATCTGTTTCCAGGGAATCTCTGGAAGAAGGAAACTGGACTGAAGTTTTCGATTACTGCAGTTTATAACATGCCGTTTTAATCTGTTGCTGGCTGCTATCTTAATCATGTCTACTCAATGTTTATTGGAAAGAGACGTATGACCTGGTTGAGTATCTTATGTTGGTTTCAAAGCTAGCAGTTTGAGCTTTGTACTTCAACACGGGCTGAGTGGCCAGAAGTCATGGGATCAAGTTGTAGCCCTTTGTTCAGCTGCCCTTGGCAGGCACACATGAATTGTAATTAATATTTTAACAGACTTTGGAAACTAAAGTGTACATTTTTTCGCATAAGTCAAAACACACTGTCAGTGTTGTAAATGGGGGGAAATGTCATCTGTTAAAAATAGTAAATGTCTTTGCATGAAATATATTCAGTGTATTAACTGAACATTTACAAACACAGAATATGAATTTATTTTTAACCCATTAATCAAGTTCATGATAATAAAGACTATTATTTACAATCAGTTTATTCATAATAGGCTAGTAGTTGCTTAATTCTCAATTATTTTGTAAGTGGGGACCAATCCTCTGAAGAAAGAAGTCTCTATCTTCAAATCTTTTAGGATCAGCATATGGAGCCACTAAACCAGGGGTAGGCAACCTTGGCTCTTTTATGACTCGTGGACCTCAACTCCCAGAATTCCTGAGCCAGCATGGCTGACTCAGGAATTCTGGGAGTTGAAGTCCACGAGTCATAAAAGAGCCAAGGTTGCCTACCCCTGCACTAAATGGACCACAGCATGGATGCTCTCACAAAATGGCTCTTATGAGAAGAATTCTCTGGTGACAAAATGGCTGCCATGGGCTGTGTGGCCTATCACAAAACACCTAATTTACTAGGGCTACTGGATTTGGTTGCAGAAAAACAAGAAAACCACTTAATACCACCAATTAGTTAGCATTTTCTGTACAGGTGGTCCTTGACTTACAAGCATTCATTTAGTGACCTTTGAAAATACAACAGTATTGGAAAAAATTACTCATGAGCAATTTTCACACTTATAACCGTTGCAGTATCCCCATGAACACGTGACCAAACTTCGGTCATTTGCTAACTGGCGTGTATTTATGAGAAGTTGCTGGGGTCATTTGATCACCATTTGTAACCTTCCTAGCTGGCTTCCGACAAGCAAAGTTAATGAGGAAAGGCAGATTTGCTTAACGACCACATGATTCACTTAACTGCAGTGATCTGCTTAACAATTATGGCAAAAAAGATTGTAAAATGAGGTGCAACTCACTTGACTGCCTCGCTTAGCAACAGAAATTTTAGACTCAAATGTGGTCATAAGTTGAGGACCACCTGTATAAGAGCCAGTTTGGTCCAGTAGTTAAGGCACCAGGCTAGAAATCGGGAGACCATGAGTTCTAATCTGCTTTAGGCATGAAAGGCAGCTGGGTGAACTTGGGCCAGTCACGCTCTCTCAGCTCAACTCACTTTACAGGGTTGTAATTAGGAAAATAGGAGCATTAGATATGTTTATTAGATATGTTTATTTATAAAAATATAATGGGCTGTAAAATAAATCTCTTTGCTTCCCTCTAGCAGTTTAGATGTTTTAAACCCAGGTCTGCCAGCCGCCACCTTTACTAGTAATTCACCACCCCTCTACTACCCCTCAAAATTACACCTGTTTTTTTTTCTAGTTAAGAAGGCACATTTCCAAAGCACTGGGCTTCAACCAAATAGTTTTTTTTTATTCTCTTTGGATATTTATTTAAGCTCAAATTGACTGTGGACAATCACTTAAACATGAGCCAGCAGTGTGCTTCAGCTGCCAAAAAAGCCAACACAGTCCTAGGCTACATACATTAACAGAGGGACAGAATCAAGATCATGTGAAGTGTTAATACCACTTTATAATGCCTTTGTAAGATCATACTTGCACCTGCATCCAGCTTTGGTTGCCACAATGTAAAAAGGATGTTGAGACTCTAGAAACAGGGGTGTCAAACTGCCGGCCCGTGGGCCAGATGAGTCATGTGGAAGCCACGCCCACTGCAGCTCTGGCAAGGAGAAAAAAGCCATGATATGTCACGACACGTCACGTGACACAGTGAGTTTGACACCCTTGCTCAAGAAAGAGTGCAGAGAAGAGCAACAAAGATGATTAGGGAACTGGTGGCTAAAACATAAAGAACAATTGCTGGAACTGGAAACGTCTAGTTCAGGGGTCGGCAACCTAAAAAAGAAAAAGAGCCACTGGGAACCGGTTCCATCACAAATTAAAAAAAGAGGGAGCCGCGTGCGTGTGTCCATGCACGCGCATGCACAAAAAGGTTTTTTGCGCATGCGCGGACGCACGCGGCTGCCATTTTTTAAAAAATGAGATGGAACCGGTTCCCGGTTGCCCGACGGCGACGGCCCGTCTGCAAAGCTGCCGCTTTCGGCAGCTTTGCAGATGGGCCGTGGCAGCTTCCTCAAAGAGCGGCGCCCCTGCCCATTCCGAGAGGTGCGCGCGCACCTCTCCGAACGACCGGAGGTGCGCGCGTACCTCCGCGCGAATGGGCAGCGGTGCCGCTCTTTGAGGAAGCTGCCGCGGCCCGTCTGTGAAGCTGCCGCTTTCGGCAGCTTCGCAGACGGGCCGTGGCAGCTTCCTCAAAAAGAGAGGCGCCCCTGCCCATTCCGAGAGGTGCGCGCGCACCTCTCCGAACGACCGGAGTTGCGCGCGCACCTCCCCAAACCTTTGGGGAGGTGCGCGCGTACCTCCGTGCGAAGGGGCAGCGGCGCCGCTCTTTGAGGAAGCTGCCGCGGCCCGTCTGCTAAGCTGCCGCTTTCGGCAGCTTCACAGACGGGCCGCGGCAGCTTCCTCAAAGAGCGGCACCGCTCCCCATTCGCGCGGAGGTACGCGCGCACCTCCGGTCGTTCGGAGAGGTGCGCGCGCACCTCTCGGAATGGGCAGGGGCGCCGCTCTTTGAGGAAGCTGCCGCGGCCCGTCTGCTAAGCTGCCGCTTTCGGCAGCTTCACAGACGGGCCGCGGCAGCTTCCTCAAAGAGCGGCACCGCTGCCCATTCGCGCGGAGGTACGCGCGCACCTCCGGTCGTTCGGAGAGGTGCGCGCGCACCTCTCGGAATGGGCAGGGGCGCCGCTCTTTGAGGAAGCTGCCGCGGCCCGTCTGCGAAGCTGCCGAAAGCGGCAGCTTCGCAGACGGGCCGCAGCAGCTTCCTCAAAGAGCGGCACCGCTGCCCATTCGCGCGGAGGTACGCGCGCACCTCTCCAAAGGTTTGGGGAGGTGCGCGCGCACCTCCACCCATTCGGGGAGGTGCGCGTGCACCTCTCCAAACGGGCGGTGCCACTCTCCATTTGGAGAGGTGCGCGCGCACCACTGCCCGTTGGAAGAGGTGCGCGCGCACCGGGCGGCTGGGAGCCGCAAGAGACGGCTCAAAGAGCCGCATGCGGCTCCGGAGCCGCAGGTTGCCGACCTGTGGTCTAGTTTAATGAAGAGAAGGACTGGGGGTGACACGATAGCAGTGTTCCAATATCTCAGGGATTGCCACAAAGAAGAGGGGAGTCAAGCTATTCTCCAAAACACCTGAAGGCAGGACAAGAAGTAATGGATGGAAACTAATCAGGGAGAGAAGCAACCTACAGCTAAGGAGAAATTTCCTGACAGAACAATTAATCAGTGGAACAACTTGCCTGAAGAAGTTGTGAACGCTCCGACATTGGAAGTTTTTAAGAAGAGATTGGACAACCATTTGTCTGAAATGGTATATAGTTTCCGGCCTGAGCAGGGGGTTGGATTAGATAGAAGACCTCCAAGGTCCCTTCCAACTCTCTTATTCTGTTAAAATGTGTTCTGATGCATAAATATGATGCTAAAAGCATCTTCTGCACTGCATTATGCCATATCCTCCTCCTCCTTTTTTCTTTTTAATTAGAATAAAATAAAATCAGATGAGGCAGGAGGCTTGGCCAAGCACTAAAGCAGGTATCCACCAATACCATGTTGAGTCTCTCTGGGCTAATTGAAACAATGGTAATGTCATAATGTTAATCTTCTGCTTTTGAAAATATGATTCTAGGGCTCTTCCTCTCATGCAACTAACCAAGGGACAAAAATCCCAATGCTGTCAGCTCATGTATACGACAATGTCAAGTCATCCTTAGCTGAACTGGTGCTAAAGTGGCATTTCCCCCTTACGTTTACAGCAACCAAGCGGAATTTCAAGGTGTGACATGCTGTTCAACTCAAAGGCCTATGTTGTTGGCAGCCTAGAGAGGATGAATCAGCCCAGAATCTCCTGACGTATGTGTAGGTATGAGCCTATTCTTTTCACTGCCATTTTTTTTCACCTTTCACATGGAAATTGCTGGAGAGGCGTCAGGTTTCACAAGAGCATGATTGTCTGAAATGAATATGGTTCCTGAAGCCTCAACTCTGCAAGTCCAGGCAATACTGTTTAGCAGGCTCACCTGGAAGCCTAGTTTTGAAAAATTGTGTCGTACTTCTGCAACTCTTGCATAACTCTGGAGTTTTAAACAAATGCTAAATGCACACTTTTCTGAAAATGAAAGCTTTCAAAGCTCTCTTTCAAAAGTCAGATTTGCTCTGGCCTGCTCAAAAACGGATGCTACTGGTAATCTAGACCCATTTCAACCAGGGTTTAGCTATATTATGGTAATGAAGCCACACCAGTCAGAAGGAAAGATTGCAACTTGGATACTTCTTTAAGATTTCTTGGTGGTCTCAAGAAATCTTGACTTGGTTGTCATCAACTATGGTATACTTTCTCGATTATTGAGAAGGGTTAAGCCTTGGGCACTGTTATGCAGTGCTTCTGGACCATGTTCAGAATGGAATATGGCATGTGGGGAGGGGGAACTACTGACCAACATTTATAAAACACTGATGTTTGGTTTTCCAAAGGTTTCCATTCTGCCCCTAGTGTTATTCAACATTTGCATGCAACTGCTGGGGATATCATTCAGAAATTTGGAGTGAGTAAATTATCTTCCTAGCATTATTCCTGCAGGTTACTTTTTCGATCGACAAACACCATCTTGCACTATCAAACACAGCATCCGGGACCAACTGGGCAATTTTCATGTCTGCATTTATTCCATCTTGTCATCTTTGCTTTGGCTTCCATGTGGGTGCTTGCCATCTGTGTTAAAGTGGAAGGCGATGCAGGCAACACGGTAGAGTACTGTTCATAGAACAAGGTCATACCACTGTAGGCATTTCTATCACATTTTTTTCAGTTTTGGCACAATGCCCATTTGCTGCCATACTGCATCATTGCTGACATGGTCACGAAGAGAAATACCTAATGACCAATGAAGCATGCACATCTCCATGGTGGGTAAAGAGTGCTCAGTGCATTTGGTGATTGGCCAGCACTTGGCGCTCTATAAAACTACTGGACATACCATTGTTTTATACACCTTAGATTGGCATGCATCAATCAGAAAACAGTCCAATGATCTCCTTACATTGTAGCCATGCTTTGTTCACTCTTGTACTTTGTCATTAATTGAGATTATAAATATATTAATAATATCTAATTATATTGCTCCTTGCCATCTAAGTGCAAAAAACCAACTGATATTTTTGAATATAGCCAAATCTATTAAGGGATCAGATGAAGGAAATTAAAGTAAAACTGAATCCAGACAATACAAAGCTGCTTTGCTCAAGAAGTAACTTGATCCAGGATTCAAAATTCGACAAGTTTTGGATGCATGGCATTTTCCTTGGAAGAATGGGCCTGAAGTTAACTTTTTCTTGATTTTCTTCATCATCAGAGAGAGATAAAGTTGGGGAACATCTTTGCCCAATTATAAATAAACTAATGCCTGCAACTGATTCTGAGCTAATCAATTTTGGCAATGGTTATCTATGCTATGGCTACATTCTCCCTCAACTACGGCAACATACTGTGTGTGCAACTATTTTTTGAAAAGCATCTGGAAACAAAACCTGCTGTTAATTCAGCCACTAGACTAATTCATACAAAATAAAGGAATCAAACAATCATTGTATGAAACAATTACAGTATTTACTGGGTACAATTTTAGATGTTGGTATTAACCTTCAAGCCCCCAAATGGCTTAGAACAGACATGTCAAACACAAGGCCCGGGGGCCGGATCCGGCCCGCGAAGTGCTTTCATGTGGCCCGCGAAGCCATCCTGGAAACAGTGAGGGAACGGCCCCCTGCCCAGAGACCCTCCTTCTGCCAGAGACCCTCAGATCTGTCCCACTCCTGCCCAGGCCCCCATAGGCACCCTTGATGCCAACGATGTAGAGCTGGCCATGCCCACCCAATAGGCCATACGTGCACTAGCCACGCCTACCCAGCAGGCCACGCCTACCCTGGCCATATCCACCCGGCCCTCAATGAAATTGAGTTTGACACCCCTGGCTTAGAATCTAACCAGATGAGGGATTACCTCTCTAATTATGAACTTGCTTGGGCGTTAAAATCGAAAAGAAAGTCCTGCTGAAGAAGCTTCTGCTCTCCTGGCAGATGGAGAAGACTTTCCCCTCCATTCCCAGGCTGCAGAATGCAGTCCAGCAACACTTGTCTTTGTTCTCTACCTTTAGAAGAGCAATCAAATCATATCTCCTTTGCCCATGTTTCTAATTGCTAAGTGAAGCATTCTTTTATGCCCTTGATTTTTAATATTTCATATTTAATGTTGTTATCAGCTGTGAGTGCTCAGATGTAATAGAAAGATAATACGTAAATAATAGCTGTGGGGGTGCTATGTGTGGCTGACAGTTCTAATGCTGAAAACGTTTGTTTTGCATCAGCATGCTCTCTTTTTGTGGGGAAAGTCTTACCTACTTTTCACTAACTCAGTTCTGGGGACCACTCTTATTTTCACCTACTTTCATAGCAATGAATCACATTATGGGATAAGGTAATGTGACACCATTGAAATTTGGGGCATTTTTCAAGCACGGTGACTTGTTAATTCACAAACTGGTTGCCTTGGCTAGCATCACTCCTATTTATTGCAATATAAACAGAATTACTTCCTTTCACTATTTTGGATGCTCTTTATACCCCCCAGATTATATATATTTTTTCCTATAGGGACATGCTTCCAAACAAAATAATGGATTACATCTGTCTGCTTTTAATTTTTTTTAAGGAATGTTTATGTAAGTCCCCAAATAACCTAATAAAGAATAAAGATTATTAGTTTTATTATGCCATCTTCCTATGCAGGCAACACTGTAGAGTACTGTTCATAGAACAAGGTCATACCACTGTAGGCATTTCTATCACATTTTTTTCAGTATTGGCACAATGCCCATTTGCCTGCCATACTGCATCATTACTGACATGGTCACGAAGAAAACAGGTCAAATGGGGCCGTGGGGGGGAGGGGCTGCGCAGGAGGCAGGTTACATGTCCTACCCTCACAGCACAGTGAGATAACATGCAAGTTCCCTCCATTCATTGATTTCCTCAATGCTGAAGATAATAGGATCTCTTCTTCAAAGTAATTGCTTTTATTTACTCAGGCAGTTTAGGGTTATTGCACTCCATGTTTGCAAAGCCTCTAATGGCAGAGACCCTGTACTTGGTCAGTGTTCTTGTCATACAAGTGAGAGGTACTTTTAAGTGAAGCTGGGTAGATAAGCAAACATTCTGATTTTGCTGGCCTTGCAGCAGTATAATATCAAATTAACATGGCATCCATCAGCAAGTTGGGTTTGAAATAAATATATTTTCCTGAAGTTCTCTAATGTGACAACAGGCAAAATATTTTAACAGATATTCTTCAAATTATTAAAAAAAACAACCTGTTGATTATTCATGAAATATAAAACACCAGACATTTGACTTCCACACATCATGATACATTCTAGTCACTGTCTCTCAAACCTAAGAAGGCCATGGCAAAATCTTTCCAAAACTTTGCCAAGGAAACTGCAAGGAGTAGTCTTTATATTCATTTTTAATTTGTTTTGTTTATATTCATTAAGAGTAATGGAATGGAACTAAATCAAATCAGGTATCAAACTTGGGCTTGGAATTTGGGGAGTACTAACCAGAGGAACGGGTTATCTGGATGGCTATGAGTGTAGTTTGTGGAACAATACAACAAATTCTTTGTTGTTATTTTTAAATAGCTATGCCTATATTGCTTTTAGGGTGTATAGGTTGGTTAATCGCATCTTGCCCGCATTAAAAACTTGGAGTTTGGGAGATAGTAGTTTGGCACAGATTTTGAATGAGTATACTATTCCTTTTTCAGTTGTGGTTAGGGTTCCCTTAGGAATATTATTTATTTAGGAATCTATTTATTCCTTTAGGAATATTATATAGAAACTCCTGTTGAATTTGCAAGTACATGTTATGGAGCAGTAACAGAAATGTGACAATGATAGCATCAAACCAGCATATCAGTTTGGCATTTTTGAGAAGACACTCAATTTCAGGGTTTGTATTTTCAGGTGCACTTACACTGAGTAAGCCTCTGGGTATTTGTTAGTTCCTATGACAGCTTCTGGGTAGGATTTTTTTTAATGAATGCTCTTTTTTTTCCTTTTTCCCCAAAAAGACTTATTTTCCTTTTGCCCAAATGTGGCTTGACATTTTTCTATTGCAATGCCTTGAGCGTTTATTAGCTGCAGAAGAAGCAAACACCTTAATCCTGTCAGGCATTTTCTATTTTCTACTATAGAAATGTACTCATGACCCATTGTTTCTATTTTTGTTTGGCTTGCTCCTTTTGTGGCTATGACTCAGTTATCTGTCTGCCCCAAATATGTTTATAAATCACTTTTGTACTGTGCTATGTGAAAGAGAGTAGCTTGGTTCTTGCTTCCTTGTGAGTAAACTGCCTCTACTTGGGCCAGTCATTCTCTCTCAGCCTCTCTCAGGAAGGTCATGGCAAGCCACTTCCGAAAACATTACCAAGAAAACAGCACAAACTTGTCACCAGGAGTCAAAGTCAATAAACAAAACAAATAAAAAAATGTTGCTACACAAACCGCAACTTCCAAGTAAAACTTCCACAACTTGATCCAATTATTATGCTGGATTTTAGGACTACCTGATCTGGACAGCGAATGCCTGGATGATCAGTCAGTGGCAGCCATCTGTCTCTCTTGCTGCCATCTAGCCATGTTACAGATTTTTGCAGCAAGATTAGCAATCCTAATGATAACAAAAAGCTTGGGGATTTCTGCCATCCCCCACAAAATGTTGTTTTCTTCTTATCCCCAGCCCATGAATGAGAGAGACTTTAGTCAGCTGAGCTTTACTATTATTTTTCCCCCTTATGAAGAATCAGAGACAACCCCAAGATATTTAAAATATATTATAATTTGCCATCCATCCTGTTTGAGGCAAGTCAGGTGACCAGGAATAAGTGAGATTTGAAAGGTTCCTATTGGTTATTTTAGACCAGGGGTAGGCAACCTTGGCTCTTTTATGACTCGTGGACTTCAACTCCCAGAATTCCTGAGCCAGCATGGCTGGCTCAAGAATTCTGGGAGTTGAAGTCCACGAGTCATAAAAGAGCCAAGGTTGCCTACCCCTGTTTTAGACTGATGTAGATAAGTCTCCTCCTCCCTCCTGGTTCCTGGTAAACTGCATCTGCCGTCACTGATGGAGTGGTGCCTGAAATATAAGGAACAGTATTTGCTGGGACTTGATGTGGACAATAAATGAGGCTAATGGACCCAATGAGCGACCCAGATTGGATCCTGCAATGAGGTTTATTTTATTTATTTTTTTATTTTAATTCCATTTATATCCCGCCCTTCTCCGAAGACTCAGGGCGGCTTACAAGCTTAGCAGTTAACAAGGTTAACATGCAGAAATGAAACAACCCTCAGTGACTTCCTGATCAGTACACAGAGAGATGGGAGAAAATGAGGACTGGAGCATGGCCTAGAAGCAAATGTTTAAACTGCAGAGAAAGGTGGTCAGCCTTACGGCTGGTGTCTTTTCGTTAAAACTTGCAGACTAACTAGGAAATCAAGATGACAGTGAAGTTCTATTTTTTTAACATCAGATTAGTTGCAACTCTGGCTTTTTCTCAGTTGGTGTGACTTAGGGACAGTTAACTACTGTATGCTTTACTTACATTATGTCTTGACTACTGGCTGTGCTTTAAAGTGAGGCTGGCCTTAAAGTATCTATGCACTTTATCTGCATATGGAAATTGCAATGGATACAAAATGTGGCAGCAAGGCTGCTTACTGGTGCCAAGGCCAGACATCATATGATGGTTACACTAAAAGATCTGCAGACATTACCTGGTTGTTACGGTGACCCAGCTAGAAAACTCTGTTGTGGACCTGATGGAGATAATAATGCAATATGGGAAGGTTTCTGGATTTAAGGTTAATGTACAAAAAACAAAAATTTTAGCCAAAAATATGACAGCAGCGCAAAAGGCCCTTTTAGAAGGATTAACTGGATTTGAGATTGTTAAAAGGGTTAAATATTTGGGGGTGTATTTGTCACCCTCAAATGCAAAGTTATATAAAAATAATTATGAAAAGTTATGGGGAAAAATTCAAAAAGAATTGGAGAGCTGGGAAAAATTGCAATTGTCTTTACTGGGAAGAATTGCAGCAGTGAAAATGAATGTCCTGCCTAAATTTTTATTTTTATTCCAAATGATACCGATTCTTAAAAAAGACTCTAATCTGGAAGAATGGCAACGGGGTATCAATAAATTTGTGGGGGCAGGGAAAAGGCCACGAGTTAAACTTAAGATTATGCAGGATACTCGTGAAAGAGGTGGTCTTAAAATGCCTAATCTTAAATTATATTATGAAGCTGCTGCGTTGTCAGGAATAAGTGATTGGATTAATTTGACACAAGGGAGATTATTAAATCTTGAGGGCCACGACTTGTTATTTGGCTGGCATGCATATTTGTTGTATGATAAGAAGGTAGATAATGTGTTTAAAGTGCATATTTTAAGACAGGCATTGTTGAGAGTATGGAAGAAGTATAGACATAAGTTAGACTACAAGATGCCGTTGTGGGCAATCCCGAAACATGCAATAGAAAATATAAATGTTGGCTTCAAACATGATGTGACTACGTATAAGGAGATCTTAAGCTTGGAGAGGAACGTCTGGTGTTTGAAGCCGTACAATCTCTTGCGAGATGAGAAGATCGTTCAAACTTGGTTTCAATATGGTCAATTACGTGCCAGGTGGAAAGAAGATCAGAAAATTGGTTTCTCAATGACTGATGAAAATTTGATAAAGCAAATTAGAAATCAGGGTCCAGCACATATTAAACGGATTTATCTTGCATTGATAGATATTGACTCAGAAACAGAACTTGTTAAAGACTGTATGATAAAATGGGCCCAGAATATTCAAGAAGTTATTACAATGGACACGTGGGAAAAGATCTGGGTGAGGAACGTAAAATTTACCCAAGCCCAAAATCTAAGAGAGAATTTTTATAAAATGTTTTATAGATGGCATTTAGATCCTAAAAAGCTTGCAAGTATGTATCCGAACTATCAACCTAAATGTTGGAGATGTGGTGGTGAAGATGCAACCTATTTTCATATATGGTGGACCTGCAAAAAGGTTAAGGCTTTTTGGATAAAAATTTGGTGGAATATGCAGAAGATCTTCAAGCAAAGGATAAAGTTTTGTCCGCAATTGTTTCTATTGGGTATAATTACAGATGCTACTGTTGTGGACATTAAGTTGATGTTGAATTTAATCACAGCAGCAAGACTCTTAATAGGTCAATATTGGAAGAAGGAGGAACTGCCGACTATAGAAGAATGGACTCTAAAAGTTTCTGACCTGGCGGAAATGGCAAAGATTTCGGCTTACTTGAAAGATCATTCACAAGAACGTTATATTATGGAGTGGAAAAAGTGGATTGATTATATCCAGAACAAATATGGGACTAAAAAGTTTCACTTAGCATTTGAATAAGCTTTTTTCTCTTTTTTTCTTTCCTTTTATATGTAATATTAGTATTGCTTGTAGTCATCTCATATGAGCTAGAGTGCGATAGACTTAATAGTTTATTGTTGTTAGCATATGGATGTTTATGATTGTTCTTTGTTTTTATACCTTGTACTTAGCTCTGGGAAGTCGGGGGGGGGGGAGGGGGGAATGGGGGGGAGGGATAGGGGGGGTTAGGTAGGGGTGGGTGGAGGGAGGGGGGGATTGTTAAAGATAAAATGTATTGTAAAACTTTTCAATAAAAAAAAAGATCTGCAGACATTACCAACTACCTACTGTATGACCTTCAAAACTCTAACTTTGGGCTGTGACTATCTGAGAAACCAGCACTTCTACTATAAAGATAAAGGTAAAGGTTCCCCCGCACAGGCATGCTAGTTGTTTCTGAATCTAGGGGCCGGTGCTCATCTCCATTTCAAAGCCGAAGAGCCAGCGCTTGTCCGAGGACGTCTCTGTGGTCATGTGGCCGGCATGACTAGACGCCAAAGGCGCACGGAACACTGTTACCTTCCCACCGTAGTGGTCCCTATTTTTCTACTTGCATTTTTACGTGCTTTCGAACTGCTTAGGTTGGCAGAAGCTGGGACGAGTAACAGGCACTCACTCTGTTACGCAGCACTCGGGATTCGACCCGCCAAACTGCCGACCTTCTGATCGACAAGCTCAGTGTCCTACTTGGATCAGAAAAAGAAATTGTTTCAAAGAGCTGCTAGCTGCCAGAGTCTTGGATGTCTAGTCGGTGGGGAAAAGCTGGAATGCATTCCTATGGAGATGCCTTTGATTCCCTTCTCCCAGAAGCTAGGAAAACCGTATGCCAAATTTTGCACTGTTAACTAAACTGACTTGGAATTTGTTAAGAGTG
Organism: Vipera berus; assembly: GCF_964194415.1. NCBI lineage: Eukaryota > Metazoa > Chordata > Lepidosauria > Squamata > Viperidae > Vipera > Vipera berus. Next base: position 218,588,081 of record NC_138202.1, on the reverse strand, counting down.
ATTTTAAATTTGCCTTGATTTTAGTGTAATTATAATACTTGACTTTAGTATTTTATAATTAATATTGTAATTTCTCTGGTTGTATGGCGCACAGGGGATTTATGGTCCTTCTAAATCAGGATGCTCCCCTTGTCATCTGATGGGTTGAGCCTGATCAAAGACCAGAAAGGTCTGAAAAAAAAATTACTCGGCTGAGCACTTTTTCAATGGGCACTAATCCCAAATGCCTTGTAGGGTTTCAAGACATCTTGGAACACATTTGGTCCACAGGGGAGATGCCTAATGACTTCCGTGATGCCATTGTGACCCTCTAACAAAAATAAGGAAAACAAATCAGACTGCAGAAATTATAGCGCTATCTCACTGCTGCCCATCACAGGAAAGATCTTTGCCTGCATTCTCCTAAACAGACTTGTCACTGTGTTGAAAAGGAACCTCCCAGAGGTGCATTGTGGCGTTCAGCCAGCATGGAGTACAGCAGCTATGATATTTACCATGAGGCAAGTCCAGGAGAAGAGCATCAAGCAGAACAAGCCTCTTTATTCTGTCTTCACTAACTGGACAAAGGTATTTGACACCGTAAACAGACAGGCACTCTGAATTGTCCTGAGATGTTATGAATGCCCAAAGAAATTAATGAAGTTGTTTCGGCTATATGCAGGTAGTCTTCAACTTGCAACTGTTTAATGATGATCCAAAGTTATGAAGATATATAGATAAAGAAATGAAGAGAAATCCTATATAAATCCTATATCCTGTTTGTGACTCAGCACTTTCTCTACTAGGTTTACTTTTAAAAAAAAATCTTTATTCCACTGAGGTTACAACTAAATCAGATGTTGCAGGAGCAGCACAGGAAGCATAGAGCCTTGCAACTGAGCCTGCCCCATTCTTGCTCCAGTGCACTAATTGGTGGGTTGTGTTTTTTTCCTGCTATGGTAGTTGGTGAACATGCTAAAGAAGGCTACAGAAGGCCAGAGAATTAATACAGTACTTGCTACGTGTCCCTAATCAGAGTGAGCACTTTTTGGCAAATGGAATCAAGATGCAGGATAGGGAGCAATAGTTGGGGCAGTACCTTTCATGCCAGCATTGGTTCCTGCTGACATATGAATTAGCTGGAACAAACATCATAACAAAGTGGATCACAGTTGTTTTTATCAAGGGTTTCAAAACAGTATTATTTTGTAAATATAATTTGCAAAAAAAAAAAGTTCTCATGTTTAAGAAAGCAAGCTAAGAATGCACCTGGCCTTCACTAAGCTGCTCGTTAACAGAAGTATCACCTGTTCTGTTTTATTTGCTTCACGTTATCAGATCAGAACCTGATAAGCTGCAAAATTTCTTACAGCCATCATTGCTTTAGGTAGGAAAGAACTGCCTTAACTTTAAGGTTTTATAACTATGTAATTTTTAGATTATTTTATAATATTTCATATCTTTTTGTCATACATGACTGATTACTGAAGGCTGTAAAGCTATATAATAATTTTTCTAAGGCAATTTATTATCTAGAAGTGATTGAAGGTTTCGTACTGCTGCCACCCTGGAAAATTCCTAGAAGAATAAGACAAAGAAGACACGTGCGTTTCTTGGATTGCAAGAAACTTGCTCCAGTTGTAGTTTTGCAACACAGCATTCCTGGAAAAGTCTCTAACTTGTAATATGATACAAACAGCTTTGCACTTCCTTGAAAACGTCTTTAGAAATATAACAGCCACAGTCATGTCCTAAAATTACACAAGCTTCATCCTATACATATTTAATCCTGCTGTGTTCACTGACTCTTAATCCTAGGTAAGACAGAGAATAAAACTAATTCACCTTGGATCCCAACCTTAAGTGTAGGTATTCATGTAGCCACAGATCTCTCCCATGTTTCATAGCAACCATTTTAGGGATGAACAAGTTGCCCTCCAAGGTAGCCAGAGTGCTCTCACTGCACGTAGAAAATGTGCTCACAGACATAAGGGGTAATCTTGTATTCCAGTCCTAGGAATATATTTATTTGCCCCCAGGCTCTGCTAATTCCCTCCTGGCTTTTGATTTCTGGAATCCTGCTCTCTCCAAGTGAGGGAGAATCAAAGATCAAGGCAAACTCACAGCCTCCTCCATTCACTATCCCTGTTTTCATGAACCAGTGATATAGACTGGTTTGGGGGGATGAGAATAGCCTAATTATGTTTGCTCAGTGGCCTCCTAACAACTGTTGCTGACAACTTATCTATAATTTGTCTGCAAGCAGTTAACGTTAACCCTAAGCCCTAACCTTTTCATATTTCACTCATCTTCCTGCATAACCCATAATTAAACCATACTATCACCGCCCATAAAAAAGGTTCTATTGCATCCCCTACATCAGGGGTGTCAAACTCAATTTCATTGAGGGCCGCATCAGCATTGTGGTTGCCCTCAAGGGGCCGGGTGGGTATGGCCAAGGTGGGCGTGGCCTACTGGGTGGGCGTGGCTAGAGTGCGTATGGCCTACTGGGTGGGCATGGCCAGCTCTACAACGTTCGCATGAAGGGTGCCTATGGGGGCCTGGGCAGGAGTGGGACAGATCTGAGGGTCTCTGGCAGAAGGAGGGTCTCTGGGCCAGGGCCAGAGCCCAGGCAGTGGGGGCCGTTCCCTCACTGTTTCCAGGCTGGCTTCGCGGGCCACATGAAACCACTTTGTGGGCCGGATCCGGCCCCCAGGCCTTGGGTTTGACATGTCTGCCCTACATGATTTGCCAGTCTCTATTATGAGAAATTACTTTGTACCCAAAGCAGTGTTACAGAAACACGCTCTAGGATACTACTGATCAGTCAAGGTACAACTGTAGGGAAGATTTATTTATTTATTTATTAAATTTATATGGCTTCCCAACTGATACGGGTTATCACGGGTCCTCTGCTTTTGAGAGACTGAAAAGTTAAAGCACAACAGTAGGGCTGCCAAAATCTGGGCAATAGCTAGGTGGCAGAGAAAAGTCAGAAAAATCTGTTTCAGATTTTGGCAGCCCCCAATTGGGTAGGCACATATGGTACTAGTAATCTGACATACAGTGGACTTGCATTGTTACCACTGGCCTCTTACATGCTACTTTTGAAACAAAATGTATTTCTCTCCAATATAGCCTAACTAACACATCCCTGCGACAGATAGATAGATAGATAGATAGATAGATAGATAGATAGATAGATAGATAGATAGATAGATAGATAGATGATAGATAGATATAAATGAAATAATGAAATGAAATGAAATAATAAAATAAAATAATAAAAATTCAATCTTGTCCCTCCCTTTCAGAAAGGGAAAAAAACTTCATTTTGTTTTTCACATGCAGTACCACATCAGTAGAACTCCCATTCGTCCCTTGGAAATTGTTCGTGTTATATTTGAAACCAGTGTTCAAATACAGCACAAGGCAACCTGACATGGATTTGACCCTTTTTCAGAACAGTATGGCATGGAATGTGGCTCAAGTAACTCCCAGCTCAAAATGCCAAGTCTGGTGGGATTTCTTATGCACTTCCACTGCAAGTCAACCCACAGCCATTCAAAAAATACCTGTCATTTGTAAAAAGCAGCTATTGCTGTTCCCAGGTTCCTTTCTATTTCAAAACTGCTGCAGAGAAGAGGTGAGATGAGCTGTTCTTCTTGCTGTGACCTGTCCCCTAGTTCCTGACCGCAAGCTGCCATTGCTGGCATTTCCAAGAGTCAGTTCTGGTAGGCATGTGTGTTTGCTCCCTGACCCTTGTCTGGATAACTCAGACACCTGAAACCCATGGCTTTGGGTCAGATTTGGAACAGGGGAAAGAAAGCATACAACCCAGGGGCCACAGTTGGAATCTGAATGCTTTCCAAGTGTCAGAGTCTGGCCTCTAGAAGTTGACATGAAACTGTAATCATGTGACAGAAACATATAGCTGGAAAGTGTTTATTCACTATGTTTAATTTTAATTCAATTCATTTTTCCCTTAACCTCACTTACTCCCTTTGGAATTGTGGTTCCCAGCATTTTGTTTAAAGGTTAATTGTGGCACTTAGCCTGGCCCTAGAAAATGTCCAGAATCAAGGGACGGAAAGAAAAAAAAAAACTAAAGTTCACTCTTCTGCTTCTTATGGGTTATCAACTATGGCTATCTCCTTACCAGGCCTCGGCCACTGCCCTCCCATTTCCAGGAGCAGTCAGTCTTTTCTTACATATGTTCAAAGTATTGTTAATTGTGAACCTTTTTCATAATTGCAGATGCCAGGATGGTATGCAAGAGGAAGATCAAAATAATCACACAATATGCAATGAAGCAAAAGAAGGAATATGCCCTTTTCTTATTCTCCTCCCAAAAGCTCAATATACATAACAGGGGTTATAATTCTAGATTCCTCTTTAACTAGAAAGCATATTTAAAGACCTGGACTTATCATTCCTCTTTAGACATATTCTCCCCCACCCCCACCCCCACACAAACTTGCCTTTTGGTGATTCCTGGTCCACTTTTGTGAATTGCTTTTTCCACCCATACCCACAATACGGACCAGTCCCTTCTACTTGTTTACAGAAAAAGGCCATATTCCACCTACTGACCTCCTTTCTGTTAATTCTTGATTTCTGCAGAAGAGTCCAGGATGCTGGAGTTACACTGCAGTAAGCCATTACATGGTTTATTTGTATCTGGCTTAAAGTAAACTATGTCGTCATACAAAATATGAATAATCACTAGAATATTTTCTTGCTGCTAAATCTACCAACAATTGCTTTTTCTTTCTCATCAAATTAATGCCACCAATCTCAACATGACACACTCTGGATGTACATAAACTCCACATTCTGCAAATTTCCCCGACTTTGGCCTGCTGCGACAATAAGAGATGCAGTCTATCCTCATCTGAAGGCCAGTCTGAGAAAGCTGGTATACTGTATATTGATGCAATTCACTACTCAGTCATTTATATAGATATGAAAGTTACAGTTAATTGCATATCTGGAAAAAATACTGCAGGCCTAGTGTTTGTAAGTGGGATGAAACAAGAAATCATGTTTTAATATTAGTTTAATATACCAGTAACAAATATTTGTTTTAAAATTTATTAATCTAAACTAATAAAAATAAAAACTTTTGCTAATACAGTAGTGGCCAGAATTGTGGAAACCTTTTGGGAAAAGTGTACAGTACAAATGTCACCTTTGGTTACGTTTCTACCAATTTTTCTTCTAATTTCTTTATAACTGTAGCCTTGTTCACTTAATAATACTATTGTACATTGCTTTCTGGACAACCAGTCAACTCTTTGCACCATTACTTTAATTTTATTACGTTTTACAAGCTCACTAAATGAAAGAAAAAAACCCCAACTTGATAGTGATCACACAATACACTGACAAATGTCCTCCTCTCAGCTTCAATACATGACATCAATAACTGAATCCTACTGTGATCTGGTTGGCTCATTGCCAAAACAAGATGACACCTGATTGGCTCTCTAAACACTCATGCTCATTAGCTACAATCAGATGAAGGAAAGCTACCTGATATCAACCTAAGCAAGTTGTGCTTCCTTTTTCTGGTTATTTGGCTATAACTTTTCATGGAATATAGTACAGATAATTGAACAAACTTTGTTGCATTACATTCTTGATTAAATTATCTTTCCATTGATATATAATTTTATGGTACTATTACTACAAAAAAAGTGGTGTTATTGGCCATCAAACCTCAAAAATACACTTTTCCCAAAAGGTTTCCACAATTTTGGCCACTACTGTATATGGAATAAGTCAAGCAATATTTTCCATTTGGATCTCTTTTTTTTAACCTTTTCAGCTTTATTGCCTCAACTTTGACTTTTTGTCAGATTTCCTTCTACAGATAATTCTCCACTTATGACTAGTCACTTCATGACCATTCAACGTTATGAAAGGCCCATGAAAAGCTACTTGCAATCAGTTTTGAAGTTGCCACTGCTGCAGGACCATGTGGTTGTGTGAACAAAATTCAGGCAGATTCATCCTTATGATCAACTGCAGGGTGACACAGCCCAACACCCCCACAATCATCTCCCCTCCATCCTGCCTCGCTGATCGCTTCAGGCCCTGCGCTTGTTTCCCAGCCTCCTTGGTCCTATGCCCTCCTCCTCACTGATTGCTTGCTTACTTGCTCTTGAGCTTGTGTTGGGAAAGCAGAGGAGGCTGCTCTACCCCTCAGCATCCTGTCCCAGAGGTGGACAGCATTTCCAGAATGTCCCAATGAATTGTGGCCATCTGAAAATGGCAGCCACATCTGGGACAGCGCCACATCACCTGAAGGGATACCGAAGGGTGGAACAGCTTGCTCTCCTTTCACAACATGAGCTCCACGCTCTATGGAAACTGAGTGATTGGTGATGGGGTATGAGGAGGAAGTAGGACCCGGTGGGGTGGGAAAGCAGGCCCAAGGCCTGTGGACTCCCTAAGGGACAGAAAGCAGATCACATGGTCCTCATGGGCTGGGGAAGGCATTAGGAGACCTCCCAAGGCCTTCCTCACCTGAGACATTCTGTGCTCTACTTAATGACACATGCAACCACCTAATGACTGTGAGGGAAGGAATGGGGGTTAGTAAGGCAGTTAAGCAAGATCTGCAACATGCTTAATAACTGCAACAACTTGCAATTGTAATAGGCAAGTTCCATTATGGCAGTAAGTCTAGGAGTATCTGTACACACTTCTCTTGAGCCTAATTATGTCTTTTTTATTATCCTGGCAGCACTGTTTTGTCTATAATTTTTCCAAGACTGGTTTTGTTGACAGAAAAATCTTCAGGGTCCAGTCCAAGCCAGGAATAAACAAAATGGAGACTGCTTGGGAAAGAAGGTTGTGTTTATTGAGGAACAAAACAGAAACAGCATGCAGTTCTGGGACAGCTGACCAAGATGGAGTGGAGAGTGGTGGGTTTTATACCTTCTGATTGAGATGCTCCAGGGGATTGTGCCATGTAGTGAGCCTTGTGTCAATGGTGGTGGGTTAATCCTATTATATCCTAAAGATCATGTCTTTAGACTTTGGGTGGAGGATGTAGATTTTTGGGTTGTCTTTCTAATCCCATCAGCTTCAAGGTTCCTGGCCCCAGTCTTCCTGAATGAATCACCAAATCTGCATTTCTAAAAGCTGGTTTCTGCTTGGGTTGGATTCTGCCTAAGATTTTCTATTTCTTTATGGAAATATAATATTCTGCCTTTTTAATATCTCCCCAAATATTTCCTTCTCTAGCAAAGGGGGGTGCTGACTTCTTACAGTTTGTAGATTAACATAGTCAGTGGAGCCTTGGTTAAATTGTTGGGTTATGACTGGGGGAGATGCAGGTTTAAGTCCCTGTTGAGCTACAAAAACTCCCAGGGTAATTTTGGGCCAGTCACCATCTCTCATCCCAAACTACCTCACCGTATTGTGGTGGGGAAAAATAGGAGTGAATACTTAACACACCACTTTGGGCTTGTAAAAAGATATAAATTTAATAAACAAAAATAATCAACTTCAAAATTATAAAATGGAAAGGAGTAGATTACAATAATCTATTCAACACTTGTTCCCTGAATTGTTTTTTAAAAGGAATGTTGATAGGGTGGCTAAACAATTTAAATACAAAGTCCTGCTGCAATAATATGTTTCAATAGCAAGAAAAATATTTGTACCAGAGAATTATGTTCATAGCCTAAACACTATTTTCTCAAATTGCCTATTGTACTGCTTACACTCAAAACATAAATTCTCGCAAATGTGCTACTATAGAAAAACAATTTAACATAAATGGGAAGGTGGACTGCTTTTTAAAAAGTGCAGACTTGAACTGAGAAGTGCTCTACATTTCAGAGCAAAATAATTGCAAAACAGAAGAAGACAAGAAAAATCAGTAAGTTTTTTTTAATGACCCAGTTTGCCTGTTTTGTTCTTCTTCAAGTGCCTGACAATGAACTTTTTAAAGTGAGGACATCTTCAAACAAACTGCTTTGCAGACCTTCAACTGCAATTAATTTATAAACTTAATCATGTCCTAAATCAGTTAGTTTTAACTTGTAGAAAAACATACTGTGGTTTATATGGAGACCAGAATCCAGGGAAAAGTAGTGAATAACAAACTCTTTCCTTTGTCTCCCTTTATTTTGCATTAGGAATTTTCATTTTAACATTAGTGCCAATGCCTCACTGTCCAATAGCAAGGATTAGCATCAACAAAGTGTACTTTGGCTTCTAAAATTAAAATCAAGATCCATGTCAACTTCTTTGCATGCTACTATTACTATTACTACTACTACTAATAATAAAGTTGGAAGGGACCTTGGAGGTCATCTAGTCCATGGAATTCAATGTGCCTATTCCTAGAGTCCCTACTCTCCTAAAATCCCTTTTGGGAACAATCTGATTAAGGTTAGTAGAATTTTAATTTCTGAGCAAACGTCTTTAAAAATATGAAACATCGGCTTCTTGAAAAAGGAACCACTGAATGTAAATACTTCAGTTTTTGCAATTGGAAAAGCAGCTTCTTGCAAAGCGGGTTGCCGTTCGCCGCTTACGGAACAAGCAACTATAAATAAAACGCTGCCTCCTCCCATTCTCCTGAAGAAAAAGGCAGCCTGTAAGTTTTTTGTTTTCAACTCGAGGCCAGAAGGAGGGCTGCCACAGCTTCGAAGAGGCCGCCGCGCTCGGCCCGGCCCCATGTGGCTGCGACCCAGATGTGGCAGAAGCAGAGGTGGGGGGGGGTGAAGCGAGTCATGAGGACAGCGCCTCGCGAGCCGCACGAGCTCCAGAAGCATTACTCACGCTGGGCGGGGCTTCGAAGGGAGCCCGCGTTGTTGCTGGAGCGCAGCGGGGGCGGGGCTTCGAAGGGAGCCCGCGTTGTTGCTGGAGCGCAGCGGGAAAGGCGATGTCAACCCACCCAAAGCTGCGTCTCTTACACGCGGACACGCCCCCTCCCTAGAGCTTCCCTCTTCCTCCCTCCCCCTCCTCCTCCTCCCGGGCATTCCCTGGCTGGCCGCCTCTCAGTGACAGACGGCCGCCCCGCCCTTCCCCGGCGCTGCCGGCCCCGCCTTCCCTCTCTCCTCGCGCCGACCTTTCCCCTAGTTTCCAGAGGGTGGCTCGTCTTGGCCGCCGCCGCCGCCGCCGCCAAACGTGCCCACGAGGGTCCTTTCCTGCTATCAGCATAGCTGCACGAGGCTATCACGCCGCCCGAGGAAGCCCATTGGCTAGCCAAGAGGCAGCTCGGGTCGCGATTGGCGGAGCCCTGCTTCCCATCCCCTTTTCGTTCTTTCCTCCTCCTTCCCCCGCCCCTTCCCAGCTGCTTTGCTGGATGGAGTGTTTTGGTGTGCTTCCCTCTGTTTTGGCTGCTCGCCTCCCTGGAAGGAGGGGCGGGCGGGCGGGCGGGAGGTGGTTCTGGCCGATTGCTTCGGCTGGCTTTGTCAGATCGCTCGCTGCTGCTGCTGCTGCTGCTGCTGCTGCTTGCGGGAGCCCTCGCCATGCACACATCTCCTTGCAGCGAGGAGATGGGAGATGCCCCTTCGGTGAGTCCCACTTGTTGCACGGGGGCGGGATGGGGACGCGGCAGGCAGGACAGGGATCCTCTCTCCATAACCTCCCAGAGCCTGGAGAGGCTCGACGGGACGTGCCCTCTCTCTCTCTCTCTCTCTCTCTCTCCACCCGCCCCCCTTTGAATTCTGATCTGATCGGCGTGACTTTCCAAGGAACCAGGTTATCCGGGGGAGCAGAGGCCAAGCTTGCTGAGGCACCTCGGGAGGGAACCGAGCAAACGGGCTAAGCCAGGGGTCGGCAACCTCGGCTCTTTTATGACTCGTAGACTTCAACTCCCAGAATTCCTGAGCCAGCGTAGCTGGCTCAGGAATTCTGGGAGTTGAAGTCCACGAGTCATAAAAGAGCCGAGGTTGCCGACCCCTGGGCTAAGCCTCTCTTTTTTGATCTGCAAATGCAATTCGGGGGTGATCGAGACCCCGAGGTGAGGGGGCGCGAGAAACACCGGAGCACGCTCTCCTTGAGCCCCCGCAGCTCAGGCAGCCTTGCCCTCTTCGTCACCCGCGGGGGTGGGGGGTGGGAAGGACCACTATAATCCGGCCGGGAGCGACCCTTTCTGATTCGCCTTTTCCTGGCGCTCGCTCTCTAGGAACTCGAGCTGGGGTGGCTCCTCCAACTTCTCTGGACCCAGTGACGAGTGTGAATTGGGGGTGGGTGGGGTGGCGGAATGCCGCTTCCGTCAAGCCACCCACCCACCCCCGCTTGGAAGACTAGATTTAAGCGAATGTTGTTGGGGGACGCGGTGGATGCTTCTCATTCTGCCAGCCGATCATTAATTCCTAGGGATGCTTTACTTAAGAAGTAAAGTCTGGAGAGTGAATCGAGGGCTGCAGTTTTATTGGCTGGGGGAGGGGGGCGGTGAGGCTTTGCTCTGGGCATGGAGCTGGCGAGATGGCTGATGTGGGCAGAATGAAGTGCTTTAGCATGAGTAATGTAAGCCGACTGTGATCCATAGTTGCTTGCTAATGGCATGACTTCATGCCCTGGAGATTACAGTAAGTGCTCTTCTTTCAGCTGGTAGGTTGGGAGGGGCATCCTTATCTCTCTCTCTCCTCTCTCTCTCTCTCTCTCTCTCTCTCTCTCTCTCTCTCTCTCTCTCTCTTTCCCCCTCCCTCCCTCCTCCCACTCACGTGTGCGCCCATACACACAGACAGACAGGCAGACCGACTGAAGAGAGCTGCTTTGTTGTGAGTGCCTCCCAAGAAAAAGTGTCTCTGCTCTTGTCAGGATTTCCTGCCCTCGGAGCTGTCTGCTCTGAGGACAGAGCTACTGTGCCTTAAGAGGGCTTTCCAGCACTTTCCCTCAGTCAGGAGGACCACCACCCATTTTGCTGGCGTGGCTATTTTGATGCATGACGTCTCCCCACTGCTTCCTTTCTCTTCCCTCCCACCCCCACCCCAAACCTTGAACTATATTTGGTTACTTTGGATCCCATGGAGGTGGGAAGTTACCCTCCCCATCTCCTTTAGGAGAAGGTGCTTCACCACCTCCTGGCCTTGCAGTTTTGACTAATCTTCATGTCAATCACATCCTCCTTTTTCCTTAAAGCAGAATAAAGAGGTGGGCATATGAATAGCATGGGAAAGGGGAATAAGTGTGTGTGTGTGTGCATATATATATGTATGTATATGTGTGTGTGTGTGTGTATGTATGTATGTATATATATATATATATATATATATATATATATATATATATATATATATATGTATCAAAAAAATAAAAGGAACACTTAACACAATGTACTGTATTTAATAGTAGGATGTTTTATTTTCTGTTCCCTTTATTTTTTTGAGCAGTGTGTATGTATGTGTGTGTATATATATATGTGTGTGTGTATGTGTAATAGGCGTTATATAAGAATACTTGTTTGCTGTTGAGTACAATGAAGTGGGATTTCCGATCTTTGTGCAGCTGTAATTTGCAGCCGCTTCTAGCATAGTGTGTCATCTCCTCCAGTTTGCCACTGCAGTGTCTGGGTGAAAGGAGGTGATCTGAGGACGCACTAAGGAGGCTGTTGCATTTCTGTATGGAAATGAGGCCCCACCTTGCTTTTTCTTTTTCTTTTTTTTCCTTCCTTCCTTTCTCTGTCTCAGGTTACAAATCTATTTTAGATTTCATAATGTTCTAGCTAGCTGTTCTAAAAAACCTTCTTCTCAATGTTTGTTTTCTCCAGTAGTATCATCTTGGAAAACACTTCGATAATTAAAAAGAAGATCCCCTTGTGTTAATTATTTATATTGCTTAGTATTATAGTAACTTCTGCTTCATGTTAAATCTGTTAATAGTTAGATGATTTACAGATTCTGTTTGGGATCATTACCCTGAATTTAACATTAAATAATAGCATCAAACACTAATTGAATGACTGTCAAGTTTACTTTTAATCTTCTTTCACTCCCAAGTGTTAACTTCATTTATGGATTACAATTTAAGTTAATTGCAAATTCCATATAGATTTCACAGAATAAAAGATATTTTTGGCTTCACATATTATGAATCAAAAATCTACCCACCTGTAGTCTGCTTGTGTGAACTTAAGTACTGTGATTGGCAACTTTTTTCACTGTATATACAAGCCTATTTAGTTACATCTGGATTTACCTACATACAGCAAGCTAATTAAGAGATAGTTTATATACTTCAGTATTTATTCAAGTGTCTATATGATACCTGTAATTAGTGTAATGGGGCATGAAAAGAATATATTTCTAAGTATTCTTATGAGGCTTATTACCAACTGGCTGATTACATTTTTTTCTACTAGTATTCAACATAGGGGGTATCTTCAGTGCAGTTAATAACTATAGTCTTTTTAGCTACAAAGGTAGCATTTAGTTAATAACATTTGATCATAGCCTATAAAAGAGGAATGTTTCTATAGATCCAGGTTGTCTAATATGTTTTGGACCAAAGGCTAGGTATTATATTCTTTAAAAAAATGGGTAGGGATTCAGACAAAAAAGTGATTTAATTAAATGCATTTAATTATAGAAATTTTCCCTTTCATTCAACATCACAGTTTGGCTACAGGTTTGATGGATTCTGAGGGATGTTTTGAGGTCTTTGGGGTGTCACATGCTACCCTGGGACTAGAGGTTGTAGATATTTTAGTACAGATTAAAGTCAAGTGCTCAAAAGCCTACTGATTTAGGCTTATTTTGTGCTTTGTGATCTTGTGATAAAAATGACAAGGAGTTAAAGGTTGTCTAGCAGCAATCAAAATGCAGGAAAGCCACCAAGGGTTGTGGCAACTATGTGCACAAGCCTGCTTTGTGGGAGATTGCTGCATTATACAGAGTTAATTGATTAGCCCTTGTAGCCTAATGGGTAGAAGTTTTTTAGAGGTCTTAAAAACCAGCATTGGCACCCAGATTTCCAAAGAGGTTGGATATTGATTGAATCATGGGATGAATGTCTAAGCAAACAGTGAAAATGTATTCACTTTTCTTCTGAATGATTAAAATGTGGTGATTCATCTCATCTCAAGGTTGATATTGTCGACATCTACGAATCCATCCGTGAACGGAGGCGGCACGACAGTGAAAGATCTACTTGTAGCACCTTGGAACGGAATGACATAGAAGCAGTTGAGACCCTTGTTTGTATGAGCTCCTGGGGTCAAAGATCACAGAAAGGCGACCCATTAAAAATAAGACCTTTAACACCTGTCTCAGATTCTGGGGATTTTGTAGGGCAGAATGAACCTACATCTGAGATGCCCAAGGATTATAACTTTTTATCCACACTGGTAAGGAAAAAGAAGAAAACTATGTGAAAGAAATTGAATTTGCATGAATTGGCTTTCCCCAATTAACCTTATAGTGCTTTATTGAACTTGAGGGATGATGACTTTTTTTTATAATGGGTATCAGATATTTTTTACAGTATTATACATACTTTTTTTGGCAAATGCAATTGAAAACAATCTGGTGTTAATCGTTCTGGTTTATTACATCCCATGTTTTTCTATGATTCCCTATTAACTTTATTTAAGACAAAACATTGGCAGCAAGGATGTGGGGAAATGTGAATTGAATAGCTGTTGCATGATTTTTCTGAAGCAGATGGATGAGAGTGTTCCACTGAACTGCAGCAACACATAGAAGTACATCTGAGAATATTGCTTTTTCAAGCACCATAAGATTGTGATTTTGGAAGGACGAATGTTGGAGTATGCAACTATAGGACAGTAGAATGAAGTGAAAATACGAAATTGGGGTAAACATTCTTTCACATTATAGTTTGGGGGGAAAAATCAGTATCTTGAGGTCTGAATGAGAGAGTATGGATTATGAATGTAATTAGTTATGGCCATAGCACTGGTTAGTCATGTTGATCTGTGTGCTGATGTCTTTCTTTTTCCTTTTTAATGTAGTGCATGACCCCACCATACAGTCCAGATTTTGTTGAGCCTTCTACAGCGTCACTGCCCTCCTCCCAAACTACTTACTCAAAACAATCAAGGGCAATCAAGGCAAACGTATCTGCCAGCGTAGTCACTCCTCCAGGTTGTACTCTTACTGCCACCCAGCCATCTGTTTTGAACATGGAGAAGCAATCCAGCCAGATGCCAGCAAGGACTGAGCAACCTGTTCCTCCGCTTTGCAGAGCTATGGCAACTAGTGTGATCCGTCACACAGGCAGCAGTTCTGGTTACTCCCACATTCCTGGTGTGCAAGTGAAACCAGAGGTTTCATCGTGCAACAGTGGGCCTGCAGACTGGCAGGAGGCCCAAGGCCAGCAACATTCCAGAGCTTCCCGGGATTGCCATATTGCAGAGAACTTGACCTGTGACACTTCACTTGCACACAGATCTTCCTCACAGGCCTCAGGTTGCTCTAGAACTGCCAATAAAGGATGTGAAATTCCAAGGCTTGCTTTGCAGCAGTCTCTTTACCCAAAGAATTATGAGCATGATATGCAGCAAAAGACCAGCCCCCTTCTGCCCTCCCCTCTCTCAAATCCACAGGTGATCTGTCAAATGATCCCCTTGGATGGACCAAGAGGTATGGTCCCTGCCCTATTAAAACCTTCTGCTCAGACTGCAGGAACCGTCAAGCGCATCTTACCCCACACGGCTCCAGTTTCTCAGCCTGTCCTGATGGGACCTTCTATGCCTCAGGGGACTGTTATGTTCGTTCTTCCACAGGCAGCTGTTGCCCAGGCACCCCCGTGCCAACAAACTGTGATGTCTGTGGGGAACACCAAGTTATTGCCTCTAGCCCCTGCTCCAGTTTTTATTGCCGCTGGTCAGAGCAGTACGCCTTTGATAGACTTTTCCCGGAGGAGGAATTATGTTTGCAACTTTCCTGGCTGCAGGAAAACATATTTCAAAAGCTCTCACCTCAAAGCCCATCTGCGTACTCATACTGGTAGGTATAGAACTGAAGGAATGTGGTGTACCTTATAATCTCACTGACGATGCTTGTGAGGCATCAAAAATGAACACTGAGGTTGTAGTGGCATGAGACTCACTAGAGTGTTCTTCACCAACCTGCTGCTCTCCAGATGTGGCATTGCAGTTTTCAGAATTGTGAAAATATATTTCCACTGTATCTTCATGGTGTCATCTTGGGGAAGCTGAGAAACCATGCAAATGCCTCTGATTTGGTTTATTGGTTTGGTTTATTAAATTTTTATACCGCCCTTCTCCTGAAGGACTCAGGGCGGTGAACAGGGCATATCATAAAACTACAAAAATACAAAAGTTAAAAAAAAGAATTAAATTATTGCCCACAGTAAAAACAATAGAAAATATATATAAATATTAAAACCCTAAATAACTCCCCATCAGGCCAGGCCAGCTTGTTCAAATAAATGGGTCTTTAACCCGCGCCGGAAGGAGCGGAGATCCGGTGCCATCCGGAGCTCAACCGGCAGCTGATTCCACAAAGCCGGAGCGCCCACAGAGAAGGCCCTCCCCCTGGGGGCCACCAGCCGACATTCTCTGACTGGAGGCACCCTGAGGAGGCCCTCTCTGTGGGAACGCACGGGGCGGAGGGGAGTCGACGCCGGCAGCAGGTGGTCCCCGAGGTATTCCGGACCCATGCCATGTAAGGGTTTAAAAACCATCACTTAGATTTAGAGGCAAAGGAAGATGTTCAGGCATGAAAAAAGTGCAGTCGAATTTTTACACAACATATAGAAGGAAAGGGGGAAGGATATTTACAGATTCCTTGACTTAACTACAGTAGAAGCAGTAGATGAAAAAAACACCTACATTGATACTCCAAAAATTGTAAAACATTTCATGGTGGAATGTTCTAAAATGGATTGACTTCAAAATGGTCCCATTTCAAGATCAAACCACTTTGAGAATGTTTGGAATGGCCTGCAGAGTTTTTTAGAACATCTTGTAACAAAATGCTTAGCATACCTCTAATCTCTACAATAGGACCACAAAATAAAATCATATAACTTTACATTGATACTAATAATATGTTAATGCTACAAGTAGTCCTTGACTTAACGACCACGATTGAGCCCAAAATTTTTGTTGCTAAGTGAGACAGTTTTAAGTGAATTTTGCCCCATTTTCTGACTTTTCTTGCCATAGCTGTTAAGTGAATCACTGCAGTTGTTAAGTCAGTAACATGGTTGTTAAGTGAATCTGGCTTCCCCATTGACTTTGCTTATCAGAAGGTCGCAAAAGGTGATCACATGACTCTGGGACACTGTAACTGTCATAAACTAGTGCAGGTTCGCGTCCCACCAGGCCCACTCAGCCTTCCATCCTTCCGAGGTAGGTAAAATGAGGACCCAGATTGTTGGGGGCAATAAGCTGACTTTGTAATAATGCCGCTTGGGGGGGGCGAAAGCCCTAATAAGCAGGCATATACATAGAATGAAGGCTATTGCTAAGCACATTGATTTGTGCTTAAATTGTAAGCCGCCCTGAGTCTTCGGAGAAGGGCGGGATATAAATGGGATTAAAATAAATAAAATAAATAAAAATAAACACATGCCAGTTGCCAAGTGTCCGAATTCTGACCACGTGACCATGGGGATGTTGCAAGAGTCTTAAGTCACTTTTAACTTCCAATGGTCACTAAACAAATGGTTATAAGTCAAGGACTATCTGTATACTAAGAGGATTGAACTTCCTATATCTTATCAGTATTGGCAAAATACGCCTCTGAAAAGGTTTTCTTTTGCCAATCGCCCTTTAGGAGCTGCAGCAAAATTGTGGTCTATTTTACAATATGGACAAAAGCTTCTAGTTACTTCTCTTTGTCTTTTCGTTTACTTGATAGAACATATTTAACAACAACTTTGGAGAATCCAACAAATTTATTTTTGAATTGTCTTTCCTTCTCCATTCCACTATTCCAGGAGAAAAACCATTCACTTGTAGCTGGGAAGGTTGCGATAAAAAATTCGCCCGTTCTGATGAGCTTTCTCGCCACCGCCGAACCCACACAGGGGAGAAGAAGTTTGCCTGTCCAGTCTGCGACCGCCGTTTTATGCGTAGTGATCATCTGACAAAACATGCACGTCGTCACATGACCAAGAAGGTGCCCAGTTGGCAAACAGAAGTTGGCAAACTGAATCGAATTGCAGCTCTAGAGAAGCCAAGGAATGAGAATGCTCTGAGCATGCTCCTCCCAATGTTATCGCCAGGGTAGTGGGCCAACTGGCCAAACCACACATTTTGTGATGAACTTTATGGTTTCCAAAATTACCACTTTTACTGATTTTTAACTTAATTTTTACAAGTTATGCTTTTCTGTTGGGGAGGATGGGAAAGATTTTCTCTCTCTCTTTTTCCACCCTCTTTCTCTGCTTCAGTGTTCACCCTACTTAATGTTATATTATCTTTTTTCTTTTCTTTTCATTCTTCCAAGATTTTGGGAGGATCACCAGCACTTCAGAAAAGGAAAATATATTTGGGGTTGGGCGGGATAGAATATTAGCAAGGACTATTCTTTGAAAATTTATCTTTACTTGAGTAAGAATAATTAATAGAAAGTGAAGCGGGCTGACTTTGTTGTTTTCGGTTTTCTGCTGGTTTTCTGTCTACTTTGTACAAATGTAGCTGCTATAGCCTGATTTTGCATTTATCCTCTGAAAGCAGTGGTATGGGAGATTGAAACTACCTCTCAGAAACTGTTCTCCTTGGTGTGAATACTGTCCAAACTGATTATCAACGTGGGTCTGAACTCCGATTTCATACTTGAGGCAATCTGCTTTAGGACTGCCTGTCATGTCATAGTTACCATTTGGAGCACTCTATTGGGAGATATATAGCTAGAGATTGTATTTAAAATTGGCTTATTCAGCTAGCGCAGGATTCACTTTGTTGTGACACCAACCATCTTCATCAAAGTTGAAAAGACCTGGCCTGCAATGGCGCTGAATTAATTTCCCCCTGTTCATTATTCCATACTGCTCAAAGTACTGTTCCATGTATGTGTTAGCAAAACTTGTTGGCATGTGAACAGAACTGTGCCTATGATTATCTGCTGTTTAAATATGGGTTTAATATGTTAATCAACTCACATCAAAAATCAGATATTTAATACAGAATTTCAGGACACCTGCTGCATCACAACTGATGTCTTGAATAGTATAAACACAATGACAGTGGTTATTAAAAGTTTGGACATACTATGAAGGAAACAGTGACTTGTGATAACACCTACTTCATTATAATTGTTAATATTTTAATTATTGTAATTGAGAAGTAGCCTCTTTCTTTTAGTATGGCTAACTTATCAGAATTGTGGGCTGCATCTCACCATTCAGTCAGAAACATGCATTTCCATAAAAGGAGTTAAGTGCATCCTTAAATTTGCCTTTTTAAATTTAACAAGTACTAGATGCCTAACTTAGTTTGGCTTATGCCCTTGGTGTATCCGTACATAAAAACAAGAAGGCCAAAGTTAAAAATTACTCCTGCTTGCACTAGTTTTTTAATCATCTAAACCAGGAGTGGGGAACTATGGCCCTTTTATGACTTGTGGACTTCAACTCCCAGAATTCTTGAGCCAGCCATGCTGGCTCAGGAACTCTGGGAGTTGAAGACCACAAGTCATAAAGGGGCAATATTCCCCACCTCTGATCTAAACAAACAACTAAAACTTCTCAGCACCTCACTGTTGACTGATCAAGAATTTTCACATAAGCCTTTCTAGGAAGGTCAGCAGAGCAAATGAGGCTGTTTGATTTGCAGTATTCGGTCAGAAGGATTTTTTGATCAAATCTAATATTGGCACTTGTGCGATAGGAATTTTTCCGTTCCTTTCTGCCCGACACTCCCCAAAATCTATGCTGGAGAATCCAGGGCAAGGTCAAGATTCATGAAGTAATTTGTCTCACTGAAAGATGCTATTCTGTGAGTGTGGGAAAGACACTGGGAGGATTCAGCTGCATGATTTGCACTAAAGTGTCTTGAGTTGCAGTACTTATGCTTTTAAAATAAGGGGGATGGCTGTCACTTGTGGGCTGTGTCAAAGTAATAAAAATAGACATACCTGAAAGTAATAATCCTGTATTTTAAAACTGCCTTAAAAGTTCTTAGCCTTGGAGCAAAAATGCTTTATTTTTCCCCTCGATTTTTCTTCTTGTGTCTTGTTCTACAGCACTATATTAAATGAATGAGTAACTGAAGTAATAGATAATTATTACTTGTCTTTTGGAGGGCCCTGTGGGAAATCAGAATTATTCATCCTGAGATATTATCTCTGATGACATGCCAAATACTGCATCTCAAGCTGAGAAAATTGTTTTTAACAAGTATATGAAAGCATGGTGTATATGTATGGAGTATATCTGGCATATCGTTACTATCTTAAACTAGATAGATCTTTTACAATTGCAATATACATCAGTTATTTTTGTTAGGACAATCTTGCATTACTTTTATTTATTCTGAAGCTATCTGAGATATTTCCGTATATAATAGGAATTTGCTGGCATGAAAAATACATTTGGTTTTGAAAACTACATTTGCTATATGTTCCAAAATAACACTTATTGTTTGATCAGTTGTTTTATTAGCTTTATTTTACACCAGTAGCAACAGCTGGAGACAGTCAGGAGGTTATGATTTTTCTTTCACTTCATCCTGGGGAGCAATTCATGTTAAAAACAGCATGACATCTTCCAGTGTGGTGGAGAGGAGGGGAGGGGGAATCTAGGCAAAATTACATGTTTTGAAAATCTGCTGGGCCGTCGTTCTAATGATGCCCATTCTAAGTATTTATATAATTATCTGAATTTGAAGGACCTAGTGTTCGTGAAGCAAACTATAAGGATCAGGAATTTCTTTCTCTAGAATATAGCAGCTCTTGGGTAGATGAATTAAGTATTATTTTCAGTTGGTGGGAACATTTCGTTTTGGCTTGCACTCTCAAATCAAGTGTAAGTAGGCTTCCTTTGAAATGAGATTAAACCAGGTCGTCATGCATATGTAGTCCTCAGCCATATATGATGGTTTGCCTGGTGCTTGAAAACTTTTGTATAGATGCAATTTGAACTAGATAAATGCAGAACAGAAAACTGGCTGGCAATGATGGGTCATAGTGACTGGGCTGCGTTTGATTGGTCACTAGATATGCAAGTAGAGGAATATTATAAAAAGCTGCATCTCAACGTGTGTGTGTGTATATATATGTGCGTGTATGCGTGTGTGTTTGGAGAATATATATATATATATATATATATATATATATATATATATATGGTGTGTGTATAAACACATGCATGTGTATGTTTTCTTCTCTTACACTCATGCTTACTTGCCATATTTTGAATTATTGAAGCAAATTGATAAATCTGCAGTTCACAGTTGTTTTCTCCCAATTTATTCTTAATTTTTAATTAACAGAAAAAAGGTTCTCATTAATTTTTAAAGCTTGTAAGAAGAGACATGTTAGTGGTATAGATTCAGTTCATACAATCAGACTGCAAGTTTGATTAATTTGAAACCACTTTTTACAATATACAGATAGGAGTCCAATTTTCCCTTTCTGGACAATTTTATGACCTAATTATTGGCTGTTTGACTAGGCCAGGGGTAGGCAACCTTGGCTCTTTTATGACTCGTGGACTTCAACTCCCAGAATTCCTGAGCCAGCATGGCTCAGCTTGGAAACCTCTCCCTTTCTCCTCAGCATGGCTGGCTCAGGAATTCTGGGAGTTGAAGTCCACGAGTCATAAAAGAGCCAAGGTTGCCTACCACTGGACTAGGGATTCTGGGAACTATCGTTCAATGTAGTAAAATTTTGTGCCTAATATTTTATATGAATAAACCTTACTTGTTACTTTCTGTTCAGCATTTATTGTGAAATCCTTGTTATTTGTGTGAATATACATACAAATACTCTTGTATTTCTTCAAGGGTTGTTATATTTCCTTGTGAAATCCTTGTTATTTGTGTGAATATACATACAAATACTCTTGTATTTCTTCAAGGGCTGTGTTGTATTTCCTCTTCTAGTAAAATGGATATTTACATATAGCTTTGGTTGTATTTTCTCTTTCCTTGTGTTGGCAGTCTTTTTAATATGGAAATAGTACCATAAAGAAATAGGAGAGTTACAAAATCCATTGCTAAGTATAGCATTTGGGTTACAATTCAATGTCCCCTCGAACATCAGAATCTCCAGATATTTCCCCAGAGTCAGAGATAGGTTATAAATGCGGTGGTGAGGATCTGACATTACACTTTTAAAGCTCCCCAATCTCATAAAACCCTCAAAAGATGAGATTGGTGGGAACAAGCTGTGAATTTGGCTGGGATCCCCATGTTCCCAGCCCTCATCTTCAACCCCCCAGTCCAAAGAAATACTATGTAAAAACTGGAAAATGGATAAATATTTGCCAACCTATACAATACTTATAACATTCTCAAACATTTGTACTTTAATTCCTAAAATTCATTCTGTCAAAGAACCTGAGTCCCATCAAATCAGAAAAAAATACTGATTTTGAATAAATGTATGGAAATTTTATTATCTATTATTTCAATAGAAGTTAAAAGAACATCAGCATTGCAGTAATACTAGTAATGTTTATTATCTATAAAATTAGAGCTGAAATAATGTATTGGGTGTATTCAAAGACCAAACCAAAAACACACATGCAAACATTTTACTTTGGCTCCTAAGCCTAAATCTTTCAAAGGCTGTTCCAGTTCTGGAAGCCAGGAAACGGCTGAGATGCCCAGATTCCTTTATCTCCAACTAAAGTTTGGCTGCTCTGAACAATTCCTCTTTCTTCAGGAATGGAAGGCATATTTTCTGCATATCACCGGTGGTATACCTATTATAGCTTGAGGAATGCTGACCTAGGGAATAATGAGAAAGGAAGAAAGAATACCTTTTCATACATTATAACAGAATGCATTACTTTTAAAATGGCACAGAGTCAATAGCAAGACAATTGTGCAATAATGTAGTACTAAGGATTACACATCACCCTGTTTATTACCTTGCAGTTTACTAATCTAATGATTTTCACTACCATCAGCATCCTGCATCCTTTTCCAACTAAAAATGTGTGGGTTCCTTAAGCAATGTTGCTTTTGGGGATACACGCCTCCCTATCACTTGAACATAAATCCACCATGTACAACCAGCAAGAATTGGTAAGTATTGCTTATCCAGATTTAGCTGCATTCCAGTAGAATTAAGGATAGAGAATAGCAAAAGAAGTGATTGTAAAAGATTTGGCAAAGATTCAGTATCCTTCCTATGCCAAAGTGAATTTGAGGATGTTTGAAGAACAAGGAAATATTTAATTAAAGTGTTAATACTGTCATTCTGAAATTAGATAGCTTGTTCTGTGAGTGTTAAAGCTCAAAAATGTACCACATCTCCTGGAGTTCTTTATAATGTACTTCAGTAAGTTCTATATATCAACAAACCCAAGAATAAACAGCAGCCAATAATTGCATTTTCTACAAGAAACCATGCTTACAATTGTGGAGCATTTCATTCTAGTAGATAATTTAGAAACAAGACGAGCCTGCAATGAAACCACCGCATCATCAGCATTGCTCATGCAGTCAGTTTTTATTGCTGAAAAACTAGCCTTCTCTCCTGAACATCATCCCTCCAAAAGTACTGAATGGCTGAAGTCTGTTTGACATAGGCATCACAAAACTGCTGAAAGGTAATTTGGCTGCTTCTTCAGTTTTTTGCAGTTGAGAAAACTCATACTATGTCCTTTATTTGCCACAGCCTATTGCTTGATAATCCCTATAACCTAAAGAGAAGTGTGTGTTTGGGTATTACTATTGGACTAGATCTCTGATGTATTTTGTCTATTGGCTAACTTAACTAACTTTTAATTCCAATCTTATGATTAACAAAGTGTATCAATGTGAATCCAAGAAGATAAAGAGAAGAGCTACGCATAAAGGCAAAAGGTACTAATATGCTGAATTAGGTCTGGTAAGCAGGATTAGAACTAATATATGGGTTGGAGACCACCAGGAAATCCTAGGGTTTGGGGCAACACTGGAAGTAAAACAAAAAGTCTGGAAGAAACCAATGGCAAACCAACCCTGCATTCTTGTCCAGAAAGCTTCACAGTCAAGTCAGCCAAATCACCAAGAGTTTGGCATAATTGAAAGAAGACCATACCTGTAGTTTACCACTATGCTGTTAGTTCTACATTTGTTATGGATTGAGATGGTTCTAAAATTTAATAAATGGTTAGTGTAGGATTGAAAGAATGAGTCCACATCTCACTCTGAGCCATTTTTTAAAAAAAATTATGGCTTGATTAATAAACCACAAGTAGAAGGGTTTATACATCCTTAGACATGTAAGGTGGCTGGATGGCTTTGGGCAGTCAGTCTCTCTCAATCTGACCATCACACAGGGTTCTTGTGTTGAAGTGGGTGACAAGAGCATTATGTGCAATTACAAAATAAAAAAGATAAGTCAAATCAATAAATAATGTGAAGCCAAAATCACATAAGTCACATTATGGCTTGATGTCATGTGTGGATACGGATAATTTAGTAAATGTGGTTAAATTTTGGAGCAAGCTGGTTTTTGCAGCAAATACAAAAAAAACATGACCACATTGTGCTTCCTGTTTTTTATCTACATTTGTATAAGTTTCAAGTAATTTCCTATATAATGAAAGCAAACCTGTGAACATTTGGCAACTATAAACTATAAAATGATGATCATGATGATTTATGAAATGTATAGGCCACCTGTTTCCCAGCAACTTTGGGTGGTTTACAGATTGTTAAAAATGTTTAAAAAGCAAATTACAGTACATGAAGCACCAAACCAAACCAAAAAAACAAGATGGCAAAGAAAATAAATCCCTTGTGGAACAAGGGAAATGAAGAGAAAGGATGTCAATTATCCTTGCCAAATGCCCGAGCAAACAGCCTGGTCTTCAGAGCCCCTTGAAATATCAGTAAGGTGGAAGCTGTTCAAATCTTGGGGGGGGGGGGGGGAGAGGGAGGGAACTTCCTTCCAGAGGGCAGGAATTGCTATAGAGAAGGTCACTTCCAATGTCCTGAAAGATGATATCGTTTAATCAACGGAACCCACAGTACACCAACCCTAACAGATTGAGCTCCCTGGACAGATATTATTATATAAATAACTGTATAGTAACACTATTATATCAATAAGACATATTTCTTATATTTGAACGTGAAAGCTACATAATACATTTTTCAAACCTGAAACAGTATAAATACTCTCCAAAGTTAGTCTTTCTTATATTATCTGGGTATTAACTCAGTCCATCAGCAATACATGAGCAGGAACCGTTTAAAGTATATGCTAATATTTCCAACGTTTATATTCTAATCTTGCTGAAACGTTTCAGAATCCTGCCAGCATGAATGTTGACAGATTTCCTCCCCCTAAAAATGGTAGCTTACCTTGATAAGACAGATGCAGAAACAAAAGGTAATCAAGAGAATAATGTTAAAAATAGAATTAAAAACCTAAAACCGGGAAACAGAAGGATTTGAGTTTGATTCCAAGGAAACAAAGGTGCCTTGGAGCATGTGTGAGCATGCACACAGCATGTCAGCAACTCCTCAAACGATGCAAGTACATAAATCAAGTTGGCACTGCACCTTTGGACAGAGAAGTGGTGAGATTCTCCTTCCAATCAAGCAGAGATTAGATAGCCATTTGCTTTTGTTGTTTTATATGGAGCAGAAAACTGAGCGAGGTATCTTACAAGTCACTGAGTCTGTGGTCAGAGATGGTTACCAAGAGGCAAACAGAGACGAGGTTCACACAGCAATAACTAAGCCAAGTGACCGAACTACTCAAACCCCTCTGGTGCTCTTTGCATCTGCTAAGATACACAAAGCTCACTTCACCGCTAACGTCTTTAGGAATACCATCTTTTTGTTCATGCTTCCATTTTGAATGTGGACATCTGACAGGAATGTCATTTAGAAGGAACATTTTTGTTACATATTATCTGTAAAGAGGTACTTCAGCCTATGTGATTCTCCGCAAGTGACCAGCAAAGTTGGTTGGCTACTCATCTAAAGTGATCACACGGGAGTTAGCTCAGGCAAAATGATTTTTGCTATCCTGAGATTTTCTTAAGGATACTTCCATTTAGCCACTGTGGCATTACCAGTATTATAAAGATGGGCCACATGAGCCAACACTTTGGTGCAGGAGTAATTAATTAATGTCTTACTGATTTATTGGAATTGTTATCATTATTATTAATATTCTGCAGTAGGACCATATGCAGTAAGACCATCCAAAGTGAATGACATTTACTGTAGTTTCATTAAAACTTGGACAAATGATTGCTCTTTCAGTACTTCACACCTCAAGCTTTAGGGGAAGGAGAATATTTGTGTATAACTGATATTTTTCCCTTTTCCATAAAGAACAGAGTAAGTTCCCATTTGGCTCCATAGGAAGTGTTCAGATAAGTAGTTGTATCTCTCTCTGGCCAGGGTTTTGAGATGTCTTTTTGCATGCCATGCTAGTAGACTTTTTCTCAGAAATACTGTAGTTTTATAACCTAGCCCCCAGGTAAATTTGTTTATGGTCATATTGGTATAGCTGTGAGTGGCTTCAGCGACAGTACTCTTGCTCTATTGTTGCCATCAGCTCCTCCTCAGAGCAGTCATAGGATATCTTGGCCTGTCTCTCTGCCTTCTTGAGAGGCAACCTGCAGATTTATGTGAGAAAGCAATAATCAGGACCGAAAATAATAAAACAAGTTAAAATAAGGTCTATTTTAGCTAGCAACATGTTATCTTCCCATTTCTCCTTTTTATTAGCTTGTGTATCTAATTCTCACAATGTTTTTGAACAGGTTTACATCATTTAATTTAAACAAAATGGAACTCATTACATGGGGGAACAACAGGATTTGGAAGGGGCCATGAACGAGGAAATATGTGCTTGTTCTAGGGCAGTGATAGCAAACCTTTTGGGCTCAATGTGGCAAAAATTCAGGAAACGCTTAACATGACTTTGCTGAGATGTCACTACTTGTACCCCCAAATGAAAGAAAAACAATTTTCTATATTCCCTTCTCCCTTCTGCTCTGAACAGCAGTATTCAGTGGCAGTGCCACACTGGGCTGAAGTAGACGCCCAGGCCTTGACTTCAGCCCTATTCCCACTGTTGCCACTCAAAAAGGCTGTGTTGCACCATTCCCCAAGCAGCTGAACCTTGGAGAACAGTGCGATTACCCCCATAGCCCCAAGTTCCCCAGCATCTGCTGCATGTTGCTTACTTTCAAGCGGTGGTCTCTTTGTATTGATAGGCCTGAGGCCTACCTGGGTCACATGTTCTGGAAGTGGCTTTGGCGAATCCTCTTCCACATCCTCTGCAGCCTCCAAACGTGCAAAAGCATACTTTATTCTTCCATTATTTTTGGAGGGTCCAGAGGCTGCGTGAGAGTACATACCATTCTCACATCACCTCCATTGTCTCAGAAAATTGTGAGAGAATGGGGCATGCTTTTGAGAATAGGTGTCGGGTGTTGGTGAATGCTGGTATATCACCTGAAACATTGTGGCATGTCACATTTGACACTCATGTCATAGGTTTGCCATCACTTGCCTAGGACTAGAATCTCTTGACTTTTTCCAGCTAAGGGATATCTGTTCTGTCCCAGCCTACGACCGTCCTTGTTGCGTCACAAGGACAATCCCTTTTTTATCAGGAGGCTGGAAAAATCAACCCTTTTTATTTCATATACAGTGCTGATAATTATTTCCTCAAAACAAAAACAACAGAATACTTTTCCAACAAATTGGTTTAAAAAGCAAAACAGAGCAGGAGTTAAACAAGAATTTCACCGGTAAAACAAACAAACCATAATTCCCTTGAAGTTCTTTACAAACAGTTGCCTTCAGCAACCAGCACCGCCCACACCTTCCCTTTTTGTTAAGCAGCCCTAAGGCGTGGCTTCTCAATGCCTTCTCCTCCTCCCTTGGAGTTGCCGTATTGTTTCCCTCTGACCTGCTCTAATTAACTGCCTTTTTTATGAGCGTCTATAATGACGTCCATCTGTGAGTCCTCAGAGTCTGACTCATCTTTCCCACACAGCTGACATCCTGAACATGATTGGAGGGGCCAGGCTCTTCCTCTGTGAGTCTTGTAATTCATCAGAGCCTCCCTCCGACTCTGATGGCTCTCCAAACCCCTCCTCCTCCAGATTCCCCGGGCTCAGCTGCCAGGTCCACAGGCTGGCACAGACTCACAACAATATCCTTGGAAAGTTGAGAGCGACTGAGGCACATTGTAAAAATTGCTCATTGTAGGCTTTCCTATATAAGTATCCATAATTTTTTTAAAATAAAGCTTTGTTTTTATTCTGGTGTCTCTTGCACATTCCCTCTCTAGTATCCAAAGCACTACAGCCAGCAACAATATGTACACCATGATGGGGACAGGGACCTAGTTGGTAAGGAGACCAAGACAAAAGCAGAATAATTACTCTGGAAGAATAAAATAATTGAAATGTCATGCTATGTCAGAAAAGCTTCTTTAAACTGTGATAATAATTAGAATACCCATAAATGAAGAAATATACCGATAATGTTCAGAAAACAATTCTAAAATGTTTCCTTCTTGAATGAAAAGAAAAAAGAATGTTAAAGAAATCTAAATTATAGCAATAAGGATTTATAATCAAATGGACTGCAGCCAAGAAATTAAAAGACACTTGCTCCTGGGGAGGAAAGCCATGGCAAATCTAGACAGCATACTAAAAAGCAGACATCACCCTGCCAACAGAAGTGTGTATAGTCAAGGCTATGGTCTTCCCAGTTGCAATGTATGGCTGTGGAAGTTGGACCATAAGAAAGGCTGAGCGCCAAAGAATTGAGGCCTTTGAACTATGGTGCTGGAGAAGACTCCTGTGAGTCCCTTGGACTGCAAGGCGATCAAACCGGTGAGTCCTAGAGGAGATCAATCGTGACTACTCTTTAGAAGGCCAAATCCTGAAGTTGAAACTCCAATACTTTGGCCGCCTAATGAGAAGGAAGGACTCACTGGAGAAGAGCCTAATGCTGGGAAAGGTTGAGGGCAAGAGAAGAAGGGGACGACAGAGAATGAGGTGGCTGGATGGAGTCACTGAAGCAGTAGGCGTGAGCTTAAATGGACTCCAGAAGATGGTAGAGGACAGGAAGGCCTGGAGGAATGTTGTCCATGGGGTCGCAATGGGTCGGACACGACTTCGCAGCTAGCAACAATCAAATGGATGGCCAATGCATGTGGTCTTCTTCGACCATTTCATATCTAAATTAAGAAAACAATATTGTGATTAAATTCAGTCCCTCCATTAGCTTTCTTCCATAAGCATATGGATAGTCTGAGAGACATAATAAGAAAAGCAACAATTTAATCTTGTTAAGCTGCCGTTGAAAGAAAAAAAACTTGCTGTAGTATTGCCTACATACAGTAAATGCTTGTAGAAAAATGTGAAGAAAATTATTACTGAACCATGTTGAACAACTGATGAAAACACAGGAATGAAAACTCTTCTTCATTTCTGCAAAGTAGTACACTGATGTTGTCTCCACTCCCAGTTATTAACATTTGATTTATGATAACTTACTGATTGGCAAAGTTATTGCTTCCCGGTGTATATCTTGTTAAGAAGCTCTGCAAAACAAATGAACATAATAATACCAGTTAGCCTATGACAAAGAAATGCAGATTAACTCCTGCTAGTAAATCTCATAATTATATATATCTTTGAAAGCAAAAGTAATTTTTGACAAGGAAGGTGAGTAACTCATTGCTGGAATTAGAAAAGTTGATGTGTGTATATACATTTGCCTTTCCTAGTTCTAAGACAAGATAATGAGCAGGGGATTCACACAGGCAAAAGCCTGAAGAATTCTGTTGAGTTGAAGAATATGCATCATTACCTTACCAATAAAAACCCTAAAATCATATGAAATTAACAGGAGAGTAGGTATGATGGGAGGACAGCAATCTGAGACAGGTAATCCAATCAGATAAACAGATATACCGGAGTCTACCTTACTGAGCAAATTTATCAGGTTCATCTGTCCTTGAAAATGGAATATGATGTGGGTTATTTTTATTTATTTATATATCAAACTTCTTAACTACCCATGTCTGACGCAGAGATCAGATTAACAATCATATTAACAACCCTACTTGTGAGAAACTTAAAACCACACATATGGTTTGTATTCTTACTTGGCCTTTTTTCCACATTGCTGAGGTGAAGGGCAGATTTTGCCACTCGGTTATGGAATAGATCATTAAGGCAATGATGTTGCAGGGAGACAGCAGAAAAATAATGCTGCCAGGGCATGCTTGTAAAGAGGCCTTTAAGATAATGTCTTTTTAACCATATTTGAGAGAGAGTATAGGTAGTCCTCGACTTATGACCACAATTAAGCCCAAAATGTACGTTGTTAAGTGAGACAATTTAAAAGTGAGTTTTGCCCCATTTTATGACCTTTTTTGCCACAATTGCTAAGTGAATCACTGTAGTTGATAAGTTAGTAATGTGGTTGTAAAGTGAATCTGGCTTCCCCATTGATTTTGCTTGTCAAGGTTGCAAAAAGTGATCACATTACCTTGAGACATAGCAATGGTCGTAAGTATGAACCAATTGCCTAGCAAGTGAATTTTGATTACATGATCATGGGGATGCTACAAAGGTCTTAAGTGTGAAAAATGGCTATAAGTCACTTTTTTCAGTGTCATTGTAATTTTGATGGTCACTAAATGAACGTGTGTATGTCGGGGACTACCTGTACCATATCTTAGGACTGGATTTTATTTATTTTTTTATTTTAATCCCATTTATATCCCGCCCTTCTCCGAAGACTCAGGGCGGCTTACAATCTAAGCACAAATCAGGCACACTGATTGAACAGTGTAACATCTTTTTAAGACCAGTCAATCATCCAGTTTCCCCTCTTTCCTGTAGGCCAGGAAGATCTCTGCTACCTGCGTTTGAAAATAACAGAACCTGTTATTAAACAAGTTACAACTCTAGCACATGAATGGAAAAGCTAAATAACAAAATAAGCTCCATGCAGTCTGTATCACTGCTTTCTTAGAAGCAGTATTTTCTGCAGGTATAAACTACATTTCAGCCCATACTGCTATTGTCACAGTCTATTTGTTCACCTATGGTTTAAAGTGGCACCTGAGTGTGCAATCTCCTATTCTAGCGTTCAGTGCATAATAACAGGTAATCCTTGAATTATGACAACAATTGGGACTGGGAAATTCATTCTTAAGTGACATCACATGACCACACCTAATTTTATTACCTTTTGCTACAGCTGTTCAATAAGACATCATTTGACTGAGATTTGTGACCTTCTCTGCTGGCTTCCCCTCTGACTTTGCTTGTCAAAAGCTGGCTGGGTAAGTCACAAATCACAATCAACTGACTGCAGGACGCTGCAACCATCAAAAATGTGAGGTGGTTGCCAAATCACTATCATGTGACCACGAGGATGACCTGGTTTGCAGGTGACTTTTTTCAGTACCGCCGTTAACTTCTCACCAATGTTAAACAATCGTAAATGAAGGACTATTTGTAAATACCTTTGTGCCTTAGAGTAGAAATTGTACCCCTTCCTCAAAGTGCTTCTACTCCTCCAAGGCGCATAACATCTATAGCATATTGTCTTCTGCTATTATTATCATGGAGACAAGGTATGCAAGTAACCAGAGCACAGCTCAGGAGTTTCAAAGTACAGGCTCACCTCCTTCTCTCTGATCACTAGCTGGTGTCTATCACCACCCATCCCTTGGGATTGGGTCACAGGATCTTTTCCTGGAGGTTCCTCTTTCTTGGTTTTCAGCCAAAGAAAAGAAAAAAAGAGAAGTTCATAAAAGAGAGAAGATCAGCTTCTCCGAATAATCATTTTCCCTAGTGCAGTACTAGATGAGGCTAGCAGTGGTCAATTTTAGATACTTAGCAATCCAGAACTCAAGTTGGCCTAAAGTTATCTCCAGCACATAATGTAAATACCAGACTCTGGTTCACAGGCTATTTCTGCCATAGGGTGTCCCTAAGCATGTCTAATTATATCTGCCTGGCCTGGAATCTGTTTTGGAGTTGCTGAGTTACTTAAGAGCCAGGATAAGATATATTTAATTCAATTTACATTTTAAAAGTGGGTACGTACAGATTTAATCATTGGGGGCCATCTCCCTATGTCTTCCTTTCATCCTGCTTTAGCCCATCAAGTGTTCAAATGGTGTGTAGAAGGAAAAAGCTGAGGAATCAGTACAGAGAAGCCAAGAAAAAGACTCACCCTTGGAATTTGACCTACCCTTTGAACCAAATTACACCTGATATGAGAATGAAGGGTAAAGGTAAAGGTTCCCCTGCACATGCGTGCTAGCCGTTTCCGACTCTAGGGGCCGGTGTTCATCTCCGTTTCAAAGCCGAAGAGCCAGCGCTTGTCCAAGGACGTCTCCGTGGTCATGTGGCTGGCATGACTAGACGCCAAAGGCGCACGGAACGCTGTTACCTTCCCACCATAGTGGTCCCTATTTTTCTACTTGCATTTTTATGTGCTTTCGAACTGCTAGGTTGGCAGAAGCTGGGACGAGTAACAGGCGCTCACTCTGTTACGCGGCACTTGGGATTCAACCCGCCAAACTGCTGACCTTCTGATCAACAAGCTCAGCGTCCTAACCTACCGCGTCCCTAGATATGAGAATAGGTATTAATAAAAGAAAATATTTGTATCTCAGGATTGACATGAGGGGTTTTTGGTGCTCCCTGAGCTTGCTTGCTTTCTTGCAGATGTTTCATTACCCAAACTAGGTAACATCATCAGTCCCAGCAGAATAGGCATCCTGCTGGCTGGTGATGTGCCAATTGCTGGCTGGGGAAATGGATAGGTAGGAAGAACCAACTAACGGAATTGTTTAAACTGGCCCATTTGCAAATATGAGGAATACGTTTTGGCAAGGAATTACAACAATTGACAAAGGAAGGCATAGGACAGGGGTAGGCAACCTCGGCTCTTTTATGACTCATGGACTTCAACACCCAGAATTCCTGAGTCTGGCTGACTCAGGAATTCTGGGAGTTGAAGTCCATGAGTCATAAAAGAGCCAAGGTTGCCTACCCCGGCATAGGATAAGCCCCTGTGTTAAGAATACTCAGTTTTAGCTAACTTTGTGTATAGTGCTTTAAATTCATATTGCAGTAGGAACGTGGCCTCCTAGGAATGCTGAGGCATTGATTGGGGTTTCTCCCCCCCCCCAGAAGTTTTAAGGAAAGCATCCCTAGAGTATCAGGTTCGTACAAGAAATTCAGATTTTTGTAATAAAAGTATGGAACCAAGTACTGATTAAGGAGGCTGCCACAAGAGGGCACTGCTTTACAAGGACTTTGCTAAAAGAAAACAAGGATTCTTCTCGCCAATAAAAATCTAGAACTAAATTAAGCATATTAGTTTGGTTTGTAAATCCAAATGTCATTTTCGCCATTTGGTTGATTAATAAAGGCCTCAAAGGAGTCCTTTGGCACAGGAATATCTCCCCTAACAAAAGCATGGCATTTCTGCATTAATTACATCCCAAAGGCAAAAATACAGACTTAGGGTTAATAAGCTCTCAGTGATGAGTCAGAATCGCTTCTAAGTGACTAGCTTCTTTCTTCCTTTTTCTTTCAGGATGCCAAATATTCCCAAATGACAAATATGAATAACTGTAACTATGCAGGATATTAAATTACTTCCATATTGTTGCCATGAAAACAACATAGATGTTATGTAGTCATGTAGTTACCAAGAGTCCAGCTTGGCTGGAATGAGACTTTTTTTTGTTAAACATAAAGAAGAAAGTCTCGGGAGTTAAACTGTTCTAATTAAGTAATTAGCTTTTTGAACTGAATCAATTTCAGTCTGGCCTAGGGAGCAAAAATGGCCTATGAATGAAAGTGACAGCAAGATGCATGATGGTAAATTAAGTTGTATAGCAGCACTCAAGGTAGAATTCATGCTTTACAGTATACATTGCTATTGCATGGTATCCTGGTGGGGTCTCAAAGCTTCAATATCAATGGAAACTTCCATCAGCAAGAGGTGATTTCCCTCTTGGTTCCCTGCAGCCCATTCAGAAGCTCCAGAGAGTTTGAGGACCTTCTTGGAAGCGGACAAAGACAAAATTGGGGGACAAGGAACTACGATCAGTCCATTTTCCAACATTATTCTAGTAATTTCTCAACTCAGAACCCACAGCAACATATCAGAGGGAACTACTATGCAATCTACTACAAACCCCTATTCTGTGGATGGAATCCTTCACTCCTGAATGAATCTTTTCCTAATTTGAGTCAACAGGTGCCATGAACCTAATGCTGTTCTAGTGATGCTGCTTTCCTGACGACCTGTAAGGCTTTGCTGTCACTGGGTGCATCCTTACTAAGGGATAAAGTTGGGAGCTGTAGCTCCAACCAATACTCGGAATCCTGGCTTTTTAGTACAGCCTCATCTGAGAGATAATCTTCTGAAACTATTGAGGGTCAAACAAACTTGGAATTGGAATAAACATGAAACTTATAGCAGTAGTTTGAGCCAGTCTGGGGCCAAATTGTGCCGCAGATGAGAAATGTCTTTTGCATCACACACAGACTTCCGAATTTGCAATTATTTTATTTGTAACCCATTTTATTAATTTAATACACATTTTATCTGCAATGATTTATTTATTTATTTATTTATTTATTTATTTTTATTATATTTATATACCGCCCTTTCCCGAAGGACTCAGGGCGGTTTACAGGGTGGTTAAAACAAAAAATACAAAAGTTAAAAACAGATTAAAAAAATTATATCCGTCCTGAACAAATAAAACCCCAGTTAAAATTAAAATTAAAATTCTCAGCCTGGGCCAGAGAGCTTGAAGAGCCAGGTCTTCAGGTCCCGGCGGAACGAACGGAGGTCGGGGGCGGTCCTAAGCTCCACTGGCAGCTGGATGGTTTACATTCCTGGATGGTTCCCCCAAATTAAAGAAGTTAATATAGTATAGTGGCTACAGATAATTGGCTTGCCACTTCCTGTTTCAAGCCTGTTTTAGATCAAAAGCAGGGATCTTCAAACTTGGCCTTTTTATGACTTGTGGACTTCAACTCCCAAAATTCCTCAGGCAGGCAAGCTGGCTGAGGAATTCTGGGAGTTGAAGTCCACAAGTCATAAAAGGGCCAAGTTTGAAGACCCCTCATCAAAAGGCTTGGACATAAGAACCAGATTTTGTGTTTTTATTTATCTTTATTTTATTTGAGGAAGTAAACATAGCACAGGTGATTCCTTTCATTTATGCTATGCTCACAATAAATTTCAGTGGGAGGCTAAATTAGTTTGAATTAGCAAATTTCAATTTTCATTAGCTTCAAAAGTTGTGGTTATGTTCAAGAATGGCAGAGTTGAAGTTTGAAATATCTTGAAGAACCATGTTTGGCTGCAGAAACTTAAGCAGGGTCAGATTTGGTTAGAAACTACTACAAAAGTGGCTTGGAAAAACAACCCAGAAGGTAACAGCAAACCATTTTGGTATTGGTGCCAAGAAAACAATTTGGACAGGCCAATGAAACTAGGAGTAGTGTAGCCCCTCAGGGAGACTGTTTTAAATTCTGGGAAAACTAGCTAAGAGTTCACCAGCCGTGAGCTTGGTGGCTGTACAATATAGGTAGTCCTCAACTTACAAGTTTGTTTAGTGACCATTCAAAGCTACAAAGGCACTGAAAAAATTGATGTATGACTGTTTTTCAGTTACAACTTTTTTGCAACATCATGTGATCAAAATTCAAACGTTTGGCAACTGGTTCATATTTATGACCCTTGCTGTGTCCAAGGTCATGTGATCCCCTTTTGCAACCTTCTGACAAGCAAAGTCAATGGGGAAGCCAGATTCACTTAAAAGGGTCACTAATCAATTGCAATGATTCACTTAACAATGGTGGCAAGAAAGGTCGTAAAGGGGGACAAAACTCAATGATTCACTTAACAATGGTGGCAAGAAAGGTCGTAAAAGGGGACAAAACTCAACCAACCAACATCTCCCTTAACAACAGGAATTTTGGGCTCAGTTTAAGTCGAGAACTACCTGAAGAAATCTGAAGGTCCCCAGATGTTGCCCAACACTTTCCAGCAACCCAGCCAATGCTGAAAGATGCCAGGTGTTGCATTAGCCCAATCTATAAAGACACACATCCCTCCGCCTTTTCTTAGCCGCTGGGAAGTGGGGGGGGGGGGGAAGAGCCACAACCTCTTAATTTAGTTTAGTTTTATTAAGTTTTTATACCGCCCTTCTCCCGAAGGACTCAGGGCGGTGTACAGGGCAATAAATATCAGAATATAAATACAAAAGTTAAAAGAAGTTAAAAGAATTAAATAATCATGCCCAATATAATACAATGATTAAAACTATGTTAAAATTAGACCCAACCCCAAACCCATCAAACCCGGCCAGATTGTTCAAATAAATAAGTTTTTAAATTATATCTGCCTTCCTCTAGCAGATTCTTCCAAGTATGTGGGAATACAGCTCACTTCAGCCTCGGCCTGTGCAACTGTGGAGGCCAGAGATGATGAGAACTGCATTTAATAATAATAATAATTTCTTATTCCAGAGGAAATATGGCTGTATATTCATTGAACCATTAGAAAGTGGCCGGAACCATGCTTAAGAGTGCATTATCAATAAAACTTAAAATAAATTCTGCACTCTTTCAACCCTGATTCTGTTCTACCTTCCCATGGCTTTAAGCACTGTACTTCATTAAGGCTAAGGACCGACAGGTTTTGCACTGGTAAGATCCCAACTGTATTCCACAAACAGTGCAATTGTGAATAACCAAGGATTCTTCACCTCCAGTTTCTTTTCCACACAGACCTTTTACTCACGCCCCGCCCAGTCCCACAACTTTCCGCCCGCCGCTCGGCCGACACGCTTACTTCCAGCGCTTCCCGCTGGCCCGCGGTTTCTTCGCCGCCAACTTCTGGCGGGCGGGAGCGGCAGTCTCCGGAGCCGTGGCGCGGAGGCCGGCGGGGCGCGGCCGTGGGCAGGAGTTGGGGCCCGTCCTCCTCGCACTCCTCCAGCACCTGGTCCAGGAGCTCCGAGTCCGAGTCGGGCTGCTGAAGCTGCTGTAGCGAGGGGGCGCGCGAGAGGGCCTGGACCGCAGCCCTGACGCAAGCCTCTTCCTCGTCGTCCGCCAGGCCCTGCCGAGAGGGGGTGCTGTGACTGGAGCTGCCCGGTCCGGGATCCCGCCAGTGCCGCGGCGGGCTGGAGGTGCGCGCCTTGCCTGCCCTGCTGCTGCTGCTGCCGGTGCCCATAGCGGCGGGAGTGTCTTGGCTTGCAACTGCGGTTGCAACTGCTCGAAGCCGCTTTGCTGCTTCCCGATTGCTTTCCAGATGGTTCTGATTCGAAAGCCCAACAGTTGCGGCTTCCTGGCGGGCGGTGGCCAAAGAGGGTGGGATCTATTAGCCTCGTTCCTTTTCCTTGTTTTCCTGCTTGGCCAAGAGCTTTCCTTGGGGTTTAAATGGGTTCGTTGCGGATTCCCCCAAGCCCACCTCGAGATCTCCAGCCGCTTCCCCGCTCCCCGCCGCAAAGTGGTAAAGGGAGAGGAAACGTATTTGAGCGTATTTAATTTTCTTGTTCCCTCTCGTTTTTCAATCCCAAGCATTTGGTTTTGGACAACCGCATGGGTGTGACCTCGGAATGAAGCTAGATTTCAAAAAGGGAAGGGAGTGCCAAAACGCTGTACTTAGGCCAGGGGTCTTCAAACTTGGCCCTTTTATGACTTGTGGACTTCAACTCCCAGAATTCCTCAGCCAGCAAAGCTGGCTGAGGAATTCTGGGAGTTGAAGTCCACAAGTCATAAAAGGGCCAAGTTTGAAGACCCCTGACTTAGGCCGTACTTGGCCTTAATTTAACTATAAACAGTAAAAAGCAGTAACAAAATGGGTATCTCGATGATTCAAAATAAACGGGCTTTTTGGAATAAGTATTGTGGAAGGTTTTCAAACGAACCGTTTCGCAATTTGGTGACGGGATACTGAGCGTATATCTCAATGTTTTCTTTTACCGGTAGTTAACGCTCAGGAATCCAGGTAGTTTGTGTTTTTAAAAGTTAGCCAGCTTGTTCACAATCTTAATCATGTTTGTCAAAGTGAATTGCGCAATGATAGCTAGCCGTTTTGTGTGTCTCAATTTACATTCAGTAGAGCATTCTTTGGAATAAATGTGCCTTTGAATACTCTGTTCCCTTGACTGCCTGTTGCTTTTTCTGTTTTAAATAGGAGGGCTTAGATGTGGAGCAAAGAACAACAAAAAGAAAATGTATTTTAAGCATGAGAAGATTGTTATTACAAGCAAAGAAAACCATAGATCTGGAGGGGGAGGTATGTTTGAGGAATATATAATTGCACAATTATTCTGGATTCCAAAGATTAAAATTTGCTTCTGGGATTTCTATTTGTTTGACTGTTGTTCACTTTTGATATAGTTGAGAATTTCCAGAACAGCTATGCTGAATTGCGCATTTTTTCTGGGGAGAAAAAAAAAGGCTAGATTAGCATTGGAAAATCATTGCTGTTGGAAAAAGAGCTGGAAAACAGAAGCACCAAGGCGATCTGGACAAATTTTTACCAGCTGTGGAATAATACTGTTTTTCTGGCTTTAATAACCTGATTCGCTAAAAATAGAACTCACATAGCTATTTATGTCGACATGTCCTATTAGAAGTGTTTTTTTCTCCGAAATGAGTTTGGCAACTATACATTTTCCATTCTTTTCTTCACAGTGAAGAAAATCTGAGAAAGGAGACTAGAGTGCATGGGCTTGGTATCAATAAAAGGGGCTTTCTTTATATAGGTAGTTCTCGAGATACGACTGTAATGGAGCCTTCCATGTCACAACAGCCATTAGGTGAAGTGTCTCATCTAATGCCTCCCATCCCTGCTTTCCCCATTGTTAATGACACTTGTGGGTCTTTAAGCAGAGCATGGGATGCCTCGGGGTGGGGGATGCCTCAGGGTGGAGGAGGCCTAGCATAGCCTAGACCTGCTTGCCCTGGCCCTCCCAAGGTCTCCCCCATACCCGAAGACACTCTGTGTTCTGCTTCTTGCTCCTTGGGTCCCCACATGGCTTTTCCCACTGCCAGCGGGTTCCCCTTAGGCCTGTTTCCCACCCCACCAGGCCAAACAACCTCCTCCTCCACTTGTTTTTGAAGACCTCCAAGGCCTTCCAGAATGCTGCAATGGATTGCTTCTTTGTGTGGCCACATGGCATGATTCTGGAAGTGGCGGCTGCATTCAGGTTGCCTCTGCCCAACTGGGGGACAAACCGCTTTGTTTTGCTGCCTTAACAAGGTCCGTACAGCACTGTAGAAGCTTTCTGCAGCATTCAGAAGCTTTTGCACTGCTGTGCAAACCTTATTAAGGCAGCAAAATTAAGCAGTTTGTCTGGTGGCTGCCATTTTGTCCCTGCCCATAAGCAGGTGAGACAAAATGGCTACCTTCCAGTCACCCCTGCACGGCTCAGGGATATGTAGCCTTCCCTCCTTCCCCAACATAGGTCCAGAGAGCTTCAAAAGGTAAGTGCAGTAGGTGATGGGGTATGTGGGGAACAGGCCCAAGCACTGTGGGGTCCTGGCAGGGTGGGAGTGAAGGGAGAGAGGTTGGGTGCAGCAGTATCCGTGGGGTTGGTCGTTAAGGGTGAATGGCCGCAGGGGCGCTGCAGTTGTTGTAACTTTGAAATGGTTATATGGAATTTTGGGACGTCTGTGGTAACTTTCACATTTTTCAGTGCTGTGTAACTTCATGTGGTCATTAACGAATGGTTTGATTTCAGGACTACCTTTATTTTGTGCTGGGTCTTAGTTGGCAGATGTGTCAGGTGTTAGCCAAATTAAGAATACCAACCCTTCATAGGTCCCTAGTTTCCAGTGTTCAAACTGTAACTTATGGCTTTCAGTGCACAGAGAGAAGCTCCTTGGTTCATAAGTAGCCCAGCCACCTTGAATCCTAGAAGAAGTCATTCAAACCACAAGGTCCAGTGCCCTGCTCAGTGCAGGCATTCAAAGGAAAGTATCTCTGTGGTTCTCTGTGTTTGTTTGTTGTACTCGTTTCCCTCTTCAATTGCTTTTATCACTAAGTTTTCCTTTGTGTTTAGTCAAAATATGTCTTACTCTGGTACTGCAATGAACCTGTTTGGGGTTTAGCATTCACCACCAGAATTCTTAAAGGGACTGGTTAGCATAAAGGGCAGTAACTAAGTATTTTAAAATCTAGATATTCTTGGATGATGTGCCAGACATAACTGAATCAGTGTGCAGCTTTCAAGCCAATGTTGGACAACCATTTGTCTGGAATGGTAAGGGGTCTCCTTGAGCAGGGGATTGGACTAGAAGTCCTCTAAGGTCCCTTCCAACCCTGTTATTGTGTTATTCTAATTCACTGCAAAGCATGGGATTGAGGAGACTCTATGTTGGGGAGAATGTTATAGCCTCATTTGAATGTGAAAATTTCAGAAAAATTCATGGAAAAATTCAGACAAAAAAAAATTCTTCCCCCCCCATGACTCCTACCGTATTTCCCCGAAAATATTGACCATATTCAGAATGAAACAAAAACTTATCAAATCACTTACTCCATCTCTACTACAATCTGTGGTTTGGGAATCCTCATATTCTTGACCGCGATAGAGTCACCTATTTTCATTTGTCCCCGAGCTACTGTAAAAGAATAACCACTGTGTTGCAAAATTGATTTGATTTTTACTACCAAATGTTGTATAACTATTTTCATTTGACCCTGAGCTATTGTAAAAGAATAACCACTGTGTTGCAAAATTGATTTGATTTTTACTACCAAATGTTGTATAACTATTTTCATTTGACCCTGAGCTATTGTAAAAGAATAACCACTGTGTTGCAAAATTGATTTGATTTTTACTACCAAATGTTGTATAACTATTTTCATTTGACCCTGAGCTATTGTAAAAGAATAACCACTGTGTTGCAAAATTGATTTGATTTTTACTACCAAATGTATGATAAATTTTCTATGGAAAAAAAACATGTAATGTCTTAAAAACGTTATCTTTCAGATGCAATCAGCTGTTTCTTCCTATTGGCTTCTTGCAGTGGCTGAAAATTGTTAAACAAATATTTTAGAACAGGATAGAGAGTCATCAATTGAAACATGTCTATTTCTCTCCCAGAAGCAGAAGGATAAAACTCACCGACAATTTTCTCACTGAGTAGGGTATAGACAGCAGATGGGAGCAGACGGTGTCGATTGCTTGGTCCTGAGCTCTCCTAAGGTCTCTTTTCCTCTCCGTCTCTCTTGAGACCTCCTGTTAAAAGAAATTGAGCAAGTACAATTAATACATTATAAAATCTCACAGAGGTTGTTCTAATTTCTTACTATAATGTAAGATAATTACAGTGGTGAGTCAGCTGATTGCCTTCTGGTACTTTTCATACTTGTACTTTAATACTGCAACCTGCAATTCCTCTCTGTCAGCATCTCATGGCAAGAAAAGTAACAAAAGAATTAGAACTCATACAGCCAAGATGAATAAATTGCTTTTGTTTTTAATTTGCCCTGTAAACCGCCCTGAGTCCCTCGGGAAAAGGGCGGTATATAAATCGAAATAAATAAATAAATAAGTTAAAATAATGCTTTCTGGATCTAGTTTTAGTTAGTTCTTCGGCTCCTTATTCTCCTTTAGAAGCAGGCCAGTTCGCTGGCTAGGCGCTTGTTCTCTTCTTCCAACTAAGACACAGAAATTACAGGAAACGTGTATCAGTCATCGAATATAGATATGCAAACAAAAAGAGGGGCTTAAATCAGGATTGCAAGGGAAATGAATGACACAGCTCTTATTGTAGCATTTCTCTGCCAGCTCCTTCTCGTGTAAGCATCTCAGTTCTTCTATCTGCTTTTGTTGTATTTTTATGGAAAAACACTTGTGCTGTTAAACAATATTCCCCAAAGACATTACATATTAACCCACAAACAACACTGAAATTTAAGACTGGTTATTAAATAGGAAGGGTCAGGTGTGGTGCAGAGGGAGGGTTGCCTTTGTGTCCCCACTCCTGCCACAGGTTCTCACACACAAGAGTTGGTTACTCACTTTGTTCTCTTTGGTGGTTTCTGTATTTCTGCAGACAGATCTGCCAAAAGAAAACATTTTGAAAAGCTCAGGACAAAACTGGAGGAGGCGAATTTACTAAGTATTATAAATCTTAGTGTGGATACAGTCAGTGGCTGCAGTCATATCCAGTTAAAATGCGCGTTGGCTGCATGCTGACTATTTGTTCTAAAGCATTTTGCAGTAGTTCTGGCAAAATGACCAAAAAGCCACATTTTGAAAAGCAAGGTAACTAAATCAATCTATTATCAGTCTTGCATTGTAGCATCATTTACTAGTTTTCAATGAAATTTATATATGCCTCTAAGCAAAATGTTAGTACTTGTAGTTGAGACAAAATTCAGATCTTTAAAAATAATATCAACGTTGCATATAATCCATAGAATTCTTCTATGATAACTCAAAACTCAGATCTGGAAGGCATTATATTAAAATTTATATTTCTATTCTAAATATATATACATTTTTAGAAATGTTGCTGCTTGTGAATAATCATAGCACGGGTCAACAAAACCCGATTGGATTAGTGAAAAGGCTTCATTTTTACCTGCTCTGCCGCTGCAGCCATATTAGATTGTTTTCTGTAAAGTTAAATCAGGCTAATAGGAGCTAAAACTGATTTTGCTTGGGATTTTAATTATTTCTTTGTTCATTTACGGGGAGGGGGGCATGTCTCTGTTGAAGTCTGTGAGAGTAAAATAGCTTATTTCCATAGGCGACACAATTTGGCAGATAGAACCCATTTTTTAAAGTATATTGTTTGTAACTACACAATGGATTAAAAAAAAGTATTTCAAGATGTAATCCTGACATTTGTTTTCAATTTGCAATGCTGCATCAGATGAGCGTGGTGTGGCCCACATGTCAAGGGATCAGTGTCCTGGAATTAGGTTTTCCAAGAAGTTGACCATCTTTGCTTACTTGCTTTGCCATTTTTCCAGACTAAAAAGTCAACCTAACTCCTCTCATAATTAGGGCCCAATTTAGTGTCACTATTATTATTATTTATGTTATGTTACCTGTCATGTTACCTCTTTGAATCTTGAACTCATCCTAGAGTTACGCAGTTGACAAGTAAATAAATAAATAGAAAAGAGGACCTCTTACCTCAAACAGGAGTTTTCCTGCATAGTATAAGAATGTCTCCATCCTTAATGCCCTAACTAAACTACCGTAATCCTAAACTAAATGTACTAAATATAATAAATAGGTAAATAAATAAACAAACATAAATATGTATAAATTAATCCAAATAAACAAATGTAATATTAAATAAGATAAGCAAGTAAATACTGAAAAGTAAACAAAAACTAAGCTATTGAAACGCTGTAAAATGAAACCAAAACCTGACTAAGCCACCAATACTCAACACCCACAAGAGCTTTCATTCAGCCCACCAAAAGTTTTGTTTACTTCTCCTTTGTGAGCTTATCTACCTGTCAGCACCATTATGAAGCATGATCTCACAAAGGAAAAGCAAAGCAAACAGGCTGAATGGATGCTACTCAGTTTTATTTATTTTTGCAATATTT
The DNA here is from genome assembly GCF_964194415.1 of Vipera berus. Lineage (NCBI taxonomy): Eukaryota > Metazoa > Chordata > Lepidosauria > Squamata > Viperidae > Vipera > Vipera berus. Next base: position 218,545,405 of record NC_138202.1, on the reverse strand, counting down.
AAATATTTTTCAATATTGGGGAAAATGAAATGACAAAATCCCGTTGATGCGTTTGGTGGAATCGGAGGATGAAGTAACAAGAAAAATACCTTAGAAAAATTAGTGCCACTGAAGAAAGCAGGGAGATTGCTGGAGAAATATGCACAATTTAAACTGAAAAAGTGGTGCAGGGGTGAGAGCAGAATTGGAGATATTCTTGTTCTTGCAAGAAGCAATTTTCCCTTTCTCCAACTATTAATTGTTACTTGTGTATTTTAATCCTACTTTGAACATTATTAACTCAAATCTCTTTGGATCATATTAATTGTTATTACTAGTGAAACAAGTTCCCCTGTACGCTTTTCCATTCATACAGAGTCATTAATTGAAATCTGAGAATAAAGAATATTTTCCCTAAACTTCTGCCATTAGAAGTGCCAAACAAAGTATTGGCACTTACATAGTTGAACCCAAAACTGAAAATTCCCTCCCGATAGAAAGTTACAAGTTGCATTTCCTACCCCAAATCAAGCTGTCACACATCACATTCTCCAATTACAATTAAATGCGGGCTTTTCTCCCCCAGACTTTTGCCGCCAAAATTCTGCTATTCACCCTGACCTTGAATGTGTCTGCAGCTGCACTTGTTTTGACTAAGAATACATAGTTTTCTCCCTCCCTGCTTTGCCCTTCTACTTGAGAATCCCCAACTATAGAATGGAAAGTTACAAAGAAAAGTAAAATGGCCAGAGTTTCTTCGGTTGTCACAACATTGACAATCGGTCTGCTTCTTCTCAACTGAGGATGCAAAGATGTCAGAGAAGTCTGTCACGCCCAGTTGCAAGTGTGCATGTGTAAAATTTCCCAGGCCTAACAAATGTAATCCTCAGGCACCTGCTAGCCATTGTAATCACTGGTAAAAGATGGGAGTGTCCATCGAGGGAGACGCTGCTGGCATTCCTGGGCTCTCAACTTCACCCCACGTTTCTGCCATGTTTTACTAGGAGCCTCAGTGATTTACCTATCCTTCACCTACACTCGGATGTGGCCCTTAGGTCATGGCTGTGCTGCCTCATGGTACCGGCAGTCATTGGGGGGCAGGGTTGCAGCATGTGTGGAAAAGTGGGACCATGGCAGATATGGAGTTTGGCACTTGGAAATATGATGTCATTAGTGAGGTTGATCGAACAGATTATTCCCCCTGGCTTAAAATGGACATTTATAAATCTATGGCATACATTTTATATCACATAAGTATTTCATGAAAACACTTTTGTGTCCATTCTACTTGCTCTTACAAGCTATGTTCACATGATAAACTGAGTGAATGTAATATTCTACTGTATGACTGGTTTGTCTGTTTATAACCTTCAGTTGGGTGAAACGGCAACATTTTTTGAACCAACATACTTCAAATGAATCCAAAATACAGGACCTATGACTCCAGTGGGATTGAAATTTGGCAAAGTTTTGGGAGCTTCAGCACTGACATAATTATGTGATTATAATTTCCAACACTTCCTGCCAGTTTCCCTCAAGAAAAGTCAGCAGTGAAATCAGCAGGAAGTTGTAGGTTCTTTCTGTCCCATCGCGTCTTTACCTATTGTTTCTACATTTAGATAAGGAAATATCTTTGAAATGATCACTCAGTGAGGCACTGGTTGTCTAATACAGGGCTTTTCAACCAGTGGTACGGGTACCACCTGTGGTACATTGGCACCTGGCAGGTGGTACGCGACTATCCTAGAAAAGTGGTAGTGGGGGAGGGGAATGAGCTGAACTGGTGGCAGCACCGCACAAGCCTGAGTGAGAAATAGCTGGAGCTGCAGGGCTGTCAGGGCTCAGCGGAAGCGCCAGGATCAGCACCACTTTCCAGATGATTGGCACTTCTTTGGGGCTGTCAGGGCTCAGCAGAAGCGCCAGGATCAGTGCCAGGCTCCAGCTGGAGCTCGGTGCTGATCCTGGAACGTCTGCTGAGCCTAGAAGCACTGATCAGCTGGAATGTTGCAGCATTTCCAGGGTCTTGTGATTTACAGTGGGACAAAAAAGTATTTAGTCAGCCACCAATTGTGCAAGTTCTCCCACTTAAAAAGATGAGAGAGGCCTGTAATTTTCATCATAGGTATACCTCAACTATGAGAGACAAAATGGGGGGGGAAAGAATCCAGGAAATCACATTGTAGGATTTCTAACGAATTTATTTGCAAATTATGGTAGAAAATAAATATTTGGTCAATAGCAAAAGTCCATCTCAATACTTGGTTATATACCCTTTGTTGGCAATGACAGAGGTCAAACGTTTTCTGTAAGTCTTCACAAGGTTTGCACACACTGTTGCTGGTATTTTGGCCCATTCCTCCATGCAGATCTCCTCTAGAGCAGTGATGTTTTGGGGCTGTCGCTGGGCAACACGGACTTTCAACTCCCTCCAAAGGTTTTCTATGGGGTTGAGATCTGGAGACTGGCTAGGCCACTCCAGGACCTTGAAATGCTTCTTACAAAGCCACTCCTTAATTGCCCGGGCGGTGTGTTTGGGATCATTGTCGTGCTGAAAGACCCAGCCATGTTTCATCTTCAGTGCCCTTGCTGATGGAAGGAGGTTTTCACTCAAAATCTCACAATACATGGCCCCATTCATTCTTTCCTTTACACGGATCAGTCGTCCTGGTCCCTTTGCAGAAAAACAGCCCCAAAGCATGATGTTTCCACCCCCGTGCTTCACAGTAGGTATGGTGTTCTTTGGATGCAACTCAGCATTCTTCCTCCTCCAAACACGAGTTGAGTTTTTACCAAACAGTTCTACTTTGGTTTCATCTGACCATATGACATTCTCCCAATCCTGTTCTGGATCATCCAAATGCTCTCTAGCAAACTTCAGACGGGCCCGGACATGTACTGGTTGAGCTCCGGATGGCACCGGATCTCCGCTCCTTCCGGCGCGGGTTAAAGACCCATTTATTCGAACAAGCTGGCCTGGCCTGATGGGGAGTTAATTTAGGGTTTTAATATTTGTATATTCTTACTGTTTTATTTTGGGCAATAATTTAATTCTTTTTTAACTTTTGTACTTTTGTATTTTTATTATATGCCCTGTTCACCGCCCTGAGTCCTTCGGGAGAAGGGCGGTATAAAAATTTAATAAACTTAAACTTAAAACTTAAACTTAAGCAGTGGGACGTGTCTGGCACTGCAGGATTTGAGTCCCTGGCGGCGTAGTGTGTTACTGATGGTAGCCTTTGTTACTTTGGTCCCAGCTCTCTGCAGGTCATTCACTAGGTCCCCCTGTGTGGTTCTGGGATTTTTGCTCACCGTTCTTGTGATCATTTTGACCCCACGGGGTGAGATCTTGTGTGGAGCCCCAGAACGAGGGAGATTATCAGTGGTCTTGTATGTCTTCCATTTTCTAATAATTGCTCCCACAGTTGATTTCTTCACACCAAGCTGCTTGCCTATTGCAAATTCAGTCTTCCCAGCATGGTGCAGGTCTACAATTTTGTTTCTGGTATCCTTCGACAGCTCTTTGATCTTGGCCATAGTGGAGTTTGGAGTGTGACTGTTTGAGGTTGTGGACTGGTGTCTTTTATACTGATAACAAGTTCAACCAGGTGCCATTCATACAGGTAACGAGTGGAGGACAGAGGAGCCTCTTAAAGAAGAAGTTACAGGTCTGTGAGAGCCAGAAATCTTGCTTGTTTGTAGGTGACGAAATACTTATTTTACCGAGGAATGTACGAATTAATTCATTAGAAATCCTACAATGTGATTTCCTGGATTATTTCCCCCTATTTTGTCTCTCATAGTTGAGGTATACCTATGATGAAAATTACAGGCCTCTCTCATCTTTTTAAGTGGGAGAACTTGCACAATTGGTGGCTGACTAAATACTTTTTTTCCCCACTGTACATTCAGATGCCTGGCAATTGATTCATATTTATGATGGTCAGTGTCCCAGGATCATGTGAAGTGACCAAAACCTGCTGCAACCACCCAGCAGACGGGGGGGGGGGAATAAAAACCAAACACCCCATCCCCGCTGCCAATCCTCAACAGAAATGCTCACAACAATGAAAACCTCGGACAGGAGGAAGAGTGCCGCCGGGCGGGCAGGCAGGTGTCTTGCTCAGCTGTGGCTTCGGGAGCACTTTTTTCAGTGCCATTGTAACTTTGAACAGTCACTTAGCAAACTGTTGTAAGTCGAGGACTACCTGTACTTCATTACTTTTTCCCCTTTTTGGGGGGTGTCAAGTTTTTGATACCTTGCTAGGTGACTGATGGTACTCGATGTTGCCATATCCTGAAAGTGGTACAATGGGTGAAAAGGTTGAAAAGCCCTGGTCTAATAGCATGTTTTTTTCTTAAATCTGATATAAATTGAAGAACTTTGTTCCATCCCAGAATTGAGAGATAGTGAATGGTGTCATGAAATGGTTAGAAAGAATGGGAGATCCTTGTCTTTGAACAATTTTTTCTTTGTATGGTAGTACACGAGCATAAAATATTTTTTGGAACTGATAGATCAATAGATAGCATGTTGTACTGCAGCATGGGAAATTGATGGCTCTCCAAACATTGAACTACAGCTTGTAGTAGCTATAAGATGATGATGATGAAGATGATGATGATGCTATGCCAGTGATGGCTAACCTTTTAGAGACCGAGTACCCAAAAAATGCCCCCCACCCGTCCCCGCTCTGCCCTACCCGCTGGGCCACCCACCACCTCCATGCCCCACCACAGATCACCCAGCCAGCCCAGCAATGCCACGGTGGCCATGTCCTCTGCCCGTGCCCCACAGCATCATCTGCGCGCAATGGGGTTCAAGGGTGGATTCTTGTCCCCACTGCCTGGCTACCATGTCCTTGGCTGCACAGCTTTGCGTGGGCCACACCTGGGAGCGACTCTCCTCCGGGGGGACTGCTGGTGAGGATGGGGGCTGTGGCGACAGTGCGTGTGCCCACAGAGAGGGCTCCAAGTGCCGCCTCTGGCACGCATGCCATAGGTTTGCCACCACTGTGCTATGCCAACAATGTAGCAAGTGGGGTAGCAATAATACGTGCATCATGACTTTGTTGTGCAATTGATACAAAATATGTAATTCAGCCGTGATCGTGCAGTGGTTAGTATGCAGTATAGCAAGCTAACTAATTCTGCCAACTGCCAGCAGTTTGATTCTCACCAGCTCAAGGTTGACTCAGTTTTCCATCTTTCCAAGGTGGGTAAAATGAGGACCCAGATTGTTAGGGGGAATTATGCTGGCTTTGTAAACTGCTGAGAGAGGGCTGCGAAGCACTATGAAGGAGTATATAAGCCTAAGAGCTTTTGCTATTGCTACGTGTCAGGTCATGAGGTAAAATGATGAAAGTATATAACTTGTGAAATTTGTATTATGATGTCATAACAAACTCAGTATTATTCTGATGACATCTGTTTATCAGGTATGTATATTTTGTTATTAATTCAGCAGCATCTGGAAAGCCACTGCTTTTTTCACTCCAACAGCACAAAATTGCCATCTAATACTTGTAGAAGTGAGATTAATTACTGCTTGCAATTAGAAAAAATGAACTACAATGCTGATTAAAATTATCAGTCAGTTCAACAGAAAATTGCATGTAATTTTTAGTTTCCATGTGTTCTTGGGGCTATGAATCTTGCCCTTCTTGGAGATCTTAAAACATTTTATTTTTTGGCAGTAAAATAAACCTATTTCATGGTGATTGCTCAGGCATCTGATTCAGAGAGTAATTCCCTTTGTGTGATATATTCCACTCTGAGTAGCACACTACCCAGAGATTAGCAGCCTTTTTTAAAATTTGCTACAGAAAGGCTGCAAAATCTGCTTCATGTTTCTCCATTAGTACAAAGTTAAGGCAGCTACTTCTTTTCTCTGGAATAGATCCAGAAGCTCAAAATTCAAGAATTAATGACTAACCCCTTTCTTACTAGAGTTCACATACTGTCTTGCAGATTATTAGCAAAGCCAAAATCAACAGGGTCCTTTAACTCAGAAAACAAAGAAAAAAAATGCAAAATAGACATGTTTTCCCTCCTTCCAAATAAATAGCAGTTATTCCTTGGGAGACCATATTCCTCAACAGCCTTCAGTGGGGTGCAAATGTTGGTGATTATTTCAGTCAATTCACATATTGAATCCTTATTAGCAAACAGGTATTTCCGTATACTGCTGTTTTAACAAAATTAATAAACAAGAAAAAGGCATGGCATGTGGAACAACTTTGTCCAAAATGTACACAGCTATATAATTAAAAGTATCACATTTGCATCTCGTTAACGCTTTTCCCTGTTGAAAATGGAACAGGTCCTTTTAGGTACAAGATAATATGTTAATGCTGGGCAGTAATTACAATTGGTGGGATTTGTCTCAGATATAAAGTGATCAGGTTTTTTTTTAATGGTCAGTTTTTAGGCCCAAATCCCTTAAATGTCTACTTCGGAGAATGCTTCCCCCCATTGGCTACCAGGAGGGAGGGTTGGAATTTGCCACTAAAGGAGACATCTAAGGAAAATATCTGAGGTATTCAATAACAGAGCAATTGCTGTGAATTTTTAACTATACTTCTTTACATACTGCAGTGTGGGAAGAAAACTTGGATCCTCTTGGTTGTTGCTAAATAAAAGGCAGTGGTGAAGGAAGCTAGTTCCTATAACTCAGCAGCATCTGAAGAGCCACAATATCTGAATTTTGGAAGTATTTATTTATCACATTACTACCTCCCTCATCTCAGCTAATTAACTCTGTGTTTGCATGGATGGCTGGATGTACAGAGAGAGAGAAAGAGAGGGGGAGAGAGAGAGGGAGGGAGGGGAGAGAGAATAAATAGCTAAATAAAACCATGTAAACACTGTTTCTTTGAAGTACTGGAGTAGAAGATTGTGAAGATTCTATGAATGAATGTTATTCATTATGACAGCTATATTTTTCTTAAATTATTTAGGAAGAATTGTAATTATCTAATTAGACTCATTGCCCTGGTTCTTTCTTGTGGCCAAGAACCACACAAAGCTGTTTGTGAACAAGTTCATACTATTACAGGCAATCAAATGTTACAAAAATAATTGCTCCAGAAGATGTTTAAGACCACCGCAATCCTCTTTTGTCCCTTAAGTCAAATTCAGTGATGTGCTCTTTTGTACATACGAAAAAAATAACACAACATCCACTACTGATATTTAGTAGATATTAATGTCGTAGATATTTATGTATGTATTAAATGATATACACTACCTAAAGTGGATGGACTTAAAATTGTAAACACCAGGAATACCCATCATAGTTCAGTGGCTCTGGCTCAAAAAGCGCTATTTGTACCAGTAGCTTCAAACTTTCTTTGACGCAGCAGCTCCGTAGCAGACAATGGCTCAGCAGTCCTAGATGAATTGTCTATCTGCTCTGCTCTTCCATGGCTGCCTTTCACAAATCTCAGTAGATGACAAATAGCAGCTGGTGTAACGCCAGGAATGCGACTGAGAGCGCCGATCTAAAACCAGAGAAGGCAAAAGAGCTGGTTTTAGAATATGGTAACTGCAGCAAGGCTATTACTGTATATGCACAAAGACAGAAGACTACAAAAACACCCAAAGAAAAGGGATTGAAAATAACAAAGAGTTTACAGAAATGGTTAAACTGACTTGTCTGGTTAGAGAAGAAATAATTGCTACCTTTATAAAAGATTGGAAAGCCTTTATGGTCTTTTTTTGCTAAGAATAGATAAAAAAATAAATTGGTGAAGTCTAGATTTACTGATTAAAAAGGAGGTGTTTATGGGGAGAAGATAACCAAGACAAACAATTTGGGAGGGTGGAGATGGTAACTATTATATTTGTAACTGCTACAAAAATTGGAAGTAGTTTCTTTAGATATATTTTTCCTTTTTTAATTCAAATAAAGGCAGACTGCTCGTCTACTTATACATAACATCACATTTGAAAATTACTTGTCCAGGATACACATAACACTGACTGTTTACACAGCATTCATTAAGTTTTCTGCTTCCTCCAGTACTTTACCGTTGGGGGGCGGTGGGCATCCAGTATCTCTCGTACTTCCTGGGATAGAGATACATCGATAGTGAGATAATCCAGGTCCTCGGGTAAACGGAGAGCTTCATCTTGACGTACTTCCTCTATTTCCAGCTTTTGATTGGCCACATGGAAGCCATAAACAGCTTGTAGGAAAAGCCATGAAAATAATTTTAAAAAATGATTGAAGAAACAAAAAACAGGAAAAAAAAATCTCAACTGCATACTCTGACAATTGCTTAGGATTTCTGATGCATTCCTTAATGTGAATGAGGAATAAATGCCTTATCACAGGGGTGTCAAACTCAATTTCATTGAGGGCCGCATCAGCATTGTGGTTGCCCTCAAGGGGCCGGGTGGGTATGGCCAGGGTGGGTGTGGCCTACTGGGTGGGCGTGGCTAGAGTGCGTATGGCCTACTGGGTGGGCATGGCCAGCTCTACATCGTTCGCATGAAGGGTGCCTATGGGGGCCTGGGCAGAAGTGGAACAGATCTGAGGGTCTCTGGCAGAAGGAGGGTCTCTGGGCCAGGGCCAAGGCAGTGGGGGCCGTTCCCTCGCTGTTTCCAGGATGGCTTCGAGGGCCACATGAAACCACTTCACGGGCCGTATCCGGCCCCCGGGCCTTGTGTTTGACATGTCTGCCTTATCATGAGCAATAACATCACAAGAAAAGTGGATGTAGGTAAGCTTGGCTTTTTTCAAAGTCACAAGTTAAGGTCTGGAAATAATTCCATTGTATTCAATTTCATTTTTTCCATAGTTCATGCAACCAATTTTCTTCTGCATTGCAGAAGGAACAAACTCTTTCTTTCTACAGCACCTATTTTTCACAGAAATTCAGCATGTCCACAGTTTGGGAAGAATTTACTACCTATGTCTTGAGATAATTTCTTGCAAAAGAAATTCTATGGCTATTATAATTATTTACCCCCAATAAAATATTCTGTACCTTCTATTTTCAGCCTTTCTGCAAGTGGTTTCCATTCAGTGAATTTTTTCATGGATTCTGGGAGAGCTCTAGCCAAAACATCCATACTGACCTCTGGATTCTGAAAGATTTCTAGAGCACTGAACAAAAAGAAACAAACCATTCTATTATTAAGCAGTAAAATAATCTCCACGTTTGTCAGAGGAAGGAAGGTTATAACATTAAAAACTTTAGTTAATTTCTATTTCCATAGAATTCTGAATTATATGTCTAAAATATTTTTAAATCTGCTAATAAATGGGGAGTCCATTTGGTCTAGTGATTAAGGCACAGGCTAGAATGCCAGAAACTCTGAGTTCAAGTCCTGCCTTAGCCATGAAAGACAGGTGGGTGGTTTTAGGCCAATAATTTTCTCTTACCCAACCCATCTCACAGGGTGGCTGTGGTGGGGAAAATAGGAGGAGGAAGATGTGTTGGATATGTTCACCACCTTGAGTTATTTGTACAAATAATAAAGGCAGGATAGAAATAAATATGTAAAATAAATTTAAAAAGCAACTACACATCAGAATTTGAGGAAAAAGAACTATATGAAAAATAGCAAATTTATCACAACTGAACATATATATATATATAAAAATCAAATGGTATTTACATAAAGGAAAAGATTAGAGGTCCCTGCATATCTGATACTTTTCTCAAAATTATGAAAGGAATGTTCTATCCTGTTTGTCATGCGTGGGACATGACGCTCATACAAAAGGGGTAAAACTTGCAGAATAATTCTACCCTCATCATTTGTATCTTCTTCTCCATGGAATTAAGGGCTCTCAATAGTGTTTTATTGGTTGCTCTCTTGACATGCAACATAAATGTTCACATAAGAACATTTAATAATGTTAAATAAAAACATAGGGTAGCAGAACTTTGTATTTGAATTCTATTTTTGTAAGCCCCCCAGAGTCATTCTGAGTGAGTTGGACAGTTATATAAATTTTCTTAATAATAATAATAATAAAGTAATGAAAGTAGAGCTACAAAGAAAAATGAGTTGTTATTTAGAAAAGTTGGTATAAGTAAGACTTCAATCCTAAAACTACTTTGACTTTTTAAAATTAAAAATGATATTTTTATTTTGACTAGATGAAGAATATTTTCTGGAATTAGGCAAAATCCAGTTTTACTCTCCATATACTTATGCAGGCAACAAATGCATGATTATTTTAGTCACTATCTCAAATTTGTCCCTCAATTCCATACTTTATATTTTATTTAAAAGTATTTATTCCTAAAATAAAGTACTTTGAAAAAAATATATACCCAGGAACTCTTTTTCTGTTTTGAAATTTTGATTAAAGAATTGACTACATTTGAATCACAAATTTTCAGCAGATTATTTAATTTTTTCCTATAAAAAAAGTACTTATTATAGTTCCTACTTAATCTAACTGAAGTCATCAGCACACAGGCCCTGATCCTACCTAAGGACCAGGTTACTTATGGAGTAACTTCTATATGTTCCTCCTTGGGTCTTAAGATTTTCCAAGGGGGCCCTCCTTGAAATCTTCCCATCAAAGAGGTAAAGTGGGTCTCTACAAGGAAGATGGCGTCCCCTCATTTATAAAATGCCTTCCCCAGAGAGGCTCAAGTGGCACCCACATAAGCATCAATTTGAACCAGATGAAAAAGACCTGTTTTAATCGGCTTTTAATTGTATTTTAAGTGATATTGTTTTAGAATTGGAATGATCACCTTTCTGCTCCTTAGTTTGTGTGTGCTTTTATTTGCATTTCATTTCATTTCATTTCATTATTTGGTATTTTTATTCAAATTGCATCTTTTAGTGAGTTTTATTGTAAAAGCCCTAAGAGCTTTGGCTACTGAGGCAGCTTAAACTTTTAAAGAAACAATTTTCCATTCCTCACACATCTGGGCTCATTCAAATCAGTGGTAAAGGAAATGTATTACATTTTTGAAGAACTCAAAGAACTTCTTAAAATCCATGACTCTTCCAGTTAAAGGTGAGAAATGGAATGCAAGAATGATGGTTTTATGCCTCAGCAAGCAAAACTCTAGAATAACAGCAAAAACCACAACCTGCGAGGGAAATGATGATGATGGCTCATTTTAGCTTCTGGAATGAGCTGCCGCCACATTTTATAGCCAAACCGAACAGACTTCAGTGCTTCCATTCCTTCTTCCAGCATCGCTTTCATCAGAGAAGCTTGTTCATACCGCTTTTGTGACACACAACCAGCTTCATGGTAGCCTTGGAAAGGTATACCAAAAAAATATAGAAATAAATAAGAAGGAACGGCACCTGGATGAGGACAGAATGAGGAGTGTAATCAAAACAGATGTTGAAGGAGTGACTACCTCGGAAGGTGAGCCTACTATCAGCATTGTCTGGTCGCAGAGACATCCGAAACTCTGCCCGGCTGGTGAACATCCGGTATGGCTCTTTGGTGCCAAGAGTGGTGAGATCATCAATCAAAACCCCAATGTATCCCTCGGTGCGACTGATGATAAAAGGAGGCTTCCCTTGGATCCTCAAGCCAGCATTGATTCCAGCAACAACCCCCTGCAAGATGAACATAGGCTAATAGGAGTTATAAGGAAAATATGACTGGATAGCAAATATTATTGGTCTGTTTGATGGGTTTTGGTGCCCGCTGAGCTACTTTAATTGTAGAGCAGTAAGGGGCAGCCAATTATTCATATATGGCTCTCCAATATCCTATTTGGGTCACAATGTCACAAGGAAGCTTGGCAGCTATAAGACTGAACTGTGACAAAAAAAATTCTTTAGTATTTCAAAAATGAAGGGTGAGAATAGGTGTGAGAGGCCTACAGGAGGCAAATCAATTTTGTTTTTAGCTTTAATGCTCTGCCTCTGGAAATCAATAGTCTAAAATGTTTACATCTGTCTAGTCACATCTCCGTATTAGTGGTGGGGAGAGACAGCAGATCAGGAAACTGAATTGATTAATTCTTTACAAATTGCCCATCTCTGCCCTAGAGAGAATCAACCTTAAAGACCTAGGAAAGTTCCTAGGAAAAAACCATGAGCCAATGATTCCAGCAGAAGAAAAACTGAAAATCTTAAAAGAATGCAAACAACAAATGGTTTAGAACAGACATGTCAAACACAAGGCCCGAGGGCCAGATCCGGCCCACGAAGTGGTTTCATGCGGCCCGTGAAGCCATCCTGGAAACAGTGAGGGAACGGCCCCCACTGCCTTGGCCCTGGCCCAGAGACCCTCCTTCTGCCAGAGACCCTCAGATCTGTCCCACTCCTGCCCAGGCCCCCATAGGCACCCTTGATGTGAATGATGTAGAGCTGGCCATGCCCACCCAGTAGGCCATATGCACTCTAGCCACGCCCACCCAGTAGGCCACGCCCACCTGGCCCCCTGAGGGCAACTGCAATGCTGATGCGGTCCTCAGTGAAATTGAGTTTGACACCCCTGGTTTAGAATAAGAAGAATAAGATCTACAGGGGAACCTCAGAAAGGAAAGCTGATGCAGATGATCAAAAGCTATGTAGATGAATGCCCACAGACAGAAGAAGCTCAGGTTCACTTTGTCACGCATTAAGCTGCTTTCTAATGCAAAACAGTCTGAAATATTAGCAAATAAATCCAGTCAAGTGGGAAGAAGGATGTATTGTATGGCTAGTCATTAACATCTAGTTGAGTAACATTTGACTTGAAAAGCCCTTAATGCATCAGATTGTAGCGCAAACAAAATAATTGACACATACCCAGTGACATCCTTGTTTTCCTTTAGAAAGTGCTTGGAATCAAGCATCCTTTTATTCAGAAAAACTGGGTTCATTTCCCCTTCCTTTTTAATGTCTAGGCCAGCCTTCATTTTTTTCATTGCCATTATTAATTTACCGTATATACTTGAGTATAAGCCGACTCGAGTATAAGCCGAGACCCCCAATTTCACCCCCAAAAACTGGAAAAAGTTATTGACTCGAGTATAAGCCGATCCGCCGTTCTGCAAGCCTCTGCCGCCAGCAGAGGCTCGATCCGCCATTTTGCAAGCCTGAATACACAGGAATACCCTGTGTGGCCGCGGCTCTTCGGCAGGTCTCCGTTCCTCCTGCCGACCTTTGGGGAGGTTTGGGCGCCTCCCCAAACCTCGGCAGGTCTCCGTTCCTCCTGCCGACCTTTGGGGAGGTTTGGGCGCCTCCCCAAACCTCCCCAAACCTCGGCAGGTCTCCGTTCCTCCTGCCGACCTTTGGGGAGGTTTGGGCGCCTCCCCAAACCTCCCCAAACCTCGGCAGGTCTCCGTTCCTCCTGCCGACCTTTGGGGAGGTTTGGGCGCCTCCCCAAACCTCGGCAGGTCTCCGTTCCTCCTGCCGACCTTTGGGGAGGTTTGGGCGCCTCCCCAAACCTCTGCAGGTCTCCGTTCCTCCGCGCAGACCTGCCGACCTTTGGGGAGGTTTGGGCGCCTCCCCAAACCTCGGCAGGTCTCCGTTCCTCCTGCCGACCTTTGGGGAGGTTTGGGCGCCTCCCCAAACCTCGGCAGGTCTCCGTTCCTCCTGCCGACCTTTGGGGAGGTTTGGGCGCCTCCCCAAACCTCGGCAGGTCTCCGTTCCTCCTGCCGACCTTTGGGGAGGTTTGGGCGCCTCCCCAAACCTCGGCAGGTCTCCGTTCCTCCTGCCGACCTTTGGGGAGGTTTGGGCGCCTCCCCAAACCTCCCCAAACCTCGGCAGGTCTCCGTTCCTCCTGCCAACCTTTGGGGAGGTTTGGGCGCCTCCCCAAACCTCCCCAAACCTCTGCAGGTCTCCGTTCCTCCGCGCAGACCTGCCGACCTTTGGGGAGGTTTGGGCGCCTCCCCAAACCTCCCCAAACCTCGGCAGGTCTCCGTTCCTCCTGCCGACCTTTGGGGAGGTTTGGGCGCCTCCCCAAACCTCGGCAGGTCTCCGTTCCTCCTGCCGACCTTTGGGGAGGTTTGGGCGCCTCCCCAAACCTCCCCAAACCTCGGCAGGTCTCCGTTCCTCCTGCCGACCTTTGGGGAGGTTTGGGCGCCTCCCCAAACCTCGGCAGGTCTCCGTTCCTCCTGCCGACCTTTGGGGAGGTTTGGGCGCCTCCCCAAACCTCGGCAGGTCTCCGTTCCTGTTTGGGGAGGTTTGGGCGCCTCCCCAAACCTCCCCAAACCTCGGCAGGTCTCCGTTCCTCCGCGCAGACCTGCCGACGTTTGGGGAGGTTTGGGGAGGCGCCCAAACCTCCCCAAAGGTCGGCAGGAAGAACGGAGACCTGCCGAGGTTTGGGGAGGTTTGGGGAGGCGCCCAAACCTCCCCAAAGGTCGGCAGGTCTGCGCGGAGGAACGGAGACCTGCCGAGGTTTGGGGAGGCGCCCAAACCTCCCCAAACAGGAACGGAGACCTGCCGAGGTTTGGGGAGGTTTGGGGAGGCGCCCAAACCTCCCCAAACGTCGGCAGGTCTGCGCGGAGGAACGGAGACCTGCCGTGGTTTGGGGAGGTTTGGGGAGGCGCCCAAACCTCCCCAAACGTCGGCAGGTCTGCGCGGAGGAACGGAGACCTGCCGAGGTTTGGGGAGGCGCCCAAACCTCCCCAAACAGGAACGGAGACCTGCCGAGGTTTGGGGACGTTTGGGGAGGCGCCCAAACCTCCCCAAAGGTCGGCAGGTCTGCGCGGAGGAACGGAGACCTGCCGAGGTTTGGGGAGGTTTGGGGAGGCGCCCAAACCTCCCCAAACAGGAACGGAGACCTGCCGAGGTTTGGGGACGTTTGGGGAGGCGCCCAAACCTCCCCAAAGGTCGGCAGGTCTGCGCGGAGGAACGGAGACCTGCCGAGGTTTGGGGAGGTTTGGGGAGGCGCCCAAACCTCCCCAAACAGGAACGGAGACCTGCCGAGGTTTGGGGACGTTTGGGGAGGCGCCCAAACCTCCCCAAAGGTCGGCAGGTCTGCGCGGAGGAACGGAGACCTGCCGAGGTTTGGGGAGGTTTGGGGAGGCGCCCAAACCTCCCCAAACAGGAACGGAGACCTGCCGACGTTTGGGGAGGTTTGGGGAGGCGCCCAAACCTCCCCAAAGGTCGGCAGGAGGAACGGAGACCTGCCGAGGTTTGGGGAGGTTTGGGGAGGCGCCCAAACCTCCCCAAAGGTCGGCAGGAGGAACGGAGACCTGGGGAGGTTTGGGGAGGCGCCCAAACCTCCCCAAAGGTCGGCAGGAGGAACGGAGACCTGCCGAGGTTTGGGGAGGTTTGGGGAGGCGCCCAAACCTCCCCAAACGTCGGCAGGTCTGCGCGGAGGAACGGAGACCTGCCGAGGTTTGGGGAGGCGCCCAAACCTCCCCAAACGTCGGCAAGTCTCCGTTCCTCCGCGCCCTGCCTGCCTGCTTCTTTCCGCTGCGGAAAGAAGCAGGCAGGCAAGGCGCGGAGTTTGGGGAGGTGCGCGCGCACCTCCCCAAACCTCCCCAAACTTCGGCAGGTCTCGGACGGCGGTGGCTTGGGAGAGGTGCGGGCGATCCCGGAAGCACCAAAGCCTCGGCCGCGCACAAGTCCTCGGTAAGTTTTTTTGTTGACTGGAGTATAAGCCGAAGTGGAATTTTTCAGCCCAAAAAGTGGGCTGAAAAATTCGGCTTATACTCAAGTATATACGGTAATTGGGGTTTTATATTTATTCAAGGTTTAAATGTAATTATTTTAACTGTTCTTAATTTTTGTAATTGTTGTATTGTCATTTTAAAAAACCTTGTGAACCACCCTGAGTCCTACGGGAGAAGGGCGGTATATAAGTCTAATAAAGATAAAGATAAAGATTAATACAAATACAGCTTTCAAAAACAATAAAACAAAGGTCTCTGGCTTCATCTCTGTAAGGGCATTCTGCTACTCAACCCAAATATTCCTTTGTTAAGCATGTTTCCTCCTGAATATTATGATAAGACAACTGACTGAACCTATGGCAGCCAGAACCCCAGATTCTCTTTAGGACAAGAGTAAATTCCCTCATCGCGCGCATTCTAAAGGTGTGTGAAAAATTGCTGTGTGTTCCAAGCAAGCCCTGACAAGAATGAGGAGCAGTCGCTTAATCTGAATGAACTAGTAAAATGTCTTGTGGCTAAATACCACTGTTGAAATTAGTATCGCAGATGCTGGCTCTGAACTTTGGTCCACTTCCTGCACGCTTTTCTCAAGTCAACCCACCTGGGCTGCAGCTTCCTCATAGCCTGTCGTGCCATTGATCTGTCCTGCAAAGAACAGCCGCTGCACCAGACGAGATTCCAGGGAGGCACTCAGCTGACGTGGGTCCAGATAATCATACTGAACTCCGTAGCCTGGTATGGATAAAATGGGTAAGTTTTGTGAACAATGTTCGTCAAATGCACGTGGAAAACGTACGTCTATAAATCTGGTTGTTAAGTATTTTGACGGGTGCTGAACAACGTGCTAGTAGTGTACAGGTTGATTAGTGAACTATTTCTCTGCAAGGAGGAAAAGATGCCTCCACACTGAACAGTTAAAATCCCTATATGAGTGGGAGGGCATAGGAAATAACATGATTTTCCAAATCATAAAACTGCTTATACAAAAACCCGACCTTCTTCCAACTTCTCACCTGGCTGTATCATCTTAGCATGTTCCAAGCCTCTGATAAGACTGATGATTTTTTCCTGGATCTCAGAAGGCAGGGTCAGGGACATTCCCTGTGGGTATGTGACATCGGAATCCAGACCTTCAGGCTCCAGCCAGATCTGATGCCCACGATTCGGAAAACGTAGAACTTTAGACTCAAGGGAGGGGCAGTATCTAGATACAGGATGGTCAGCTAAATCAGGATGCCAACACCATCAGGAAACTAACTTACTTATTTATTTGTCTGTCACCCAATTCCCAATGAGTCTGGGCAGCTCGCAAGCAAAAACATAAAATATACAATACGGAACCAAAAAAAAAAAAAGCACAAAAGATAGCTAAGATTACAGAAACCAGATGGGAGCAGAAAAAAGAAACAACTCCATGCAGTCCAAGGGGCCTTCACTCACCCATCTAAACGGCCTGGGAGGATCTACTAAGAATCACTTGTGCCTCATCTTTGTGATGAATTCCCCCACTTCTAATACAGGGATACATAACACTGAAAGCCTTAGGAGCTGAACCCCAAGTCAATTCAAAGGCTGCCACTAAAATTTGTAATGTTTAATTGTAGCCTTAGGCAAAAGAACAAATTAAATTTAAGAGGATTGGATTGAATCATACTTTTTAATATTGTTGGAATTTTAGAACTGTATAATTAAGGTGCATTAACCTATAGTTGTTTTGGGATCATCTAGTTTTTGGAATACAGCTGCTGGCAACTTGCTTAAAAGCCTTCAGAGGAAAGTATAGAAATCACGACTCAGTACAATGCAGTTGCATTTATGCCTCTTTTCTCTAGACAGCTGTTTTTACTTTTGGTTGCCAGGATTGACATTTAGAGTTTAAGCTTCTCGGCATTTATGTTTATCTCTTATTTTCTTCTAGGGTTTTATTATACTCTGTCAAGTACTACAGAGATTAGCAGTAATTCTGGGAATCAGTAAGATGGCATCTAGGGTATCACAAGAGGGCATCCAATATACAGTCAAGTGAAAAAAATGTACGCCCTCTTTGAGTTCTACTATGGTTTTATGTATCAGGACATAATAAATATCATCTGGTCCCTAGCAGTTCTCAAAAGCAGGTAAATACAACCTCAGAGGAATAGCAACACATAGCATATTGCACTGTGTCATCATTTATTTTACAAAAAGAAAGCCAAAATGGAGAAGACATATGTGGACCAAGCAGCAGCCAGGTGCTGCTAATCAAGGGTCCTTGATCAAATGATCATCAACAAATATGACTAACTCTATAAAAGCCGAAGTTTCAGGAGCGTGCTCGTCTCCAACATTCCGGTGTGTGTTAACACAATACCGAAGAGTAAAGACATCAGCAATGATCTTAGAGAAGCAATTGTTGCTGCCCATAAGCCTGGGAAGGGTTAAAAGGCCATTCCCAAACAATTTAATGTGCATCATTCTACAGTGAGGAAAACAATCAAAGACAGTTGCCAGTCTTCCCAGGAGTGGAAATCTCAGCAAATTCACCCCAAGGTCAGACTGTGCAAGGCTCAGAGAAATTGCAAAAAAAATCCAAGGAAAACATCTCAGACTTTACGGTTAGCATGTTAAAACGTTGAAGTTCATGTCAATACAATTAGAAACAGACTGAACAAGTATAATTTGTTTGGAAGGGTTGTCAGGAGAAAGCCTCCTCTCTCTAAAAAGAATATAGCAGCACAACTTAGGTTTTCAAAGTTGCATCTGAACAAATCACAAGATTTCTGGAACAGTGACCTTTGGACAGATGAGATCAAAGTGGAGATGTTTCTCCATAATGTACAGTGCAACGTTTGGTGAAAACCAAATACAGCATATCAGCAGAAACATCTCACACCAACCATCAAGCAATAGCGGTGGATGATTTGGGCTTGTTTTGCAGCCACAGGACCGGGGCACCTTGCAGTTATTGAATCTACCAGATCTCCTCTATATACCAAAGTATACTGCTCAAAAAAATAAAAGGGAACACAAAATAAGACATCCTACTATTAAATACAGTACATTGTGTTGTTTAAGTGTTCCCTTTATTTTTTTGAGCAGTATATTTTAGAGTCAAATGTGAGGCCATCTGCCTGACAGCTAAAGCTTGGCCAACATTGGATCATGCAACAGGACAATGATCTCAAGCAGACCAGTAAATCTACAACAGAGATGGCTGAAAAAGAAAAGAATCAAGATGTTGCAATGGCCCAGTAAAAGTCCGGACCTCAAATCAATTGAAATGCTGTGGTGGGACCTCAAGAGAACTGTGCATAAACAAATGCCCACAAACCTTAATGAACTGAAGCAATGTTGTAAAGAGTAAGCAAAATTCATAACGATGTGAGAGACTGATAAAAGTCATATAGAAAACGATTACTTCAAGTTATTGCTGCTAAAGGTGGTTCTACAAGCTACTGAATCATAAAGTGTACTTATCTTTTTCACATATGGCTTCCCCACTTTGTCTTTCTTTTTGTAAAATAAATGATGACATGGTGTAATATGTCATTTGTTGTTGTTCATCCAAGGTTGGATATACCTACTTTTAAGAACTGCTAAGGACCAGATGATTTTTTACTATGTCCTGATAAGTAAAACCATAGAACTCGGAGGGTGGACTTTCTTTTTCACATGTCTGCAGATAGAAAACAGCTGACTTTAAAAATGGTTATTTTAATCACAAACCAATTCTAAATGGCTTACAATATAATAAAATGTTAATAACAGAAAACAGCAGCAACTCTTAAGACAGCACAAACAACCAATTCATATCAATTGCTTGAAAGAAACTAAAAGCAAACAAGATCCCAGAGGGTTATCACATGATATTGTTCATTTTTAAAAAATAAAATTCTATAACAAATGTTTAAAACCTACTTTTGTTTTTTCTACAACTTTATACAAATCGTTTGACAGTGCTTGCCATTTGGAAAGGTTGCTGAGCCTAGCACTTCACACACGAAGAAATGTAATAGAGACTCACCGGGGTCCTTTTACTGTTTCTGTGATGTGATTGCTCAGGTGAAGATTCTCATGGATGATCTGCTCTACCTCAGGGTTGGTGTGAGTCAAATAACAGGACAACTGATCTTCTGGCTGTAAAAGAATTGTCAGGATTTGGTGAATGCATTAAATAATTTTTATACATGCCAAATATATATTAGGTTGACTTTGGATTCCACTCAATGGGAAAAAAATCAAAAGGTAATTAGAACTTCTTCGCCAGCTAATGCAAAATATTACTAGATTAATCAAATGTCATTCAGAAAATTGAGCATCTAATTCTTTCTAATGGTGACCCATTTTTAAAATTATTCTTTGCTCAACAATCAGTTAAATACAATCATCACAATCTAGGATCTATTGGCTGGATAAAGATTCTCTCTCTCCTGCATGTGCCACAAATTTGCCTGGAAAAATTGAGGAATTTATGGAAAAGATTTAGGGAATGCTCAGGAAGGAAGAAAACAGTGAGAAATCTTGCATCAGCTGAGGAAGCGTTGATGCACTAATGTATAGTTTTACAAATATTTTTAATACCATTAGCATCAAGCACTAATCTTAAATGCTACAGTGTTAAATAATATATAAACGTATATATAATGTTCAAGAAGGGAATGAGGATAAAGTGTAAGAATCATATTTGGAAAGTCTGTATTAGAAAAATATCAGGAGAGACAAGGAAATGGCTTTTAAAAGCTATCCTTTAAATTCTCTAAACCACAATTACAGAATCTGAGATCCTAAGCAACATACTATTCCCAAGAACTGGAATACAAAGTCCTCAAAGATTCTTCCCATTTCACTAAACATTCTTGATTGTAAATATATTATAGTGATCTTGATTGTAAATATATTATAACAATCTTAATTAATTGTTGCTAGCTCTATCCACCAGTTTTTAGAAGGTGACTTGAGAATACTATTCAAAGACCTAATGAAACCTGGTCCCCAAAACGTTAGGACTTACTTATTTTTATATATATATATTTATATATAGAGGGACGCGGTGGCTCAGTGGGTTAGGACGCTGAGCTTGTCGATCAGATGGTCGGCAGTTTGGTGGGTCGAATCCCGAGTGCTGTGTAACAGAGTGAGCGCCTGTTATTCATCCCAGCTTCTGCCAACCTAGCAGTTCGAAAGCACGTAAAAATGCAAGTAGAAAAATAGGGACCACTACGGTGGGAAGGTAACAGCGTTCCGTGCGCCTTTGGCGTCTAGTCATGCCGGCCACATGACCACGGAGACGTCCTCGGACAAGCGCTGGCTCTTCGGCTTTGAAACGGAGATGAGCACCGGCCCCTAGAGTCGGAAACGACTAGCACACATGTGCGGGGGAAACTTTACCTTTACTTTATTTATATATATTTACACACACACACACACACACACACAGCAATTCCTAAAACAAAAATAGAGAAATACCATCTTCATGTCCCTCCCTGCCACATATAGAAACATACAGGAATAGAACTGTAACCAACTGTGATTGTACCTAGAACTGAGGTAGAACTTATATCCTGCTTTGAGCTATCCTCTGAGAACTGTCACCAAATGCTGCATTAGATAGCCTTCTGCCATGATTTATGAGAGTTTCTTTTATGAAATCCCCTAGCCATCCCGACCCCTTCCACATGTAAACAGCCATGTCTTTTCACATGCTGGAAAAGGCCAGGACTATATGGATATACATGCGCTCCCCTGCATTTTTTTTGGCCCACCTTAATCCACACAGCTTCACTGAGGAAGCTGAACGGCACAGGAGGGTTATCTGCCTCCTGTTTCTGAAGATGAGTGAAATCAATGGAGTCTCTCAGCAACCGTGGAGGAGTTCCAGTCTTGAGTCTTCCCATGGTAAATCCAATCTTCTCCAGCGTCTGAGCCAGGCCAACCGAGGGCTGGTCTCCCATTCGTCCCGCGGGATGCATTTCCAATCCGATTAGAACCATCCCTCTCAGGAATGTTCCTGTAGTCAGAATGACACTCCCAGAATGGACTTTTGTTCCATCTTCTGGGGATGGCAAAAAAGAAAATGAAACAGACCATGTATCATACTAACTTCTGCCTTGATTGTAAGCATCTTGTCAAACGCTGCAAACATTGGAGGTTTTTGCTCTGACAAAATAAGAGGCAGCCTTTTTCTTTACACGGTTTTGCTCTGAATAAAATGAAGCTGGGGGGAGGAGAATGCTAACCTGGTTGTTTAAATAAGATAAGGAATGGCCTGCTAGATAACGGAAGTGAAGCTTGCATTTTAAGCTAATTGGAGAATGTGATTTATGACATTTAAATTAAGGGAGAGAATTGTGTTTGATAAGATGTGTTCAGGGGAGGAGAATTCAGATTTTGGCATCCATCCATGAGTGCCCATGCTTCGTTCTCATTACTGCTAAGCTTGTAAGCTGCCCTGAGTCTTCGGAGAAGGGCGGGATATAAATGGAATTAAAATAAAATAAAAAAATTATAGACTTTTTTAGAATAAACAATGCCTGAATGTTCTTTGAACTCTTTAGTCAGAACCATGACACATCTACTGTTTTCTGAGCAAGCAGGTTTATATCAATACAGATAGCTAAAATTTAGAAAAGAAAAAAAATCACATCAAAATTGTCTAAAATTCTAAAGCAGCTTCAACCTGGTATCTTCCAGGCATAGCTCAGAATTTTGGAAGTTGCAGTTCTAAGATATCTGAAGGATATTAATTTAGGGAATGCCACTCCAAGACATACAAAGTTAATGTTTAAACTCTGTATCTTACACTTATATCATCTCATCTACAACAAAGGTTTATGTATAAATTCTCCTCTATTTTACGATATATGTATTTAGTCTGATCTTTTATGAATACGAGTCACACCTTGAACTAAATCACAAACCCAAAAATAAAATAATTTACTATCCTGAGCCAAAAAGTCTTGTAAAAATTTGAATATTTTTCAAGGTCAACCTAGAAAAAGGTTGACGTATTACTGCATAAGGGAAAGAAGATGGCACTCCACCATTTTATGTACAAGACACAATCAGACTGGCAGTTTGAACTCACTTCTGTTTTGGCAGTAGGACTTCCTGCCCTTAATAGCAGGGATGTAAAGGTCAAGTAACAAACATTGCTCCATCTAATCAGCACTCGTCAATTTTCTGCTTCCTGTGTCAACTGTAAAAATGTTCCAACACAATCCTAACCTCAAAAATCCTATCTCCAGGTCAGAAAGCATTTTGACAATTATTTTGAAGCTATCCATTACGGTTGGTATACCCTAAGCCAGGTATAAACTGGTGTACAAAACTGGAGAGCCAGTTTGATCTAGCACCAGGCTAAATTTAGAGTCAGGCTGATTTAGAGCCAGGCTGATTTAGCACCAGGCTAAAAAGTAGGAGACTGTGAGTTCAAGTCCCACCTTAGTCATGAAAACTGGCTGGCTGACCCTGGACCAGTCACTGTCTCTCAGCCCAACTCTCCTCACAGAGTTGTTGTTGTGAGGAAAAAAGGATAAGGAGGGTGTATTGGATGTTTGTTGCCTTGAGTTATTTGTAAAGATAACTAAAGGTGGAATATAGATTTAATAAATGTACAATTTCTAATGCCCAGATTTGCAAAATTAAACCATTCCCACTTTGTCTCAATGTGATATATAAAGGGAAACACTTATATTCCTCCACCACAGGATGCGGCTGAATGCCTTGCTTTATCACAAACAAGTACATGGATTTCATCATTTTCTGGTTAAAATTGACTTTCTGAAAATGGAATCAATTTTGAAGACATGCCAGAGGGCTCACCTTGTTGACTCTCTCTCTCATGAACAGATTTAAATAACCATTAAGCATTTTGTAGTTGCAGAAGCTTCTGAATTCTCTCATGTGAGGCAAAGCTACATCTGGGCTGCTACAGAATGAGTAAACTCCTGGTGGCTTTTCAGCCTGAAAACACCGTGTGACTCCTTCCTCAGAATGGATATGCACTTTTCCCAACAATCGAAGCAAACATACAGGTATTAATTCATTAAGATTATAACTATATGATCACACCCATAAATCTTTTTATTGGGAATAGTCAGCCTGCTTTCCCAGGACTGCAGCTCTCCTGCCACTCTCTCTACTCAGACAAGCTCAGACACAGCCCATATCCATATAGGCTTCTGCACGTCAGCAAATGGCAGATTCACCCCAACCCCTCCATGAGGCGGTGGTTCTGCTCTTTTGGGAAACTGAGGTAGAACGCCAGAACAAGGCAGAAGGAAGCAAGCGTTCCTAGGGGAGAGACACAGCGAGCTGTAAGCATTCTCCAACTGATAGAAGTGGAACTTCTAGGTAACCAGGACAGATATTCCTCTCTTAACAACTCCCACTTAGCAAAGTTATGACAGTACTGAAAAAGCAACTTTATGTCTGATCACTGGATCCCTGCTGTCACATGATCAACATTCAGGGGCTCTGCATCTGATGGGCCTATGTGATCTTTGAGCGTCTTGCAGTCACATGGTCATCTGACCATTTCACTGCTCGCTTCTGATAAGCAGAACCAATAAAAGGAGCCAGCAGTAAAACTGTAAGATTGCAGTCACATGATATCTCACTTAACAACTGCAGTTGATTCGATTAAAGACCGTGTGTATTAAGTCCATTGCAGTTGTATGATTTCTTGCTTAATGACCCTGTCACTTAGCGACAGAGTTGCCAGTCCCAAGTGTGGGTGTTAAGCAAGGACTGCTTGCAAATCAAAACAGGAAATTTGATTCAAGCCTGCAGTAGAAAAAAAAAGTCTTGTTAGAACTAAGATTAATCTTTATTTTTTGTGTACTAGAATTATTTTTTGTGTCTCTGCACAATTTAAGGATATTTCTATCAATCGGAACCCAATCTCCAGGAAAGCTGTCTTAATACTTAGGGGGGAAAAAAACAAACCCCAGCTTACCCTTATTGGATAAAAGTTCAATCGCATTATGTGACTTGCCAGAATCCCAATATTTACTTTCATATATTTTGTTGGGATTCTTTGTTTGTTCCATTCATTCATCACCTGCATTCTAATATTTAAAACAAAAGAGAGTTTTCCGCTCTATTAGTGAACCTGTCTTTATCTTTATACCCTTTAACACTAACTTATTACCAGGCAGGGAAAGGGCCACGACCTTTAGTTTCACCAGAAGGGGGCACTACAGCAATCATTTTTTTTCCACTTTAGCCTAAAAACTACTAGGTAGGAAGTTAAACCAGGTGAGGTCCTCCAATGCAAATAAGTGGTGATGGAAATAACTATCAAACTGCTACTCCAAGAAGCAGGAGACTGAGTCAAAGCGTGGCGAGCCAGAGGGCTTCTGGACCCAAAGTTTTCAGATATCTTAAAAGTTTTCTCTCGTATTATATTGACTGAAAAATAAGCAAAACTAATTTCTATAAAGTTAACTGGGCTAATTTCTAAACCGAATTCCACCTGCCAACGTGTTCTAATGCAAATGAATGGAGTCAGATGTTCTCATAGACTACTTTACAAAACAGCACCTGAACAAATAACTTGGAGGGGGGGGGAGGAAGAAGTCCCAGTTATGGAAACCTTATGCAGGAATCATCACCGACAGCCACTAGGCTTCTCCAGTGCCTTGAAACAGATTTCCACAGCAATGAATAGTTCTCGGTGAAGATGGATGGAAACCTTGATTCAGGAAGCAGCACTTTCTTCCAATACTAACCCAGAATGACTCCACCGACAGAGGATTTTCCAGGATGATTTGGCTCTGGTACTGTCAGCAGTAGATCTTCCACTGATGCTTCACAAGTGGTCAGGAGTGGGGTTTGCAGAATTTCTTTCTACTGGGGAAGAAAAAAGAATTGAACACCCTTACTTGGTCAAGATCTTCAATGGAATGAAAAGTAAATAAAAACCTTCCAATTACTAGCACGGAACCTTTCTTCCATCTCAAGGATATCTCTTTGAGTGCAAGCCATTGGGTAAAAATTCAGGTTCCACTTTGCTACTGACAAATAAATCTTTTTTTTTCAGGATACCTTTATTGCACTTAAGAATTTCCCATGTTACATGACTTTATTAAAATGTAAGCCAATGTATAAGAAAAATAGAATAGCTTTTGTTAGTTTGTTTATTGCACTTTCCTAAATATTTACAATTTCACTATTTACAGTGAACCAGCAACATTTAATGAAGCTGGGCAAACCATCCAAAAGGATATTTCACAAAACAAGAAAAGCTTCCTTCTGCACTTGCAGATGGATGTTGCACTGTTCACTATGCTTTGGTGGCAACTGTGGTAGAGCTGTTTTCTGTGCATATACATGCACACTCGGAAGATTAAGAAGCAAATTCCCAGCCAGACAAGATTTAAGTGTTTGGGAAAAATATCAACCTTGGCATCTTAAGCAATAGGTTCAGACAGATGCTTTGTTCACTTTGCAAAGTGTTCTACTAAAGGATCTGTACAATGTAGGGCTGAGATGATAAATTATAAAGAAAATTTAGACTTTACAAGTGAAGCTTTGAACAAAATATCCCCTTTTCTATTTTTTCCCCCTTGACAATCAACCAGCATTCCTTATTAAGCACAATCAGCCCTGGATTTTGTTTTCTTCAAAAGCAGCTCTTTTCAAGCTTTTAACTTTCCCAAGTATTGGAATATCTATTTTGGTATGCTGTTTTGATTTCATAAAGACTAACACTTGAGGGCTATATAATATGATGATGTTATTTTTCCTTCTAGGTCTGCTCATATGAGTAGTTAATGGGGAAGAACAGAATAAATCACACATATGAATTAAAGGTAGTCTTCTAAATGGAGCAATTCTGTTGGTAGGACAAAGACCGCTGCTTCACTCTTCTAAATCCCTTGTTCCCTCCAAATTTCTCTAGAAAAATTGGAACCATATGGAATAGTGGAGGAAAAAGTTCTTAGTGCTGCAAAAAGAGGGGGGAAATTGGTAAAAGTCTTCCCAATTTCCAGATTGAGGTATAAGTTTTATAAGGAACAAATTTCAAAAATATGAAGAGATGTTTTCCCTATGCATTATTACAACATGGATTTCTCCCATTAAAGCTTTGCATCTGAAGCCTTATATATTCCTTCAGTATCTTGTAAGAGAAGAAGGGGACGACTGAGGTGGCTGGATGGAGTCACTGAAGCAGTAGGCGTGAGCTTAAATGGACTCCAGATGGTAGAGGACAGGAAGGCCTGGAGGAACGTTGTTCATGGGGTCGCGATGGGTTGGACACGACTTTGCAACTAACAATAACATCTTGTAAGAGGCAATATGTATATTTTTAAAATTAATGCGATTAATGGACATTTTCAAAAATGTCTCAGAATTAATGCTATAAGAAAGCACTTTTTTATACATAGAATCCACAATGAACTCATGAATCTTTTGTTTATATATTTAGCAGTTGTTTTTTTCATTTGATATCTAGTAAATCCAATTGGATAGACTTTTTTCCAGGAAATAAAATAGCGGTCTAAGATGCCTATTTTTCCACTTTACTCTTTGCTATCTCACCTGCATGTTCTCTTTGTAGAGCTTTCGGTCAATCTGTGCCCTGTAACCCCAGACTGCTGGTCCTTTTCTTTTGTTTAGCACTTTGTAATGCACTCCAGATTGATCGCAGATTCGACCACAGACCCCATCCAGTGCATCCACTTCTCTTATGAGATGTCCTTTCCCAATTCCACCAAAAGAAGGGTTGCATGACATTTGTCCTGCATCAAACACAAGGTTCAAATTTTATATAGAAGTTTATGTATCATATAAAGAAACACACACATAAAAATGGGTGTAAAGGCTGACAGGCACCAAAATAGTTCCTGTGGGCTGGAAATAGCAACTTCCTAGCAATTTAGTACTAGGACATCTGTATTTATTAACAAAGTATGGCTAGAATGCAGCAAAAAGGTTAACAATTCCATATCCTACAGTTGTGTTATGGAAACCACGTAACTTCCACAATGTTCTACATTACTGGGCAGTTGGAAGAACAGTCTACATTTAAAATGTAAAAGAAAAGGTTTAGCAAACGCTATTGGAAAGAAGTTTGAAAGTAAAACACGTAGGTACAGTCACACAGCATGCTTAAATTGTTAACAGGACCATAGTTGACACAATTAATCCAATTACGTGTCTTTGGCCAATGCAACAAATCCAAATAGCTATAATGGAGGGGATAATAATGGAGGTAAGTACCCTAGGGACGGACACGACTAGGAAACTTTTTCCTTTTTAGTAGCCTAATGAGGATGACTAGCTTTGTGTTCAAACACATTCAAGGTTGTTCACACGTTCATGCCACTTAAAGGAGAGGCTTTACCTATGGAGTCTATTTTGTGCGTGATGAGCAAAGTCTGGGCTCCCACCCGGGCAGCCGCGGCTGCGGCCTCCACGCCAGCATGGCCCCCACCGATGACAATGACGTCATACTTTGACTTGCCCGACTCGTCCGCCGCGCTCCCGCTGTTACGCGCACGCTGCAACCGCGACCCGATGACCGCCGGTACGGCGAGGCGGCGCCAGCCGCCACCGAAGGGCAACATCCGATAGTAGAAGGGTGAATAAATCACCGAGGCGTCGGGTAAACCACGGCAGAAACGGGGTTTAATTGAGAGCCCGGAATTACCAGCCCCATCTCACTCGCTGGACGCTGCCATCTTGACTCTGACGACAAAGGCACCTGGTGATATACGTTTTACGGCTGGGAAAGTGTGCGCATGCGCAATGGCGAGTGGGCGTGACGACTGGGGCCTAAGTGACTGAAGGGCAACGGAAATGAAAGGAAAACTCCCGTTGGCGGAAAGTCAAAGATTCTGAGCCAGCGGGCAGAATGAGATGCTTGGGCTGGGCTTGCCTTCTTCCCTTAGGGATTATAATTTTCGTTTGGAAATCATGCTAGATTCGGTCCTTGTTTTGGATGATCCAAGTGGCATTATTTGCATTCAGCATGTTTTGTCAGCTGGCTCAGGAATTCTGGGAGTTGAAGTCCACGAGTCATAAAAGAGCCGAGGTTGCCTACCCCTCGTCTAGATTGTTGCATGAACCCACCTTGTGCAATAAAGATTCAGTGAGCTGTATAAACTAAATAACGGCACCATATAGACTCAAGCCTATCATATGCATTACAGCTAGTATTATGGACACCAAAGTGCTTTCATTAAATATGTATATGATATAAAGGTAAAGGTTCCCCTGCACATGCGTGCTAGTCGTTTCCGACTCTAGGGGCCGGTGCTCATCTCCGTTTCAAAGCCAAAGAGCCAGCGCTTTTCCGAGGACGTCTCCGTGGTCATGTGGCCGGCATGACTAGACACCAAAGGCGCACGGAACGCTGTTGCCTACCCACCGTAGTGGTCCCTATTTTTCTACTTGCATTTTTACGTGCTTTCGAACTGCTAGGTTGGCAGAAGCTGGGACGAGTAACACGCGCTTACTCTGTTACGCGGCACTCGGGATTCGACCCGCCAAACTGCTCACCTTCTGATCGACAAGCTCAGCATCCTAACCCACTGAGCCACCGTGTCCCTCGTATATGATATAAATGTGTGCTATCCATTTATAAATACCCAGTTTGGTCTAGTGCAGGGGTCAGCAACCTGAAACAGTGAAAGAGCCACTCGGAACCGGTTCCCTCACAAAAGGAAAAACTGGGAGCCGCAAAAAATGTGTGCACATGCGTGTACATGCGCGCATGCGCAGAACAGGGTTTGACTGAAGAGTGGAGCCAAGGCGAGATATGCACCTACCCTGCATATTTGAATTGATTGGTTGAACTTTTTTTTTGGACTGCACATGGCAGAGGACTGGGAGCTGCAGGAGACAGCTGAAAGAGCCGCATGCGGCTCCGGAGCCGCGGGTTGCAGACCTGTGGTTTAGTGGTTAAGGCACCAGGCTAGAAAGCTTGAGTTCTAGTTCCGCCTTAGTCATGAAAGTTAGGTGGCTGACTGTGAGCCAGTTGCTCTCTCGATGTGGGAAAAATACGAGGAGGAAGATGTACTGGATTATGTTTGCCTCCTTGAGTTATTTGTAGAAATAATAAAGGCAGGATACCAAAATAGAAATAAATGTCCATTTTAAGCATTTTAAAACTGTTGGCTGAATTTGAGCCCCACTGAGGGCAATGATGTCATATTTCAAAATGCTGAATTTCAGTTTCAGAACTGCCATAGTCCCACTGTTCCCAGCATACTGCAATTGTGCCCTGATGACCGCTGGTACCGTGAGGTGGTGCCAGATGTGACCAAAGGCCAATACTGAAGAATAGGAGAAGGACAAAACATGGGGTGAAGTTGAGAGCCTGGGAATGCCAGCAGAGTCTCCTTCAATGGACACTGCCATCTCTTGCCTGTGATAACAATGGCTAACAGGCGTCTGAGGATTGTATTTGTTAGGCCTGGGAAATTTTGCTCATGCACTCTTGTAACTTGGCCTGACAGACTTCTCTGACGTCTTTTGGAGGAAAACATACAGACTGATCTTCATTGGGCAGCTATCCACAGGGGCTGCTTGACTTCAGAGATGTCATGTGATTATGCACATGCCACACTTCTTTGCTGATCCACGACATTGAAAGAGGACATGTATCATCCCTTTTCGAGACTATTCCATTTATTCCCTGGCAGGTTTTATAAACGAGAGGAATTATGTTGTAGAGTTCTTTTCCTAAAGGAAACCCTTTTTATAGGGTTTATAGAGAGTTTCAAATTAGTAGCGTTTATTAGTCATAATTCCATGGTTGACAAACATCCAAGTAGAAACAATATCCTAATCCAGGAACAACCAAAGACAAAACTGCAGCCCCAACAACACTGGCAGGATAAGTTGCTGTATATAAAGAGGGAGAAAACCCCACCCCTTTCCAGCAATGAATAAGTTTCCCTCTTCAGGTAAGGAACCGCCTGTAAGCAAATAACCAACTTCAGGGAGCACCAAGGACTCTACGGCTCAACTCTGAGCTACATATAATGTATTGTCATCTACTGGCATGATGCCCAGGCGTGACCAGACTTCATATTTAGAAGATCCATTCCGGAGCTACCAAAACTGACATCGCAAAAGGAGCAGTCATGTGATGTTTCGGTTAATAATCACTTAACAACAGAAACTCCAGTTCAAATTGTGGTCATTAAGTAAGGACTTCCTACACTCTTAAAACTCTCTTGAGAAGAGAGTTTCAAAGGAGAAAAGGTACCGTATTTTCCGGCGTATAAGACGACTTTTTAACCCATGAAAATCACCTCAAAAGTTGGGGGGGTCATCTTATACGCCCAGTCGTCTTATACGCCAGAAAATCAGCGAGCCCGGGAAGGCACGCCCTCTCCTCTCACTGTGGAGGAAGCAGGGCAGGCTGGCGTCTGGCGGGAGCCGGCAGGGCAGTCCTGCGCATGCACGCGCGCGCTCCCCGGCTGCTAAGGAGTGCTCCTTAACAGCCGGGGAGCGCGCGCGTGCGCAGGACTGCCCTGCCGGCTCCCGCCAGACACCAGCCTACCCTGCTTCCTCCACAGTGAGAGGGGAGGGCGTGCCTTCCCGGGCTCGCTGATTTTCCGGTGTATAAGACGAAAAATCTTGAAAATCATCTCAAAAGTTGGGGGGGTCGTCTTATACGCCCAGTCGTCTTATACGCTGGAAAATACGGTACAAGACTCCTGATTGTTTAAGATCTGATATTTTGAGATTAAAATTATTAAAATCTCCCAACATGAGTAAGCAACATGATGTCCACAGATGCGCCTCCTTTGGCTCTGACCAGTTTCTCTGCCGTTCTTAAAAGTTCTCTATCTTAAAAGAATAAGCCTTTAGCACCAGTCTCTAGTATCAGAATTATCTACAGCAATATTTCCATGGATTGGCAGAGATAATCTCTGATGGCAAGCTTGCCCTTCTGATAGATGAGCATTTTTTGATTGGCTCTGACAAATATTTTGTAAGAGCATCTAGTACAGGTTGTCAAAATCCCAAATTTTCCCTGCTCTGAAAAAGTATTCCACAATATTATGGAATGCATATTCCAAAGTATTAATCTGTATAGAAATTGCCAATGCTAAATTCTCAATCATGCAAGCAGATTAAACTATGTGTTTTGAATCACTATGACCCCAGTGAACTAATTTCCTTCTTAGAAACAACACTGGCTTAGCCCTATTTTTAACAAGAAAATTGTTTTTTTGCTATAGTGCCCAAAGATGGGATGATGAACATCAGAATTCTGCAGTTTCTCCTTGCTTATTTTAGCCAAGTGAATGAGGTTCCAATCTCTCTCCCAGTTAGTAATCTGACAAATTCTATAACTTATGGTATAGAAATGCTCTATAAAACATGAAATATTTTGAGCTTAAAATGCACTGTGGACTCTTTGGAGCTTAGAACATTTTCAGAGTGCTCGGAACACTTCTGGCAGAGTTGGAACAACTTATCTTTAAATGTGAAGGATCTGTTTTGAATTAAGGGATATTTCTTGCTTGAACTATTTCAAACTTTGAAAGTTTTGGCACTCTCCTAATAGCAGCCTGCTTCACTTTTTAATGTCAAGATTTATGTCTAAGTAGCTAGATGGAAATTAAGGATGAAATATTAGTATATGCCATAATATTATACCTCATTTAATTGGAAATAATAAATCCTTAAAACAACAATCAACCCTTTAAATCTCTGTGCTTGACAGAATACCTGTGAAAGGTGGAATAGTTGAGGTGTGCAGATTCTTTTTTAAATATCAGTGATGCAATCTGCCATGCAAACTAATAAGAACATTGTTTTCAGACAGCACATTGTTATCATGATGAAAAACCTACTTGCACTGCGCGTGGAAATACTTGATTAGATTTTGAAGCAAGTCAACTCCTTTCTTAATCTTGATTTCATTGACTTTCAGCAGATACTGTTGATAAAGCAGAGGAAAAAAAATATTTACTGTTTTGGAATTAGAGTAGTGAACAAGTGATATTCAAGTCTTTTAAATCGGCTGAAACAGCATAGGCACTGTAGAGTATACAGTATGCTGCCTGAGAAGGTTCCCTTAGTTATTATAAATAAACTTAAGGGTAAATAGTAATTTAATAATGATTTAATTAATGATGTATTAATGATGTATTAATTAAATAAAGGAACCCATGGGCGCTCAATTTGTATAAGATTCTCAAGTAAACTATTTTAATCCATTATTTTCATCCCACAGCCCCACATACATAAACCTATTGCATGTAACTATTTAATAGAAGATGCTGTAGCAATGCTGCTAGTCGCTTTCCTCAAATAATAAAAAAATGTGTCCAAATTTCAAATATATTTTTTATATGCAAGCCACTCTAGAAAGCAGTTCCCACCTAAAAATATTACTATATTAAACAAATGTATCCTTTATACAAGCTACACATAAATTAAAACAAGCAATTTATCAAAACACCTAGAATTGTTCATGTCTGCTCAGATGAACAACTAATTTCTTTTTGCTTAATTGATCTCAGAATCTAACTAAAAAAAAACGAAAAGAAAAGACACACAGAGATGCAATAAACGCTTTATCGCAACCCCTTGTGTCTTTTTTGAGAAGATTCTTCCAATGGGTATTTTAAGTATGAAGTTATTTGTTCTTTTATTGTTGGGAAGAATGAGACACAACAGGGATAAAAAACAGAAGAATCCCAAAGCACACGCTGGAACAGAGAACTGAACCTTCCCTACACAATTACAGAGACACTTTCAGCTTTACTTATATCAGTGATGGTGAACCTTTTAGAGACCGAGTGCCCAAACTGCAACCCAAAACCAACTTATTTATCGCCGGGTGCCAGGTGGGACATGGCCCACTGGGTGGACGTGGCTGTGGTGGTCATGTCAGACTGGGTGGATGTGGCCAAAGTGGGCATGGTCACCATGAAGTTGCTTGTTGGGAGGGATGCCTGTGGGGGCCGGGCAGGGTTGGGGGAGATCCAGGGGGTCTCTGGCAGGTGGGACGGTGGGCAGGAGGCTCGTCCTGTGGGCTGAGGTGACGCAGGGCAGGGGTGCCATTGCCGTGGGGCAAGGCAAGGCAGGGGCAGGGGCAGCTGCTGCCTGACACCCTCAGCCCCCGCACACAAAGGCCAGCGAGTGCATGGGGGCCGACAGTGTCTGTTGCCATCCACAGCCTGCCAGCTCCTCGACCGGCACACTCTGGGGTTCCGCAGCCCACTGCCAGCAGTTCAGAGAAGCCACCTCTGAGCTGGACAACTGGCCGACAGCTGAGGAGGTGATGCAGTGGGTCATGCCTGGGAAAAGGACAGCATGTGAGGCCAGGAGGGACGGGACGGGGGGGGGGAGGGAAACCAGCCATGTTGGGATGCATCCAGCCACCTGGGACCTTGGGCAGCTGGTTGCTATCCCCGGGGTATGGCACGCGTGCCCACAAAGAGGGCTCTGAGTGCCGCCTCTGGCACATGTGCCATAGGTTCGCCACCACTGACTTATATCATTCTCTACTGCCTGTAGAGTAGACTGCTACTCTACAGGCAGTCCTCGACTTATGACCTCTATTTTTCTGTCCTTTTATAAGGCACCAATTTCCTACATCATTTCTGAACTGTTTTACTGCTTCTTTTGGGATCACATTCAGATTGGTAGACTTGCTTAGTGTTTATTTCCAAACCAAGATTTGAAAGGCAGTTTCAAAACAGTTTTAATCACTATGCTAACCAGAGTTGATCTGATTTAGACATGATGCTACACTGTTAATTTAAATAGTAGACATGTGTGCGAAGACAACAGGAATGGAAGAAAAGAGGAGAAAGTTACCCACTGGACTCCCAATCTTTTCCCCAAAGATAATTCCAAGCAGCAGGAGAGGAACCATTATACTGTTTAAGGCTAAAGAACAACCAAGTTGAAAACCAAAATTAGCCCACCAGATTATTGCAGAACAATGCAAACGCTGAAGATCCATTACTTCTCTTCAAGGCATCCGCAGCATTTTCTCAGCAGCTGTTAAACATCCCTGCTTAACTAAATCAACTGAAATTTTCATTTTCTAACACTACTATGCAGCAGATGGTAACTTAAATGCATGAAAGAGACAATCCTCTAAGCCTAGGATGAAATGATTATATAAATATTTTGAGCAAAGGGGCTGGTTTATAATCTGCAAATCTGTTGATTTATCATGGATAAAACGGAAAGTAATTGTGCCAACAGAAGAAATACCCTGAAATAAAAAACAGAAAAATCAAAGTTCTCTTCAGAGTTTTCCCACAGAACACCTATAACACAATTCATTTGTGTCAGGGAAGAATAAAATTTGTTCCATGTTTTACCTCACACATCTGCAATTGGAAGAATCTTCGCTCTTTTTCCATCTCTTCTGCTATTTCTGCCCCACTAATTTCTGTACAAATCGTTCCATGCAACTTATCATGTTCTTTTTTTCCCTCTTTTTCTATTTTTGTCCTATATGGAAGAAAAACAGTAAAATTATGCTTTGCCCTAAGCTTTAATTGTTAATTGTTTCAGAACAGCACCACCCATTTTAAATGGAAGTTCAAAGCATCATCAAGATTAGTGAGGTAATGCTGGTGTCTCTAACTCATTGTTTCGGCAGACCAGAAATCTGTTAAATTGGGGATGGTCAAAAAATTTGAGTTGCATAGTTCAGAAACAACTAAATACTTTGAAGAATGTTGGTTTCCTACAAATGTATTCATTTGTAACAGAATGAAATTATAATTACAAAAATGGATCTTTAAAAGGGATACCATAGGAAAGAAAAACAAGACATTGAAAGCAAGTTTGGATTACCAGGAAAAGCCTTACTGCTCTCAGGGCATCAACACTGATGCACGAAGGGCAATGCAAGCCCAGATGCAAATCCAGGCTGCAAATTATCATTGCTGCTTTTTAATACTGGGGAAAAATCATGCAACACCACTGCCTTTATAATTCATGCAATTTTGAGAAAGAATAAATGTTACACATGAATCTCTTTCTTGCCTCTCCAAATCCTGACTCATTTCTTGAGAACTAAGAAAGGGAACCCAAAATGCTATGATTCAGTTCATCCAGTTCAGTGCTTCTGCATTAACAATGCGGAGAACCAGGACTTGCAGTAGATCTTTCGGAACGAGCTCTTAGACGCTCCATATGGTGTCTAGACCACTCCTTAATAACTGAAAAGTCCAAGAGGAAATTGTATTATGGAGAGCCTTTCCATAATCTACAGGCAAAGTGACATATGTTACTGAAATGTCCCCATAACTTGGCCTACTTTTACTATTTTTCACTGTTATCTGCCATCTTTCCATAATCAGAATTCTATCCAGCTATGTGCTTTATACAGCTTTTCCTTGTTGGAGAGCACTTTGCCTTCACCCCAGTCTGCCCAGACCACAGCTGTCACACCCAGTGGAATCAAAGGAATCTAGGAACAAGAAAAAATTGCTTTAGAATACTTTTTAGGATAACTTTTGAACTTGAATATTTAAAAACTATCTGTACATCTTTCAAGCCCTTTCTTGGTGAATTGTGTTAATATTTTCAATTTAAACGTGTTCACAGGACAGCCTTGCAGAAAGGCTGGGAAACATAACTCTGCAGCTTTTGTGGGGCTGGGTGGAGCCCTCAAATCCCTTTTCCTAATTCATTTTTAACATCACTTTTTAAATTTTGAATATGGCGCTCATGTTTTTAATATTTCATTTGTACAGCACCTAGAGCAGGGCTTTCCAACCAGTGGAACGGGTACCACCTGTGGTACATTGGCACCTGGAGGTGGTATGTGACCATCCTAGAAAAGTGGTAGCAGGGGAGGGGAATGAGCTGAACCGGTGGTAGCACTGCACAAGCCTGAGTGAGAGATGGCTGGAGCTGCAGGGCTGTCAGGGCTCAGCGGAAGTGCCAGGATCAGCGCTTCTTCAGGGCTGTCAGGGCTCAGTGGAAGCGCCAGGATCAGCGCCAGGCTCCAGCTGGAGCTTGGCACTGATCCTGGCATGTCTGCTGAGCCCAGAAGAAGCGCCGATCAGCTGGAATGTTGCAGCATCTTCAGGGTCTTGTGATTTACATTCAGATGCTTGGCAACTGATTCATATTTATGATGGTCACAGTGTCCAGGGTCATGTGAAATGACCAAAACCTGCTGCAACCACCCAGCAGATGGGGGGGGAATAAAAACCAAACACCCCCCACCCCACCCCCGCTGCCAATCCTCAACAGAAATGCTCACAACAATGAAAATCTCGGACAGGAGGAAAAGCGCTGCCGGGCGGGCAGGCAGGTGTCTTGCTCGGCTGTGGCTTGGGGGGCACTTTTTTCAGTGCCATTGTAACTTCGAACAGTCACTAAGTGAACTGTTGTAAGTCGAGGACTGCCTGTACTTCATCACTTTTTTCCTTTTTTTTTTTTGGTCATCAAGTTTTTGACACCTTGCTAGGCGACTGGTGGTACTCGGATGTTGCCCTATCCTAAAAGTGGTACAATGGGTGAAAAGGTTGAAAAGCCCTGATCTAAAGAATTCCCGCTCAAAACATAACATTAAAACTTTGCTTCACCGATCCTTCCCCAGTGCCCAACTGTCCAGTTCGTTTCCAACCAATCCACAGGTGCAAAGTCGTTATGGGAACTGGAGCGATAAGGGACAGTTCCCAGGTGTTGCATCATCTACAACGGAGTGGAGATAAGGCAGATGGTCCCTGGCACATCCTTCCCCCTTTTCATACCCAAAAAGATACATCAAAAAATGGGGAGAACGAAGTGAAGGAAACACATCTGTTAGCCCCCCTCCCAACAGAGGGAAACCTCCCCCCTCCCTTCAGAATGGCAGAGCCCTGAAAATATGAATTGGAGGGGACCTGACAGTTCTAGTCTCATGATATGCTAAACTGCATTGGTCATTAGCCCTGGGATGAAGCACCCAGCAGAGAATAATTAGTGAATATTGTTGTTACACTATTTCATGTCCCTTTGTAGCAATGGAGAAGGTTCAGTGTCATGGATATACTGATGATAACCAATTGCATATCCCTGGGAGGTGCCTGATCTAGTATTTGGGGGCTGTTTAGGCTCTAAATGAACAAGCTGAGATTGGATCCTGTGTTGTTTGTTCTCCCCCTCTCCACCCAAAAAAAAACAAAAAACCTCTCAACGTCACTACACACAATAATGGAACCAGAACAGTAAATGTAGTAATGTCTTCTATGGTAATTAGCCCAGAACCGTATCGAACAGAAGCTTCAGCTGTCCCTGCCACTGGCTAGAGACAGAAGTCAGGGGAGGTCATGAGGATTGTTGCTTAACAATGGTTAGTGAGGGTCTTCAAGCTATGGTGAGAGCAACATGAGGTTGAAGCAGTAGATTTCCACCTACTGCAACATGGACATGCTCCACGGATAAATGAACAAAGAAAATCTCAAGTAAATTCAGTCTTAGCTGCTATCATATCAGGCTGATTTAACTTTACAGAAAACAATCCATTATGCACTGACAGCTGCAGAGGCAGAGCAGGTAAAAATGAACCTTTTTCATTCATTTATATCCAAGTGGTTTTTGTGGAACTGTACTATGATTATTTCCAAGCAGCAATATTTCCAGAAATTTATATATATTTAGAACCCAAATAAAATTTTAATATGTTTCTTTCCAGATCACAGTTCTGAGATATCATAATTTCTTACAAGAATTATTTATTGATATGTAATATTAATATTGTTTTAAAAAATCTATTTAGAGCTAGAGGATTACATTTTATCCCTTACAGATTTTTACAAGTAGAGGGAAGGCTTAGGGTTAGGGTTATTATTATTTATTATTTATTCTCAGCAGCTTCATTTCTAATCAGGATGTTGCTAAAAATCTAAAATCACTGTAAGGTAAAGGTAAAGGTAAAGGTAAAGGTTCTCCCACACATGCGTGCTAGTCGTTTCCGACTCTAGGGGCCGGTGCTCATCTCCGTTTCAAAGCCGAAGAGCCAGCGCTTGTCCGAGGACGTCTCCGTGGTCATGTGGCCAGCATGACTAGACACCAAAGGCGCACGGAACGCTGTTACCTTCCCACCGTAGTGGTCCCTATTTTTCTACTTGTATTTTTACGTGCTTTCGAACTGCTAGGTTGGCAGAAGCTGGGACGAGTAACAGGCGCTTACTCTGTTACGCGGCACTCAGGATTCAACCCGCCAAACTGCCGACCTTCTGATCGACAAGCTCAGCGTCCTAAGCCGCTGAGCCACCACGTCCCTAAAATCACTGTACTTTGTCCTAACTATTACAAAGTGCTTTAGAACAAATGGTCAGAATGCAACTGGATATGACTCCAGCCAGAAATAAAACTCTCTCCATCTCTGCCAGAGGTCTATGAAGAAGTGTTACAAGCTGGGTATTTGTAGGTTAGAGAAGAATTGAGGGAAGACAGGACAGCTTTCTGGGTCTTGTAGTTTTTTCTTTAATAGCACGAGTCTTGTGACAGTATCACCCACTGATTTACTTAGTAAATTTGCCTCCTCTAGTTGGTTTGCTGTCAGGTGTTCAAAATGACTTCTTTTGGCAGGTCTGTCTCCAGAAATATAGACAGAGGCAAAGAAAAGAGAGGGAGCATGTAGATGAAATCATGGCAAGGCATCAGGTGGAGCAGGCAGAAAAAACAAAGCCAGAATAACAGCTGTAAGTAATTCATTCCCCTTACAATCCTGTCTTTTAGCTTCTCTTTTTGTCTGCTTATTTCTGTTGTATGACTGATGTATGCTTCTTAACATTTCTGTATCTTAGCTCGAAGAGGAAAATCAAAGACATGCCAGAATATGGCAAAACATCATGGAGCAAAAGAATGAAGTGAAGATCATGCTACAAAGAATGGAAGAAAGTGAGTATCATTCTAACTTTAATAGATTTTAATTATTTTCATTTTTAAAACGAAAGCGATTAATTTCATGTTAAGTTTAATATTTACAAGGACTAGTTACTGTGTTATTTGTTTGCCAGTTCTTGCTGAGTTGACCAATGGTGCCAGGGAGAGGCAGAGGCAACGCCAGATCAATGTAACGGAGGCAGAACTAAAAGACATGTTCTCCTAGGTATATTCTATTCAAAACAGTTAACCAAAATAGGCAAAGATAAGGTGCAATGGACCAAAGTGAAATAATTATATTGAGAGGCTGTTGTTTCACGGGAGATTTACATAGGAATCATGGGGGGAAAAATGAAGAAAAAATGTCTCTGATTTTTTTCAGGTTTTTTTTCCTGAGATTTCAAATTCTGAAAAACATTCTATATTCAAGAAGCCAAAAAAATTCAGTCAAGAATCCAAATAGGGGACAAAAAGACCAAGACACCTCCCCACCAGCAATCAACACTCAGATGAGCATAGATTAACATCAAGATCAACATCACACCAACAATCAAGGAAGTAAACAATATCTCAATCAAGGAACTGCCAAACAAGCTAACAGTAAACTGCCCAACCAAACAAGATTGCATGAACTGATTACAAACAACGGCACGACATAATAGCAGTATGTCATTGCAAGATCTGCAAGAAATATCATCTGCCTGCAAGTAGTAAAGACAAAAAATGAAGAAGCTAAAGTGTTCTGGGACTTTACAATTCAAACATACAGGCACCTGTGACATAACAAGCCAAATGTCAATAAGAAAGAAAAAAGTCTAGACAGGGGACAGGGCAGAAAACACTTGTCAGTTTAGAAGTCTGGTTGGCTCTTACACTACATTCCCATCAATGTTTATTGAAAATTCCCACTGAACTTAATAATGGTTAATTCCAAATATGTAGGCATATGCTGTGCTAGACTTGGGTATCCGGATTAGCAGTGCTTTTTTTGTAAAAGAAAAGGGTGCCGGAACTCACACATGTCATACAACCCGCCTTGCCTATCCTACAAGGTTCCATCCAAAAAAGGTGCCGGAACTCCGTTTTGAGCGTTCAATGAGAAAAAAAAACCTGCGGATTAGAATAAAGGCATGTTCATTCCAGGTTCTACAATCATTTCTAAACTAGCAGTTTCTCCAGTCATATAGCCATCACTGTGACAATTGATCTCCTCAAAGGACGGGCTGTCAGAAGGGCTGGGTGATACTATAAATGAATACCTTTCTAACTGCATAAGAGATAATGGCCTAAGAAAGGGTACGGTATTTTACAAAGTAACTGCTCTGCTTCTTTTCCATTACAATTGCCAAAGAAAAAGTTTTGGGCTTCTGAAAAACAAAAGGTCAGAGAAGCAACTAAAGATTTCTACTTAATTGTGTAATTTTAGTTGAAGAGAGTGAATCACTGCAGTGGATGAAAAAATGTATGTTTTACAGTCTTTTACTGCCATCTTCTGTGATTTAGTGCCACTGCACATCAGATCAGAGGTTACCATACTACTGTTTTGCCATCTTAATTTTTATTTATTTGTATCCTGCCTTTATTTTTATTTTTACAAATAACCCAAGGCTAGAAACATATACAGCACCCCTTATTCCTCCTATTTTCCCCATGACAACAGCCCTTTTAAATGGGTTGGACTGAGTGATTGGCCCAAAGTCACCCAATTGGCTTTCTTGCCTAAGGTGGGACTTGAACTCACAGTCTTCTGCTTTCTAGTCTGCTGCCTTAACCACTAGACCAGAGGTCCCCAACCTTTTGGGCACCAGGGACCAGTTCCATGGAGAGAGATTTTTCCGTGGACTGGAGGGTGTATGGTTTTGTGTGGATGGGGCTTTGCTTATTTGTGAAGCCCGGTTGCTGGCATGCCGCAGCCCGGTACTGGCCCATGAACTGGGGGTTGGGGACACCTGCAATTGTCCAAACTGGTTCTAATCAATAACTTCAGCATAGAGCATTGCAGTGACAGAGAAAAGGGGTTGCATATATCATGTAGGAGGCAATATTACAATTCAGTGCACTCTTTCTTGACCTTATGGCAAATCCTTCTCCATATTGGTCAAAGATGCAGGAACATTGCCTGTGTTTATATGATATCCTAAATCATAGTCTTAGAATAAAATCTGTTCAAGCACCATGTCCAGTGCTTCACGTCTGGGCTCAGAAAATATTCTATAATTCTGGGAATGGTAGAAGGGGTAGATTTTTCCTTTCCTAAATTACCTCTGAACACCGACATAATTTTCCATAATGGTGATCATCCTTCTGGTCACCCTACCCTATAAAGATAGTTGAGAATGCTGTTTTAGGCCCTGAGTTGCCCCTACTAAAAATGTATGTGGAACTGAGGATGTGATGTGTTTGCAGGGAGAGGGGTAGCTGGCTGACTGGGACTGGGATTGCTGAATGAGGCAGATGGAACACAAAGCGTCAGATCAGCCAGCTGATTCGGTATTAATGGAGCTTTTCCTTATAGGACAAAAATCAGAGGGAGTTGATTGGGTGGCAGCAGAACAGAAAATAATACGTTGATGGGTGGTGAGCATCTACTGGGAGATTGGGGGCAGGTCCCTCTAGCAGAAGGTATGAACTTACATGAACTTACAAACTTCTAAATTCTATTTATCTATTTAAGAAATTTATACAGTCGCCCAACTCACACATATCCACGAAGGTAAGAACTTCTATGAAGTTGACAGAGGCAGATCTTGACTTCTAATACCCATTCAGCATTGCAGCTGTTTGGGCCCTGTCCCAATTTCTGGTCATTAGTACGTCTGTTGCTCTGGCCTCCAATAGCTACCTGTAATGAAGCCTCCCTCATCCAAGACCTTGCATAAATCTTAGGGAACCCCTGGTTTTCAAAGGAATTCTCGAAGATGAAATGACAAAAGAAATGAGCACCTCTGGACAAGGATGAAAGGCAAATAAGGTTAAACACAAGTAAGTGCCTTTGATAAGAATTACCGTTTGGTGATAAAAAATGGCAAAACATAGTTATTTTTCCACTCCTACTGCATTCACAGGTTGCCAGATGGTAGCTGTAATGTATTGGCATTTTACTTGAACTGTTTCATGTGTCTGTTTGAATGCTGCTTAAAGTTGCTCAATTGGTGTGTCTGTGTAACGGTCACTGACTAGCCAGACTTGCTGTCTCCAAGAAGATCATTGGATGATTTGGGGCGGGAATGGGTTCCTTTAAACCTATTGGCCGCCACCTAGTGGCCAACCGTATAAGTAGCTGCGCAGAAGTCTCTGTTTCAGTTCTGTTCCTGTTTGCCTCAATAAAGCAATGTTCCTGTTTGCAACCTCTCCTCTCGCTTACTGCCTCCAAAGAACTCACTACACAACAGTAGCCATGTTTCAGGTAACACAGTCCCTCTTGGAAGGAGATTGAATCTCTTGTTCCAAGGTGGACAGGGTCCTCAGGGTATGAGGGCAGCCACCTATATACCGTATTAGAACAATGTCCTTCCTGGTTGCTCATGGCTTGCTAAAAGACATATGGTTGGCTCCAAGCAGTAAGAATTGATCCCTGATGGGAGACACTATAGTATGCCTTTTACTTAAGAAGCCATCACTTGGATCCAAGAGTCCTGGATAATTGCCATCCTGTTTCCAACCTTTCCTTTATGGCATTGATTATATTTGTGGATGTTCTCTGGCAAAGCTTAGAATAGGGTGATGCATTAACTTGACTCTCCATGATGTCTCAGCCTCAATCAAGGTATCCTTGATTGGCAAAAGGGGCTAGGAGTTGGAGGTACAGAGGTATGGTATTGCAGTGGTTCATCAAAAATAGCTTTACCCAGTCTAAATCTGACAGCAAACCTATCATTACCTATCCAACCCAAATGACAATAGGTTTAGTTGCAGCACTTGGAAAAAACTGCATTTGAAAAGTAAACTTTAGTACTCCCTTCCTTTCACTGCCATAAATTCATAGTTGATGCATAAAAAAGATTTATGGGACCCTTTTCTTTCTTATACATCAAGCCATTTTCAACAGTTATATAGAATCCAGAATAGAGTTACCTTGGAAAATGAAATTATTAAACAAAACACTTCAGGCAACTTAAGGAAACCAGCCAAATTAGGCACCCTGTGGGCAAAGGGAAGGAGTTATGCAATTACTATTACCGAGGTTCAGCTTTAATTGTATTTACTTGGACCTAAAAGCAGCTTTACTCAGTACAGCTTAGATCCTAGACCAGGGGTGTCAAACTGCCGGTCCACGGGCTGGATGCATCATGGCGAAACCACACCCACAGCAATGGAAAAAAAGTCACGATATGTCGTGACACGTTACGTGATGTTGCGAGTTTCACACTCCTGTCCTAGACAACACCTTTAAGAGCATCAAACTTCCAATCTGCCTATGCCAGGTCCTCTGGAAGGACTCAGTAACTGGATAAAAATGCCAATTCCAGTCTAAACATCTGGCTGGCTGGCTGTTGTTGTTAGTTGCGAAGTCATGTCCGACCCATTGTGACCCCATGGACAACGTTCCTCCAGGCCTTCCTGTCCTCTACCATCTTCTGGAGTCCATTTAGGCTCACGCCTACTGCTTCAGTGACTCCATCCAGCCACCTCATTCTCTGTCATCCCCTTCTTCTCTTGCCCTCAACCTTTCTCAGCATTAGGCTCTTTTCTAGTGAGTCCTTCCTTCTCATTAGGTGGCCAAAGTATTTGAGTTTCAACTTCAGGATCTCTGGCTGGCTGTACAACAAACAATAATAATATATAGTGGAGATATAGCGGAGTTTAGACTTGGCATTTTTATCCAGCTATTGAGCATATTGAAGCCAAGAAAAGGATTAGAAGAGAATATATCAAGAAAGTGAAGAAGATCGTAAAGTTTAAATTCATTGGAGGAACTACCATCAAGGCAATTAACACCTGGGCAATTCCAGTCATTAGATACACAGATGGAATAATAGACTCGAGTAGAACAAAAGGCCATGGATAGGTTAGACCTGAACAATAATGACACGAATCATGCCCTTCGTCCACACAGCAAGGTTGA
The DNA here is from genome assembly GCF_964194415.1 of Vipera berus. NCBI lineage: Eukaryota > Metazoa > Chordata > Lepidosauria > Squamata > Viperidae > Vipera > Vipera berus. The sequence continues at coordinate 218,501,011 of NC_138202.1, read as the reverse complement.
CTCTACTTCCCAAGGAAAATGAGTAGGTGTGAAATGTTGCAAGTACGTCAGGCAGTTAAAAAAAAGGGCATTGGAAGAATATCTGAAGGAGATGCACTGAAGCTAATATAGGTAGTCCTTGACTTACAACAGTTCATTTAGTGACTGTTCAGTTACAACAGCACTGAAAAGTGACTTATGACTGGTTTTCACACTTACAACCACTGCAGCATCCTCATGGTCACGTGATCAAAATTCAGACACTTGGCAACTGACTCGTGTTTATGGCAGTTGCAGTGTCCCGGAGTCACATGATCACCTTTTGTGAAATTCTGACAAGCAAAGTCAATGGGGAAGCCAAATTCACTTAACAACTGTGTTACTAACTTGACAACTGCAGTGATTCACTCAACCATTGTGGCAAGAAAGGTTGTAAAATGGGGCAAAACGCACTCGACAAATGTCTCACTTAGCAACATAAATTTTGGGCACCATTGTGGTCGTATGTTGAGGACTACCTGTAGGCAAGAGATGAGAAACAGAGGGGGAGAAAGATTTGTCAAGACATTCTCTTTCCAGTTATAAACACTCTTGAGAAGGTTGAGGACATTTCCTTGACACCCTTTTGAAGAACCCGTCCCTCATGAATAAATAAAATCGCTGCAGTCAAAAGAAACGTTATTGTCAACTCATTTATGGAGATTCTCAGTTATCCGGATTATGGTTGTCCCAAAGGTGTTTTTTTTTTTCCAATCAAGAAAGTCCAGTTGCAGTTTGAAAAAAAATAAATTAAGCACCTTTGGGTTATTAACACTCATTGCTAGGCTATTACACATTCAGAAGGGGCAGACCTTCGCTTCCGATTCCCGCGCTTGGGGCACAATGAGGTGCATCGCTCAACCAATGGGAAGTCGCAAAGAGGGCTTCCAATTGCTTTGCGATTGGGTGATCCGGCGTTCTGGCGCCAAGTTCGAAACTCATATAAAGCGGCGAGCGGGCTCGTTCTCGCTTTTCTCCGGTTGGCTATTTTGTTGCCTCTCTCTTCGCAAGCTGAACGATGCTCTCTACTCGCAACCCTCTGTCCCTTCATAATGAGCAGCAGCCCCAGTTTTCGCCTAAGAAGAAGATGCCCTTGAACGATAAGGAGAACACGGTGAGTCTAAAGGGGACCGGAATTATGAATCTCCCGGAGGGGGAATTTTTAGAGGAGGGAAGCAAAAATACCCCTTTGTATTGGGGAGGGGGGGGGGAAAAGAATCCCTCTAATGGGAGTTGGGGAAAACGACCCCCTCGCTTTCTTAAGAAACTTTGCCCAGCCAGACCTAGCAGGAGACGGTGCAGGTTATATTTCCAGCACAAACTGAGGAACACGAGGTGGGGTGGGGTGAGGTGGGGGGGTGGAAGAAGGCGGCTTTCCTGAGCCCATAATTTGTGCCATAAGTGTGGCTCCCCGGAGATGCCCATTGTTAGACAGCCACGGCATTTTGCTCGATTCGCTTCCAATTATTTGTGTGTGGGGTGGTGGTGGTGGTGCTTTCTCAGTATTGCTAAGCACATTGATTTGTGCTTCTTAGATTGTAAGCCGCCCTGACTCTTCGGAGAAGGGCGGGAAATAAATGGGATTAAAATTAAAAAAAATAAATAAATATTAGATCGAACTACAATTCCCGCCATCCTTTGCTTTTGGCGGCTCTTCCTGGAATGGTGGGAACTGAAGTTCCCCCAAATGCGAAGGGCACCGAGTTACCGCTGACCCGCAGCGAGCCCTCCCGAAGGCTGGTCCGTTCTCGGCCCGGGAGAATCCTAGAAGTCTGCACCTGGACTTAAGAGGGCTCTTGAGCGCGGAAAAGGCGGGCTCTTGAGAGGCGTCCCAAGCCTTTCCCGCCTTTGAAATCCGCCCTGACCTCGTTTCCCGTCTCTTTCTCGCCTTCGTAGCCTCCCTCGTTCAACGCCACCCGGGTCCTGGCGGCCAAGACGGCGCGGAAGATATTTCGGGAGCCGGACGCCGAAGCGGTGAGTCCGTGGTGAGAGGCGAGCGATTCGTCTCACGGATTTGGGGGGGGAGGGGGGATTTCTCGAAAGGTTCAAGGGAGGGATGGGGGGGGGGAAAGGTGTGTGGATGAAAGATGGTCCTTTGTGGGGAAAGCTGGGGGGGGGGAAACCTTCCCGCCGCCTAGGAAGCAGTGAGGGCGGGACTCAGTTGTCTTCTCTGCAGCTTTGGCGCCAAATGCCCAATTACGCAAAGACTGGCTTTTCCTGTTAAGGGAGTGAATCTTTGGCCTTTCGGCCGGCCCCAGCTGCTTTTTTCTTTTCTTTTCTTATAAGGGATTAAAGTTTATTTTCTTAGGTTTAGCAACACATTAAGAATGCTTTCTGGCATAGTTGAGTCAGCTGAGCAAACAGTTTAAAGGAGAAGGCTCATTTTTATTTTTATTTTTTTGCAATTGCAAGAGGTTTCTGACCTGGCCCGTCTAACTTATAGATTTGGTGTTTTACACGAACACAATATTTTTTAAGAACACAATATTTTTTAAACCTTTTAAAGGAATTTTCTTGAATTTGTCATCTTTTTTCTTATTTTTCTCTTTTTTAGTTCATACTGTTCTCTGCCCTGTGCTTTTGATCCTTTAGCATTCTAACTTCTTCCTCTGTTGACCGTTCAATTCTTATCTGTATACAAAACCCATCTGCCTCTTTTATGATTCTTTTTAGGAAGTAAAGTAGAATCTAAGAAGTTGGGCTTTCGTTATTCTCTTTTTAAAAAAAATAAATCAAGATTTGGTGTGGTTTTATTACTGAATTTGTCATAATCTATAACTATTGAAAATGTTTTCTCATAGGAATGCTTCTATCGTGGTAATACATTACACTTGTACTTTTCAGGAGGTGCCTAAAGGAGCAAAGCCACTTCCATCAAACAATGTGCAGGATGAGCCTCTGTTAAGGGATAATCCTCACCGTTTTGTCATTTTTCCTATTCAATACCATGACATCTGGCAAATGTACAAGAAAGCAGAGGCGTCATTCTGGACAGCGGAAGAGGTGAAGGCCTTTTATTCTCTCTTTCCTTTGAGGCTCTGTGGTGGAGATAGGAGCAGTGCTAAGAAGATAGGTGTAGAGCAGGGGTAGGCAACTTTGGCTCTTTTATGACTCGTGGACTTCAACTCCCAGAATTCCTGAGCCAGGAATTCTGGGAGTTGAAGTCCACGAGTCATAAAAGAGCCAAAGTTGCCTACCCCTGGTGTAGAGTAACTGAAGCAAGCCAGTCTGACCAGATTGCTGGATTAGGACTAGGAAAGAGGTATAGTCCTGAACTCAGTCATGGAAGCTCACTAGAGTGTCTTTGAATTAGTCACTATCTCTTTGCCCAATCAATTTTGGATTTATCTCTGTTGAGATACAATGGAAGGAAGAGTGCTACTTAAATTATTATTCTACTTTTGAAAAGAAATATGTTTTTAAAGTAATTGCTTGCATTGCGACTATTCTCACTGGCTGTTTGGTGTATTTAGGTGGATCTTTCTAAAGATCTTCAACACTGGGAATCCTTAAAACCCGAAGAGAAGTACTTCATTTCCCACATCTTGGCATTCTTTGCAGCAAGTGATGGTATTGTCAATGAAAACTTGGTAAGTGTGTTCAAATTTTATATTCAATATGCCAAAATAATTAACCTAATTTTCTTTATGTATCTTTATATTAGTTGCCAGTAATCTACCGCAACTACAGCAAAGGGTCTTGAGTGACGTGGTCTACCTTACTTTAAAGAAGCAATTCAGATTTACTATCAAAAGAAGCAAGCAGTAATGTTCTCCTAGCCTTTTTTTTTATTCTTAGATTAGAAGTGTGAAATGGGTTATAGTGCCCACTTCCTCATAAGGCTTTTCTGTAGCTTTTCTAGCTGATTAAAAGAAAAAAAAATCCTTATTTATGAATAAGGAATCTTTTCCTAAATACTTAGCACCACAGGTTGAAACATGAAACCAGAGGAAAAGCTATGCAAACTCTAAACTTTTATGGGTTATAATTTTAAATTTCCTGCCCCAAAGGTGCTTTTCCAGGAGGCAACTGGACTTTCTTGTTTTTCTTTGAAGATGTTTTACTTGCATGAGAAGCGAAACATCTTCAAAGTCCAGTTGCCTCCTGAAAAAGCACCTTTGGGACAACCATGGCCTGGATGACTGAGAATCTCCATAGACATTTCAATTTCCTGATTTTTTTTTCTAATATCAAAGTAGCTTTCAATAACATGCAAATGATATATTTTTCCTTTAATCTTGGTCATTCTGTTTTTGAACTGCTTAGCACATTTCATTCGCTCGCTTCTAGTTTTTGCTTTCTGCTTTTGTGCCGCTATTACAAGCCAACATGTTCAATATAATTTTTCTGGCATCAAAAATGCTTTGTAACTTCAAAAATGTAGCTGAAAGAAAAAAAGATCCAGAACCATAAGGAATAAGTGAAACGTTCCCATAAATAATCAAAGCGTCAGGAGACAACAACGGATGTGTGGCTTGTGATAGAAGATTGATGGCTAGACATCTGTCCTTGTCTCCCGTAAATTGGCAGGTCTAGGCTTGTTAGCTTTTCTTCTAGTCAAAGTTTTGGCAATTGGGACTCTCTTTGCAGTGGTATTTGGCAGGTTCCACGTGCTTGTTGAGTTCAAATTATTATACAAGTAGTCCTCAGACTACAGCCATTTGTTAAACTACTATTTGAAGTTACAAATCAGCTACTATTTGATTGGTTACAAGTAGTTCTCAGGGTGCTGGCTGTCCCAACACCCTGGGGCCATGTGATGGTGATCTGGGTTCTTGGCATCTGGTTCATGCTTTTGATGCTTTTGTAGCATCCCAGGATCTTGTGATTTGTGGCCTTTCCTATCAATTTACTCAATAAGTCGGTGGGGAAATTATCCAGGAAGGTCACAAGTTGTTGGGTTAAGTCACCCCCCATTTGCACGTAATCCCCCAGTCCTTCTGTGCTCACACCATGCTGGCTATTCACCATGCTGACTCTCTTTCCCTTCCCCTCCCAGCTGCAGCTAACCTGCCCTGCTAACTTGGGACTTGCAACTTCTTCACTGACTTTGGTTGTAGGAAGCTGCTTTACCTACGGCCTTAGTTAATCACAAAAATTGAGACCAGAAGCAACACAGTCACAAAGCATGATGCCACAAGGCATGATGCCATGTGACTGTACCGCTTAGCAATGGCAATTCTGGAACTCCAGGTTTCTGTCATTAAGGGAGGACATCCTGCCATTGGTGGCCTCCTGCTGTCTCCCATATTGACATTGCTTGCCAGAAGCTGGCAAAAAAGGTTGCCAAGGGCAAGTGGAGGATGCTGCAGTTGCTGGAACTCTTGAGAACAGTCCTAAGTTCCACTCGTTCAATGCTGTTTGGAAGTTTGGATGGTTGCTGAACAAGTGATCCTTAAAGAATGACCTGGTGCAGTATAGATTATGTATAAGTTGATCATTGGATAGTATCTATAAGTAAGCTAACATAGGCACAATGCTACATAAATATCTCTAGATGCATGTTGTGATTCAGGGTCAGCCTGTGGGTTCGGCAGTTGGGTCGGATGACTCAGACGAGGGGGAGGAGGGGGGTGTTGAAGAAGAACTTGCTGATGATGGCTTGGAGGCTCCGCAGAGCCCCCACCCAGGCCCCTCTTACTTGGTGGAGACCCAGCTGTGTGAGCCCGACAGTGTGGATGAAGATGACCCACAGCTGGCCCTGTTCAAGGACGCCCGACGCAGGAGGCAGTCAAGTAGGAGCAAGCAGAGAAAGGCTGTGGGACTTCTCGGAAGGAGGCAAAGAGAGGCCACGCCCTGAACTCTTATAAAGGGAGTGTTTGGGGGAGGGCTGGTTTGCTGAAAGCAACCGCTCCGATAGAGGATCAAAGCTCCGGTATCTTGTTTCATGTTTTGTTGTTTGTTTGTGTAATAAATTTGGCAGACGTATTCCAGCCTCTGCCGTTTGTACAGGGGTTGCCTTTCTGCAAGGCCGGTAGCAGGCTGGTACAGAACAATGCAATGCTTTTCAGAAGGGCTGGTTATGTATTCAGATTGTAGTGAGTTGTAGAAAATTAAGCTTAAATTGATGAATATGAGCTCTGCATAGGATACTTGTGGAGAAAAGTGGAAGGAGGTACTTTGAGTAAGCTAAAGAGTATGACCTTTTAGTGGAGCAAAAGTAGTAAATTTAAAGTTACTCGAATATGAAAGAGATACTTTTGGATGCTCTGCTTGAACTAAAGTTCTGATGCCTGCATGGACTAGAATGCTAATGTTCCACGCAGAAGGAATCTAACATTGCTTTGGGCAGAGAGGACACGGTGGTGTATCCTACTACAGAGGTCTCCAACCTTTCTTGGTTGGTGGACCGGAGGGAAAGGGAGGGGGAAGCATTTTACATGCACACGTGCACACACACACAAATGGGGCCATGAGCACGCACGACACAAGCACCCACTGCCCTGGTTTTGCCATGTGGCACCCCATTTTTATAGCGGCAGCGGCACAAGTGGGGGTAAATGTGCGCATACACGTGTGCACACTGGCCAGCCTATTCAGTGGGCCGTAGCCCACAGGTTGGGAACCCCTGTCTTACCATCTCTGTCATTCCTAATCTTCCTTATGGCTAACCTTCCCTCTATTAAAGGGTAGGCTGTGGCCAGTAAAATCTGAGAATCAGATTGACAGGCTATGCAGTGTTGGGATGATAGCAGTGGGGAAGTGAAGAAATGACTACATTTGTTCTATCTAACCCCTCGCCATGCAGAATTTCCAGCAGGGGGTGTTATATTCCGAGTTTGAAAGAAACATTGTCATGTACTTACCTAATTTTAGCAGAATAGGTTTTATCAAAAAATACTTGGCATATGTTGTGTAGGCTAGACTGGGAAGTTGGAAAACAATCTGGAAGAAAGCAATGACAAATTGCCTTCATAATGCCAAGAAAAATACATGAATTAGCTTGATTCAAAAACATGTTTTCCTTTTTTTCAAAGTGCAAATTTGACTTCTTCTATTAATCTGACTATTTAGATGTATTAAAATGTGTAATTAAAATAGAAGGAATGAAACTGGCTTATTGATCTTAGCCCATCAAGCAAGAGAACCATCTGAATATTTAGTTTAGTTTAGTTTTATTAAATTTTTATACCGCCCTTCTCCCGAAGGACTCAGGGCGGTGAACAGGGCATATAATAAAAATTAAAAAATACAAAAGTTAAAATAGAATTAAATTAATGCCCGAGATAAAACAATAAAATATACAAATATTTAAAACCCTAAATTAACTCCCCATCAGGCCAGGCCAGCTTGTTCAAATAGGTGGGTCTTTAACCCGCGCCGGAAGGAGCGGAGATCCGGTGCCATCCGGAGCTCAACCGGCAGTTGATTCCACAGAGCCGGGGCGCCCACAGAGAAGGCCCTCCCCCTGGGGGCCACCAGCCGGCATTCTCTGACCGGAGGCACCCTGAGGAGGCCCTCTCTGTGGGAACGCACAGGGCGGAGGGGAGTTGACACCGGCAGCAGGTGGTCCCCGAGGTATTCCGGACCCATGCCATGTAAGGACTTAAAAACCATCACTAAGACCTTGAACCTCACCCGGAAGACAACTGGTAACCAATGCAGCTCGCGGAGCAAAGGTGTAACATGGGAGTACCGGGAAACTCCCAAGACAACTCTCGCGGCCGCATTCTGTACCAGTTGGAGCCTCCGAGTGGTCTTCAAGGGAAGCCCCATGTAGAGAGCATTGCAGTAGTCAAGACGAGAGGTCACGAGCGCATGAGTGACCGTACACAAGGCCTCCCGGTCTAGATAGGGCCGCAACTGACGCACCAGGCGAACCTGAGCGAAAGCCCCCCTAGTCACGGCTACTATATGATCTTCTAAGGTAAGCCGCGAATCTAGGAGGACTCCCAAGTTGCGCGCCCTATCCACGGGGGGTAAAGACTCACCCCCCATAAAAAGAGATGGAACATTTTGAATGTCCCGGGATGCCGGAATGTACAGCCACTCAGTCTTGTCAGGGTTGAGTTGAAGTCTGTTCCTCCCCATCCAGACCCGAACCGCCTCCAGGCAACGGGACATCACAGCGAGGGCATCACTGGGGTGGTTTGGGGTCGAAATAAAAAGTTGGGTATCATCAGCATATTGATGATACCCAACTCCAAAACCACGAATGATCTCACCCAGCGGTTTCATGTAGATGTTGAACAGGAGAGGTGAGAGAACCGACCCCTGAGGAACTCCACAAACGAGAGACCTAGGGGCCGATCTCTGCCCCCCTGCCAACACCGACTGCGAACGTCCCAGGAGATAGGAGGAGAACCACCGAAGAACCGTGCCTCCCACTCCCAATCCCCTGAGACGCCGCAGCAGGATACCATGGTCGATGGTATCGAAAGCCGCTGAGAGGTCTAATAGGACTAGGACAGAGGAACATCCCCTATCCCGGGCCCTCCAGAGATCATTCACCAGAGCGACCAATGCCGTCTCCGTGCTGTACCCGGGCCTGAAACCCGATTGGTACGGATCCAGATAATCCGCTTCATCCAGGACCAGAGGGAGCTGATGCGCCACCACACTCTCAACAACCTTCGCAAGAAAGCGAAGGTTGGAGACTGGACGAAAGTTGTTCAACACAGCTGGGTCCAAGGCTGGCTTCTTGAGGAGGGGTCTCACCACCGCCTCCTTCAAGACGGTGGGGAAATTACCCTCACTCAAAGAAGCAGATATCACCGCCTGGAACCAGCCTCGTGTCCTCTCCCTAGCTGCATAAACCAGCCAGGAAGGGCATGGGTCCAATAAACATGTGGTGGAGCTCAGCCCCCCCATAATCCTGTCCACTTCATCAGGGGTCACAGAATCAAACTCCTCCCAGATAACATTGACAAGACCGCCCGTCTCCTGATCGTCAGACTCTGCCCAGCTGGAGTCCAAACCGGTCCGAATCCGAGCGATTTTATCCGACAGATGCTGACCAAACTCCTCGGCACGACCCTGCAAGGGATCCCCCCTCACCTCCTGATTAAGAAGTGAGCGAGTCACCCTAAACAGGGCGGCCGGGCGATTATCTGCGGACGCGATGAGGGTGGAGAAGTAATTACACCTCGCCGCCCTCATCGCTGCGAGATAAGACCTAATATAGGTTCTTAACCGCAACCGGTCGGATTCGGATCGGCTGGACCTCCAGCAGCTCTCTAGGCCCCGTTTCCGACGCTTCATCTCCCGGAGCTCCGCGGAAAACCATGGAGCTCGCTGGGATCTGCACCGGGTCAGGGGCCGCAAGGGTACAACTCGGTCCAGTGCCTCAGTGGCTGCCCTTTCCCAGGCTTCCACTAAGGCATCCGCCGAGTTGTGAGCGACGGAGGCAGGTGGGGATCCCAGCGCTGCCTGGAACCCGTCAGGGTCCATTAAGCGCCTGGGGCGGTACCATCTGATTGGTTCCGTATCCCCACGGCGGGGGGTGGTAAAACGGAAGACCAGCCGCAGGAGGTGATGATCGGTCCATGACAGGGGCATAATAAATGGAGAGCCCCCACCAAGATCATCCAACCATCGTCCAGATAAAAAAACTAGGTCCAGGGTGTGGCCTTCCTCATGAGTTGGTTCAGAAATTACCTGCGTCAGGTCCATGGCCGTCATGGAAGCCATGAACTCCCGAGCTAACTCCCGAGCTAACTCAGAATATGTGTTGAGTATTTGTTTAATTTTTCAAAATAAATTTAATAACATATTCTTGGCAGATTTTGAATAGGTTAAAACTAACGTCAATTGCTCCTTGAAGTTAAACACATACATACGCTACACGTATAATTAGTTTATGCAGAGCCTAAACAAATTGTGGGCCAATTCTTTATTTGCTAAAAGTGACGCTCTGAGGTTGAGTATAATTTACCGAGAACTTGGCATATTTGGACTTGGAAGGTAAATGACATTTGTATTACACATACAGGAAACTAGTTACAAATAACCTGATCAAATGCTTTGTAACTTATTGTAAATATCTATCCTCTAGGTGGAGCGATTCAGCCAAGAAGTACAAGTCACAGAAGCACGCTGTTTCTATGGCTTCCAGATTGCCATGGAGAACATTCATTCAGAAATGTATAGTTTACTTATTGATACTTACATTAAGGATTCTAAAGAACGGTTAGTACTGTTTCCAGATACATACCAGCATACTGTATTAAATATTTATTGAATGTGCACAAACACTTCAAATATGAAAACGTAGCTGTATTCCTTAGTTTTATAGAAATTCTATAAGGTTTTTTTGTGTACAACAGTACAGAAAGGATATGTATTCTTTTTTGTAAAACAGAAACAACTGTCAAATCCTACACTGCCTAAGAAAACTGCAGAGATCTGTATGGGTGGGGAAGTATTTTGGAATCTGCATGAGAGTGTAGATCTTCCTGTTGTCAGCTCAAATCGTGTGTGTGTGTGTGTGTGTGTGTGTGTGTGTGTGTGTGTGTGTGTGAGACAAGAGCTAGAAAAAAGCAGTTTCTTTAAGGAGTTGTTGATGTAATATAAATATCTGCTTACTCCTGTTCACATTCTCCCTTTCATATCTGGGTTGCTGCAGTGCAGATGTAAGCCTGTTGTTATACCGAGGTCTTCTGGACAACTAGCTTTTCTTTTATTTAGTCCTTTCCAACTCGGTTTAAAACCTATCCAGGATGAATTGTTTTGAACTGAATTTCGAATTGTTTCTAAATCTGGATATCTGCATGCTCTGAATGAGGTTGTTTCAGAACCTAGAGTACACAAAAGAAATTGCTAGCTGTTTTCTTCTATGTAGTTCTGGATGTGTCTTAGTGGACACTTGTCTGTTGCTGGGCAAAATATTTCAGGCAATGGGGTAAAAAGCTGTTAACGTGTCATCCTCAGTTTCCCAGTTGCACTTTTCTTAGCCATAATCAGTATGTTCCTACATTTGGAGCTAGGAGATAAAATGAGGCATTAGTGAGGGAGAAGATAATCTCTTGAAGCACCAGTTGCGTGCTATATCCAAGGATGCTGGATTGAAACTACATTTCTCCATTCTTGCATAAAGCAATGCCACTGACGCCATAATAAGTGCAGTCAGAAATCCCAGTTTAATTGACATTTGTTTTTGTTCAAGTGATACAACTCCCCCCCCCATCTGAAAGATCCTATATGTAAGCTGAAAAGCTATTTGAATTTGTTTTTTGTAGTTTTAGGGTGTTTTCTAAACTCAATGCTAATCCCTGCTATAACTGGGCATTCCCAGAGTGTGCATATTCAAGAGTAGAAATGGAGATCTGCTCTGAGAAGATCAGTCTGGCTTTGGGATTCCCAATTAGTGTGGAATCTCCCGCAGTTGGCTCTTCACAAGAGCAGCTGTGAGAAGGGAGAGGTGGCAGCTCTCAAAGTATTATGCAAATTGGGATAAATTCTACCACAGGGGTCTTCAAAACTTGGTCCTTTTATGACTTGTGGAGTTCAGCTCCCAGAATTCCTCAGCCAGCGTGCCAATTCAAAGGGGTTGGAAAGCAAAGGAAAAGAATTGGGGCAATTTTTTTTTCTTGACACGTACCAGGCAGGAATTATTTTAGAGACAGTGATGCATTCAGGTAGGATTGCTCTAGAAATGTCATTTTAGCAACTATTTAGCAGGGATAACTACTGTAGCATGATAACTTCAGAAGCATATCAACCGGGCGCTATCTCGTTCTTTTAGGGAATTTCTGTTCAATGCTATTGAAACCCTGCCATGTGTGAAAAAGAAAGCTGATTGGGCCGTGCGATGGATTGGGGACAAGGAAGCCACTTATGGTGCGTATTGTACTAGTTTGACTTTTCAGGTATTTTTTCCTTGATGGCATTTGAGCCAGTTTTCATGTCCACAATGTTTTTTTCCTCTTTTAACAGGTGAACGTATAGTAGCATTTGCTGCAGTTGAAGGAATCTTCTTTTCTGGCTCTTTTGCATCAATATTTTGGCTAAAGAAACGAGGTCTAATGCCCGGACTTACTTTTTCTAATGAGCTGATTAGTAGAGATGAGGTATGGCTTGTTGATCAAAGAAACTAAGATGGGTTGGTTCCATGAGAGAGTTAATTCTATAAAATTGAAAAATGCCTCAGTGTCAAAGTTTGAATGATAATAGTAGTTGCCAATGTTTGCTTTATTGGTGGTAAGAGTAGCGAAGAACGTTGCCCTAACTGATTATATGGCTTTTTTCTACAAAACTTAACTAGCGTGCTGCTTTGTGTTTGATAACAGAAAAACAGCTTCCTTAAATTGTTCTTTGAAATATCTTCCCATTATTCTTTACAGGGCTTGCATTGTGATTTTGCTTGTCTAATGTTCAAACACTTGGTGCAGAAACCAACTGAGGGAAGAGTGAGGGAGATCATCATAAATGCTGTCACAATAGAGCAGGTAATTGGCAGTTCTTTCTGGTAATTGTAAAACATTCTCACATCAAAGTAAGAGAAGCTTAAACTTAGCAAGGCATTTAAATGTCTCTATGGCACAGTGTTCATGTGTTAAGATATTTTGTTTACTTAAATGCAGGAATTTTTGACAGAAGCATTGCCTGTAAACCTGATCGGAATGAACTGCATTTTAATGAAGCAGTATATTGAATTTGTAGCAGACAGACTGATCCTGGAACTAGGTTTTAACAAGGTAAGTCTTGTGCTCTGTTTCTTAACAACTACCATGCAATCTGTTTATATTTAAGCCTGCCTTTTTGCCATTAAGTAATTGGCTTCTGGTTCCTTAGTGCTACTTCATGGTTAAGCAGAGCACTCTTGCAATGATATCCCTTATTTATCTCAATTTATAGTAAATTCAAATGAACTCTGCGCAAATGCATTATAATGCTATTGCAGCTTCGCACTGTGAGTCGTTTTGCTTTAAATAACTATTTCCAGTCTATCTCCTGCTTTTAAAGATATTGGACTTGTACCTTTCCAAACTTCAAATCCAGGAGCACGGAGCGCTGTTACCTTCCCACCATAGTGGTCCCTATTTTTCTACTTGCATTTTTACGTGCTTTCGAACTGCTAGGTTGGCAGAAGCTGGGACGAGCAACAGGCGCTCACTCTGTTATGCGGCACTCGGGATTCGACCTGCCAAACTGCCAACCTTCTGATCAACAAGCTCAGCGTCCTAACCCATTGAGCCACCACGTCCCGTGTGTGTGTGTGTGTGTGTGTGTGTGTATGTATATATGCATATATATATATATATATATATATATATATATATATATATATACACACACACACACACACACACACACACACACACACATATATATATACATATATATACACACATATATATACACATACATACATACATACATACATACATACATACATATAAATAAATAGAAATAAAGGGAACATAAGATAAGACATCCTACTATTAAATACAGTACATTGTGTTGTTTAAGTGTTCCCTTTATTTTTTTGAGCAGTATATATATATATATATGTGTGTGTGTGTGTGTGTGTGTGTGTGTAATATATATTAGCATCTGCCAGCTTTGGATCTCTCTCCATGCCGTCATGTGCTTAAAACTCTGAAATGCAGGTGCTCTGTAGTATTAACAATGGTGGACCTAGGGTGGCATGGTGTACATCCTTAATAGCTCTTGCTTCATCATGCTAAAAGTAGAACCCATGTTCTGTTTTCTTTCCAGAGTAATTAAGGGATAGATCATGAATCTAGGCTTAGAATATTAAAAGTGGAATAGAAACAATGATGTGCATTATGGAGCACCATGGTGAACACACATTTGGAAAAAAAACCCCAATTTTTATTTACCTTTAAGAGAACACTAGTAGGGAGAATTATGTGCAGAAGGTGGCAGGTGTGAAACACACATTGCCAAGGGAGAGCTCTAAACAAAATAGGGATGTTGTGGAATAGGTGATAATAGGCCTTTGAGATTGAAGTACTTTTAACAAAAATGGCTTATATTTTGATTTAGTAATAATAACCATATGCCTGAATTATCAATTTCTTTCAGATATTCAAGGCTGAGAATCCATTTGACTTTATGGAGAATATCTCTCTGGAAGGCAAAACCAACTTCTTTGAAAAGCGTGTAGGAGAATATCAAAGGATGGGTGTGATGTCAAGTCCTGCAGATAATTCATTCACTTTGGATGCAGATTTCTAAAAGACTTTAGCTGGTTTGAAGTGACTGGCTAGTGGTTTGGGCTCATTATCTTCAAAGTCCTTTTGTGCTGGTAATGTGTAGTGGTACTTAAGGTAATCGTTATAGCATATTAAACAGAAAAATGCCAGGAAATTATAAAATGTGTTTTGTAACAAGCTATTCACATTTTAAGAAATACTAACAATTGTAAAGTGGTATGTTCTGTTCACTAAAAACGAGATTTGCAGACTTGTTGCAGACTGATAATTGCAGCAATGCTAATGAGCGGGTAACCGTAATGCCCCGTACAAGTTTTAAATATTTACTATTTTAATAGTTTGTACATAAGCATAGCACTTTAAAGGTCCAGCCTATTGTTTCTCAAAAGGGCTGGTATTGTGAGTTTAGAATAAACTCTTTTGGTCTGCATTATCTTAATTTCTTTTATTTGCATATAAATTAAATCAATGTACTGAGATGGAAACTGATATGTGTGTATTATTTTGGTGCTTTGTATAGAAGTAAAACTTCATTAAATTCTACTTTTCAAGCTGCTGGAGCAAAATATTACTGAGTTGCTTTCTAAGTAAAAACTCCCCATCCCAAATTGGTGGTTCTGTTCACTTTTTATCATTGAAGGAGAATATTTGTAGCTCAGGGTTGAAATGAGGAGTCCTTGGTGCGCTCTGAGCTTGCTTGTTTTCTTGCAGATGTTTCATTATCCAACTAGTTAGCATCACCAGTGCTAGTAAAGAGTGCTGTTTGCTGTCAGTTTATATTCTGGTGTCTTGCCTGTCTGGGTGGGGGCGGTTTTAGGATTGACACCAGAATATAAGCTGACAGCGAACAGCACTCCTTACTAGCAGTGATAATGCTACTTAGTTAGGGCAATGAAACATCTGCAAGAAAACGAGAGAGCACCAAGGACCCCTTTTTATCATCTTTAGAACTTTTCTTTTTTCACTCGTACCGAAACCATATTAATTTATTTTTATTTATTTTTATTTTAATTCCATTTATATCCCGCCCTTCTCCGAAGACTCAGGGCGGCTTACAAGCTTAGCAGTAGCCTTCATTCTATGTATATGCCTGCTTGTTAGGGTTTTCACACACACCCCAAGCGGCATTATTACAAAGTCAGCTTATTGCCCCCAACAGTCTGGGTCCTCATTTTACCTACCTCGGAAGGATGGAAGGCTAAGTCAACTTTTAGCCTGGTGGGATGCGAACCTGCACTAATTGCAGGCAGCTGGTGTTACTTAAGGAGGCATTAGCCCACTGCTCCACCAAGGCTCTTATTTAGGATATAGTTCAAAAGCAGATTTGAACAGGGTGAGCTGCCTGCTCCAAAACACCGGCCCCAGCTGTTTACATTGATCAGGCATACATACTGCTATGTTAGCAGGTAGACAAAAGCCTGCTAGTTTGCAGTAGCTTATGAAATGTTTTATATGATATCTGTGCTTGTATAACTTCTCCAACATCAAGCAGGTGCTAATGAAACATGTATTTTTCAACATCTGAAAGAAACCTGATTTGGGAGAGCAGCTCTTAATTATTATTTTTTTCTGCACTAAAGAAATTGGAACATTTGGAGTACTTAACAGATTACCTTTAATTCTTGTCACTACAAACATTTTTCTTTTTTTAATGCAATTTTTAATTTTATTAAATTTTATGCTGCCAAACTCTTACAAATCGTTAAAACATGGTAAAACGAAATACAAAAGAAAAAGGAACCAAGATGGCAGAGGTAACACATCCAGATAGTGGGGGAGGGGGGTGTCTTTGAACATAGTTACCCAAAGGCTTGGGTCAGGGCTAGGCAACCTTGGCTCTTTTATGACTCGTGGACTTCAACTCCCAGAAATCCTGAGCCAGCCCTGCTGAGGGAAAAGGGAGAGGTTTCCATGCTGAGCTATGCTGGCTCAGGAATTCTGGGAGTTGAAGTCCACGAGTCATGAAAGAGCCAAGGTTGCCTACTCCTGGCCTGGGTGAAAAGCCAGGTCTTCAGGACCTTTCGGGATGCCAGTAGGAGGGGGACCAGTGGGCCCATGCCAGAGAGCAGCTGGTGCTGCTACTACAGACAGGATGCTTTCGGTATTCCAATAGATGGCAGAGAAGCATAAAGGGAGAAAACCTAAGGGAAAAAAGATCTATACTATAAAAGATGTCTCCCCTGCCTTCAGACAAATATAAAAGTTTTAACACCTCTAGTATTTCAATTAAAAAAAGATCTCTTCTTCCCGTGACTCATTTCTTATTAATCAAATTGTAAAAACTGGTCATTGAGTCCTAGTCAGCAAAAGTCTCGTTAAGAGCTATCAGAAAGTGTGTGTGTCAGCCAATCAGATCATTTTTATATTCCAACTTACCATTTTCCCTAAGAAAAAGAGCAAAAGAAATCTCTCCATTTATAAACAGATCTTTAAATTTCTTCAATCCTGATAAAAAAGAAACTCCATTAAATAACTACCAGAATTCACACCACATATATTTAATCCTAGTTAAAGTTCCTTATGTTTACTTTTAGAGAGCCTTGATCTTAGTCTTGCCAATGTCCCAAGATTAATTATAATTTTCTCTAACTCCTTTCAGCTTCAATGGTTTAACATGTCTAGTAAATCCAAAATCTTTCCAAAATGTACTTCTGATTTATTACTTGTCCCCTTTAGTTATTAAGACATCAGTTGGTATCAAATTTAAATCTCTTGTGGTATCCTTGTCCATATCCCTCTTGTAACCTAGCATTTTTAAATCCATTTTCAGATCTACAGTATCTTTTCCCATCTCGTTCTTGGAATCTGGTATCTTTAAAAATCCATTTTCAAATCCACATTCAAATCAACTTGAGTGTTTTATATAGTAAAATTGTTTGATACCTTGTCGTGCATTTGTATAGTATCGGACAATCTTGTAAGTAATTTATGAATAATTAAGAGCCAGTTTGGTGTAGTGGTTAAGGTACCAGGTTAGAGACTTGGGGAACAATCGGTTGAAGTCCCACCTTAGGCATGAAAACCAGCTGGATTGCTTCAGCCACTTCATGGGATTGTGGGGAAAATAAGAGGAAGAAGGTATGCTGGATATGTTCACCACCTTAAAGAGTTATTTATAAAAAATGACAAAGGCGTGATGCAAATTTCTGAATACAGGTAAACCATGATTTACGTCCTGTTGCTTGGCCATCCTGCAAAATTACAACAGGCAGCCCCCACTAGTTAACTCAGTTTCAAAGTTATGGCTGCTGAAGTACCTCTGCATTCATTTGTTCTTATGGCTGCAGAGACGTTGCAGTGGCCCCCACCTATTTGTTGTCATCCCACCCTGCTGGATTCCTGCAGGCCAATTGGCCTGCTTCCCACCCGATGGAGCCCCACAGCCCACTACCCCATCTCCGATTGCACACTTATCTTTGGAATATCTCCAGAGTTCACGCTGGGGAAGGAGGGCAACCCTCTTTGTATCCCTACTGTGGCCACTCCAAAAATAGTGTCTGCTTTGGGGATGAAGCAATGCAGCCTAAGGAAGCAACCTTTGCAGGCCTGTTTTCCATTGTTTTCCCCAGAAGTCTGCAGGTCCACTTTTGATCTATAGCACTGATGGCGAACCTTTTAGAGACCGAGTGCCCAAACTGCAACCCAAAACCCACTTATGTATCATTGGTTGCCGGATGGGCGTGGCCCATTGGGCGGGCATGGCTGCAGTGGTAACGGCAGACTGGGTGGGACTAAAAAGTTAATTCCAACTTTGCGAGAACTTTTTTTTCCCCTGCAAGAAATTGAAATTGGTTGATTGAACCTTTTTTGCACATGGCGGCAGAGGCCTAAAGCGAAAAGGTTTTATAAAACCCAGCTGAAGGCCTAGGACTGGGGTGACAGTGCGTGTGCCCACAGAGAGGGCTCTGCATGTCACCTGTGGCACCCGTGCCATAGGTTCGCCACCACGGATCTATAGGCTCTTACTAGCCTAGGAGGGTAACACAAATGCCAGCTGTTAAATTTATGTGTATCGTTTCCCTACAATGTATTTTAATACATGTGTTTAGAAATGAAAAAGGGCAAAGTAATGTTTATGTAATGAATGTATATCTTTGCAACTTGGATATTTAAACTTGTCTATATTATATATATATATATATATATATATATATATATATATATATATATATATATATATATATATATATATGTATGTATGTATGTATGTATGTATGTATGTATGTATGTGTATGTATGTATGTATGTATATTTAGAAGAAATTGCTGACCAACAGAATTTTCAGACAGAATGATAACCAGCCAATTTCACAAGTCAAATGATTGTATGAAAATCAGAAGAGTCTCAATGTGCCAGAAACTGAGAAGAATAATCCATTAGAGGGTCATTGCATTGTATTCCCTCACTTTGGGGAATCTAACTTAGGCCTTGTTAGGTATTTCCATCAGACCAGAACTGATTAAAGCTGTTGACCAAGATTTGCTGGACAAATGATGTCTAGACACGGAATCTGTGGTTGTCAAGAAGTTGCTATTCTAACAACCTTCCATTCCTACTGATGATAGTTATGATATACCAGATTTGGAAAGCTGCAAGTTTACAAACCTGTCTTAAACCTATTGCAGGTTACAAGCAGAGCACCGAACTTTGCATGCTATCCAATTATACTAGTTATTTTTCTCTCTCATAATAACGATATGGTTGAGAGGCTTTGTTTAAAGTTTTTGATTCCCACCCTCTTTTTTCACATTTAGTCATTAAGGAGTGTGTAGAGAGGCTTGAGTAAAGGGACGCGGTGGCTCAGTGGGTTAGGACACTGAGCTTGTCGATCAGAAGGTCGGCAGTTTGGTGGGTCGAATCCCGAGTGCCGCATAACAGAGTGAGCACCTGTTACTCGTCCCAGCTTCTGCCAACCTAGCAGTTCGAAAGCACGTAAAAATGCAAGTAGAAAAATAGGGACCACTACGGTGGGAAGGTAACAGCGTTCCGTGCGCCTTTGGCGTCTAGTCATGTCAGCCACATGACCACCGAGACATCCTCGGACAAGCGCTGGCTCTTCGGCTTTGAAACGGAGATGAGCACCGGCCCCTAGAGTCGGAAACGACTATCACACGTGTGCAGGGGAACCTTTACCTTTACCTTTTAGAGAGGCTTGAAATGAAAGAACTTCAAGCAGCCCAAAGAAACAACCACATTGTTTTTAACAGTTATACACAGAGGCATTTAGAATCCAGAGAAACTGATTACTGCAGGACACATTTTATTAAAACCCCTAGCACCTCTGGAGCAGCAGATAAGAGGCTGAGAACTAATGAATGCTTATGCGCCCTTCATCTTTTACATAATTCATCTAGCCTCAGAGTAATCGGTTGCCCTCTGGATATAATAGAATGTCAAATGCAAAGGGGAATAAGCAGACCAGGACACTTATTTGCAAAACCTCACCTGCTGAATTGCCTTCTAAATAACAATCCTCTTATATAGCCAATTCCTCCATTCAGGCTTGCTGAGGCCAATAACCCGGGATTAATTTTTACACTGCCTTTCCTTGTTCACAGTATCGGTATTGCCTTCGCTCCTCTGAATCTAGCTATGCCACACTTCCCTCTCACCTACTGTTTGTTGAACAGTGATGTGGGACTGCTATTGGTGATGAATGGGGCTGGTAATTTGGGGTCGATTGGGACATTAGTTGATTCCAGGTTGCTGGTTTATGGTTGGGGCTCTATTCATCTATAGTAACTGGACTTCCACAGGGCGAGAAGTATCTAGATCAAGATTCCCTAATCCAAGCAATTTCCAGAGGTGTGAATTCAAATCTTAGCATTTTCAGCAATGCCCAGGCCTGCCAGAGAATTTTGGGAGTTAATCCTGTTTGAGAAACTATCTGGATCACAGTATAGGTAGCCCTCGAGTTAACAACCACAACTGAGCCCAAAATTTATGCTGCTGAGTGAGTTATTGGCTAAGTGAGATTTGCCCCATTTACGACATTTCTTGCCACAGTTGTTAAGTGAATCATTGCAGTTATTAAGTTAGTCACACGGTTGTTTAGTGAATATGGCTTTTCCATAGACTTCGCTTGTCAGAAGGTCACATGACCCCGGGAACACCGCGACCGTCATAAATATGAACCAGTTGCCAAGTGTCTGAATTTTGATCATGTGACGATGGGGATGCTGCAATGGTTGTAAGTGAAAAAAGGTCATAAGTCACTTTTTTAAGTGCTGTTGTAACTTTGAATGGTCACTAAATGAACTGTTGTAAGTCAAGGACTGCCTGTAGTACTGAATGAAAACTATTTCCTTGTTATCCAGGCATTCAGTTCAAACTGAACACTCACAGCACTTTAAACCTGATCAAGGGATTATTCCAGTGTAGAAGAAGGTTACAGAGCAACTTTTTGCATGCATGGGCATTCCCTGCAATGCATAAAACATATACTTCATTATTGAAAATATTTGAACATTTCATCAATGTGATGTACAAAATGAGATCTCCAAATTATGAGGTATAAAATACAATACAAACCATTAAAATAGAACAAAGGAGGAAAGCAAACAATGTAACCAATGAGTTCAAAAAAGTGCCTTATTTGATCCTATTGCAGTACAGTAATGAGTTTATGGCAGGACTTCCTGCCTTTGTCTTTGTACTATCTCTCTGGATAAACCGCTGGAAATATCCAGCTCCATCTTCAACAGGTAACTTTGCACAGGATGGAAAGTTCATCATTTTTTCACTGTACTGTTTCACGTAGAGATGTGAATGCTGATCCCTCTTGAAACAGCCAGAATAAACTCAAATGAAATAGGATTAAACAAGCTACTTTATTTCTCATGCTTCCAATGTCAATAACGGTTACAGCACTGGTCCATCGGAATGCAAGATTGTAATTTGAATCCATCTCATTAGGTGAAAAAATGATGAACTTTCCATCCTGTGCAAAGTTACATGTTGAAGATGGAGCTGGATATTCCCAGCCATGCCAGTGTTCATCCAGAGAGTAGTACAAAGACAAAGGCAGGAAGTCCTGCCATAAACTGAAAGCTCCACCCACTTAACTAGAAAGCATGGTATTCACTATACAGCTAGACTACAATTCCCATAAGGCATCTCTTGAGAAAATAACATTTAACCCTGTAAATGCTACACGTTCTTACATACAATGCTGCTAGGGTGTTGTATTAACCCTGTAAATGCTGAATACACTAACACAGTTCTTAATTCCTAAACTAGATATAAAATGGAGCAGCTGAATGTATACTGGTCCAGCACAGTGATGCTGAAATTAAGTTACCTCCTACCCAAAAAGACAAATAGAAAAGAGGCAAAATATGGATTTTTTCACTTTATCAACCTAAATTTGCCAATTTACTATTCCTGCTCAGATTAATAGCCTGTACAATAACACCGGTTTACAGAATTAATTCCCATCTGCATATTCCAACTATTCTCTTTCTCACCCTCACAAACCATTTTCAGCTATGGAAATAAACATACACACACACATCTCCTAGCAGAGACAATAAACAAAGCAAAGGAAACTAGGTGAAGAAATAAGGACAAAAACTAGCTGCAATTGCATTGGAAAAATAAGAGAAAAGAAAGGCTTAAATTTACGGTACCAGGCAAAGAGTTCATCCCAATAGGCAGCTAATTTTAAAAGCTTTGTATTTGTATTTTCTACCAGAAATATCTGGAACAATTACATCTTTATCTAGCCCCTTGTTTTCAATTAGAGAATTTTTTTAATTATTAGAGTAGTATAAGAACTCCCAATTTACAGTGAAATATTGAGTGGAGGGAACTCGCTATCGCAATACAATACTATATACTTGCAGTTATGTTGCAGATGTAGCTATGTCTGATTATTATAATGGTCACAGTTGAAAATTCCATTGATTTCTACTTATTGCAAATCGAGAGAACTAAACCTGACTCGGACTCATTACCCATTCTTCCAATTCCAGAAACAGTGTATGAATGTGTTCATAGTACAAAGCTGATAATCTTTCATAGGAGCCTTGGTGGAGCAGAGGGCTAATGCCTCCTTAAGTAAGACCAGCTGCCTGCAATTAGTGCAGGTTCGCATCCCACCAGGCTCAAGGTTGACTCAGCCTTCCATCCTTCAGAGGTAGGTAAAATGAGGACCCAGATTGTTGGGGGCAATAAGCTGACTTTGTAATAATGCCGCTTGGGGTGTGTGGAAAGCCCTAACAAGCAGGCATATACATAGAATGAAGGCTACTGCTAAGCTTGTAAGCCGCCCTGAGTCTTCGGAGAAGGGCGGGATATAAATGGAATTAAAATAAAAATAAAAAAAATAAAAATAAGAATCAACTGAGTGCAACGTGCTTCAGAAGCCTGTCTCCATCTCAATGATGGTTTCCTTTTTAATTCATGTAACAGGGTCAGTCAATCAGTTTGTGGAGAAGTTCATTCTAATAAGGTGGAAAATAGTGGTGTCTTTCAAGTGCATAGAGAAATCACATCGTAGGAATGCTGCTTCAGTCAATTTACTGGAGTTGTACCAGATTTCCATTTACAGAGATACTGCTACGGCTGCCTTTTGTATTTTTTAATGCTGTATGTAGCAAGAGCAGGATATTTTGATTCTTATATCCATGCACTAGCACAGGCAAGCATTCAAGGATTTTCCTAACAGGATTACTTTTAGCATAATCTTTACAAAAACACCTTTCCTTGTCAAAATGAAACCCTTCCTTGGGTGAAGGGTAGACAGGCCGGTTCATTAACTGAGAACAGACTTATTCTTATACCTTCTTTATATGTTTGATAAAAGGGCTTTTATAGTCAGTCTCAGAAAATTCAATTCATAAAAAGGTAGGTAAGGATCATCTGGCTTTTATTGCTAGATGAGTTGCTAGATTCAATAAGCTAGTTTAGAAGTTCAAAATGCTTCTTTTAGATCCAGAAAAATAAATTCTTATGCAGCAGTGTACTTCAACATTTCCTGTTATGCTTTGCTCTAGTTGCATTGGATCCCATTTCCCATATGCCCATCTACCTCTGCTGGATAATGATAACAAGATTTGAATTCCAGCCCATTTGACAAGCATGTATGGGAAAATCTAGGGTGGATCTATACAGTAGTCTTTGACTTATAACCACAACTGAGCCCAGAGTTTATGTTGCTAAATGGAAAAAAATTGTTAAGTGAGTTTGGCTCCATTTTACAATTTTTCTTGCCATGGTTGTTAAGTGAACCTGGCTTCCCCATTGACTGGTCGTCGGAAGGTCGCAAAAGTTGATCCCATGACCCTGAGACAATGCAACCATCATAAATATGAACCAGTTGTCAAGCATCCAAATGCAAATCACGTGACCATGGGGATGCTGCAAAAGACAAGTGTGAAAAATGGTCAGAAGTCATTTTTTTCCAGTGCCACTGTAACTCCAAATGGTCACTAAATGAGCTGCTGTAAGTCGAGGATTACTTGTACAGGTAGTCCTCAACTTAGGACCACAACTGAGCCAACAATTTGGGTTGTAAATCATTATGTTCCTTACATGAGGCATCCATTGTCTTGGCGAGTGATCACAATCCCATTAAGCGACTGCATGGAGGCCTCATTTGGCTAGGCCCACTGGTGTGCAGGCCTTCTCCCTGCCCCACCACTCTCCTGGAATCCTGCACAGAAAGGGAAGGTAAGTAGGTAGACAGAAGATCCTGGCCTTCTGGGAAAGTGATGAGACAGGGAGAAGGCCCAAGCCTTTCATGAGTGGTAAAGTGAGGGGAAGGCCTGCATGCCAGTGGGCCTAACCAGCTGAGGCCTCCCAGCCTGTGGCAGATTTCCATGTACTGATGAGCTCAGGCAGTCGAAATCTCCTGACCCATGGTGGGAGTGGGGGGGACTTGCAGTGCTGCCACAGTCCTAGGGGCTTATGACAGTAATGGAGGCAGGAATTTTCATTGTAGGTCATGACGGTCATGTTTATTTTATTTTATTTATTTTTATTTATTTATTATATTTTTATACCGCCCTTCTCCCGAAGGACTCAGGGCGGTGCACAGGGCAATAAATACAAAAACAGGATACAAAAGTTAAAAGCGATTAAATAAATGCCCAAGGTTAAAACAATAATTAAGATGTATTAAAAGCCCAACCCTAACCCATCAGACCAGGTCAGACTGCTCAAATAGATACGTTTTTAGATCGCGCTGGAAGGAGCGAAGGTCGGGGGCCGTCCGGAGCTCAACCGGCAAGCGGTTCCATAGGTCTGGCGCGCCCACAGAGAACGCCCTCCCCCTGGGGGCCACCAATCGACATTCTTTGATCGGAGGCACCCTGAGGAGGCCCTCTCTGTGGGAGCGCACTGGACGGAGGGAAGTAGACGCCGGCCGCAGGTGTTGCCGTAGGTGTTGAGGCACCCGTGTGATCAGACTTGATTTGATGACTTCTTTTGCAATGGTCATTAAGTGAATGATGCAGTCATTAAGAGAATGTCACAGTTAAGTGAATGACTATCGGCATTTTTTTCTGGAAATCAGCAAAAAAAATAATCAAAAATTGTGGTCATGTGACTGCGGAACGCTCCAACTATCTGTGAAGATGAGCCTGTTGCCAGGCTATGTGACCATAGGGGTGTGCACAAACATTCGAACTCCAGAACAGGATTGTTTAGAATAGAATAGAATAGAATAGAATAGAATAGAATAGAATAGAATAGAATAGAATAGAATAGAATAGAATAGAATAGAATAGAATAGAATAGAATAGAACTGGAAGGCACCTTGGAGATCTTCTAGTCCAGCCCATGCTCAAGCAGGAGGACCTATACCAGTGATGGCAAACCTTTTAGAGATCAAGTGCCCAAACTGCAACCCAAAATCCACTTATGTATCGTCGGGTGCCGGGTCGGCGTGACCAATTGGGCGGGTGTGGCCCATTGGGTAGGCGTGGCTGCGGTGGTAACGGCAGATTGGGTGGGACTAAAAAGTTCAATCAATCAATTCCAACTTGGCGAGAAGTTGAAATTGATTGATTGAACCTTCTTTTTTTTTGCACACAGTGGTAGAGGCCTAAATTGAAAAGGTTGTATAAAACCCATCTGAAGGCCTAGGACTGGGGCGATGGCACGCGTGCCCACAGAGAGGGCTCTGCGTGCCACCTGTGGCACGCATGCCATAGGTTCACCACCACGGACCTATACCATCTCAGACAGGTAATTGTCCAGTCTCTTTTTAAAAACTTCCAGTGATGGAGCGCCCACAACTTCTGAGGGTAAGCTGTTCCACTGGTTAATTGTCCTCACTGTCAGGAAGTTTCTCCTTAATTCCAGGTTGCTTCTCTCTTTGATCAGTTTCTCGTCCTTCCCTCTGGTGTTCTGGTGAACAACCTGACCCCCTCTTGTTTGTGGCAGCCCCTCAGATACTGGACTACTGCTATCATGTTAAATAAATAAAGTAAGTCTTGCTGTACTGGGGGCCCCTCTTGTTCATTTTGCTAATTTCTATCCTAAAGTCTTGCCCAGGTAGCACTGCAAATGATATATGACTTTGGACATGCATTTCCTCTCTTTTTGTTTGGCTTGGTTCAGAAACCAAAGAAGGTATACTTCTTTAACTCTGAACAAGGACTGGCACATAACTATTTTTCTGAACATCCAAGAATTTCATGTGATCATCTTTAATACTGACAAGTTATCTCATTCAAGGAAATGTAAAACCTGTCCATCTGCTTAGTGTTCCATCACCTTCATTACAGTATGCTGTAATGAAATATGAATGATTATGTTGTTTTTTAAGCAAGTCACCAATAGCAGATGGAAAATATGTCAGCCCATGAGCATTTATACAATACAATTGCATTTTTTGGCATGATGTGATATACTGAATCTCAGTAACATAGTTTTTCTGTTCACTTCCAGTAAACCAAATGGTTGTTAATTCAAAAAATTGATTTGTTAGTGTTGCATTCGGTATCACCTGCTCCAGCTTATACATATTTAAAGAGAGGAACATATCCTAGCAACAGGCAGGCTCGTCTGCATTATATAATTTGTATATGACAGTGTTCTTTGTTCTAAATAAAAATAAATGTTTGGATGAAATTGCCCATGCTGCTTTTCTAAGCCATAATTTCAGTGTATAAAAACACTTAATCATTAATCTCTTTTATCCTCCAATCAACCTTGTTCAAGACTCTCTGTGAAGGATGCCTGTCTCTGAACAGGGATTCCAGCTTGGGATTCTTAGATCTGAAACCCAGTCTCCTACAATGGGTGCTGAGGACACAAGCTGGGAGAACGGACAGTTTAGGCTGGGAGTGTCCAATCCACAGCCTGCAGGCTTCATGACGCCCTCGACAGCTAGTATTGAGGTCCCACAAGATCATAAACTTTTAACATTATTTTTACATACTATATATAAATTATGTTATATATTTTATATGTGGCCCATGACAATTCCTCTACACTCAATGCAGCCCAAGAAAGTCAAAAGGTTGGACATGCTTGGTTAGACAAATGTTATCAGATTTGTACTTAAAAATCTGGATGAGACAAGATGATAGCAACAGAGCTTTCTGTTTGACTTGATTATTATTGTGTGGTTAAATGGATAGTTGCAACCCCTGATATGATATCCCTATGCTGTGCGAGAATCAATTGCCCATAGAGTGAATGTAGATATATATGAAGGAAAAATTAATTTTCTGATATTTGCTGATGTTTATCTTTTGAAATATATACATAGCTATCATCTACATTTCTGGTTCTTAGAGTGAATGTCAAAGGAAAAGTTCTTGTATATCACTTTTGAAGAAAAACAAATTGAACCTTGAAAATTAAAGCTACTGTACTTTTTAAGCATAGGAATTAATTTTAAAGGAGTTGAAAGGAATAAAAGTATTATTCAGAAATTTCTAATGAGTCTAAAGGTTGAAGCAGAAGCCAACTGAAGATCAGAAGTAATATTTTATCTAAGTATTAACAGGTACAAATGTGAAAAGCAGAAGTTACAAATTGTAAGAGGAAATATCGAAACAACTATAGGAGATGGACTGTGGTAACAGAAAATTAGATGGTGAAAGATAGGATATGGACAAAGGGGCTTCCTGGAACATGGGAAGGACAGTGGTTTTAGGCGGTCCGTAAAGTTTATCGGATGATTAGGGAAGGGGCGTTGAGTGCGATAGGGGAGTGGGAATCTGCATCGGGGATAGGATATAAAAATGTGTCAAACAGCTCTGTAAGGTGTGGCTGAACTCCTGTGTGTGTTTCAGTCCAACAAGCCTTTGCAAACGCTTCTTTTGAAATAAAACTTTGTTGCTGGAATTCCAAGTGAGTTTGTTTTGTTTTGGATCTTGAGCCACGTTCCAAACAGAGTGATGAAACGAACATACATACCTATATAAAACAAGATACACCAAGAAACTAATAAATCAAATTCTTCCAGAAACTTACTGACTGATTTGAGCCAATCCTAGTTCAGGAAACCCCACAGAAAACAAAGTGGAGGGAAGAAGGAAATTCATGACCAAAATTCAATTATCAATAGATCATTTACAGAAGTTCAAAGTGTACTGAGCATACTAACAGATGATATTTAGTGTCCAGTTCATACTACATCATAAGAACATCCCTATTTTTCTCCATGTCAAACAACAAAGCCACTGGTAAGAAAATACAGTAGTTTTAGAATATACCCTCTCCCAAATTTTCTCAGAGTTAGTGGGACAGAAAATGGTGGAACTGCTTCTTGTCTTTGGAGGGTTGTAGGGGTCATTGAAAACATAATATTTTTCCATTTCCAGGGAATATATAAAAGGCAAAATAAGTGACATAGGTTTTTGCAAACCACATTTACGCTAAGCCTCACCTTGTGCCCCATCCAAAACAAACAAAAAAGTCAGCCTTCGCTTTTGGCCCCACCAACTCCGGCGGTGGATATTTCCAAATCACCAGTTATCTCCCTTTTACTACACAAAAGCTGGACTCAAAAGAGTCCTCAAGTTAAAAAAAAAAGGTCCTGTAGAGAGTAAAGGAAATGGCCTTGACAGAGATATGCAGGGAGGGGCCAATGCTTCAAGAACAGGGGCAGAAGCCCTCTGAAATAGGATTCAGAAGTGGCTCAGCCAGAGGCCTCCTAATTAACTATAAGAAAGAGGAGATGCAGCACAATCAGGCTTCCAAAATGCAGTTTATTATAGTCAGTGTCAATAAAAGTAGTTTTAGTCTTCCTGTGAAGTTGAAGTTGATTTCCTGGTCTACTAGTGGGGCTGACAGGTACCCATTCTATAATAGTTGGATGTGGTATATGAATCAACAGCAAATCCCTAGTGTGAATAATATTAGGACATGTCCAGCAATCTCTATAAACTCATACAGCATTATGATTTCAACTTGGTTCTAGCCCAGAAATAAATAATTTAAAGGATATGTTTCCATTGGAGTAAAAGCCTATGGAACCTCTTCCTCTACATTTCCTCTGCCTCTCCTAAATTTTAAATTACTTTTTAAAAACTAGATATTCAAGACTTTCACTATTTTCAAAGATATCTTTTAACTGGCAATAGCTCTGCACATAGTTCTAAGTTTATTTCTAGGGCACAGTAGGTATATTTTATTGTATATCTTCCTCCCAAATCCCCTGATAGGGATTAGCATTTTTTTTAGTTTTAATAACACATGAGAAAGAGTTGCTTTGTGCTTAAATTCAAATTCTCAGGGTAGAGTAGCTAGAGGGTCTTTTGTGAAATATGTTTTTAATTTATTCACTGTGGGCAACAGGTAAAGTAGAAGACATTAAATATATATGTCTGATACCAGGACTTGTCACCAGATGGGGCAGATGATTGTGATTACCATGTTAAAATCTCATTTCTTAGAAGGCGGCCAACATCTCTGAGAGGCCAAGAAACCATCTGTACGCTATCAGCCAAATTTTTTTTCCTTCAAGGGCAATTTTGAATACTGTCAATTTGCATGAATGATGCATTATAAAAATCTGCTTGGAGAGGTTCGTATATCTTATTTCTTATCTTGGAAATCAAATCATTTCTTTTAAACATTAGAATTGGATATTTTTAGGCAACCTTTGGGATATTGTCAGATGAAAAATGCACATGGCTCCCTTTTTTGTTTATAAATTTAGTTTGAAAGAATTAAAAGCACAAGAAATATACAAAATACATTTTTTCTTCCTAACGTGCCCAATGAACAGTTACAGGAATTCCCTCATTAAATTGGAGAAGCAAGAGAAGGGAATGGAGGAAAGGAATATGTAACAAGGAATAGAAAGGAGAAAATCTAAAATATTTTTAAAGAATGACAAATAAATAAACTAGAGTTGTTTGAGGATGTAACCAACTGGCTGATGTAGGGAGATACCTTAATTTTTATGACTGTTTTCCACTACCCACTATGTTAGTGTAGCTAATTGGCAATAATATGGCAATAAAAACAAAGAAATACGTAGGAAAAAAGAAGTTAGGGGGGAAAAAATCCCACAACCATTTCAAAGAACAAAACACCACACAAGGAGTTTATCAATCCTCTCTAGTGCAAGACGTAGAGGTAGTACCAGGTTTTACATAAGGCCAGGATGGGGAGCTATAGAAATCTCAAGGAGAATTCTGTTCCACAGAACATGGACCATAAGAGACAAGATCTATTTCCTAGGATCTATCAAGGGATATGGTTTGATCCATCAGACCTGGATGAAGTGGATAATCCTGATCCCCTCCAGCTGGGCTTTAGACTAAGGTGTGGATCCAAACTATACTAGTTATATGGACTTTTCCTTTGAAGCAGAGAATGTGGGGAGGTAGTAAACTCCTCTTTTCCTCAACCACGGTACAGCAATGTCTTCCCCTTGTTTTAAAAGAATCAAAACATTTCTTTCTGCAGCAGAGGGAAGGGCTGGGATAATCCAGTTCTGTACATAACCAAGATCCATGTATGGCCACATGACTCCTCAATAGGATGAGTTTGAAGTATGCTGTCTGGTCTACAATCTACCATACAACACCAGGGAAATCCTAAGCAGAGCTGTCCTTGGTCATTCTTAGTCATTCAAAACTGATGGGGTTTAAGCTAGCTACTAGCCTTTGAAGGATACATGGGTGAGCCTATGTGTTTTGAATGGTTGAATGAAACTGAGAGTTAAGATGATCTCCTAGGGTGTATGAGTCTAGAAAAATTTTGTGTGGCTGAATGGAAAGGTTGCATTAGGAATGCAGTTGTTTTTAACTATTGTACATTTAAGTATTGTGCACATACTTGTATGCATTGCTCTATTTCTATATTATTATAAAAGTGATACTTAAAACTTTGAACTGTTTCTGAAGTACTTCTTGACTTTTCCTAGTTCCTAGCAAATGCCGGAGAGACTAATGTTGCTACTGCTATACAGGATTGGTATAAAGTTTATCTTTTCACTTATTCTCCTCTTTCTGACCAACCTCTAGAGACAAACAAATTGAAATAGCAACTTAGTTTCAAGACTTTCTATCTACCTGGAACTGGCAACTCACTTGAGGAGCAATTAACACTGATGTTGGCTTGTAAATAGGAAATGTAAAACAGTCCTGTGAGATAGCAAACCCAAATCCCCAAGCCAAATGGCGGCGCCTGGAATGGCTGCGGCTGCATTGGCTCTTGAAGGCGAATAGTTTTGGGAGGGATAGTAAGGACTATAGGCCACATGATCAGGAAGATTTTAATGTGTTTGAGCAACATGGTGGAACTAAGGTAACATACGACATACGACCAACAATCTTTGCTGGCCTGGCGAGTTTCTAGTTGTTTTGGAACTGTTGGTGAGACCGTTAAAAGTTGTTGGTGCTGTTTGAATTTGTTCTACCAGCAGCAAGATCTGACTGCTGGCCCAGTGATGGATTGTATTGCAAATCAGAGCTGTTTCCAGAGGAGGCAGAGGAGGAGAGGACCTGGAGCTTATGGAGCAAAGGCACTGGATGAGGCTGTCGGCAGGCCCAGAGGAAGAGAGAGAGGCTTTTGGAGGAGTTGGTGGCGGTGGCAGCGTGCTCCAGGGGCGAAAAGAAGCAAGGCCTCTTTAAGGAAAAGGTGGAAGAGTCAGGATCAAAAAAAGGAAAGAAGGTGAGGTTGTCAGAATACAAGCGAATTTGAGGGCTAATCCACATGGAGCCCCATTTCCATCTGTCCTGATTGCCATCGTTCACTCCCTAGAGACTAACATGGACAATGTGAAATTTGAGTGGGCCACAAACAAGGAGTATACTGTATATTAGAGGTGGTTACCCTTTGAGAGCTGTATGCAACGAAATTTCATTTTGATGTATGCCGATTGGTGTACATTCAAAGTGAGAATAAAGTTATCATCAAATACTCTTTACAGCCAATGTTATAATATCATAAAGATACTGAAGGTGAAAGCCTACTTAAAGTTCATGGTTCAACTAGACAATTTTTTTCTTCATAATTTGGGTGATGTATTGCTAATGTAAAAAGGCTGTTCTGTTGTGCTCCAATTTATTGGAACTAGTACAAAGAGAAAAGGGAAGCTAAGACTGAACTCTAACATTCTAAGTAGTTTCCAGATGATTTCCATTATTAGGTAATAATAATTTGGCAACTTTCCTGTTTTAACTAAATTTTTAATTTCCAAAGTAGTTAGTGGTGACCATAAAACTTTGTGTATTTTCTTTCATGAAACATGGAATACAAAAAGCCTCTACTTAAATACATAGTTTACAAGAGTAACATCTATTGTCTTTGGTATTGCCTTTTGCTTCCTCAGAAAGCCAATACAAAGACATGAGGGCTTAAAACATAATTTTAAAAAAAAGTGAGATTGTATTAAAAGCTCTTAATTGCTCTAGGGAATTATGTGCTCATCCGGTTTTGACAAGAACACACTAAATGTAGCAGCTATTTCCAATGGAACAAAAGCTTGGTTACAAAGTAATCTATGAGTAATTAGCAGGTTCATGTCAAAAATTGTCCCTAATGCAATTCTTTGGCAGGGACAATGAAAGTTATCTTTATACATGTATTAAAAATGGAGTTGCTTTTGTCTCGCAAGTGAACTACAGACTCCTATGGCATTGTAAGGTGAACGTGGCTCTTTTGTAACCCATTAGAAAATGACCTCTGAAGCTTAGATGGAACTGAATATTCACATTCATTAAGGTATCTTTTTTGATTATTTATTCCTCCTAAGGAAGTGCAGAGAAAATAATGATAGTTGCCATTTTGGTGCCTTTGTGAATGTGTACACACACACACACAGAGAGAGAGAGAGAGAGAGAGAGAGAGAGACTAACTAACCCTTGATTCAGTTTATGGACGTTATGCATATAGTTTATTGGCAATCTGCAACTTTCCAGAGGTGTTGAGATTCAAACTTCCACAGTTCCCAGTCAACATGATATACAGGGTAGTAATCCTGGCAATTACAGTTCCAATATAGTGAGTGCCACTAGGTTTGGGAAATATTTTCCCCATGGGTTGCAAACTGAATCTCAACCAAAACTGGCCCTTTTTAGCTTATGTCTAAATGTGCCAAACTTTATTTCAGATCTTTTGTATGGTGCCAGATTTCAGCTCTCACCATTTTTGGCTACTCTGTTGTGTCCTGGGATAGGGATTGAAAAGGCCAGTCCTACACTTTCTCAAGGCAAAGGGATCTTTTCTTCCAAACAGCTGAATTATTGATTTCTTTATAAATAATCTTCAACTTGCAACCATTTGTTTAGCAACCTTTCAAACTTACAATGGCATTGAAAAACATTGACTTATGCCCGTTGCAGCATTGCTATGATCATGTGATCAAAATTTGGACACTTGGCCACTGGCATGCATTTATGTCGGTTTCAGTACCCTCTGACCTTCTGACAAGCAAAGTCAATGGGGAAGCCAGATTCACTTAACAACCTTGTTACTAACTTAACAACTGCACTGATTCACTTAACCACTAGGGCAAGAAAGGTTGTAAAAAGGGGCAAAACTCATTTAATAAGAGTCTTGCTTAGCAACAGAAATTTTGGGCTCAATTATGTCATAACTTGAGGACTACCTGTATTTGTAAAAAAAGATAGTCCCAATCTATCATAACTGCTGGTTTACAAAAAAGAACAAATGAAAATTCAAAGGCCTAAGAAAAGGTGTAATAGATCTCTCAGTTCCTACAAACTACTGCAGCCATCAACATTCAGCTAGCTCTCTGTGACGACCATGCCATGTTTTCTGTAGCTGTTTCTTTACCTGAATGCTAAATTGTTTTGTTCCATTTGTGAAATCAAAATGGGGAGTAGGGGAAGAAAGAGGGTTGGCAGCCTATCGGGGCAAAGCAATAGGCTTTATATAAGCAGGAAACCCATATTGTGAAAATCACACTACAGTATTTGATGCATACGATAATAGTTTCATTCACAATAGTTTGCATATTCAGATGTATTTGAATGAACCAGATGCCAAGACACTTTTAGGCATCTGGGACTTCCTTCATTGATTGTACAATTTGTGTGATGCTACAACTGGCAGCTAATGAGATCCCTAAGGCCGCTTAAGATTTTTTAAAAAATATCTACAAACATCTGCATAACATTATAGTGAGAAATTAGTATTCAGGTATACTGGACCTTGAATTTCTGCTTCTGGGAGGAATTTTCAGAAGTTAGCCCTTCTCCCTCCCATTTTTTCACAGGGGGGTGGGGAGCAATTTGTACCTCCACCTGGAAAATGGTATCTCCCTATAATAGTTATTTTTTTTGCAGGATGAAGTGACTGGAAAATGTCTCACTTCTATATTTATATTACCTTTGTGTTTTGAGATTCAGTTTCCTTGTTATTACTATGAAATATATGTGTTTTTTCCACAAAAACCATTAAATGGAAATGCTAAGGATTCTGGGAGTTACTGTTCTAATACAGCTGGAGGGCATAAAATTGGGGAAAATTGATCTTACATGGCAGTAGCTGAATCAAAATGTTTTTGCATAGCAAATATTCACGGCCCTGACTGATTCTAGATTTTCCTTTACGTACTTTGGGTCCTGGAAGGCAGCTGCATTGGAGATATGCTATTTGGATGTGATAAAATAAGTACAGGTAGTCCTCAACTTACAACAGTTCATTTAGTGACTGTTCAAGGTTACAATGGCACTGAATAAAATGACTTACAATCATTTTTCACAGTTACAACCTTTGCAGCATCTCCATGGTCATGTGATCAAAATTCAGATGCTTGGCAACTGGTTGCAGTGTCCCAGGGTCATGCGATCACTTTTTGTGACCGTCTCACAACTAAAATCAATGGGGAAGCCAGATTCACTTAACAACCAGGTTACTAACTTAACAACTTCAGTGATCACTTAACTGTGGTAAGAAATGTTGTAAAATGGGACAGAACTCACTTAACAAATGTCTCACTTAACAAGAGAAATGTTGGGCTCAATTATGGTCGTAAGTTGAGGACTACCTATTCATACAGCTAAAAAAAATAAGAATAATATATTGGCAAAAAAGGGTTGATAGATATTTTTTTCTGGGGCCGTTTCAAACATTTATTTTTATTTTATTTTATTTTATCAGATTTTGAAATTGTCCATCTCCCTCACAGAGGGACTCTGGGTGGTGGGTGGTGTATGAATAAAATTTTAAAACCTGGAAACAGTACATAAAATTTAAAGAGGCAAGGATGATTAAAATGTTAAAAGTTAATTAAAAGGTGGGGAGAGAATATGCTCATGGTAGGAGGAAAGGTTCCTTTGAATGTCCAAAGAA
Organism: Vipera berus; assembly: GCF_964194415.1. Lineage (NCBI taxonomy): Eukaryota > Metazoa > Chordata > Lepidosauria > Squamata > Viperidae > Vipera > Vipera berus. The sequence continues at coordinate 218,466,140 of NC_138202.1, read as the reverse complement.
GTCAGATTTTGGAGAGGAACAGCTATTTCTTCTCTTCCCTTGGTTCTCTATCAAAATCCTAAAACTTTACAGAAATGTTGCTTTCCCCAGTCCAGCTACTGAAGCCAATATGGGGAGGATGCCTGTGTTTAGTGTCAGTCCCTTGTGAACCAGAGTGTTTTACGTTGCCAAGGCAACATGAGACTCAGTGATGAGGGACAAATTTTTCAGGAATTTTTGTGCTACCGCCATCATGTGAAAATGGGACCTGAGGGAGAAGGCTAACCAAATATTGTGGCACTGAGCTGCCATAATGGCTTGGAGTCGGCCATCATCAGAGGAGGTATTCACAGAGCCTATTTGCATGGGCTGTGTCTGCAAGAAAACAATTAAGGTTTCTATCACATTATGGGGAGAATTCATCTTCAGTGATGCAGTTTTTGCCTTGGTTGCAAAATTGAGCGCTCTTTAGCAAGGGACTGATTCTGCAGAGGTGGGAAGCCAGTGGTACCCATTGCAACAAGTTGCCCTGACCTCAGTTCTCTGAAACCCAAGGAGTGTGGCTGCCGAACATCACCCCTGCTTTTTTCATTGTTTTCTTTAAAAAGGAAATACCAAATAACACAGCCTCTAAGCTGCATAAACCTCTAGACTTCTAATTTTTTTAAAGAGACATTTATTCATTTATTTAAATAATTTATATGGCTGCCCATCTCCCAGAAGTGATTCTGAATGGCATATTTTGGCCCTCCTCCTCTGATGCCAGCCCCACCTCAGTGCCACACTCTGAATGTTTCATCCTTAAATAAATGAGAAAAACAAATAAAATCTCCACAATCCTATAGGAAGTCTGCATGAAGGTATAACTATCTGTATGTGAGGAAAACTGTAATTCACCCGGTGCAGTAGACATTTCTGCAGCCCTTCTCTGCAGAGGCTTATTTGGTATTATTGGGTCAGTGTTATTTACTACCATCTCCTTTGGGGACAGTAAAATGGAGGCAGAAAGAGCTAACTACACCACCCTCCAATACCTCGGAGGAAAAACAGACGCTAAAAGGGTGATGAACCAAGGATCAAAGTAGCAGAGATCAGTGTTACAGCTCTCTAATCTATTTTTTCAATCGCTATGAAGGGTCATTTCTCTTCAGCTTTTTCTACCTGAGGATAGGCTCTGGGGAGGGGTCTCCAAGGGACCCAATGCTTTTATCAAAATGACAGAATATTAGGACTCTAAGTATATTATATAAATATCACTCTACTTTCCCTTCATTCCACCTGTTTAGGCAGTTGAGGTGACAGGGAAGTGTCTCAAATTTATGGCATTTGAACTGATTTCCATTTACAATCAACACTTTTGAAACAAAACTATAGTAACAACAAAAAATAAATTAAGCCTGTGCACACTTACCTGGAAATTTAGTTCATAAAACAAAATAAATTCAGGGGGCTTACTTCTGAGGAGTTAACATGCTACAACTGTCAGAATTCTCAGCCAATTTTTGAGCTGTTGTCATGCAGTTTCTATAATGTGATAAGAGTCTGGCTATTGTATATTAGCTTCCCAGCTATCATGATCAAAATCACAATGCAGCATAATACCACATTTGAAGAGGCTACGTTAAATTAACCATCAATTTGCTTTACTTCATCTCAATAAATTTTCCTTCTAAAGTAGATTCTGTTTACATATTGCACAGACTTTTATTATAAATTAAAAATAAAGCTCAGGAAATAAATAGAAAAGTGAAATTTTGGTACTAGCTAGCCAGGATTTTATTAGCTCAGGGTAAATAACAAAAGACATTGCTATTCTGGAGGACTAGACCATGTCCAATGTTTGATGCTTCCCATAAATTTAACAGGAAAACTTAGCCTGTGTTATGATATTCTCACAGTTTAGGCTATGGTAACTTGTATCAAAACTTGCATTTCCCATTATTATGTTCTACTTTTGCTGAAGGGAAGACAGTAAATCCTTGTATCTTGATTCCATTAAATCCTCCATATCTAAAGCAGCGCCTACATATTCTCAAGGATTGGCAATGCAATCATCACATTTTCCTTCTCTTTTTTTTATCAGATTTGCTGCTGAGTGGAGCAACCAAGTATTAACGGCAGCTGCCCAAGAGAATAGCTACACAAGGTGTTATAGGCAGTTCTTCACCTTGTCACACCAGGCTCATCAGGTATTTGTGCTAAAGACTGACAACCAAAACAGACAAGGATGGAAGATATAGTTGCAAATACAGTTCCTCTCTCTCAGTCCAACCCACCTCATAGGGTTCTTGTGGGGAAAATAAGAGGAGAGAGGAGTATTAAGCTGAACATTGGCTGCAGATTTTGAGAGTTGTAGTCCCAAGAGCTCTGAAAGTATTAGGCTGGAGAAGGCTGATTTAAAATGTTGTAGTAGATTTTTTTGCCATCTAGTGGGACTTTGGAAGTGTTTCTTTTCTGTGGCTGTTCCTACCTCATGGAGTATCCTCCCACTGATGATTTAAAAAGCCCCCAGCCTTCTATTCTTTTGGAAGAGTGTTAAATCCCAGTTAGGAGAGGGCTGTAAGGGTTAGATAATATGGAAGGAGGGCAACTGATCCTGCTGCGGGGCATCCCAATGGGACAATTACGGCACAGGGTTTTTGTTTTACTATTGTTTTGCTTTCACTGTTTTATGATTATGTTTTATTATTGTTATGAACTGTTCAAAGTTGTTTAAGATGGGCAGTGATATGAACCTTTCTTGAAAAAATAAAATTAAAATAATTATCTAAATAAAAGCTTCTAACTTCAGATTTTTCTCTGCACTTAAATCTTCCCATCAGTCTATTGGCAGAGTTTTCATATAACTCTCAATTCCAGAATATTTTCTAATGATGGGAAAACATTCTTTTAATACTGGTTTTGGCAAGTTGACAAAAACTGACTCTAAAGATAATTCACCGATACTACTGTGCTCTTATAAAATTGCATTGTATTAATTAAAGTATATCTAGATTATGTTAGAAGAATTATAATCACATTAGTATACATTAGCATCTCTGGTGGCAATTCTCCTTTTTGTTGTTTGTTCTGGGAAATTGGAAAGATTAAACAACAGGTTTTTTTTTAAATAACTGATGCCAGTGTAGCTTTAGAATCAATTTTCCCCAAGACATATAAGAAATTAATTTTGCCTGTTTAAATATAACAAATGCTGAAAAACCAAAGTACATCTTTGTTTGGCTCAATTGTATTTAAATGTGTGTTAAAATATTTTTCAGTGAGTGTTAGCAGCAGAGATTATTGCTGAATCTTCTAAATAAAGAAAAAATAATAATACCATGAGTAGAATTACCAGAACATTGTGTATGTCACTTGCAGAAGACTTTTCATACAGTAGATCAGGGGTCTTCAAACTTGGCCCTTTTAGGACTTGTGGACTTCAACTCCCAGAATTCCTCAGCCAGCATGCCTAGCTGACGAATTCTGGGAGTTGAAGTCCACAAGTCATAAAAGGGCCAAGTTTGAAGACCCCTGCAGTAGATGATGTTAGGCTGGAATTTCAGATGAGGGAAACACCAATTGTGGCTTATAAAATGTTGCACGTGTTAAAGCTGCATGGATTATAAGGCAGCATGGTTTTGTTCCAAGGGTATGCCAAGGATTTAGGTAGAGGCAGCAAGATTTATGTTGGCAGTTTTTCTACCATTGCAATCCTCACTGAAAGGCTACCAAAAATGGTGGGGATGATAGCTTTTTTGTGCCTGTATCAAAGAGGCATTTTCTATACTCTGATCTCAATTTTATTATATCACTTTTACCTCTTAATGAGCATGACAATGAACCAGGAGAGAACATTATTTTTATAACATGCTTGCAAGGTTAATTGGAAAACTGAGCGGAACTGTAGAGAATGTCTAGGGAAGGCAGAAGAAGGCGGTGGAGTGGGCAATAAAGGAGCAGAGAGTGAGGAAGAGGGAGGAGAATAGACTGCTGAATAGATGCATGCAGGTGTTCATTTATAATAGAAAGGGTTACAGATGCATACAGTGATAAAGCAAGTTCATATCCCCAGGATGACTAAATACAGTTTCACACAAATTAGCTTTAAGCTATCCAATTCAGTGATAATGGAAAGAAAGAGAATACCAAAGATATTGTCAGTATTGTCTCATGGAAAATAATACCACGACCTGGCCATCGAAACTGCGCAATTATGGATGAAACGTGTAACAGTGATGCCCATTGTCATCGGGGCACTGGGAACTATGTCCAAAAACTATGCAAAATACATCAAGAAATTGCAGCTTCCTGCAATAGCTCCAGCAAAGATACAAAAAACTGCGCTACTCTGAACATCTTACATTTTAAGGAGATACCTTGTTGATACCTAGGATGCTGGGAGCAACCCATGTCAACCATTAGTGCCAGTCAGTTTGAGTGTTCAGTTGACTGAGTTTCATGTTTTATGAATAAAAGTTTAATAATAATAATAATAATAATAATAATAATAATAATAATAATAATAATAATAATACATTGCAAAAGGCGGCCTTACTAGGAACTGCTTCCATCCTGCGACAATATCTGTAATACCATCAAACATCCATATCTGCCTATCCCAGGTCCTTGGTAAGGACTCGATAGGTAGACAAAAAATGCCAAATCCAGTCTGAACATCTGGCTGACTGTGCAATGAATAATAATAATAATAATAATAATAATAATAATAATAATAATAATAATAATAATAATAGTAGTAGTAGTAGTAGTAGTAGTTGGAAGGGACCTTGGAGGTCATCTAGTCCAACCCCTTGCTTAGACAGGAAGCCCTATACCATTTCGGACAAATGGCTCTTCCAGTCTCTTCTTAAAAACTTCCAGTGTTGGAGCATTCACCGCTTCTGGAGGCAGGTTATTCCACTGGTTAATTGTTCTAAACTGTCAGGAAGTTTCTCCTTAGTTCTAGGTTGCTTCTTTCCTTGACTAGTTTCCATCCGTTGCTTCTTGTCCTGCCTTCAGGCGCTTTGGAGAATAGCTTGACTCCCTCTTCTTTGTGGCAGCCCCTGAGATATTGGAACACTGCTATCATGTCCCCCCTCACCCTTCTCTTCATTAAAGTAGACATACCCAATTCCAGCAACTGTTCCTTATATGTTTTAGCCTCCAGTCCCCTACATCTTACAATATAGTTGTTTTTATTTAGTTTGAGCTTTCTCGCAGTTGAAAACCTTCTTTTTTCCATAAGTGAGTGTGAATCCAAAGTCTCAGAAAATCTTTCAATTTCACATGGTCTTTTCTCTTTTTTTAGCATATAGGTTACTCGGTATATAACTTGACAAATGTTATTACACAGGTTCTCTTTGCACAGAAACAAACCAGAACATAAGACCTCTGTGAGTGATGGTGATGGCAGTCTCTAGCTCACTTTTCAGAATCCTTCAAGATTGCGGCTCTGAACTTCAGAGTCATATCACTGGGTTTGTTTGTTTTTTGTAATAATAATTTTTGGAGGTAATTCCCCATATAAATAAAATCATAAACCATCTTTGAAACTGTTTTCCCTAATTTTCCCTCCACAGCCCAAGTGAGTTTTAATAGGCACGGGAATTACATTATCAGGATTAGTTTTTCTTCCTTTAATTTTTCCTAAATTTACTGCCAGTCTCTTCTCCTTATGTTCTTATTTGACAAGCTATATTGTTTATTTTCCAAAGAAAGAGAAAAGTTGATTGCCTTGACCCCCTTTGTTGTACTGACACTTTATTCCTTGAACTGAGATGCTCCCTCATTGATGGTTTCCCCTGAGTTCAGAGAGCTGAGGTTTCAGGTTGACTACTATTTCAGCTTCTGCAACATAAGATTTTTTTGGTGGATTATTGAATTGTATAATGTCAGAGAAAGCGACATTAATAGTCTTAATTGTGGAGTATTGCCAACACAGAGACTGCACCAGGCATACTTGAAAGTATAACATGTTGACCTCATTGAATGAGCCAGCATCCTATTAGCTCTTAAACATTATATTTGGGGATCAAATTTCTAGTTTATGAGCTAGTTTGGATTGATTTTATGAGTATCAAGCAAGTTGCTGTGATTGTGAATGCATTGCTGCTGAAAATTTATTTTTCCCCCTCTTAAAAATCTGCTAAACAATTGGCACTAACATATTCTTATGGATTTATTTGGATGAGTGATTATTATCTCCTTAAATAACCTGGACTTTAGTGGAAGCAGGATATATGTTCATTGATTAAAGGTATTAGGTAATCTTGATATGTATATCTTAGTGTGTGTGTGTGTGTGCGCGCGACATGGCTTGTATAGAATATCGTATGTGTCTGTTTTACTTGGCAATTGAAGGTTTGTAATAGGCATTATTGGATATAAAAGCATAAAAATGTTTCTATTTTTATTAGTTAAAATATTGTGTCTTCTTGGAAATCTGAATTTTCTAATCAAGGACATATTTTTTGTCTTCTCAGTTTGCTGTGTGCACATAATCTGACATGGAATTAAATACCTGTTAATATTTCTAAATGTTCTTAAGCACCAAAACTATTTTCAACCATCTGCATCCAGATCTATGGGGACTATGGAAAACATAATCTAACAACTGGAAAATACAAGATTGAAGAAGGCTATACTAAAGGAACAGATACCCACTGCACACTCCAGCTCAATATAGTCATGCTAAATATTTATATTTGGTAAAATGAACATTGATTCATTAAAATAATGTAGACTTTCTACTACATGAGTAAAAGCCAATTTTTATATATAAAATGGACACATATTGTATTTTAATCCAAGTTTTAACCTCAGATGTAGATTATTTTCTTTGGAATAAAACTCCTTTTCTACGGACCACCTGCAATATACCCAGAATTCTTCATTTTTCAATAAATTCCAAAGTCTGGGTATTTAATTTAACAATACCTATTCAGATATTATGTAGCCTATTCCATACCCTCTTCAGATATTTTGTTTTGCCTCTCCCTTGCTACTCCTTCAGTGCTATCATTCCTGTCTTGCTGTTTTTAATGTTTACAGTCACTCTTCCTATCACTGTTTTCTTTGTATACCAAATATTTTCATTGGTCTAGTAAAGATGCTCTGTACTTTTGATATATCTGGTATGTCTTTATCTCAGCTGCACCCGAGTGAAAAAATTGATGAGACGCACCTGATTACCAATGACTTCTTGCTCTTGCTCTTATTTGGTGGAATATTTGAATTTACAATTGTAACATGGCCTTAGTTTTCCAACATATTGGATTCCGATAATAACAATTATGTCTCAGTGCGGGGCTGAGAGTCAGGGTTTGGTCATTCTATTAAAGATTATGTTAAGGCACAGCAATAAGAAAGCATTTTATTTTCGATGAGTTTTGAGTGGTATTAAAGTGGCTTCATAGCTGAGCAGAGAATCGAACAGAATCTGCAGACTGATTGCTAAACATAGATGAATTCTAGCTTTCCGAATCTTGTTCCAAAGCTGAGTTGGGCACTGCTGAAATTGGTATCCTCAGAGCAATCATAGCCTTAGTAAAACACTTTTGACAAAATGCTGGGCCTGTGATTAGACAATAAAAAGCAGGGGGTGGGGGGGGAAACTACTCGTATCTCTAAAAAAGATTTGATGGAAGCTTTGAAATAATCCAACCTATGGGACACTTTATGGAGTGTTGTGCAGAGAATTAAAAATAAGAATTAAAAGTTTGTTCTTCTTTGGAACTGCTGAAATGTTCGGTCACCCCCTAGAACAGAAAGGACAGCATAACAGCATAAATAAGAAGGGGAGCAGAAAGAGGAGAGAACATCATAAATGACTGTGGCCATCTTTATTTTTCCATCATCGAATTACAAGTTTCCTGTGATATCAGGAGCCCTTCTATTTGCACGACTCCTCCTTCCCACACAAAGGAATTGGTGAATTTCAAATATATGTCAGTTAAGATTATTATGGGATCATCACAGCAACAAAAATTAATAATTATTGTCTTCCATTTCCAATAAATTGTCATTGCCACTGTCAGGTAGGAATTTTCTCTTTATAGATTCCAGGGTAGAGTATAAAGTTACAGTCGTTTGTCTGCTCTTTCATTATAAGCTAGATAGATGAACAAAAATAGCAGGCTGATGGAAACAAGTGGTTAATTAAGCGATAGTTGGGAATTTCTCTCTGCTTGATTGAGATTCTCATCAGAGCTTGCAGAAAGCAAATAGCCTCCAGCTGTTGAGGAAGCAGAGTGTGAAGGAACAAAGAACTGTCAATTTACTGAAGAAATCTTGAAAGGGCAAGACTTCTCATGTGAAATCCTATCTGGAATAGTGTATCTGTTACAGTGACTTAAGTCTGTGATTTATATAAATATTTGCACTACGTCTAAAACCTTGGATTAGCAGTCTTTAGATGCAGTGAACAAATGTTTGTTTCGATTTCACCCTTATTTAACAGATGAATGACTCTTAAATCAAGGGTATCTCTGTTAGACTGTGGTTTTGCTGAAAATGAAATCACATGATATATACATAATTATGCAAATAGTATAAATTTGGATTTAGCAGATATTCAGCTTGAATAGACACTCACTTCCCAAATGGTCCATTAATCTGGATTTTTACTGTATTATAAATCATCATTAAAAGGGTGATGCAGGACTAGTCTTAGACTGACAATTGTATTATGGCATACATTTTCATGGAAGACACCCTTTATGCATGAACCATATCCCCAAAGGGCTTTATACGATTCCCATTTCAATTAACAAACAATTTCAAAAGTGTTGAGGTCTCATTAGTTCATACATTAGATTGGAAAACCCCCAGTTCCAACCACAGTTGTAAATAGTGAAGCCGACTGTGGGTGACTTTGGGTTAGCCACTCTCTTTCAGCCCCGCCCACCCCACAGGGTTGTTGTTGTGAGGAAAACAGGAGGGAAGAGAATTAGGTAGTCACCTCCTTGAGTTATTTATAAGAACAATTGTTTAAAAGAAAGTTGTTTTGATTTAAGCCCCTGATGACAAAACTGGACCTCTTCACCTCACTTATTGAGAGAAACAGAGAATGAAGAACAACATCCTAATACAATATTACATAGGTTGTAGCACTTGCTTGGTTAAATTACATATCCTGGAGGTGTTGAAATTAGACATCAAAGCAAAATAGCTGTAATGCACTCATGGTAATGTCTATTTTTTCCAGAATTCAAACTTCTTCTGACCATAAATCACAAACATTTTCCCCTGTTGTATAACTCTTTCCCTCACTCCAGTCAGAGCTGTATTCAGCAGCGTAAATGGAGATGAATATCAGATGCATTTAAGTATTGATGGCTGTGCTGATATTCCTTCAGCGCACATAAAGCATAAAGAGATTAAAACAATCTACTGAGTCTAGTATCTCTTTATCTTTATTCTCTTTTTTTCTTTGTTTCCCATCATCAGACAGATAAAAGCAGCATTCAACCAAGGCAATTTGAACAGAACGCATTACCTAGCAAGAGAAAGTAATATCTATAATCCTCTCTGGATAACTTGAAATCCTGGTTCAATGACCTTCTACAACAGGGGTGTCAAACTGCCGGCCTGTGGGCTGGATGCATCATGCTGAAACCGCGCCCACCCCATTGCCGGCAATGGGAAAAAAAGTCACGATACATCATGACATGTCACGTCACGTTGCGAATTTGACACCCCTGTTCTACAAGATGCCTCTTTGCAAAGAGTTTTTTTTAACTTGAACTTGGTACACTCAACACTGAAAGGCACAGATCATTGATTGCTATCTAACAACAAGGGAATAAAAAAAGTTACAGGAGGGGAAGGAAGGAGAGCAAAGAGAACATCAGCATTTGTTGTTGCCAATATCTTCAAACAATTGTTCGTACACATACAGTTGTGGGCTGCAAGTAATTTACAGACAGTCCTCAACTTACAACCATTCTTTTAGTGACCGTTCAAACTGAAACGGCCCTGAAAAAAGTGACCTATGACCGTTTGCCACACTTATGACTGTTGCAGCCTCCCCATGGTCACATGATCAAAATTCAGATGCTTGGCAACTGCTTCATATTTAGGAAGATTTCAGTTTCCTGGGGGTCATGTGATCACTTTTTGTGACCATCTGACAAGCAAAGTCAATGGGAAAGCCAGATTCATTTTACAGATATGTTAGTAACTTAACAACTGCACTGATTCACTTAACAACGGTGGCAAGCAAGGTGTTAAAATGGAGCAAATTTTCCTTAACAACTGTCTTGCTTAGCAGTGGAAATTTTGGGCTCAGTTGTGGCCATATGTTGAGCACTACCTGGAGTTGATTACAGAAGGAAATTAAAACAAACAAAACTCGGGAAATTCAAGAGTAATTATTTTATGTGACACTTTCTTGATGTGTAAAGAATTGTTGCTGAGATTTACTCTGTATCTGAACAGTGAGAATTTTATGGGGAGAAACTCATTTTCCCTGGCAATACATCTTGACTTATTGCATTATTGTGATACAAGATTTATTTACTCATCTACACAGACCGAACTCACCTCCGCTTGACTGGTGAAAATGAAGAAAAATGAATGATCTCTGCGGTATCATCCTGGCTATCTTCTGTTATTTTGTCGGGTCTTTAGACACATCGCCACAGGAAGCTGAGAGATTTAAGTCATGGAAATATTCAACTCCAAAATTCACAAGCTGGATGTTTCCCAGAGCTCTGACAAAGGCTTGCTTGTGAGGTTTTCAACTTTTCCCTCAGGAAACAATACAAACCCCTTCACAATTACTGATGAGGCTGAGCAGTGGTTGCCCTTTGTGCTCTCCAAACGGCAGGCCACCTTCTCCCTTCATCTGACCATGATGGGGTCTTCTCTATGAACCAAAGCTCAAAACAAGACATAACTCACTCACTCATCGCCACACAAGCAGCCCAACCGGCTTCCCTGTGGAAATTATCCATTGGATGACAAGTGCTCTGATGACATAGGAGTGCGGAAGAGAAGAAAATAAGAGGCGGATTGAGATGCAGAGACAACGGCCCTCAATTTACCTCTCGTGAATTTCAGATCTTCGCGAAGAACAATTGTATTAGGCATGCAATGTCGGCCCCCTTCCATCCATCGTCCAACGGCCTTGCTGAGGTTATGGTGAGGGCCACCAAAGATGCCCTCCGAAGGATCATCACGGGAGACTGGCACCGTCGCCTGGCACAATTCCTCCTGGCTCACCACGCTACACCCTGCTCCTCCACCGGAAAAACTCCTGCTGAACTACGATGGGGCCGCCGATTGGTGACAAGGCTGGACAGACTTCACCCCGACAGACCAGCAGCTGAAATGGTCACCAACACCCATCCAAGGACATTCTCCCCGGGACAAAATGTCTGGACTAGGGACTATGGGGGAAGGGACAAATGGATCCAGGGAGTCATCCTGGACCAAACAGGGCCCTTATCCTACACGGTAGACACTGGGAAGGGACCCGTACATCGCAGACACGCAGACCAGCTCCGGCCCAGGTCACCCCCAAACACTCCCCTGCGCCCACCTTCTGAGGAGCCCAAACCATTTAGCAACATCACCCCTAGCGAACCACAATCACCCCAGGACATACAAACCCCGCCCTTGCCTCCCCAGGAAGTAACTCCAACGGTGCCACACTCAGAAGAGGAGGGGCCCCTCCTCCGCCGTTCCAGCAGGACCAGACGGCCCCCCGCCTACCTCGCAGACTTTGAATGGACTGGGAACATGCCAACGCAAAAGAGTCCCGTTGAAAATGTTTGTTCAAAAAGTTTAGTTAAAAACATTGTTAAAGATCTCATTTCAGGGGGGGGAGAAAGGGGTGTTACATACCAATCCCCCGGGTGCCTTCGATCCTAACGGGGAAACCCTAACCCGGCAGCTGTTGACAGTTGACAGCTGTCAAAAGGCTGCCGGAAGAAGTCACGCATGCGCACAAGCCAACAGGCAGCCATTGACAGTGACAGCTGTCAAAAGGGCTACCAGGAGCATTCACGCATGCGCCAAGACCGATCCAGCTGACAGCCACCGAAGCTGTCAGAACGCCGGTTCCCAAACAGGTCCACCAGCCAGCTGGCCGGTCAGCTGGTGGATTCCCCAAGCAGCCAAGCAAGCACAGCCCCCAGGAGCTGTCAGACTGCCGGAAGGCTATTGGCTGCCGCCCTAGCGGCGGGAAAGCACGGTTCCCTGATTGGTTGTTATGTTTGACAGTTCTCTATATAAAGCCGGTTTCATGCGCCTGTCAGCTGTCCAGAGCTGAAGCTAAATAAACGCCTGAAACCCTGCCTGCCGCCTCCCTCTCGTCTTTCGTGGAACAATTCAAAGGCTACATTCATATCAGGTCTCACGCTAGATGACCTTGGCATTATTACAGTCAATTTTGTGTAAAAGGGATGGTGAGATGATGTAATGAAAGGGACGCAGAATGATAGCTTTTTCTGTGATCTCTTGAACCTCCCCCATTCTTTTCACTTTTTTCCCCACGCGGTTTCCTTCTAGAATGATGTAGATTACTCTTGTGTCTTGTCATGGGATACTGCTGTCATAGGAGATGTCTTCGGGCGAATGCTACTTTCTGTATTAGCGGTAGAACAGAGAAGATGTGCCTGCCAAATATCCTGCATAAGAATGTAAAAAGAATAATACAAAGCCCTGGTTTCTTGAGCATATCTAATCATTTTTGCACTTAGGCAGTTCTAATATACTAGATTTCTAGTCTAAACAAATAGTTATTTGTGCACTCATTGTGTCAGTCACCATAATTCTCCAAGTTATACTCTGGAGGGAACCAGTGGTATTATTCATATTCAGTCAATCAACTCCCTTCTTAGATTGAAATGATACAGATCAGGAACAGTTATTTTGGGATCTATCTGTGGAGGTAAGTTTTCAAATTCCATAGGATAGATTGCTGCACATTATCCTTTAGCTATACAAAGACATCCTTGGCCACTGCTAAAAGCTGTGCAGCTGGATTCAGGCTGAATCAAGAAATACACTCACCTATTTTGTAAACCTTAGTCTTCAAGGGGAGGATAACTCAGTCCAAAACAGGATGAAGTCTTATTTCCTCATCTGACTTTCAATTTACCAGGAATACCAATCAATTGCTTCATTACTTGGTATTTACAGGGGGGAAAGAGTCGTATGCCTGTCACCGCCATACAGTAGTGATGGCATTGAAGTTCAGACAGTCTTCTTCAGCAGTTTCAACTACTGTATATATTAAGCTTGTGCATAGCCACCACAATAGGACAGGAGCCACCTTAGAATGGTGCCTTCAAGTCCCATCTGTGACAAACCTTCAAATGGATACTATGTTGATACTGAAATATCAAAAATCACTGAGATGTCTAAGCAGAACCAACTGGGAGACATTTTTCATGCTTAAGACTCAGCAAAGTTTATTCGGCATCAAAGAGATCGATATTGTCTCTCTCCCATGATCATTCCTGAAGTTAGACTGAAATTGATCTAGTGCCAGCATTAAATAAATGTTGAATGCTAGTACCAATAGCAGATTTCTAAATTACTTATTTCTGCTCTTGTTTGCTTGAGGTCATGGAATTATGAAAAAGCTTTATAATTAAAAATATTATTAAAAAGTTTTTAATTCCATATAATATTAATTTTTTTGAATAGCTTTACTGATTACTGAATTTACTGATGGATTTCGACAGTTTCACCATTTCACTGAGTTCAATGTTAGATGATTAGGAAATGCCAAGATACATAATCACACTGTCTTGAGCAGAAATTACAGGCAATAATATTCAAGAATGTTAATTTAAAAAAAGTTAATAGTATTAGGTGACTCATTGATTTCCAGCAAATAATGATTAAAGGGGATTTTGTAGGCCTCTTGGGGTAAGTAATCTTAAAAGCAATCCATAAGTAATGACATCAAGAGAATTTTTGTTTCAGGGAGAAAATTTAATCAACCCCTTCCAATGTTTCTTGTCCCTTATCACAATAGAGAAACTTATATATTTAATTTGACTACATAAAGCTATTGTGGGCTGGGGCTGGTAGGCGGATAGGAGCAACTAAAAACGGTAATAACATTCCATTAGAAAAGAAAAGAAAAAAGAAAAACTTTGTAGGTTTAAAAGACGTGTGCTTTTCCAATAAATTTGATTGAATAAATATCTGATAGCCAGATTTTATTGCTGAAACGTAGCTGGCACTATACAGTATATAACAATCAAAGCACAGAGTTGAAAAGTTGTCTAGTCGAACATATTGTGTCTCAAAAGTTGGAATCTTATACCCAGATATTTGTGAACTGATGAACATAGTAAGGCTAATTTTTCCCAAGTGGTCTCTCCGGATGGCAGTATATTTTACCATTGTTTGGAGTCATGTCTTAGACTTAGTCAGTTCAGCCAGGTAACTAACTGCTGAGATCTTCAATATCCACAAACTTGATGTTTACAATAATAAATTCCAAAAATTTAAGGCTGGAAAACCTACACTTCAACTATCCTGTCCTTTCTCTCCAGAGATCTGATTATTGTGGGGTCTAACCATCATATTAGAGCAAAACCTCCATCCCTAACATGCATAATTTAATATCGTAAAATGGTCATAAGAAAGGAGATTTTTAACTGATGAGCAGAGCTCCTTGAAAGAACAGGCAATTCAAACATGGTTTTCTAAACTAAAGAAAACTTCCACAATCATACTGCTGAGATTTACTTTGGCCAGACTTTGCCGTGTTATTTGTGGAAATTCTGCACATGTACATATTTTGTTCTATTGTTTTAATGCAAGTAGGTTTATTGTGCATTAGTAGTAAGTGGATCAATTGAGATGTATCCAGTTGTATAAATAATTGTAGAAGGACCTTTAACGTTAAGAGTCATGAGATCACTTAAAGCAAATTATTATTGGGAATAAATAAAATAATTGGACGTTACGGTATTTGCTAGAAAGGGGGCAATGATTTTACATATTTCTTTTCCTTTCTCAGATTCAGGGTTACCATGTAGGAATTTGGAATACAGGTAGCCCTCGACTTACAACAGTTCATTTAGTGACTTTTCAAAGTTACAATGGCACTGGAAAAGTGACTTATGACCGTTTTTCACACTTACAACCATTGCACTGGTCACGGGATCAAAATTCAGATGCTTGGCAACTTGTTCATGCTTATGACTGTTGCAATGTCTCAGAGTCATGTGGTCACCTTTTTCCACCTTCCAACAAGCAAAGTCAATGGGGAAGGCAGGTTCACTTAACAACCACGTTACTAATCTAACAACTGCAGTGATTCACTTAACAACTATGGCAAGAAATGTCGTAAAATGGGGCAAAAATTCACTTAACAAATGTCTCACTTAGCAAATTTTGGGCTCAATTGTAGTTGTAAGCTGAGGACTACCTGTATATTTTTTTAAATTTTTTTTAAATTTTAATTCCATTTATATCCCGCCCTTCTCCGAAGACTCAGGGCGGCTTACAAGCTTAGCAGTAGCCTTCATTCTATGTATATGCCTGCTTATTAGGGCTTTCACACACACCCCAAGCGGCATTATTACAAAGTCAGCTTAATTGCTCCCAACAATCTGGGTCCTCATTTTACCTACCTCGGAAGGATGGAAGGCTGAGTCAACCTTGAGCCTGGTGGGATGCGAACCTGCACTAATTGCAGGCAGCTGGTGTTACTTAAGGAGGCATTAGCCCACTGCTCCACCAAGGCTATATGTGTTCCCTTCCCTCCCCTTGCATTAAAAAACACTTTCAAAAGTTGCTGGCTAATTGAAGGATGATGCCATTAAATAAGTAACTGGATAGAATCATATTAACACTGCTGAACTTCAGCTCTATTTAAAATGCACTGAAATGGAATCTAAATTAGGCTTTTGTCCTGGCATCTCCCACTACTCTTTGAAGCATGGCTAACACATTCCCTCATGCAGTGAACCATGGCAGTTCTTTTAAGCTCAGCATATGTCCATTCCACCTATTTCATCTGCAATAGGATTATACACCAGCCACTGATGCGGTCAATTTTTTTCCCTTCCTCCAAATTCCAGACTACAAATACTGCTATGGAGAGGAGAGGAGAGGCTAGACCTAAATTTATTGCAATATGTCCCACCAATGCATTCACACCTCAGAGTTAAAGATGGATTTTGGTGGGTTGTTTTTTTTTTGCAATCAGGGATCAGAAAAATATATTTCTTATTATGACTTGCTGCAGCTTTTCCATCAACTTGGTTATAATTAGAGAGACATATGGTTGTCTTTTATAATTAATTTCCACAAATTAATGGCTTTCAGTGTTGACTGATTAGTCTTACACAAATGGTTGCAATGTTTGTATTGCTGAAAGTGTTATCCCAATAGCAATATTTCTGAAGAGTGAAAATATCTGTCTGAGCTGAAACAATTAAAGTAAACTTGTCTTCTTTAGAAGAATTTTTGATCCCTGAGTTTACAATAATCAACGAGCTAAACATATTTAGATGAATATTTATTTTATTTTATTTATTTAATTAAATTTTTATACCGCCCTATTCTCGAAGGACTCAGGGTGGTTTACAGGGCAACATAAAATATGATATAAAAATAGTATAAATTAAAATAGATTAAATTACATAAGCCCAACAATTAAAACAATATAAAACAATATTAAAAGCTAAAACCCCTTCAGTCCAGGCCTGATAGATCAAAAAACCAAGTTTTCAGATCTCGGCGAAATGTACGCAGATCGGGGGCGGTCCGAAGTTCCACCAGTAAATCATTCCAAAGGGCAGGCGCGCCCACAGAGAATGCCCTCCCCCTGGGGATCACCCGCCGGCACTCCTTAACCGTCAGCACCCTGAGAAGGCCCTCCCTGTGGGAGCGCACAGGACGATGGGAGGTTGATGCCGGCAGCAGGTGTTCCCTTAGATAATCCGGACCCAAGCCATTCAGAGCTTTATAGGTCATTACCAGCACCTTGAATCTCACCTGGAGGGCAACCGGAAGCCAATGCAGCTCACGGAGAAGAGGTGTTACACGGGAGTATCAGGAAACTCCCGTAACAACTCGCGCGGCTGCATTCTGCACCAGTTGAAGTCTTCGCGTGGTCCTCAAGGGCAGCCCCATGTAGAGAGCGTTGCAGTAGTCTAGCCAGGAGGTCACGAGTGCATGGGTGACTGTGCGTAGGGCATCTCGGTCCAGATAGGGCCGCAACTGGCGCACCGGACGAAGCTGGGCAAAAGCCCCCCTGGTCACGGCTCCTATATGGTCTTCGAAATTGAGCCGTGAATCCAAGAGGACGCCCAAGTTGCGAGCCCTATCGACGGGGGGTAACACCTCACCCCCCATCATTAGTGATGGAACAACCTGGTTAACCCGAGATGCCGGTATGCACAGCCACTCAGTCTTGGCAGGATTGAGACGAAGCCTGTTTCTCCCCATCCAAACCCAGACCGCCTCCAGGCAACGGGACATCATGTCGAGTGCATCACTGGGTTGGTTCGGGGTGGAAAGAAAAAGTTGGGTATCATCAGCGTACTGATGATACCCCACCCCGAAACCACGAATGAGCTCGCCCAGCAGTTTCATATAGATGTTGAACAGGAGGGGAGAGAGGACCGACCCCTGAGGGACTCCGCAAACGAGAGATCTCGGGGCGGACCTCTGCCCTCCCGTCAACTCCGACTGCGAGCGGCCCAGGAGGTAGGAGGAGAACCACCGCAAGACAGTGCCTCCCACTCCCAACCTCCTGAGATGCCGCAGTAGGATACCATGGTCGATGGTATCGAAAGCCGCTGAGAGATCTAAAAGGACTAGGACAGAGGAACATCCCCTGTCCCGAGCCCGCCAGAGATCATTCACCAGTGCGACCAATGCCGTCTCCGTGCTGTACCCGGGCCTGAAACCCGATTGGTACGGGTCAAGATACTCAGTTTCCTCCAGGAACAGAATAGGAATACCACTGAACAAATATTAGAAGTTATTTTAAATGGGAAACGTCTTATTATATGGCAGTGATGGTGAACCTTTTAGAGACTGAGTGCCCAAAAACCACCCTGGCCTGCCCCTGCTCTGCCCCCAGCCTGCGTGCTCTGCCCTCTGCCCACCCACAGGGCCCCCAACTGCCTCCATGGCCTGCCGCAGATCGCTCAGGCAGCCCTGCATTGCCATGGCAGCCGCGCCCCACAGCATTATCTGGGGCACGAGGGTGGAGGCTTGTCCCTGCTGCATGGCTGCCATGTCCTTGGCTGCACTGCTCTCGCGGGCCATGCTCGGGGGCGACTCTTCTCCGGGGGGGGGCTGCTAGTGAGGAGGAGCTGCAGGGGGAGGCGGGGCTGGGGCAACAGCGCATGTGCCCACAGAGAGGGTTCTGAGTGCCACCTCTGGCACACGTGCCATAGGTTCGCCACCACTGTTATATGGAGTGAAACATTTTCTTGATTCAGTTTGAAAGTAAAAGGATGTAAAATGAAATATAATGGAAGGAAATGATGATTCCTTTCTAATTATGAATCAAAGTAGATGTGAACAAGCTCTCCTCCTCCTCTCAGAGGCTGCTTATATAGTGCATTGAGAGTATTCTGTGTTGGTTTTAGGGATACATCATCAGGTAACAGCCTTCACATGAAACAATACCGATT
The DNA here is from genome assembly GCF_964194415.1 of Vipera berus. NCBI lineage: Eukaryota > Metazoa > Chordata > Lepidosauria > Squamata > Viperidae > Vipera > Vipera berus. Next base: position 218,447,556 of record NC_138202.1, on the reverse strand, counting down.
GGTAATGGGATAACAAATTTTATGCTGGTATGATTCACTAGTCACTAAAGGTTGCTGGATGACAAAATATAGAATAATAAAGTTGGAAGGTACCTTAGAGGTCTTCTACTCCAACCCCCTGCTCAAGCAGGAGACCCTATACCATTTCAGACAAGTGGCTATTCAGTTCTTCTTAAAAGCCTCCAGTGATGAAGCACCTACAACTCCTGAAGGAAAGCCATTACCCTGGTTTATTGTTCTTACTGATAGAAAATTTCTCCTTAATTTACTTCTCTCCTTGATTAGTTTCCATCCATTGTTTCTTGTCTTGTCTGCAGGTGCTTTGGAAAATAGATTGACCCCCTCTTCTTTGTGGCAGCCCCTCAAATACTGGAATACTGCTATTATGTCAACCCTGATCCTTCTTTTCTCTAGATTAGTCATATCCAATTCCTGCACTTTATATTATTTTTTTATAATGTGGTGACACTTTAACTGATTAAGAATAGGCTTAAGTAAAGGAGAAAATGAATAAAGATAGTTGGGATTAAGGCCTAGATCAGATTAGATCCATGAGCTGCTAGATCAGATTAGATCCATGAGCTGCTAGATCAGATTAGATCCATGAGCTGCTTCTTCTTCCTCTGATGGTTTGGCAATCAGAGATTGAACCCCAGCTAAGGGAGGCTGCAGACTATCATTGTTGGATATTTTTCACCTGTAATAGTAGCAAGACTAGCCTTCTCTATCCTATCTGGGAATTATAGAAGTGGTATTCTAACACATATGGAGAATTGTTCATCTACTGTATCTGATACCTCTCAATGACTAAAACTGAGCAAACAGATGAGTAATGTTGGTTTGTCATCATGTTATGCTTAACCTCATCTATAATGAAAAAGGCTATCCATGGCTGTTTGTTTCCTATTGTGTAAATTCAGTTTGTGAGCAATTTTGGAGACTATTATTGGAAAGGCAGGGCATCAAACTTCTAAATAAATGATAAGATGAATGATGCTATAAATGTTGGCTCCAGAGCAGTGTTAAATATTTGTATTTAAATACGTAAACAGTGAGGCAGCCTTGAGAGCCAACCGCTTTAACACTTCTGCTTAGTGAATTCAGGCTTTTAAGCCAAGGGCACTTAGTTCTCTGGACAGTATACTTAGCTGATGAAGCCATACCCTGTGCTAATATTTGGGAAAGCCCCAGCTTTCAGGCACATTCAGGATTCTTTCTGAAACAAGAGGGTCTTGCCCAACCAGCCTATTTAGAGGCTTGGATATAATTGCAGGTCATTTTTTAAAAATATTTGTCAAAAGCCTTAAAACTATATCAGGTTATGGTTTCAGGATCTTTATTTGCAAAATGGAAAAGAAAATGTAAAAAAGGAGGAAGAAAAGAGGGGAGGGAGGGCAGGAGGGAGGAAACGTAAGGGAGGGAGGGAGGGAGGGAGGGAGGGGTAGTGGGAAAGTCTTTCAGAGCCCAGTACAAAACAGCTGATTGTATAGAAGCTGAACACTGAACAATTCCTTAATCAAGGGCAGCATGCTTAGAAGCCTTCCAGGGCTGCTATTTTGCCAGAATGATAAAAATGGTGCCATGCTGTCTTTCTGCAAACTCTACTCCTTTTCCATGTCAATGCATCATCATGACAAACCTGCAAAAGGGGTGGGGTTTGCATCGTGCTGCTGCCCTATTGCTTTCATTATTCTGTCCCCCCTTGCCCACTCAGGGCTTTACTATCTAAAATATGTAGATTCAGAGTCATAAACCTTTCTTATTTTAAAAATCTGCATGGTGCAAATATTAATCATACTGATCTTTTCACAAGGAAGAATGTGAATATTTTTTTTTAAAAAAAATCTCAGAGTGAGTCCTATCCGTATGATCAATTTTGAACCGGATCGTTTGAAAAAGATGAATTAGTAGTGCCAGAAATAAATGATATGCAATATATCAAAAGCTCATCTCAGCCTTCTTCTCTGTTAAGACTCTACAGCTGATTAAAAAAAATCATCCTAATGAATGTCCACTTGCACTTTGCATTTCAGCTACATAAAAAGGGAGCTATAGAAGGAATGACCTGGTGAAACACGCCTCCCCTAATGCCACTCTATTGATATTTAAAGTGAAAGGACAAAAAAGTTGCTGATACCTTAGTATGCAGACGAGAGCAGCAAAGATGATAAATGGTCTGGAGGATAAACTATATGATGAACACTTGAGGGAACTAGGGATGTCTATTGAAGGATTTGAGGGAGGGAGGAGAAGATAACTATCTTCCAGAACTTGAAGGACAAGAGACGATTGACTTATTCTCCAAAGCACCAGAGGGCATCACTAACAGCAATGGGTGGGACTGTGTGAAAGAAATATCCAGCCCAGAAGTGAGGAGAAGGAGTAAGGAGAAATTTTCTGACAATGAGAACAATTACCGTAATCAGTGGAACAGATTACCTTGCAGTGTTGCAGGTCCTCTATCACTGGAGGTTTTTTTTTTTAAAAAAAAGACTGGACAACCATTTGACCAGGGTGGTATAAGGTCTCCTGCCTTGAACAGGGGGTTGGACTAGAAGGCCTCTGAGGTATCCTTGCAGTCTATGATTCTATATTTTCTATGTTATTTGTTTTGTTTTTGCAGACTCAAAATAAGGGAGAGGATAATTTTGATGATATCATCCTGTAATGCAACAAATGGAGTAGAAGTTATATTCAATAGAAATATAATGGTGAAGTTTATTTATTTTAATTTGTTTAATTTATTTATTTATTTATTTATTTATTATTTATTTATTTATTTATTTATTTATTTATTTATTTCAACACAATGGGGACAAAATTCCATTTAGATAAGGACGTCCATGCGTTTTTTGTTTAAGTACATTGTAACTGTAGAACCATCATTTATACATACACACTATCAGTGAAATGTCATCCTGAAATGAACTCTTAGAATCACAGCTAATATGGGCCTTTCTTTTTCAGAATGCCTAGCTTAAAGATCAGCCCGTAGCCCATATCAGAAAATGTTACTATGCACAGGATGTGCCTAAAAATCGATAAATACACACCGAGGCAAGAATCTAGATCAAAGGGGGAAAATGTACAGCAGAGGGTTGCTGAGGGAGACATATTCATGCAATATCAGGAAATCGTATCTAAAATTGCTGAATGGCTGTGAGGGGAAAGGTGCCAGTCACGGTGAGGAAGGAGATGTTTAAAAGATAGAAGAATCTGTGTTGGCTTTGGAAAGGTCATGCTGCATGATTCATGTCAATGTCAATTCATTTTTAAGGTATTCTGCCAAATCTTAGAGCTTTTATTTTTCTAGCTACAGTAGTCAATCATATGGATAATATTAGCCTGCAGAGCCTTAGCTGCTAATCCCCTTGTTTATTTCGTCAAAGTTTGTGTTCTGATTCTCTACAGCTTTATTCTAGCTTGATCACCAGTTTAATTACTGATTTTAAGAAGGCAATATCATTTTAGAATATGCTTACCAAATGAAAGTTTTACATGACCAACATGGAATTAATGCCTTTATCATAATCGTACCAAAATGGAAATGGATCACTAAACATGACATAGGTATGTCATGCGTTGATATAGGTATCTCTCCTAAATTTATTTATTTGCTTTAAATATTGCCCCAAATCTTGAGAGATCAAATCAGGTGAAATTTTGTCCATCTTATACCCAACATTTCATATGCAACATTTCTGAAATCTTACCGACTTGCTCACCAGTCATTTTTCCTTTTATGAAATAAACCTTCCACTTTGAGGATTCTTAGATCCCTGGATATCTATAATTGTCATTTTGGCAACCTTACAATATGAAACCATACAAGTGGATATGTAAAGGAACATTGTGATACAGAGCTTTGGCACATGAAAAATGGCTAGGGGAGAGGAAGGTCAGCAGCGTCCGCCTCTTTCGCAGCACCTGAGTTTCCCAGATAAATATTGCATTGGTTCTGCAGATGCTCCTCCTTTGATCTTCTCTCTGAGTTTCATTCTATTTAATATTGACTCCCGTACTCCAATTTTGATCCAGAGCTGCAGTAAACAAAACTGCATAGCAATGTTTTTTCCTAACGTCAGGCATTCAGAGATTAGACAGGAGTAGCTAAAATTTTGAACATCCAGAAGTTTAAGGGTTTGACAGGAAGACATTCTATTAGAGATGAAAGCAGCAACAACAACTATGTGAGACAAGAAGGTAGCTGGCTACAATGTTTGGATTCCCCAATAATTTAAAGCTTACATTTCTGCTCTATTCATAGCAAACCCTTTATCTGAAGCTTTGCACCTTTTTTGCCATCATACTGCTACCTGCTATCTTCTCTGCTATCATTCTGGATCAGAGGTGGGGAACTATGGCGCTTTTATGACTTGTGGACTTCAGCTCCCAGAATTCCTGAGCATGGCTGGCTCAGGAATTCTGGGAGCTGAAGTCCACAAGTCATAAAAGGGCCCTAGCTCCCCACCCCTATTCTGGATCAAGAGTGAGGCTTGCTCTCTTGTTGAGCACCACTCTTGATGCTTTCAATTTTAGAGGAGACTGGGGGAGCTGTTGTGCCAGCAGTTTCATTGCTGTTCAGGCCAAAAGATGATTAAAAGCACTGTTCTTATCAAAGTGCAGCAAATTAGCTCCTTGTCTACTTCACTCCCCCTGATTATTTATTAACCTACTAGGCAGAGACCATGTGGAACGGCAGATAGATGGATGCAATTTCAAAAAATATATTGCAACTGACCTAACCCAGAAATGTGGATGCAGTTCAACATAACAAATGCTTTTTTTTCTGGGTGTATCTTGGTTAGAGGAAGGCATAGTTTTCCCAGGATGTATTCTGTCTTTTGGAGCCAGTTGATATAATTAGCACATGTAGAATGTGAAGGCCAATAAAAAGTAGAAGAGGATCGGGAGGGGGTTAAAAAACCATCTCACAAGATCTGGCAATTTTTGTGAAGCATGAACTATTGACTCGTGGGGTAATGAGGTTGGCTGATTGGTATGCCTCCTGCATCGGGACCATGCCCTCCTTCAGGGCCTATTTCATGAGAAAAGCAGAGGCACCATAATGAACAATTTGTCTCTGCCTAACCTACACAGCATGCTAGCAAAAGCCTTACATTTTCTAAGCCTTTGCATTTCTTTTTCCAAAATTCATTTTTGTGCTGCTCCGCTTCTAATCTGAATGCTAAACGTGTAGCTGGCATAAATATATTATGTTTGGTGGAGATGCATCATTTATCATGGAAAGATCTCCTGTCTGGAAGGAGATGAGTTGCCCGATGAAAAAGAAAAGCTGAGTCTACCGGTGAAATCATCTTAGAGTTTAAAGATGAAAGGAAGTTTGCACTCATGACTGATGATTTGGACTTTAATGTCTTTCAATGCCTTTTTAAGAGGTTATTTCAACAATGAGTGTTCTCAAAGAGTTTCTTGTTACATGGAGAAATAATGATCAGAACTCTCAACTGCTCACATTTTAAATTTGTCATTTGATTTTTCAGCTGATTGATCAGGGCAATCAATATATATAAGATTATACCAATAATAATAGGTACCTTGAGTGCAATCCTAAAATAATGTGGAGCACCACTTGAACACTGTCGGCATTGATAAAAATCACCATCAGTCAATTGCAAAGGGCAGCTTTACTTGGAACATTTATATCCAGAGATGATACATTTAATATTGCTAAACAACAACATTTGTCTAAACCAGGTCTTTGGGAAGGACTCAAAGGTGGACAAAAATGCCAAATCCACTCTGAACATCTGATTGACCATGTGACAAACCATAACAATAACACTAACAACAACAATACAGTAATAAGCACTGCTCAAAATTTTCTGTATATACAGCCAAGGTATTGCAATGGAGTTTGGACTGGACAAATCCACCACACTCACCATCAAAAGGGGAAAAATAGTGAAAACTGAAGGAATCAAGATGCCCTCCAGAAACAATATCAGGAACCTGGATGAAGACGATCACTACAAATACCTGAGCATTCTTCAGGCTGACAATATCAACCACACTTGAAGTCAAGGAAAAGGTTAGATGTGAATACATCAAGAGAGTGAAGAAGATCTTAAAGTCCAAACTCAATGGAAGAAATACATAAAGGCAATCAACACTTGGGCAATTCCAGTCATTAGATAGATAGCTGTAATAGTGGACTGGATTGAAGCAGAATAGGAAGATAAGAAGATAGGAAGACCAGAAAAATAATGACAATGGATCATACCCTTCATCCTCAAAGCGACATTGACAGACTCTACCTATCAAGAAAAATAGATGAGCATGGATGCAAGTAAATCAGATGTTTGAAGAAGAATATCTGAAGGATAATGAAGAAGATGTACTGAAGTTAGTATAGCAGGAGGTTTTACTGACTATTGGAGAGGCCAAACTGGCCTACAAGAAAGTCCAAATGAAGAACAAAATGGAAGCATGGGAAGATAAAGCACTACAGGGCCAGTACTTTTTAAAAAAATAGCTGGGAAAGCAGATAATAACAAGAACTGCCAATGGCTAAGAGCAGGAAAGTTGAAAAAACAATCTGAGGGACTAATTCTGGCTGCACAAGACCAAGCCTTAGGAACAAATGCATACAAAGCTGGAATCGAGAAGACAGCAACAGACAGTAAATGCTGCATATGCAAAGAAGCTGAAGAAACAGTGGGTCACTGATGCAGAAGAAATTTCTCAGGAAAAATAGTACAATATCAGGAAAATGCTAATTTACCTAAAATTCCAGAGAACTTTAAAAATATACTAAATGAAAAAGATACAATGATGGAATTGATGGAAGCTATAAAAAAAACAATTTTTTTTTTGATAAAACACTGGGACCGGACCGGCTTCCCGCACACTTCTACAAATGTTTACAAGATACACTAAGCTCACCAATGAAAGACGTTTGCAATGAGGTATTACTAGAGGCCAAATTACCAGACACATGGACAGAAGCAAATATTACTTTAATACCAAGAGGACTCAGATTTGACACAGATAAAAAATTATAGAACAATATCACTATTAAATGTGGATTACAAAATCTTCTCTTCAATAATAGCAGAGACTGAAAAGATTTTTGATCGCATTTATTCATCCATATCAAAATGGATTTTTACCAAAAAGACAAATAAAAAATAACTTAAGGATTATTTTAGATACATTAGAATACTATGAAATGCACCCAGGAAAACAAACAGCACTAATTTTCTTAGATACTCAAAAAGCTTTTGACAATGTAAATTGGCAATTTATGATACAACAATTAAACTGTATGGACTTTGGAGAAACGTTTATAAACACGATTAAGACCAGGGCTTTTTTTCTCATAGAACGCTCAGAACAGAGTTCCGGCACCTTTTTTGGATGGTACATTGTAGGGTAGGCAAGGCGGGTTGTATGACATGTGTGAGTTCCGGCACCTTTTTCTTTTACAAAAAAAGCACTGATTAAGACAATATATGATAAACAAATAGCAAAAGTAATTGTCAATGGGGACTATACAGAGAACTTTAATATAAAGAAAGGCACACAGCAAGAATGTCCACTATCCCCACTGCTATTTATACTAACTTTGGAAAGTTCTCAACAGAAATATCAGACTAGATCTGAAAATTAAAGGAATGAAGCTAAAAGATGAAAGCTATAAACTACAAGCATTTGCAGATGACATGGTATTCATTTTAGAAGAACTGCTGGAGACTACTCTTAAACTACTGAAAAGGATAAAAGAATTTGGAGAAATAGCAGGATTGAAAATAAATAGAGAAAAAACCAAAGTTATGGTTAAAAACCTTACAGATAAACAAAAAACCCTCCCGTCAGAAAAAATAGACTTACAAATAATTAAGAAAGTTAAATATTTGGGAATATACTTAACAGCAAGATGTGCAACGATAAAAGAAGATAATTATATAAAATTACTAAATCAAATAAAATTAGATTTAGAAAAAATGGAAAAACTTACAACTATCAGTGTTAGGAAGAATAGCTACTGTGAAAATGAATATTTTACCAAAACTTTTTTTTATTTTAAACAGTATCTATAAAAATAGAGGAAAAGTTTTTTTAATGATTTGAATAAACTGATTTATTTGGCAAGGAAGGAAAGCCAGAATTAAACTGAAAATGCTATAAGAGGCTAAAGAAAATGGAAGATTTGGACTACCAGATTGGGTCCTATACTACCAAGCATGTGCTCTAACATGGTTAAAAGAATGGTAACCCTCAGAAACAAAGGTTGTTATTTTTAAAAGGACATGACTTACAACTTGGATGGCATGCATTTTTATGGGTATGAAAAAAAAATAAAACCCATAGATACTTCCCATACAAATGCAATATTTTTGTATGGGAAAAGATAAAATCAAAAATCTTTAAGAAAATCCCAGGATCGCTATCAACGATGGAAGCATTTGTTCACTCAAACCTAGTTAAATATGAGAAAATTCTAACATATAAGGATATTCTGAATACAGATGGGAAATTCAAAACTAAACAAGAGTTAGAAGATCAGGGTATTGATTTATCATGGTGGTCTTGATTACAAATGCAATCGAGATATGATAAAGATGTTAAAATGTATGTTTTTTATAAAGACCAGACAATGTGTGTTGTTGACTTCTGATGAAAAACTGATTAAAAATTGTATAACTTTTTATTGCATCTGAGAATGGAAGACGAATACAAGTAAAAGAAACAATGATAATATGGGCAATTTTTTTGGATATAATATAGAATTAGAGAAATGGCAAAACCTTTGGGAAAGAAACTATAAATTGACAATGGCAACTTCGTATAAAGAAAACTTATATAAAATGTTCTGTAGATGGCATCTTCGACCTGTTGGATTAGCAAAAATGTTTAAAAATATGTCCAGTAAATCCTGGTACATGTTATCACCTGTGGTGGACATGTGTTAAAGCAAAAAAAAAAAAGAAATTGGACAAAAATGCATACTTGGTTAGAAAAGATGTTAGGGAAACATGTAGATTTTGAACCTGAGCTTTTTTTTTAAGTATAATTCCAGAAAAAAATTGATAAACAAAACATATATTTAACATTACATGTATTAACAGCAGTGAGGTTTGTATTTGCTCAGCACTGGGGAAAATGAGATAACACCATTGGATGAAGCGATAACTAAGAAAATACTGAACTGTGCTGAAATGGATAGGCTTATATTGAGAATCAAAGAAAAAGAAGACAAAGAATATTTCAAACATGGAACTTATTTTATCAAAGGCTGGAAAAATGAGATAGAGCAGGCATATCAACTCACAATGTCACGTGACATTGCACGACGTATTGGGACTTTTTTTCCATTGCCAGCAATGGAATGGGCACGGTTTCGGCGTGATGTACTCGGCCCAAGGGCCAGAAGTTTGACGTGCCTGAGATAGAGAGTAAGAACTTAACTTTTATTAGCAAAAAATCAACCCAGACAACACATTGTTCATGAAGCACTAATGAATAGCAATAATAGAAAATTAATAAAATACTTTTTTAAAAAAAGAAAAGAAACAGTGGATCACTTGGTAAGCTACAAGCAACCGCATGACTAAGAGGCAGCAATGCTTTGGAAAATCAGCAAGAAATATCATTTCCATGCAAGCAAGACCTGGTGGGGCCATAAAATAGAAAAAGTCATAGAAAATGAAGAAGCTAAGCTGCTCTGGAACAATTGATGATAAGAAAGACAAAAAAGTCTGGATAGTGGACTTGGCAGTGCCTGGAGACAGCAGAATAGAAAAGAAAGAACTGGAGAAGATAGCAAAATACAAAGATCTATAAATAGAAATAGAATGATTGTGGCAAAAGCAAGCAAAAGTAGTACCAATAGTAACAGACGCCTTACGTACAATCCCCAAACAACTGGAGCACCACTTGAACACCATTGGTATTGACAAATTTACCACCAGTCAATTGCAAAAGGCAGCTTTACACGGAACAGCTTACATCCTGCGACAATATCAGCACCAAACAGCACCAAACATCCAGAGCTACCTGTTTCAGGTCCTTGGGAAAGAACTGGATAGGTTCACAAAAATACTAAATCCAGTCTGTATATCTGGCTGACTGTGTGACGAACCATAATACATTTATATGAAATCTTTGGGAAAGACCATCTATCAATTCAATTGCATATGCTAACCCTGGTTTAACCTGAGGATGAAGTGGAAGTATTGTCCAGGCTACCGGGAACTGGATGGACAAATTAAGCTGACTTCTAGTAAGATAAATAGAAGGAGCAGGCCAGGAACTTGGGAATTCATCTGTATTCATAGCTCTTTTTAATGAACAGGGTCCCTTTGCCCAGTAGCAGCCCTTCCTAAGGAGGAGATCTTAAAAACACTGACACACTTTTATCATTTCAAGATATTTGGGGTTGTCTTAGAAGGCTACCTGGAAATTGTGGTTGGTCCAGAATACAGCAGACTGCTTGATAGTAGGAGAATAGTTTCAGTGGGCAGGAGAGGTTGGTATTACATACGCTGCATTGTCCATCACTAGATTTCTGAGTACAATTCAAAGTGTAGATTTCAACATGTAAAGCTGCTTATGGCTTGGCTTGAATTTGCTTTCGGGACCATATTCTTTGAACTAAGTCTACTTTGGGGTCCCTCCTCCAAGAAGTCAGTGGAGGTACAGCCTTCCTAGTAGCTGCCCCATTTCTTTGGATCAGTTTGCCTGCAGGACTTCAGGTGGTACCTATCCCTGATGGCTTCAGGAAGGTGGGTTATGCTTAGGGATACTAGACATTTTGGCTGTGCTGTGTGCTCTTATTGGTTCTGCTGGGCCGTATTGGATTCTCTTGTGCACACATAGTGGTGTTAATGAATATTTTATTGGCTTGACTGTGGATTGTGGAAGGAGCATGTCTGGTTTTTTGTGTGTGCATTTTTCTTGCCCAGAATTATTATGATGGGGTCGTGTGTATTATAAAACAATAAATAGCAATATACTGTCAACATTTTCAGCTCTGTTGAGGCTGTTGGCCCCCTCAGGGTCTCAGGTTGTGACCCCACTGTTTTAAAAGACCACTTGGCACAATAGCAGAGTGTGTGGGTATTTCCCAGGTAGATCTGGAGCTGTGCTTGACAGCTGTTGGAAAGTTTCAGCTTGGAGAATAAATGGAATTTTATTGTGTCAGTATATGCCACATTTATTCCATATTTTATTTTTTCTCTGCAAAATGTAGCAGAAGTAGAAGGTGCAATGCCTAGGGTTCATTAGATACAATAACATCTTGTTTAGTTAATGTCAAAAATGTTTTTGCTAGAGGCAATGGGCATATTTTGATTTGGCTGCTGGGATTTATTCTGTTGTTTGGAATTAGTGAGTTGAAGGCTATGGTCTTTTTTTTTCCTAATTCTTTCTTCCTTCAGCATTTAACATTCACATTTTGTTTTTGTGAAAACAATGAAAACAATAATGAAAACAAATTGCACTCTGATATGAATTTGTTGAAATTGTTCTGGTTCATTTCATAGATGATAACCAACCTTGCTTGTATCTAGCACAATAAAACTTCGCAATTGAAAGATTTGCATGACCATAGGTAGAAACAATTCTTCTTTAACCTCTCCTTTACAATTTAAAACATATGTTGCATGCATTTAGCATCTTGGTGAAACTGCATAGTTAGCAATTACAGAAGCAATCATAAAACATCAACACAGCACCCGCCTGCCTCCCTGATCACTATAAATAATACAAATGGCTGCATGCGGCCAATATTTTCTTCTAATCCACCTTGCACTATGTGGAAGTGAACAGAACTGACTTTTCCAGAATAGCTGCATAAGCATGCTGTAATTTTCCTCAGTTCCTATGAAATATACCAGGAATCGGTATGAGGCCACCGGTACAGGTAGTCCTTGACTTACAATAGTTCATTTAGTGGCAGCTCCAATTTACAATGGGACTGGAAAATGTGACCATTTATGATCATTTTCCATAGTTACAACCTTTTCAGCATCCCCATGATCATGTGATCAAAATTCAGATGCTTGGCAACTGGTTCATAGTTATGACCATTGCTGTGTCCCAAGGTTATGTGATCCCCTTTTGCTACCTTCTGACAAGCAAAGTCAGTGGGGAAGCCAAATTCACTTAACAACCAGCTTACTAACTTGTGACCTGCAGTGATTCACTTAACAACTATGGCAAGAAAGGTTGTAAACTAGGGTGAAACTCACTTAACGAATGTCTCACTTAATAACGTAAATTTTGGACTCAGTTGAGGATTATCTGTATGTTGTTGAACTCCAAGTTATTCTATGTATTTATTTATTTATTTATTTATTTATTTATTTATTTATTTATTTATTTATTTATATCCTTCCGTTATTACTTTTAGAAATAACTCAAGGTGGCAAACATACATACTGCGCTTTCTGCCTCCTATTTTCCCCACCACAAAAACCCTGTGAGGTGGATTGGGCTGTGAGAGAGTGACTGGCCCATAGACACCCAACCAGCTTACCTGCCTGAGGTGGGATTAGAATTCATTGTCTCCTGGTAACTGATCCAAAGTCACCCAACCAGCTTTCATGCTTGAGGCAGGATTAGAACCTATGGCCTCCTGGTTTCTAGGCCAGCGCCTAACCAATAGATCAGGGGCCCTCAAACTTTTTAAACAGGGGGCCAGTTCATTGTCCCTCAGACTGTTGGAGAGCAGACTATAGCTTGAAAAAAGTTAATGATTATAGAACAATGTGAAATCAAGTATAAAATGAAAAAATGAAACTAGAAAAATAAATTGGTTAATCATTTGAATGAGTTTTTAAATGAAGAAAATATATTACATTTCTAGTGAATTCACACATGTTTTGTTTGGAATGCAACTGCTGGTTTTTCTGCAAATCATCATAATCATAATCAAAACAGTAATAGTAAAGTTGGAAGGGACCTTGGAGGTCATCTAGTCCAACCCCCTGCTCAGGCAGGAAACCCTATACCATTTTGGACAAATGGCTGTTCAGTCTCTTCTTAAAAACTTCCAGTGTTGGAGCATTTACAGCTTCTGGAGGCAGGTTGTTCCACTGGTTAATTGTTCTAACTGTCAGGAAGTTTCTCATTAGTTCTAGGTGGCTTCTCTCCTTGATTAGTTTCCATCCGTTGCTTCTTGTCCTGCCTTCGGGCGCTTTGGAGAATAGCTTGACTCCCTCTTCTTTGTGGCAGCCCCTGAGATATTGGAACACTGCTATCATGTCACCCCTAGTCCTTCTCTTCATTAAACTAGACATAGTTTTTGAGTTGTGGGAAGATGACAGAAGTTTTCCTCCCTCACTTGTTTAACGAGTATGTCCAATTTTACTTCAAATGCTTTCACATGTGAATGCATATCACAGACAAGCTTCCCCTTTCCTTGAAGCTGTACATTGAAACTGTTGAGTAGCTCTGTTACACTGCCAGAAAGGCAAGGTGCCATTTCCATTCAGCATTTCTTGCAGACATCTCATGACCCAAACTAGGTAACATCACCAATGCCAGAAGAGAGCGGGGCTTGTGGAGTGGAGGAGAAGAAGAGAAGAGGAGGGCAGTTGCGGGTTCCTTGGTCCTCTCTGAGCTTCATGGCTTTCTTGTAGACATCTCATGACCCAAACTAGGTAACATCATCAGGTCACTTATTATCCCACTTTGGGTCCTGAAGCGTCTGCAAGAAAACCATCATCCTCAGAGACACCCCCCCCCAAGGACCCTTCATTTTAACCCTGAGCCAGAAATATTCTCCTTGATTGGCATTCCAGACCTTTCATTGCCTCAGCTCCACACAACCCCTCGCAACCCCGAAATAACCTTCCAGGAGTAAATTCTCCTCCTTTTTTCTCGCTCACCCCAGCCACCCCTCACAAATACCTCTCCCATTGCCTTCTCCCCTCAGACCCATAACCAGCGCCCCACTCTAGCAGCCCCACTCCGACCCTCATGAGGGTCAAGCCCACTCACTTGGAGCCGTCGTCCTTGCCACCAGTGGTGGGGCTGGGTCTCTCAGTGATGGTGAGGGTGATGTTGAGGGCCGGTAGCACCAGTTTCCTCTTGACTAGCATGGCGGTGGGGGCAGTGGCGAAGGCTGGGGCTCGTGTTCCATAGCGCCTAGATAGAGACCTGTCTCAGAAAAAACAGCAGCAGTGGTGGCATCATTGCCCGGCTTGGCTGCCCTAAGAGAGGCCAAGGCTGCAAGCGAGGCCTAAACCTCTCAGCCCTGCCCTGAGGTAAAAACATGAAGAGGCGAGAGGAGGAGAGGAAGAGGTCATGGCTGAAGTGTGAACGCAGGCTTGGGTGCACGAGGAAGAAACTGGGAAAAAACATCTCCTCCCACCAACTCGCCATCCTGCCATTGGCTTTTGCTCTTGCCGCCATCCACCCACCCTCTGCTTGCAATTAGATGGCTTGCCCGGGAGGTTGAGACGGGCTGGAAAAAAAGACAGGACGGGCCACATGTGGCCCACGGGCCATAATTTGAGGACCCTTGCAGTAGACCAAACTGACTCTCTCATTCAGCCTAAATAGCATGAGCAGATATGAAAGCAACATGCAGATATGTGCATATACATGTGTTTCAACAATGTCAAAGAATCTGTAAATAGATGGAGCACATTTTTTTCTTGGGAAGGAAGATAGCTATTACCTTGAGTTCACCCCTCTTAATTTTTTAATGTCTTCCAATTAGCAGGTTGTCAATTATCTTTACTATGGCAACAGCTGCATCCGGAATAACATTTTTTCATTTAATAAACATGTGCTTGAAAATGCCCCTCTTAGAAAAGGACAGTACTCAGGCTAGCAACATTATGATTATTTTTTTAAAGTACAATTTGCCCCAGAGCTATAAATCAAAATAGTCGGCTGTTTGTTAATTGTCTTCTTAGAATCCTTGGTGTATTGGCTGAATGGCCTATCAGTCGATTGAGTAACACAAGTTAGACTTCAATCTATATTTGAGGATTCAGGAAAAGATGCAATTAGGAGACAAATTGAAGTTGAACTACATCACCAATCTTGTGGTTCAGGTTGCCAGGGAATAGCAATGAGATAATTTATGAGTTTGTTCATTTTTGCAGCAGCTCATTCTCCAGTTCTCAGCACAAATCCACCACCTCATTTGCATCAAACTAGCTATTGAATTTGAGAAAGAGATCTCTCTGGAAGGTGTTATGATACCGAATGTTTGTTTAAGAAGACAGCAAATGCTGAAAAAAAAAGAACCTATCCTAATTCAAAGCAGATCGGCAAATATTATTATTTGACTGAAACCATCTTCCTTCCTTCTTCCTTTTCTCCTTTGAGTTTTGATTATTCTGTGGCATGTTTCTGCTGCTGACTTTATTGCTTTATTAAAATCAAGAAGAATGACAATATTATCCTCAAGTAGCAACACTGCCTGTTTGGAATAAATATTGGAATGGCATTTTGCTTCCTCTCTCAGCTATACAGTAGGTTTAGTACAGGTGGCCCAGTGGTGGGATTCAAATATGTGAACAACCAGTTCTCTGTGTGTATGCCGCTACCAGAAGTCCATTCTGGGCCTGGCAACAAAAAATTAGCTACCTGTTCTGCCAAACTGGTGCGAACTGGCTGAATCCCACCACTGATGTGGGTCAACAGGGAGGAATGGCCAACTACAGGTAATCCTTGACTTACGACCAGCTGCTTAGTGACTATTTAAATTTATGATGGCCTCCCCCCCCAGAAAATTAAAATGAGGTTGAGAAGTTTATTATTTATTTATTTATTAATTTAATTTGTATACCGCCCTTCTCCCTAGGGACTCAGGGCGGTGAACAGGGCAATACATAAAAACTAGATACAAAAATTAAAATTATTAAAACATGATTAAACAATGCCCATAAATTAATACAAATTTAAAATTAAAGTCATTTCCCACCCCGTCCCATCAGGCCAGGCCAGCTTGTTTAAAGAGGTAAGTTTTAAGATCGTGCCGGAAGGAGCGGAGATCGGGCGCCATCCGGAGCTCAACCGGAAGATGGTTCCATAAATCCGGTGCACCCACAGAGAACGCTCTCCCCCTGGGGGCCACCAGTCGGCATTCTTTGACCGGTGGCACCCTGAGGAGGCCCTCTCTGTGGGAGCGCACTGGACGGAGGGAAGTTGACGCCGGCTGCAGGTGCTCCCCAAGGTATTCTGGACCCATGCCATGAAGGGCTTTGTAGGTCATTACCAACACCTTGAACCTCACCCGGAAGACAACCGGTAACCAATGCAGCTCGCGGAGTAAAGGTGTGACATGGGAGTATCGGGAGACTCCCAGTACAACTCTCGCGGCTGCATTCTGTACCAGTTGGAGCCTCCGAGTGGTCTTCAAGGGTAGCCCCATGTAGAGAGCGTTGCAGTAATCTATATGGGAGGTCACGAGCGCATGAGTGACCGTACGCAAGGCATCCCGGTCTAGATAGGACCGCAACTGGCGCACCAGGCGAACCTGGGCAAAGGCCCCCCTAGTCACAGCTACAATATGGTCTTCTAAGGAGAGTTGTGAATCTAGGAGGACTCCCAAGTTGCGAGCCCTATCTACAGGAGATAATGACTCACCCCCCATAATGAGGGGTGGGATATCCTGAATATCCCGAGATGCCGGTACGCACAGCCACTCAGTCTTGTCAGGGTTGAGTCGAAGCCTGTTCCTCCCCATCCAGACCCGGACCGCCTCCAGGCACCGGGACATCACGTCGAGAGCATCACTGGGGTGGTTTGGGGTCGAAATGAAAAGTTGGGTATCATCAGCATACTGATGATACCCAACTCCAAAACCACGAACGATCTCACCCAGCGGTTTCATGTAGATGTTGAACAGAAGAGGCGAGAGGACCGACCCCTGAGGGACTCCACAAGCGAGAGGCCTCGCGGTCGACCTCTGCCCCCCTGCCAACACCGACTGCGAGCGTCCCAGGAGATAGGAGGAGAACCACTGAAGAACCGTGCCTCCCACTCCCAATCCCCTGAGACGCCGCAGCAGGATACCATGGTTGATGGTATCGAAAGCCGCTGAGAGGTCTAATAGGACTAGAACAGAAGAATATCCCCTGTCCCGGGCCCTCCAGAGATCATTCACCAGCGCGACCAATGCCGTCTCCGTGCTGTACCCGGGCCTGAAGCCCGATTGGTACGGGTCTAGATAATCCGCTTCATCCAGGACCAGAGGGAGCTGATGCGCCACCACACTCTCAACAACCTTCGCAAGAAAGCGAAGGTTGGAGACCGGACGAAAGTTATTCAAAACAGCCGGGTCCAAGGCAGGCTTCTTGAGGAGAGGTCTCACCACCGCCTCTTTCAAGGCGGCGGGAAAACTACCCTCACTCAGAGAGGCAGATATAACCGCCTGGAACCAGCCTCGTGTCCCCTCCCGGGCTGCATAAACCAGCCAGGAAGGGCACGGGTCCAATAAACATGTGGTGGAGCTCAGCCTCCCCATGATCCTGTCCACTTCCTCCGGAGTCACAGGATCGAACTCCTCCCAGGTGACATTGACAAGACCGCTCGTGTCCTGATCGTCCGATACTGCCCAGTCGGAGTCCAAACCGGTCCGAATCCGAGCGATTTTGTCCAACAGATGTTGACTAAATTCCTCGGCACGCCCCTGCAAGGGTTCCCCACTCACCTCCTGATTAAGGAGGGAGTGGGTCACCCTAAACAGGGCAGCCAGGCGATTATCTGCGGACGCGATGAGGGCAGCGAAGTAGTTAGATCTCGCTACCCTCATCGCTGCGAGATAAGACCTAATATGGGTTCTTAGTCGCAATCGGTCGGATTCAGATCGGCTGGACCTCCAAACGCTCTCTAGGCCCCGTCTCCGACGCTTCATCTCCCGGAGCTCCGCGGAGAACCATGGAGCCCATTGGGATCTGCGCCGGGTCAGGGGCCGCAAGGGTACAACTCGGTCAAGTGCCTCCGTGGCCGTCCTTTCCCAGGCTTCCACTAAGGCATCTGCCGAGCTGTGAGCTGAGGAGGCAGGTGGGGACCCCAGCGCTGCCTGAAACCTCTCAGGGTCCATTAAGCGCCTGGGGCGGAACCATCTAGTTGGCTCAACAACCCCACGGTGGGGGGTGGCAAAACGGAAGACCAGCCACAGGAGATGATGATCGGTCCATGACAGGGGCATAACAATTGGGGAGCCCCCACCAAGATCATCTAACCACCGACCAGATAAGAAAACCAAGTCAAGGGTGTGGCCTCCCTCATGAGTCGGTCCATGAATTACCTGCGTCAGGTCCATGGCCGTCATGGAAGCCATGAACTCCCGAGCTAACTCAGATGCTCCTCCCAGGGATGGTAGATTGAAGTCTCCCAAAACCATAAGTTTGGGAAACTCAATCACCAGCCCTGAGAGGATATCGAGAAGCTCAGGCAGGGCTGCTGCTACGCGACTAGGCGAAAGGTACACGAGCAGCAAGCCCAACTGCGCCCTGGGACCAAACCTCAATAGGAGAGATTCACACCCGACTATCTGAGGAACGGTGGCCTCCTGCGGACATAAGGTCTCCCTCATAACCACAGCCACTCCCCCACCCCTACCCTGAGTCCGAGGCCGGTGTAGCACCCGGAAGCCTGGTGGGCAAAGATCAACCAGGGGGATACCACCCTCTGGGCCCAACCAGGTTTCCGTGATGCAGGCCAGGTCCGCATGCTCACCCTCGACAAGATCCCGGACGATGGGAGCCTTATTAGCAACGGACCTGGCATTCAGGTACACCAGCCGGAGCTCAGGTGGCTGCACATCCCCGCTCCCAGAACCTTGGGTCGAAGACAGAGGGTCGGAGCGCCTCACCGCTTGTAGATAGCGGAGAGGCCCTCCCGGAGGTCGATACGGCCCTCTGATCTTACACCTGCTGCCATTCCCTATCGTCGTGGGAATTGACAATCCCACGACCCGCTCCAGAGCTCCGGAGATGACCGATCCCGGCTCCCCCTCAACGCGATCTATCCTGGGCCTGGCCTGAACAGCAGTTGGCGGATTACCCCCCCTCTCCAACCAACCACAACCCTCCCCCCTCCCTAACCCTACAAAAAATTTAGCTAAAAAAATAATCAGGGGCCTCTTATTAAATTTATATCTTAGGCCCCTGTTTCTGCCCGGAGAAGTTATTGTTATGAACTGAATATATATAAAATTGTGTTAATCCCTGCTAAAGTGAAACTAACTTAACTCCAACTGCTTGTGAAGCTAAAATGAAACTAACCTTTAGAGGACCCTGACTGTTAACTCCAACTGTTTTGGAGGGAAACTTTGAACATTCATATTTGGGCGGGCTTTTCAAGTATTGTGATTGGTTAAGGACTGTGGGCTCAGAGTATAAATTACAAGCAATTGCCTGCAGTTCTCCAGTTCTAGTTTGAGTCAATAAATGATGTAACTATGCTGGTCTGCTCCTTGCCTACTGAAGCCCTCTACTCTAGTTATGATGTCTGTCCCCCAGCCAGAGTCACATGACTGTGGCACTTCTGGGCACTCAGCACCAGCCTGCATTTAAGGCCATTTGCAGTCACGTGACTGCAATTTATGACAATTTTTTTTCCTGGAAACCAGCATTTATTTCCTGTTTCCAGAAAAAAAAGGCCCCATAGCAAACAATGGGTTTGAGAGACTGTAGTGTTTGCATAACAATTACCACAAAAAGCATCGTAAAATTGAATCCAGTCATGTGCTGCTCTGCTTTACAACCATGATGACTTACTTCTGTAATTGCCAGGGTCAATTATGGGTCATAAGTTGAGGCTACCTGGAACTCTATTCAGACAGTACCTGGGTTTTCCAATTCTTTTTTTCACTTTTCACGTATTTTAGTGAAGAACAAAAATGGGAGCTTTTTTTTCTGAAGTGCAGGGTATAAATGATTTAAACAAGAAATGTATATTTAATAAAGGTACAGTGAAAGAAAGCATCTCTCTATGAACTACCTCTCTCTCTCTCCTCCTTACACACACACATATATAAACACATACACGCATATTGACCTATATGCTTAATATGATCCATATTATACTACCTGTCTGTCTGTCTCTCACCTATATCTGACTGCTGTCTGTCTGCCTGTTCATAGGACACTGTCCACACATTTGGAAGCTGCTGGATCTCAGCCCTTCTAGTTAGACCTGACAAGTTAGACCAATACATTTCAGTCATCCAGTTATTCTTTCTGCATCTAGGTAAGCATTTTCTCTTTTTGAAAAAATGCCGAGAGACTGAAAATTAAATTCTTATTCACTTTTTATCTTATGGCACACTAATATCAGGGTTACATTAAAATATTGGGGAAGAACATGTTCACTTCCCCAAAAGGTTTACCTTCTTTGAAGATATAATCTAAAAATAGCACATGATAGATATGCATATTTGCAAAAGAGAGCAGATGATCAGCTATCTTTGCTTGCATCTAATGGGCTACTTTGGCTCTCTATTTCATAAACATCCAGACTTGTCAAAACAATCAAAATTCATTGCCAGAAATTCTTGGAACATTATCATTGAACTCTTCAGCTTCACAATCTTGATCTCTTTGTTCAGTTCTTCCAGGATCTTAGCATCTGCTGTGTAAAAATCTGTTCACTTCTTTGTACAGATTATCTTAATGTTGGAATAGAGGTGTATTTATATCATTTGCAGAAACGGTATGGATTTTTTTCCCTTTAAATATTTGGCAATGCTAGGCAAAACATATCAAGATTCAGGCTTACTGAATAATTGTCTCTTTTATTTATCCATACTCTACATAGCATACTGTTTATCAGTTATAAACTCTAGCAATTAAGCACTAACAACTCAGATTACCTCCTAGCCAGAGAGATACTGACATTTTTTTTAGGCAGCTTTAATGGGTTTTGCTGCAAAATGGGAACTTCAAGTAAAATAAATTATACTGCATATTGAGCATTTATTCCAAATGCATCTAAGATAAGACTAGAACTCACAGTCTCCTAGTTTCTAACCTGATACCTTAACCACTATACTAAACTGACTGTCAAGTTTTATCAGACTAATAAGTTTAGGCATTCTTCTGTCTGGATGAGAAATCTTTCTTAAAAGGTAGTACAACCCAAGAGGATTCTTTGGAAATTGTTTGATTTTTCTAAGAATTGTTGTTTTTAGATATAGTAAATCATGTTTTAACACCACTGCCAGCTGCTGTTCCAAGTTGAAAAAGTATGTCATATCCTCCATGGAGAGGACATCTTGGGACAGAATTTGTGCTTGAAAATTAATGTCAGATACAGTTGTAATGCCGTTTCCCCCCCTCAAAAATACAAGGGTCTCTACTTATAAAAATATAACTTATCCATAAACATGTTTTCATTATCTCTTCCTTTAGTATTTTAGTATTGTTCTTTGACCAAAGACACAGATTTTTAGGGCAGGTTAAATGATATTCTGAGTGATTATGTCTATAGGCAGATTATCAGTATTGATGCCCAGTGAGCAAAGAACTGGCCGATACATATTGGACATTAATGTTAAATGAACACTTTTTTTCTACAAGGAACGATGGGTTAGGATTAGGACTAGAAGTCCCACAATCCCTGGCTAGAATTCATGTTCAGAAAGCAACTTCCAGCCACTGAGAAGTCAACAACTTCATTTACAAAAAGACTATTAAAGTTGTTTAAGGCAAAATATATAAATAAGTGCAATAGAAAACAGTTAACAATAATAGAGGAGTAAAACACAAATGATTAAGCAAGGGATCTAAAGTTGTGAAAAAGGTTATAGTTTTCCAATATATAGAAACCAGCTACTTCCAAAAGTAATGATGGCATTTGTGGTATCTGGTGCTAAGTTCATAACCTGAACAATGACAGAGAATTGCCAAGTCACCCTTAATAAATGTTCTACTTCTGCTACAAAAATCCCTTTATTGGATTTTATACACTTTTATCTCAAAAGTTATCCAATATATTCTCAATTGGGAAGTTGAATTTTTTACAAACAGTTTTGGAATGACATGATGTGATACAATGAAACTAGTTTTTCAAATCTATTGAATTTCATATAGCTTCAATATATTGTTCATACAGGCCCCTTTTATCTCCTGTACAGATGCTTATACAGGCACATTGGCCACAGAAGCAGTTAAGCTATTCAGCTGTTTCTATTAGTTCTCTGATATTTAAGTCCTTCCTGCTCCCAAATCAACCAATAACATCATACTCCTCCTCCTCACCACAAATTCTTCCCTGTACATACTGAAGGGCCAGTCTTGAAATGTGGAATTTTATATCAACCCTGAATGCACTTTCACTTAGAGAAGAAGCTTGATTCAACTCTCAGGTCAGACCTTGGCTATCTGATAGCCATGGAGAGCTGTAAGCTTAAGATGAAGGTTAGCAGAAGTGATGAGCAGAGCTGTCAGCCAGGAATGAACAGTGAGTTGGAATCAAAGACTAAACCTGAAGACAGGATTGAAACAGATGTGTAGACTGAAGACCAGATCAAGAGAAGACAAACGAGATTCAGGAAGACAATGACACCCAGAAGCTTAACTAGAATAGGTATAAACTGACTCCGCAGCAATTTAATAGCCAGACTGTCTGGATCCAAAGGATCCAATGATCAACCTTACATATGCCTCAACAGGTGCTATAACATCATTGTTCAACATATAACCACGAATGGTCATTTAAATCCCAGAAGCTCCTGAAAAGAGATATTATATTCACCTGAAAAAAATGGTCCCCCATTCAAGATGCTCCTCCAAATCTGAAAGGAAGATTAGACTGAAACAAAAATAGAAATTGTCAGTTGATTTGAGACAAGATTCCCACTAAAGATATATTTTGGTGAATAAAACAGTTTTCTTCTCAAATCAGTACATCATATGACAGAGGGAACAGTCAGTAGGAAAACAAGTAAAGTCAAATCAAGTCTTGGTAACTACACGGACAGGTTCATATTGCTTTCTTGGCAACATGACAGAAGTGGTTTGCTGTTTCCTATCTCTGGGATTCATTTTAATTTGGATTATAGTCTTCAGGCTGAGATTTTGTGTCTGATCATATTAATTCAAGTTTATACAACGGAAAAATGGAGTTGGAAGGGACCTTGGAGAGCTTTTATCCAACCCCCTGCTCAAGCAGGACACCCTATAGCAGACATGTCAAACACAAGGCACGGGGGCCGGATGCGGCCCGTGAAGTGGTTTCATGTGGCCCGCGAAGCCATCCTGTAAACAGTGAGGAAATGGCCCCCACTGCCTTGGCCCTGGCCCAGAGACCCTCAGATCTGTCCCACTCCTGCCCAGGCCCCCATAGGCACCCTTGATGCGAACGATGTAGAGCTGGCCACACCCACCCAGTAGGCCATATGCACTCTAGCCACGCCCACCCAGTAGGCCACGCCCACCCAGGCCACACCCACCCAGCCCCCTGAGGGCAACCGCAATGCTGATGCGGCCCTCAATGAAATTGAGTTTGACACCCCTGCCCTATAGCATTCCAGACAAATGGTTGTCCAATCTCTTCTTAAAAACCTCCAGTGTTGGAGACCCAAACTGTCAGGAAATTTCTCCTTAGTTCTAGGTTGTTTCTCTTCTTGATTAGCTTCCATCCATTGCTTCCTGCCTTTTGGTGCTTTGGAAAATAAGTTGATCCCCTCTTTTTTGTGGCTATCATGTCAAACCTAGTCCTTCTTTTCACTAGATTGAGATAAAGAAACTCTGTTTGAAAACTCCAATTTTATTAGAAAAAGCCATTATGTCAGGTATAAGTCTGTAGACCAAGACGATCTGGCAAATGAAACCATGATACTTAGTTTTCAGGGCATGTTCTTTAACATCTCGGGTAAAGAAATCTCAGTTCTTTTCCATAAGCCCAGCCTTGTCCCAATGTGGCTAATGACAAATTTTTAAAGCTGCAGAACTCATCTGAGTGAATAACAAGCAGGATGAACTTTATTCTGACATTTAATCTATAACTCCATTTACTGTGTCTCTAGAGGCCAGGCCAATAAAATTTGAGAATGATGATAAAAAATATTTATAGCTAAATCAACATGGCTGGAAGGTTTATTGACATCAAAGCAAAGCTAATGGAAATAATTCACTAGACAGCTGCATATTCAATGGTCATACTCAAACAGTTCCAGTACAACTATAACATAAAGATGAGTGAAAAGTGATGCCTCCACTTCCATAACTTTATATAGGGGTATTTTAATAAATAAAACAGGGAGATAATTTTTGAAATTAGCTCTTTTTTACTTCTCCACATCACCACTACTAGCTAAACAGTTTTCTCAACAATGAACAAGGTTCTTAAACCATTACAAAATAATTCCTTATTTTATCCCTTCAGCAAGTCCTGCCATTTCTTCCCAACATTTCTCTTAAGTCAAATAATGGCCACAAAGAGTTTCTTCAACCTGAAGAAAAGATACAGGTTGTATGATGTCAGATGTGAACTTATGACAGATAAGTTAAGACAATGAAACTGAAATTTGTAATTATCTTTTGAATGAATCTTTCCCGATTCCTGCAAAATTTCCTTTGTGGCCTTCTGGATTCTGCTTAATCATCATCTCAAAGTTTTGAGTGTTGCAATGTAATGCTCTGAATTGATAAGAATGAAGGAAATCCATGCGAATGATAACATCTGTATCTCCAAAAACTGTAACTGAGAATTTTCCTCCCAAAGCCTACGTTTTGAGGGTGTTTTTTTTCCTTTGCAGTTAGAGCTTTGTGAAGCAACTCTATGGACTGATGCTTTATTTCTAGATCATAATAACTAGCCCAAGTTTTGGCTATCAAAATGTTGTGCAGAAATGTTTCATTTTTTATTCCTGAAGTGCCATTGCTGGGAAGATGTAATCTCTTGAAGCTTTCGTCTCTGCTGTCAGCATGCAAGGAAACCATCTTGCACAATCATTCCAATATTGAAGAATATCAATAATGTCACTCACACATTCCTATGAAATGCCAAACATAATAAGCAATTTAAGTGATCCACCAAATTGTCCTTAATTAGTTTTTCAAATGAAACCCACTGGTTGCTATACCAGGTCATCAATTTCATTCTTGATCACTTCTCAGTTCACCATCATTACATTTTTTTTGGCCCAGCAACACACAATACTCATGCAAATCAATTATCATAATAAATAACGTGTTTGACACTGAATTTTAATTGGAAGCTGGTCAACCAATCCTTTGGCTGATAAAAATTAAATCTCACTGTTACTTCAAGTCATTGTAGGCTTCTGTTTTATTTATTTATTTATTTTATTTATTTGATTTTATATACCACCCTATTCCCGAAGGACTCAGGGCGGTTTACAGGGCGAGTTAAAACAATACAAATAAGTACACTTTAAATAGAATTAAATAAGACTAGCCCACAATTAAACAAATTAAAATTAAAATTAAAATTAAATTAAAACCCCCTCAGTCCAGGCCAGCAAGATCAAACAACCAAGTTTTAAGGTCCTGGCGAAACGAGCGAAGGTCTGGGGCAGTCCGAAGTTCTACCGGCAGTTCATTCCATAGGGCAGGCGCGCCCACAGAGAATGCCCTCCCCCTTGGAACCATCCGTCGGCATTCCCTAACTGGCGGAACCCTAAGGAGGCCCTCCCTGTGGGAGCGCACAGGACACTGGGAGGCTGATGCTGGCAGCAGGTGCTTCCTGAGATAATCCGGACCCATGCCATTTAGGGCTTTATAGGTCATCACCAGCACCTTGAATCTCACCCGGAGGAGAATTGGAAGCCAATGCAGCTCGCGGAGAAGAGGTGTTACATGAGAGTATCGGGAAATTCCCATTACTACTCACGCAGCTGCATTTTGCACCAGCTGAAGCCTCCGAGTGGTCCTCAAGGGCAGCCCCATGTAGAGAGCGTTGCAGTAGTCTAAATGGGAGGTAACGAGCACATGAGTGACTGTGCGTAGGGCATCTTGGTCCAAATAGGGTCGCAACTGGCGCACCAGGTGAATCTGGGCAAAAGCCTCCCTGATCACAGCTCCTATATGATCTTCCAAACTGAGGCGTAAATCCAGGAGAACACCCAAGTTACGAGCCCTATCAACGGGGGGTAACAACTCATCCCCCATCGTTAATGATGGACAAAAATGATTCACCTGAGATGCTGGTATGTACAGCCACTCAGTCTTGGCAGGATTGAGTCGAAGCCTGTTTCTTCCCATCCAATCCTGAACCGCCTCCAGGCAACGGGACATCACGATGAGGGCATCACTGGGTTGGTTCGGGGTGGAAAAGCTGGGTATCATCAGCATATTGATGATAACCCACCC
This sequence comes from Vipera berus, assembly GCF_964194415.1. Classification (NCBI taxonomy): domain Eukaryota; kingdom Metazoa; phylum Chordata; class Lepidosauria; order Squamata; family Viperidae; genus Vipera; species Vipera berus. The sequence goes on along the minus strand of NC_138202.1, from coordinate 218,421,286 downwards.
CAAAACCACGAATGATCTCACCCAGTGGCTTCATATAGATGTTGAACAGGAGGGGAGAGAGAACCGACCCCTGAGGAACTCCACAAACGAGAGGCCTCGGGGTGCATCTCTGCCCTCCCGTCAACACCGACTGCAAACGGCCCAGGAGGTAGGAGGAGAACCACTGTAAAACAGTGCCCCCCACTCCCAGTCCCCTGAGTCATTGCAGCAAGATACCATGGTCGATGGTATCAAAAGCCGCTGAGAGGTCTAATGGGACTAGGACAGAGGAACAATTTCTGTCCCTGGCCTGCCAGAGATCATTTACCAGCGCAACCAATGTCGTCTCCGTGCTGTACCTGGGCCTGAAGCCCGATTGGCATGGGTCAAGATAATCGGTTTTGTCCAGGAACAGAGGGAGCTGATGTGCTACCACACTCTCAACAACCTTCGCCAAAAAGCGAAGGTTGGAGACCGGACGATAGTTGTTCAAAATCGCTGGATCCAGGGCAGGCTATTGTTTTATGAACAATAGCAGTGTAACCTTTTATCTATCTATCTATCTATCTATCTATCTATCTATCTATCTATCTATCTATCTATCTATCTATTTATTTATTTATTATTGGGACTTATATGCCGCCCTATCTCCCGAAGGACTCAGGGCGGCTAACAACAATAAAACACAATAATACAAATGTTAAAAAAGATTAAACTAACAAGACCCAGTGATAAAATATTAAAAACATTTTTTTTAAAAAAAACCCTATCATCAGTCCAGGTCAGCCTGATGGAAAAGAAATGTTTTGAGGTTGCGACGAAAGGACCGGAGATCCAGGGCCATCCGGAGCTCAAGGGGAAGCTGATTCCACAGGGCAGGCGCTCCCACAGAGAAGGCCCTCCCCCTGGGGGTTGCCAGCCGACATTGTCTAGCCGATGGCACCCTGAGGAGGCCCTCCCTGTGTGAGCGCACCGGGCGATGGGAAGTTGTTCCTGGCAACAGACGGTCCTGCAAATATCCCGGGCCTAAGCCATGGAGGGCTTTATAGGTAAGAACCAGCACCTTAAATTTCATCCGGAGGGCAACCAGTAACTAGTGCAGCTCACGCAGGAGGGATGTAATGTGGGAGTATTGGGATACTCCCATCACAACCCACGCAGCTGCATTCTGCACCAGCTGGAGCCTCTGGGTGGTCTTCAAGGGCAACCCCATGTAGAGAACATTGCAGTAATCTATACGGGAGGTAACGAGTGCATGAGTGACCGTACGTAGAGTATCTCAGTCCAGATAGGGGCGCAACTGGAGCACCAGGTGAACCTGGGCAAAAGCCCCCCTGGCCACAACTCCTATATGATCTTTAAAACTGTATCCAGTTTTGTGTATCCAGGAGGACACCTAAGTTGCACGCCCTATCAACGGGAGGTAACACCTCTCCTCCCATAACCAAAGATGGAACCTCTTGGACTAAATGACATGCCGGTACGTAAAGCCACTCAGTCTTGGCCAGGTTGAGCTGGAGCCTGTTCTTCCCCATCCAGATTCGTACCGCTTCCAGGCAGCGGGACATCACGTCGAGGGCATCACTGGGTCGGTTCGGGGTGGAGATGAAAAGCTGGGTATCATCAGCATATTGATGATACCTCACCCCGAAACCACGGATGATCTCGCCCAGTGGCTTCATATAGATGTTGAACAGGAGGGGAGAGAGGACCGACCCTTGGGACACCCCACAACTAAGGGGCCTCGGGGTTGACCTCTGCCCTCCTGCCAACACCGTTTGCAAACGGCCCGAGAGTTAGGAGGAGAACCACCATAAAACGGTGCCTCCCACTCCCAACCCCCCAAGACGTCGTAGCAAGATACCATGGTCGATGGTATCAAAAGCCGCTGAGAGATCTAATAGGACGAGGACAGAGGAATAACTCCTATCTCAGGCCCGCCAGAGATCATCCACCAGCGTGACCAATGCCATCTCCATGCTGTACCCAGGCCTGAAACCCGATTGGTACGGATCCAGATACTCAGTTTCCTCCAGGACCAAAGGGAGCTGCCGTGCCACCACGCTCTCAACAACCTTCGCAAGAAAGCGAAGGTTGGAGACCGGACAAAAGTTGTTTAATATTGCTGGGTCCAAGGCAGGTTTCTTGAGGAGGGGCCTCACCACCGCCTCCTTCAAGGCGGCAGGAAAGCACCCCTCACTCAAGGAAGCATTAATAACTGCCAGGAGCCAGCTTTGTGTAACCTCCCGAGCCGCATAAACCAGCCAGGAGGGACACAGGTCCAAAAGACACGTGGCAGCACTTAATCTCCCCATGATCCTGTCCACTTCATCCAGAGTCATAGGATCAAACTCCTCCCAAATATTATCGGCCAAACCCGTCGCTTCCCCCTCGTCAGATACTGCCCAGTCGGAGTCCAGCCCAGCCCGAATCTGAGCGATTTTATCCAGCAGATGCTGACTAAACTCCTCGGCCCGTCCCTGCAAGGGGTCCTCCCCTGTCCCCTGATTTAAAAGAGAATGGGTCACCCTAAACAGGGCGGCCGGGCGGTTATCTGCGGATGCAATGAGGGCGGCGAAGTGAGCACGCTTCGCCGCCTCCATTGCCACAAGGTAAGATCTAATAAAAGATCTTAACTGTATTCGGTCAGATTCAGACCAACTGGACCTCCAACTGCTCTCTAGGCCCCTCGACCAGTGCTTCATCTCCCGCAGGTCCACAGAGAACCAAGGGGCCAACCGAGATCTGCACCGGGTCAGAGGCCACAAAGGCACAACGTGGTCGAGAGCCTCTGAAGCAGCCCGTTGCCAGGCGTCAATTAAGGTCTCGACTGGGCTGTGGGAAAGGGAGGCAGGAATCAGTCCAAGTGCTGTCTGGAACCTATCCGGGTCCATCAGGCGCCTGGGGAGGAACCACCTGGTCAGCTCCGCCACCCAGCAGCGGGAGGTGGCATAACGGAGGCCCAGCCACAGGAGATAATGGTCTGTCCATGAAAGGGGTTGAGAGATTGGAGAAACCCCACCCAGACCATTAAGCCACTGCCCAGAGATAAAAATAAGGTCGGGCGTGTTTCCCCCCTCATGAGTCAGACCCTGAATAATCTGGGTCAGGTCCATGGCCATCATGGAAGCCATGAACTCTCAGGCCACCCCCGAGGCACACCCCCAGGGAGGGCAGGTTAAAATCTCCCAGAACCATAAGTCTGGGAAACTCAATCGCCAACCCCGAGAGAGCGTCGAGCAGCCTGGGCAGGGCCGTTGCCACGCAGCTGGGAGAAAGGTACACAAGCAACAGGCCCAACTGACCCCCAGGGCCCCACCTCAGAAGGAGGGACTCACATCCACCTATCTGAGGGGCAGTGGCCTCCCGTGGACAAAGGGTCTCCTTAATAACAACTGCCACCCCACCGCCCCTACCCTGAGCCCAAGGCTGGTGAAGCACACGGAAACCTGGTGGGCATAACTCAATCAAAGGGACTCCTCCCTCTGGGCCCAACCAAGTTGCATGCCAGGTCTGCGCCTTCCTCCTCGATCAGATCCTGGATGAGGGGAGCTTTATTCACCACAGACCTGGCATTCAAATAGACCAGCCTGAGCTCAGGTACCTGTCCTCCCCCACCCCCGGAAAAGCAGGATGAAACCAGAGGGTCGGAGCGCGCCACCACTCGAAGACAGTGGGGGCGTGATCCCAGATTTCAATATGGCCCTCTGTTCATCCTCTGTTTTCTCATAGCAACTTCCAACTAACTTGTGCCTTGTGCCTTGGTAAGGCCACACTTGGAATACTGCATCCAGTTTTGGTCACCACAATGTAAAAAAGATGCTGAGACTCTAGAAAGAGTGCAGAGAAGAGCAACAAAGATGATCAGGGACTGGAAGCTAAACCATATAAGGAACGGTTGCTGGAATTGGTTATGTCTAATTTAACGAAGAGAAGGACGAGGGGTGACATGATAATAGTGTTACAATATCTCAGGAGTTGCCACATAGAAGAGGGAATCAAGCTATTCTCCAAAGCGCCCGAAGGCAGGACAAGAAGCAATGGATGGAAACTAACCAAAGAGAGAAGCAACCTAGGACTAAGGAGAAATTTCCTGACAGTTAGAACAATTAACCAGTGGAACAACCTGCCTCAAGAAGCTGTGGATGCTCCAATACTGGAAGTTTTTAAGAAGAGACTGGACAGCCATTTGTCTGAAATGGTATAGGGTTTCCTGCCTGAGCAGTGAGTTGGACTAGATGACCTCCAGGTTCCCTTCAAACTTTATTATTATTTATTATTATTATTTATTATTATTATTATTATTATTATTATTATTATTATTATTATTATTATTATTATTATTATTATTATATTACTACTACTACTACTACTACTACTACTGAGATAAATGTCTATGGAGATTCTCAGTCACCCAGGTCATAGTTATCCCAAAAGGCTTTTTCACGAGGCAGAGCTGAAGAAGCTTCTTGGATGAGAAGCGAAATGTCTTCAAAGAAAAACAAGAAAGTCCAGTTGCCTCGTGAAAAAGTACCTTTGGGTATAACTGAGATAACAGAAGAGATGCTAAAGAATATGTCATAACGTCTAGTGCTTCATTACTTCTATTTCTTGGTGGCATCTACTGGAGGCATTACTTTCCAACCAACCCTCAGTTATGGAGGCAATCCTCTGAAATGCCTTTAATTCCTTTCTGCTCTTATCAAATCAGTTGGGAAAGACTTAATTTAGTTTACATTAACTTAATTTCATACAATTAATATATAATTGTAATAGTCTCCATATTACTTAAGTGGTAAATTTCAGAGGAGTTCTAAGGTTGTACCCTTGGTGGCAACATCTGTACCTTGTTATGTGTCTCTTGGAAGAATAGCTCCAGGTACAGAGAATCTCCTCTAAACAATCTAAACAAACTAGATCAATGTGCAGTCCTATTATCCTATTATGGCTGAAATCAGAGATTATTTCTAGGACACTTCTCTTGGATCCTGTAAACATGGTAGGGACCAGGTTCAGGTTTTCATTCTGCATAATCCTTCCAGATACAAAGGAACTATTCCTGTCCCTGAACAAAGCCATTCTCCTCAGACCTTTTCCTTGTTGAAAAGAAGTAAGTAGTGCTCATTAATAAAGACAGAATGAAACTGACCAGAAATAGTGAAGCTCCAGTCCCATGTTATTGACTATGACAAACCCAATAAGTAAATTGCAACGAAGTGTGGAAAGTCATACACACACACACTGAGAAGGAAATATTAAAAGGACAGAAAAATATATTTCCTTAAAGGATCTTAAAGAAGCAGAAAAGCATGCCCAGTTTTCTTAATAGCTCCAAGTCTCCCTCCCCCAAGCAGAAACCAGCTCTGTAGAAATGCAGATGATAATCTTGTCAGAAAGACTGGAGTGAGGAAACTGGGATTAGGAAGAAAGATCCCTAGAATCAAAGCTAAAAATCTAAGAGTTATCAGCCCCAGCCCCAGGGAAGCAGGATATGACCCTTGGGACATAATAGGATTAACCCACCACCATCAGAATACCAGAAAGGCACACTCAGACTCAGGTCAAAGTTCATGCCACAGGAACAACTCCAAACAAAAGGCTCCAGAGGGTATAAAAACCCACTCCCTACATGTTCTCATTCTCTTTTCTTCCAGAGACATCTTTCTGTCTGGCTCTCCTCTTCAACAAAATGCAAACTTCTTTCTAAAGCAGTCACCATGTTGTTTATTCCCGGCTTGGACTGAACCATGATGAAGACTTTTCCTTCAAAAAGTAAGTGGGTGAGAGACACTTAATCCAATCAAGATTTTTCGGCTTGCTTACAAGAGATAATGGATATTTCCAGAGCCCTAGAATTTCCCACCCCCAATTCAAAATACTTGAAAAACCTCTGTTCTCCATTCCTCTTCCACTGTAAGCTGGAACACAATGGTAATTATTTCAATATAATAGGATCATCCTCCTCAGATTTGCATGTCCACAACAATTCTCTTCATGCGATCACTTCCGGATGGCAAGGCGTCGCCGGAGGCAGCCATTCCTCGGCTGTCAGCCTCGCGGCTCCATAGAGCCGCCGAAAACAGCGCCGATCAGCTGTTTCGGCGGCTTGGAAGCCCCCACCTCGGGAGAAGAGGAGGGGGTGAGCGTCCAGGTAGGGGTAGAGCTCTCCGGGGCCGCCAGAACTTAGAGTTTTGGCGGCAGAAGGATTGAGCCCCCCCCCCGAAGCCTGGGCATGCTCCGGACTGCGAGGCGCCTCTGCTCCGGGTTTTTTGGAGCAGAACAGGGCGTTCGCAACCATCCCTGCTAGCAAGGAAGAGCTTTTGAGAATGAGGACGCAGGCAGAGCGATGCAGGAGATTTTGGTGAAGATGGTGTTCTGATCTTTAACTCAATGGACTTTGCTGAACTCGTAAGTGAAAGTGCGTAGCTAACAATAGTGGGTAAAAATGGCGGCTATATCTTCTAAAGTTCCTGCTTTGATGCAGCAGTCTTCGGTGAAAACTTTATTGTCCCCTGCATCCGTATCTGTATCAGCTTTTACAGTAAAAGATTTGCAGAATCTGCTGCAAGAGACTATGGAAAAGCAAATGCAACAATTTGTTGAGATAATGGAGAAAAAGTTGGAGGAGAAGTTTACAGAGAAATTAACAGAAATGAGAGCAGACATCACATCTGCAATGCAAAGCATGGTTAAAGGCATTGAGATTTTGGATGAAAGAGTGGAAGATCTTGCTCAAAATGATATTAGACTGGAAGCCAAAATGACAGAAACTGAAAATGTGATAGAGAAAATGGATTATGATTTGATTTCGACACAGTATTATCAGATGGAGTTTGCTTTAAGGATTAGAGGCCTAAAAGAAAATCCTAAGGAAAATTTGAAGAAAATGGTTTCTGAGGCTTTGGAAGGGGTGTTGGAGCGACCAGCAGATGAAATAATGGAAGATATAGATAAAATCTTCCGTGTTAATTCGTGGATTGCAAGACAAAGGAATCTACCCAGAGATGTGGTGGTTTATTTTACAAAGAGAATGATTAGAAATGAAGTTATCCAGGCCTCCTACAATATTGATTTTGTAATTGCTGAGCAAAAAGTTCTGATTTTAAAAGAGATCCCTGCAAGAATTTTAAGAAAAAGGGAGGGATTTGCTTTTTTGACACAAGAATTGAGACGACGTGATATCAAGTTTAGATGGCAAATACCAGTGGGTATGGTGGTGACCTATGAAGGCACGAGGCATTGTTTTACCACGGTGATTCAGGCACGTGATTTCTACAGTAATGTTTTAAAAGCAGTCCCCATACCATCTTTGGAATCCACAAAGAAAAAAGGTGAGAGAGAGTCTCAACGTTCCAGAGAGAATCCACAAGATGCTGAAGGGTTAATGCAGACAGATGTGAAAGTTACAGGAGTGGGTCAAATTTCATTACCACTGGAGAAGGCCAGAAATTGGAAGAGGCGTGCTGCTTCTGGACGAATGAATCAAGCCTGAAGATTTAGTTGCATAATTGCAAGAGATAATAATGTAATAAGGATTATGGGAATTGGAATTGCTAGAAGGACTAAATATTTGGGGATATATTTTTCACCCTTATAAAATAATTATGTAATATTTTGTGTTGCTTTAGTTTTAAGATGATTATGAAAATTTAATTGGGAAGATTTGTAGTAGTGTTTATTGATATTCTGTAGGTTATGATTTGTTATTTGGATGGAAAATTTTAAGCTTGGAAGGTAATGTATGGTATTTTAAGTTGTATAATACATTAGGAGAAGGGAAGGTTGTATAAACCTGGTTTTAGTATGTTCAAGCTTAGTTGGATAGAAGAATAGTTTTATAAAACTGATATAAATTGTTTTATTTGTGATTGAAGCTAATTTGTAATATTTTTATGGGTAATATTGGAATAGGTAATAGAATATAAGAATATAAGAATGTTTATTGGGTATTAGATTGAAAAGTATTATTTTGTATTTGAATAATCATTGATATGATATATATATATATGTTTGGAGTTTATCTATATGAGTTAAAGTTCGATAGTTTAAATAGTTTAGGATTGTTTGCGTAAGTTAGATTATGATTGTTTGTATTTTTATACCCTGTATTCTGCTCTGGGAAGTGGGGGGGGGAGGGGAAAGGGAGGGAGGGGTTGGGGAGGGTTGGGGAGGGGAAGAGGGTGGGAGGGGAGGGGGTTGGGAGGGGTTTTTTCTTTTTTTTTTGTTTGTTAAAGATAAAATGTTTTGTAAAACTTTTTAATAAAAAAAAATTCTCTTCATGCAATAAGTATGTCTAGGACACATGTGGGCATTTTAAGGCCCTCAGGCTACATTTGGCCCTTTGGCTGTCCCTGTCCATCCTGCAGTTCAGCAGCATTGGTATCTGGGGTGGGGTGTCAGTGGTGGGAGGCGGGAGGCGAGGCAGTGTCAGCAAGGGGCAAGGCATGGTGTTGGCAGGGGTGGGGCATCAGTGAGGGGCAGGCCACAGTGGTGACCCACCACAACAATCCCGGTTTCTTTTGTGACCCCTTAGGAAAATTAATTGCCTACCATTGGTCTAGGACATAAAGCATGAAAGGAGAATTAAGATGTGTAAACTATGCAAAGATTTGTTATGCAATGATCATATATAATTGCATTTATTCTTAATAAGCTTTTATATTAGCAATCACATTGAGTGGGAGGCATCAGTTCTTCCTGGTTTCATTTTACTGAAGACATAAGCATGATGGCATATGTGGTAACAACTACTGCTCTTCATATCCAGACAATTGAAATGAAATATTTTGCCCCCTTCCAAAAATCTTCACCTTCACTTTTTAGAATCTTTCTATTAATCTGTATCTCTCTGTATTATCAAATACTGTTCCGAATCTTCGCAAAATTCTACTGCTGTGGCAGGCTTAGAGCTTTCATCTGAATTGTAATGTATGTTCATTTTCTCAGGAATCCTTTGTCAAATGTATTAAAATCTTGCCTTATATCTAATACTACCTACCCTTATGGGGAAATCATGATAAAAAGCCTCTGGACTGCTGGATTTGTTTGTTGTCTAATTCAAAGATTCTCAGGAGGTAAATAAATCACTTTCATCAGACCTGAGCATTTATAGATAGGAGGCATGCATACTTTTTAAAGAGACCATGTAACAGACATGTCAAACTCATGACATCACATGACGTCGCAAGACGTATCGGGACTATTTTGCCATTGCCAGCAATGGGGTGGGCGTGGCTTCCAGATGACGCATCCGGCCCGCAGGCCGGCAGTTTGACACCCCTGATATAGGACCATCACCTTAGCCCCAGAAATCTAGTTGTCTATGCTGGATCTAATTCACTTTGGTAATAGCACTTAGTCTTATATATAACTTCATAGCACTTTACAGTCCTCTCTAAGTGGTTTACTGAGTCAGCATATTACCCCCAACAATATTAGTCCTCATTTGGACTTGGAAGGATGGAAGGCTAAGTCAACCTTCAGCTGGTCAGGATTGAACTGCTGACAGTCGGCAGAGTCAGCCTGCAAAATACCATTCTAAGCACTGCACCACCACAGCTCTAATTCATTTTAATTGCCTGAGGAGAAGTTTCAATGGAGCTAACATGAGAATCAAGGAAAATTGACACTGAACTGAAAATCAGGAAGCTGCTTTCTTATTAAATATATCTCTTTTTATTATTTCCCTCCACAGTACTGTACAAACAGGCATGCATATACTGAAATAAATTTTTACAGCAATTGCATTAGGCCTGACTCTGTATAATTGAATGTTTATGTTTTACATCTTTTCTTCTGTTGATACCACTTGGAAAAACCTCTTGCCCATTTTAGGGTTGTCTAGGGGTCAGTTTAAACCTGAACTCTCTCATTATCACAGTTTTCCAGTTATGATTTTCTTCATTCAAGTTTATTGCTCTTTGGCAATGAAAAATGTCAGAAAAATCCATATTAGCTGTGATATAGAGTTTACCTAATATATATACCTGGAATCAAGTCTGACTTAACAACATTACCTTTTTTACGAATCCAAAGAGTCTTTTTTAAAATTCAACTTTTCTAGATGTGTTTTGAGTTAATTTTGAAGCAGAGGAAATGAACTCCAGCAGACTCTGTGCCTTCTTGTCCATGCCATGATGCCATATGGTTTAACAGATATTTCCTTTCCATATAAATTGATGGCCCTTTTTTAATCTCCCTTTTTAATTTCTGCAGGTGAAAGAATGAGTTTTAAGATAATTGTTACTGACTGCTATGTGCAATTCTTGTAAGAATGTGGAAGAGTTTGAGGTATTTTTTATTGTTAAAACAAACATGCATACCTAGCTTATATTGGAAATTCTTTTCAAAAAAAATTATATACAAAAAAGTAAAGAAGAAAGGAAAAAAACCTCTCCAAATATTTAGTGACAGTGATAGTTATTGATGAATGTCAGGAAAGGAAAGCAAGGAAATTAGTTTCGTACAAAAATGCATTTCGTGCATTATTTACTTATATATTTATAATATGTCTAACCTGCTCCCTAGCTAGAGTATCTTGTGCCAGGTTACGATCCATCCAGTGATGGGATTCAAATATGCGAACAACCGGTTCTCTGTGTTGATGCCCCTTCCAGAAGTCCATGGGCAACAAAAAATTAGCTACCGGTTCTGGCGAAGTGGTGCGAACCGGCAGAATCCCACCACTGGATCCATCACAATCTAAAAATAAACAATAAAAAATGCATAATTTAAAACAAACCAATGAGAAATTATCACTAACATAGGGGACAAAAGAGACAAATAGTTTAGTAGGATGTGGGAATCAAAAGCCGGATTTCACCTCACATTGAAAAATTGGTATTGGCCTGGCATCCATTGGAAGAGGAGTCCAAAAGCAGGGGAACCACAATACTAGTTTTAAAGCATCCCAATTTTCATTCTAAAGAAATTCTCTAAAACATCTATATCAAGTCGGTGAGGACCATTGTCTGATTTAATGAGGCATTTACCACTCTCTTGATTCGCCCCATCAGTTCCCTTTTGCTAGACTTTAATGGGCAACGTAAACTGCTAGGCCAAGTAAACGTAAGAATTTTGTCTGTTAGCTCTAACCTTAGAAATTATGTCTATAGTTTTAGAAATGAAAAGATAACCCCCCCAAAAAAGTATGAACAGTGGTATTTTGGGTACCTTAGCTGTTGCTACAGTTGCTACGAGAACCCTAAACCTTAAATGTAAACCTAAGACTAAGCCAAACCTTACAATTAATTCTATCACTAACCCAAACCCTAATCCAAATCTGAACCCTCACCTTAACTCTAACCTTGATTTCTGTTTTTAGCCTTGAGATCAATCAATGCTAACCCTAACCCTAACCCTCCTCCTAACTCTGATGTCATTTATCAGCCCTGACTTTAATCAACCTGAACCCTAATCCTGCAGCTAACCCTAACCCTAATCCTAACTCTAATCCTAACTCTAATCCTAACCCAAAAATATCGCTAAACAAGAGTGATATACCACAATGTGGAAGAGGCTTCTACATTGCAGACTTAACTTGATAGGTCTCATTTCACTTAATAATGGAGCTGAAATTGTGCACTTTTTTTCCACTGAAAAAAATATTCAAGATAACATAATAAGATCTTCATCTTCAACTCAGAGAAGCCAGCTTTTGGTTCATAATCTTTTGCAAAGCTGGTTTCCTTTGGCATCATTCATTGTTGGAGCATCCAAATAGATTTAGTAAAGAGCAATAGGGTGAACATTTTTCACAATATTTTTAGAGGAATCCTACTTGGCACAAAGCATTGTTTTGTCATCCTCAAACAGTTCATTAAGCCTACGCCTTGTCAAAGAGGCCGCACCTGGCTGTGCAGTGAAAAATGCATTAGGAATGACACTCCAGCTCTTTATGCAAACCTTACTGTAGAAGCTGGGGAAGCTCAGGATAAAAATATAATGAAAAGCACGAGTGACGTGTCTCAGTATATTATTCTTGAATGCTTTTCAATTGGCTTGGCACATAAGGAAGAAAAAAGCCCTGTTTGTTTAAAAGGTAAAGGTAAAGGTTCCCCCGCACATGCGTGCTAGTCGTTTCCAACTCTAGGGGCCGGTGCTCATCTCCGTTTCAAAGCCAAAGAGCTTGTCTGAGGACGTCTCCGTGGTCATGTGGCTGGCATGACTAGACGCCAAAGGTGCACGGAACACTGTTACCTTCCCACCATAGTGGTCCCTATTTTTCTACTTGCATTTTTACGTGCTTTCGAACTGCTAGGTGGGCAGAAGCTGGGACGAGTAACAGGCACTCACTCTGTTACGCAGCACTTTGGATTTGACCCGCCAAACTGCCGACCTTCCGATTGAAAAGCTCAGCGTCCTAACCCACTGAGCCACCGCGTCCCTGTTTGTTTAGCAAGAAGCAAAACAAAGCTGTCATGGCCTATATGGTGCCAGGTTACTTCTTATCTAAAAGGGGCAGAAGATCAGCTTCTTTCAAATGAATGGATTCTTTAACTTTTGACTTTGTACGCACTGAAAATTAACATCAGTGGAAGGCTGAGAGACAGGTAGTTTCATTTGCCACTTGAGATACCCATGTCCTCATTTTAGTTTGATTCCACTGCAGAAGAGATTGGCCCCATGCTTTAGGAACTGGAGCTGGATAATAACGGTCCTCTGATGGATTTCCTTTCTAGACTAGGCAATTCTGAGAATGTGACATTTATTTTTATTTATTTATTTTTTATTTTAATCCCATTTATATCCCGCCCTTCTCCGAAGACTCAGGGCGGCTTACAATCTAAAGCACAAATCAATGTGCTTAGCAATAGCCTTCATTCTATGTATATGCCTGCTTATTATTAGGGCTTTTGCTCTAATAAGTTATAGCTTATAATAAGTTATAGCTTATAATAAGTTATAGCTGTTTGAAAAACGATCTCTTCGACTTTTTATTCTGGGTACCTTTTGCTCATTTCCTCTTGGTCCATTTTCGTTGACTTTGGAAGTAATTTTGCAGTCATAGCCATCCCAATATATCTGACAGACTGTATGGTGTATGGAGAAGGGGAATCTGGAGAGACTCTACGCTTGTCACTCTCACATTAGGAAATGAGAAATGGTATAACTGGGGTTTCCAGAAATAGTTTTGGACTTTGGCTTTATTAAGTATTGATTATATCCATCCCCTTCAGATCAATGAACTCTTCCCAGAAAAAAAAAAGCTCACGTTTAGAAGATTGCTGTTTTATTGCTCTGTACAGAGTTGGTCCCAAACTGGACTTGTGCCAGCGAACCCAATGAGATTCAGTGTAATGGTAAGGTTCAACTGCACTAAATGCAGTGCAGTGCATGGAGAACTGATGCAGAATCTCTGATTTGGCATGATTAATGAAGATATTAACTCTAAAACAGCAGCTCTCAACCTTTAATTAATGAGGATTATATCATCACCATCGTCATCATCTTGATGACTTATTTTACATACGCCACCAAGAGTCTGTGTTGCATTGTGCAGATGTAGAAATACGCTTAATATGGCCTTACAGAATTTTGTGTAGGCCTCCCTGCCCAAGTGTGAGGATAGGGGAATCAAAAGGTCTGCAGTGCTACGGAGAGCCCCTCTGTACCACGAAATATAAGAACTGGGCCCTCCTTTTTAGAATTTAGGAAGCTTTTAAAATCATGATTCTTCCAATGTGCATTTTGGGCACGAATGGAGAACAGGCAGTATCCCTGTGCTTTGGATGAATCAGATTGTTTGGATGCTGTGCTTCCCAAACTTTGCCCTTCATTATCCAAAATTGTTTATCAGAAAGTTCTTATTTAAATGTCTCTGTAGTGATTGGTTAATGCAAGTGTGTCAAACTGCCGGCCCATGGGCCGGATGCATCATGCTGAAACCATGCCCACCCCAGGTGTGGCGAATTTGACACCCCTGGGTTAATGGGTTGGTGTGTCATTACAAAAAAACCAAAACACAAAACTGTCACTTTTTCACCAGGATTGCTCTGTGAGTGAAATGGGCAGTATCTATAGTTGAATGAATGAATGAATGAATGAATGAATGAATGAATGAATGAATGAATGAATAACCGACCCAGATTTGGGAAGCACTGCTGTAAAGCTTCATAGTTTTTAACAATTGTACTATGATTTGTGTTGATTATATTTATATTTTGGTATACAGTGGTACCTTGGTACTTGACTGCTTCAATGCTCATCAGATTTGGTACCCAACACATTTTGATGCAAAAATGTTGCCCCAATATTCATTGCTTATTTAACACTCGATATGCTGCAATAGGAAGCCGGGGACAGCTACAGAGAATGGATAGAAAGTTGGCTGTGCTGGGAAGGTCGCTGACATAAGAAAAGGAACAGATAGAAAGTTATTCCTGACCAAAATAAAGGGTCACGTGACTTGCTTGGGACTTGTCCTTTTTAGTACTCATGGCACCTTCTGGAACCAATTCACAGGTACCGAGGAACCACTGCATTTGATACTTTTAGTAATATGCTAGTTACTGAAATGCGGTTGATTATATATGGAATATATACCATAAATTGTTACAAGCTGCTCCGAATTAGATGATTAAAATAGCATAAAAGCGTTCATAATCAATGAATGAATAAATGAATGAATAAGCAAGCAAGCTTTTCAGGACTCTTACATAAAGCAGGGATTGGCAATGTTGTGTCTGTGGGAACCCTAGCTAACCTTCAGATGTGGCATCTCCTGGAAATCATTTTCCAATTAATGAAACACTGCAATGCCACTAAATTATGCAAGATTTTATATTATCCCAATATCACCAGCATCTCACCAGATCTGACCATTCTCTCATAGTATCTGTATTTGGGGGGTTACTTGCATTTCCCTTGTGAACCACTGCTGCTCCACATTAAGATTGGGAACTAGGGCATTAAAAGAAAGAAAATTAACAATTGATAAAAAAATGACTTCTTATTGACTATAAAGGAAACAATGACAAGGAGGCTTTAATGAGCTATCACTTGTTTACAAAGACCCAATCAGCTGCTGCTGATCAGGCACAATTGCAGGATCAACCTTTTTCGTGAACGCAAAGCGATACAATTCCTGGAGCAGCTATAAATTTTTGCATTGTCTATGAAGGAATATTTCCGTATCTATGATGTACAATTTAGTTCCAGTCTGCATTTGTTAGACTTATATCCTTCCTTTCCTTCAGGAGATCAAAGGAGGTACATAGCACTATGTCTTCCTTCCCCCCACCCCCCATGACCACTCTGAGATAAGTTGGGCTTACAGAGAGTGACTGGCCCAAAATCATACTCTGAACTTCCATAGCTAAGGACAGACTTCAGCCAAAATGTCTCTTGTCCTTAAACCACATGATCAATCTTGCCTAGTGGCTGTCAATGATCAGTTACCCCACCAGCTCTATGTTCATTACATATTTGGGCCAACCCTATTGTTTGGCAGGATAAATAACATTTAACAGGGAAGTGTATGAACACTGTGTAGCCTGCTTTGTGCCTTCTTAATGAAACTTGTTACCTTTGGGTTATTGCTGGGCAATAAGCTTGGAAATAAGATTCCCCTGGTCTGGTCTGTCTGGTCTCATCATTTTGTAACTGGACTGGGAAGAAGAGTTTGTATCTTGCTGATCAGCATCTCCTCATGGGTAGAATGCTGGAAGGTTTACTTCTCACTGTTCACAATGATAGATAGTCCTATGTCTTGAAAAATCAATGATTTCTCCAACAGCACTGAATGAGGAATTGGATGAAGGGTGTGCAGATAAAAGAAGCTTAGCTACAAAACAACAACACCTGGCAATTTGATCAGAGCTTGATGTATGGGTCACAGCCTCATTGAAGTGATGCAGCATGGGCTCCAGATCCAAGCTCCACAATGTCCGACTTGTCTGCTGATTACACAAGCCGCTCCCCAGCCATCTGAATGAATAGATCTTTCCTGATAATAATACATCAGTGATGTGCCATGATGCAAATTCCAAGAATGGAAAGTCAGCCTTGACTCCCTCTACCTGAATTGAACCTTGTGTCCTTGATCCTTCGCTGGGGGCCAAGATCCAGGGTTAAATGTGATCTGTATCTGTTGCTTATCACTATGGAGCTGATCCAAAACCCAGATGCCCAGGTGACCCAGCAAGTGGCTCAACTCCAACACCAAACTTGTGACACTGAAGCTACGCTACTGAGAATATGACCAACAATTGCATGAAGGAAGGGCTAGGTGAGAAGGAAAGGGACGGCCTCGCTCTAGCAGAAAACGAACCTCATGGGATAGCCCTAGAATGAGACAGGCAGACTATGTGGGATAGTTCTAGAGTAGTTCTAAAGTTTAGTCTCACTTTGGGACTTGAAGCTTCTGCATTGGTTGGTTGCAGCCTCAGGCCTCCCACAGGCAGCTAAGCCTTCTTTCTGGTCTGTTAATCAGGTTACCTTCCCCACCTACTACCCTCAACCCCCCCACCCCAACTAGTACTTCACTTCCCAATGACCCTCACCTGACGTGACCCACATCTGACCCATCACAAGACCCATCACAAGACCCTCACCTGATATGACCCTCCCATCACAAGACGTACTGACCACATGAAGCCCTTATAAGCAGGACACTAACTCTGACATTCCCTGAATTCTGCTGAAGATGTTAGCTAGCCTGGTAATGAAACATTTGGAAACCAACCTACAAGCTAGGAGAATGAACCTCCAACCCTCCTCCTACACCCAAGCCACAGATATTCGACACTATCGCTTCTACTTTGCCAGCAAAATGAGCCAGTCTCTTCCCCATAAATTGGTGTAGGGGAGGCTTGCCACTTGATCGATCTGCTATGATAAAGCAGCAGTATGCAGTTTCAACTGAAGTATCACAGTATGGTTTTGAAACGCCAGCTATAGTACAGATCCAGTTGTCTGACATTATTCATCCAGCCACTGTTACAAATGGTATGTGTTTTTTTTCCTTGTCACTTGGTAAAACAGCAGCAAAATACACTAAAAGAAGTTCTGTTGATTTGCCTTTTTTACTTAAAGGGCCAGCTCAAGGAAAGCAAATCTAACTTTGATTATGCATTCCTGTTAACTATTTAAAATAGGTACTTGGTTCATCTTTAAAAGCATAGTCTGGTTTAAGAAAAAAACAACAACCTCCAATTATTGAAAACATGAAGTCATGTGTGGATGTGGAGTAGCACAACTGCACAACTAAGCCACAACAGGAAAACTTCATAGACATGCTCTTGTGAGATGGGCCGCCATGTAAATAATGATAAATACCGTAGACAAAAGTAGTATTGCATTTCCTATTAAAAACTCCCTTTTTACAACCCTATAATCTCTTAATTTGGGATAGAGGCAGGGCAGCATTTCCTATTATGTAAAATGCTAATATGCAGGCAAATTCCATTTCATCCGTTACCTTTATTTCTATTTACTGAAAGAGCATTTAGCAGAACTAGCAGCTGAGCACTCACCTGCTTTGTCACCTAGTCTTGAGGCAGCGATAGAATATGTTTATGTGGACAGAGATAAAGAAGAGAAAGATAAGATGTTAGTGAAAAAGATAAAAGACTCCATCAGTGTAAGCTTCTAGGGACTACATTCTGTACAGCTTTTTTTTGACAGTACCGAAAGCAGATATACTGCTACTTATTTCTAAGAGATTTTTTTTTAAACCTTCCAGGCTGGCCTAAGGCCTTTAGATTTCTAGTGGTATCCCATCTAAGTGCTAACCAGTCTAACCCTGGGTAGCTTAGTTGTGAGATCAGCCACGAGGTTGCAAGAGAATAAATCCTATGAAATTCAATGGACCTCATTCTGACTGAGCAGCACTCTACTCTGTGTGCTGCAGAAGGAAAGCGTGGGGAGACTAACGTGCTTTGGATATAAACTCTAACTGAAGTAGCCTGCTTCTGATGGGATGATTTTTTTTTTAAAAAAAAATCCCTTTATGCTATGAATGGAAAGTGCATTTTAATATTAGTCACTCTTAAGTTGTCTAGTCGCCTGACAGCCATTTGTCTTGAACTCTGAACGTTAATGATATCATTTGATGTTACACGGTAGCGTTTTTCATACAGAGAGGCTCATAACATGTTTTATGGATGTGATCTTTAATCTTTTGCCTGCGACCTAAAGGAAGCACTCTGTGGCTGTCAGAAAACAGAAGCTCTAAAATTCATTACCTTGGGTGCTGGTGGCTATCCAAGAGCAAATCACCAAATGAGGGTACAAGTCAGCGTCTGTCTGAACCACGATGTACGGCCTTTCGGATTCCACATTGTCTCCAAGCTCTACATGTCTTGATGGAAGAAGCTGCCTGTATCTCTCCCTTCGGGCAGTCTAGTCAGTGCTCTGAACATGGTGTGCCCTTAAATCAGGAAGCATTTGATTAATGCATCAATAACAAGGCACAGTTTAATGAGATTACATCAGCCAGATGAACAACATAACATTTAAAAGGTCATTTTTTAATGCACTTTGGATTTATTTCTGCATTCTTTAACATGGCTGCACCCCAAAGAGGGTTTAACTTTGCTTTACTTCTTGAATTCTCTCTGAGGCCTGGGACACGAAGACAAGGGCTAGCGTTGCCAATCACTGTGGGACAGGCATATGTTAGGATGCTGTTTTTATTTGTGTCTTAAATGTGCCCAGAGGAAGAACTGATTGTAAATTGCTGTACATCAGCCTCACTGCATGAGATCCCAAGGTGCCATTTCATTCTTGATTTATCTGATTAACATTGATCACCAAATAGACTCTTTATCATGAAGCTAACTAGTATTGCTATCCCATATGTAGACGTATATCCTCCCCGGCTGGATGGCACCTGAAAAAGCCGGACCCCATTGGTTCAAGTGAAACTCTCTCAGTCTGTCTTTGTGCGAACCGAAACATAACCCTTCTTGAGAAAAGGGAATACTAGGGAGCATCATGGCTAGTTGAACTGAGCTGTTTATGAATGTTTAAATGCAAATTTAAATGCAACATTTCTTCAGACAGTGAGAACGCATGTTCTTCTGGGACCGCACCATTAAGCCACATGTTCCCAGGTCTTCTCCTGCAGTGCAGTCCCATTTCATGTGATTGTTCTCAGATTGTCGTTGCCTGCTCAGAATTTATGATCTCTTACAAAAAAAAAAAAGATACACGGCAACATTACTTTCCTAGGAGCAAACAAGGGGCAATTAACATCTCGTTTTATTTTTAAAATAGCAGAGTGTAAGGGCCTGTCTCAAGTGGAGTTCCTCAGGGGTCGGTTCTCTCGCCCCTCCTGTTCAACATCTATATGAAGCCGCTGGGTGAGATCATTCGTGGTTTCGGGGTGGGGTATCATCAGTACGCTGATGATACCCAACTTTTTCTTTCCACCCCGAACCAACCCAGCGATGCCCTCGCCATGATGTCCCGTTGCCTGGAGGCGGTCCAGGTCTGGATGGGGAGAAACAGGTTTCGTCTCAATCCCGCCAAGACTGAGTGGCTGTGCATACCGGCATCTCGGGTCAACCAGACTATTCCATCTCTAACGATGGGGGGTGAGGTGTTACCCCCCGTTGATAGGGCTCGCAAATTGGGCGTCCTCCTGGATTCACGACTCAATTTTGAAGACCATATAGGAGCTGTGACCAGGGGGGCTTTTGCCCAGGTTCGCCTGGTGCACCAGTTGCGACCCTATCTGGACCGAGATGCCCTACGCACAGTCACTCATGCACTCGTGACCTCCCGTTTAGACTACTGCAATGCTCTCTACATGGGGCTGCCCTTGAGGACCACTCGGAGGCTTCAGCTGGTGCAGAATGCAGCCGTGCGAGTTGTGATGGGGGTTTCCAGATACTCCCATGTAACACCTCTACTCCGCGAGCTGCATTGGCTCCCGGTTGCCCTCCGGGTGAGATTCAAGGTGCTGGTGATGACCTATAAAGCCCTAAATGGCTTGGGTCCAGGATAACTGAGGGAACACCTGCTGCCGGCATCAAGCTCCCTTCGTCCAGTGCGCTCCCACAGGGAGGGTCTTCTCAGGGTGCCACCGGTAAGAGATTGCCGGCAGACGACACCCAGGGATAGGGCCTTCTCAGTGGGTGCGCCTGCCCTTTGGAACCAGCTGCCAGTGGAGCTGAGGACTGCCCCCGACCTCCGTTCATTCCGCCGGGACCTGAAGACCTGGCTCTTCGAGTTCTCTGGCCCAGGCTGAGAATTTTAATTTTAGTTTTAATCTTAATTTTAACTGGGGTTTTACTTATGCAGGGACGAATATAATTTTTTAAATCTGTTTTTAACTTTTGTATCTCTGTTTTTTAATCACCCTGTAAACCGCCCTGAGTCCTTCGGGAAAGGGCGGTATATAAATGTAATAAAATAAATAAATAAATAAATAACCTCCCAAGAAAGCAGGACTCTTGAAACAGACATTGTTTCAAAAGGAACTTTTTGAGAGATAGTGATAACAGGAGAGCAAAGCAGGTAAAGGATTACATCCAAAAGGCATTTTACAACTCCTCCCCCCAGTGTCTTACCATCTGGTTGAATTCCATACAATCCACAGGTGCCACTGTGTTATGAGAAGCTGGAGATTTGGCCGGCTTCTCAAGGTCTGTCTTGGTTTTGTTTCCCGATGGTCCCAGGCTCCATTGTCTGGAGATAAGGCAGATGTTTTTCAGGTCGCATTCCTCTCGCCCAGAAGGAAGGCCTCTGGCACAGAGCAGAGCAAAGAAGATAATAGTTCCCCAAGCAACCATCCCCCACTCCCGACAGAATGGCAGGCCCCAACAATGGATACATAAGCAAAGCAGGGAAGGACAAGGCAATGGATGAGGTAGATAATGTAAATAGAGTGCAAAAGCAAGCAACCCTAATTGAGGGGTCCTGACAAAGAGTGATTTTATTTACTCATTTACTTATTAAATTTGTATGCTGCCCCTCTCGCTATCAAGTGACTCCAGGAGGCTTACAATGCCACGAATAACAAAATAAAACAATTTGCAGGATTAAAAACATGGAAACAGGCACTGAAACTGAAAACATTAAAATTGGTATTAAAGTGGATAAAAGAACCAATCCATAGATGGGGTGGAGGGGGTATCTTGTACGACTCTACTAGCCATCTCCAAAATGGGATGCCCCAATTGGGGCCCCAAGCCGGTTAGCAGAACCAGGTTTTCAGGCTCTTTGGGAAGATTAAGAGGGCGGGGGAAGGGGTTGAGAAGCATGATACTGAAAGGGTAGAAGCCACAGCAGAAAAGGCTGGTGCAATTCCTTGGCTGACGGAATCCGGAGCATGGCCCTTCTGCCGAAGCGAATGGGACAAGCCAATCTCATTAGTATGAGATGGTTCCTCAGGTAACCTGGACCCATGCCATAAAGGGCTTTAAAGGTGATAACCAATACCTTGAATTGGACCTGGAAGCAAACTGACAACCAGTGCAGCTTGCACAACAGTGTTGTAACATGGGCCCGCCTGGGGCTCCTAAGACTGTTAGCGTTGCTGCATTTTGGGCCGGCTGGAGCTTCTAAATGTTCTACAAGCAGTGCCCCTTGTAGAGCTCATTGCAGTAGTCCAAGCACAAGATAACCCAGGGCATGAGTGACAGGGAAGCAAGCACCAGGGTAATGCTGCATGGGCTTTTGCATCCATATTTTTCTACTGAAATTCATCTTCTTCTAAGTTTCTGTTCTATCAAGGGTGGAGAGATCCATCCAGAAGAAATTCTTCCAAATGTTCCTTAAGGCTAATACAACTTCTATTTGCCTAGCATTAATAGATTCCTGAATAAATTGCAGTGGGTCAGTGACACTGCAGAAAAACTTGACCCGTTCCCTCAGATGGCATATATAATATATCCAACCTTGTTTGGCTTCATCACTTCCTAACTGATATTTACATAAGGAAAAATCAGATACTTTAAATCAGAGGTCTTCAAACTCGGCCCTTTTATGACTCGTGGACTTCAACTCCCAGAATTCCTCAGCCAGCATGCCTGGCTGAGGAATTCTGGGAGTTGAAGTCCACGAGTCATAAAAAGGCCGAGTTTGAAGACCCCTGCTTTAAATGCATGTATGGGTGTCTACTTTGCCTGTATAGCCATATAACATTTTCCAGCACAAAGTTCTCCCTAACTTTTATTATTTTGGATTCAGTACTGTTTACCTTTGAGGTTTCCGTCATGGTGAGCTAACAAAACTAGTAAATAAGATAATCAAATTCTGTTGCTCTCACAGTTCCTTTTGCTTTACCTTTCTCTGTGATAGGACCTGGTGAAATTATCTATTGTAGAGCTAATTTTAATTACTGACTATTGTAGGTTGTCTTGTTACTATGGGAACTTAAAGGAATGGCTGCTGGCAGATTTCATTAGTTGAGTAGGAGATTGAAGACCACCAAATGGTCTGAATTCTTCTTGTTAACCTTTCCAGTCAAATTAGGTGGCATTCTTTTCGACCCCAAACCACCCCAGTGATGCCCTCACCGTGATGTCCCGTTGCCTGGAGGCGGTTCGGGTCTGGATGGGGAGGAACAGACTTCAACTCAACCCCGACAAGACCGAGTGGCTTTGCATACCTTCATCCCAGGTTTATTCAGACATTCCACCTCTCGCTATGGGGGGCGAATTATTACCCCCCGTAGATAGGGCTCGCAACTTGGGAGTCCTCCTAGATTTACGGCTCACTCTGGAAGACTACATAGGAGCTGTGACTAGGGGGGCTTTCGCCCAGGTTCGCCTGGTGCGCCAGTTGCGGCCCTATCTAAGCCGGGATGATCTATGCACGGTCACTCACGCGCTCGTGACCTCTCGACTAGACTACTGCAACGCTCTCTACATGGGGCTGCCCTTGAGGACCACCCGGAAGCTCCAACTGGCACAGAATGCAGCCGCGAGAGTTGTGTTGGGAGTTTCCCGATACTCCCATGTCACACCTCTGCTCCGTGAGCTGCATTGGTTGCCAGTTGTCTTCCGGGTGAGATTCAAGGTACTAGTAATGGTGTTTAAAGCCCTACATGGCAGGGGTCCGGAGTACCTTAGGGAACACCTGCTGCCGGCGTCAACTTCCCTCCGCCCTGTGCGTTCCCACAGAGAGGGACTCCTCAGGGTGCCACCGGTCAGAGAATGTAGATTGGTGGCCCCCAGGGGGAGATCTTTCTCTGTGGGCGCCCCGGAGCTATGGAACCAGTTACCGGTTGAGCTCCGGACGGCGCCCGATCTTCGCTCCTTTCGCCGCGATCTGAAAACATACCTGTTCGAACAAGCCGGCCTGGCCTGAGGGGGGATTGGTGGGGTTTTTTACTATCATTTTATTGGGGTTTTTATTAATGTACCAACTGTTTTTATGGACATGTATTTAATTATCTTTTAATTTTTGTAACTCTGTGTTTTATTCTTGCCCTGTACACCGCCCTGAGTCCTTCGGGAGAAGGGCGGTATAGAAATATTAATAAATTAAATTAAATTAATTATTTTGCCATGGTCTGGATTAGGGTGCTGGCAGAAGGAAGAATTGAATCTGCCATATTATTTCAGGTGGCCACAAATCCTTAGAATCTTTCCTTGAGAACGACATCTGAAAGGTTACAAAACTAATTGCTAAGAAGAAAAGTAGAATCACAGGTATTCTGATGTGAAAAATCTGTCAGGTCACCCAGCCCCTGTGTGGAGATAATGTGTCCTGTACTTTTGTTCTAATTATTGATGGCGCTTCAAATGAGAACACTGCGAATAAAACCATTATATCACCATTTCTCCATACCTCCTAAAAGCTCCAGTTTCTTCCAATACTTGCAAAACCAGCTCTCTCTCCCTCCCTCTCTCTCCCTCCCTCCCTCCCTCTCTCTTTCTCTCCTTCTGCTACAGATGATACTTGCATTCAGATGAAATTATTCTGGTTGCATCTTCTCTTCCATCCGCCCAGCTCCATTTCATTCCTCCTGATTTGGGGAACAGCTGTGCATTGCAGCTTGGGGGGCTTCTGACACTCAGGATTTGCTTGGTATAATGTAGGAGAAGGAATGGCAGAACCTGGGGATGGAGTCAAAAGAGAAATCAGCCTAGAGTCTCTGCCTAGCCCACAAGCAGACCACGTTGACTCACCTTGAATTTCCATTGACTTTTATCTAACTCTTAGCAGATGCTAAGTGTTAGTTGAGAATATTCCTGTGCATAGAGATGAGCAACAAAGCTTTCAAATGACGACCTGATATTTTGTGCCTGACAGATAAACCTCTTCATAGGTTGGATAAGATAATGCCATGAGCAAATGAAGGGGAGTTTATTTCTCTTTTGGTCCAAGGTCCATTGAGCACCACCATCTCTGAACCACAAGCCGTAAATTCAGTGATTCTTTGAAGCAAAGAAAGTGTTGATTTTCTTAGAGATTTGTGTCCTTGTTCTAATAAGGCTTCTGTAATAAGGGAAAGGAGTGTGAAGTTATTCTTGATTTTGATCTAACCTTCCCTATACTGAAGTTAGCATGCTACAGCATGTGTGGGATTTGCCTGATGGCCTTCCATCAAGACATTGTCCTGACCAGAATTGGTTCTACTGCTAAGCTTGTAAGCCGCCCTGAGTCTTCGGAGCAGGGTGGGATATAAATGGAATTAAAATAAAATAAAAAATAAAAAAATAAAAAAATCCAAAGTTGCTGTATGAGACACTTTCAGGCCGTAGTCCTGGTGGTAATAATCTGCCTATGATATCAAAGTTATTACTTTGAAAATGGGTAGCTGGCAATTGTGTTCAGCTTTAAAATATGAATCACATTTTATTGTGATTATTTTAATTATTAGACATTTGTGGTAAGACGCAAAAGTTGGTGGTGACGTCAAAAACTTTCTGATGATACTGAAGCACTTTTGTGTCATGCTGAAGTTTTCCTTTAACTTTGAGGAAATCTTTTCAAAAATCTGAGGTCAAATATAAGAACTTTTCTACACAGCAAAATTCTTCTGATGTTTAGTATGGCCAGCCTAGCAACATAAAGTGGCATGGCCTTCGTGGGTGAGTTCACAGCTTATGGATTATTGAAGCAAACAATGCCCACACTGCTTTGTGTGGTGAGTGAATCCAGTTGATATGAATCGCAGGGAGTGCTCTGAAAACTCCTTCCAAAATTGCTATGACATCACAGCAACTTAGTCACTGGTTGTCAGAAGACACACAAGAGTCTGTGGAGTGTGAGATAATTCTAATTCTTTCTAGATATTCACCCTGCTCATTCTTTCCATCTTTCTTTATCTGATACCAGCCAGTGGTGTACACTGGCTGCTATCAGATAAATTAAAAACTGAAGTCAACTGATGACAGAATCTAAGTGAAGCACTCATTTTAAGCTGAGGGCTAGAGAAACTGTGTGGGATACTTGGAATGGAACCCGTGATGATTCATCAACGTTTCTTTTCTTTCAAGTGACTAATACACAATCCTTTCATCTAGAGGCAGTAGTTTATGCCATGGGAGGAGGAGGAGGATAAAACATTTGTTGAAGCTGCAGTTGTATCCAAAATCTTTCCCCACATTGTCACATTTGGCAGAAAGTTTAATAAGAATGAAAGCACAAGCCTTGACACATCATTTCTCCTTCTCTCACAGTAACCAGAAAATCTATTCAGAGGATAGAGATTGTGCGGTAACCTTTGTCAAGAATCCTTTGAAAAGTTGACATCAAGCCTGTGAGATGATGGATGGCTGAATGGGAGCAAAGCCTTCTTATCTACACTAAGCATGGCCTAGAAGAACTGATGTAAAAACTAGGTGGTTTGCAGCAGTGACTTGTTGCTTTTTGTAGGCCTTTACCCGGAATCGGTCACTGTGATTTGCCATGGAAAATAAGATTGTGGGTGGAAGATGGATGTACCTAAAATAGTCAGAGCTAGTACTGCTGTTAGACAAGGTGCAGTAACTTGTCTTGAATAGTAGATCTGTTGGGATAGGCCCAGCCAGGGAGGGAAGAGAGCCCAAGTGGGGAATTAACCTTGACGTATTGCACTGCTACAAAAGATCCAGGACTGGCCTACTCTAAGCTCCATGGAACATCTCTATATTTCCCAAAGGAAGGCCAACAGTCAGGGGCAGGAGTCAGCAACCTGAAACAGTGAAAGAGCCACTCGGAACCAGTTCCCTCACAAAAGTAAAAACTGGGAGCCGCAAAAAATGTGTGTGCATGTGCGCGCATACACAGAACAAGGTTTGACTGAAGAGTGGAGCCAAGGCAAGATATGCACCTACCCTGCATATTTGAATTGATTGGTTGAACTTTTTTAGTCCCACTTTTTTTTTGGACTGCACATGGCAGAGGACTGGGAGCCACAGGAGACAGCTGAAAGAGCCTCATACGGCTCCAGAGCCGCGGGTTGCAGACCTGTGGTGTGGGGAGATACCTGTATTATAGCCTGAATACAATAAAGTACAGTGGTACCATGGTACAGTATTAAAAAGGAGAAGTAGCAAACAAACCATGTGACTTACAATGTAACCCTTTGTTTCAGCTGGGAAGGATTTCCTATCTGTCCCTTTTCCTATATCAGTGATCTTCCCAGCATGGCTGACTTCCTGTCCACCCTCTGTGGCTGTTCCCCGCTTCCTTTTGCATGATGCCGAGTAACAAAGATGCGCACTGGGATCACATTTTCATGTCAAAATGTGTTGAGTACCAAATTTGATGAGTTTTGAAACAGTTGAGTACTGAGATACCGCTGTAGCTAACTTAAACTCTACATATGTGGATCTGGGTGCTTGTGCCTGACATGTTCTGGGGAATGTTGCTAAAGGTTTAAAAAAGTTCAATAATTTAACTGATTTAAGAGGTGGCTTTAATCAATTAGCCTCTTGCAGTAGAAACAAAATATTTTAAGGGCACCTACTATGCCACAAGCCAGTGACGTTTGTAGAGCCTTTCTGAAAATAGCCACTGATTTGTAATTTTTAAGGGGAGAGAGGGTAAAATTTTATAGTACATTGGGAATAACGTTAAATGCATTTGATTAATATTACATCATTTCAATATTAAATCCATTAATTCCAATTTCATTTTTGTCCAAACTCTTATCTACTTTGAGCCACAGTTTGGAATATAACTCCTGATATATCAAAGGGCGATTTCCCTTCCCAAAGGTTTTGCATTCCTGCGCTTTTTATGGCTGGAGCATGGGAATCTTCTTGCATGGGGTGTTTCCCCAAGGTGGCAAATCTTTTGTTCATCACTATTGGTTCATAGCATTTGAAGGAGAAGCAGAAGAATTATAAAGTATGAAATTGGGGGGAAAATCAGTTTACATATGGCTGTGATGATGACATTAATGTATGCTTATTTCAATGTCTACCATAGCATTATAAATGTTGTAAGATCGGAAGCCACTTCTCTGTAACATTTTCTTTTCTTTTTCTTTCTTTTTCTTATTTTCCTTCTTATTTATTCACTACTTTTTTTTACTTCTTCTCCAAAATTTTCAATGTTTTTAACTTGTTAAAAATCTCTGATGAAAAGGACCTCATGCTTGGGGCAAATTGCTGATGACAGCAAGGATTTTTTGGAGTGGTATTTTCACTTTAGGAAGCTCAGTTCCCTCTTAGCTTGCTTTTTTTCTTTCAGCGTTGTAACAACAGCTGTAAAAATTATCAATGTAATAACAATCTGGTCGTTTGTACCCCTTTTCTTTGAGAAGCCTCTTCTTCATTCATTTATTCTCCAATTTCCTTTTAGCTATTGCACTTTGTTTCAATTTCATCTTCCTTTCACTCACTTCTGCCAATGAAGTAAGGCAACAGGGGTGATTGTTATAGAAATCAGAGTTCACATCCTGAGAAGAAAAGGGCTGTTTCAAGGGTAAGCGACATGGTGCTTGTAGTTACCTCCCGTGGACAGTTGTGGCAATAGAGAGCACTCTGGAGATAGGCAACATGAGTACAGTAAGTACAGTACAGATAGACCTTGACTTACTATCACAATTGGGACCAGATGTTCTGTTGCTAAGCAAGGTGATTGTTAAGTGAGTCATGTCCAGTTTTACAATCTTTTTGGCCACAGTTCTTAAGTGAATCACTGCAGTTGTTAACTGAATCATACAGTTGTTAAGTGAATCTGGCTTTACTAGTCAGGGCTTTTTTTCCTCATAGAACGCTCAGAACGGAGTTCCGGCATCTTTTTTGGATGAAACCTCGTAGGGTAGGTAAGGCGGGTTGTATGACATGTGTGAGTTCCGGCACCTTTTTCTTTTACAAAAAAAGCACTTTTACTAGTAGTGGGATTCAAATATGTGAACAACTGGTTTTCTGTGTGAATACCACTTCCGGAAGTCCATTCTGGGCCTGGGCAACAAAAAATTAGCTACCGGTCCTGCCACCCTCCTGAAAGACACGCTATTGAACATCTCCAGTGCCTCCAGTTTCACTGACACTGCCAGCTCTATCACCAATGGCCAAACTGCTGACTGGTGCGCCAGCAGTTTCTGGGCAGCCCATGATAATTTGTAATTGATCGATGTGCCTATTCCCCTCAAGAAGCTGTGCTGTCACAGCATGATTACAGCATTCAAAAGTACCCACTGGATCAAAATGTCTATCCGTGTGCTGTGCTGTAGTGTTCTTCCAACTGAATGGGGTTCCTGATTGGTCCACATCTTCTCATGTATGCCAGCCAGCTAAGCATGTCATGCAGAAAGACATCTGGAGAAGAATGGCTGGTCGATCCAAAATAATGCCTCTAGGCATTATTTTAGTGTGGGGTTATTTCAGCATTATTTCAGTGCGCGAACAGCCATCAATCAAGCTGAACTGCTTATTAAGATAAGTCTCAGTCATTCAGGTAAAATTGTCTGAAGGTTCAGTCGTGGCAACTGGACTTATTTTTCTTGTTAGTTTGAGATGTTTCACTGCTCATCCAAGCAGCTTCATCGATCAGAGCAAGTTAGTTAGGCAGAGAGTCAGTTGGAAGGTATCAACTCCTCCTGTACCAACCTCAGGGGTTGGTAGAAGGCTTAAGCCCCATTTATCTGACTGTTGCCGTGGCAGCGGATTTTCCAACTGTCCTTCAAGGACATTCTCTATGCCCTCTGTACAACTTTATTGTACAGGCTTTATTGTAACCTTTGGGTGATTTTGAATTCATGCACGGAGTTGACTTGGTGAGTTCAAGAATTATGGATTATGAGAATCATTATGCAGAACAAAGGAGCAAAAGGCTGTTTTTGGTCATTTACCCCTTAGATATCAAATCCACACATAAAAGTGGTTCACTGGCTCAAAGAAGACCAGAAAATTGGTTTCTCAATGACTGATGAAAATTTGGTAAAGCAAATTAGAAACCAGGGTCCAGCACATATCAAACGGATTTATCTTGCATTGATAGATATTGACTCAGAAACAGAACTTGTTAAAGACTGTATGATAAAATGGGCTCAGAATATTCAAGAAGTTATTACAATGGACACGTGGGAAAAGATCTGGGTGAGGAACGTAAAATTTACGCAAGCCCAAAACCTAAGAGAGAACTTTTATAAAATGTTTTATAGATGGCATTTAGATCTAAAAAGCTTGCAAGTATGTATCCGAACTATCAACCTAAATGTTGGAGATGTGGTGGCGAAGATGCAACGTATTTTCATATATGGTGGACCTGCAAAAAGGTTAAGGCTTTTTGGATAAAAATTTGGTGGAATATGCAGAAGATCTTCAAGCAAAGGATAAAGTTTTGTCCGCAATTGTTTTTATTGGGCATAATTACAGATGCTACTGTTGTGGACATTAAGTTGATGTTGAATTTAATCACAGCAGCAAGACTTTTAATAGGTCAATATTGGAAAAAGGAGGAACTGCCGACTATAGAAGAATGGACTCTAAAAGTTTCTGACCTGGCGGAAATGGCAAAGATTTCGGCTTATTTGAAAGATCATTCGCAAGAACGTTATATTATGGAGTGGAAAAAGTGGATTGATTATATCCAGAACAAATATGGGACTAAAAAGTTTCACTTAGCATTTGAATAAGCTTTTTTCTCTTTTTTTTTCTTTCCTTTTATATGTAATATTAGTATTGCTTGTAGTCATCTCATATGAGCTAGAGTGCGATAGACTTAATAGTTTATTGTTGTTAGCATATGGATGTTTATGATTGTTCTTTGTTTTTATACCTTGTACTTAGCTCTGGGAAGTGGGGGGGGAATGGGGGGAGGGATAGGGAGGGTTAGGTAGGGGTGGGTGGAGGGAGGGGGGGATTGTTAAAGATAAAATGTATTGTAAAACTTTTCAATAAAAAAAAGTGGTTCACTGGCTGTTTGGGTTCAGTCAGAGTCTAAGATGTTGCTTCCTTCCACATCGTTTCTGGTAAATCTATCTGAGTTTCAGGCTGTTAAGGTGATTAGAAAGAATTATTTACTAATAGCTAGCCTTATTGAAAGCATTGGAGTGTTGGGAAAATGAATTAATTTACAGTTGAGAAGTGTTATGAAGATGTGAGATTAGAATAATTAATTAAAGAAGAAGGCTGAATGACAACAATTTTACTAAACATCATAAACATAATTGGAAAAAAATAATTTAATGCCTGATGT
This sequence comes from Vipera berus, assembly GCF_964194415.1. Taxonomy (NCBI): domain Eukaryota; kingdom Metazoa; phylum Chordata; class Lepidosauria; order Squamata; family Viperidae; genus Vipera; species Vipera berus. The sequence goes on along the minus strand of NC_138202.1, from coordinate 218,390,773 downwards.
TTTAGACAGATAGCACAAATTATAACACTGGCAATATTGTTTGCCCTTTGCGAAGATAAGATAAAACAGATAAGAGTAGCCTCTTCCATTTTTTTCTCCCTTTAGATGCAAACTGCTTAGGAACTTTGGGTGCCAAGTTCATTGTATAATTATGCTGTATGTATAAACAGAGCAAAATTCTATGGAAAACTTGATGATATTCAAGAGATATTTGTGAAAGTTTTGTAATGTCTCTGAACAGTCTTCCTGTACTTGGTTCCTCCTGTTTTGTTGGGTTACACATTTGGAAGCTACCACGAGGAACTGAAGCATTTGGAGACCCAATACAGCTGGAGGCACAAGTTGAAGGTTAGAATGGTTACCAAAGATTTAAAAAGAATGTGCTGTAGAGCAGGGGCACGTGATCCCCTTTTGTGACCTTCTGACAAGCAAAGTCAACGGAGAAGCCAGGTTCACTTAACAACTGGGGCTACTGAACTAATCAGCTGCAGTGTTTCACTTAACAACTGTGGCAAGAAAAGTTGTAAAGTGGGACAAAACTCACTTAACAAATGTCTCACTTAACAACATGAATTTTGGGCTCAGTTGTGGTTGTACGTCGAGGGCTATAGGCCAGCAAAATACAAGAACCACACAATAGGGTAAATGTGCCTCCTTTCCTCATTCATTTGTGACCCCTCTAAATACTGATTTTTTTAGGACTCTCACCTAACTCTTTGTAGGTATAATGGAGACCCATCCAACCCAACTGAAATGAGCGTGAGATCTGGCAGACCTCTACTCTCCTAGCCTTTTGTAAAATGTTGAAGACCCAGCTTTCCCCCCAATGGCTGAGATAAGAGACTGTAAGGCTTGGCACCAAGTTTTTCTTGTTTTCAATATTTATAATCAGTGCTTTTTTTTTGTAAAAGAAAAAGGTGCCGGAACTCACATGTGTCATACAACCCGCCTTGCCTACCCTACAAGGTTCTATCCAAAAAAGGTGCCGGAACTCCGTTCTGAGCGTTCTATGAGAAAAAAAGCCCTGTTTATAATGTGCTTAGTTTTATAGTTTTGTTATAGTTTTGATGCTGTCATTACTTCTGATTGGGAGACAGCCAAAGCTGATTATAAGATGGGTGCTTATATACATGTTTTAAATAAATAAAATTCAAACATTTGGGGGAAAAAGATTCTGACTACCACTTTTTCAACAATGTAACTTATTTTATACATGATTTTTGATTCCTACCATACATTTTTCTGTCAGGTGTCCCACTGATCCTTCTGAGAATTTGCCAGATGGAAAGAGTAGGAAATAGCAAATATTTTAAACTCCCTATGCTGCACGGAAGAGAAAAGTTGCATATTTATTTTCTTGTATCAACACCTTAACCAAAAAGGGACGAAGTGTTGTTCCATTCAATTATTAAAAGACAGCAAAGTCTTAATAACTCAGGTTTTTTGTGGTTGTGATCCAGAACAAATCTGAAAAACAAAACATTGAAAAAAACTACTCACCTTCTGTTAGAATATTTTTTTCCCTTCCTGAAATGACGTTTAAACACAGTTGAACATTGAAGGTGTTGCATGTTGAGTTGGCCCTGCCCAGTATTGTCTACTGTGTCAGTGGATCTCCAAAGTGATGTTTGTCAAGACTGTCCTTGACAGGTTTTGTGAGTTGTGAGAGATTGAACCTGAGACATTTACCAAAAAAGCAATATGTCATGCCTGAACTATGGAAATGAAAGAGCCTAGGCCAGGGGTAGGCAACCTTGCCTCTTTTATGACTCGTGGACTTCAACTCCCATGCTGGCCAGGAATTCTGGGAGTTGAAGTCCACGAGTCATAAAAGAGGCAAGGTTGCCTACCCCTGGCCTAGCCCAACAATCTTTTTCTCCCTGTTTTTTGGACTGCAATCCCAAGTATAATTTTATGTAGAAATAAGACTCTTATTTCAATTGAACTTGCAGTGCGAAGCACGTACACTAGCTTTGTGTAACTTAGTATTCTCCAAATTTAATTTAATTTAATTTAATTTAATTAGTTACATTTATATACCGCCCTATTCCCTGAGGACTCAGGGCGGTTTACAGGAAATTAAAAAATCCACCATACAAAAGTTAAAAAAAACCAAATTAAAAAATATTAAATTGACCCTGTATACTTAAAACCCCAGTTAAAATTTTCTCCTCAGCCTGGGCCCGAGAGCTCAAAGAGCCAGGTCTTCAGGCCCCGGCGGAATGATCGGAGGTCGGGGGCAGTCCTCAGCTCCACCGGCAGCTGGTTCCAGAGGGCAGGCGCTCCCACTGAGAAGGCCCTATCCCTGGGTGTCACCCGCCGGCAATCTCTCACCGGCGGCACCCTGAGCAGACCCTCCCTGTGGGAGCGCACTGGGCGAAGGGCGTTTGATGCCGGCAGCAGGTGTTCCCTCAAATAGCCCGGACCCAGGCCATGTAGGGCTTTATAGGTAATAACCAGCAATGTTTTAGGACTGTAATTCTAAACACACCTTGGAAATTATGGGGAGTGGGAACTCATATATAAGAGTTCGGCCTTAATAGGGAGAAAATGCATACAGCAAAAGGGCCATAGCTATTTGCTTCCATAACTAGCAAATTCAGTTTGGGTGCTCCCAAAGAACTGCTCTGTTTAATAAATTTCAGCTCAACTCCTATACACCAGGCAGGGAGCCAAGTTGGTTTAAAGGTGAAGACCCCAGGCTAGAAACCAGGATATTGTGAGTTTTAGTTCTGCCTTAGCATGAAAGCTGCCTGGGTGATTTTGGGCCAGGCACTCTCTCTCAGCCCAATCTACCTCACAGGATTGTTGTTATGGAGAAAATAGCAGAAGGAAGGAGTATAAGGTGTGTTTGGCACCTTGAGTTTATCTTGCATAGTGCCATTTCCTATTAAGTGCTATGTAACTTTAGTTTCAGAGTGACCATCTTTAAAACATCTTCTGTTAAAAAAAAGAGCAAAACCACTGTTCGTGGATATGAGTTAGGAAACTGTTTTTTTATCATTTTGTTTTTAAATCTTAGAGAATGACAGTAGATAAAAAAAACCTTTCGCTTAAATGTTTACATTTGTTCTGGGAATTGTTCTTATTTCAAGACAGTACACTTACAAAACAGTATTAAAATCCCATGATATCATAATAAAAGCCAGAAGAGAATTATGTGTTTAGATTCTTGAGGTTATCTCTAAATTCAACATTTCATGATCCATTTTGATTTTCATTTCAGACATCAGATTTCACACTTCAGAACATAATGTTGATTATGAAAATCTTCTTTTCAGCTACTAAAACATTTGTGATATTTAATCCTTTCCCCCTGCACATATGTTACTTTACTATTCTTTATTTCTATTATTTGGGCAACAACTCTTAGCCCTTTCCCAGGCAAATCAAAATCTTCATTTATTGTGCATGTCATGTCAAAAGACTGAATTGAAAATAGGAACATGAACTGAAATTGTAAAGGCATCTTGTTAAAATACAGATTAACTTTTTAAAAAATGCACTGTAGAGAAGGGCAAGCATAAACCTTATATTCTGTTGGCAAATTATTCCTCCCTTGGCAAAGGAGGGAGGATTAGTAGATATTACAGTTTCACTGCCTCAGCAATATATATAATTCCTCAGTAATATATGTATATAATTAACATGCATAATTCCACCCTTAGGTGCAAAGTCTCAGTGAGGGAATTTCCCTAAGTCCAAATTATTATGGGGAAAAATTGGAGGAAGGACCACCCTGAACGCTGTTTTGAGCTCCTGAATAAAAGGCAGCATATACATTTACCAATAAATACGTATTCTTCCCTGCTTCTCCATATCCAGGACATGAGTATGGCCTTGAGCAGGGGTCTTCAAACTTGGCCTTTATGACTTGTGGACTTCAACTCCCAGAATTCCTCAGCCAGCGTGCCTGGCTGAAGAATTCTGGGAGTTGAAGTCCACAAGTCATAAAAGAGCCAAGTTTGAAGACCCCTGGCCTTGAAGGTAGGTATCGCCTGACACAGATTTTGCTGCAGATCTGGACCTATTACTGACTCTGTAGTTCTTGATAGGGTCAGGGATTGAGGTAGATTTCACTTATTATACTGTACTATAGCTGGCTGATCGGCCATACTCAGTGCGTGGTCCTCAATGGAACCGCATCTACATGGAAGGAAGTGTGTAGTGGGGTGCTCCAGGGCTCTGTTCTGGGCCCAGTGCTCTTCAATATCTTCATCAACGATTTGGATGAGGGGATAGATGGGGAACTCATCAAATTTGCAGACGACACCAAACTGGCAGGAATAGCCAATACTCCAGAAGATAGGCTTAAGATACAAGATGATCTGGACAGACTTGAACACTGGGTGCTATCTAACAAAATGAAATTCAATGGTGAAAAAAGTAAGGTTCTACATTTAGGCAAGAAAAACCAAATGTACAGATATAGTATAGGTGGTACCTTGCTCAATAGTAGTAACTGTGAGAGGGATCTTGGAGTCCTAGTGGACAATCACTTAAATATGAGCCAGCAGTGAGCTGCAGCTTCCAAAATAGCCAACACAGTGCTAGGCTGCATTAACAGAGGGATAGAATCAAGATCATGTGAAGTATTAATACCACTTTACAATGCCTTGGTAAGGCCACACTTGGAATACTGCACCCAGTTTTGGTCACCACGATGTAAAAAAGATGTTGAGACTCTAGAAAGAGTACAGAGAAGAGCAACAAAGATGATTAGGGGACTGGAGGCTAAAACATATAAGGAACAGTTGCTGGAATTTAGTATATCTAGTTTAATGAAGAGAAGGGTGAGGGGTGACATGATAGCAGTGTTCCAATATCTCAGGGGCTACCACAAAGAAGAGGGAGTCAAGCTATTCTCCAAACCACCTGAAAGCAGGACAAGAAGCAACAGATGGAAACTAGTCAAGGAGAGAAGCAACCTAGAACTAAGGAGAAACTTCCTGACAGTTAGAACAATTAACCAGTGGAACAACCTGCCTCCAAAAGTGGTGAATGCTCCAACACTGGAAGTTTTTAAGAAGAGACTGGACAGCCATTTGTCTGAAATGGTATAGGGTTTCCTGCCTGAGCAGGGGGTTGGACTAGATGACCTCCAAGGTACCTTCCAACTTTATTATTGTTATTGATCATCGCACAGTCAGCCAGATGTTCAGACTGGATTTGGCATTTTTGTCTACCTATCGAGTCCTTACCAATGATCTGGGTTAGGCAGATGTGGATGTTTGATGGTATTACAGATATCATCGCAGGATGGAAGCAGTTCCTAGTAAGGCCACCTTTTGCAATTGACTAATAGCGAATTTGTCAATGCCAATGCTGTTCAAGTAGTGCTCCAGTTGCTTTGGGATTGCACCCAAGGCACCTATTACTATTGGTACTACCCTTGCTTGCCTTTGCCACAGTCTTTCTATTTCTATTTGTAGGTCTTTGTATTTTGTTATCTTCTCCAGTTCTTTCTTATCTATTCTGCTGTCTCCAGGCACTGCCACATCCACTATCCAGACATCATCATCATCATCATCATCATCATCAAGCGGGAAGAGGCTGTTCAGCTTCATCCCTTTAGCTCCTGCAATCTAACAGATGTGAAATCTGCTGTTCCAAGGCCCTGAGTTTTCCAACCTTGCTACACATTAAAGAGGGTGATTGGTTGCTAGATCTGCAGGCACAGGATGCTGGTGGAAAGGAAAAAGCATCCTGAGAAATCCCTCAATCCATCTCAAAGGTAGAGAGTGTTACCTTTATTACTTGCTTTTTCCTGCCCAGTCATTGTTTGGCTGTATCTTCCCAATCATCTGCAGTTCTCTCTGTGTGTTGTGATTCAGGGTCAGCCTGTGGGTTCGGCAGTTGGGTCGGACGACTCAGAGGAGGAGGAGGGGGGTGTTGAAGAGCTTGCTGATGATGGCCTTGAGGCTCCACAGAGCCCTCAGCCAGGCCCCTCCCACCTGGTCATGATGACTGAGACCCAGCTGTGTGAGCCTGACAGCGTGGATGAAGATGACCCACAGCTGGCCCTGTTCAAGGACGCCCGACGCAGGAGGCAGTCAATCAGGAGTAAACAGAGGAAGGCAATGGGGCACCTCGGAAGGAGGCAGAGAGAAGCCACGCCCTGAACTGTATAAAAGGGGAATGTGTGGGAGGGCTGGTTTGCTGAAGGCAACCGCTTGAATAGTTCCTGTTTCATAGCTCCTGTTTCATGGTTGGTGTCTGTTTTATGTTAATAAATTTGGCAGGCTTTATTCCAGCCTCTTGCCATTTGTAAAGGGGTTGTCCCTGCTTTTTCTGCAGGGCCGGTAGCAGGCTGGTACAGAACAGTGTGCCATCCACCTCGCCTTGTATCTGAAAGACTGTATTCCTTTCTTTTCTTTTTGGCCTCCTTTTTTTTTAAATCCAATTTATAGGTATCTGACGGCTGGCCTTATCCCTTTCCTTAACTTGGCCTTCATTAAATCAGAACAGAAAGGAGTATTGATAGGCATCAGCAATAAGAAGACTACAATTTATGTCATAATCCTTTCCTGCCAGCTCAGGGACTGGTGGAGAGTACTCTAACGCCACTGTCTGGAAGAGCCTGAGGGCAATTTAGGTTTGCAGCAGAATCAGCCAGTAGATAGTTAGGTGAAAATCGAATGGGCTGCACCCTCTGGATGGAGGTGTTAGCACTTTTTAGCCCAAATGCTTTTACAGACTCTATTTAAGTACATTGATAATGGTTTTTATTCCCCACATGAAGCCAGGTAATCAATTGTAGGATCCTTAGAAGGGGTGATTGAGGTGAGCCAGTTATTAAAACAATGCCAGCTAGTATACGATGCTGTTTTATGGTTACAGATGGAAAGCTATTTAATATTATATTTCCTGCTGTGACTTGCACACTGAAACAACAAATCAGGGGCCAACTTTTTATAGCCTCTTCATCCAAAGAAAAGGTTGGGACTTGGCAGTGAGCTTATGGCTGTGCTGTCTCTCGTGCTGAAGGATCTATGACCAGAAATTCTCAGTCTTACTTTGACCTTTTTAGAAACTTTCCACTCATTTCTTTATTCATACACTAAAGTTGGGTCTCAGTTGTTCCTGACTCCTTGCTTGTTAATGTTTTGTAACCAAGTCTGCTATTTATGACCTTGGCTGGGGCCTTACGTGCATTCCTTCAATCTGACCCGGATCCTTTGGCTTCTCCAGCTCTGATCAGCGTCAGCTTGGCCAGTGCTCTTTGGCTTGAAATGCATCCTCTCTGACACCAGGCGGGGATGGGAAGACAGTTGCCAGAATATTTCTAACTTGCGGTGCTTAATTCCACCCTCAGCTGCAAAGGCTCAGGGAGAGACTTTGGGCCACTCACTTTCCCTTAAATCCAAACTGTTGGGAAAAATCGGAAGAGAACCATCAGGGATGCTGCTTTGGGCCCCTAAAAAGAAAGGCAGGATATAAATCTAACAAATAAATAGATCTATCTGCATTCACAAAATGCACAACACTGACCAAGTGTATCTCCCCCCACGGACAAAGTTATACTGCAATGCCAAACCAGGAAGATATTAGACCTTCTTCTTATGAAGATTGGCTGAGTTTCAGATGGCACCGTTTCTGCTTCTTTCACAATCTGCGTCCACAGTTTGTTAGTTATAGATTGTTGAACAAGCCACGCTGACCTGATTGCTATTGCGGCAAAGTCATAAATCATGATTTATAAACCAAAGATGGCAAATTCTCACACTGCATGAAGCCAATGTATCCAAGTCCAGATTTTGTTTATCCTAGCAGATGACTGCAGCTGGCTGTTTTTCGTCTGTTTCTTCTGTTAATTTCCAGTGACCATGATCCAACAGATGCAAAGTCCATCCCATAGCTAGTTCCGTGCAGATTATGAGGGAATACCTCTCCATGAACAGCTGCAGTGCTCAGGATATTTCCAATGAAATAGCTTGTTGTTATAGGTAAGTTCTTGGAGACTAAAACATACGGAGAACAGCCGCAAGACTTGGGTTTGGCTAGTCTAAAGAAAAGAAGAAATAGGGTAGACATGATAGCAGTTTTCCAGTATTTGAGGGGCTGCCAAAAAGAAGAGGTCATGTTATTCACCAAAGCACCAGAGGGCAGGACAAGAAACAATGGTTGGAAACTGACCAAATAGGGAAGCAACCTGGAATTAAGGAGAAACTTTCTGACAGTGAGGACAACCAGTGGAATAGCTTGCCCCCAGAAATTGTGGGTGCTCCATCACTGGAGATTTTGAAAAAGAGGCTAGACAGTCACTTGTCTGAGATGGTATAGGTTCTCCTGCTTGAGCAGGGGGCTAGATTAGAAGACCTCCAAGGTTCCTTCCAGATTCTATTCTATTCTATTCTATTCTATTCTATTCTATTCTATTCTATTCTATTCTATTCTATTCTATTCTATTCTATTCTATTCTATTCTATTCTATTCTATTCTATTCTATTCTATTCTATTGCCTTAGAAAATTGTGGGAACAGATAGTTGAAAATGAAGCAGTGAGAACAGTGTGCGGGTTAATAGGCTGTCATGTGGGTTGCCTCTCCCAGGCACAAGAGCCCTGTTAGAGCAACAAAAAATGCAACATCTTGCACATGTTTATGCTCTAGTAGTTGGCCCATGGTTTTGGTAGTATGAGCAGTTGATTGGAATGCAAACATTAAAGACATAGCAAAATGTGGAATTACAAGAAAGTTTGGAAAACACAGTAATGCAGAAGATAGATTAACAGAGTTTAGCAAGGAGAATGTGTTGTTCACTGCCAACAGCTAAAAAGTTAAAACTAAGGTCTCCACTTAAACATCATCCGAGAGACAATATCGGATTGAATATTAAGGGCCAGTTGGGCCTAGTGGTTAGCCTAGAAACCAGGAGATAGTGAGGTCTAGTCTTCCTTTAGGCAAGAAAAACCAGCTGGGTAATTTTGGGCTAATTACTCATGCTCAGTCCAACTCATAGGATTGTTGTTGTGGGGGAAATAGGAGGAGGAAGGAGTATTAGGTATATTTACCGCCATGTGTTGTTTATAGAAATAATAAAGGTAGGAAATAAAACAAAAAAGATTCAGAAAGGCACATAATAGGAAGTAGAGGATGAAATGTTGTAACTATAATCAAGACAGGATGCCTGCTTGAGACATGCAGGCCCTGCTTGTAGTGTGGTGCAAGGCTGGCAAGTGTCCACAGAGGAGCCTAGGCATTTATTCAGGGCAGCAAGATGTATGGAGGGGTACCAGCATGGCAGACAGCTCAATATCTCAAAGGTGCTTTTTCAAAAGGCAACTGGACTATGGTTTGTTTTTTTCCCCTCTTGAGGAAGAAGAAGACATTTCACTTCTCACCCAAGAAACTTTGGATGAGAAGCAAAATGTCTTTTTCTTCCTCTAGGGGGAAAAAAACAAACAAATCATAGTCCAGGTGCCTTTTGAAAAAGCACCTTTGAGACAACCGTGGCTTGGATGACTGAGAATCTCCATAGGCAGACAGCTCAATGCATACTGACTATGGTGGCCACTAGATGGCAGCCATAGGTTGGAGGTCTTTGCAGTGTTCTTGCAGGCCAAAGCCCTACTACTATTTTACTTTACTTCTCTGTGGAGCCTTGCTTTCTGGGACAGCCTGGGAACTTCCAGATGAAGACTGCAGAACAGACCAGGGATTACTGCTATGAAGCTTAGAAAATTAGAAAGAGTACCATAGCTGGGTCAACTAGTTTTGACCTGGCATATAGACATTCAGAATGTAAGTTCAGTTGAAATAATTCAGGACCCCTAATTTATAAAAAAGAGAATGCAAGTAATCCTTGAGAAAACTGAAGTAGGAAAAAATATAACCAAACATCTTGCTTGATGTTGACAGTCTGTCTTGAATTATCTTACATCCTTCTGATTGCCCAGAAGCTTTCATTCTCCATTTGTCATGAGGCTTTGTTCCAAAACCCACTTGTATTCTTTCTTCTTTAACAATTATATTCAAATTTTAAAGAAGAAAGAATACAAGTGGATTTTAGAACAAGGCCTCATGACAAATGGAGAATGAAAGCTTCTGGGCAATCAGAAGGATATAGGGTAACTCAAGACAAACTGTCAACATCAAGCAAGACATGAAAAGGAAAGGTATGTCAGTAGTGATGTCAACAAATGGAACAAAAAAGAAAAAGAAAAATGAGAGGTGTTTTTCAGAAGCAGTAAGAAACTACAGGGAAATGTAGAGCTCAAATGGGAAAGTTAGAGCCAAATGAGATGAAAGGAAGGAGGAAAGATCAGGGTGGCCATTTCTGGTTGCACAAAGAAAAGCCAGATGACCATCTGATACAGAAAATGCTCAATTCTTTCTTACTATCTAATTGTCTTCTGGATTTTTGTGGGTCAGAAATAGGAACCTTAGCAAAAGCTAAACTGGAACCAGGGGTCCTTAGTGCTCTCTGAGTTTTGTTGTTTTCTTGCAAGGCATTGCATTACCCAAAGTAGGTAACATAATCAGTGCTAAAATCCAAAAACGTAGCTAGTTTGGGTAATAAAACGTCTGCAAGAAAACAACCAAGCTCAGAGAGCACCAAGGACCCCTCATTTTAACCCTGAGTTACAAATATTCTCCTTTATTGGTATACTGAAACCCTTCAGAAACAGGATTCTAGAGCAATAGCAACATTAACACAGAGAAAATATATTTAGGGACAGACTCTGATAGAAAGTGAACCTCAAGAGGCAAGGAATAAGATGCCAAATAGGAAAGCAGCAGATGGAGATGAAAGACCCATCCACGAAAGAGCCAACAGCAGTATGTCAACAAACATGGAAGATGGCATACATTTTCTTTACTTACTTAGGCTTATAGGTCACTTCAGTTGCAAATGACTCTAAGTGGCATATGCTCCAATACAATAAATAATAAATATTTTAAAAAATAAATAACACCATAGCCAGAGAATAAAAATGAACATCTTCACATTAACCACCATGAGGAATATTAGTCAACCACAGCAAGGTAGCAACTGACTACTCTATCAATTTCCAAAGGCTTTCTGGAATAACCAGAAGTCACAGCATTTTTAAATGTCAGCATGGATGCGGTTGATCTGAATAGCTCAGAGTGCTGCTCTGAAAGAAAGAGGCAGCAACAGAAAAAGAAAAGTTGATGGCCCTAGCATGATGATCCTAGGTCCAGAATGGGACTCAAATAAGCCACCCAGCCACTAGAGTAGAACTTTGATGGATCGAAAGTCCTGAGAGAAGATGTTCTTGAAAAATGTTCAGGGTCCAAACCATGTGGGCTTTAAAGCAGGCAACCAGCATCTTGCTTTGCATCCAAAAGCCCATATGCAACCGTGTCGTTCTTGCAGCAGTGGTGTTACCCAAGCAAATGGAGGGCTGTCCTTAAGGATTCTATTTTAGATCAGATATAATTTAAGGCAGTTCCCAAGAGCGTCCCCAAATCAAGTAAGTCACAATAATCCAATCAAGAGATGACCAAGATATATGTAACTTATAAGCTGGACTTCCTGATTCAGGAATTTAGCAGTGTGAACTTGAGAATCCTGCAAAAATGGCCCTACGGGAGGAGACTGGAAGGGACCTGTTGCATGAAAGTTTTCAAGTCTTGACCTAATGAATAATGAACATGACTGAAATATATGAAAGGGTGATATGTGTGTGTGCTATCTGATATCCCTATCAAAAGGCTTTAAATAAATAATGTACAAGTACATTTAATAATCAACCTTATTCATAAAGATATTCTGTGGAATATTTGTCTGAACCAAAAAAGTGCTTAGAGCTACCAAGTTCTTCACTGCAAACATTTAAATAACCACAGATAGCAGCAATTAATGGGGGGGGGAGGAAGGGGTCAGCCATATCTCTTTGGTGTCATCTAATGTCCATCCTGATTTTTGAAGCCAAGATCCTGAAATCTTGTGAATATCTATCAAGCAGTTTCTGTCACTCGTTTTGGACTGCAAGCAGCACAAAAGAAATGTGCTTTCACATTATCCTTTTTCTAAAAGAACTACTGTCAAATTCCCTCATTTTCTCAGAAATCTCTCTTGACAGATCAACCCACTTAAAAGTCAGTCTCAGTTTACTGCAATGAAAGAGACAGAGATTGAACTTCAAGGTGGCCAGAGAATCACACCTTTCATTTACCAACCATACATTAGTTCTGGATCTCAGTGGAATAAAATAGATACAAAGCTATTGAGCTGAAGTTTCAAGTATTGGATGTGGTGCATCTATCAATTATATTTTGGTAGAAGCTGGAATTGGGATAGTGAGAAAGGCATCTGGCCCCCAAATTGGATTGTGAATAGAAATAATTCTCTTCCAAGAGAAAATATATAAATATGTATGTATGTATAGTTGGGCAAGCTGTAATATTTTTGATGACATTCATTTTCTCCTAGATATATATTATTTTTCATCTCCCTTTGGTAGATTTCCATTGTATCTACCTTTTTATTTAATCTTTGTTGAGTTTTATACAGTCCAAGAAATGGTGCAAGGATATATAATTTTAATATACCTCTCTCTCCTAACCCTCCTCTCCAAAAGTGATACTCTATCAAGAGCTTCTAACACTTAAATACATCTGCTAATTATCTGTGTGGTCAAAATTCTTTGTATGGATAATACCCCTGAGTAGACTAGCTGAGTTACACAGGATGGTACAGTATAATATGTTTCGTTTATCATATTGTATGAATTGAATCCTACAGTAATTATAAACCATACTTTTATGAATTACTAATAATATAGGAATGTAACCAATTGTATTACAAACCAGGGGTCACCATGTGAGGTAATCTAGTTGGTGATTAACATAATTCCATGTGTGATAAGTTCAAGAGACCTAAAAATTGACAAGGAGCTCAGATAGCTGGCCATGCAGATGTCTGCAAAGGAGGAGGAGGAGGAAGGTAATTCACCTCTGGGGTCAATCAAGACCCATCCCAAAATTGAGCAGAAGTGGACATTGAGGAAATTCTACATAATTCTCCCTCCATTCTGATCCAAATCAGGGATCCCCAACCCTTGTCCGTAGACCAGTACTGGGTTGCAGCATGCCAGCAATTGGTCCACACAAGCAAGAAAGACCCACCCGTGGGATGCAGGCAGCACACAAAACCACGCATCCTCTGGTCTGCGGAAAAACCTCTTTCCACTGAACCGGTCCCTGGTGCCCAAAAGGTTGGGGACCTCTGATCCAAACAACACCAGAAATTTGAGATGAGTTGCTGTGCCAGAAAGTTTCTTTGTGTGTGTTGTGCAATAGTTCCAGGCTCAACTAATATAATAAATTACTCCTAGAATTTCTGAATGAATCTACGTATTCCCTTTGGGAATGATTTTTCATGCAGAATAAGGATTTCCATTTCCAACGTCTCAGGGCAAGACACCATCTGCCTTTAAGTTATGTTTATTTTGCAATCTAATTCCCACGAATTTGTATCATATGCTACAAAAATAGTTGGAGGATGAAAAAGGATTGAAAATATCTTTTGTGTTGTGTCAATATATACAACTAGAGTTTGGAATTGTTTATTTACAATACAAAACTTATGGAAAACTGACTGGATAATTTTAAAACCAATCAGTATACACCAGCTATGATAAGCAATTCCAATTTTGATTGCATGATTTAGATTTATAACACAGCTCAGTCCAAATTTCTGCATGACTTATATTCATCACCTTCATTCAGCAATAAAATAAGAACTCTTCTGAGAATTAAGTTTAAGAATTAATAGTCTATCTTCCAGCTAAATCCAGGAACATGTGAACATTGGAAAACAAAGCAGGATCAGAGAAGAGTACTACTTTCCTTCCTTCCTTCCTTCCTTCCTTCCTTCCTTCCTTCCTTCCTTCCTTCCTTCCTTCCTTCCTTCCTTCCCTCCCTCCCTCCCTCCCTCCCTCCTTCCTTCCCTTTCCTTCTTGCACTTGATAATCATATTACAAAGTAAATAAACTAGCATTTTAGATCAAGATTATGCAAGTTCTGCTGGCTTGAAAACCACCCTCAGCCTTGTTTATCAAGAACAGAACAGAACAGAACAGAACAGAACAGAACAGAAGCTGGAACGGACCTTGGAGGTCTTCAAGTGCAGCCCCTTGCTCAAACAGGAGAACCTATACCATTTCAAACAAGTGTCTTCTTAAAAATTTTCAGTGATGGAGTGTCCATGATTTCTGAAGGCAAGCTGTTTCACTGGTTAATTGTCCTCACTGTTAGGAAGTTTCTCAGTAATTCCAGGTTGCTGCTCTCTTTGGTCAGTTTCCAACCATTGTTTCTTGTCCTGCTTTCAGGTGCTTTGGAGAATAGTTTGACCCCCTTCTTCTTTGTGGCAGCCCCTCAAATACTGGAATACTGCTATCATGTCACCCCTATTTCTTTTTTTCCTTTAGACTAGCCCAGGGGTAGGCAACCTCAGCTCTTTTATGACTCATGGACTTCAACTCCCAGAATTCCTGAGTCAGCATAGCATAGCTGACTCAGGAATTCTGGGAGTTGAAGTCCATGAGTCATAAAAGAGCCGAGGTTGCCTACCCCTGGACTAGCCAAACCCAAGTCCTGCAGCTGTTCTTCATATGTTTTAGTCTCCAGGCCTCTGATCATTTTAGTTGCTCTTCTCTGAACCTTTTCCTAGGTCTCAACATCTTTTTTGTTGTATGGTGACCCAAATTGGTTGCAGTATTCCAGGTGTGGTCTTACTAGGGTTTTATAAAGTGGTATTAATACTTCGCGTGATCTTGATTCTATGCCTCTGTTTATACAACCCAGGATTGTATTAGCTTTTTTGGTAGCTGCTGCACACTGCTGGCTCATAGTCAAGTGATCATCTACTAGGACTCCAAGTTCCCTCTCACAGTTGCTGTTTTTGAGCCAGATGTTGCCTAATCTGTACTTAAACCTTTGATTTTTTCCTGCCTAAATGTAAAACTTTGCTTTTCTCCACATTAAAACTCATTTTGTTGGATAGGGCCCATTGTTCAAGTTTGCCAAGATCTTTTTGGATCCTGAGCTTGTCTTCTGTGGTGTTGGCTATTCCTGCCAATTTGGTCTCATCTGCAAATTTAATGAGTTCCCCTTCTATGTTAAGAATACACTCCAGAACAGTTTTTGCAGATGGGATGAGTTGACGGATGTTTAAAGGGTGAATTAGGTATCTGAAATCCATTGTAAAATTAAAGTACCCGTTTTGACTGTTATTCTCCCCCAAAAAGGGAGGAATCGTAGGAAGCTTTGGGATATTGATCATCTCCAAAGTGCATTTTTAGCATCCCTTCATTTTTATTTGTGCTGAATATATTCCCAAACAATCTCACTAGATAAAATCAAACTGTTTTTTTTTCTTTGCCAAGCCATTTGTAATTTCATAAATACATTGCATGCCTCTTTAGTTCTCCTTATCTTTCTTTCCTTAGCCCTTATAAGAATGAGAATCACAAACCCTCATCCATTCTGGTGCCTTTGTCTTTGGAGAAGAATGAGGTTGTTGATTAGATTTTATTTATGGTTCCTTAATTTAAGAAATATCAATAAAATAATTGCTATGCAATAAGCTGCACCTGCTTTTTTAAAAAATAGATGTACCAGAGATATATAAATAACTTCATGAGAATTAGCTTTTAAGATTTTCAGTCATCTTCAATTTAATTCCAAATGTTTCATTTCCTTACTTCTACTATTGTGTTACACCAAAATAGCATTTTAAACTTTCTGTCACAAATTGAAATTCCTTTCCATGCATGATTGCTTTTCCTTTTGATATTTTCCTTCAGCATCACTTAAAAGTTTACCTGCCATTCTGTGGTCTAATTGAACAGAGTGGCTATGTTTTTATGCAACAATTTATAATTGGTTTTATGTATTCTAAGCTTGAAAAAAGTGGCAAAAGTATTGGCAAATTTCTCTACCTTAGTGATAGCAATGTAAGAAAGAATGCAGTAATGTTACTGGTGAAAACCAGAATGGATGCGTTTTGTCCTTCCTTTATTGTTCTTTTCCATACAGTCACAAATTCCCAGTGTTTCAGCTCTGGTCTCAATTGGCTTTTGCTCTTTTTGAGAATTTTTACAGATCTAAATCCAGTGGTGGGATTCAGCCAGTTCGCACCACTTCGGCATAACCGGTAGCTAATTTTTTGTTGCCCAGGTCCAGAATGGACTTCCAGAAGTGGCATCCACACAGAGAACCGGTTGTTCCCATATTTGAATCCCACCAATGCCTAAATCCAATTCTGAAAACCATTTTGAGGTTCAACAAACATTTTCCAAATGTTTAGGTAGTACGGTAGTTATGTTTTAGTATTTTCTGTTGCTTGGTTGATTACTCATTTCCAACACTTTGTGATCCACTTGGATTCTCAGTCAGAGACAGCTTCTTTGAGGTCATGCTTTTGTCACCTTTTCCCTTTTTATTCTGTCCAGTTTTTCTAAGCATTGGGGACTTCTTCAATAAGTCTTCATGTTATATGTCCAAAATATTTAAGCTTTTGCTTCATTTTTATTGCTTCCAGCAAGCAGTCTGTTTTTACTTCATCTATCATCGAAGATTTACTTTGCGGTTCAAACTATTCCCAACATTTTCTTCAGCACCCCAGTTCAAAGGCAATTTTTTTTTTTAAAAAAACAATCTTTCTGATGATCCAGCTTTTAAATGAAAAACAAAAAACAAAAACGTAGCATTGACAAAACATAAGTAAGCAGTCTCTACACTTTAATATTTTTCTAGATATCATAAACTTTCTGCTAAACATAATATAATGCAACAACTTTATGTGACAGCTGTAATTATCATCCTCATGAGTTTTTCAATCTAAAAAAATTCTCCTCTGTTTCCTGTTGATATACATTAGTGAGTTTTAAAAACATTTTTAAAACATTGTGTAGCAGACTGGTTTTTATCTCTCATCTTTCAGTTTCAGGAAGAGATTCCTTAAGTCTTCCTCACATCTAGCTGTCAAAGAGGTATCATCAGCAAATCAGACATATCTCAACAATTTTAATTCTAATGTGCATTTCTTTTAATCCAGCATTTTTAATGAGACATTCTCAAATAGTTCAAATAAATGCATTGTTCATATGGATTGGTGCATTCCTTTCATTATTTAGTTGCTCTGCGTCCCATCATCATACAAATTTTTCAAAAGGCAGATATAGTGGCCTGGAACAACTGTGTTTTTAAGAGCAGTCCCCAATTTTGTTGTGGTCTATGTAGTCAAAATCCTTTGTATAATCAATAAAAGAAAAACAGATGTCTTTTTGGAACTCTTTCCTTTTCTGTTATCCAGTGACTGTTAGGAGAATGTTTTTGGATGCCCTTATTGCTTTTCAATCCAGTGTGTACAGCTAGTAATTCTCTATCCATCTGTTGTTGAAATCTGAATGGCAGCCTCTTAAGCATGCAGTTATTCAGTAGTTTGAGCATTGTTCAGCACAGTCCCTTTCTGGGAAAATAACTAATGTTTCTTTTTGTATTCCACGGCACCTGCATCTATGGCTGTGTGTATCATTCTTTCATATACTGCCACATGCTTTCTGCACATGCCTATAGTATAAACCTTATGTAACTGTAACAGCGTCACTGTTTAGTTTTAATCAGTTCTGATGGTAGTGCATCAGATCTTGCACTTTTGTTGGTAGCTATATTTTCTGGGGCATATTTACTCCCCTTTTCAAAATGTCTGAAGGATCAGTCTCAAGAAAGATACATTTCGGTCTGGAGAAGATGGATAGATTATATTCAGAATAAATGTGGGACTAAAAAATTCCATCTAGCCTATGAATAAATTTTAGATTGTTATTATTACTAGTAGATTATTATAGTGGAATTTTTATTAATTTTAATTATATTATTATTATTTTTAATATTAGTATTGTTTAATAACTTGGATATTAACTATGTTATTATTATTATTATGTCTACTTTTATTTTGCGTGTATTTATGTTAAAGGGGAGTTAAAGTGCATTATGAACTTGGTTATCTATAGAGTTTGTTAGTTAGTTAGATTATGATTATTATATTTGTAACCCTGTACTCAGCTCTGGGAAGTGGGGGAGGGAGAGGGGGGTGGTTTCGGGTGGGTTGGTTTTGGGGGTTATATTGTAACCTTTATAAAACTTTTTAATAAAAAAAGAGAATTATTTAGGACAATTCAATCTGGAGGGGTAGTGCCTCCATCGTAGAGAACATCATTCATATCGTTGATTACAAAGGAAGATCAAGATCTTACCCAAACAAAAAATTATAGACCTATATTGCTCTTAAATACAGATTATAAGATATTTGCAAAGATTTTAGCAAATAGATTAATGAAAGTCATGCAGCAAATGATTTATAGTGATCAAACAGGATTTATAAGTGGTAGACAAATGAAGAGTAATGTGAGACATATTGTAAACCTATTAGAATATTTGGAAAGAAATAATCAAGTCCCTGCAGCGCTTATTTTCTTGGATGCTGAAAAGGCATTTGATCAATTGAATTGATCAATTTTTATTTAAAGTTTTAGAGAAGATGGAGTTTGGCGATAAGTTTTTACAACCTATTAGGGCAATATATCAGAAACAAACAGCTCACATAATAATTAATGGTAGTTTAACACAAGCTTGTAAAATTGAAAAGGGTACAAGACAGGGATGTCCGTTGTCACCATTGCTGTTTGTTTTAACATTGGAAATATTATTGATTGAGATACGTGACTCAAATAAAAGAGAATTAAAATTAAAGATCAAGATTATAGATTGAGAGCATTTGCAGATGACTTGGTTATTACATTAGCTCAACCGACATTCGGTTATAGATTTAATGGAAATAATTTTGCAATATGGGCAAGTTTCTGGATTTAAGGTGAATAGACAAAAAACTAAAATTTTGTCTAAAAATATGACTATGGAACAAAAGGTAGTTTTAGAAAAATTAACAGGATTTGAAATAGCTAAAAAGATTAAATATTTGGGGGTATATCTTACAGACTCAAATGTGAAATTATATAAGAATAATTATGAATTGTTATGGTTAAAAATACAAAAAGAAGTAATGCAAGATATGCGTGAAAGAGGTGGTCTTAAATTGCCCAACTTTAAATTATATTATGAAGCTGCAGTTTTATCATCAATTAGTAATTGGTTTAATTTAACAGAAGGAAGATTTTTGAATATTGAGGGACATGGTTTATTATATGGTTGGCATGCATATTTATTGTATGATAAAATGGTGGATAATATCTTTAAGACACATATATTAAGGTATGCCCTGTTGCGAGTTTGGAAAAAATATCGATATATGTTAAAGTTCAAATACTTGCTATTAAAGCATTCTCCTGCACAGCTCTGCCTGCAACCAAGTAATTCCACAGCTAATTATCAATGGCAGGGATGGTTGCAGCGTCCTGCTCTGCTCCAAAGCCTTGGAGCAGAGGCGTCCTGAAGTCCAGAGCAAACTCAGGCTTCGGGGGGGCTCACACTTTTCAACCACCAGAGTTTAAACTCTGGTGATCTAGGGGAGCTCTACCCCTACCTAAGCGCTCACCCCCCTCTTCTCCCAAGGAGCGGGTTTCCGAGCTGCTAAACAGCTGATCATCGCTGTTTTTAGCAGCTCTACGGAAAGCAACGGGGCTGATGGCCGAAACGGCCGCCGTCAACGGAGCCGTGCCACCCGGAAGTCCTGATTGTACTGTCATAGAAATTAAATTGATGTTGAATTTAATAACGGCAGCAAGACTTTTGGTTTCACAATATTGGAAGAAGGAGGAACTGCCTACTATAGAAGAGTGGACTTTAAAAGTTTCAAACTTGGCAGAAATGGCAAAAATTTCAGCATACCTGAAAGAACAATCGCAACAGAGATATATTTCAGAATGGAGAAGATGGATTGAATATATTCAGAATAAATATGGGACTAAAGAAATTCACCTAGCATATGAATGAATATTAGAATTATAAGATGTACTTTTATTTACCTATGTATAAGGGGAGTTAAAGTGCGATAGGATTTAAAGTGTATTTACAGTTGGTTAGAATATTTTAGTTTAAGCTTGTTAGAGGCAATACCCTGCTTTCAGCTCTGGGAAGTCGGGGGGGAGGGTGGGAGGGTGGGGATATGGGGAGGAGGGGAGGGATGGAGTATACTCAGAATGTACTGTGAAACTTTTCAATAAAAAAAAGCTTCATGGAGATGGACCAACATTCACGAGAAAAGTTTTCAAGACCTAAAGCCACTCTTGTCAGTTAAATCTACTGTCACTTATTTTAGGGAGTCTAAACCAGTCTGTTTAGCATGTGATGCCTCCCCTTATGGGGTAGGGGCAGTCTTGAGTCATTTAGAGAAGAATGGAACACAAGTTCGTATTGCATTTTATTCAAGGACATTGTCCTCTGCTGAGTGTAATTACGCTCAAATTAACAAAGAGGCCTTAGCCATTGTAGCAGGAGTTAAAAAATTCCATGACTACTTATATGGCAGGGACTTCACAGACTTTACAGACCACAAACCACTACTGGGACTCTTTACAACAGACAAACAAACACCCCACATTCCCCAAGAATGTTGAGATGGTCTATTTTTCTATCAGCGTACACGTTTAAGTTGGTTCACAAACCCGGCAAAGAAATGGGCCATGCTGATGGCCTGAGCAGACTTCCACTGCCACTAATTGAACCAGATCTGGCCCCAGCAGCCAAAATCCTGTCCATTCAGGACTTGCCAGAATTTCCCCTTCATGCAGGGGACATAGCTGCAGAAACAGCAGCCGATAAGACACTAAGTAGAGTGCTTTCATGGGTGCACACAGGGTGGTTAGATCCCAAGCTCTGAATTCCAGAGTTTCTTTGCAAGAAGACATGAGCTATCAGCTCACAAGAGTTGTATCCTATGGGGGAATAGGGTCATAGTTCCCACTTCACTGAGAGACAGAGTTTTACAGTCACTGCATGAAGGCCATCCGGGTATTGTCCGTATGAAAGCTTTATCTAGAAGCTACCTATGGTGGGCAGGTTTAGACAAGGCCATCGAGGCACAGGTGCATGGATGTTATACATGCCAGCAATCAAGGCCTGAAATGCCACACGCTCCAGTTCACAGGTGGGAGCAAACGCACACTCCCTGGTCCAGAATTCACATAGATTTTGCTGGGCCCTTTCAGGGACAGCTCTTCCTTATAGTGGTAGACAGCCACTCCAAGTGGTTTGAAGTAATTCCAGTTGCAAACATGACTACTGCTAGGACCATCCAGGTGCTTAGAAAACTCTTTGCCACGCATGGGTTGCCAGATGTCTTAGTGTCAGACAATGGGGCCCAATTCACTGCTGCTGAATTTCAGGCTTTCCTGAGAGCAAATCTCATCAGACACGCAACATCTGCCCCATTTCATCCGTCCAGTAATGGTCAAGATGAACGCATGGTAAGGACCACAAAGGAGTCACTGAAACGCATAGTGACTGGGGACTGGCATCACAGATTGGCAGATTTTTTACTTTGCCAGCATTCCACACCCTGCACAGCTACTGGAAAAAGTCCAGCAGAACTACGTTGGGGGAGACGCCTGATCATGAAACTGGACAGGTTTCATCCAAATAGAGTGGCAGAAGCCTCTAGACCAAAACCCCCAAGGGGGCTGCAAGTGGGTGATGGGGTGTGGGTAGAAACTATGGGCATGGGAATCTGTGGGTTCCTGGAAAAATTACTAAATCATCTGGTCCCCTCTCTTATGAAGTGGGGCTGGAGGGAGGGAGAATTGTCAGATGCCACATTGATCAACTCAGAAAGCGGTTTCCAAAACGGCCACTAAGCGAGCACTACGTCATAAGTCCCTCCCAAGGGTTCCAAACTGACAGCCAGATCAGCCCATGCATAGACTTTGAAGACTTTCACCACACAAGCAACGAGGAGTTGGCCGTAGAGGGGGGGGAGTCTGGAAGTGCAACATGGGTTCCCTGATGGAACAAGACCAACCTGATTGTCACAACTGCTGTGCCAACTCTGCTGAACAAACTGACTCTGGGGTGGGCCAACCTGGAGAGGCCAGCCAGAGAGCACCAAATCCTTCTGGCTCAAGTGCATCAAAGGACACTGGTCTGCCTGGCCCGGTGAGTAAGCTGGTAGACCAGAAAGTGACTGAATCCCTCAGACGTTCCACAAGGGCACTCAAACCTCCTGCCTATTTAGCAGATTATGTGGCAAAATAAAAGAGCTATAATGTTGTATGTACTTTGTGTTAATTGTTGACCATGAGACTGTACCAAAAAGTTATTGGAGCTATAAAGTTGTTAATGAGAGCCATTTCATACTATTGTTTAATTTGTAAGTGTTCTGTTGTTGCTATGATGTGTAATGTATTGGGCTTAATTGAAACACTACGTGGTAAGCTGGAGCTAGCTAATGGCTCCCAGCACCTCAGACACCCCATCTCCAGTGCTGCTATTGGCTGCCCCTAGGCAGCAATGGGTTGCTTTAAACCTATTGGCTGCCGCCTAGGGGGCAGGCTATAAATTGCTGCAAGCTGCAGCCTAGTTCCCCAGTTCTGATTCTGCAAGCAAATAAACATGACCATTGCTGAACTCACTCGCCTCGTCTCCATTCCTGCACAACGAACTCACTACACAACAGACACATTGACTGTTTAACTTTCTGTGACAAAAATTGTAAAGAGAGCCTTCATAAAAAGGTACTTCTTAGGCATATATGAAATTACTTTTTCCATAATCATAAAGACTGCTTTTTCAATGGCAGGTATGTGCCAGAGCAGGTTAGGAGGCACAAGCCTTGAGCATGTAAACTGATTAAGGTCTTGTCAATTTCAGTCAGAAGCCCAAGCCAGGACATTAATCAACTAATTTAAGGTCACAGAGTGGAGCTTGTTAGCTTGCAGTTAGCACTATTAGAGAAACCTGACAGAGAAAAGCTGCTCAGGAGGAGAGATAAAAAGCAATATTTATTCAGACACTATATGATTTTAAGGCAATGCCATCCTGCTGGAGGGAGGACATGAAGTCAAAAAGGAATCATGATGTAACAGAGAAGCCAAAACCAGGCTGGAAAAGAAACCATTTAAATAAACAGAACTGTGGGAAAGTAAATGGAGAATCCCAGGCCTATCATCAATAAGGTGAAGTGCTCATGATAAATAAAAGCAGTTTTTCTGGTAGACTGGTCATGTGTTTCCATTTTCAAGGAAATAAATTCAATAAAGAAATGAGTTTAACATTTTGGTAGAAATGCTTTACAATCTTATTAGTGCAGCAGGCCACTTTTTTTCCCCAATGCACATTTGTATAGCTGCAAATATTTTCCATGAAACCCTCTTCTTAAAATGGTTGATGTGGGCTGAGAAGTACATGAGTCAGAGGACTGCTCACATTTTAAACTTGGGTTTCCACTTGCTCCATTCCAGGTCAAGCTGGCCAACAGAAAACAGAAGATGCCTCTTTCCATATGAAGCCCTCAGTGGCAAAGCCAGACCCAGGCTCGCATTGCAACCTTCTTTTCTTTTCTTTTTTTTTTTTAACTAAACTGCTGATATTTCATGCCATCAAACGAACTGAGGGGTATTTTAAACCTAATAATCATTTCTAAGAGTGCAGAGCAGATTTTACCTTATATGATATCCATTAAAGAATAGGGTCTGGTTTGCTCTGAGGAATCCAAATCAAATGTAAATCCTTCTGAGACTATACCATATCAGACTGGACGGGATATTTGATACGTCAGGACTCAATTCTGATAGACAACAAGACAATACTACTCCCTCTGGCGTGCTTGATTACATATCATATATTAGGCAGCAATGAAAGTATCCTGGATGAGAATCCAAAATATATAACTAGACTCAAATTTTAGGTTCATTAAGATGCCTAGATGTAAGGTTTCTCATCAACAGGAGTATTGATCTTCACTGTGATGGCTTAGGTGTTTTCCTTTTCCTACTCCACGTTTGAAAATTATATCGGCCGGGAAGAGAATAGTGCAAATTAAAGTATTTCCACAGGAGGAAAATTCATAAATAGAGTGAAGGAGATTTCTTTTCCAGCCTGGAGAGCAGCTTCTAATATTCTCAAGTGCAGAGCAGGTTCAATAACAAGCTGGAGGGCAAAAGTGGATAAAATGGATTCCTGATTAATCATAAGACGGGGCTGCACTTGTACATGAAAATGAGAAAAGCAAATGCCAGTGAAAGCCACTTCAATGAGACAATACTGGAGAGGAGGAAAGACATAAAAGGGTTTTATTTCTGTATTTCCCAAGGCAACGTGTTTCTCTTTTAAATATGTGTCTAAACTCTCTTCAACATGTGGGCTCAAAAGTTACCTTGTTGATCAAAACAATGCCTCAAATAGTAATACAGGATATTAGTTCTTCACTAATACAGGATATTAGTTCTTCATGGAGTATTTTAGACTGATGTGAATGTCACTAATAATTCTTCAGCACAATCCTTGCACCATATATTTAGAGATGATGGTTTCTTTTTCTGAAGCATTTGTGAAACATTTGAATTTTTAATGCTACATCTAGCATTTTTAATGGTACTTATGGGGCCTACTAAGTCGGTGACCTGAGAATTACAAATTGAATGTGAACATTTTTTGTATCATTCAAGTATATATATATTTCTTTTTACAACCCTGTAATCTCTTGCTTCAGGGTGGAGTTGGGGTAACTGAACAGAGCTGAGTATTTACTGGCCGGGTGCCCTTCCTGACATCTATGAGGAGCTTGCAGCAGATATTTTTTTTTCTGTGCAGCAGGCGAGTGTCTTCATCTCTAGGCCACCGCGCTGCTCTTTGTCATTCAAGTATATAATACTCTGATATTAGGAATATTGTTACAAATCAGCTATCTGTGTGATCAAATTTGGGCAACTGAAAGACCCATGATATTAAGCAGGTTACAATGTTTTTCTGCCAGAATGACTATGCAGACCAAAATAGAACATTTTCATTCCCCAAAGTTTCAAGAATTCTTAAATACCCATTACTGATTCTCTCCTAGCAATTACTGTATTATTTTTAAAAATGATAAAATCCTATCAACAGTGGCAAAAAAGACATTCATTTCTGGGAAATGATGTTTTCCTCCACAATATTTCAAAGAAATAATTGACTCTTTTCAGCTGAACTTTCTCCCAGAGCAAAATAGTATATTATGCTGTGCTCTTGGTTGGAAGGCAGGAAATCTGTGTTTTCAATGATGGATTTTCATTATAATTCATCACATTCAGTTACTTAATTAATCCAGTAGGCATGAGTTAGATTTTGCTCATTAAATCTTAATGCCAGCTGGTTGTTACAGTCTGTCAGTACCAAAGGTGCCAGGCTTCAGCTGAATTACCCCATCACAAGGGCTGACAGCAAAAGAATGGAAGGGCTTATCTGTCAAGATGGGGTATAGGTCAGATGAGGCCTGAAGATAATTACATGCACTGAACATCCAGTAAAGACTTGACTTTTTCCATGCATGCTTTGTGTCCTGCTCTTTGGCAAATTTGGATGGAGCCTTTCCTTTGCCAAGCCTTTGCCACTCGAGAGTGTTAGCCCTGCTCCCAGACTAATCCCCCCCATCCCATAATACCATCTCTTAGCTATGGTTCCACATGAAATAATTCAAGTCCCATTTTTGAACAGAACCTCTGGAGCTCTATGGGACTTGGGAGCAAGTTAGCAACTCATCAGATGAGATCTTGCCTTAGCCCATCTGCTGGAGTCAGGGCTGACTCCCCTCATTGCCAAGATGCAAATGCTATTGCTTGCCTAGGAGACGATCAGGCTCTGCCTGAGGGAGGAGTCAAATGCGTCATAAGTCTTGGGTCCCTTGACACCCACAAAAGGCTTCAGCTGAATTACCCCATCACAGGGGCTGACATCGGCTAGATGGACATCCAGCCCCACCTTGAATTCCGTTGACTCTTACCTACTGCCAATTTGCTTTGACCATTAGTAGTTCAGGCTCTTGTAGATAGCTCAAGCTTGCAATAAATCCTTATATTCATTTGAACTGCCTAGGCCCTACGTTTCTTTATTTCTGCATCTGATGCCATGATGCTTTCATTTCTGCTATTTTAATGATTTGAGAAGAATGACCTGATCTTTGCTAGCGATTTGGCCTTTGGCAGCTTTGCAGGTAAACCTGATTGTGGATGGTCAGAAGTTTTAAATGTCAGAACAGAATAGGCTCCAAATGCTGCCCTGGAGCAGGCAGAGCAGCTGAGTTTGCCCCTTCTTTCAGTCAACCAGGGGCATGCTAATTGCTCACATAGTAGGGTCAGCTGAAGTGAGGACATCATAGGTGAGGACAAATGCAGGTTGACTTCAAGTGCTTTCTGAGATTCTGGGGAAATAAAAATGAAGCAATTAAAACTATTCCACTTTAAATTCCTATTTTGCATCAAATGATACAATACAAGGCTAATAAATGGACCTAATACAGGTAGTCCTTGACTTACAACCACAAGTGAGCCCCAAATTTCTATTGCTAAGCGAGACAATTGTTAGGTGAATTTTGCCCCATTTTACGATGTTTCTTGCCACAGTTGTTAAGTGAATCACTGCAGTTAAATTAGTAACACAGTTATTAAATGAATCTGGCTTCCCCATTGACTTTGCTTGTCAGAAGATCACAAAAGATGATCGCATGACTCCGGGATACTGCAATTGTCATAAATATGAACCAGTTGCCAAGCGTCTGAATTTTGATCATGTGATCATGGGGATGCTGCAATGGTCATAACTGTGGCAAAATGGTCATAAGTCACTTTTTCAGTGCCATTGTAACTTTGATCACTAAAGAAATGGTTGTAAGTTGAGGACTACCTGGCTTAAGCTCTTAATGATTTAATTTTCTCTGTGTGCAGAAATGCACAAAAATGCAAGACAATTTGCCTTTTCTAGAGAAATTGATATGGTTTCCTTTATAAGAGAAAAAAATAAATTTCCAGGCAACTGAAATAAACCCTGCACTTTTAAATTGGAAATTTAATTTTTAGACTGTCCTTATCAAATAGGATCAGGCTGCTGTAAAGCAAAAAACAAGTAATCATATAATCATCTGATGCAATGAAAGCAAAATAGATGGTAAATCATACAATAGCTTGGAAAACAAAATATAAAAGGACAATCTGAAATGACTGGGGCAAATGAAGTTCTGATAGGGGACAATGAAAGAGAGAGAAAAAAAATTACACAAAGAGGATGACATAATGGCAGAAAGTGAAGAAGAACTAAAGAGCCTCTTGTTGCGGGTGAAGAAGGAGAGTGCAAAAGTTGGGTTGAAACTTAACATTAAGAAAATCAAGATCATGGCATCCGGCCCTCTCAATTCCTGGCAAATAGATGGGGAAGAAATGGAGGTAGTGACAGATTTTATTTTCCTGGGCTTCAAGATCACTGCAGATGGGGACTGTAGCCAAGAAATTAAAAGACGCTTGCTCCTGGGGAGGAAAGCCATGGCAAATCTAGACAGCACACTAAAAAGCAGAGACATCACCCTGTCAACAAAAGTACATATAGTCAAGGCTATGGTCTTCCCAGTTGCAATGTATGGCAGTGAAAGCTGGACCATAAAAAAGGCTGAGCGCCAAAGAATTGAGGCCTTTGAACTGTGGTGCTGGAGAAGACTCCTGCGAGTCCCTTGGACTGCAAGGCGATCAAACCGGTCAGTCCTAGAGGAGATCAACCCTGACTGCTCTTTAGAAGGCCAGATCCTGAAGCTAAAACTCAAATACTTTGGCCACCTAATGAGAAGGAAGGACTCACTGGAGAAGAGCCTAATGCTGGGAAAGATTGAGGGCAAGAGAAGAAGGGGACGACAGAGAATGAGGTGGCTGGATGGAGTCACTGAAGCAGTAGGCGTGAGCTTAAATGGACTCCAGAAGATGGTAGAGGACAGGAAGGCCTGGAGGAACGTTGTCCATAGGGTCGCGATGAGTCGGACACGACTTTGCAGCTAACAACAACAATGTAGCACATGATGCATACATAAAAAAGTAAAAGGGAGGGAGGGAAGCAAGGAAGGAAGGAAGGAAGGAGAAAAAGAAATTACATGACAATATAAGGGCAAAGTTGCAGAACCTTTGTCAATTTCATCTGGTTAAAAAGTACAGGAAAAAAACCAAAAGCAGGTTGCTTATTTCCTTATTTGCTATTCCATCAGTTATATTGCTTAATATCGGTATATATTAATACATGGATGTTTCACAACATTGACTGACTTTTAAACGTGCTTTGTAAGCATTATAGTGAAATTCTGGAAGAGTAAAACCTCTGGTCCTGGTGACCAACCCAGATTAGATCTTACAACGTATATTTGCCTTCATTTGTGAAATTCTGCATCATCAAAAGCAACTTGTCATGCTTCCGATAAATGAGACAGTGATGCATGCAACCATTTAAGTACCAGGCAAGAACTTAAAATACTGTATATACATTTATTTAAACTAGATTGCTTCCTTCACTTCCTTTTGCATGTCCCACCAACTATACTATTGACCTGAATCACTTTTTGGTAGCCATTTTCTTCAATCTGTGTTACTGAAGCACCCTTCAAATCCATTTGTTCAACTCTTCTGTCTAGTACTAGGTATATACTGTTAGGAACAGTGATATGTAGTCCCAGCCCTTGTAATTCTGAAGACAGAGGTTCCGGCTTTTAAAAGAAAGCGATTGATTCAATCTAAACATTTTTTTGAAGATATGGAGTATAAATTCTGTTGAGTCTCTGTGAAATGAATTCCCACTGAACATGCTGTCTGATATAGAGAGTGAAAGTACGCATCCTCTCAAAGATAACTGAATTATTTATTGTACTGAGTCAGTAAATGAGGTCAGAAAGCCAGAAATGCTTTCATTCTTCCATGAGAAACACAGTAAACCATGAAAATTATATATTTTGAATACATTATTCAAGAAAGGCAGGGGGGAGGGAAGAATTCAGATTTATATCCTCTGTTAAGTTTCTTTAAAAAAGACGTAAATGAGACAGAAAGACAAATATAACTTGAAAAATGCCTATCTATCTTGCAATCAGAATTTCAAGCATATATTTAAAGACAATAGCAATAACCTCAAAGGCACCAAACTGATTAATTTGAAAAAGGCACCAAACTGATTAATTTGAAAAAGGTTAGAGAGGGTGAGGGAGGGGAGGGGATTACTAACCGGCACTCAGTCCGGGCTGGTTTGTGGTCCCGGCGGGACGGGGTTTGGGTTAGAGGCGGCTGGTTCTGGATGTGTTGGGGTGGGGCTTCAAATCCCCACGGCGATAGGGAATGGCAGCAGGTGTGTGCACGGAGGGCCGTATTGACATCCAGGATCACGCCCCCGCTGCTTGCGAGCGGTGACGCGCTCCAACCCTCCGGTTAGCACCCTTTTGCCCGGGGGTGAGGGCGATCAGGCCCCTGAGCTCCGGCTGGTTTACCTTAATGCCAGATCCATTGTTAATAAGGCTCCTCTCGTTCATGACTTGATCGAGGAGGAACGCGCGGATCTGGCATGCATTACGGAAACCTGGTTGGGCTCAGAGGGAGGGGTCCCTCTGATCGAGTTATGCCCCCCAGGTTTCCATGTGCTACACCAGCCACGGGCTCAGGGTAGGGGCGGTGGGGTGGTGGTGGTTATCAGGGAGACTTTATGTCCGCGGGAGACCACCATTGTCCAGATTGGCGGGAGTGAGTCCCTCCTCCTGAGATGTGGTTCTCGGGTTCAGATGAGCTTGTTGCTTACATACCTGGCACCCAGCTGTGTGGCAACAGCTCTGCCCGAGCTGCTCGACACCCTCTCAGGGTTGGCGGTGGAGTTCCCCAGGCTCATAGTGCTGGGTGACTTCAACCTGCCTTCCCTGGGAGGGTCATCGGAGCTAGCCCGGGAGTTCATGGCTTCCATGATGGCCATGGACCTGACCCAGGTAATTCAAGGCCCGACTCATGTGGGGGGTCACACTCTCAACCTGGTGTTCCTGTCTGGACAATGGTTGGATGATTTGGGAGGGGGTTTACCGGTTATTACTCCCCTGTCATGGTCTGACCATCATCTCCTGCGGCTGGTCTTCCGTTATGCCACCCCCTGCTGCTGGGCGGCGGAACCAACTAGATGGTTCCGCCCCAGGCACCTAATGGACCCTGAACGGTTCCAGATGGTACTTGGGTCTATACCCATCGCCCTCACTCACAGTCCAGTTGATGCCTTGGTGGATGCCTGGGATAAGGCGGCCACTGAGGCACTCAACTGTGTCGTACCCTTGCGACCTCTGACCTGGCGCAGATCCCGTTGGGCTCCATGGTTTTCTGCGGAGCTCCAGGAGATGAAGCGTCAGAGACGGGGTCTAGAGAGCGGTTGGAGGTCCAGCCGTTTCGAATCTGACCGATTGCAGCTAAGAACCTTTATAAGGCCTTATCTTGCTGCAATGAGGACGGCGAGGGTTAATTACTTCACTGCCCTCATCGCATCCGCAGATAATCGCCCGGCCGCCCTGTTTAGGGTAACTCGCTCCCTCCTTAATCAGGAGGTGAGGGAGGATCCCTTACGGGGACGAGCTGAGGAGTTTAGTCATCATCTGGCGGACAAAATCGCTCAGATCCGGACCGGTCTGGACTCTGACTGGGCAGAGTCTGACGTGGAGGAATCGGACGGTCTTGAGCATGTTATATGGACTGAGTTCGATCCTGTTTCCCCTGATGATGTGGACAGGATCATGGGGAGGCTGAGCTCCACCACCTGTTTGTTGGATCCGTGCCCCTCCTGGCTGGTTTTTGCGGCTCGGGAGGGGATACGAGGCTGGTTCCAGGCAGTAATAACTGCTTCTTTGAAGGAGGGTGTCTTCCCCGCCGCCTTGAAGGAGGCGGTGGTGAGACCCCTCCTCAAAAAGCCTGCCCTGGACCCAGCTGTTTTAAATAACTATCATCCAGTCTCCAAACTTCGCTTTCTGGCGAAGGTTGTTGAGAGCGTGCTGGCGCATCAGCTTCCTCTGTTCCTGGAGGAAACTGATTATCTGGGCTCGTACCAATCAGGTTTCAGGCCCGGGCACAGCACGGAGACGGCATTGGTCGCGCTGGTGAATGATCTCTGGCAGGCTCGGGACAGGGATTGCTCCTCTGTCCTAGTCCTATTAGATCTCTCAGCGGCTTTCGATACCATCGACCATGTTATCCTACTGCAGCGTCTCAGGGGGTTGGGAGTGGGAGGCACCGTTTTACGGTGGTTCTCCTCCTATCTCCTGGGCCGCTCGCAGTCGGTGTTGACGGGGGGGCAGAGATCCACCCAGAGGCCTCTCGTTTGTGGAGTCCCTCAGGGGTCGGTTCTCTTGCCCCCTCCTGTTCAACATCTACATGAAGCCGCTGGGTGAGATCATTCGTGGTTTCGGGGTGGGGTATCATCAGTACGCTGATGATACCCAACTTTTTTTTTCTCCACCCCGAACCAACCCAGCGTTGCCTGGAGGCGGTCCAGGTCTGGATGGGGAGAAACAGGCTTCGTCTCAATCCTGCCAAGACTGAGTGGCTGTGCATATCGGCATCTCAGGTTAACCAGACTATTCCACCTCTAACGATGGGGGGTGAGGTGTTACCCCCCGTTGATAGGGCTCGCAACTTGGGCGTCCTCCTGGATTCACGGCTCAATTTTGAAGACCATATAGGAGCCATGACCAGGGGGGCTTTTGCCCAGGTTCGCCTGGTGCGCCAGTTGTGACCCTACCTGGACCGAGATGCCCTACGCACAGTCACTCATGCGCTCATGACCTCCCGTTTAGACTACTGCAACACTCTCTACATGGGGCTGCCCTTGAGGACCACTCGGAGGCTTCAGCTGGTGCAAAATGCGGCCACGCGAGTTGTGATGGGGGTTTCCCGATACTCCCATGTAACACCTCTACTCCGCGAGCTGCATTGGCTTCCGGTTGCACTCCGGGTGAGATTCAAGGTGCTGGTGATGACCTATAAAGCCCTAAATGGCTTGGGTCCGGGATATTTGAGGGAACACCTGCTGCCAGCATCAAGTTCCCTTTGTCCAGTGCACTCACACAGGGAGGGTCTTCTCAGGGTGCCGCCGGTAAAAGATTGCCGGTGGATAACACCTAGGGGGAGGGCCTTCTCTGTGGGTGTGCCTGCCCTCTGGAACCAGCTGCCTGTGGAGCTTAGGACTGCCCCTGACCTTCATTCATTCCTCCAGGACCTGAAGACCTTGCTCTTTGAGCTCTCCGGCCCAGGCTGAGAATTTTTAAGTGGGGTTTTTATTTTTAGGGATACATTAATCTTTTTAATTGTTTTTTAACTTTTGTATTTTGTATTGGTTTGGTTTTTAAATACCCTGTAAACCGCGCTGAGTCCTTCGGGAAAGGGCGGTATATAAATCTAATAAAATAAAAAAATAAAAAAAATAAAAAATATCATGCTACACAAACACACATGTATAAAATCTAGCATATGAATTTGTGTTTATACTTTAAAAAAAGAAATACTTAAAGAGAAGTTGAAATATTTAAAAAGTAGCATCACTTTATATTTGACAAAAATGTAGTAGTACTATACCAGGGGTAGGCAACCTCGGCTCTTTTATGACTCATGGACTTCAACTCCCAGAATTCCTGAGACAGCTGGCGCAGGAATTCTGGGAGTTGAAGACCATGAGTCATAAAAGAGCCGAGGTTGCCTACCCCTGTATTATACAGATGACCTCATACATGGACAGCAGAAGCTGGACCAATACTTATAGGAATAGTCAGTCTCTTAAGATATTAGGATCCTAAGCATTTGGGGGCATAAATGTCCAGTTTTAGTATATTGTAAATTAGAAACAAACCAGCACATCTAGACTCTTGTGTCTCTTCCCTAGCTGCTCTCTATTGGAAGCAAGGGGACAGAAAAGCTTTTTGAAAGGTTTTGCTGGAAATAAGTAAAATACAGTAACATAAAATAATCCACTTCTGCTGCCCTGTCTGGCTGGAAATTTCAAAGGGTAGATGAAATGCCCTTTCTCTCACATCTATCTGTACTTGTAATGCCACTTTCTCAAAATTAACTGCATTACAGATGGTGGTAATGCAATTTTGCTCTGCAATGGATATAGGTATAAAAATTTGTGAAATGTTACACAGGTTGTGACCGTGAGTCATCATTACAGTTGCACCATCATTTTAGAGATATTGACTTACTTACCTAAACAGAGCAACAAATGACCACAGTGGGCAAAAAAAGCAGTGGGAGTGGGAGTGATGGGTCCCAGATTTGGGGCACATTTTTTAAGTTAGCCCATTTGATATAGCTTGGTTCAAAAATTGATGATCCACCATATCGCCCATTTGAAGGTTACAGACAGACAAATAAACACAAGAGTTTTAGTAGTTTGTAGATGAGGGCAGGGATGTCTGAAGGCTTAAGTAAAAAAAAAAGCAGATTGGGCTATCATGCTATATGTTTCATCACATGTATATCTGTGCAATATCATGATGCATGACATTGCTTTCATCACTTTCCCCCCTCTCCCCTGCCCTCCCATGGACAACTTGTGTATAGCGTTACTAAACTGTACAGTAAGCTGCATGTTATAGGTGTACATTTACATAATATTTGGGCAATTCAGAAACTGTTATGCTATAATAAAAGAGTTAGCTTGGGATCATGGCTCAGTACTGTCATAATACAATTTGTTGGGTTGTATGAATACAATAGGGACGCGGTGGCTCAGTGGGTTAGGACGCTGAGCTTGTCAATCAGATGGTCAGCAGTTTGGCGGGTCGAATCCCGAGTGCCGCATAACAGAGTGAGTGCCTGTTACTTGTCCCAGCTTCTGCCAACCTAGCAGTTCGAAAGCATGTAAAAATGCAAGTAGAAAAATAGGGACCACTACGGTGAGAAGGTAACAGCGTTCCATGAGCCTTTGGCAACTAGTCATGCTGGCCACATGACCATGGAAACGTCCTCGGACAAGCGCTGGCTCTTCGGCTTTGAAATGGAGATGAGCACCGGCCCCTAGAGTTGGAAACGACTAGCACGCATGTGCAGGGGAACCTTTACCTTTACCTTATGAATACAATTGTGGTTTGTAAATCCTGGTTTAAGAAGGGCACGTTGTACAAAAAGAGACAGTTTATTTAACCAAAGCTGTTTAAGCAAACTTGGTTTAGTATATGTGTGAATTTAGTTTAGTTTAGTTTATTCACACATAGTTTAGTATGTGTGAATTGGATCTTTGTCGATTTGCAAATGTTGTCCAGAGGGAAAAGTGATGGAAGCCAGTTTGAGTCCTGAGAGGAAAAAATGTGCAGTGGAGCAATAAAAATGCTCAATTCCTTGCAAAGGTGTTCCAGAGATCTCTGAGTTCATTAATCTCTTCTTCTTCCTGAACTTTTCTGATTTCCTATTTGTGATTGGTCATTTAAGGCAGGCATCCCGGTTGCTGACTGAATGATTTTCAAGATACTGGAGATTGTTCCAGGAAGAATGAGAGAATCTGTTTGTTCCTTATTAGAAAGAAATCATGACTATCTCAGAAGCTATTGACATTTCCTATCTCTAATTTCAACATTACAAGAATACATTTCAGTTGTTTTATATTGGAGTATCTGTGTTGCTGGGATCCCAAGACAATTTGAAAGAAAGGTAAATGAAAAGGGGATTGTAAATATTGACATAGTCTGTTGTTCAGATGTAAAAAAAACCCATTTCTTCTTGCTTCTACTCAAAAATAAATTTGTGTTCTCAAAGTTTATAGAAAGTATGATAAAATATTAATCACCCAATATCTTGTTAACTGCAGAATGTGTTTTGATAAAAGTGTGAATGAAAATTAAAGCTGTGCCGTGCCCCAGCTTCAGTTCCAAAAAGGGTGCTTTGGAGTACCCACAGGGGGGCAAGCATAGTTCCAGAGGCACAGCCACATGACCTCAGGAAAAGATGTGGCTGCTTTAAAGAGTTATAGACAGCCAGGTGCTAGGTTTCTACTACTGCATTCTCTCAAGATGGAAGGCTTTAAATTCCAACTCTCAGCATTTTCAAGGGTAAC
Source organism: Vipera berus (assembly GCF_964194415.1). Lineage (NCBI taxonomy): Eukaryota > Metazoa > Chordata > Lepidosauria > Squamata > Viperidae > Vipera > Vipera berus. The sequence continues at coordinate 218,355,788 of NC_138202.1, read as the reverse complement.
ATTTTAAAATAATATACTTTAGAGACGAATCTAGGCTGAAACCGAAGTCTTTTAATGGAAAGAGACCTCTCAAGATGGCAAAGCTTGATGTTAGATGCAAAACAGGTCACATACAGAGAAGCTGCAAACATCAAGTACCCGTACATGTATTAAGAACATTAGCAATCCTTCCAGTTTTATCAATTACTTTTGAAAGGTAACATATAAATTAGGAGAAGTATATTAATTGAAGCAAGTTTCATATAAAGTGTATCTTACAAATTAAAAGAAGAATAAGGAGATTGCAAAAGTAGAGAAACAAAGCATAATATTCTAATCCAGGGGTCCCCAACCTTTGGGCCGCAGCCCACTACCAGCCCACGGTCTATTCCAGCCAGGCTGCATGTCAGGCAAATGTGCCTGGGTGCATGTGTAGCTCAACTCACGCGAGTGGTGGGCTGGTGTGGTCATGCAAGCACATGTGAGCCCGATGCATGTGTGAGCCCGATGCTCATGTGAGTCAAGCTCTGTGTGCGTTAGCCTGACACTCATGTGGCCCAGTTCCCCTATTCCCACCCCCCAAGCTGAGCCAAGCTGCAAATGTTGGGGACCACTGTTCTAATCTCTCCCCCTCCCCCGCACTTTTGTAACTTGACAGGCATTTATCAGCTTTTATAAATGAGAAAAGGAAGTTCCTGAAATATGGAGGTGCATTGTACAGAGAGGTTCTTTCAGCTGAGTTCCCCAAAACCTATGAGAACATTATGGGGTTCCATTAGAGACTAAGGGGGGGAAGTCCACTTAAATGCAGCTAGTTTTCTACACTAGAACTTTGCCTCACAATTAGAAATTGCAAGATTTTTTTTTTAATGAACAGGCTCAATGGCCTTGAAACCCCTGTTCTAGACAGCCTTTCCACATACCTGCTTCATCTGTAGCTTTCCCATAATCTTTTGTTATGTTGATGAAGCACAACCTATATCCTGTTTCAGTGAAAAGGTTGACTGCTCAGCTGGCACATACTAAAACATGTTCCTTATTCCTGATCTTCTCCTGATGTTCCTCATTCCTGATCTTCTCCTGATTGTATCTAAGGACATCCAACACAGTTCAAAAATTGTCATTTTAGTGAGTTGTGGTCCATTTTTCAAACAGTTAGTGGATGTCGTTTCTGGATTTATAAAATTACCTTACTTTCAGGGAGGTTATAATAATCTTGTACTAAAGGATCAAAAATACACCAGCAAACATGACCAAGACATGTGTCTAAGCCATATGGCTTTTGACATTTATCTGAAAGTGAGAGAAAGAAGCAGAGGGCTACCGAAAGCCCCCTGTATGATGGACAGGTTTTCTTGCCTGCAGGAATAGATAAAAGTGTGTGGGCAGTCAGAACACTGGCCTTTCCCTTTGAGATTGCTAAATTCATGACAGGACACTATCAATAGATAGAACCTATTTCTACTTGCCTTTCAAGCAGTCTAATTGTCCTTTCAATTTTGCTGTAACTACATTTGGGAATTGTGCGACCCCTCTTTTGGTTTGACAAACACCTCGTGAATTACTGATTGCATTATACTGTTGATCCAATTGTGTAGCTGTTAGCAACCAAGAGCATGCCATTACTGCCATGTAAGCCTGATATTTGCTCTTAAGACAGGTGGGTTAATTCAGCCTGTCATCCTGATGCATGGACGTGTCTAGGGAGTTTAAGGTAACTTCTGCAGGTTATGTGGTCTGCTTTTCTTCTTTCTTTTAAATAAACATCTTCAAAGTCTGTTGCATATTTTTTTTCAAATTGGCTGGCTGCTATCATTGTCACACTTCTTAGAGTAAGAACAGCCTTTAGAAAAAGATGAATAGTAAAGTCACTGGGAACTAAACAGCTTGGAGAAGATCCCATATATCTGGATAATTAGAAGTTCAGATGAACAAGGAATAAAGGTAGATTAAGCATAGCTGCTGCTGCTGCTGCCTCCAGTGGGTTTTCAACTACCAGGTGAAATTGACCTTGTGAGTTTGCTAGAGACCGGGTTCTTAAAGTTTCTTGCCATCTGGAGCCTATCTAGAGGCGCTTTTCTCAATAATGATGGATTGCCCACAATAATATCTGAAATTAGGATTCCAGAAAGGCCCAACAAATTTGACTGGTCGTTAAGGCACAAGGCTAGAAAGTGGGAGACCATGAATTCTAGCCCTGCCTCAGCCATGAAAGCCAGGCACTCTCAGCCCAACCCACTTCACAGGGTTGTTGTTGTTGTTGTAGGGAAAAGAGAGGAAGGGAGGAGTATTGTGTGTGTTTGCTACCTTGAATTATTTGTAAAAATACAGACAGAATATAAATAATAAAATAAATCATTGCTCTCACATACTCACGTTTAAAATTAAAAATTCATGAAAATGTTTCAGCTGTAGGTTTCTACAGTAATTACCCTGAGTAGATGGAAACATTTAGCATGCAACTATCATCTGTTTAAAAATCTAAATATGGAAGAAAAAAAGAAAATTCTTGGGGTGATAGTTTGTTGAATCAAGGTTTCTCCACAGCTTAAATAACCACCTCAGGTGCCTAATAACAATCTATAAAAAGTAATAAATAAAAAAGAGGGCAGGATTGAAGTCTGAGATGGATAGAAATATAATGAAACCCCCCTTTCTAAAATGAGGCTAAATTTCTAGGAGCAGATGAACCGCACCCTAAGTTATTCAAGGAATTAGCAGGTGGTTTGTCTGAATTCTTATGCATTATATTTTTCAGAAATCCTGGAGAACTGATGAATTGCCAGATTTTAATTATTTTGTTTTGTTATTATTAAACATTTATATAGCTGCACAAAAGAAGAAAAACAAATACCAAAATATAATACACATACCTACAAAGAATAATGAAACAATAAAGCAACAAAAATGCAATCAGAACAGCTATAATACCATAATCCAACTGAAGCTCTAGCATATCATGAACCATAGGTTGGAGGAAATGATGTAGGAATGCAAATCTATTTTTTACAAAAGGAAAAAAAGCAGATCCAACAAACTATCAACTAGTCAAACACAGAAATCTGGGCAAGTTTTAGAACAGCTCATAACCCTGCTTGCACATCCTTAAAAGAAGCATGCCAAATATCAGAAAAAGCAGGGGTTTTTAAGAACAAAGCTTGTCCGTGTAACCTTATTGTCTTTGTTAACTGGGCAAGTTCCTTAATAGATTGTGGGAATGATGTTGTAGCCTAATGTGTCTTGACTTCAGCAAATTTGACAAAATAACCCATGGCATGCTGATTACTCAGCCAGTATGGATTATAATATGGATTAGACATGACAAATATAATTGCATAGTTGGTTAAGAATCATACTGAAATATGTACATTAATGGTTCCTCCCCAAATGACAATGAGACATGGAGTGATGGCCACTAGGGTCAGTCATGGGCGATACAAAATTGCACAAAAGAGCTGATATGTAGAAGATTAAAATAAAATTCAAAACGTTAATAGGGAATCTCTGCATAAAGATGACAAAAAATGCAAAAACTACACAATAGAATTCACTTCCAGTGTGCCCAATCCACGTTTAAAATATTTACAAGAGCAATGTGGCAGATGGATAGCTAAGTCTTGGCACATAAAAATTCCCACCACTGTGAGTGCTAGCATTGTGCAATATGCACTTTTTTTAAAAAAAAAAATGTTTTAAATCATGATCTCTTGCTCAACTCCTAAAGACCTCTTACACTACAGAACCCCAGCTGGAAAAGTCTGGTTAATGGAATGGGTAAGCAGAATGAAATTTAACAAAAGAAGTATTTGTATTTTTGTATTTGTATTTATTAAATTTGTATACCGCCCTTCTCCCGAGGGACTCAGGGCGGTGAACAGGGCACATATAAATAGAGGATACAAAAATTAAAAACGAATTAAATAATTGCCCAGATAAAAGTGCAAAGTCCTTCACTGAACAAACAAAAACGAAATGCACAGCTATAGTCTGATGATACCTGATGATAATACTAATGAAAAAGAAAAAGATGTTGGAATAAAAATTGACTGCAGACTGAATATGAGCTTACAGGATGAGGTGGCTACAAAAATGCATTTTTAGCTTTCTTCAACACAAGAACAACTTCTAAACACTACTGTGAATAATAAGCCCCTTTTAATTCAGTTTTGGTGAGAACCCACCTTGAGTACTGAGCAGTTCAGGCATACCGATTTAAAAAGTGTCCTGCAGTCATGTGATTGTGATTTATGTTTTTTGCTTGAAACTGGCGTTTATTTTGGGCAAAACTGTCCTATAGCAAACAATGGGTTCAGTTAATGACAGCAATAGTTGCTTAACAACTGCAGCTTTTGTTAACAAATACATTTGCTTAACATCCACTGCAAAAAAAATGCATAAAATTGGGCGTGGTAACATGGTAACCTGCTTTATGACCATCACAACTTAAGATCAAAATTGTGTTCAAACTGTGGGTTTCTATAGTTGTAAGTCAAAGGCTACCTGTACTTAGGGCTTAGTTTCTTTCTTGATGGTTCATTGATTTGGGTATTGTTTCTTCTTGTGGTGTGGTTATCTGGTTCTCTTCCCTCCTTATGTGGGTGATGACTGTCAAGAAGGATATGCTCTGGGTTGGTTGATTTTGGTTGTAACTTTCTTTAAATGTGGAAAGGCCTTATCTCCATGTGTCTCTTGATGGCTGATTTGTCTGAATGCCAAGCTTGCCAGAATTCTGTGGAATTTTTGGATTTGGCGGTGGCTCAGTGGGTTAGGACGCTGAACTTGTCGATCGGAAGGTCGGCAGTTTGGCGGGTCGAATCCCGAGTGCCGCGTAGCAGAGTGAGCGCCTGTTACTCGTCCCAGCTTCTGCCAACCTAGCAGTTCGAAAGCACGTAAAAATGCAAGTAGAAAAATAGGGACCACTACGGTGGGAAGGTAACAGCGTTCCGTGCGCCTTTGGTGTCTAGTCATGCTGGCCACATGACCACGGAGACGTCCTCGGACAAGCGCTGGCTCTTCGGCTATGAAACGGAGATGAGCACCGGCCCCTAGAGTCGGAAACGACTAGCACGCATGTGCGGGGGAACCTTTACCTTTACCTTTTTACAATATCAAGAGTTTCCCAGTTGAAATTGTGGTTGAATTTGTCTATGTGTTGAGAGATTAGTGAATTTTTGACATGTCTTCTGGCTCCTAATTGATTTTTGTCAATGCACTTGAACAGTTTTTACCTGTCTGTCCTATATACCTAATGGCTATTTTATTCCTTATCTTAACTAGATGACTTCTGGTTTTAATTATTTGGTTACTGCATCTTGGAGTAATTTTGGAGTAATTTTGTTGACTTGTCTGCTACAGTGACACTGAGAGATTGTAGTAGATAGTTGCTTGTCTTAGAAATGTTTTTGATGTATGGGAGAGTGATCCCTTTCACTGGTTTGAATGATTATGTTGTGACAGGTTGTATAGCTGGGCACTTAAAAATTTTTATTTATGAAATGAACCATTTGCATTGTGACAACTTCTCTCAGGTGTGTGTGTATCCATATCTCTGGGGTACAATACGTTTTTGAAGGAATTTGTGATACGTTTATTCTTCATTCACAGGATCTGTCACTTTAAATTGTCTTCACTTGTCTTCAGGATTTAATATTTCTTATTTTCCACTCCAAGTATGGCTGCTAATGGTTTCTCATCTCTGTGGAATGGGAAAACTAACTCCATTTCTGTGTCTCAAAGGAATCTGTAAACAACAATTGAGCATTCACCTGAAATTCACTTAAATTTAGTTAAACTGCTAACAGTGATCTCAACTGACAGAATGAAAGAGCAGCAAATGTAGTGAAGCAAGAACAGAAATTAAAGGGAACTGTCTGTAAATAGCCACTTGGAAGAGACCCATAGAAGAGTTATAATTCCAAGTGGAAGTAGACACCTGTCCTTTTGAAATGGGTTTATATAGAACTTGAGTTCATTATTTCCTCTTCTTTCCTTCTTTCTTTCTCTTCCTTCCTTCCTTCTTTCCACCTACCTACCTACACATGCAAGCATGCACACATATTTACGTAGGGCTTAATTTAGTCAAAAGACCTTTAGCAAAGAGAACAGCTCGGAAAATAGTTGCATATTTTGTAATGTAAGCTCAAAACCTGCTGCCAGCATCAACTTCCCATCATCCTGTGCGCTCCCATAGGGAGGGCCTCCTTAGGGTGCCGCCGGTCAGGGAATGCCAGCGGGTGATCCCCAGAGGGAGGGCATTCTCTGTGGGCGCACCTGCCCTTTGGAATGATTTACCTGTGGAACTCCGGACTGCCCTGGACCTGCGCTCATTTCACCAGGACCTGAAAACGTGGCTTTTCGATCTGTCTGGCCTGGACTGAGGGGGTTTTTAGTTTCAAGTTTTTAACATTGTCTTATTGTTGGGCTATTAATTAATTTAATTCTTTTTAATTCTATTTTTTATCTTAATTTTATATTGTCTTTTAAATATTGCCCTGTAAACCGCCCTGAGTCCTTCGGGAATAGGGCGGTATAGAAAAATAAATAAATAAATAAATAAATAAATAAATAAATAAATAAATAAATAAATAAATAAATAAATAAATAAATAAATAAATAAATATTGAATTTGTAATTTCTTCACTTAATTAGATAGGATAGCATCAAAAGAAGAGGTCTCTACTGTAGGTCTGAGGAGGCAAAGTTGAGCTAGATGGGAATTCACTTCAGCTACTGTATGTTTCTTTGAAAATATAATTGTAAAGTTGGTGTACAGTAATAAGATAACCAAAATTCAAACATGGATGCTACAATGGCAATATAACTTTACCAAATTTAAATAATGGATAATCATAAGAGAATAAATATACATATGAACTATGTGAGGTTGGATTTCTGTAGCTGGAATCATGCTTTTTTTTTAAAAAAAAAGAAAATCAGTTAACAAGAAGCAAGGGAAGAGGCAGTATTGTAATAACTTTACTGATAGATGAAGGCAAGATTTCCAGACTAAGAGTTCTCTTTCTGGAAATTAAGATTTTGGGGGAGGGGGATAGATTTATTTTTAAAGTCTCCTACTTTCTCAGTTTCTTACTTAAAGTGAGCAATTAAATGTGCATTTTTCAGTCTATCACTGTAAATTGTGTTATGTAATATGAATTATTCTATGCAGCTAAAGGTGTGTTAAGGAAATTATTAGACAGTCTTGTGATCAGTGTTTTAAGTGGCTTCAGCTCTGCTTTTTATCCTCATTTCTCTCTTCCCTCCCTTCTCAAGGCAATTGCCCCACTTAAAGAATTACATTATCCTCATATACCAGGGGTAGGCAACCTTGGCTCTTTTATGACTCATGGACTTCCAGAATTCCTGAATCAGCTATTCTGACTCAGGAATTCTGGGAGTTGAAGTCCATGAGTCATAAAAGAGCCAAGGTTGCCTACCCGTGTCATATACAAACCTGTAATTACAGTTCAGATGATGTTGACGTTCACTAAGAAACAGGAGGGAAAGAACTTGATTTTGTGTGATCATTCTGTCCTGGACTCGCTCATCTGTAACCCTGTGGCTCTTTGGAAAGCCATCCAAGCAGTAAGTCTTTCTTGCCATTCAAGAAGGAGACAGCATTTCACCATCTAATCTTTACTGAATTCTGCAAGTTCTGGCAAATCTGTAAAAAACAACAACAAGCAATAGCATATGATTACAACATGAATAACAACTAGAAAAATGCTCCATAAAGGAAACCATGTGGCTCCTAAATATAATGTGACCTACTTACACCCAGGGGTGTCAAACTCGCAACGTCACGTGACGTGTCGCAATGTATCACAACTTTTTTTTCCATTGCCAGCAATGGGGTGGGCGCAGTTTCAGCATGACGCATCCGGCCTGCGGGCTGGCAGTTTGACACCCCTGCTCTAAGCCAAAAACATAACTGCCTAAAGGTGCCTAAAGGTGCCTAAAGGTGTGTAAGGAGGATACGCTGTTCACCTGTAGTACCTCCAGATGGGTCAAGATTGCAGCTGAAGAACTGTGAGTGGCTTCTCTGAATGGAAGATGGAGGCTGGAAGGGCCTCACTTCCCTTCTCTTTCCCATCAATGCTTTGTAACAAGAAGTGATGAGGCAGGAAAGGGGAAAATATGTAATGAACACCGCCTGCCCCTATTTTAGCCAGTAAGGTCAAGGCTGCTAAACTTTACCTATAAGCTAGCTAAGCAGAAAGAAAATAACCCTGTCCTGCCAGAGCAGCAAATGCTCTGGGGACGGAACACATTCTATGCAAGAAAATAAAAGGAACAGTAAGAAGAGGTTATAGAAAAGGTGATGGTTAAAGGAATCTTCCAGAACCTCACAACCACCAAGCAACTGTTTAAATCATACCTATGAACAAGGTAAAAGGGACGCAGTGGCTCAGTGGGTTAGGACGCTGAGCTTGTCAATCAGAAGGTCGGCAGTTTGGCAGGTCGAATCCTGAGTGCCACGTAACAGAGTGAGCGCCTGTTACTCGTCCCAGCTTCTGCCAACCTAGCAGTTCGAAAGGATGTAAAAATGCAAGTAGAAAAATAGGGACCACTACGGTGGGAAGGTAACAGCGTTCCATGTGCCTTTGGCGTCTAGTCATGCCAGCCACATGACCACAGAGACGTTCTCAGACAAGCGCTGGCTCTTTGGCTTTGAAACGGAGATGAGCACCGGCCCCTAGAGTTGGAAATGACTAGCACGCATGTGCAGGGGAACCTTTACCTTACCTTATGAACAAGGTACTACTAATTGTAGTATGTGCTACAATTAACCCTGTGTTTCAGACTCCAAGAAAAGGAATTTGAGACTCGCATGTAACCCTTGAATTATGGCTTGTCCAGCCTTGTTTATGGTAGATATAAAAACTTTATCTCTAGAAGTTGTCAGCCAGTTTGCATTTAATTATAAATTGTCAGCTTGCTCAAGCACCTCATATTAGCAAATTTATTTCTTGTTCTGTTCTTGTTTGGTTGTGCCATCTCTGAAAACCTCTCTCTAGCCCATGTTCATCTTTAGCCAAGCTAGCCAACATACCTAGATAGCATAAAAACAGACCTAAGGCTTTCAAAATATAAAATGGGAACAAGCTTCCCCTCCCCCCTATATTTGGCCTTTGCTATTTCCTTATGTTCCTTCCATAGCCTGAATGTATTCTACCAGGTTTTACATTAATCGGATGGTCTTGAGCATGTTATCTGGACTGAGTTTGATCCTGTTTCCCCTGATGATGTGGACAGGATGATGAGGAGGCTGAGCTCCACCACCTGTCTGTTGGACCCGTGCCCCTCCTGGCTGGTTTATGCGGCTCGGGAGGAGACACGAGGCTGGTTCCAGGCAGTAATAACTGCTTCCTTGAAGGAGGGTATCTTCCCTGCTGCCTTGAAGGAGGCGGTGGTGAGACCCCTCCTCAAGAAGCCTGCCCTGGACCTGGCTGTTTTAAATAACTATCGTCCGGTCTCCAACCTTCGCTTTTTGGCGAAGGTTGTTGAGAATGTGGTGGCGCATCAGCTTCCTTTGTTCCTGGATGAAACTGATTATCTGGACCCGTACCAATCGGGTTTCAGGCCCGGGCACAGCACTGAGACGGCATTGGTCGCGCTGGTGAATGATCTCTGGCGGGCTCGGGACAGGGGTTGTTCCTCTGTCCTAGTCCTATTAGATCTCTCAGCGGCTTTCGATACCATCGACCATGGTATCCTGCTGCGGCGTCTCAGGGGTTTGGGAGTGGGAGGCACTGTTTTGCAGTGGTTCTCCTCCTATCTCCTGGGCTGCTCGCAGTCGGTGTTGACGGGAGGGCAGAGGTCCGCCCCGAGGCCTCTCGTTTGTGGAGTTCCTCAGGGGTTGGTTCTCTCTCCCCTCCTGTTCAACATCTATATGAAGCCGCTGGGCGAGATCATTCGTGGTTTTGGGGTGGGGTATCATCAGTACACTGATGATACCCAACTTTTTTTGTCCACCTCGAACCAACCCAGTGATGCCCTCGCCGTGATGTCCCGTTGCCTGGAGGCGGTCCAGGTTTGGATGGGGAGAAACAGGCTTCGTCTCAATCCTGCCAAGACTGAGTGGCTGTGCATACCGGCATCTCGGGTCAACCAGACTATTCCATCTCTAACGATGGGGGGTGAGGTGTTACCCCCCGTTGATAGGGCTCGCAACTTGGGCATCCTCCTGGATTCACGGCTCAATTTTGAAGACCACATAGGAGCTGTGACCAGGGGGGCTTTTGCCCAGGTTCGCCTGGTGTGCCAGTTGCGTCCCTATCTGGACCGAGATGCCCTACGCACAGTCACTCATGCGCTCGTGACCTCTCAGATAGACTGCTGCAACGCTCTCTACATGGGGCTGCCCTTGAGGACCACTCGGAGGCTTCAACTGGTGCAGAATGCGGCCATGTGAGTTGTGATGGGGGTTTCCCGATACTCCCATGTAACACCTGTACTCCGCGAGCTGCATTGGCTTCCGGTTGCCCTTCGAGTGAGATTCCAGGTGCTGGTGATGACCTATAAAGCCCTAAATGGCTTGGGTCTGGGTTATCTGAGGGAACACCTGCTGCCGGCATCAAGCTCCCTTCGTCCTGTGCGCTCCCACAGAGAGGGCTTTCTCAGGATACCGCCAGTTAAGGAATGCCGGCGAGTTATTCCTAGGGGAAGAGCATTTTCTGTGGGCGCGCCGGCCCTATGGAACCAACTCCCAATGGAACTTAGGACTGCCCCCGACCTTCGCTCATTTCGCTGGGACCTGAAAACTTGACTCTTTGAGCTGTCTGGCCCAGGCTGAGGGGTTTTAATTTTATTGGGTTTTAGTTTAAATTGGGGACTTGATTTAATTAATTTTAATCTGATTTTAACTTTTGTATGGTTGTTTTTAACTGTCCCTGTAAAAAGCCCTGAGTCCTATGGGAATAGGGCGGTATACAAATTTAATAAAATAAATAAATAAAATAAAACGTGCCTTAAAAACAAATATTCTCTCTGAATAGTCTCTATTCATTCCACAGGGTTTCAGGCTTTTGATAAATGTGAAAAAAAATTGAAGCTCACAGTTTCAGGTAGGGCAGGCACTAGAATTGAAGATAAAAGAAGACACACACACTCACACAAATGCATATTTTGCATACCCTAATTGAAATAATAGCTATATTTAAGTAGAAATAGAAGATATCTCCATCTAATGGAGAAGAATGTGATGAAGTTAGTTGGGAACCTACTTAATATGCTACACCATTACTTGGATAATTCAAGTTTTCAAGAAGGGGTTAGGTGAGCTTAAGAAAGAGTAATTATTATAATAAAGCAATTGATCAGGTTTAACAATAAACTAGTGATTCCTAATGCCTTTTAAAGGCCAAAATTGTGAAATAATATGTGGCAAAGAACAGTTGATGAATATTGGATTGTGGATCATCTGAAGAATGAATGCAGGGAGAACTATTTCATTTAGATGTCTCTCTGTAGGCATCATGCACGAAGAGTTTCTCAGAGTCATAGTGACTCTGTCAACAAGCTATAAAAATACTTTTGAATTTCTTTTATATTGCTTTCTCTTATTCTAGGAAAAGAAAATGAAAAAAGTCTAGCTTAACTGTGATTGAAAACTCTGGATTCATTCACATTTGATGGATTAACTGTGGGTTCTCTTCTAGGCTGAATTTGGGTGTGTGTGTGTGATGTGATATAATCAGGCTGGAATCATGGAGCAGTTGCTTCAAGTAAAAATTAACCCTCCTGTGGCCAGAATCAACTTAAAGAAAATGGATTTCAGCAGCCAACCTGGAAACAAAACAAAGTTTCTGAGATCATCCTTAAATAATGAGCACTCCTGAGCTTAGACAGACAATCAACCTCGTCCTCAGTTTAGCTTTTGGAGCAATGAATTATTCAGTTCCTTTCCTCTCCTTTCCCTCTTCCCCTTTGGATGATGACAAGTGCCTACCATTGTACAGAAGGAAAAATAAAGGTGATTTCAGCACCAGAAGAAGTAATTCACCTATAGTTATTTGTGCACAAACCTGGGAAGTCCCAGAACCTTGTACAGTGTTGAGGGACAGATACGCATTATCCCGCCCCTTCCATGTACCCTATGAGCTAGGGGTTTGAAAACCTCATTCAAGGGTTATTGCTACATTAGCCATCCACAGCCATGCTTTTATATAGCTGGGTCTGGACTTCATAGTATGAGATATGCAGCCAGATAGCAACTCTGAAGCTCCTGACATTTGTACCTCCACAAATTGCTGAATGTCTAGCTATAGCCTCTGATGATGGCTTGAATTGGATGTCACTTGTAGTTACTACTGTGAAATGGAGCTCTGGCACCCTAGAAGCAGTTTAAACAATAGTGGTAGTCACAATAGAGCACAGTGCTAAAATAAGAAATGAAGCAGAATGCACCAGAAGGTTCAGCACAATGTTATTTCAAATGAGAACTGAGGGCCATTGGACAAAATAACAGCAAGTCTCTGTTCATTACAATGCCCATAAAAATTAGGCTTTATGTCTACTGCCCGTCTTCCTAATGACATCTAATCAAGAGACTACAAATGCTTTCTTTCCTAGCAGTCCCTCTGCAAACAGCACTGCATGTATTCTGAAACCCAGAACTCTATTCAAATAGACAAAAGTACAATTAAGTGGGACTGACTTCATTGATTTCAGTTAGAATTCTGTGAATCATTGCCTTCCATTTTTTTTTCTCACATTTTTTTTATCCTGAGCACTTGGCAGTGAATTTAATATAATCATATCTCTTCCAGGATTAGAGAGTTATAAAATTACCAATTTTCTTTTTTCCTTTCAGTCTCAAAACAGTCTTAAAATGTATACTTTCACCTTGCCAACATGACATATACATCCAAATAATGAAGTGACTAACAAATATCAAAACATTTCCTTCCTTCTTTCCTTCCTTCCTTCCTCCCTCCCTCCCTCCCTCCACGTTAGTGCTGTAATCAGTAAATGTTTGCTGAACTCTACTATAATGTTTAAAGCTTTCTATCTCAGTTGGGATGTTTATTTCAGACATGAAAACATATTCCTTTAATTTTTCCATCGCCAATCCTTTGGGGAAAGTATTGTGGAAATGTTCAAAATTTGACGTATTCAATTCTTTCCACTGAGAGCATCTAAAACAGGGGTGTCAAACTCGATTTCATTGAGGGCCGGATAAGAGTTGTGGTTGAGAGCTGGGGTGGGCTTGGCCACCTCAACATTGCTCATGTCAGGGGGTGCCTGTGGTGGCCTGGGGGGGTGGGGGGGAATCCATTGTCTCCAGCCGAGGAAGGCGAGACCAGGGCGAGCACTAGTCCAGCCTTTCCTAAGGGGGCGTCCAGCTGCACTTACCTCCTCCTCAAGGCTGCTGCTGATTGGCTCGCTCTCCTTGGCCAGGTTGCTCAGACTGGTCTAATTCAGACTGGAAATATAGCAAAGAAAAATATTTTTACCCACTCTGCTTTGTCCTGTTTTCCCCACTGGAAATGCTGTTTGCAACACACAAGGGGAGGATATGTTCACAATTCAAGAATACTAGTGTTAACCTGGATTACCAATAAAGTCCTGTTTGTGACAAAAGAGAACACAAAATTGCTTTCTCCTTTTTGAGCCCAGGATTGAAGCAGAACTACGTGCACTGGGGCATCTCCAACCAAATTGTCCTTCCTTCCTTCCTTCCTTCCTTCCTTCCTTCCTTCCTTCCTTCCTTCCTTCCTTCCTTCCTTCCTTCCTTCCTCCCTCCCTCCCTCCCTCCCTCCCTCCCTCCCTCCCTCCCTCCCTTTTTTCCTTCCCTCCCTCCGTTCCTTCCTTCTTCCCTGTCTCCCTCCCTTGGTTCCTCCCTCCCTCCCTCCATTCCTTCCTTTCTTCTCATCTCTTTCCTTCCTCTGGCTCAGGAAGGGGTGATGGGAAGAGGAGAGATTGCTAGCGTTGCCGGGGTCCATGCTGCAGCTGGCCATCTCTATCCCACCCGCGTGTGGGCAGTCCTGGTGAAAGGGAAGCCTCATGGCTGAAAGGCTAGGTCAGTGAGGGGGCCATGGGAAGGGGGTGGTGGTGCTGATCTACAACCTGGTTGTGTCCATCAAAGCCAGAACTCGCTCAGCCTTAGATTCATGGGGCAGCGAGGAGCTGCCCCACCGCCTCTGCTCTGCCCCATGGGTGTGCGCATAGGAGATGGCCAGCGCCGGCGTCCTGGGTGAAATCAGCCTGCGGGGAAGACAGCCAGCAGGGATGCTGGACTCCACTTGCGCACACGCCCAGCAGGCAGGGTGAGGGTAGCCGTCGCTGGTTCCAGGACTGTCCTATGGATCTAAGCTGAGCACGTTCTGGCTTTGATGGCTGGCACCAGGTTGTAGATCAGTGCCCAGTCGTCCTGTCCTAGGCTGAGGCACCGTGGGCCGGTCCTTCACTTTTTCCAGAGCAGGTCCCCGGGCCAGACAGAACCACATGGTGAGCTGAATCCAGCCTGTGGGCCTTGTGTTTGACATGTCTGATCTAGAAGGTTAATTCAGTAAATTTTCTGTAATATATTTCTTCCTGGAATATGTCACATAAAGGTTTTTGGGAAGGAAGGTCCTTTGTGCAAAGCTGCCTAGAGCGTCTTTTTATAACCTTAAGTTAAAGGGAAAGGGGGTCTTGATAATGTTGTTCAGAGAGTCTCCAGGAAGTGGAAGGATTTAAAGGGGTGTATTCAGGCACAGAGTAGCCTGTGGTAGCAACCTCTCTATAATATTCTGTTTGGAAGAAACCCGTCTTAACAAGATGTGCACAACAGGGAATTGCCGCCTCCTCCCTCTGCTTTTGTACTAGGATCAAGTAGCATTTATGATTTTTTTCCCTCCAGTAGATGCCCTCATTTAATTTATTTTTCCCCAACAATTTCTACATGATGGGGCACAATACATCACCAAGAAGTCTCCATACTATCAGTACAGATAGACTGTAAAAAAAAAAACATTTCACCATGAGAGAAGCAGATTGTTGAAGAGTCCTGCAGTACTGGTAACATACATTTTTTATGGATTGCTTTGGCTACTGAACCTTTATGTTATGAATCAATGTGCGTTAGGATTTCAGAATAACATATTTTTATCTACAGTGGGAAAGTGCTGTCCATTTTCTTTTTCTCTCCCATTGCCAAGACAGCTGTCCTTTTTGTTAGAAATTTAGTTTAAAATTCTTCTTGCAGAGTGGGTTGACAGATATACAGATCAAAAGGTCAAAGATCTACCAATAAAATACTTCTGAAGAATACAGAAAAACAGTCAGATGTGAACATCTTTTAAAACATACTTTTTAAGTTTGAGAGAATTAAAACATGTATATCCTTGGTACTTAATAGAGAAAAGTGCAGGTATTTGATGATTTTTCCCTGGGGGCAGAGTTATAAAGAGCAAATGCTACCACTGAAAATGCCAACTCCTGCCTTATCTCTGATGGTGGGACCACTCCTTGGAGAAAGTTATCAGCAGACAAATGCAGGATTCAACATACTTTGGCTATTCATCATTGGAGAGAAGCACATACAGCTGGAGTATTGGATGAACTTAGATGCTTTTTGGATAGTGACCAGAGAGCTTAGCATGGCTAAAGTAAATTTCTAAGATAAATGTTTTCAGGGAAATTAGGAGCTTAAAAGCAACATTTAAACGTCTTGCCTGCCTATTGTCGTCATTGGGGAAAAAAATCCATAATAACACACAAAATGGAATACTTCAATGGGATGGATTTTTTTTCTCCTGTGACTAGAGAACCATATGGGCCATAGTCTTGTTCCATATTTTTATAGTCAGCTTGCTATGTAAATTATCTCAAAATGTGTACTGAGTTGCAAAACCAAGGTGACTAAAATATACACAGAAAAAGTGTTCTCTGGACTAATAATAAGACTACCTCTAAGTATGACAGCCAAAAAGCTTTTCCATTAAGAATTACTTTTTAAATACATGAGTATGTTGGTGGAGAATCAACCCCAAACAGACCATATTTTACAGTCAGCTTTTGAAGCCGATTTTTTTCCATGCTTTTTTTGTAAAGCTGAACCTGGTTTTAACTATCTGATTTCCTGTTCTCTTGTTTATATCCAGGGCTTTTTTTCTCATAGAACGCTCAGAACGGAGTTCCGGCACCTTTTTTGGATGGAACCTTGTAGGGTAGGCAAGGCGGGTTGTATGACATGTGTGAGTTCCGGCACCTTTTTCTTTTACAAAAAAAGCACTGGTTATATCCCTCCAATAATTGGTTCCTGGGGGGGGAGGCAATAAAACATAGGTCTGTCTCACTCTTGTGGCTCATTGTAATGGTTCCCCCACCCTCCCAGATGAATCCTTCTTATGGGGGAAATCAAATGAAAAGCTGAAATCTGAATATGGAGTTTGGTGTGGACATTTTGCCTGGAGTTGTAGCTCAGCCATTTCTCCTTGAAAATACCCTTTCCAAGCCCCAAAGAATGGATGTTGCAGCATAGTGCAAAAGTGTAAGGATTCAAGTAGACAACTTCAGAGTAAAAACTCAAGAATTTATCCCGGCTTTAAGTCCTTAAGTCCTGTGTTTTCTCTGCATAAAAGCCTTGGTAGCAAGCAGACATGCTGCACAAACCAGTCATTTTTGTCATGTTTGTTTCCTAATCCTTCACAAACAAGTTGAAGCTGACAGTGGTTGTTTTCATTTCTGCTGACCAATAAAAGAACGCAAAGAGCTTCAGACTGATCTGTTACTGGTGGCAGAGCAACAAAATCACAAGAGGAATAAAGGGCTACCGGTAGCATCCCAGATTCATCTTTTTAGTAAATGTTATGTGAATTTGTCTGGTTATTTGCTAAAAAGCAGACAAACAAAACTGAGTGGTTGTTTTGAGGGAAAACCTCTGGGCTGTAAGATAGCATTACTCTTGTAAATCTCTTGCCTGCTGTGTTCATGAAATGATAGGAGGCTGGCATGTTTTGCCACTATTCTCTTTTTTCCATTACATCTGTTCAAGAATGAAGAAGGGGGAGATAAACTCCAGATAATATGTACCTACTTAAACTCTGTTAATGGGGGGAGGGAGGGAGGAAGACTAATGGTTGTTGTATGTCTAGAAGCTGGAAGACAGATAAGGTGAGAATTCCTGCCAATTGGCAAACACACAACCCGACAACTCAGCAGAACTATAGTGACTCAGAAGCAAGAACCAGCTTTGCTCTGGTTTCATATACACCAGCCAGAAATATGGGTAATTCATTTCCCAAGCCTGCCAACACTGACATCAGAAAAATGAGTCTAAACTTGAGCAAAGCCCTCATGTAAGAGTGCCCAAATATATGGTTAACTTCCTTGTTCTGTAATTTGCTCAATTTTGCCAACAGGATTCCTTGGTCAGTCTCTTGAATATTTTTTTTTGGCATCAACCAGATCTTACTTGCTTTAGTACAAAGATGCCCCACTAATCATTTGTAGAGGACATGTCCTCATGATGTAGCCTCTCTTGTTGCCAGTCTGTTGCCGAAGCAGACTGATGTTGGTTGAAGGTGTTGTTGTATGGTATTAACAACACAAAACTTCCCATGTGGACTTTGTAGGGTTTGTGGAGCAGGAGATTAGCTGTCAGCCAGGCTATGGTTAGCACAGCAGCTCTGCTGTGGGACTGTCTGGTCACTGGGTTGTGTGTCTCCATAATCATGTCAGCTGGGTCTTCATGAAGCATTAACACCTAGCCAGCTATGTTCTTTTTTGAGGATGGAATTGGAGACAGGATTATCAACCTCATAGAAGACTGAATGCATTCACTACTGATATTTCCATTGGTTAAGTCCAAATAAAACTAGCTAGTTTCTGCGAGCCTCAGCACTGCTTAAGCTAATGAAATAACACCTTGCTGGAGCTACTTTGGGCAAAGGGACCTGATTGCTCTACTCTTCTGTGGGTTGTTGGTGGACTTAAGAGGGGTCATCTTGAGGAAGAAGAAGAAAAAAAAAAGAACAGGCCAGAAGGGAGAGGAAAAAGAAACCAGAAAACAGATTTTTGCTCACTATATTTTTTCTGTAGGCGGATAAAATGAGGGAGTCTGTGAAAAGGAACAGCTGCAGTGCATCTGCTTTTCAGTTGCTCAGGTTTTCATGTGGCCAACCAGCTCACTTCCTACTGCTCTTGCTGCCAACTGTCTGGCTGTAAGACCCTGGATCTAGGTGGAGTAAACATCTCAGTCTCCTAGCCAGGAGCCTAACAAGGAGGAGAAGTGTTGCTCTGCTGAGAGCTGAAGAAGTCTTTGGAGACGTCTGTGTGGAAGCCCCCTCCCTCCATCATGCATAGGGGCTTCCTTCAAGTGGGAGCCTGCTCTTCTGTTGGCTAGAAATCACATTTTTAAAGAAACCTAACACGATTTTAAGGCCATGGAAGAAGAGAAGTAACAATTCCAACAACAGAGACTTCCAGTTTGGAGTTGGCTGGGAGCGTGGGAGAGAGATCTCTTCCCACCGAGCTGCTTTTTCCCAGCCCAGCCTTGGAGGAGAAGGATCCATTTGTGGAGAGGCAGGTTGCCTTCTTTCTAAGGGACAGATGCAAGCAGTTTTTGGCTAACTAGCAAGTGAATACTATATCCACTAGTGAAAATCCACTAGTAAAGTAGGGCAAAATGAAATATATAACCAAGTGGTAGTTTCCAATGCACAACCCCATCCTGGCCCCTGTTCAGATGTGCATTTGGTGATTTGCTTTCCTGCTGGTAAATAACACGGGTAGGAAGGAAAAGGATGGCAGGAAAGCCTCCAATCGCTGCCTATACCAGAAACTATTCTGCATTCGATTGTGTGAGGACAGCACAGTAACCATCTCAATACTGAGGAAAAAGGGAGGTCAGACTTTTCTATCCCACTTCCTTTCCTCCTATTCAAGGACTAGAGAAAGCACATTAAAGTCCTTTAAACTGGCTGCCAAATTAGTGAATTCAAGACTTGGGAAAGGTTGCATCACTTTACCGCCTAGACTATTACCATTTTCATACTTCACACACCCCAAAGCAGAAGGAAATGGATGAATAATTTCACCCTCATGTCTTCTAGGAAAGTCTCCCAATCAGAGGATGTCCTCCTGAAGGTTTGAGAAGGTCCAAAGGTTGAGTTTTGGCTTTGACCTTTCAAATATGGCCCATCCCTGGTCCAGAGAACATGCATGCAACCAACACATAGTGCAATCAATGCTACGTTTGCTATGTCTTGGGAATCACAAATGTGGATGAGTACGAGGGGATACAGGAAATACAGGCAGTCTTCAATTTATGACCATTCATTTAACAACCATTCAAAGATATGACAGAGCTGAAAAAAGTGAGTTATGGTTGTTTTGCTTTCAACTCTCGCAGTGTCCCTGTGGTCATTTGATCAAAACTGGAGTGCTTGGCAAACTGGCGCGTGTTTACAATTGTTGCAACATCCCATCAAGAGGGTGGGGTGGGGAAGCTGGATTTGCTTAATAACCACGTGTTTCACATAACAAACACAGCAAAAAGGTAGTAAAATCAGGGGGGGGGGGAGAAACACTTATTGACCGCATCACTTAGTGATGGAAGTTCTGGTCTAACTGTAGTCATAAATTGGATACTTGTAAATATAGATGAAGGGACGCGGTGGCTCAGTGGGTTAGGACGCTGAGCTTGTCGATCAGAAGGTCGGCAGTTTGGCGGGTCGAATCCCGAGTGCCGCGTAGCAGAGTGAGCGCCTGTTACTCGTCCCAGCTTCTGCCAACCTAGCAGTTCGAAAGCACGTAAAAATGCAAGTAGAAAAATAGGGACCACTACGGTGGGAAGGTAACAGCGTTCCGTGCGCCTTTGGCGTCTAGTCATGCCGGCCACATGACCACGGAGACGTCCTCAGACAAGTGCTGGCTGTTCGGCTTTGAAACGGAGATGAGCACCGGCCCCTAGAGTCGGAAACGACTAGCACGCATGTGCGGGGGAACCTTTACCTTTACCTTTAAATATAGATGTCCCTATATTTTGGGGCTCCTGCCACTCCAATCTGCTGGGTTGTTTTTTCCTAGAAGGCACAATTAAATGAATGTCTAAAAAAATCATGGAAACCTCTTTTATGCTGATAGGAATTTAATCTCCGTCACAGCACAAACTCCATTTACAGTTTCAAAAAAAGAAGAAGCAAAAAGCAAATTCCATTGTTCTGCATGTAGACTACAGTGCACCTGCATCAGGGAGGTCCCTGTACTATATTTGTTTTCCTTTACTGTATCAATAGGGAGTGCAGAGTATTTTAGTTCTCTGCTAATTGACATTGGAGGCCTGGATGCTTGTTTCTCTTCAATTTACTGTAGATTAATAATAATAATAATAATAATAATAATAATAATAATAATAATAATAATAATAATGATGATGATGATGATGATGATAATAATAATAATAATAATAATAATAATAATAATAATAATAATAATAATAATAATAATAATAATAATAATAATTTTATTTATATACCGCCCTTCTCCCGAAGGACTCAGGGCGGTGAACAGGGCAAGTATATAAAAATACAAAAGTTAAAAAAGAATTAAATACAATGCCCAAACTAAAACAGTAAATACATATATTAAAAAACAACAATAAAATCCCAAACCCATCCCCCCCATCAGGCCAGGCCGGCTTGTTCGAATAAGTGCGTCTTCAGATCGCGTCGGAAGGAGCGAAGGTCGGGCGCCATCCGGAGCTCGACCAGCAACCGATTCCATAAATCCGAGGCGCCCACAGAGAAGGACCTCCCCCTGGGGGCCACCAGACGACATTCTCTGACCGGTGGCACCCTGAGGAGGCCCTCTCTGTGGGAACGCACAGGGCAGAGGGAAGTTGATGCTGGCAGCAGGTGATCCCTGAGGTACTGCTGAGGTCAAGCAGCATTCTCAGTAAAGATTCCACAAGAATAAAAAGACAAGTATAAAACAGTGCTGCAGGTGAGTCAGCAGAATCTGTTCAAAAATATCTACGGCATGGGCAGTTCCTGAAAAAGGAGGCTTTCTCTGTGATCAGGAATTAATGAATTGTGTTCCTTTGTATGTATTTGTACCAGGATGTTCAATCAGTTTGTAGTGGGACATGACTTAGCTGCACAACTATTTGTCTGTCTTGGTCAACTTTGTCCATGCTTTTTTTATTTTGCTGCTTAATTGTCCAGAGTGCTATGTAGATGCCAGACATTTATCCTTGTTAAAGAAGCGTGGGTCCTTTCCATTTGTGACGCTACTGAAACTACAAAGAACGATGTATGTATAGCACAAGTCTTGATGTTTTTCCTCAGTTTCTTCCTTTTGACTTCAACTGATTGGAGTTGAAGGTGAACATATCTAGTAAAGGAGAATATTTGTAGCTCTGTGTTGAAATGGGGGTCCTTAGTGCTCTCTGAGTTTGGTTGTTTTCTTGCAGACGTTTCATTACCCAAACTAGATAGCATCACCAGTGCTAGTAAGAAATAGGGTTTACCCATTCCTTACTTGCCCTCATTCCTTACTGAGCACTGATGATGTTGCCTACTTTGGGTAATGAAATGTCTGCCATAAAACAACTAAGGTCAGTGAACATATCTAGAATGCACAGGTGGAAACACATTTTAATACAAGGTTCTTTTCCGATAGGGTAAATTTACAAATGAAAGGCATATGCTCACAGCTCTTTCTTATCTGCCCACCTTAATTTACCACAAATAGCTTGCTTTTTAAAAACTAAATGTCAATTCTCCTTCAATCCAGCTTTACTCCTGGTGACTTAATTGCCTTAGCAACAAACCAGAAGTGGTTTGCCATTGCTTTCTTCCAAGATGTTTTTGCCATTTCAGTGTAGGCCAATAGCCCTGGGACTTCCAGTGGTCTTCCATTCACATTATAACCAGATGTGATCCTGTTTAGGTTTTTGAGATCACAGTTGTCTGAGCATAATTTCATTATTGTACATCATTTGACTGTGGTTCACAGTGCTTTACTTGTGTGCAAAGAGACAGAGGTACACCCCCCCCCCAAAAAAAAACAACCAAAAAAAAATCCCAAAAAAGAACTCCAGTCCTGATAAAAAAATTACTTGTCTGAAATCACACAAAGTTTGAAATCCCATCGAGGTAGAAAATATTTTAATAAAAATTAAGTCATATTTTCTCCATTGATTTGGCTTGTTTACTTGGTTCTCAGATATTGCACTCTATAATCCCAAGCCTAAGGATTCAGAAATATGCAAAGTGAGTACAATCCATCGTATTTCCCCTAACAACTATATACAGGACTGCAGCCTCAGTCAGGCATTGCATATCCAACTTTTAGTGTTAACCTTATTGCAAATTCAATAATACTGATCTCGTTCCATGCAGCAGCTACCTCCTCATGAATCATTGCGCCAGTGCCTTATTAAATAGCATGGTTTTCATCTTGCAGAATATTAACAGGAAGGGAGGCATACCTACGTCCCTTTAGCTTCAGGGGAGTTGGGAATACATGGTGTGCCTTTATGATTTGAATGTGGCAACAGGTAAATTAGCTGGTAACCCCAAGGTAACTAAGATCCAAGCCATGGTAGACTGTATGGATGATCAGCAGCAGTTTGAATGGTATCCAGAAATATATTGGTAACCTGTGCAGCAAAACTGAAGAATTGGCTGTTCAATTCACTTTCACCTGTCTGCATATGGTTAACTAATTTCTCTATCGACTGAAACTTCAAATAGAATTTAAAGGGAGCTCCATGTAGAACACATTACCGTGGTGTGAGATGGTGAAGCCAGAGCTACAATTAGTTTTCTCATGTCTCTTAGCTGGTGTCTAGAGGTTTTCTGGATTTGGGACAGCTCAGATATGGGAGCCTTATTATAGGAATGTGTTTGGACTTCACTATTGGGTAATAATACCTGGCTGACTTTGAATTTGAAAGCTAAGCAGGATTGGGTTTGGTTAATACCTAGCTAGGAGACCTCCAAGGAATATCAGGGTTGTCGGCTATGATACTAAAGAAAAAAAATTCAGAACAATCAAATTGCAAACTATTTGCATGCTGTCAACATTATATACCGTATTTCCCCCAAAGTAAGATCTACCCTGAAAATAAGCCCTAGCTGGATTTTTGGGGGTGGGCCTAATATAAGCCCTACTCATAAAAAAAGCCCTAGTTTTAGGGCGAGGCGTATGTCTAAAAATCAAGGTAGGGTGGGGGTGGGGGTGGAGCTGCCCCACACGCGCTGCAGCCTTTTTCCCAGGCCTCCCATTAATCGACATCTGCCTCTCCTCGCCAGCCCACTTCTTCTGGGGCATCCCTTGGCCTGCATTTCACATTCAGAGGCCTTTCTGGAAGGCCTCTGCAGCCAAGAACCGAGCTATGGATTCAATCTGTAACTTGGCTATCAGCTGCAGATGCTTTCTGGAACGGCCTCTGACTGCGAAATGCAGGCCAGAGCTCCATTCTCAGCTGTGGAATGAAGTTGCTCCTTTGGCCACAGAAAAAGTGGGCTGGCTGGGCAGGGCTGTCAGTGCCACTGCTGTGAGGTGAGTGGAAAAGACATCCCCCAAAATAAGACCTGATGATTGTTTTGGAGGGAGAAAAAAAGAATAAGACCAGGTCTTATTTTCGGGAAAACATGGGTAGATGTGCTTAGGAAGACACCAAGAGTACAGTTTGACTTGAAGGTGAATTTACCTTTGTCTTTAGAAAAAGGTAGCAAAACCTGGGAAAAATCAGGATATAAACTGAAGGTAGGAAGAAACTGCTGAAATATTTATTTAAATGCTGTCCAGCTTTGTGTAAGATCCCACTTGTTTTGTAGTTCACAATTAGTATACTGTAATGTATTGGGCTTTGTCTTGCTTTGGAATATCACATGGGGTTAATTGCTGGAATGTTGCTGGAATTGCTGGAATGTTAGCCAGCAGGGAAGCTGGCTAACGGCTCCCAGCTCCTCAGACTCCTCAGTCTCCAGCGCCGCCATTGGCTGCCTCTAGGGCGGCAATAGGTTGCTTGAAACCTATTGGCTGCCGCCTAGAGGCCAGTGTATAAATTACTGCATTCGCAGCCCTATTTCTCAGTTCAGTTCCTGCAACCAAATAAACAATGATCTTTGCTGAACTCACTCGCCTCGTCTCGTCAATCAAGCAACGAACCCAGTATCTAACATATACCTTATTGAATTATTTCTGTATTACATAATAATGTGGTAACAAAATAGTGTTTTTGAAAGATTTCCTAAAATCCTTTAACCTAACAGAATCAGCCAGAAGTTTCATCGCTTTGGCCATTTTTTAGATTGCTTTCTGCTTTTCTATATTAACAGCCTTTCTCACACATAGCCCAGTGGAAAACAACATACACCATACATATTTTCATCTGATAAATGCTGGTGTAGTTTTGTAAGCAGCTCTTTATGATGTTTTGCTACTGGGTAAAATTGATAAGGCCATAGGGCGTGAATCTGCAAATTGAAGTCATGGTTTTGTTCACCCTGGATTGTATAACTTTCCATACTGAAATGTGCTTTAAAGCAGTCGGCTTAAAAGTATTCTGAGGCCAGTGAGAACCACTAGAAGTCCTTCAGCCTGGAAAAAAGATTAATAGAGAGACAAGAATGAAGGGTTTTCATTTGAGAAATGAAATTAAAATGAGTTATTATCGGTTATTTCCTTTGTGGCTCACTAATCTTTTTTATTAAAAGATTATTTGGAGATAAATGCCAGGGAATGTTTACGTTCCTATCTTTGTGATAAAGGCAAAGACTCCCTAAAGTCAAGATTAATACCAAAGGGCTATGTAGATACACATATACTCTTCTTGACAATAATAAGAAATGCTTTGCTATTGCTTCCAATGTACCTGCATATGGAAGCTGTTTAAGATAGATAAGAACAACATGTATTTCAGAGGAGAAATCTCCTTTATTTAAATCCATTCCTGTGACTGATTCTAAAAGCAGCACAATGTTATCCCAGTTCACACTAATGAATGTTTTCCTAATGCTTGTGCAAAATGAGTGACTATTACCAATCTTAACCAATGGAGTCCTTACAGTATAACAGAAATAAATAAATTAGCAAGAAGCCTAGCTACAGGTGGATTCTCTCACTTCCACCAGGGCAGCTGTTAAAGCCTCAGGGTCATCAATTTTGTTTTTTTCCTGAAGGTGCACTAGTCAAAGTAGCATTGGTTGCTGGGTTTAGCCATAATGATACATAATTTCTCATGCAGCTGCCTGTCGGGCACTGTGAGAAATTTAAATAATTGCTAGTAGTAATATGCCAAACATTTCAAATTCAACATGTTTTAAGCTCAGAACATCTCATGTTGAGTTTGGAGAGCTTGTTTTGAGATTGAAATGGCTGGCATTCCAAATATTCTGAGCTATTTTGAGCTTAGAAAACTTCCAGGAAAGTCAGGATACCATCAGAGAACTTTTCAGGTAAGAAATGAAATGTTTTGAAGGCAAAGCAGAGCTGTTGCTTGTGCTAGATCCAGTTGTGCAATACTGCTTAGAGTGTTAACATCTCTCTTAGAAATATCTTTCAGGGATCATTTTGCCTAAGACCCTTTCAAATCAATCTTAATTCTGTTCCCTAATTGGATGTGTCTAGTTTAATGAAAAACAGGACTAGAGGTGATATAACAGCAGTATTCCAATATCTAAGCATCTGTCACAAAGAAGAGGGGGTCAACCTATTCTCCAATCCACCTGAGGGCTGGACAAGAAACAATGGATGGAAATTAATCAAGAAGAGATCTAACCTGGAACTAAGAACTAAAAAGAAATTTCCTGACAGTGAGAATGATAAACCAGTGGAACAGCATGCCTCCAGAAGTTGTGGGTGCTCTATCACTGAGGATTTTTTTAAAAAACAGATTGGACAGTCATCTGTCTGAAATGGCATAAGGGCTCATATTTAAGCAGGGGGTTGGACTAGAAGATCTCCAAGGTCCCTTCCAACTCTGTTATTCTGTTATTCTATTCATTATGAGGATTGATGAACCGAGTTGTCCATAAACTGCAAGTATGGCGTCAAGATGGTGTCTGTAATTATACAGTCAAACTCTATCCCATTTGTTGCATGGCCAAGGCCTCCATCTTAATTTTTAAAGCCTCTGTAGATAAACAGTAACACAAAACAATTTGCTGCCATTCATACAAAAACAGTGAGAGAAAATATATGAGGAAATAGGGAAATTTGTAATAACGTATTAATTTACCAATACTCCTATATCCTTTGTTTAAATTAGATGAGAAGTCATTTGAAATGCATTGTCTCAGCTTAACATCCTTCTTCCAGTTGGCCATGTTCCACTGCCTCCTCTCTTCCTTTCTCTTTCCCTTATAAGTTGAACATCTCTGACTTCAAGGCAGGGTCAGCTTTCTAAAAGAACAGCAATTGTATAGACACAGGATCTATTGAACTTTGTGACAGTCTTGATCCTTGTTGAATATCTGGACCAGTCCCTTGGCAAGATTTCAGAAGTGGCTTACTGTTGCCTCCTTTTGAACAACCGGTTCTTTGTGTGGATGCTGCTTCCGGAAGTCCATTCTGGGCCTGGGCAACAAAAAATTAGGTACTGGTTCTGCCAAAGTGGTGCGAAGTGGCTGAATCCCACCACTGTTTGTGGCTCTCACACACAGGCTAGCTTTATGTTTGAGCCTGTAGTTTATTTGGTCATGTTTAATTTTAATAACTGTTATGTATGGGGATAATAAAAATACAAGCAGCAGTTCATTGTGACCATCAGGTGGTGCTGTGCTGTAACAGGATTGGCTGGTAAGCGCTCAGCGGGGAAACCCAAATAAGGGATTGGCTGCCAGTGCACCTGGCCAGGTATATAAGGGGGTACAGGTAACCCCTTTGTTCACTTCAGTACTACCACCAATAAAGAGCTGCCATGCTGAGTCCTTTGTCTGTTGTCTGACCATGTGGCCAAGAACCCACTACACAATAGTGGCGACAAAGGTGGGATGCTGTTTCTCCTGAGGAGCTGAAGTCACTAAGGAATGGTGGAAAAACAATTCCCTGAACGTTCTCTGCCGGCTAAGCAAGCACTTGCGGTCAGCAAAGCGGAGAAACAGGATAACCGTGGCGCAGTACGGGTAGGTTCTGCCATTCGATATGCGGCATCCCGAGAGATGGGCGTCACACCTGAGCCAGGTAGAAGGGTTCTTGTGGGCTAACCGGATCACTGGTGATATCCAGAAAGCAGCATTCCTGACCTGCCTGAGTGGCCCCGTGATCCACGACCTGGCCGTTAGCCTGTGTGCGCCAACAGCAATCAAGACCATGTCATACAAGGACATCATGGAGAAGCTGAATAATCATTTCAAGCTGCAAATGTCTGAACTGGCGTGGCCAGGCCAGTTTGACCAACGGTGCCAGCGGCCAGGTGAGATGGCTTCCGAATATATTGCAGCTCTACGGGAAGCCACATGCCTGTGCAATTTTACCAATCTAGAAGAAAGGTTGCGGGATCGGTTGGCGTGTGGGCTCTGAGACAAGCGACTGCAGCAGTGCTTATACGCCTGCCGACGATCACATTACAAGATACTCGGGATGAGATCTTGGCCAGCGAAGCCTCTGGGGGAGCAGTAAACGCGACCCATCAAACTCGACCCAGCAGCCCAGGCAGTTCCATTCATCATGGAGAGGCTGTGGATGGCGGAATCAGAGAAGCGGCGGAGGAGGCTGAGATTGATGCCGTGCATCAAAAGCAAGGAAGACAGCAACCGTGGCACGACAACAATGGAAGCCAGCGGAAGACACCAACAACTAACAAATGCACAAGCTGCAACTGCAAAGAAACCACTCAAAAATGCGCTAGCTGCGGGGGAAATCATCTGAGGGCGACCTGCAAGTTCAGATCTGTTAAGTGCCGGTCCTGCGGGAAGACAGGACACATCGCGGCCATCTGCTGAAATCGCACGCGGGACAACTTGCATGAACTTCAATCGGTGGATGCATGGCAAGGTACTGAGTCCCCTCATCTCAACTCTCCTCAGCCCTCTCCTGCCAAATTCCACGGGAACAAGGTGACCGTCTCACACACAGACATTCACCGGGTTCTCACACCAAAAATAACATTAGAGGTCCAGTTGCAAGGGGTACTTTGCAAGATGGAACTCAACTCTGGATCCGCAGTCTCCATCATTTCTAGTGATACATTTAGAGCAGTTTGCGGCCGGAGTAAACGGTGGGCTCCTTTGAAGCCCACCAACATTCAGTTAGCTGATTTCCAGCATGCACCCATTAAAGTTAAGGGGGTGGCCACCATGTTAGTGGGGTTCAAAAACTTCCAGGGTCCTTTGGATGTCCTGGTAGCCAAGGGCTGGAGGACCAGTTTAGTGGGCCTTAATTGGTTTCAGGCTCTGGGAATAGGGATCTCAAGAATCCATAGCACCCAGACCAAAAGCCTCAAATCCGTCTGCAAAACGTTTGCAGATGTATTCAATGGCAAGTTGGGTAAATACACAGGGCCCCCAATTAAGTTTAAATTGAACCCCAATATTCTCCCCATTAGAATAAAGCCCCATAGAGTGCCCTTTGCTGTCAAGCACAGGATTGAGAGCGAATTGGATAAATTAGTGAGTCAAGGGGTGTTAGAACCCATGGACGGGGGAGAGTGGGAGACCCCAATAGTCACCCCACTCAAAGCCAATGGAGAAGTGAGAATTTGCACGGATTATAAGGCCACGGTGAACCGGGCCCTAAATCCGCATGCTTACCCGGTTCCGACGGTGAGAAACGTCCTCTCTGCACTCCAGGGCAGCGCCATCTTTGCCAAGCTCGACTTGGCGCAAGCGTATCAGCAGCTCCCCGTTACCAGGGAGACAGCTGATGCTCAGACTATTGTAAATTATATTTTAAATTATATTAATTTTAAATTATATTAATTAAATTAAATTAAATTAAATTAAATTTTAATTTTAATTTTTAATGTTATCTTAATTGTGGGCTGTAATAATTTAATTTAATTTTATTCTCTCTTTTGTATTGTTTTTAACTTGCCCTGTGAACCTCCCTGAGTCCTTCGGGAATAGGGCGGTATATAAATTCAACTAATAAATAAATAATAATAAATAAACTCACAGAGGAGCCTTCAGAGTCAACCGATTGCAATTCGGAGCCTCTGTGGCTCCTGGAATCTTTCAGGAGGTGATGGAGAGGACTCTGAAGGGCATACCTGGAGTATGCCCCTAGTTTGATGATGTCCTCATTGCTGGAGATTCTGAGGAGGTCCTGGCTGACAGGTTGCAGGCTGTATTAAGCAGATTCCATTCTGCAGGGCTGAAACTTAAGAAGGACAAATGCAGTATTGGAGTGGCATCAACTGAATTCCTGGGGTTCAGAATTGATGCCAAAGGAATTCACCCTACTGATTCAAAGGTAAGGGCAATTAAAATGGCTCCTACTCCAAAGAACAAAGCTGAATTGCAAGCTTTCTTGGGGTTGCTTAATTTCTATCATCCCTTCTTACCCCACAAAGCAGCAATTACTGAGCCGTTACACAGGCTCTTAGACAAGAAAACTCCGTGGAATTGGACCAAGGTCCACGAACAGAGTTTTAGGAAATTAAAAGACCTATTGTCATGCAACTCAACTGTCACACATTTTATTGAAACCAAACCCATCTGCATCGCATGCGATGCATCCCCCTATGGAGTGGGTGCTGTCCTAAGTCACACAGAGGACAATGGGGAGCAGAGACCTATTGCTTATTACTCCCAGAAAGGAATTACACCCAAATAGATAAGGAGGCCCTGGCAATAGTGTCAGGGGTCAAGAAATTTCATGATTACTTATATGGCTGGGAATTCACTATTTTCACAGACCAAACTGGTTCATAAACCAGGAAAGGACATGGGTCATGCTGATGCATTAAGCAGATTACCAGTAGCCACTACAGAACCGGATACAGCACCTGCTGAACAGATTATGGCAATCCAGGACCTGCCAGAATGCCCACTCCACGCTAAGGACATTGCTGCAGGTACCACAGCAGATAAGGTTCTAAGCAGAGTACTGGTGTGGGTGGCCTCAGGGCGGCAAGAAAAGGGTCCAGGCCCGGAATTTCAGGCATTCTTCACGAGGAGACATGAGCTGTCTTCTCATAAGGGATGCCTAATGTGGGGTAGCAGGGTCATCATTCCTGAGAAATTTAGAGATAAGGTTTTACGGTCATTACATGAGGGACACCCGGGCATAGTCAGGATGAAAGTCTTAGCCAGGAGTTATTTATGGTGGCCGGGCCTGGATAAAGCTATTGAGGAACAGGTAGCAGGATGTTACACATGCCAAAGATCTAGGCCAGATCAGCCACATGCACCAGTCCACAAGTGGGAGGTGACACACAAACCCTGGTCCAGAATCCACATAGATTATGCTGGCCAGTTTCACGGCCAAACTTTCTTAGTGGTAGTGGACAGCTACTCCAAGTGGCTAGAGGTGGTACCAGTGACCAGTATGACGACAGCCAAAATGGTTCAGGTACTAAGGGCACTCTTTGCTACTCATGGCCTGCCTGATGTGATAGTTTCAGATAATGGCCCACAATTCACATCTGCTGATTTCTAGGATTTCACGAGGGCCAACTTGATTAGACATGTCACCTCCACGCCCTTTCACCCATCATCTAATGGGCAGGCAGAACGTATGGTGAGGATGACTAAGGACACTTTGAGATGCATCATCAGTGGTGACTGGCATCAGAGGTTGGCCCAATTCCTTCTGGCTCAACACACTACCCCGTGCACAACCACAGGCAAGAGCCCAGCTGAACTGCGTTGGGGCAGACGTCTCATCACAAAGTTGGACAGACTCCACCCTGACAGAGTGGCCCCAGAGACAGAACAACCTTTGCCCCCCGGGGAACTACACACGGGAAACCTGGTTTGGGTCAGGAACTACGGGCAGGGACATGTGTGGATTCTGGGGAAGGTAATTGACAGAACGGCCTCTGTCTTACATTGTAGAGGTGGAGGGGGGTCACCAGGTCAGGAGACACATTGACCAAATCAGGAAACGGGTTCCTTAAAAGTCACAGGGCGACCAATCCACCCAACCACAAACATAGGGTTTAGGGGAGGAAGAAGATCTTCCGGACACTGTACTGTTGCCAGAGGCTTTTGGCAGGCCTGAACAGCAATGGGTTGCAAGGCCCCAGAGCCAGGACTCAACTTATGATGCAACTGTCCAGGGAGGGGAGCAAACCCTCAGAAGGTCAACCAGGACTCATAGGCCACCTGCTTATCTAGAGGACTATGTAAGGACGTAAGGAAGGACGCAAGTGTCTAAGCATCACCAAGAAGCATGTGTTAGAAATAAAAATTGTTTATTCTGTTTTTTTTATTATGGGGGAAGGGGTGTTATGTATGGGGATAATAAAAATACAAGCAGCAGTTCACTGTGACCATCAGGTGGCACTGTGCTGTAACAGGATTGGCTGGTAAGCGCTCGGCGGGAAAACCCAAATAAGGGATTGGCTGCCAGTGCACCTGGCCAGGTATATAAGGGGGTACAGGTAACCCCTTTGTTCACTTCAGTACTACCACCAATAAAGAGCTGCCATGCTGAGTCCTTTGTCTGTTGTCTGACCATGCACTACACAATAATAAACATCTTTCTCCAGGAGCTTGTGTTTTGACAACAACAAAGTTTATCTGCTTCTATTTTTCTTTCGCTCAAAACAAAACAGAGATTTTCTTGTCATTCTACACAGTACTGCTTGGGAAACTCTAGCTGAGGAAACTAATCTCCATAAATATGAAATTGTCAAGAGCTGGAAAAACACAAGTGGTAATATATCAGCTCAAAAGACCTGGGGGATTATTTTTAGCTTAGTATTCGCACAGATATCTTTCTGAAAGGTCAGCGAAATAGCAGCTCAAGTAAAGACAATGAATGAGATGTAAGAAACATAGGTTGGAATTCAAAAAGGGGAAGGATAAAGTGTAAGAGGGAAAATTGGAGCAGAATGGGCCAACTCAGCGCAGCCAAATTCACCACGGCCAACTCGCCACGGGACAACTCATCGCAGGACAATTCAACAATTCAATTTAAGTATTTAAAATAATTTTAAAAATTATTCTATTTTTTGTTATTCGCATTACATTTTGTCCCTCCTTTTGCATCCTTTCTTTAATGATTCTATTCCGCCATTTCTTCAATATTAATGTAACTCTTATCCGAATTGGCCACAGTGAGTTGACCATGGCAAGTTGGTGGCCGCAAATTGTCCATGTCAAGTTGTCCTAGGCCCAAATTGGAGTGAGGAGGAAAATCTTCCTTGCGAATCTAGATTTGTGCTCCAAATTTACTAAAAGAATTTGTGCATACTCTATGGCATTATTTAGAGCCAAGCACATCATTGACATTCTTCTTAAATGAATGATTCTACAACTTTTGCAAACAGCTCCAAGCCTTTTCTGGATTAGAAATTCTTATCTTTTTAGTCTTTATTCATTTTATTTATTTATTTAGCCAACTTGTCTAGTGTAATGTGAAGGAAGGAGATAATGCAGTCACTGGCTTAAAATGTAAACGAGGAAACACATTGGCTTTTATAAATGCCACAGAACGGTTTATAAACAAGTTCCACTGGATTACGCATTATATCTATAGCCAGTCCATGTTTTCCTGCACTGGCACTAAATATATTCCTAATCCTGACTCTGTGACAGATGGGTTTTCCTTACACTGAATGTTCCTCAGACTTGGCCTTTTACCTCAACTTCTCTACCCCTTACCTTGCCAGGTCCCTCCTATATTTTCAGGAAGGAAGGAAATACCTTGCATTGTCATGCTTTGATTGACAGTTCCCACATCTACTCCTTGCAACATGTCCATTCATATCTGTACTCCCGTGTGTGTGAGTGCATGTGTGTGTGTGCACGCGCGTGCGCGCATGCACATGGATGAGCCAAACAACTGCAATCAATATGCATGTTAATGACATAGTAAAATAATGTTTTCACACATCACAGTGGCCCAAAACAAAGTTAACTGCATTATGGCTTGGTGTGTTGCATGAATCTAACCATTCTGGTTCTTTACAGCTTACTATATTACACATTAATCCAATCAATTGTTATTTATTTCATGTGCTGCTGACATCCTGCCATTCTTGCTGTGTTAATGAAATCTATTATTTGCACTAAACTCTGTGGAATTACTTTTTCTTACTTTCTTGAAGGTTGAAGTGATTACCTTCGATTCTTCTAATATGCTATGCTGCATGGAATTGAAAGAAACATAGAAGTGTAGAAGTAAACACAGCTTGGATAATTATGGTGATTCTTCCATTATAGTAGCATAACAAAATTACAATTAGACTTGTGGTGGGGAAAAAAGCTAGAATCTCTCCACTCTGTAGTAGCCAATGTACTGCTGTTGGATCACCTGCAGTATTTCTCATGTAAGTGGAAGTTAGCAAGACCTTATTTTCCTAAGGTCAGAAATGAAACAAGTAAGATCCAGTAATGACATTCGATAGCTTCATGTTGTGGTACGTGCTGAAATTTATTTATTTATTTATTATTTTGATTTATATACCTCCCTATTCCCGTAGGACTCAGGGCGGTTCACAGGGCAGTTAAAATCATACCATACAAAAATTAGAAGATTTAAAACAGTTAATTAAAACAATTAATTGAATTTAGAGCCCAAAATTCAAAAAAATTAAAACATTAAAACCCAATTAAAACCCCTTAGTCTAGGCCCGACAGCTCAAAGAGCCAAGTTTTCAGGTCCCGGCGGAATGAGCGGAGGTTGGAGGCAGTCCTAATTTCCATCGGAAGTTGGTTCCATAGGGCAGGCGCGCCCACAGAGAAGGCCCTCTCTCTGGGAGTCACCCGCCGGCAATCCTTCGCCGGCGGTACCCTAAGAAGGCCCTCCCTGTGGGAGTGCACAGGAGGATGGGAAGTTGATGCCAGCAGCAGGTGTTCCCTCAGATAATCCGGACCCAATAAATATATTATAAGGCAATCCAAGGCATATTAGAAAGGTTTCAAAATATTTATTAAGAAACACGCTTCAGTTTTTGCTCTTTTAACATGGAAATAGAAAATTTGCCTGTATTAAGTTATGGATTGCTTTGAACTCGGCATTCCTTTTAGAGAATTGATCAGAATACAGGTAGTCCTCAACTTACAACCATAATGGAGCCCAGAATTTCTATCATAAGTCATGATGACTGTAAGTCGAGGCACCCATGTGACCAGACCTGATTTTACAACTATTTTGCAACAGTTGTTAAGCAAATACCATGGTTGTTAAGTGAATGTGGCAGTTATTAAGCAAACACCTTGGTCGTTAAGCAAATCAATATATTCCTACGGATTTATTTTTTGCTGGAAATGGAAAAAAGGTTGTGGTCATGTAACTGAGGAATGCTACAACCAGGCATAATTCTTAAGTGCCCCAAATCCAGTTATGCGTCCGTGGGCAGATGGGCAACTATCAGAACTCTGGGGTCTGATAGCTTTTCGTTGTAACTTTGAATGGCTGCTAGCCAATTGGTCGAGGACTATCTATAGTGGAAATGGTGATTTAAAAAAATGTGTTAAGAAGGAAACAAGGAGAGTTTCTGTAAGACTATTTAAGTATTTTTTGGTAACAAAAACCCCCAAACAACTACCAAATCACAAAATTCTCTTTCTGTGCAGAAACATTTCGCTGTGATCCATTCCCTATTTCAGACTGGTGCAGCCATCTCAATAGCTGATATTTGTCAGCACCGAAATAATCCAAGAATCTGCCCGTTCAGTCAGGATGGTCCTACCTCTTGCGGCTCTGTTGCTTTACCCTAATTAAGCCATCCTTTGTTTATTCTGTTTCTTTTGCCTTTTTACTTCACAAACACAATCTTTAAAATATAGAGTTTTAAGAGTAAAAAGGAAGAGTGACAGGCGGTTTTCTTTCTGGCAGGTGATGCTCAGGAGAAGGGGAGATAAAGTTGGGGTAAAGGAAAGACATAACCACACATCCTGTGGCAAAACGGGAGCTGGTAATGAATGCCATGTGTGATGGTACATTTTTCTTGAAGAATAGAAATATGGCAACTATGCATATTCTGAAGAACAGAAACTATGCAACTATCTGTCATCTCTTAGAAAAGGTCATAATGCAAGTAAAAATGGAAAGGGTAAAAGGTGAGTTTTAAAAATTGAGAAGACAAAGACATTATCAGCCTACATGCTTAATGAACTTGTAATGGATAAAGAAGAATTGAAGATGGTAGAAAGTTTTGTTTTTCTATACTTAAGAATAGCTACAGATGAACAGTGTGCTAGAGAAATGAAGTTGAAATTAATCTGAAGGAAGAAGGGAATGGTAAAGAATACTTTAACGCAAATAAAGATCATAATTAAAACAGTGGTCTTTCAAGTGCAAATATGTCTGTTAAAAGTCAGCTTTGAAAAAAAAATAAGGAAAAAATAGTGGACTTTAAATTATGACCCTGGAGGTACAGAATATCATGGGCTGCAAGAAGAATTGAACATTCAATCCTGAATCAAACAAAGATTTATTGTTTCTTGAATTCAAATAAAATATTGATACAGTGGATCAATATTGTTGGATCAATATTGTTGGGGGCAATTAAGCTGACTTTGTAATAATGCTGCTTGGGGTGTGTGTGAAAGCCCTAATAAGCAGGCATATACATAGAATGAAGGCTACTGCTAAGTTTGTAAAGCCGCCCTGAGTCTTCGGAGAAGGGCGGGATATAAATGTAATAAAAATAAAATAAATAAATAATTTTCAACTGAAGGCATAACTTTCCCTTTTAGCTAATTATCTAATAGATAAACAGAAAAAAACCTTGTGGAAGATTATTTCAATATATGATTACTGTGGCAAAATTTTTATACAAACATAGGTAGAAAGATTTGGCACTCCCGACCATGGAGGAATGGTTGGTGAAGATGATAGAACTGGCCAAGATGGACAAACTGACTTCTTTGATTAGAACAAGATCATTTATTGACATTCATCAATGACTGGAAACCACTTATGGATTTTTGCAGAAAAAATGATTTTGGTTGTCTTATGTTTTTGATGACTAGAAAGAATAGGTTATAAAAAGGGAAATATGTTGCAACCTTAGAGAGGTTTGATCAGAATTGTATAGTATAACTGCTGAGAAGAAGATTGGAATCTGTTCTTTTATATTTTGTTATTTTCTCTCTCTTTGTCTTTCTTTTTTCCTTTCTTTCCTTTTTTCATCTTTCAGATTTATAGGTAGTCCTCAACCTATGATCACAATTGAGTCCAACATTTCTGTTGCTAAGTGAGACATTTGTTGTGAATTTTGCCCCATTTTATGACCTTGCCACAGTTGTTAAGTGAATCACTGCAGTTGTTAAATTAGTAATATGGTTGTTAAGTGAATCTGGTTTCCCTATGGACTTTGCTTGTCCGAAGGTTGCAAAAGCTGATCACAGGACCCTGGGACACTACAACCGTCATAAATATGAACCATTGGAGCATCTGAATTTTGGTCACATGACCATGGGGGGTACTGCAATAATCATAAGTGAAAAATGGTCATAAGGCACTTTTTTCACTGCTGTTGTAACTTTAAATGGTCACTAAATGAACTGTTGTAAGTTGAGGACTACCTGAACTATATCTTTTTTAATGTATTTCTTATTCTTGCACATGCTGATAATGTTATCCATTCATTCAACTCCTGGCGATTCTATGGACCAGGTCTCTTCCACTTCTTCTTGCACATCTTATATATATGTAAAATCTTTTAAAGAAAACTGTTTTAAAAAAGAAAATATGAATATATTCAGGGAAACAAGAATGGATATGACAACAGCTAACGTAAGTGGAGGAGATCAGAAAAGAAATTAAAGGACCTGGAAGAGCTACCGTTTACTGCTATATACAGGTTGAAATGATGAACATTTATTCATGAAGTTAGTAGAAGTCAAATCCAATTCAATGCACCTAAATTAATTATGATTTTTTTTTAAAAAAAATAGACACATATAAATGAAAAAAAATATCAATATATGAATCAAAGTACTAAGCAATGGCGTTGGAAAAAGCATCCCATTCTAGGAAAGCAGTTGTTTTTACTGGAACTATTCCATCAAGGAAGTTTTTTTGATGACTTAAATTATATTTTAATTTTGTGCAAAAAAGATGCTTTATAATAATCAGTCTTAAGTAAGATATAAATAAGAAATCAAGGCCAGTAGCTTTTTGAAGAGGTTTTAGTGATTCATTACTAATGTTAATTAACATAACAGATGATTTATTAAACTGACTTCCAAGCCACTAATGAAGAAAATGTATTTATTCAAGCCACAATTAAATTATATCTTTGCTGTGATTCTGAAGAAAAATGAGGATATCATCTGCAAGTAAAATAATTACATCATTTTCTGCTTTTTTATTAAGAACTTCAATATTCTTGCTAATGTTTTATGTAATGTATAATGAGACTGAACAAAGTCGAAGAGATTGGACATATTGTTTGACAACCCCATTATTATTATTATTATTATTATTATTATTATTATTATTATTATTATTATTATTATTATTATTTAAAAGAATCATTCTTTGATGCTAAATGTATGTGTTTGTAATATTTACATCCCATCTTTTTGCCAAGATCCCAGATGGCATATGGGGGTCCTTCCAATTTCTCCTACAAAAGTCTCATGTAAGATGGGTTGAGAGAGACTGGCTGACCCTTAGTCATCCCACGAGCATCCATGATAAAGGGTGGAGTAATTAGTTATTAAAATAAGCTTATTTTTACCTTGTGCACTACTGAACATTTTAAAATCATCTAAACACAGCAGTGAGTATAGCATTTAGTACTCTTCTTATTAAGTCAGCTCTGTTTTTAAGAAATAAACCAAGAATGATAAAAATTATACAATTATTTCAAAATGTATTTATTTCTAATTTCATGGATTTTAAAAAAACCCAATTTAAACAGGACATTAAAAGCCCTTTTAAAATGAGTAACATAACAGTTATAATTGTAGTTTTAATAGTTATCTAATGTAAATATTATTCAAATGGGCATATATTTCTAATACACTTACATAACTAATAATTTTTAACCTATTTTGTATAAATAGATTCCATATTTCATTATGCTTGTCCATAGGCATGATGTCATTGGGCAATCAATGTTTGAAAAAGATTTAAAACTAAAAATCTTAATTTAAGAATATAATAAGTTAATCTCTGCTGAGGATTTAGAAGTCACATCTGGTTCAAAGTACTGGGAATTTTTGCACTTATTAGTATCTATGATTATGTATTGATATATTTATGCCAATTATATTTATGTCCTACATAGCTTCATGTTTTATATATGGGTAGTAAATTTCCAGGTTTAATTTTTCCAGCTTATGTATTATTCTTCATTAGTGTGAAGTCTTGAAATAAGTGTAATAACAATACAATTCTGAGATGCATTATTCAACTACCCTAAATGTTTATAAAAAGTATGAAGTGAGGGAAATTGTTTTGGAGAAAAAATAGCATCAGAAAGATGGGTTATAGTTGCAGTATGTTATTCTGTATAAATCTACTTGTTGGCTTGGATTAGAATATAGTTAAACCACATTGGTAGAGGTATTACCCATGCTTTATAAATGTCTGTTTAATAGGGAAATTCATAATGTGGCAATTTATGCAAGGCATGGCCTTATAATACAATAAATTTATAACCTTTATTTATATCATTTGCATGATGATACTGCTGCAAAATGTTGCAAAGTTTACTGCCTCGATGTCTGGTAATCCAGGGCTTCACTGTTATTTTATGTTTTTTTATATTTCTCTGAATTTTATAAGCACTTTCTTGATTCAGAACAACCTGCCAGAATGTCATGTCGGCTCTGCTTCAGGTGTGAAAGTGACTTGACTATCCTCAATATTATTTTGGCTTGATAGATGAAGGCATTCTTTGCAGTTATGTCCCACGGCAAATATCTTGGCTTCAGATTGGATTCAATGTCTAAAAGAATGTATATTTTAGTACTAAATTATCTTCTTGGATCAACTGCATTGAAAGAGTTTTTATTAATTAAAAGAAGCACATTTCAAAATAATATATGTGCTAATTTGTGTGCTGACGCGCAAAGATAGCAGAACAGATTTATGAAAGAGCAGA
Source organism: Vipera berus (assembly GCF_964194415.1). Taxonomy (NCBI): domain Eukaryota; kingdom Metazoa; phylum Chordata; class Lepidosauria; order Squamata; family Viperidae; genus Vipera; species Vipera berus. Next base: position 218,316,694 of record NC_138202.1, on the reverse strand, counting down.
TTTGCAAGCTATATGGACCAATAAAAGGCTTAATTTGCCCATCTATGCCCAAAGCTTTTCTTAGTTCTTTTGTATTCCACATCTTAAACTGCCTAAAGCAGATTTTTTTCAAACTTTTTCAACCAATAGAACCCTTGATCAAGCAGAGCTTATGTGATTCTCTTTCTTTCTTTCTTTCTTTCTTTCTTTCTTTCTTTCTTTCTTTCTTTCTTTCTTTCTTTCTTTCTTCTTCCTTTCCTTTTTCCTTTCTTTTTTTGCCTGTAGTTTCTCATGGCACCCAACTTTAAGGTTCTGTGCAACACAATTTGAAACACTCTGGTCTATTGAACCCTCTCTCCTATATCCTTTCTTCTGTCTGCCTTCTGCAAATGTGTTTCTGGTATATTTTATGCAAATTTATTGTGGTTTTGAAAGCTGAAACCTAAATAGGTGGTAGTAAATCATTTGTCACTTCATAGTTGGAAGGAATTCAGAGCATGTCCTTAGGAATGGTTACATATTCAGTGGCAGGAGAAAAAGAACACATGAAAGGCAAATATATATTCTTGGTATGATACAAAACCCACAAATATTAAGCATCTATAAAACAGTGACCCTGCAAAGGAACAGTCATTTCAATACTGGGAAACACAAAAGCCCTGTTAGAATAAATATAGCACACTTTAAACAACAAAGAACTCATCACCTGTGGAAATTCTCAACTTCATCCAAATGCATTGTGTAGCTCCACCATCACTGCAACCACAAGGGCTGTCACCCCCAACCACCCAAAGTTTAATCATCCCTTCTCTGTGCAAAGTGAATTCTACTGTATTAGAATTATAGTTAATGTAATGAGCAACTTTCAGGATAACATAGATGTTGGCTGGGATTGAGAATGTCATGTGAATAAGGCATAAGAAATGGTTACTACTAGAGTGAGTTCACTCCATGGTTAGGGGATGTGATAATGTGATGGAGCCAATTTTCTCTCTGGTCCATAGTGAAGAGCAGTATTTTGTTTTCAAGAAAATCTGTGATGATTTAAAAAATCCCTCATATGTTGGACTCAAAAACTACCCTCTCAAAATAAAATGAAACAAGTCTTTAAGAATCACTAGCCTTGACTGGAAGAAAAAGATAGTTAAAATGGAAAAGTCAGTAGAAAATTAGGATTCATTAAATGAACAGAGTAGTGTCTATTTTTATTCTCAAAGCACCACAAAATATTTTGAAATAAAAAGGATTTCAGCATCCACAACAATGAAAACATGAAAAGAAATCACCTTATTATTGAGATACAAAACTCTTTCTTGTTTATGTTAATCATTAAGCACATCAGAAACAATAAGGAAACAATCTGAAATTTCCATTGCACAACAGTGGCATAGCTTTCCAGATGTATGACATTGGGAGAATCTAATTTTAAAGTACTGGTGCAAATGATAGCTGGCCCCTTATGAGAGGAAATAACATTTTTCCAGGCACTGGTTTTCAAAGCTGCGGGAGGAGCTGTTTATGCTCTGTGTGGATTTCCCTAAAGGAAGAGCTTTTGGAAATCAAATTTAATACATGAATTGCCTAACAATAATGATCCTTTGAGGAATATTAAAAAATGAAGCTAGATCCCAGATCAGGACATTTCTCTATTTCATATTCCGTGCTGCCAAAAGAGGTGGTGGTGGGGGGTTGGAGGGGAGAGAAAATGAATTATTACTCTGCATCTATTGAAGGGAGCATCAACACTTCTTACATGCTGTGTTATGAAAGTGAGACACAATTACAGGATAATAATGACCATTATCCACCAGTTTATCCCATACCCAAGCTATTTTTAAATTAATGGGAAATGGATATCATTCCCCTTCACACCTGTATATTTCAGAGTAAGATCATGCAGAATTTCCCAGTAGATTGTACCCAACATTATTCTGAAGCATACAGTAGTTTGTTCAACACATACATACTGTATATATTTTCCTCCCAACCTGCTTTGCCAATACAGTAATCCTATATCAAAATACATTCAGTATTAATTAGTCTGTCATCTTGCCTTTCAAAAAACAATGCTGTGTTTTGTGTTGTATGGAACATTGCCCTTCCTGGAGATTATTGCTGTCAAGGATTTGGATCTATTTTGCACCTATTGCAATTCAACAAAATGCCATTATTCCCATTTGCTTAGGTGATATGTAAGGTCTATAAGACCTATTAGAGAAAGAATCTGGATTCAGCCACTATGCCTCCCAAAAAAAAAGCAGCAGCTGTGCTGAAAGTAGTGGTCTTTAGATGCATTGGGGCTTCAGATGTCTCCAGCTCCAGATGTACAAACTACAGAAGTGTCTATGGAGATTCTCAGTCATCCAGATCAGGGGTAGGCAACCCTGGCTCTTTTATGACTCGTGGACTTCAACTCCCAGAATTCCTGAGTCAGCATGGCTGGCTCAGGAATTCTGGGAGTTGAAGTCCACGAGTCATAAAAGAACCAAAGTTGCCGACCCCTGATCCAGATCATGGTTGTCCCAAAGGTACTGAAGAAGCTTCTTGGATGAAAATGAAATGTTTTCAAAGGAAAAAAAAATCAAGAAAGACCAGTTGCCTTTTGGGGGAAAAAAATCACCTTTGGGAAAACTACAGAAGAACTTGTCCAGATATGTTACAATGATCTTTTGTAATATATTAAATGATAGGCAGTTCTGAGCATTTAGTCCCGGCAGGATGGCAAGGGTAATTGACAAATATCCTTGTAACTGAAAACAGTGTCACAATGGCAGCATAGTAGTGCAGCATCTTTCCTTCAAGAAGACAATATAACACCTGGATTGAAATAAGGTGGGCATTCTGATCAATGGAAATCCACTTCAGTTGCAGATCCAGAGGAACATGATTTGAATCAGCAGCATCACTGCACGGGGAAAGTCCTGAGTGTTCTATTCCCTACTCACAATTAGAACCGCATTAGGTAGAGTTAATAGGACATTCACTTTATTCATTACACAACCAGATCATGAATAAACCTGCTTTAACGTCTTTAGGTTCCTCATATAATTCACCCTAGAAAAACATTGCCATACAGTACAGTCTCTTTAAGACCTCTTCCACTCAACTCTTCATGTCAGTTCCTCATAATTTTCTCACTGTATTTCTTTTTCTAGTGAGATCTCTGTTGGCTTTCAGAATAGGAAGATGATACCCAAGTGTTAAGATGCTATGATTTCAACAGGATGGGGGAGAAATCTCAAGCTGGAAGCAGAATAATATGGAAATCCCTACCAATGGGAAACTGCTAGCTTTGCAACTCCAAAGATTGAGGGTACATTGTGACCAGGCTGGTCTTTAAAAGACTCATGAGATATAGGTAGTCTTCTGTGTGGGTCAAACCTTCTTCCAGGAATCATACTCACAGATCCTCATGCTTTAGGCTTTATATGAAAGGGATACATGGTCCATCTTTCCTTGATTCTCAGAGAGATACAGATGTTACATGATGTTTTGGGGTGAGGTATCACCAATATGCGGATGATACCCAGTTGTTCATTTCCACCCCAAACCAACCCAGTGATGCCCTTGACGTGATGTCCCGGTGCCTGGAGGTGGTACGGGTCTGGATGGGAAGGAACAGGCTCAGGCTCAACCCCTCCAAGACTGAGTGGCTGTGGATACCGGCATCTCGTATTGTCCAACATGTTCCATCTCTTTTGATGGGGGGGAGGTATTGCCCCCCTCTGAAAGGGCTCGCAACTTGGGTGTCCTCCTGGATTCACAGCTTAATTGGGAAGAACATTTAACTGCTGTGACCAGAGGGGCCTTTGCACAGGTTCACCTGGTGCGCCAGTTGCACCCCTTTTGGACCGAGATGCCCTATGCACGGTCACCCATGCCCTTGTCACTTCTCACCTGGATTACTGTAATGCTCTCTACATGGGGCTGCCCTTGAAGTATACCTGGAGGCTTCAGCTGGTGCAAAATGCGGCCGCGCAGGTACTTATGGGAGTTCCTCGATACTCCCATGTTACTCCACTCCTGCGCAAGTTTCATTGGCTTCCGGTTGTCCTCCAGGTGCGATTCAAGGTGCTAGTAATTACCTTTAAAGCCCTACATGGCTTAGGTCCGGGGTATTTGCGAGACCACCTGCTGCCATTGTCAACCTCCCATCGCCCGGTTCGCTCCCACAGAGTTGGCCTCCTCAGAGTTCCGTCGGTTAAGCAATGCTGGCTGGCGACCCCTAGGGGGACAGCCTTCTCTGTGGGTGCGCTGACCCTCTGGAATGAGTTGCCTCTGGAGCTGCGGATGGCCCCCGACCTTCGGTCCTTTCACCGTGACCTGAAGACATGGATGTTTAAACAATCGGTCCTGGACTGACTATGGTTTTAAATTTGGTTTTATGGGGTTAAATTACTATGTAATTTTTTAGTTTTTATTGTTGTGAGCTGCCCTGAGTCCTTAGGGAGAAGGGCGGCATATAGATATAATAAATCAAATCAATCAATCAATGTCATGCTCCCATTTACAGATTTACATGACTTCCACATCCCTTTCTTGGAGTGTGTGTATGTGTGGCAGCTCTCCTTTTTACAGAGTGTATATCTTGTGTGGTATTGAGGTAGTGCCTCTGAAGCAGAAAATGAGCAGAAACTTAGTTTTGCCTTATGAAGATCTTTGGAGACTGCAGAACATCAGGGGGACCTGGAAGTTGTAGAGCCCCTCCTGGATGGATATTAATTGTTTTGCTACGTAGAAGGGGTTTAAATCATTGACGAAGCTCTCTTCAAATCTGATTCTGCAATCTTCTCCTCCAGAAATAGCTGTAAAGGTTTGCAAATTGGGGGGGAGGTAGCAGAGGGCTGCAATTCAGTGTTCCATGCACGTGTCTCTTGATTTATTATACCCAGTCATTAGTTACCGAGATACAGAAGCAAGAGTGCTTGGCCAGAAGCACTGCTTAAAAAACTGGTGATCAGATATGAATGGAGGAAATAAGAATGGCACATAATGGTGGTGATTAAGAGCAGGAGCTAGTAGGAAAGAAGTCCACTGGGAGTAGGATGGAGTTGCTGATGTCCCTATCCCTATAAAGGTAATCCTCAACTTACGGCCACAAGTGAGCCCAAAATTTACGTTGCTAAGTGAGACATTTGTTAAGTGAGTTTTGACCCATTTTACGACCTTACTTCCCACAGTTGTTAAGTGATTCATTGCAGTTGTTATATTAGTAACATGACTGTGAAGTGAATCTGACTTTCCCCACTGACTTTGCTCGTCAGAAGGTCACAAAAGGGGACCCCGGGACACTGCAACCATCATAAATATGAACCAGTTGCCAAGCATCTGAATTCTGATCACAGGAGCAGGGGGATGCTGCAACACTCGTTAAGTGTTTTCCGTGCTGTTGTAACTTTGAATGGCCAATACACAAACCATTGTAAGTCGAGGATTACCAGAATAAAAGAATAGAAATAGTATGCAAGGAGTAGGAGAGCATGATGATTATTTATTTATTTATTTATTTATTTATTTATTTATTTATTTATTTATTTATTTATTTATTTATTTATTTATTTGCTTGCTTGCTTGCTTGCTTGCTTGCTTGCTTGCTTGCTTGCCACCCATCTGGTAGCAAATGACTCTGGGTGGCTTATCATAATGAATATGGATTAATACAGGCAAAGATAGCCATCCTCAAAATAAAGTCTGACATTTATGTTTCACGACAATTCTCCAAATTCCTTGGCAGGAGGACCAATGACCAAGTCAGCTAGGAATGCTGGTAGCTTTAGTGCAACATTTCTAGTAGGCATCAGACTGAGTCAATATCTTAAAAAGTTTATTACAGAGTGATAGCAGCAATACCAAGATTGCTGGGCTATAAAAATCCAATAAACCAGGAAGCAGAGTTAGAAGCGTTTGTGTTTCTTTTGGATGCTGTTTAATAGCCTTTGGGACTTTTTGCAGCCCAGATCTGACGGTCTTGTATTAAAGGAAACATTTTTTTTCCTGATTCATCCTTTACCCCTCTACCTTCTCTTGGATATTTGTTTCTTTTCCTCAGTAATTCATTGATTATATGGACCTTATAGACAAAGAGCCAGAGCCGAATGATCAAGGATACAATCTGCCTGCAGAAGAGTCTATGGCCTCTAGCAGCAGTTGATTGAAAAGGGGTTGCTGGAGACTTTGGAAGGTGACTGCCAAGCTTTGGCTAGATGACCTGTTTAGAGGCTGCTCCCTGTGATGAGAAGCTGATTTCAGTTTTGGGATTTGGTGCTTTTTTCCCTCCTTCACTATCTTTCACAGTGAAGAGAAACAAAAGTTTTGGGCTGCAATCCAAAAGCAATTGACTGTTAAATCTCATTGAAGTCTCTGGGATTCAGCCTTGAAAATAATTAAACAGGAAGGAGACTTCCCACCCACCCCCTCCCTAAATGTACTGAGTATAAATAAATGTGGGGATGTGATCTTGAAGTATAGGAAATAAAGACAAGAAACTGCTAAAAAAAAAATCCCTGAAGGAAGTCTCTGTCAACCTGGTGACAACAGTAATCAGCATCTGAATCTGGATTCATAAATAGCGTGTTGGATAATACATGGTGCATTCATTAAAATGAAATGACACGTTCTGGTAGCCGCTGAGATGAGGCACGTAGCTAATTGCTCTCGTTTCTTCTCTTGGGGTCTGAGGAAGCGTCTGCTTTTACTGCTATATTCTCTAGCTGAGCCACAGAAAAAATTGGCAGGAAACCATTCAATAAACTTGGGTAAAGTTTCCTGCGGTATAAAATGGACAGAGGTTGGGTAATTAATTCAGGAATCAAGAATCAAACTATCACATCATGTTTAGTGTGCTCCACCAAAACAAACTCAGTGGTCCTACAGAATTCCAGCATCTGTTTAGCTCAAGGAAGGACAATAGCTTTCATCTGAAGTCCATATTATGGTTGCAGTTTCACTTCTGAGGGCTAAGGGAACTATGACAGACACATTGCTACATTTCCCTCTATTTTAGAGGTTTGTGGAGGCCAAAGGCAAAGGAGGACCAATAAACAATTAACTGTTATGTCATGTAATTAAAAAAAAATAACCTTCAAACAGCTAAAATCACTGTTTTGCTGCACAGTTTGGGAAGAACAGTATTTGGAATCTAAAAGCTGAACAGCTGTGGGTCCCCCTTTCAGCCTGCCGTATTTTTTTCTTGATCTTGCATAGCCTTTTTTTAAAATGATAATTATCAATAGAAAGTCAGGTGTAGGAATATTTTAGTCAAGCTTGATGTTTAAAATTTTACTGTAGTCTATGGTTTGGCAGAGGTTAGGACGCTGAGCTTGTCGATCAGATGGTCGGCAGTTTGGTGGGTCGAATCCTGAGTGCCGCGTAACAGAGTGAGTGCCTGTTACTCGCCCCAGCTTCTGCCAACCTAGCAGTTTGAAAGCACATAAAAATGCAAGTAGAAAAATAGGGACCACTTCGGTGGGAAGGTAACAGCGTTCCGTGTGCCTTTGGCATCTAGTCATGCCGGCCACATGACCACGGAGACGTCCTAGGACAAGCGCTGGCTCTTTGGCTTTGAAACGGAGATGAGCACCGGCCCCTAGAGTTGGAAACGACTAGCACGCATGTATGGGGAAACCTTTAGCTTTACCTTTAGTATTTGGGAAGGATCTGTTTTCAACTCTTAAATATCCTGCTTATGAATAAGGGTTACCAACTTCTACCCATGTACTTAAATTGCAAAATATTCTTTAGTGTGGGCATCCCTAAACACCCAGTCCTGAGACTATGCCATCTTTGGTATTGGATGGGGGTTGCACTGCCCCAGAAAGACCCAGTGTGCAACTTGGGGGTCCTCTTAGACTTGTAACACTTGGTCAAAGAGCTGGTGGCAGTCGTGGCTTAGGAGGGTTAGATAAGCCAGCCCCGTGCCATAAAGGGCTTTAAAGGTCAAAACCAGCACCTTGAAATGGACCTGGAAGCAAACTGGCAACAAATGCAGCTGGCGGAACAGAGGCAGAATGTGTCCCATTCTAACTTCAGCTGGTGCTGAAGCTTCCAAACACTCTTCAAGGACACTCAATGTAAAGTGCATTGCAGTAGTCAATTTGGGAAGTGACCAGAGGATGAGTGACTGTGAGCAGAGCCTCCCAGTGCAATAACAATTGGTATTCAACACAAAGTTGTGCAAAAGCCCTCCTAGTCACAATTGTCACCTGCTCTTTGAGCAGGAGTGGGAAGTCTAGAAGGATCCTCAAGTTGCATACCAGGTTTATTTGAAGCAGTGAAACTCCATCCACTATCAAAGAGTTTCTGAGTCAGAGGGCCTCAAAACACAGAGGACCTAATGTTGCTGAGGTTCAGTTGAAGTCGGCTGTTCCCCATCCAGGCACCAGGATAGGACATCAGCAGCATTGCTTAAGTCACCAGGGTAGAAAGGTATTGTAATGTATTGGGCTTGCTTTTGTTAAGGGGACACCACGTGGTATTTGCTGGAAGGCTGTTTGAGCAGGGAAGCTAGCTAACGGCTCCCAGCTCCTCAGACAACCCATCTCTAGCGCTGCTATTGGTTGCCCCTAGGGTGGCAATAGGTTGCTTCAAACCTATTGGCCGCTGCCTAGGGGCCAGGGTATAAATTGCTGCATCTGCAGCCCTGTTCTCTAGTTCAGATCCTGCAAGCAATAAACCATGATCTTTGCTGAACTCACTCGCCTCCTCTTCATTCCTGCACAACGAACCCAGTACACAACTGGGTATCAGGTAGCATGTCCATAGATGTGTCTGCAATCTCTCAGTTGGGCAAGGTGGCAGGTGAGTAAACCTGCCTTTTTAATCAGCCAGCCACACTTGCCCCAGCCTCCTCTCCTACATCTTAAGAAAAGTCGTTGGAACATTTCCTCTGTGATGAATGATGAAGGAGGGAATCTTGCCACTGCTTTTCTTAATGTGGTCTGCATTTACCCTTTACGGATTGTACCATTCCCTGACTCCATTCATTCACTGAAGAGGGCTTGAAAATCAAGGCAGCAAATGTTTTACTGATATATTTTTCTGCTGGTCAAGGTCTGGTGGATATGATTCCAACACTCTGTCTCTGTATGTGTGTGTGTGTCTGTAGTCTCAAACTGTCAGTCATGAATTTGTTTACAAGTATCATTCTAGCTGTTTTTGGGGGAAAAAACACCATAGCAACACCAACATCCAGCTTCTTATATTTTTAATTCTCCTTCTGTTATGTATCCAGGTGAAGACATACACACTTACATAGCAGTCACCACCAGGGGGCATTGAACTGTAACTGTTTTGGTGAGAACCCAGTTTCGGTGGGAAACAGAGGTTCAAACCGATTGGCCAGCTGCTCACCTGGCCAGGTATAAAAGGAGGGCAGGTAACCCCTATTTCCCAGTACAGTCACTTCCACCTAATAAAGATCTGCCATGCTGTACTCATCGTCTCGGCGTCCTTCCTGCTCTCCAGAATCCACTACACAATAGTGGCGATGAAGGTGGGATCCTGCTTCACCTTAAGAGCTGAAAGTCACTAGGGGATGGCATCGTTTGCTGGAGGAAAGAGGCATCTTTTCCCCCCCTCGACGACCAGCTAGTCACCACACTAGCAGCCACATTGGTGGAGCAGGATTCACGGAAGCCAGACACAGAGATGGCACGGATTGGCCAGCCCTGAGAATTCGACATCTGTCACCCCAAACGGTGGGACTCACACCTGGGACAGGTCGAAAATTACCTCCGGGTGAACCAGATCACCGAAGATGGCCTGAAAGCGGTGGCCCTGCTGTGCATAAGCAGGCCCACCATTTACGACTTGGCCGTAAGCCTGTGCTCGCCAACGCCGATCGAGACCGTCTCATTCCGAGACCTCACCGAGAAGCTGAACGGGCATTTCAAGCCACGAATGTCCAAGCTGGCCTGGTGGTTCCAGTTCGTCCAGAGGGTCCAACTGCCAGGCGAATCAGCGTCGGAGTTCATCACGGCATTGCGGCAGGCTGCCCACCTCTGTAAGTTCTGCAATCTGGACGAGAGGTTGCGTGACCGGCTCGTGTTCGGCCTACGTGACAAGCGCCTGCAACAGAGGTTGTTCGCAAGGCCCAACTTAACCCTCCAAGATGCTCAGGACGAGATCTTGGCCAACGAGGCGGCCGGTGGTGGTGGGCAAGCGGTCCAGACCCCCCGACCCAGCAGCCCAGGAGGATCCATTCACCTCAAAGACGCTGCATACGGCAGGAGCAGAGAAGCAGAGGAGACCGGCATCAATCAGGTTCGGAGGAGGCCGAAACAACGGGAGCGACAATGAGGAAGCCAGGAGAACCAGTGGAAGACAGTTTACTTCCCGAAATGTGCAGGCTGCGGCGGAGACCACGCACAGACAAACTACAAGTTCTGGTCGGCCACGTGTTGGGCCTGCAGAAAATCAGGCCACATCACAGTGGTCTGCCGTAGCCATTTCCGAGAGGGCCTCCACGAGCTACAGCTGGAGGACATGTCACAGAAAGGTACTGGGGCCCAGAAACCGACCAGCATAGGGTTTTTTGAAAGCCGGAGGGCCATCTGCTGAACCAGGGCCCGCCGGCCACTTAAACCCAAATTTAAATTGGACGTCCATTTACAGGGCATTCCCTGTAAAATGGAGCTTCACTCCGGCTCTGCAGTCTCAGTCATCTCATATGAGACTTTTAAACTTATTTGCAGCCGGAGCAAGCAGTGAGTCAAACTGAGGCCCTCAAACATTATCCTCACCGATTTCCAAAAACACCCCAGTAAAAATCAAGGGGGAGGCCACCCTTTCAGTGAGGTTTAAGAAGTTCCAAGGGCACTTGGATATTATCGTAGTTGAGGGCCGGAGAATTAGTCTAGTCAGGCTAGACTGGTTTGAGGCACTAGGCATAGTGATCTCAGGCATCTATAGGACCCAGGGAAGCAGCATCGAATCCGTCTGCAAAGAATTTGCAGACGTATTCGATAACAAGCTAGGCAGGTACACGAGGTCCCCCATCTCTTTTAAACTAAACCCTCCCCATTAGGATTAAACCCCGGAGAGTCCCCTTCGCACTTAAACACAAGATAGAAGGAGAGTTAGACAAACTAGTCGAACAGGGAGTCCTACAGCCAGTAGAAGGGGGAGAGTGGGAGACCCCCATAGTCACCCCTTTCAAAGCTCAGGTCAGGATCTGCACCGACTATAAATGTACGTTAAATCAGGCCCTTAACCAGCACACTTACCCGGTCCCAACGGTCAGCCATATTCTCGCTTCCCTCCAAGGCGGCGCCATCTTTGCTAAGCTAGATCTCGCGCAGGCGTACCAGCAGCTGCCAGTTACCAGGGAGACGGCAGAAGCGCAAACAATCATAACACACAAGGGAGCCTTCAAGGTTAACCGCCTACAATTTCGTGTCAGTGTAGCACCAGGCAGGAGCGGACTCTTAAGGGCATTCAAGGGGTATGCCCTTATTTTGATGATGTCCTCATTGCAGGGGACACAGAAGAAGTACTGGCTGAAAGGCTGAGGGCAGTTTTAAGCAGGTTACGTGCTGCAGGTCTCAAATTAAAAAGGGACAAATGCAGCATTTGGGTTGCATCCACTGAGTTTTTGGGGTTTAAAATAGATGCCAGTGGGATCCACCCTGCAGAATCCAAAGTGAGGGCAATTAAGATGGCCCCCACTCCCAAGAACAAGGTGGAACTGCAAGCCTTCCTTGGGCTGCTCAACTTTTACCATTCCTTCTTACCCCACAAGGCAGCAATAGCTGAGCCCTTGCACAGGCTCCTAAATAAGAAAGCTGCATGGAGCTGGACCAATGTCCACGAATAAAGCTTCCAATCCTTAAAGGCCCTACTTTCAAGCAGGTCTACAGTCACCCACTTCATAGAAACAAAGCCCATCTGCATTGCTTGCGATGCTTCACCCTATGGAGTGGGCGCAGTACTGAGCCACCTAGAGGAAAACGGGGAACAGGTGCCCATCGCATACTACTCCAGAACCTTGTCAGGGGCAGAGAGGAACTACGCCCAGATAGACAAGGAGGCCCTGGCAATAGTGGCTGGGGTCAAAAAATTCCACGACTACCTCTATGGTAGGGAATTCACTATATTCACAGATCATAAGCCTCTATTAGGGTTATTCACCACGGACAAACAAACCCCCAAAATTCTCTCCCCAAGGATGCTCAGGTGATCCATATTCTTATCAGCGTACAACTTTAAGCTGGTTCACAAACCAGGGAAAGAAATGGCCATGCGGATGGGTTAAGTAGGCTACCCCTGACTAACACAGAACCTGATCCGGTGCCTGCTGCACAGATACTGGCAATCCAAGAGCTACCGGAATGCCCTCTCCATGCAAGGGACATAGCAACTGAGACTGCATCAGATAAAATCCTGAGCAGGGTCCAGTCTTGGGTATTCACAGGGTGGCAAGATAAGAGTCCAGGCCCGGAATTCCAGGCTTACTTCATAAGAAGACATGAATTGTCTGACCATAAGGGATGCCTGTTGTGGGGTAGTAGGGTCATCATACCAGACACACTGAGGGATAGAGTCCTGAAATCCTTACACGAGGGGCACCCTGGTATAGTGCGAATGAAGGCATTAGCTAGGAGTTACCTTTGGTGGCCAGGGCTAGATAAGGCAATAGAAGAGCAGGTACACGGGTGTTACATTTGTCAAAGGTCCAGACCTGAGATGCCCCAAGCGCCCGTCCACAAATGGGAGGCCACACACACACCCTGGTCCAGGGTTCACATAGACTATGCGGGCCCATTCCAGGGACAGCTCTTCCTATTAGTGGTAGATAGCCACTTCAAATGGTTGGAGGTAGTGCCAGTCCCCAATATGACCATGGCCAGAACAATCCAAGTGCTCAGGACACTTTTTGCCACACATGGCCTGCTTGATGTCTTGGTATCAGATAATGGGGCTCAATTTACCGCTGCTGAATTTCAGGCCTTCATGAAAGAGAATTTGATTAGAGACATCACATCCATGCCTTTCCACCCATCGACTAATGGACAAGCAGAGCGCATGGTGAGAACGACCAAGGACGCACTCAGGCGCATCATCGTCGGTGACTGGCATCACAGGTTGGCGGACTTCCTATTATCCCAACACACCACACCATGCACAGCAACGGGGAAGATCCCGGTGGAACTCCGTTGGGGCAGATGCCTCATCACCAAATTGGACAGACTTCACCCCGACAGAGTGGCTTTGGAGACTGAGCAACCTAAAACCCCTAGGGAGTTACACCCTGGTGACTTGGTTTGGGCCAGGAACTATGGGTCGGGACATTTGTGGATTCCGGGGGTGGTTGTTGACAAAACCGGGCCTTTATCCTACGTAGTAGGGGTGGAGGGGGGTTGTCAGGTCAGACGGCACATAGACCAGGTCAGGAAACGGGTTCCTGAATGGTCACAGAGCAACCACCCGGAAGACTACCCATCATCAAGCTCAAATCATCATTACCAACCCCACTGACAAACAATAGAACCTGAGCCCGAGGAGGACCTCACTGACCCAGTACTGTTGCCAGTAAGCCCTGTTCGACCGGGACAACAACATGCCCAGGACTGCAGCGACAACCCTGCCACAGGGTCAGACTCTGGGGTGGGTCAACCGGAAATGGTCAACCAGGACTCAAACACTGACTCTGCCGTCCAAGACATGGGGGAAGTTCCCATAAGACGTTCATCCCGGGTTCATTGGCCACCTGCGTACCTGTCGGACTATGTGCGTCAATAGGGACCATTTGTTTGAGGGGATTGTTTTGTCTTTTAAGGGGGAAGGGGTGTTATGTATCCAGGTGAAGAGAACACATACACACTTACATAGCAGTCACCACCAGGGGGCATTGAACTGTAACTGTTTTGGCGGGAACCCAGTTTTGGCGGGAAACAGAGGTTCAAACCAATTGGCCGGCTGCTCACCTGGCCAGGTATAAAAGGAGGGCAGGTAACCCCTATTCCCCAGTACAGTCACTTCCACCTAATAAAGATCTGCCATGCTGTACTCATCGTCTCGGCATCCTTCCTGCTCTCCAGAACCCACTACACAACACCTTCCAAGAGAACTAATATTAAATATTTAATATTTATTTATTTATTTTATTTTAATCCCATTTATATCCCGCCCTTCTCCGAAGACTCAGGGCGGCTTACAATTTTAAGCACAAACCAATGTGCTTAGCAATATGTAGGAAAAAACATAAGCATATGTTGAAGACAATTTGGGAGAAAGCAATTTTAAATACAACAGCCTATATCTGTTAGAAAGTACACCAATAATTAATAATCTGATTGGAGGGAATTATTGTAAAGTACTCTTTTTTCATTTAATCATGTTTAATTACTCCTGGAAATATAATACACGTAACCTTTTCAGTGCAATAAATACCATTGTCATGGCATGACATTTTTTTGATATGGTAATAACATTAGGGATTGTTTCACTACCCTGTGTAAGTATAAAAAGGTAAAGGTAAAGGTTCCCCTGCACATGCGTGCTAGTCGTTTCCGACTCTAGGGGCCGGTGCTCATCTCCGTTTCAAAGCCGAAGAGCCAGCGCTTGTCCAAGGACGTCTCCGTGGTCATGTGGCCGGCATGACTAGACGCCAAAGGCGCACAGAACGCTGTTACCTTCCCACCGTAGTGGTCCCATAATTCACAGAAATATGGTATAATTGAACTAGTAGATTTATACTGATTAACTTTTCCCCCGTACCTATCATTTTTCTAGCATGTCTTTGCCAAATGTCAGATGCAATAGATACGAAAATATCTTACTTTTCTTTTTCATTTTCTAGCTTCTGCTACTCTAATTCCTTAGATGAGATACATCATTTATGGTAGTACATAATCAAATATCTTTCTAGATTTTTCATTCATGCTTCCATATATCAAAATGACATGGGTATCCCAAACTTATTCACAAATAGTTTATAGTTAGTAACGAAATGCAGTTGATAATAGCATTGCAGCAGAAGTTTAAATAAATTATTTTTAAATGACCTGAAAATACAGTACATGTTTTCAAAAATAGTTTATTTTCACAGTGGATAAGCATATTCTTTTATTTGTCAATAAATTCATGCCTTAATACATTTAGCCTGTCTTAACAAATTAATACAACTATTTTTAATACAATGATTAATGCAACATTCTTCCTGATATTTAGATACTATAGCTCAGATGTGGGCATTTTACAGCTGATGAGCCACATTTGGCTTTTCAGCTGTCCCTAGCATCAGATGGGGCAGGGTGGCATAAGCGGGGGGTGGGGTGTTGGCGGGAAGTGGGACATCCACATTGGCAGGACGTGGGACAGGGGCAGGGCAGGGGTGGATGGCTTGGAGTGGGGGGGGGATTGGGGCAGTGGGGGCCTTGCACAAAAATCCCAGTTTCTAATGTGGCTGCTTGGGAAAAATTATTGTCCATCCCTACTATAGACATTGCTTAACAGCTGTCCTGTTTAATGACTGCCCAAAGTTCTGACAGTGCTGAAGAAGTAATTTTATGACTAGTCCTCACATTTACACCATGGGATAGAGATTGGGGTGCTTCAGAACCAGCTTCAGGCAATCAGAGTCTGATGAAGAAGCCAGCAGGTAAAAATAAAAGCCATGGTCATATGATGTCTTGCTTAACAACTTGCAGCAATTCATTAACAACCACAGTGGAAATGAATTTGTAAGCCTGCCTGATTTTTTCCTGAGCAGTGGAGTTTCCATGTGGCCACTAGGTAAGCACTGCTTGCAGTCTGGACTTCCACTCTGCAGCATTTTGGCTGAAAGACCCTCCATGATAGTATTGATGATGGTCCTGGGATTGCAGAGAAAATAGTCAGGGAAATCACTCTGTATGATTTTAATTATCCCCAGATATTTTTTGGACTACAGGGGAACAGTCCCGACTCTAATCATAAATATAATTTATACTAGTCAATCCAACTTCTGTAAAAGCCTCTCTTTTTTTTCCATTTGCCATGGCAACACTAACTAATCCATGACAAAAAGAATTCATCACTTACCTCTTACAACTTTCAAAAAGGGTTGTCTGGTGACTGTTTTTGAAAGAACCTCATTTCCTATGTGGCCGCCCAATGAGTAGGCATCCCACTTCTAAGCAAAATAAAATTAGAATATTATTTTAATCAACAAGGCCGGACTTCTTTGCAAAACAGCTTTGGGATCAGAGGCATGCTTAAGTGCCAATTTCCCAGTTTTCCTGGATAATGAGTAATCAAAAAGCACATATTTAAATCTAGATAATGTCTCTATTTATTAATATGTCATTAGCAGTACAAAGGGGTTGAAATAATCTCCATGGCTATTTGTTCCACTATGCCCCTTCATAGCTTTCCAGTTGTGTTCTTTTCCAGAAAGGCAACGTACGCTTACTATAATTACTGAATAAAAAAGATCCAGGTATTGTTTCCAAGGTATCAGATTGAATGCCCTTGCTGAAAAATGAGTTTGGAAAAAATATCAGTAGGTCAGGTTTGTCTGTTGTCAAGTCAGCTTCAGTTACACCTAGAATGACAGCAATTTTGAGTGACCTTCTGGTTTAGAGTTCACAGATAACATGCTCAGTGTCCTTACACCTGTGCTCTGTTTCTATTTTCCCTTAGTCTGAAAAGAATGAATGCAGTCAGAAATCTTCAGCCCACCTTCCAATTAGTGAGCATTTCATTTAAACACTTTAGAATTCTGATTTGTACATAATTAATTCAAAGGAAAGCTTATTTACCTTTTTTTTAACAGAGGTAGATGCTGCCCATGGCCAAATGGTTCTGAGTAGCATACCAATATTAATATAGAATAATTCAAATAGTGTAAACCACGTTACTTTACAAAGTAGAACCATAATATGGAGGAGGTTTGCCTCTCCCCGATAAAGGCCCTGTCACAGAGAATTAATGATTATTAGATGTATGCATGCTCCATAAAAGAGCTGAAAATGCAGATAAGCAGTAGGGAATTAAACAGTCCTACAATAAACTCCAGTCTAAACCATGTGAGGCTTTGTATATCAAAGGGGACTCATTGAATCAGGAATTGTGCTGCTGAGTGTCCATGGGGGTTCTGCAACACCACTAAAAAGTGACCCTTAGCGCGTGCGCTGCCACAGGTGGGACCAGCTATAATTTTGGGATTGTCTTCAAGAGTGGCCCTGTTGGAACAATCCAACATTTTGATTGTAGAACATGTGTCACTAATACCAGGTGTTCTTCTCCAAGTGTAGGCACATCTGCCGCATTCAATTCCTGTAGAAGTTGCGGGATTGTCCAGCATCAAAAGGATGTAAAGATGGCAGACCTTTTCCATAAGGGGAGAGCCTAGGTAACAACTCCTGCATATCTCTGTCAAGATCATTTCTCTTATGTATCCAGAACAGGCATACCTCTAAAACTGTCCCACCAGAATCATCACAATTTTGTCTGACCTGTTCTTTAAAAATTGCCTGTTATAGAATACACATTCATTCCTGTAATCCTAGATCATGGAAATAGTACTTTCAGCTGATAACTATTAGAGCCTAAGGTCAAAAGGGTTTCACCCAGCATGGCGTGTCGTGAGGAATGCCGGTGGATGTCATACAGTAACTTTTTTAAGGGCCACAGCTTTCCTACCTCTGGTATACTCTGAAAATCCGAGAACTTGGTTTATTTTCTTCCTTCTTCAGCTGAACACAACATGTAACACACTACCACTGTACTGTGCATTACCTTGACAACATTGCACTTCCCTGGCTATCAGGAGCTGTCAGCCCGCAAGGTGATAATGGTGCCAGAATATGTGACACCTTCATTTGCTATTATGAGGCCAAGGCTATTGGCAGTCCTGCTAGGATTTACTTCTGGCCAAGGAGCTTGTAATGAAATCCCTGGGTGAGTGATGAGCCATTTTCTTTCTTCAGTCATCTCTACCTGCTTTTGGTAGGAGGGCCATCATGGAGAGACAAATACAACAGACCCTGAAGCTATAAACCAGTTGACTCCATAGGTAAATTACGAAGTCACTCCTGAAGTGGACTGTGTATCTGCTGGGGTGCTGTAGGGTAAGAAAGTTCCTGTGGTTCTTCTTGTGGCAAGATTTACACAAAGCCAAACAATATAATCATCTTATTTTAAATATTTTGTTGTTGTTAGTTGCAAAGTCGTGTCTGACCCATTGCGACCCCATGGACAACGTTCCTCTAGGTCTTCCTGTCCTCTACTAGCTTCTGGAGTCCATTTAGGCTCACGCCTACTGCTTCAGTGACTCCATCCAGCCACCTCATTCTCTGTCGTCCCCTTCTTCTATTGCCCTCAATTTTTCCCAACATTAGACTCTTCTCCAGTGAGTCCTTCCTTCCCATTAGGTGGCCAAAGTATTTGAGTTTCAACTTCAGGATCTGGCCTTCTAAAGAGCATTCAGGGTTGATCTCCTCTAGGACTGACCAGTTTGGTTGCCTTGCAGTCCAAGGGACTCACAGGAGTCTTCCCCAGCACCATAGTTTTAAATATAGGATTTCCTATACCATGAATCTGTCACTGGATTGTGGTTTAGCAGTCTGACTTCTCAATGCTACTGCTGGGGATTTCTGGTTCATGTTTGTTTCTCTCTTTTCCACTGAGAGACATAAAATGCCAAGTGGAGAGGATGGATCATCCTAGTGAAATCTATCCAGGTGGCGGATAAGACTCAATACTGACTTGGTGGCTCCTAATCAATTTCTGTTCTTACAGATTTTTTTTCATGCAGTATTTCTCATATACAGTAATTACATTTTATTTCATTGAAATAGGCCTGCTGAAATCAATGAATCTAAAATGAGCTCTTCGTAATCACAACTTAGTGGAAACCCTAAAATACTGTGTGCTCTGTTCAAAACTTAAATTGCTTTTAGCAAATTAACTGTTTCACTTAATAATGGAAAAGATATTTTTTTTATTTTTTTTTAATTTTAATTCCATTTATATCCCGCCCTTCTCCGAAGACTCAGGGCGGCTTACAAGCTTAGCAGTAGCCTTCATTCTATGTATATGCCTGCTTATTAGGGCTTTCACACACACCCCAAGCGGCATTATTACAAAGTCAGCTTAATTGCCCCCAACAATCTGGGTCCTCATTTTACCTACCTCGGAAGGATGGAAGGCTGAGTCAACCTTGAGCCTGGTGGGATGCGAACCTTCACTAATTGCAGGCAGCTGGTGTTACTTAAGGAGGCATTAGCACAGAGTGTACAAGGGTGCATATTTGTGTCTCAGTCAGCTACCTCTGGCCCCAAGTCAACTGGCAGGCATAGGATTTTAAGTTACCGTATTTTCCGGCGTATAAGACGACTCAGTGTATAAGACGACCCCCGACTTTTGAGAAGATTTTCAAGATTTTTCGTCTTATACGCCAGAAAATACTTACATGCCAGTTGCCAAGTGTCCGACACAAGCCCGATTCAGCCCCGTCTGATGCAGATGGTGCAAAGCCTTCCTTTTGAAGCCCAAAGGGGCTTTTCCTTCCACCCACCCATTTGAGAGCACATTTGCAGACGGAGCAGCCGCGCGTCTGGAGCCAAGCCCCGCCCAGGAGGCAATCAGCCAGGTGGGCTCGGAAGACGCGCTGGAGAGCTGGGCTTGGGGCGGCCATGCCGAGGCTGGCTGGCGAGGGCCGCTGCGTGGTCTGCGGGCGAGAGGGGCGCCAGGCCCGCCGGAAGTCCCCGGAAGTTCCTGGAACGGCCTGGCAGCGGGCGGGTGCTCCCTCCCCGACCCGCCGGGGAGCGTCTCCCAAAGTGCAGCATCTGGCGGCCGGGAGTCCATCGGCCTGGTCGCTGGCGAGCTGGCCTGCGGCTGGGGCCGGGGCCCAGGAACCGGTAGCTGGGTGTGGGTGGGGGGAAGGAAAGCCAGGCGCGGGCTTCTGCAGCTGGTTGTGAGGCTGGATGCGGGCGTCTGCCAGATCGCCGGTGAGTGGTCTCGAGGCCCCGCTGAATGTCGGGCCTGCTGGGCCCGACATGCCGCCCCCTCTACCCAGGGTCCTCCTGCAGGGGTAGAAGACAACTGCCGGGAGAGATAGCGGGTAGCAAGGCACGCTCTGCTTATGCTCAGATGCCGCTTGGGTGAGGGGGAGGGGCATCCTGTCACTCCCGGGGTCTGGCGTTTGCAAGGGGGAGGGGAAGGGGCTTAGAGGCTCTTGGGGGTGGGAAGGGAGAGTCACGTTGGAGGGGGGACTGGACTAAGGAGGCTTCAAGTTGCTTTGCACGAACGGGGACGCTCGATTGATTTATGTACTATTTTCCAGCGTATAAGACAACTGGGCGTATAAGACGACCCCCCAACTTTTGAGAAGATTTTCATGGGTTAAAAAGTTGTCTTATACGCCGGAAAATAGGGTATTCCAGAAGGCCAAAAAACAAAGGGGGGGGGGAAATCTCATCTCAGGAGGCAAAATGTTCCAGGAAATGGGGGCCACAGCAAAGAAGGCTCTTCTCCTTGACCCCGCTAAGCAAAATTTCTCAGTTGACAGGATCCAGAGAAGACCTCTTCTGCCGGAGCAAGTGGGGCAGGCCAATCCCATTAGAGCAAGACAGTGCCTCAGATAAAATTCCAGCTTTGTTCCTGAATATGGGTAGCTATAGCAGCTGGTGCTTCATAATTTTATCGATTGATTGATTTAATTGGTGTGGCACCCATATCATCTAGATGTTTACATTATATTAAATAGCTATTTACATTTTTCCTTTATGATCGAGGCACATTATCATAGTGTTTAGCATTACTGTTATTATTAATACTGTTATTATTAATACTGTTATGATTAATCAATTAAGTATGCCTGTGATCATGTATAGTTATTCAGTTACCTTGGCCTGACTATATATATGCTGCAGTTTTTGCAGACTTACTGCTTCTAGAATTTCAGTAACATGAGCAGCAGCAAAATTTAATCCTGACTTAGCATCTTTTGTTTAATCACTTGAAAAGCTACAATACTTCTAAAACAGAGGTGTTTGCCTGACAGATGGCTATCTGGTCTCCAGTTGAGTCCAACATCCAGCAAAGGGGAGAGACCATTTCTTCGTGTCATTCATTCAACTGTCCGACTACTCTTACTGTGATTTTTCTGACAGTTACAATTGTCTTCCTATAACTTAATCTATTATTCTGTTTTTCTAGAAAAAAAACAAAAAAGCACGTTTTAATGTTCTGTCTGATATCATGTCACATATTCAAAGATATTCCCCTGTTTTCTCTTCCCAAAGCTAAACATACTCAATATTTACATTTATAACATTTAGTCTGTATTCTTCTTATGAATGTCTTTCCCTGAAACTTTTTCACAGAAGCCGTCTCAGAGTATGCGGATCGGAATCGGGCTAATGTTACGTTAAAAATCTGATCAGTGTAGAATAAATTGGAACAATTATTTTCCATGATTAGTGAATTATGCTTCTCTTGATGCAATCTAAAATTATCATTGCCCTTTTGGCAGTCATATCACACTGCTGACTCCTTTTAAAAATTTCATATATATTTTATTGTTTTATATTACAAAAAGAAAAAAAATATGCAAAACACTATGTTCAAAAAAGAGAAAAGAAAAGTGAACCAAAAAAGAAAAAAAAGAAACCTATATAACTATTGTGTTATCTATATAAGAGCAACTCATTTTTGAATCATGACCATGCAGAATAATAGTGCTCAATCTGTCCATTGCATTGTAAAGAAGTAATTTAAAGGTCCTCAATCTAAGATGTTAAGCCCAGAGTTGTGGCATTTTTCCAGTACAAAAATACATTAAGCTACATTTCATAAAGCTAGAGTTTCTTTAGACACTAACTTCCAACATTTTGATATATAATTCAGAAAATTGCATGTTTACAGTTTTATTCTCGATTCAAAATCAAATTAACATGAACCTTAGACCAAAATGGAATAACCATAGAAGAGGTCCAAATGACTTGCCTCAAGTCCACCTAGATACATTTTCAGCACAAAGAATTGACATTTAACCATTCTTAAACATCTCCTAAGACTTCCCAAAAACTTGAAGAGAATTACCGGTAGCTTCTTCTTAGACCAGGGGTCTAAGACCAGGGGGTCCTCAACCTTGGCAACTTTAAGACTTGTGGACTTCAACTCTCAGAATTCCTCAGCTGAAGATTTCTGGAAGTTGATGTCCACAAGTGTTAAAGTTGCCACGGTTGAGGACCCCTGTCTTAGACCTTTACTGTGATTCCAATGCTAATATATGTGATGGATATACCATTATCCTCAGTACCGCAGTGGTGCCCAGGCACAAGGACTACTACTATGTTCTCTTTCTTAGTGATCTGTCCATTTTCCCACTTCAAATATGCATATTTTCTGCTTCCAGATCTTTACTAATCTCTTTGTGTCATTCATTTTTCTCATTAATGATATTGTTTGGAATTTTGTGCTTGGTTTAGACACTCAATTGGTCTTAAGCTAGTTTTCTTTTTTTTATTGAAAAGTTTTTCAATACATTTTATCTTTAACAAAACAACCCCTCCCCACCCCCTCCCCCCCTTCCCAACCCAACCCTCCCCCCCTCCCCTTCCCCCCTCCCCGACTTCCCAGAGCTAAATACAAGGTATAAAAGTAAGAAACAATCATAAACTACCATATGCTAACAACAATAAACTATTAGGTCTATCGCACTTTAGCTCTTATAAAATGACTACAAGCAATATAAATGTCCCATCAATACTTATTCAAATGCTAAATGAAACTTTTTAGTCCCATATTTATTCTGGATGTAATCAATCCATTTTTTCCACTCCACGATATATCGTTGTTGCGAATGGTCTTTCAAATACGCCAAAATCTTTGCCGTTTCCGCCAGGTTAGAAACTTTTAAAGTCCATTCCTCTATAGTCGGCAGTTCTTCCTTCTTCCAGTATTGCCCTATTAAAAGTCTTGCTGCCGTAATTAAGTTCAACATCAACTTAGTGTCTACAACAGTAGTATCAGTAATAATGCCCAATAAAAACAATTGCGGACAAAACTTTATCCTTTTCTTAAATATCTTCTGCATATTCCACCAGATTTTAATCCAAAATGCTTTAACCTTTTTACAGGTCCACCATATGTGAAAATACGTTGCGTCTTCGCCACCACACCTCCAACATTTAGGCTGGTAGTTCGGATACATACTTGCAAGCTTTTTGGGATCTAAATGCCACCTATAAAACATTTTATAAAAGTTCTCTCTTAAATTTTGAGCTTGCGTAAATTTTACGTTTCTCACCCAGATCTTTTCCCAAGTATCCATTGTAATAACTTCTTGAATATTCTGAGCCCACTTTATCATGCAATCTTTAACAAGTTCTGTTTCTGAGTCAATTTCTATCAATGCAAGATATATCCGTTTGATATGTGCTGGACCCTGATTTCTAATTTGCTTTACCAGATTTTCATCAGTCATTGAAAAACCAATTTTCTGATCTTCTTTCCACCTGGCCTGTAGTTGCCCATACTGAAACCAGGTTTGAACAATCTTTTCTTCTCGTAAAAAGTTATACGGCTTCAAACACCATACATTCCTCTCCAAACTTAAGATTTCCTTATATGTAATCACATCATGTTTGAACCCAACATTTATGTTTTCTATTGAGTGTTTCGGTATTGCCCATAAAGGTATCTTATAATTTAACTTATGTCTATACTTTTTCCAAACTCGCAACAAAGCATGTCTTAAAATGTTCACCTTAAACACATTATCTACCTTCTTATCATACAATAAATATGCATGCCAACCAAATAACAAATCATGACCTTCAAGATTTAATAATCTCCCTTGTGTTAAGTTAATCCAATCACTTATCGCTGACAATGCAGCAGCTTCATAGTATAGTTTAAAGTTGGGAATTTTAAGACCACCTCTTTCACGCGTATCCTGCATAATCTTAAATTTAACTCGTGGCCTTTTCCCTGCCCATACAAATTTATTGATACCCTTTTGCCATTCCTCCAAGTTTGAATCCTTTTTAAGAATGTGTATCATTTGAAATAAAAACAAAAATTTCGGCAAAACATTCATTTTCACTGCTGCGATTCTTCCCAGTAATGACAATTGTAACTTTTTCCAACTGTCCAATTCTTTTTGAATAGCTTTTCATAATTATTTTTATATAACTTTGCATTTGAGGGTGACAAATATACCCCCAAGTATTTAACCCTTTTGACAATTTCAAATCCAGTTAACCCTTCTAAAACAGCCTTTTGTAATACTGTCATGTTTTTAGCCAGTATTTTAGTTTTTTGTATGTTAACCTTGGGCAGGACAAGAAACAATGTTTGGAAACTGATCAAAGAGAGAAGCAACCTGGAATTAAGGAGAAACTTTCTGACAGTGAGGACAATTAACCAATGGAACAGCTTACCTCCAGAAATTGTGGGCGCTCCATCACTAGGGATTTTTAAGAAGAGGCTAGACAGTCCCTTGTCTGAGATGGTATAGGTTCTCCTGCTTGAGCAGGGGGCTGGACTAGAAGATCTCCAAAGTCCCTTCCAGCTCTATTCTGTTCTTTTCTGTTCTGCTTTAAAGGCTTTGCTATTTACCAGTAAGAAGTTAAGTGTGGTTCTTTAAAAAAACATTCTTTTAGACTCTTAAACATAAAAAAGTGTTTAAAAATGAAAATAAAGATAAGGGAAAGGGAAAGGGAAATAAGAAAATGGAAACATAGAATTTTGACTTTCACCCTTATTTTTATCAAATTATTACCATCTCACTCTTTCCCCCTCCATCTTTAACCCTCCCTCCTTAATGCCCAAATCTATAAATTATCAGTTCAGTCTTTTCCTCTTTCAGCAAAAAGTCTTCTAGTCTTCAAAAAGTCTTTATTGGTTTTACCTGACCAGCAAGTTGAGTATGACTTGCTTTTCTCCATCTGAAGAAGAAGGTTGCTGGAAACAAAATCAAGGAGAGAAGCAACCTAGAACTAAGGAGAAACTTCCTGACAGTTAGAACAATTAACCAGTGGAACAATCTGCCTCCAGAATTGGTGAATGCTCCAACACTGGAAGTTTTTAAGAAGAGACTGGACAGCCATTTGTCTGAAATGGTATAGGGTTTCCTGCCTGAGCAGGGGGTTGGACTAGATGACCTCCAAGGTCCCTTCTTCTTCTTCTTCTTCTTCTTCTTCTTCTTATTATTATTATTATTATTATTATTATTATTATTATTAATAATAATAATAATAATAATAATAATAATAATAATAATAATGTCCTGGAGCGATCCTGTTTGGCAGAGTTTCCCTTCCAACAGAGGTCAGAGCAATGAAAGTTCCACATCAATACTATTTCATGATACTTTGAAAAAATTGCAGTTTGCTTTTGAAAAGCATCTTTTTCACATCTTCTCTCTGCTTGGGTAGGCAATAACTGACATAACAAATGATATTACCTTTATGAATTTTCCACATTTTAGCCATGTTTCTGCTTATAGTAGCACCACATCCATTCAATTCAATTTCTGGACAGATATGGGCATTTTGAACATACCATGCAACTCTTTTCTGTTGTTTCTGCACTTTTGAACAAATTGTGTCCTTCCATTGCTAGTTTCCAATCATGAGATTCATCTTACTTGGCTTCATTATGCCTATTCAAATCATATTAGCCTTTCTATATTATCTTTTTTATTTTCCGTATTCTAAGCATTAGTATGTAAAGCCAAGAATTGTCCATTTTCTCTCTCATTTAATAACTCTATTTTAGCAGCGCTCCAACCTCTTCCTACAGGACATAAATCTTTACCTAAGCTTTTCTTTTTTTCAATTTTTAAACTCCAGCTCTTCCAGCATTTACTTTAAAGTCCTCTGGTACACAATTTTTCCAGTTCTTATGAGAGCTGCCCATCTCATTCTATCAGTCTATTATCCAGTTAACTGAAATCATAGTCCAGAAACCCAGTTTCTTCCACCATCACCATCAGCATAGCCAATCTATCATTTTCAATATTCTTTCCCCCTCCTCCAGTCTTTGAGCTTCCTTCCTCCAAAATCTCAGATGCTATAACCCTAACTGTGTCATTTCCAGGATCATTTGTCCCCAGATGGGTGAACAGGGAGGGATCATTTTCATTGGATTTCATAAATGTTGGTGTCATGGTTCTGAAAGATGAGACCGAAAAAAGAACTGCAAGGCAAAAAGAATTTCCTTAAAAATCATTTTTATTTGGCTACATAATAATGACACATCCAAAGATGAACCCAAAACTGAAATATCCCCCCAAAGTTTACAAAGTTGCAAAGTTAAACTTCCCACGCAACAGGGAGTCATAAATCACATTCCTCAATTAACTACTTGTGCAGGCTTTCCAACAGAGACTACAGCCCCCCAAAATGCAGTTAGCAATGATCTTGGTTCCCACAGCACAACTTATTGTTACGTCTAAGATAAAACACGCATCCCCCCTCCCACTTCTGTGGCAACCGAAAATGAAGAGAAAATGGCCTCAGCTAATTTCATTTTGAGAGTTAACAGTTGGAAGTTGTTCTTTTTCCCTCCTGATCTTTGCTTCTACAAGGCACCACTACCTGAGCCATTGACTCTTGTTAGCATACCCTTGTTTGAATTCTTTATAATTCCTCTCTGGACAAGCAGAAGACTGGAGATCACATAAGTGCTCCAAATAGTTCCTCTTTGTGAGGAGATCACAAGAAGGGGTTTCAGGTAGGTTTAGAATTCTGGGAGAGGAGGGAATAACCATCTACCTCAACCCTCAGTCACACCTTTAAGAAGATTGGGTTCACATACTTCCTTTTCTAATCACTTTTGCAGGTTAAATATTTTTCGAGAACCTTTAGAGTGACAATTTTTACAGTGCTGGTTGAGTTTCCTTCAATCCTTAGGGAAAGAAGTTTTAAATATTGTACAAGTTTAAGGACTTAATTTTTTTTCTGGAATAAACAGCAGAAAGGTGATTAAAAACCTTTATTTCAGAAAGTTACAAATAGACTAAGGATCCAGATAAATTTGAAATAAGATTTTGGAATTAATGAAAAGAATCCTTTCCATGGCAAAATACTTTTGTTTTGAATTCTTTAAAAAACATGATAAGATGGAAGGTTGAAGGCTGAACACCAGAAGGAACTAAAGTTTACAATTAAAGAAGAAGAATACTTACTTACCTTTGAGTTACTAATACAGGATGGAGCAAAATATTTTAATATTCAACATATTAAATGATATTTTGGAACAATGGAATCAGAGGTTAATTTTAAGAGTATCTGTCTTTATAGTTACTATGTTTAAAAGATGTTATGGAAAGAGGAACAATTTTTACTGGAAAAGTCTGACACTGATTTGAAAGTGGATTTACAATGAAAAGCTACAAGAAGGATAGGGGAAAAGATGCTACACTGTGTGTACAAAAGAAATCAACTGATATCTTAATAATTAAACAAAATATACAAATAATAACAGCACACTAAAAAGCAGAGACATCACCCTGTCAACAAAAGTGCATATAGTCAAGGCTATGGTCTTCCCAGTTGCAATGTATGGCAGTGAAAGCTGGACCATAAAAAAGGCTGAGAGCCAAAGAATTGAGGCCTTTGAACTATGGTGCTGGAGAAGACTCCTGTGAGTCCCTTGGACTGCAAGGCAATCAAACCGGTCAGTCCTAGAGGAGATCAACCCTGACTGCTCTTTAGAAGGCCAGATCCTGAAGCTAAAACTCAAATACTTTGGCCACCTAATGAGGAGGAAGGAGTCACTGGAGAAGAGCCTAATGCTGGGAAAGATTGAGGGCAATAGAAGAAGGGGATGACAGAGAATCAGGTGGCTGAGTGGAGTCACTGAAGCAGTAGGCGTGAGCTTAAATGGTCTCCAGAAGATGGTAGAGGACAGGAAGGCCTGGAGGAACGTTGTCCATAGGGTCACGATGAGCTGGACATGACTTCGCAGCTAACAACAACAACAACAAATAATAATAAATCAAGAAAGTGACCTGGATAATCTTCCCATATTGGATATACAAAAGAAGCTTGTTAAAGCTTTGAAGAATTTTGTGATAAGGGACAGAGAAAAATGAAAGGAATAAAATTTTAGGACATTATTTGAAGGGATCAGAGATCATGACTGTTAAAAGTAATAGGAAGGAACCTTATTTTTTTTTTTGCAGAGTGAAGTTGCATCCTCAGGGACCTACTGTTCTAGCTCTATTTCACCATATCTCCCCCCCCCTGCCCCGGTTTAGCCTTGAAAGATGTTTCTGAGTTCCAGCATAATGAGGATCTTCTATGTATCTTGCTTTGGGTAAGCATTTTTCTTCAACAAACTCTTTTCTTAGTCTTTTTTTATAGAAACTTGTTCCCTTTGTCACCTCCTACTGGAGTCCCCGCCTGCCCACAAGAGATCTAACTCCAGCCCAGCTTAAGTGCCTCTCTTATCTCTTCTGCATTTTTCCTTGACCATTACTGGTAGTTGGTCAGCATCTTGTAGACAGCTTAAGCTTGCAATAAATCTTTGTACTTAATGGAACTGCCTGGATCTCCTGATTTCCCTGGTGCTTGACATACCCTTTCCTTTACTCTGAGAAGTTTTAGTTTTATTTTATTTCCTGAAGGGTGCAAATCATTACCAATCCATCTGACTTGTCTTCAAGCTACATTAAAGTTGGCATTTGTTGGAAACACATGTCAGGTTGTTTTCAGATAAGAACACAAATATGCCACAAATACTGCAGGTAAAAGATTGCAGCCTTCTGTCTTCATCTTCACTTTGGTTACATTTATCTCTTTTTGTTCCCTTCTCAGAGAGGTAGGGCAAACCTATTTTTCCTACTTCTCTTTGCAGAAAAAAAACAGTTTTGATATGGAAAGTCCTTCCTTCCTTCCTTCCTTTTTATCTACCTATTATAACATGAAGACAAGTAACGCTTGTCATCAAATTCACAGTTGGAGAAGAAAGGATAAAGCTGTCCTCCCTGTTTGTTGCAGTCCCAATTGTTATGTATTGGGCTCATTAGTAATACCACGTGGGTTGCTGGAGCAGCTAACGGCTCTCCAGCAACCCAGACTACAAGTCTCCAGTACTGCTATTGGCTATTCCTAGGTGGCAATGGTTGCTTCAAACCTATTGGCTGCTGCCTAGGGGCTAGGCTATATATTGTGGCTAGTTACAGCCATTTCCTCAGTTCAGATTCTGCAAGCAATAAACCATGAGTTTTCCTGAACTCACTTGCCTCGTCTTCATTCCTGCGCCAAAGAACCCGCTACACAACACTGGTGACGAAGGTGGGATCCTGTTTCCCTGAAAAAGAGCTGAAGTCTACGAGGGGAAGGCAGCACACGCCATAGGGAAAAGGCATTTCCCCCCCTCTCTCAAGGTTGGCTAACAAGCTACGCTAGCGACCTCATGCTCAGTGGACTCATTCCCTGAGCCTGAGAAGCAGGATCGGAAGAAACTGCAGGAACCAGCAAAGACAGAATGCCGAAGTTCGGGAGAATTCGACGTGAAGCACCCAGAGGAATGGCCATCCTATTTGTCCCAGGTAGAAAACTACCTCTGGGCAAACCAGATCACGGAAGAAGGACTGAAGGCTGCAACACTACTCTGCCTGTGTGGCCCAGCAACCTTTGATATGGCCGAGAACCTCTTCGCTCTGACACCGATAGAAGCGGTCTCCTACGCAGACCTCAAAAAGAAGCTAACCGGACATTTCCAGCCCAAGATGTCTGAAATGGCTTGGCAGTTCAAGTTCAACCAGAGAGTGCAGCAACCCGGCGAATCAGCTTCAGAATTCATAGCGGGCCTGAGGCAGGCCGCATGCCTTTGCAAATTTTCAAACTTAGAAGAGCAACTATGAGACCGGCTTGTCTGCGGCCTACGGGACCGAACGCTTCAGCAGAGACTATTTGTCAGACCAAACTTAACATTTTCAGAAGCACAAGACGAAGTAATGGCTGATGAAGCTGCCGGGGGGGCAGTTCAAACAGTCCAGCCCACCAAAATGACAAAGCATGAAGAAACGATCCACCATGAGGATGTCAAATGCACCGAAGAATCTTCTGAGGAAGAAGAGCCTGAAATCAACAGACTCCAAAAGCAAATCATTGTGAAACGCTGCAACAGCCAGCAGCAAGAGAACATTTACAAGACAGTTCTCTTACCTAGATGTAAAGGGTGCAGCGGAAACCATTTTCATGCCAATTGCAGATTCCGATCAGCCATGTGCAGAGCTTGCGGCACGACAGGCCACATCGCAGCAGTTTGCAGAGCCCGCCAGAGGGACCGGTCACCCAAACACCAGTCGGAAGAACCGGCTAGGAGAGGTACTGGGGCCCAGGGTCCGGCTAGTGGGGGGGTTTTCAGAAGCCGTAGAAGCGTGTGCCGCACCGGGGCCTGACGCCCCCTCAAACCTAAACTCAGACTCTTGGTAGAGCTACAAAGAGTTCCATGTAAGATGGAATTGGACTCAGGCTCTGTAGTCCCCATTATTTCTCAAGACACTTTTAACTTCGTGTGTAGGCGCAGTAACAACTGAGCCAAACTAAGGCCCTCAGACATAATTCTAACTTTCAAAATGCTCAAGTTAAAGTTAAGGGAGAAGCCACTTTGACGGTAAAATTTAAGGAGTTTTATGGGCACCTGGATGTCATAGTAGTAGGGGGCCAGAGAACGAGTCTCATTGGACTCGATTGGTTTGATGCCTTAGGTATTCAGATTACTAGTATCAACCAGACACAAACTGCAGACCTCGCGTCAGTATGCGAGGACTGTGCAGATGTTTTTGATTCAGCCCTAGGAACAGACACAGGCCCGCATATCTCATTTAAGCTAGATCCCAACGTAGTTCCAATCAGGGTTAAGCCGCTTAGGGTCTCCTTTCCCTTAAAACATAAAATTGATTCAGAAATTGATAAGCTTGTAGAACAGGGCGTTTTACAGCCTGTTGATGGTGGGGAGTGGGAAACTCCTATAGTCATGGTTGGGCTTGGATAGGGGCCTCGAGTTAAGACGCGCTAAGAGGCCCCTGATCAGATTTTTAGCCGGTTATTTTAGGAGGTTAGGGAGGGGGAGGGAGGGGGGGATGGGGAGGGAACTTGTAACCGGCACTCAGTCTGGTCCTGTTAGAGGTCCTGGTGGGACGGGGTTGGGGGAGGTGGCTGCTGGCGCTGGGAATGTGGGGGTGGGGTATCGAATCCCCATGGCGATAGGGTATGGCAGCAGGTGTTTGCGAGGAGGGTCATATCAACATCTGGGATCGCGCCCCCGCTATCTTCGAGCGGTGGCACGCTCCGACCCTCCGGTTAGCACCCTCTTACCCGGGGATGAGGGTGATCAGGCCCCTGAGCTCAGGCTGGTCTATTTTAACGCTAGATCCGTAGTTAATAAAGCTCCCCTCATCCGTGATCGGATCGAGGAGGAATGTGCGGATCTAGCGTGCATCACGGAAACCTGGCTGGGCTCGGAGGGAGGGGTGCCTCTCACCGAGTTATGCCCGCCGGGTTTCCGGGTGCTGCACCAGCCACGGGCTCAGGGCAGGGGTGGTGGGGTGGCAGTGGTTATTCGAGAGACATTGTGTCCCCGGGAGGCCACCATTGTCCAGATGGCCGGGAGTGAGACCCTCCTCTTGAGGTGTGGTCCTCGGGTTCAGTTGGGCTTGTTGCTTACATACCTGGCGCCCAGCTGTGTGGCAACAGCCCTGCCCGAGCTGCTCGACACCCTCTCAGGGTTGGCGGTGGAGTTCCCCAGGCTCGTAGTCCTGGGTGACTTCAACCTGCCATCACTGGGAGGGTCGTCGGAGTTAGCTCGAGAGTTCATGGCTTCCATGACAGCCATGGGCCTGACCCAGGTTATTGAGGGCCCGACTCATGAGGGGGGTCACACTCTTGACCTGGTGTTTCTGTCTGGACAGTGGTTGGATGATCTGGGAGGGGGTTCTCCGTCCATCACCCCTCTGTCATGGTCAGACCATTACCTCCTGAGGCTAGTTTTCCGTCATGCCATCCCCCGCCGCTGGGCGGCGGAGCCAACCAGGTGGTTCCGCCCCAGGCGCCTAATGGACCCAGATCGGTTCCAGAGGGCACTTGGGCCTATACCTATCACCCTTACCCACAGCCCAGTCGATGCCCTGGTGGAGGCCTGGGAAACGGCAGCCACCAGGGCACTCGACTGCGTTGTACCCATGCGACCTCTGACCCGACGCAGATCCCGTTGGGCCCCATGGTTCTCTGTGGAGCTCCGGGAGATGAAGCGGCGGAGACGAGGTCTAGAGAGCGGTTGGAGATCCAGCCGATCCGAATCCGACCGATTGCAGTTAAGAACCTTTATAAGGTCTTATCTTGCGGCGATAAGGACGGCGAAGTCTAACTACTTTGCCGCCCTTATCGCGTCCGCAGATAATCGCCCGGCCGCCCTGTTTAGGGTGACTCGCTCCCTCCTTAATCAGGAGGTGAGAGAGGATCCCTTGCAGGGACGAGCCGAGGAGTTTAGTCATCATCTGGCGGACAAAATCGCTCGGATCCGGACCGGCTTGGACTCTGACTGGGCAGAGTCTAATGTGGAGGAATCAGGCGGTCTTGAGCACGTTATCTGGAATGAGTTCGACCCTGTTTCCCCTGATGATGTGGACAGGATCATGGGGAGACTGAGCACCACCACCTGTTTGTTGGATCCGTGCCCCTCCTGGCTAGCTTATGCGGCTCGGGAAGGAACACGAGGCTGGTTCCATGCAGTAATAACTGCTTCCTTGAAGGAGGGTGTCTTTCCCGCCGCCTTGAAGGAGGCGGTGGTGAGACCCCTTCTCAAGAAGCCTGCTTTGGACCCGGCTGTTTTAAACAACTACCGTCCAGTCTCCAACCTTCGCTTTCTGGCGAAGGTTGTTGAGAGTGTGGTGGCACATCAGCTCCCTCTGTTCCTGGAGGAAACTGGTTATCTGGACCCGTACCAATCGGGCTTCAGGCCCGGACACAGCACGGAGACGGCATTGGTCGCGCTGGTGAATGATCTCTGGAGGGCTAGGGACAGGGGTTGCTCCTCTGTCCTGGTCCTATTAGATCTCTCAGCGGCGTTCGATACCATCGACCATGGTATCTTACTGCGGCGTCTCAGGGGGCTGGGAGTGGGAGGCACCGTTTTACGGTGGTTCTCCTCCTACCTCCAGGGCCGCTCGCAGTCGGTGTTGACAGGAGGGCAGAGATCCGCCCCGAGGTCTCTCATTTGTGGAGTCCCTCAGGGGTCGGTTCTCTCGCCTCTCCTGTTCAACATCTATATGAAGCCGCTGGGCGAGATCATTCGTGGTTTTGGGGTGGGGTATCATCAGTACGCTGATGATACCCAACTTTTTCTTTCCACCCTGAACCAACCCAGTGATGCCCTCTCCGTGATGTCCCGGTGCCTGGAGGCGGTTCAGGTCTGGATGGGGAGAAACAGGCTTCGTCTCAATCCCGCCAAGACTGAGTGGCTGTGCATATCGGCATCTCGGGTTAACCAAGTTATTCCATCCTTAATGATGGGGGGTGAGGTGTTACCCCCCGTCGATAGGGCTCGCAACTTGGGCGTCCTCCTGGATTCACGGCTCAATTTCGAAGACCATATAGGAGCCGTGACCAAGGGGGCTTTTGCCCAGGTTCACCTGGTGTGCCAGTTGCGTCCCTATCTGGACCGAGACGCCCTACGCACAGTTACTCATGCGCTTGTGACCTCCCGTTTGGACTACTGTAACGCTCTCTACATGGGGCTGCCCTTGAAGACCACTCGGAGGCTTCAACTGGTGCAGAATGCGGCCGCGCGAGTTGTAATGGGGGTTTCCCGATACTCCCATGTAACACCTCTACTCCGTGAGCTGCATTGGCTTCCGGTTGCCCTCCGGGTGAAATTCAAGGTGCTGGTTATCACCTATAAAGCCCTACATGGCCTGGGTCCGGGATATCTGAGGGAACACCTGCTGCCGGCATCAAATGCCCTTCGCCCAGTGCGCTCCCACAGGGAGGGTCTGCTCAGGGTCCCGCCGGTAAGAGACTGCCGGCGGGTGACACCCAGGGATAGGGCCTTCTCGGTGGGAGCGCCTGCCCTCTGGAACCAGCTGCCGGTGGAGCTGAGAACTGCCCCCGACCTTCGATCATTCCGCCGGGGCCTGAAGACCTGGCTCTTCGAGCTCTCGGGCCCAGACTGAGGAGGAATTTTTAATTTGGGGTTCTTTTTAACTGATTACAGGGTTAATTTAATATTTTTTAATTTGGT
The DNA here is from genome assembly GCF_964194415.1 of Vipera berus. Lineage (NCBI taxonomy): Eukaryota > Metazoa > Chordata > Lepidosauria > Squamata > Viperidae > Vipera > Vipera berus. Next base: position 218,282,530 of record NC_138202.1, on the reverse strand, counting down.
TCTTAATTTTTGTATTTTGGATTTTTAATTCCCTGTAAACCGCCCTGAGTCCTCAGGGAATAGGGCGGTATATAAATATAACTAAATAAAAAATAAATAAATTCCACTTAAAGCCAACGGGGAAATTTGCATTTGCGCTGACTATAAAAGCACTCTAAATAAACCTCTCAAGCAACACCTTTACCCGGTCCCAGTAGTCAACCACATTTTAGCATCCTTGCAAGGGGATACTATTTTTGCTAAACTTGATTTAGCACAGGCCTATCAGCAATTGCTGGTTGATGAGGCCACAGCCACGGCTCAGATGATCGTGACTCACAGGGGGGCTTTCAAAGTTAAACGCTTACAGTTTGGAGTCAGTGTTGCACCTGGCATTTTCCAGGGGATCATGGAGCGTTCATTTAAGGGTATTCAGGGCATCTGCCCTTATTTTGATGATGTTCTTATTGCAGGGGAATCCCCAGAAGTGCTAGCCAGTAGGTTCAGGGCTGTTTTGCAGAGGCTTCACGAAGCAGGCCTCAAATTAAAAAAGAGCAAGTGTAGTATTGGGGTTCCTTCAACAGAATTCCTGGGTTTCCGAATTGATGCTAACGGCATTCACACTGCTGATTCTAACGTGAAGGCCATTAAAATGGCTCCTAGGCCCAAATCCAAAGGAGAGCTACAAAGCATTCTTGGGCCTCCTAAGCTTCTATCACACATTTCTACCTCATAAGGCCGCACTAGCAGAGCCCCTCCACAGGCGTCTAGATAAGAAAGCTCCATGGAAATGGACTAACTTACATGAAAAGTTTCCAGGACTTAAAAGTCCACTGTAACTCACTACAAAGAGTCTAAACCAGTATGTCCTGCATGTGATGCATCTCCCTATGGTGTGGGGGCAGTTTTAAGTCACGTAGAAAAAAATGGGACACAGGTTCCTATAGCATTTTACTCAAGGACATTGTCCTCTGCTGATCGCAACTATGCTCAGATTGACAAAGAGGCCCTAGCGCCATAGTTGCTGGAATAAAAAAAAATTCCATGACTATTTATATGGCAGGGACTTCACGGTCTTCACAGACCACAAACCTCTGTTGGGACTTTTCACAACAGACAAACAAACCCCCCACATACTTTCTCCAAGAATGCTGAGATGGTCTATTTTTCTATCTGCATACACTTTTAAATTGATTCACAAACTGGGGAAAGAAATGGGCCATGCTGATGGCCTCAGCAGACTACCACTGCCACTAATGGAACCATATCCGGCTCCAGCTGCTAGAATACTGTCCATAAAGGACCTACCTGAATTCCCCTCCATGCCGGGGACATTGCTGCTGAAACTGCCACAGATAGAACACTTAGTAGAGTATTGTCATGGGTATACATGGGCTGGTTGGATAAAAGCCCAGGTTCTGAATTTCAGAACTATTTTGTCAGAATGTATGAGTTATCTGCCCACAAGGGGTGAATTTATGGGGAAACAGAGTCATAATTCCCACTTCCCTAAGAGACAGGGTTTTACAGTCATTACATGAAGGCCATCCAGGCATTGTCAGAATGAAAGCTTTAGCTAGAAGCTACCTCTGGTGGCCTGGCCTTGATAAGGACATTGAGGCACAAGTCCATGGTTGTTATACATGCCAGCAATCTAGGCCTGAAATGCCACAGGCTCCAGTTCATAGGTGGGAGGAAACACACACTCCCTGGTCTAGAATTCACATAGACTATGCTGGCCCCTTTCAAGGACAACTCTTCCTTATAGTTGTGGATAGCCACTCCAAATGGCTGGAAGTAATTCCTGTTCCTAACATGACTAGTGCTAGGACCATCCAGGTGCTGAGAAAACTCTTTGCCACACATGGGTTGCCAGATGTCTTAGTATCAGACAATGGGGCCCAATTCACTGCTGCTGAATTTCAGGCTTTCCTTAGAGCTAATCTCATCAGACATGCAATGTCTGCGCCTTTTTATCCGTCTTCTAATGGTCAAGCTGAACACATGGTGAGGACAATGAAGGAATCACTCAAGCGGATTGTAACAGGTGACTGGCATCACAGATTGGCAGATTTTCTACTCTGCCAGCATTCTATGCCCTGCACTGCTACAGGCAAAAGTCCTGCAGAACTACGTTGGGGGAGGCGATTGATCACTAAACTGGACAGGTTGCATCCAGATAGAGTGGCAGCAGAAGCCTCTTGACCAAAACCCCCTGGGGGGCTGCAAATGGGCGATTGGGTTTGGGCCAGGAACTATGGTCATGGGAATCTGTGGGTTCCTGGTCAAATAACCAAAGTATCCGGGCCCCTGTCTTATGAAGTGGGGTTGGAGGGAGGGCGAGTTGTCAGACGCCACATTTATCAACTCAGAAAAGAGTTTCCAGAATGGCCACTAAGTGAGGACTGCATCATAAGTCCCTCCCAAGGTCCTCAAACGTGCGGCCAAGCCAGTCCTCACATGGACTCTCAGGACTTTTCCTTCATAACTGAGGAGGAACCAGAGGGAGAAGTGGGGAGTCCAGGAATGCAACATGGATCCCCTGAAGGAGCAAGTCCGGACTTTGGAAACCACTGTGCCTACTCTGCTGATCAGTCTGACTCTGGGGTGGGCCAACCTGGAGAGGCCAGCCAGAGAGCATCTAATCCCCTTGACTCAGGAGCACCAAGGGGCACTAGTCTACCCAGCCCACTGGGTAAGCTAGTAGATCACAAAGTGTCTGGAACTCCGAGACGTTCTACTAGGGCACACAAGCCTCCTTCATATCTTGCTGATTACGTTGTAAAATAAAGAGCTATAATATTGTTGTATTGCAACTTGCCACTGTACTACAGAAACTAGCATTATGATGTTAACTGTCTAGTGTGCTGTCAATGAAGCCTATTCATTCAGATGCTGTTATTAACATTGTAACCTATATGGTTTTTTTTCTATTACTATTATTTAATATTGTTTTGTTAAGGAGTCTTGATAATTGCATTAAGACTAACTTGTGTTATAATATTGTCTGATCTAAGAGGGGAGGGGTGTTATGTATTGGGCTCATTAGTAATACCACTGGAGACTTGTAGTCTGCCCGTTCGCGCTTGTTGGGAAAGCTGCCCCAGCCCGTTTGCAGAGCTGCCGCTTTCAGCAGCCTGCAAACGTGCCGCGGCAGCTTTCCCAAAGAGCGGCGCCGCTGCCCATTCGCGTGGAGGTGCATGTGCACCTCTTCAAATGTTTGGGGAGGTGCGCGCGCACCTCTCGGAATGGGCAGCGGCGCCGCTTGTTGGGAAAGCTGCCGCGGCCCGTTTGCAGAGCTGCCGCTTTTGGCAGCCTGCAAACGTGCCGCGGCAGCTTTCCCAACAAGCGGCGCCGCTGCCCGTTCACACGGAGGTGCGCGCGCACCTCTCCAAAGGTTTGGGGAGGTGTGCGTGCACCTCCGCCCATTCGGAGAGGTGCGCGCGCACCTCTCCAAACGGGCGGTGCCACTCTCCATTTGGAGAGGTGCGCACGCACCACTGCCCGTTCAAAGAGGTGCGCGCACACCGGGCGGCTGGGAGCCGCAGGAGACGGCTCAAAAAGCCGCATGCGGCTCCGGAGCCGCGGGTTGCCGACCCGTGTCCCAGGGAATCAAAGCCCTGAATCCAGTCATGTATGTAATTCTACTTCTTACCTATGAAAATCATCTGACTCCCACCATCATTTAGCTTTAATTCTCCATTACGTCCCCTCCAAATCCACCTTCCTACTTTTAATTTTCCTTTCACACATACTGTACATATACAAGAGAGATAACAGGTTTAGCATAATTAGAGATACATCCGAAACAAACCCTCTCCCCCCCGGTTTTAAAACATAGTCATTGTTGAAACTAATGAAAGGAATGGTTAAAAGAAATATAATGCATGAAATAAATGAAGGGACATAAATATATACTTGCAAACCAAGATTGCAATTAAAATTCAATACAGTACATACAGATATAGAGAACTAAGAAATTCTACTGACTATTCTTAATACAGTCATTTACACCACATGTTAAGTCTTTGAGATGCTTTGAGCTATTATAAATGTGTCTGATATTTCTTCAGATAACCTCACATTATCTGTCAATAACTCAAATGCTCTTAGGATAAAATAAGGTTGGTTGCTTGATGAACTCTGCTCCTCAACATGTCTGTTTCAAAGGCTTGAGACAGGTTTGTTTATGCAAATATATATAACTTCTCTTGAGTCATTGGCAGACACATTGACCCTGAACCCCCTTAAGTACATAAATCCGACTGAATCTGGCCAGCAGCTTCTAAAATTCTGAACTACAAAATGTTCCTGGGAATCTCATAAATACACTGTGCATAATCAACCTGCTACCATAGATCTTGGTGATGGTTGGCTATAAAGGACTGGATAAGTTCAAAGAGGCAGGTCTATCAAGGGGCACTTGAAGATTTGGTGTGACCACCAGTCTGTATGTGGCACGTCTCCAAATATTAGTTGCTGGGAAGCCATATAGAAATATATCCAATGGTGGGATTCAGCTGGTTCCCACTGGTTCAGTAGAACCGGTAGCTAAATTTTGTTGACTTCAGAGAACTGGCTGGACTCATTCTGCTTCTGGAAGTCCGTTCTAGGCCTGGGAGGCCTGGGGGAGGACTCCCAGGCCTAGAACGGCCTGCCGGAAGTGTATTAATGTCATTTCTGGAAATCCATTCTAGGCCTCGGAAGCCCAGGCCTGCATCCATGGAGAGAACCGGATGTTAAGGTATTTGAATCCCACCACTGGATATATCCCCATCCTTTCTTGTGAGCACTTATGGCAGGGACTAAGAGGGGGACTATCTCTGATCAATATCCACACATTTGCCAGACACCTTGTTAGGTATACTCCACTTGTATATCCTCTACCTGAGTTCCACTAGGACAAATAAGGTATTTGTTCTCCCAGATGGATATGTTCCCCTTGGGCAGAATGTTAACGTGCCATGCTCTGTTCTTAAATGGGAAGATACTTTCCTCACCTGGAATCTGGATGGAGTTGAAGAGAAAAAATTAACAAAAAATGAGATTTTAAATGCATGGCTCTCCTCTCCTCTCCTCTCCTCTCCTCTCCTCTCTTCTCCTCTCCTCTGTTTTTTTTTTAAATCAAGCAACTTCTGGACTACATGATGATGCTAAGGACAAAAGCCCATCTTGGCATCTTGGATTAAGAGAGAAAGATGCTTTCTTGTTTTTAATAAGAGCAAGAAAGTCGGAACTGGACAGCCAGCTTACCTGCAACAAAATACTCGAGGTTGAGGAATACCATGCCAGCAATCATTAACCTATATGCAAAGAGATAACAGCAGAACATGGGAGTAGATATACAACTTCTCTACACTGAGCAAACTTTAAAAATGATAAATAAACAAATAAGGTGGTCCTAGCCTTTCCCTTGCTAACTATGCTTTACTGATACTAGCGCTCTACGTGTCATGGTTGCAAACATTGGCACTAGGCTGGGCCTGAATTCCATGGTTCTTTTGCATGAAATCTGTTTCTTAAGGTCTTGTTTTCTCCAGGCTGCTCCTGCTGAGAATAAAGAAGATGTAAATTTCCTCTCCTGTTGGATCCCAATTCCTGGTTCTCCTTGGAGCAGGTAACAGCTGCATTGATTAGAAACTTGTTCAATATTCCCTCACTAGCCTGCAGGCCGATCTCTTTTTTGAACATTATACTTTATTAAATTTCTGCAAAGAACAAAGTATATTAGAAAAAAATATAGGAAAATAGGGAGGGGTATTTCTTGCACTTTGCTGTGGCAGGCCCATGTGAGAAGTTTTATATCAAAATATATTTTATTCTTTATACTGTTTCCATTGTCCCTTAAAACACTGACAGAATCCACAATGGGCTGAGAATCAGTCTCCACTAGACAATTGACAATCAATCTGAAACTAAATTAATCAAGTAAAAATGGCAAAAGGGGGAAAATCTTTTACTCAAACTTCCTCAAAACCCCAAATAAGTTACCTAGACCTAATCTACGTATCAAAGGATACGGTCTGTAAACACAAACAAAGTTAATCACATTAGGTCTTTCAGTGGAATTACATGTTCACAAGAATAAACATTCTCTCTCTCTCTCTCACTCACTCACACACACACACACACACACACACACACACACATTGCTCAACTCTCACCTTAGAATAAGCATGTAGACACTTCCATTTCTCTGTAGCTGCCCCTAGAAGGAAACTGTTTTGCTGTTAGGAATAAATATTTCTTCTTTCCTCATAGCTGTCTGGATCTTATTTTTATTTATTCTTGTGCAGCCCCTGCTCGAGTTGGAACCCTAAATTATTCTTCTGCCACCCATCTCTTGAGTAGCCCATAGGATCCTGGATTTCGAAGAGCCCCATAAGGATTAGGCTACTATGAGGAAGACAAGGCAGGACTCTCATAGGCCTTGGCTTCATCCGGGGAGGATATTTTTGTGGTGTTGTATCTCTGCCTACTGCTGATCTGCAGCAGCTGGAAGTGAGAGGTAGACAGTTCCAGGGCTTTTTTTTTGTCATAGAACACACTGGAATGGAGTTCCGGCATCTTTTTTCGACGGATTTTCCAGAGTTGTGTTCTTTTCCTATTCTTTCCCTTCCTATCCTCGTTTGTTTTTGAAAATGCCCCGCTGGCAGTATGGCGTGAGTGGGGTCCCCTCTGACACTGTCTGCCTCCTCTAGGAGGAGCCATGAGGCACCGGAGGACCACAGCCAGGGCGTGGCTTGATTGGCTGGGTCGGACCATATGGTGTGGAAGCCGATGGTGGCGGTGGGAGACACATAAACATGGAGGCCCTCTTTCACGAGAGCTTGAGTGAGCCTTTTGCCTTCCCTTACAGAAGGTGGTGTGTGTGTGAGGTTAAAAAGAGGCGAAGCGACAGCAAAACTTTGCTGTTTCAGTTCCTTGGGTAGTTCAGAGGCTGGGATGTCTACAAAAATCTCTTTTTAGTCTTTTATACTTTATATTCAAACTGCAGAGGGGAAGATTAAGAATAAAGCCAATGTGATTTGCAGGTATTATTATTAATAATAATATATGTTAATTATGTATTGGCCAGATGTAAAGGTAGACTTACAGTATGAGGTTTAATCAGATCTATTTATTAAATTGGGTTTAACTTAAAGGTAAATTAAAAGTAATCTGTTCACTGACAAAATTTCAAGTTTAATTTGTTTCAAGTCAATATCCATATTAAACTCCAAACTTAAATTTTTCCACCTTGTTTGATAACTTCTTAAAAATAATTCAATCTTTTACAAGCAAGCAAATTTTGTTATATTGGACCAATTTCATTCCACATAGAAAGCTGACATTTCCACTCATTAAACTAAATGGGCATGCCAGTAGTAAATGTCCCAAAAGATTAATAAAATGCCGCCTTGTAATTTAAAGCCACACAGTGCATGGTAACATTAATAGTATTAACTTACTTTGAACAAAATTCTAGTCTTTTAGATACACTAAAAATTGAAGGTGGTTTTTTTTCCAACTACAAAGGTAAACCTTGTAGGGTAGGCAAGGCGGGTTGTATGATGTGTGTGAGTTCCGGCACCTTATATATATATATATATATATATATATATATATATATATATATATATAAAAAGCACTGGACAATTCTATCGTATAGCAAAGAAGGCAACTGAAAAGAAAAAAAGAAAAAAAACCAGCCAAAGGTATAGGAAACTGCAGCATTTGTGGAATGGAAATTCTCGCATCCAAAATAAGGTTTCTTGTGCCACCCTTCCTACTTGTTACTTTTCTTTTCTGAAACTAGATGTATGCTGCACCTACTGGGTATCTTTCAATTAGCCCTAGTGATCTTGGTTATTTATTTATCACACTTGTCCCCTGCTGCAATCATATATGGATTCCTGCTGGTTCACAACGTAAAGAACAATAATAACAATACATGCTAAAGATAAAGAAACAACAACTAAAATGAATAAAGCCATATTTCGCAGAATATCTGACATCAACCCCCAAATCTCCTCTGGAGGAACTTCGTTTTGAGAAGCTTCCAGAAGGTGACCAAAGTTGGGGGCCGAGTGCACTTCTTGAAGGAAAACGATGCCTCTGGGCTTCAGTCAACCTAACTTCCTAAAAATGGGGACATTCCCGTGCTTCTCCTGGCATGGCTGAATTGTTGGGCTAATTCCTGTGGAGAGACTTGGCTCTAAAGCCATCAATCAATCAATCAAAATAGAGCTGGATGGGATCTTGGAGGTCTTCTAGTCCAACCCCATGCTCAAGCAGGAGACTCTATACTATTTCAGACAAGTGGCTGTCCAGTCTCTTCTTAAAAACCTCCAAGATGAAGCATCCACAACTTATGGAGGCAAGCTGTTCTAGTGATTAATTGTTCTTACTTTTTGGAAGTTTCTCCTTAATTCCAGGCTGCTTTTCTCCTTGATTAGTTTCCATCCATTGTTTCTTGTTTTGCTTTCTGGTGCTTTGGAAAACAAGTTGACTTCTTCTTTGTGGCAGCCCCTCAAATACTGGAATACTGCTATCATATCTTTTCTCTATACTATCCTTACCCAAATCCTGCAACCGTTCTTCATACATTTTAGTCTCCAGGCCTTTAATCATCTTGGTTGCTCTTCTCTGCACTTTTTCCAAAGTCTCAACATCTTTTTTGTAATGTGACCAAAACTGGATGCAGTATTCCAGGTGTGGCCTTACTAAGGCTTTATAAAGCAGTACTAATACTTCACATGATTTTGATTCTATGCCTCTGTTTATACAACCAAGGATTGTATTAGCTTTTTTGGCTGCAGCCGCACACTGCTGGCTCATGTTTAATTGATCATCCTCTAAAACAGGGCTTTTCAACCTTTTCACCCATTGTACCACCTTTAGGATATGGCAACATCCGAGTACCACCAGTTGCCTAGCAAGGTGTCAAAAACTTGATGACCAAAAAAAAAAAGGAAAAAAGTGATGAGGTACAGGTAGTCCTCGACTTACAACAGTTTGCTTAGTGACTGTTTTAAGTTACAATGGCACTGAAAAAAGTGCCCCCCAAGCCACAGCCGAGCAAGACACCTGCCTGCCTGCCGGCGCTCTTCCTCCTGTCCGAGATTTGTGAGCATTTCTGTGAGGATTGGCAGAGGGGGTGGGGTAGGGTGGTATTTGGTTTTTATCCCCCCCCCTCTGTTGGGTGGTTGCAGCAGGTTTTGATCACTTCACATGACCCTGGGACACTGTGACTGTCATAAATATGAATCAGTTGCCAAGCATCTGAATGTAAATCACAAGACCCTGGAGATGCTGCAACATTCCAGCTGATTGGTACTTCTTCTGGGCTCAGAAGCACCAGGATCAGCACCGAGCTCCATCTGGAGCCTGGCGCTGATCCTGCCACTTCCGCTGAGCCCTGATATCCATGCATCTCCAGCCATCTCTCGCTCAGGCTTGTGCGGTGCTGCCACTGGTTCAGCTCATTCCCCTCCCCCGCTACCACTTTTCTAGGATGGTCACATACCACCTGCCAGGTGCCAATGTACCACAGGTGGTACCCGTACCACTGGTTGAAAAGCCCTGCTTTAAGACTCCAAGGTCCCTCTCACAGTTACTGTTTATAACCTGTAAAGCCCATCAAGAGCTTTATAGTTTAAAACCAATGTTGTGAATTGTGCTCAGAGGCAGATAGGAAGCCAAACCAGGGCCTGCAAAATAGGCATAAATATGTGTCCACCAGTAAGACCCGTGGGCCATTTTGTAGTGACTGAACCTTCCAGGCAGCCCTTTGTAGGATACATTGCAGTAATCTATGCACCTGGAGAGGAGAATGTGATTTCACTTCATATGCCTGGCATTGCTGTTCTTTTACATTGTAATAAAAGCAGCAGGCTGTGACCTCTCCCCCTAAAAGAGATAATGATGGGTGAAGATAGGATCTCCAGATGGATCAGTATCAGTAAAGGTAATGAATGTAATTATTTCTCCATCAAGAGGCGAAGCTCTGACAAAAAGGCAAACCGGTTCCCCTAAATGAAAGCTTCTCTAGCTCCCCCTCGGCTGCAGTTAAACTGCCGTGACATTCCATTATTTTCTTTAAAGGTCAGGTCCTGACAGATTCAAGTCCCTGGATGCAATGGGAAATGAATAATTTCTTCTGGGAATGGTTGTGTATATGCATGTAAAGGTTAGACAAGATATAGTGTTGGAAGTTATTCCAAAGGAAAAGAAAAAATAAGAAGTTAAAAACTGGATTGCTAGACTATTTGGGCTGGAAAATATAGTAGTTACTCATCCCTGCCTAGTTTGCAATTAGATGAGCACATTGCTTGGTGACTGAGTCCTGGGTGCTTTGCATATAGAAGGCTCAACCTCTCTCTAGATTCCTTGGTTAGAGCTTGGAAAACTGCCTAAAACACTAAAGTTGTGTTGTGTTGGGGGTCTCCCGATACTCCCATGTAACACCTCTACTCCGCGAGCTGCATTGGCTTCCAGTTGCCCTCCGGGTGAGATTCAAGGTGCTGGTGATGACCTATAAAGCCCTAAATGGCATGGGTCCGGATTATTTACGGGAGCACCTGCTGCCGGCGTCAACTTCCCTTCGGCCAGTGCGCTCCCACGGAGAGGGCCTCCTCAGGGTGCCGTTGGTCAGAGAGTGTTGGCTGGTGGCCCCCAGGGGGAGGGCGTTCTCTGTGGGCACGCCAGACCTTTGGAATCATTTACCAGTTGAGCTCCGGATGGCTCTTGACCTTCGCTCTTTCTGCCGTGACCTGAAAACTCACCTATTTGAACAAGCCGGCCTGGTCTGATGGGTTTGGGGTATTTTAATTGTAATTTTAATTAACTTTTTACTGTAATTGGGCTATTCTATTTAATTCTCATTTTAACTTTTGCATATTGTATTTTTATTACATTTTATTGCCCTGTACACCGCCCTGAGTCCTTTGGGAGAAGGGCGGTATAGAAATTAAATTAAATAAATAAATTAAATAAAGACTAGTCAATGTTTCTAGTGGATTAGACTAGAGTTCCCCAAAGTGATCAATACTGACCACTGATCCAAGGATTTTATAAATGTCTAGGAGTCAAAAGGGGATAAGTAAATGTCTGGAGTCAATAGGTGGTTGATAAAAAAAAAATCAACTGGGACCCATTAATCTTTGGGGGTATCTGTAGGGCTCCATGCCAGTCCTTAGTCCTAAAGGTCAGGTGGCTAACAGCAAGACTGTATCACTCAAGGATGGATGGTTCTCTGCCAGTGAAAGAAAGCTTTGGGTTTACCTCTATCAGCCATTGTTGTTATTGACTTTGTTTACCAGTGTATTTTGTGTTGCATGTCTGTGTCCTTCCATCCTCCCAAATGTTTTTCTCCTCTCTCCTGTCCCGGGGGGGGGGGATATACTTACGTATAGTTAGTCCTAGCTTAATGGCTGTACGTTCAGCATGACGCTGCCATAGTGCAGAAATAACACTAGGAGGAAGAAAGACAACGGCTGTATGTTCAGTTACAGTTCATAGTTGTGAAAATGCTGAACAAATGGTATTTACAACTGCTCTTGGAAGTTACATCCATTGCAATGCCCCCCCATGGTCACATGATCAAAACTGGGTACTTGGTAACCCACTCCCATTTTACAACTAGAGGGAGGTCTTCAACACCTCACACCCACTTGTCTTCCCCTCATCTCAGTCTTTTTGGCTGCTCTGCACTCTACTGGCCTTGCCTGTCCCCCCCCATCATCCCCGGCTGACCTTCGCTGTCTTCTTCCTCCTCCTGCTGACAAGATGTGCCTAGCCTGGCCCTTTGTGAGGCAGCTACTGGCCTCAGGAAAATGTGGGCTGGGGTGCAGGGCAGCAGATGGGTAGAAGGTAGGATAACTAAAACAGCAGAGGGGAGTGGGGGGGGAAGAGAGAGAGAGAGAAAGAGATGGCAGGGAGTTGGTGGAAGCAAGCAGGGCAGGGCAGGAGAAACGTGAGGCTTAGCAACCACAATCAGGACTATCGGAACGGCCATTGCTACACGGTGTGGTCACATGATGTTTTACTAATGACTGCTTTGCTTAGCAAGAGAAATTCTGGTCCCAGTTAGAGTCATTAAGTGAGGACTACTTGCAGTGCTTTTTTTGTAAGAAAAAAAGGTGCCGGAACTCACACATGTCATACAACTCGCCTTGCCTACCCTACAAGGTTCCATCCAAAAAAGGTGCCGAAACTCCGTTCTGGGCATTCTATGACAAAAAAGCCCTGACTACTTGTAATATTCCTGTTCACCTCCTGTACTGAACATACTCCCCTATCTCCCCAATTTCCACCCAAATATCAGGGCCCTTGCAAACACTTATCAGATGCATCTTTCCCACTAATTATATCAACAGGGTATGATAAATCTTGTTTTCATATGTTGTTATTGTTGGTTATTATCCATAGTACTCTTTATTAAGATAATATTTATTACATTATGTTCATATAATAAATATTTCGGGGATACTTCCTCCCTTCCTCCCTCCCTCTCTAATATACACACTTAAACACAGAGACACAAAGACACACATAATTCTCTGATGCATAGATTTTGGTCAACATGTTGAAAGTGAGCCTAAATCTGTTGGCTTTCAAAGAAATTCTAAGACTGAAGATAGTCGGAGGAATACTACAGCATTGATTACTTCTATTAAAAACATAATATAAATATTGCAGAGCACCTGTTTTCAATCATAGAGAGGATAGTGCTAAGTACATTTCCATTTATCAAAGACTGGTACTTGAGTAATAATGTTGTATCCTAATTGCTGTAAATGTAAAATAAATGTTTAATCTGAAAGACCTAAACAAGTGAAATAAGAAAATCCATTTTTTCATGGTATCTTTGAATGTTTTCCCCTAAATTCCAGCTGCAACGCTTACAGGAATCTGTAAACATTCACCCAGTTGTTTTGGAATTGTATAAGCATAATTCATAATGTTTTAATCTTGCTTTGGTCACAATTATTATATCTCTTTAATGTTTACTTTCCATTGTAAACTTGAAATTAAATGAAATTGGAGAAGTGTTCCAGCTGGCTGATCTAGATATTATCTAGTTTTAATTTTCCATTTAAGCGAAGAGATGATTTCAGCACTTCTTGTTGGGGAAATAACACTGTACATTTAACTAAAGCTGATCATCCTACCTCCAATTCTAATCAATTCAGTATGATCATGAATGTCAACAAGTGGAGAATCAATTATCTCCTGAGATGCTATAATCTATATATTATAAGATTTATTTATTTATTTATTTATTTATTTATTTATTTATTTATTTATTTATTTATTTATTTATTCAAAATCTAATCTTTCCAGAATCTAAGATATGAAGCAAAAGCTGTGGCTGCTATTCTGCTCATTTTGAAAGAAAGGTCTGCTTATGCTTTTTGCTCTCTGAGTTAAAGAGATAGTCCAAACCATGATTGACATATAATGAATGATGAACAGAATAGTAACCACATATTTTAGATTCTGGAAAAAAACAGATTTTTTAAAGTAAATAAATAAATAAATCCGAAGAAAGGTATTCTTGCAACATTCTTTTTTCCAAAAGAAAGATTTTATCCTAAAAAAAATCCCTGCTGTAAAATGATTGCTGATTGATAGGAAAACAGTTCTAGCTTTGCTATACTGTAAAATAAAAGATAGATAAAACAATAGGGGTGGGTCCAAGAGGATAGTTGTAAGACAGATGTCAGGCAACGTTTGTAGTTGCAGGTCACAAGAATACAGGAAAGAGGCTTAGCAGTCTGGAGTGCAAAATAGGTTGGCTTAATTTTGAGAAATTAGAACACTAAACCTTCCTTCCTTCCTTCCTTCCTTCCTTCCTTCCTTCCTTCCTTCCTTCCTTCCTTCCTTCCTTCCATCCATCCATCCATCCATCCTTCCTTCTGCATACATACATAACACTTGAAGTAATAAAAAAGAAAGGAAAATTCACCAATGCAATTAAAATATCATTGCTTTTTAATGATGTCAAAATAAAATACTGTATTTATACAGATGGTTAAACGTGCCATTTTTAAACAAGGAATTAAATTTAAACCATGCAGCATCATACTGTCTGATCTTGCCTGTCCATGATAAAAGATCCATTAAAGCTGAGAGTTAACATGTTTTATTGAGTCAAGATTTAGAATCTATTACAATTTTTTTTCCTGGAATACATAACTGCCTTTTTGGGCAGAGTCCAGGCACAATATATTTATGGCTCTACATAAATAGATGCACTCCAGAGTTTTGGAATATACTTTAATGCCACATTGATATTTTTAAACTTTAATTTCCTTCCAAATACCTGAGTCACTACAGTAATAATATCTAACCAATTAGATACTACTAGTGGACATGAGCAAAGCAGATGTTCCTTCAAATTTATTACAGCTCCACCCTAGAAAAATCAGTCAAACAATTTGGAATATCTTTTGAGGAATCCAGTATTTACCCCAAAAGAGTGCTTTGCTAAGCTAAGTTTTTAAAGCATACAAAACATATTTAACATTTCTTTAAATCTAAGATCATTGATTTGGCAACATACAATACTCAAGATAAAAATTCTATATGACAGCTGAACAAAGAATGTAACAAATGTATATTTTGCTGTTCAAGCGGTTTTAATAAAATACTGTATATTCAATCTTAGTTTTCTATAAGTTTCAGAAGTCTCATTACTTATAAAGTAATTGAAAGTAAATCTTTCAACCAATCTGTAGTGTATGCAGTTCCAGCATACACAAGCTGTCAGCACAGCAGGAGGCGTGGGGCTGGACAGCTCCAGGCTATAACTGCATTTGGTGGGAAAGCCTGGTTTAAACAGGTTTGACAGCCCTGGGCTATAGCCAGTCCTAGTGGGAAGCCAGGGTTTAAAACGATTGGCTACCTGCACTAGCGGGAAGCCCAGGTTTGAATCTATTGGTTGGCATTCACCTGGGCAGGTATAAAAGCACGCCAGGTAAACCCCTTGTCAAGCCAGCGAATCCTGACTTCAATAAAGAATCTTTCCCGACAACCTGAGTGTCCTTCTTATGTGACCACACAACGTTACACTGGTGACGAAGGTGGGATCCTGCCCCGACGAGCAATAGCTGCAGGGACAAGCACGATCGGCTGCAACAACCGTGGAAGTGCAGCAGCGTCGGAGCAGGGCTACCCGCGACCACGGCATGGCTCAGCTAGGTCAGTATCCTCTTTTTAACAGCGGCCGCCCAGAAGAATGGGAATCGTTCGTAGGGCAGTTAGAGTGCTACCTATGGGTGAACGGGGTTGTGGACGATGGCCAGAAAGTGGCGGCACTGCTGTGCAGCTGTGGAATGGACACCTACCAGCTGGCGGTCGGTCTGTGCTCACCGGAGGACGTCGACTTCATCAGCTACAAGGACCTCCTGGACAAGCTGACCGCACACTTCCAACCCGACATGTCCGAGATCGCTTGGAGGTACCGGTTCGAGAAGCAGGATCAACGTCTGGGGGAGTCGGCTAAGCAATACATGGCCGCTCTCAGACAGGTAGCCCACGTCTGGAACTTCGAGAACCTCGAAGTAAGGCTGAGGGACTGCATAGTCTTCGGCCTGCAGGAGAAAAAACTGCGGCAAAAGCTGTTTGCCAGGCCGAAGCTAACGCTGCGGGAAGTCCAGGAGGAGTTCCTAGCCTGGGACGTTGCAGAGGGGACGGATCTGAAGGAATCACAAGGTTGCGGCACCGGTGGAGCCATTCATCAGGTGAGTGGTTGCAACAGAGATGAGGGACCAGCGACCGAAGTCGACACAATTCACCGCAGCCCATGACCATCCGACACTAGATGAGACAACACAAGGGAGACGAGGCCATCGTCAACGGAACAGAGATGCCCGGAGTGCAGGTGCGGAGCGAACAACCCTCAGTCTACCCAGTTCCCCGGCTGTGGCGCAAACGGCCCCCGGTCTACCCGATGCTCGAGCTGCGGCAGACAGCACCCCCGGTCTACCTGCCGATTCAAGTCAGCCAAGTGTCTGGCATGCGGGAAGACCGAGCACATTGCGTCTGTCTGCTGAAGCAAGCTGCGAGACAACCTGCATGAGGTAGAAGCAGAGTTCCAGACAGCCACAGGTACTGGGGAACGGCATCGGCAATTGACTGTCAGCCATACAGAGGGCAGGACAGCTGTCTGTGCAGCGGGGGGTCCGAAACCAATCACCCCAAAAATAAAGCTGGCAGTAAAGCTGCAAGGAGTTCCATGCAAAATGGAACTGGACTCAGGGTCGGCCGTCTCCATTATCTCCGTCGAAACCTTTAAGACAGTATGCAGACGGAGCGACCCTCACAGACTTCCAGAACACACCGATAAATGTCCGGGGGGAGGCATCAGTGGAGGTGCAGTACAAGGGTTTCAAGGGGGTGTTGGATGTATTGGTGGTAGAAGGGCAACACACCAGCCTTGTCGGGCTGGGTTGGTTCAAGGCGCTGGGAATCAGGATCATGGGGATTCACCAGATAAAAGGCTGCCGCATGCTAGAGACCATTTGCAGAGACTTCTCAGACGTCTTTGACGGGGAACTAGGAAAATACACAGGTCCCCCAATCACTTTTAAGCTAAACCCCCAGGTTCCACCTATCCGAATTAAAACCAGGAGAGTTCCGTTCGCCCTTAAGCATAAGATAGAACGGGAGCTCGACAAGCTGGTAGACCAGGGCATATTAACTCCGGTAGAAGGAGCTAAATGGGAAACCCCCATCGTAACGCCCCTCAAGCCAAATGGCGAGGTGAGGATCTGCGCGGACTATAAGGGGACCATAAATAGGGCACTGAGCGCTCACTCATACCCCGTCCCCACGGTCAGCAGCATCCTCGCATCCCTGCAAGGTGGATCAATATTCCCAAAGTTAGATTTAGCACAAGCTTATCAACAGCTACCGGTCGACCCGGAGGCAGCTGAAGCACAGACCATAGTCACCCACAAGGGGGCGTTCCGGGTAGACCGGTTGCAATTTGGCGTAAGTGTAGCTCCAGGTATTTTCCAAGAGGTCATGAAACGTACCCTTAAGGGCATACCAGGGGTCTGCCCATACTTCAATGACATCCTCATCGCAGGGGATTCTGAGGACATTCTGGCAGACCGGCTGCAGGCTGTGCTGAGCAGGTTCAGGGCTGCAGGGTTAAAGCTCAAGAAGGAAAAGTGCAGAATTGGGGTGACAGAAACTGAGTTCCTGGGGTTCAGGATAGATGCTCAAGGCATCCACCCCGCAGCATCCAAGGTAAGGGCCATCAAGGAGGCTCCAATACCACAAAATAAGGCAGAGTTGCAGGCTTTCCTGGGCCTGCTCAACTTTTACCATGCCTTCCAGCCACATAAGGCAACAATAGCAGAACCCCTGCACAGGCTGTTAGACAAACAGACAACCTGGAATTGGACTACAGCTCACACAGACGCATTCAAAGCTCTAAAAAAGCTGTTGGCAGGAAATGCCACAGTCACCCATTTTGTAGAATCCAAACTCATCTGCATCGCATGCGATGCATCCCCTTATGGAATTGGGGCTGTACTCAGTCACCTGGAAGAGGACGGAACACAAGCCCCCATTGCTTATTATTCCAGGACCCTGTCAGCAACCGAAAGGAATTACACCCAAATCGACAAAGAGGCACTGGCAGTGGTTGCTGGAGTTAAGAAGTTCCATGATTACATTTATGGGAAGGATTTCACAATCTTCACGGATCACAAACCATTACTAGGTCTATTCACAACAGACAAACAAACACCCCAGATTCTGTCACCCAGAATGCTGCGCTGGTCTTTATTTTTATTTTTATTTTTATTTTTTTTATTTTAATTCCATTTATATCCCGCCCTTCTCCGAAAACTCAGGGCGGCTTACAAGCTTAGCAGTCAGCTTATTCATGCAAATTAGTACATAAGCCAGGCAAGGAGATGGGGCACGCTGACGGACTCAGCAGACTCCCACTAAGGGACACAGAACCACACCCAGCGCCTGCAGTTCAAATACTGGCTATTCAAGACCTACCAGAATGCCCCCTTAACGCCAAGGACGTGGCTGCAGAAACCCCCAAAGATAAAATACTGAGTCGAGTACACTCATGGGTGAGCACAGGGTGGCAGGACAAATCACCAGGCCAGGAGTTTGTAGCATACTTCTCTAGGAGACACGAACTATACACACATAAGGGTTGCCTGTTATGGGGAAGCCGAGTTATCATACCACAAGGGCTAAGGGAAAGAGTCCTACAGTCCCTGCATGAGGGCCACCCAGGGATAGTAAGAATGAAAGCACTGGCCAGGAATTATCTTTGGTGGCCTGGCCTGGACAAAGAAATTGAAGGGCTAGTGGCAGGGTGTTACACTTGCCAAAGGTCACGGCCTGAGCAGCCACACGCCCCAGTTCACAAATGGGAGGAGACACACACTCCATGGTCCAAAGTACACATTGACTATGCGGGACCATTCCAGGGCCATACCTTCCTAGTTGTGGTGGACAGTCACTCAAAGTGGCTAGAAGTGGTACCTGTAGGTAACATGACCACAGCAAGGACAATTCAAGTACTCAGGGGACTCTTTGCGACCCATGGGATTCCTGATGTAATAGTATCAGATAACGGAACACAATTTACTTCATCGGACTTTCAGGTGTTCCTGAGGTCCTTGGGCATTAGACATGTCACCTCTGCCCCCTTTCATCCGGCCAGTAATGGATTGGCAGAACGTTTCGTGCGCACCACAAAGGACGCCCTCAGACGCATCATCCAGGGGGACTGGAAGCAGCGGCTGGCCACCTTCCTGCTCCATCAACACTCCACACCGTGCACTGCAACGGGCAAAAGCCCAGCTGAACTCCAATGGGGCAGGCATCTAATAACCACACTGGACAGACTACACCCAGATAGAGTGGCTACAGACGCCGGAAACCCAAACCCCAACAAAGTTTTCAACCAGGGAGACACCATTTGGGCAAGAAACTATGGCACAGGTCACCCATGGGTACCAGGGGAGGTTGTGGACCAAACGGGGCCCCTTTCTTACAATGTAAGGGTGGAGGGGGGCTCTCAGTGGAGATGACACCTGGATCAGTTGAGGCCAAGGGCTCCCGAAAGGATCCTGGGGGAAAATCGGGAGATGAGGCCTGAGGAAGTGGAGCCACCACCACAACAGACCAAGAGGGACACCAGGGGGTCACAAGGTCTAGTCTGTTCCAGGCAGGGATGAGACAATGGGATCAGGGCAACAGCTGACCCAACCACAATAAGGACACCTCAACACTGCAATGACAGTCCCTCAGCCTCCAGGCCCACAGACACCCCTGGAACTGGGGCACCCACACAAACAAAAGGTAGTCTAACACACCAACAGGAAAGGCCGGACAACAATAAAACGGACTCAAACCCCAACACACCAACAAGCGGGCCAAACTTGAGAAGATCCAACAGAACACACAAGGTCCCAACCTACCTCTCCGACTACGTGCGGACTTGAGGGGGGAGGGGCAGGCTGGGACAAAATAAAGATTGTAAATATTGTATATAGTTCTGGGAAGGAATGGTCAAGGGAAGAAGCTCCTCACTATGGGGGAAGGGGTGTAGTGTATGCAGTTTCAGCATACACAAGCTGTCAGCACAGCAGGAGGCGCAGGGCTGGACAGCTCCAGGCTATAACTGCATTTGGCGGGAAAGCCTGGTTTAAACAGGTTTGACAGCCCCGGGCTATAGCCAGTCCTGGCGGGAAGCCAGGGTTTAAAACGATTGGCTACCTGCACTGGCGGGAAGCCCAGGTTTGAATCTATTGGTTGGCATTCACCTGGGCAGGTATAAAAGCACGCCAGGTAAACCCCTTGTCAAGCCAGTGAATCCTGACTTCAATAAAGAATCCTTCCCGACAACCTGAGTGTCCTTCTTATGTGACCACGCGACATTACACAATCTGTTCCTTGAAATTTTTAAATAAGCTTTGTTCCAACATGTCAGTTTCTTGTGGGAGTCAAAATCAAATTTTAATTTCTTTCTCAATCAAGCCAAAATGTGTCTATGTTAAGTGCTAGAAAAATCACAATGTTCCTGCTGTAATTAGGCACTTACCTGGAATTCAAGAGTAAAGTAATAACTTTCAAGTTGAGCTTTCAGTGGTACAAGTTGAATGTCATCTCTTTTTCCAATAAATCATTGAAATATGCCCAACGGTATACACTAAAATCATAAAAATTAATCATATTTACAGAAAAAACATACCTTTATGAGAGAAAGCCTTTCTATTTCTTCCCTCTATAAAAATTAGCCATTAACTTAACAATCATATAAAATATTTAAATGAAACCAACATAGGCACTGCTCTCAAAATTTGTATCACTTTGGAGGCTCTATTTTTGCCACTTGTTTCTTCCCTTCAGAATCAGGTATTTTCAGCCATCTCTTGATGCAACCTTTTATCTGGGTAATACTATCTGAAATATTCATTTTTAATAACTAGGGGGGTTGTTTTTTTTTAAAACTAAACAGTTCAATAACCAATATTCTGTGGGTGCTTTACAATAAAATACATTAAAACCACAATTTGAATAAAAACCTATGCAATAAAATGCAAAATAAAAGCACATAAGCATATAAACTTCTTCTTCTTGTTGTTGTTAGCTGCGAAGTCGTGTCCGACCCATCGTGACCCCATGGACAACGTTCCTCCAGGCCTTCCTGTCCTCTACCATCTTCTGGAGTCCATTTAGGCTCACGCCTACTGCTTCAGTGACTCCATCCAACCACCTCATTCTCTGTCATCCCCTTCTTCTCTTGCCCTCAATCTTTCCCAGCATTAGGCTCTTCTCCAGTGAGTCCTTTCTTCTCATTAGGTGGCCAAAGTATTTGAGTTTTAGCTTCAGGATCTGGCCTTCTAAAGAGCAGTCAGGGTTGATCTCCTCTAGGACTGACCAGTTTGATCGCCTTGCAGTCCAAGGGACTCGCAGGAGTCTTCTCCAGCACCAGAGTTCAAAGGCCTCAATTCTTTGGTGCTCGGCCTTTCTTATGGTCCAACTTTCACAGCCATACATTGCAACTGGGAAGACCATATAAGCATATAAACTAGGCAGTTACAAAGGGCTTAGTCGAAGGCTAAAACAATATACATTAAATGCAATTAAAGGCCAATGAGTTGAGAAAACAGAAAGGCCTTCTTGTGGTACCATCACCAAAAGCTCCTTCTTGTAAAGACCCTCTTCACCTCCTTTGGCGAAAGCACTTGGAGAAAATCCACACTTTCCAAGGAATCATTATCTACACGATATAATACAATCCCAAGAAGAAAAATATGTTTATCTATCTATGTAGGAAAATAGTTATCAACTGGCATAATATAAGACTGATTTCAATATATTTTTATCCCTAGAATGGTTATGATATTGCAGTATGTTTTTTTTTACAAATTGGAGGGGGGAGAAATCTTTAGTAATTATTAATTATTAAATACCACAATATCATCTGACAACTTAAATTCCAATTTTGCTGCGTGGAATCCCTAAATATTATCTGTCTCATTAATCATGCAAATTGTTCCAACATTAAAGTGAAAAATAGCAGATATGAAGGACATTCTTAATGCCTTCTGGTCACATTTTATTTACTGGGGAATCCTGTTTGTAATTAACAAGACCAGAGGGATTAAAATACTCGGTTGGAAATTCAATTTTGTTCGTCATTTGTATTTGATTTGTACTATACTGAAAGCTTTTTCTTATACTACTGATATCCAGAATAGTGTTTCAGTTTTAATCAGATATAATACATCTACTAATCATCCAATATTGTCAGAGGTTTGACACCCTTTCATAAAACCATATTGTGATGCAAGAATTGAATGTAAGCCCTTCTGTAATTTTCTTGCCAAAGTAGCTGTTAAAATCTCCATATTAACATCTTACAAACAAATTGGGTGATAACTTGCACAAGGGACCTTAGCAGCTTTCAGAACAAATTGTTATGAAACTGGTAGGACCCTTTAAAAAAAAATCCTAATATGTGTCCAATGAAATAGAGCCCAACTCTCCTTAAAATGTTTATGCCAGTCAATGGTATTGTATTCAACTTTAAGGCTTTTCCAGATTTTTTTCAGTCAGTATGGTCAAATATTTCTTTCAAAGTTAAGGTGCAGTTAAACTCCTAACTGCCGTGGTCTCAGAGTCAGACTTAGCCATAACACAGGCTACTTCAGCAACTCATTTCTGTCACCCCACTGAAGGTTCTCTGCACCCACTGAAGTGTTTGACTCATGAACAAGCAGCAAGACTCTGGACTAACCAGATTGGCTAGAGCTGCACACGCTCGGCAGGGAGGGCATTTAGGCCTCACAGAAAGCAACTTAAGCATTTGGCTTTGTGTGCTGTGACTTCTGCTTAGAAGCCAGTCATGACCCTGGCTTGTTAACCAAGTCCTTGTCTCTCCTTTGACTTGGCATTGTAAATCTTTGGCTTGACTTTGGACTGCCTTGACCTGGAATTTGCGTGCACCCAGCTGAGTTCTCATCTGTGGTTATTTGCTGCTTCCCCAGTTTTTGCTTTTTACTTGGCCAACACCTGTGGTCTTGCTATCAAAACTTGCACAAACATAACACTGCCTGAGCCCAGGAACTGCATCTGGCTCTTCAAGGGTTGCTAAGAAAGCCAAGATGTGAAACTTAAATATGGTAACTTAAGATTTCTGAACGTAGTTTCTGCTTCATCGCACTGGCTCTCCTTGTTGTGGAACGTACTCTCTGACATCTGTTTTGTTCCTATTGTAAAACATGGAATTTATGAAAAAAGATTATCTAAAAATATCAAGGACATTCCTAATTCTATATAGTAATGACACTGCAAAAATAGGCAGAAGAGATGTGGACCTTTTTCCTTATAATATAATAAAAAACACTTTTAATGCCTTTCTTTTAGGGGTTGTTCTTTTTTCATTAGGTTCAGCAACTGCCAGCCAACCAGCAGAAAACATATCAGCCCAATGGTCCTGGATGATGATGAAAATGATGATGACAATGATTACTTTTTAGCTAAATTTTACTATAGCATAGGTTTTACCGAGCAAAACTGGGAAAAACCGAACAAAAATGTTTCCTTTGAGTTCGTTTGTACGGAGCCATCAGTGTCCTCCTTCTTGTACCAATAGAAGAGAATATTCATAGCTCAGAACTGAACTGTGAGGTCCTTGGTGCTCTCTGAGTTTGGTTGTTTTGGACATTTTGTTACCCAACTAGGTAACATCAGCAGCTCCTCGTTGCTTTTTTTAAAAAAAAATTACCATAATAAAAAAATGCGAAGTATAACAACAAAAGACCATCTTAAATAGCAATGAACAAAAGAATGGAAAAACTATGCATTGAACAGATAGATAAATTAAGTGGTAGAACTTTAAAAAAAACCAAGGTTTAACATGTTAAATTAATATAAATTATACAGATGTATCATGTTTAGATTTAACAACAAAATTAGCAGATTGCACATAAAAATGTGATTGCTCTTGTAGCCTGGCAGTCTGGAATGACATAGCTGCCCACCAGAGCAGTCAAATTGCGGGAGGGGAGAGAAGGAGAGGCACGCCCGGCAACCCTCGGCACTACATCAGACCTGGAGCAGGTACTAGAATGGTACCAAGCCCTGAAGACCACTTGCTTTGAAGGGCTGAAGATGGTTTGAGTCAGAAAGCAGCAGTTTGGGACTGAAGCTGGAAAACACTAGCATGGGATGCATTTACAGTGGGTGGGAAGCAGGAAGAGGACACCATATGTCCTGCACCCAGGAAGTGGTGAGTGGCCCATGCTAGTCCTGGGTCAAATAGATATCAGTCATCTGGTGTATATGTTTGTTATTGCAGAGGCATACACAACTGCTTTAGGAATAGGTAAAGGTAAAGGTTCCCCCGCACATGCGTGCTAGTCGTTTCTGACTCTAGGGGCCGGTGCTCATCTCCGTTTCAAAGCCAAAGAGCCAGCGCTTGTCCGAGGACGTCTCCGTGGTCATGTGGCCGGCATGACTAGAGCACGGAACGCTGTTACCTTCCCACCGTAGTGGTCCCTATTTTTCTACTTGCATTTTTACGTGCTTTCGAACTGCTAGGTTGGCAGAAGCTGGGACAAATAACAGGCGCTCACACTGTTACGCGGCACTCGGGATTCGACCCGCCAAACTGCCGACCTTCTGATCGACAAGCTCAGCGTCCTAACCCACTGATACCGTAATTTTATTCATTTTTTTATTATTATTTTTCTATCCATCCCTGTGGCCTTATCGGGAGGGTGATATCAGCAGGAAGGAGGCATTATCTCTCTCCTAATAACATACCAACCTGTTTGGGTTGCTCCAGATATTTTAATGTCCCTGTCTCAGATAAATATCATGGCAAGGTCTATCTGGAATCGCTACTTTTGGCACAGAAAATCTTTAGATCAGTTGCTGTAATAGGCTGTAGCAAGATGTCAGTTGTACTCTTACATCCTTACTCTGCTTAGAAAAACTATTTCAAAAAACCACATTCACAATCATGAACTATAAATCATCATCAGTTTCTACAAGCGATAGCAATTTCTTGAATGCCAGTATGTAATCTAAAAATGTTTTCCATTTCAGAACAGGAGGCAGTATAATTTTCTCTGCTAAAAAGATTCTTTTACTTAGAAAACACAAAAACTTGTGTCTGAAAAACTACTGCTTACAACATAAGTGGTCCCCACTGCAACTATGAGTGTTGTTGTTTGAAAAAAAAAGTCAACATTTATGGTATCTTAGATACTGCAATTACCTAATTTGCTTTTGTCAGATAATATCTCCATAGAGTCTAGAAAATTGTAGGGAACTGTTTTCAATCAGTGGATTTGACATTGTGTTGAACCTATTTGATTTGTTTTAATCTCAGTTTATGGAGTAATGCTAAGTCATAATCACATTTTACTGCCTGGATTTTAAGACTAAGCTAAAGCTGACTGCAATATATTTTATTGCAGTGTAAATACCCACCCATGATGAAGTTCCTCGTTTCTTTCTGTCAGACTTAAACCAGCAATCACAAACTGTTAAAAGAAAAAGGAATTAGGCAAAGCACCAGAAGGAACTTTTATACAGAACAAAAGGCTCGGTACAAGCGCCTTGTCAGAGGTTTTTAAGCAGACCTTGGGAGCAGTCCTTTTAACAACAAATTGCCCTACTAGAATATTTTGAGTCATTTCCAGCTTTGTGGCCTGGTTCATACATATTGCCACAAAGCAAAGTGCATCATTTGCTTTGGTATGAACTTGTTCACGATAAAATGTAAACAAAACCATGTACGTAAACAAGACCATTTTTTATTGTTCAGCCATACACAGTTGACCAATTCTTGGTTTACTCAATTGCCCATTCTGTATTCTACCAAGTGACTCAAATACATACTCTATCCTTTTTACTTTCCCCCCCTCAAGGCTAATCTCTAATAGCTCACCTGTAAGGATAAATATTTACCAAAGGGGAGAATTCTCATTAGTGAGACCATGAGTCAAGGATTGATGCTTTTAGAAGTCTTTTATTTTTTGTTCTGGCATGTTACTATAAAATAAGGCTGTCAGAAGGTTCAGACACTTTTGTTTCCCACAGTCTGTGCCCAAGCTGGGAATCTAATAAAACATATCAGACAATCAATAGAGGTCAAAGAAAATGGGAGATGGAAATTGCCAAGGTTGTCAAGTAACATTGGAAGGTAGCAGCATTGGGTTGCTCCTTTGCCTGTCTCCCTTTTCATAGTATTTTTTTTAGTTTAATGATTTAGCCAATCATTAACAATAGAATGGAATGTGTTAGCATATTACAAACAAATGTTTCCCTATCTAGAGCAGGAGTCCCCAACCTGTGGGCTGTGGGCCACTACTGGGCTGTGGCCTGCTGGTCACCGGGCCACAGAACAGGCTGGCCAGTGCACACATGTGTGCACAGACACCCCTACTCGTGCTAGCGCCACAGCCGTGGGGTGCAAAAATGGGACGCCGTGCTGTGGGCTGCAAAAACAGGACATGCTGTGCTTCAGGGCATGAAACCAGGATGCCACCACCCCTCGGGGTGTGAAAACGGGATGCTGCTGTGCCGCAAGGCACAAAAATGGGACGATGCCACCCCACAGAATGTGAAAACAGGGTGCCATGCTGCACAAGAATGGGGCAGGGCTAGCAAGTATCATGTAGGTGTTAGGCCTGCCCCGTTTGCATCATGTATGTGCTCGTGGCCCTGTTTGCGTGTGCACACACGCACGTGTAAAATGCTGCCCCCTTCCTTTCCCTCCGGTTTGCCAACCCAGAAAGGTTGGTGACCTTTGATCTACAGTTAAAGCAGATACTTCCTTATTTAGAGTCAAAACAGCTGTCTTCTTATCTAGAGTTAAAGCATACTGTATATCTCCTTAAATGAGCATTTTATCTTTCTTATATATATGTTTTTCTCAGCATAAGATATATATTCTCTTTTACATGGGTTTTGCTCCATGATGTGCTCATTTTTTCTAATGGCAGGAATCAGCCTTTTCTTTCTCTAAAATTGGCATTATTACCGCCCACACGATCTTTTATTAAAACTTAATTTAGATTTATTGCAAACATGCAAAGAAAATAGTCCAACAGTGAAAAAGCATATTATAGCTGCTCTTCTTTGGAGCAAATGATATACAGTATCTGGTTTAAAGTTGTGATGAAAGCCAAATTTAGTGGGGATAAAGTAATTCCCATGAATTCAACTCCCGTCTCTGATTGTACTGCAAATCAAGACAAGCCTGACTCAAAATGATGACACCAAATATCTCACATTCATGAGTGTCTAGATCAGCTTTCTCCAATCTTATTCCTTCTGCTGTACTGAAGTGTTATGTATTGATGTAAATTACTTGGGAACCGTTATTAATAGTTAACTGCTGTGTCTGTTTAAACTCCAGACTGCTTGTCTGCAGAATAGTTAGCTTGTGTTTTGGGCAGAAAATACTGCTTTAATTCCATTGGCTGCCGCCTATCGGTGGTCCGTATAAATAGAGGTTAAGCAGCAGTTAGTGCTGCTTCTGTGTTAACCTAATAAACATGTTGCTTTTCACCAGCGCCTCGTCAATGCCTCACCGATCCCAATACTTAACAGAAGTTTAATTCCCATAATGCTGTAGGTCATTCTAAAAAGGAAATCTGGGGATTACACCCATGGAAGAAATTCCATGAGAGAAGGCTGGTCTTAGGCATATTGGAGCCAGTCAGGGGAGTGTTCACAGGAGGCTTGTATGCTCATGTTGGAGAAGTTCTTGGTCCTATTATATCACTGCAAGTTAAATAAATTTGTTTTAATTGAGTCCACTGAGAATATAACTACCCTATCAGTAGTGCTATTATTCAAGAATTCTCACACTTTTAAAATATTTTTAAAAAAGATGTTTCGATGAAAATTTATATTATATACAAATTGACTTAATGCAATTGACAGTTTCTAGTGGGACCATTTTTGAAAATGATTTGACAGCATTGCTTTCTTCTCATCTCAGTGTGTTTCCTCAAGCCATATATAGAAACCTAGTATATTAATGCTGTATCTTTGTCATCCTTTTGGTTCAAAAGGTGCTATTGTAATTAAGTTTTTGTACCATCTGCTGTTATTCTTACATGATATGTTCCTTCAACTAACTTTTTAAAGGCATTAAAAGTTACCAAGGAATATATTTGTTGTTTATTTATTAAAAAAATAACTGCCTATCTCTCAACTAAAGATTCTAGGATCTTATTTCTTACTCATCCTATAAATGAACTCAATTTTATTCAAATACACCTAAATGAGTATTGAGATGTATGTTCAGAATTACATTTGCTTTTTTAAACATTTTGTTTGTTTGTTTAATGTTCCTTATACAATAATTTGTCCCCAGCCTACTACTTTTTCTTCCTTTTAGCTTTCTCTTTGATTTCTTTTTTCTTTCTAACTATATATTAGCTTTTAGTTTCATTTTTAAATCTTTTAATAAAAATCTTTTAAAAAATAAAATGAAGCATTCTGAAATAATTTGTAATTGCTTTATTTTTCATTTATTTTCAAATAAAAATGTATATCCATTATAATTTATGATTATCACTTTAAAATCTTCAGGTTTTTGTATGTCTACCAGAAAAGTTCTAAGTTGCAAAGTAATATTTGCTAAAAATGAGAAATGGTGTTGATTATCACAATTTAGCTAACTATTTAAGTGGCATTTTAGAGCTAATATTTCCATTTAGCAGATATGGCATTTTGAGTATGTTCGGAAATTAACTTCTGGACCCAAACTGAATAGTAAAGAGAAATCAGAAGAAATCAATTTTTGTAACCAAAGTCTGCAAATCTTTCCATCTTTGCATATCTCTCATGAGATTATCTGTGGTCAACCACAAATCTTACTGACTGTTCGAATTCTTTCGTATAAGGGAATGATTGGCTCATGTTTGCTCCACCCTTGCAGAGCATACTTGCAAAAATGTGCAAGTGTGGGAATGAGATTAGACACTACAGAAAAAGCATTTTGCCTACTTGGAGACTTAAGAATCTGTGAGAATGGGGATTGGTAGGGTTTCTGCTTAGAAAAAAAGATTTGCTTGTTCCACACAAATCTGTTTGTTCCAAATGTTACACTAATGGAAACCATGAGAAAGGATGCTTGGTGGAATAATGTAGTGAAGCCAGTTGTGGCTGAGAACAAAAATGCATATACAGTAATACAATTTTAAAAAATAGGGATGAGATAGATATTGTATAATGTGCATGTAGAGGAAAAAAGGTGCTAAGAATGTAGTTAAAGAACAAAGAACAAAGATTAAAATAGGAAGAGAAAATATGGATGGAAATAAAACATCATTTTAAAAGTGGGCAACAAAAAGCCTCCAGCAGAATGAATGCAATCTGTACTACCAAAACTTTTGTACCTGTAACTTTTAATTAGATGAAACAGTGCATCATAGGGCAACAGTTTTTGTACCAAGGTACCTCAGATGAGCTAACTTGTGTCCAAAATCTGGGACCCATGACTCCTATGGGATTGAAATTTGGCAAATTTGTGGTCACTGTCGTACTGCCATGCTACAGCCTGGAGGTTCTGGTCCCACCCTAACCCTCCAGAGGTCAGGTAGGCTGGTCCCACCATCGGCTGCCAGAGGGTGATCAACTGTGGTCAAGCTGGTCAAGTCGGTAGTCACTCCTGCTCCCTCTGCTTTTTTGCCTTTGGTCATTTTGTTTCTCTGTTTAAGTAAGGAAATATCCCTGAAACAATGACCCAATGGGGGCACAGGTTATCTAGTTAACAAATAAAAATAATAAAATGATTTGGGATGAACCTGAAAAAAGAGACAAAAAAAGGAGATGGCAAAAATGGTTGTAAAATCTGGTATGACTCATTTAAGAACCACATTGCTTAGCAACAGAATTTCTAGTCTCAGATATAAGCTGAGGACTAACCGTGCTTCATTTCTCCTTGCTAATAAGATGGTCCTGCCAGGAGATACAATGAAGTGACTGCCTCAGACAACCAATGATGGGTGTTAAGAGCTGCTAATTATTTCAGGAAATAATATGTGTTTATTAGGTAAGTGGGTTACAGTTAGGATTTTCTGCTTCAGGTGCTACCTAGTTTTATGAATGTGAGAAACACTGCAGTTTTGCTTTAGGCAACATAATAACTTAGTCTATTTTTTCCCATTAAGTGGCATTTAATTATAAGCAAACTATTACTCCTCAAAAGTCATCTTTCTGGGCAAAGAAAGCATTGTGGTTGTGCAGTGGTTAGAATGCAGTATTGCAGGCTAACTCTGCCACCTGCCAGCAGTTTGATTCTCATCAGCTCAAGGTTGACTAAGCCTTCCATCTTCCTGAGGTTGGTAAAATGAGGACACCAGATATTCTGACTCTGTAAACCACTTAGAGAGGGCTGTTGAGCACTGTGAAGCGGTATATAAGTCTAAGTGCTATTGAATGAAGGAGCTGAATGTCTGTTGCCTCAGTGGCAAGGTTTCTTAAATCTCTTGTTAATACTCAACCTTTTCTTTCTTTCTTTCTTTCTTTCTTTCTTTCTTTCTTTCTTTCTTTCTTTCTTTCTTTCTTTCTTTCTTTCCTTCCTTCCTTCCTTCCTTCCTTCCTTCCTTCCTTCCTTCCTTCCTTCCTTTCTTTCTTTCTTTCTTTCTTTCTTTCTTTCTTTCTTTCTTTCTTTCTTTCTTTCTTTTTGCATTTATTTAAATATATTTTTAATTTGCCCAATTTCACCTTCTTCCTGTACATGGAGACTTGGCAATCCAAGAGTAGTCCCTGATTTACTACCTAATTGTTCTTTTCCTTTCTTGGTTTCCTTCCTTGTTACCTCATCAGTGAATTCAAGTGATATTGCTGAAAAGGAGTCAAATAAATTGTGAAGCCAGTTTCTTAAGTGTTCACAAGAGGAATATCTGGTGTATACATTCATAAACATTTATTTCTGAAAGTTTAAAAGTGAGGTCTAGCAATAAAGAGTTTGACAAAGTGATTGTTTGATTCCTCCCCTCTCTCCGACCAGCAGAGATGTTTATTCCTTACCTTAATCTGCCTCTGTAGGCAGAGCACCTGGGTATTTAATGGCAGTGGCTTGGAATGAAAAGCAAGAGAAAATAATTTCTTTTCTGATCTTATGAATTTTCAGTAGGCAACAGCTTGACCAGGTCTCAGTCATGGAATTCTTCTGAGGTGAATCTTGGTAGGGCTGGTGCAGCTTCCTGTCTCGAAAATCATGCATATTATTTGTTGGGAGGGAGATTTCTGTTCCATTACATTTGATTGTAGTTTAATCTATCCCTCCCTGATCCTCTGCCTCTGTCACAAATTAAAATTGAAAACCTACCCAATGAAAGGCACCATGTCATTGCTGGAAAAGAATTCCAGATTGGTATCAGCTCAGGAGCGCTCCCCATAACATACTTGGGCTAGCCTATTTACTATTTCTTACCCATCCTTTCTCTAACCTTTATTGAGATTCAGATAATATTGTGTCCACGAGCAAGAATATTTAGAGATCAGTCAGAAAAGCCATAGCAACTAAAAGCCAGTTAAATAGCCTTTAAGGAAAATGAAAAGAATGAGCCTGCTGCAACAAAATAGTTGGCGATATCAGAAATTAGTTCAGTATGCCAAAGGGACAATTTTAATGAGAGTTGTGGATAGAGGCAGACACTCAGCTATTTATTGTAAAACATGTTGCTCTCCAAGCACCTTCCTTCTAAGATGCAGAAATCATATATCTAATGAAGATATTACAGTAATGCACTCTGCTTTTTGAGGTGCTTTATTTGCTTTTCACAGGTCAACCGGGTTAACTGTAATTCACTACAGAGCAGTTATGTCTCTTGGCACCGGTGTTCTTGTGTTTATATGTCCATGTATAATCGCAGTATCATCAGTAATAGTATCTAGCCATCTTGTCTTCTGTTAACCTCTTTGTTTTTTCCCCCCAAGCATTGGCCTTTTCCAATGATTCTTGCCTTTGCATGGTGTGTCCAAAATAACATCATCATTACTGCTGCCTTCGGTCAGGTTTTATTTCATCTAGTATTGATTTGTTCTTGCCATCTAAAATTTGGGGAGAATACTATTGTTATCACATCTCTGTTTCAAGAACAGCCCACATAGTCTTGTTCCTTGCTTAATGAGATACCAATCCATACAAGAACCTTTCCTCTTAAATTATTTCTTCTAATTTAGCTCAGGAAAGTTTAGCAAAGGAGTTTGTCAACGTGTTTTTTTTGAAAGCTCAAGTGAGCAATAATCAAGTTCACACTTCACACATGAAAAATAAAAACTAAGTGATCACTAGAGATACAGAAAGCTCTAACTCCAATAGGCATTCAATTTTTCATAAGTCAGATCTGATAGCTGTAACACTAGCCACAAATAGAACATGTTTTAATACAATATATGAATCATTCTGGTCCTTAAATTTTTGTTTATGGTTTATTGCAACTTTTGTTATGGCTGAAGTGGTAGACCCATTAAAATTCTGGAATGTGCTGTGGATAATTTCAAGAAATGGTTGCATGAAGGGCAGCTTACAATATGGCTGCTATAGGGGAATGTAGTCAGTTATAAGTTGTGAGTTTATTAAGATGCTACCGGTAAACCTTTCTTGCAAGATTCTGTCCATTACACCTACTTTCCTTTGTCTTATATATGGATAGCTGAGCACATTTCCAAACAAACCACTGAGCTGCAAATATATATAATTTTTAAAATTTTAAATATTTTTTTTATCCTGATTAAGCATATGTGGAATTTGAACTGAAGATAGATTAGATTAGATTAGATTAGATTAGATTAGATTTATTAAATTTATATGCCGCCCTTCTCCCCAAGGACTCAGGGCAGCTCCCAACAATTAAAAAATTAAAAAACATAAAGTACAAAATTTTAAAAAGAATTAAACAATGGATATAATAAATAAATGACAATTTAACCCAATAAAAGCCAAATTTAAAACCATAGTCAGTCCAGGTCCGCTTGTTGGAACATCTATGTCTTCAGGTCACGGCGGAAGGACCGAAGGTCAGGGGTCATCCGCAGCTCCGGAGGCAGTTCATTCCAGAGGGTCGGCGCACCCACAGAGAAGGCTCTCCCCCTGGGGGTCACCAGCCGGCATTGCTTAGCTGACGGAACCCTGAGGAGGCCAAATCTGTGGGAGCAAACCGGGCGAAGGGAGGTTGACAATGGCAGCAGGTGGACTTGGAGGTTAGCTTAGCAAATCTAAGGCTGACCTGTATGACCAATTTGCCCCTATGGTCCTTTCTCTACTTTCTCCAGTTGACAAGATCGTTATTTCCTGCTATGCTATAAGTCAACAGTAGCATTGTGGAAGCACAAATCAAATATCTTTACTATGGTCTTAGACTTAGACCAACCTAAACAATTGGTGCTGTATGGTTCCCCTACAATATTTTGTACCTTTATAGGCAATGCTCCTATTCTGACTGGTTGTTGTGCATTGTAGCATGAACATCTCTTCCCCTTTGGTCCCTAATTGCTGCTCTAGGTGGCCATTCTTTAACCAGTTCATCACTGGATAATGATAAGTTGATTTTTAAAAAACAAATTCACTGATGAAATAATGAAACCTTGGCCAGCCTTCCTTCCTTCCTTCCTTCCTTCCTTCCTTCCTTCCTTCCTTCCTTCCTTCCTTCCTCCCTCCCTCCCTCCCTCCCTCCCTCCCTCCCTCCCATCTAGATGGGTAAAGAATCGGGATTCTACTAATCAAAGGCCTAATAAACATGGTTTGGACAGGGTGTCAGGCCAAAGCAGAGGAAATGGATGAGATTTAGAAAAGTGTTTTTAAAAAGCCAATTTCATTTCCAACTGGTGTACACATGAGAGACGTGCAACTTAAGAATGGAGTGTGAAAATATCCTTGTACCGTTAACCCTTGTACCAATGACTACAGTTTGTGAGCTTAGGCACATGCAGAAGCCTACAGATTTGTGTGTAGACATAGACAGCCCTAGTACCATGTTTGGAGGTTCCCATTTGGCACAGTGAATCCAATCAATTATAACCTATCCAACAAACTATGGTTATGTACATTGTAGTTTATTGTAGTCAGTGTCGACCAATTAACTAAAAACAGATGTTAAACTAGTTGGCCTTAAAATTACTGATTCTGTTTTAAAAAGTTGTGCATTAGTTTATTTTCCAGTCCTCTTAAGACAGAAACAGATCCAAAGAACAGGTTGTATATTTTGTTGGAAGCACAACAATTTTATTTTTCAGATATTCAGGTATCCTTGGGTGGATAGGTACCTTTTGGACCCAATTATTTGTTGGTTTTCAGCCAGTCAATAAGATCTGCACAGGCAGAATCATTTTTATTCCAGAATCTTGCACTGAAGTCTAGAGACTTAAAACACTAACTTATTGTTAGCAATGCCAGAAATGAGACAGATACAGTGAGCAAAGCCTCAGAGCAATGCACAGCATGCATTCAGACTGCCAGGTTCTCATGACACAACCATGGGAACTCTATATTGTACTTAGTACGCCATAGTACACAGTAGTTGGGATCATGATTCTCATGGAATAGCTTATGGACCTGACGGGGAGATTTAAACTTGTGCCTAGAGATTGGAAGCAAAACTTGTCAAGCCATGAATAGGTAGCTTACGAATCTGCAATGCTTCAGATACAAAATAAAAAAGGTTCTTTGTAGGGGCACACCTATTTAAGAATTCTGTGTCTTTCCGTGGTTTTGCATTGTAGTTGTGTGATCCCTGAAAATTATATGTTTCAGGTAAGGAAGTGCAGACAGGAGCCCTGGGGGGGGCAATGCAACTCGCATATGAGTCATGGGGGGGCAGCGAGGGCCTGGGAGGGCTGACATAGGCTGCACATGGGCAGGGCAGGGATGCTATGGGCAAAAGAAAAAGCAGAATCGACTTACCAGAGTGACTTGCTACCTTTCCTACTGGTTTCCCCATTGGCTTTGCTTGTGGGAAGCCAGCAAGGAAGGTCGTAAATGGCAATCATGTGACCATGACTCCCTATGACATTGTAATTGCAAATGAAGCACATGAGCTTCCTGTTCATGATCATGTGTGTTCTGTGTCGGTCAGTGTCGTCCGATCGGTTTGCTCTCGCGGTGGCCTTTCCAAATTGCCGGGTGATCTCGTCGATGTCAGTCTCCCATGGGTAGTCCTCCACCCCACCGTCCACAAGGCACACTTGGTGGATGGATCCTGCCGCGCCGTTGCTGTTGTGGGGGGGGGGTCGCGTTGTCCGGTGGCTTCGTACATCAGCAGTTCGTCCAGGACTTCTTGCAAGTTTCCTGTGGGCTTTGCTATAATCCTATTCTGCAGTTATTCATCTCGCAGCCCTAGGACCACTCTGTCCCTGATCCTCACTTCCAAGTTATCGTACTTGCATCGGAGTGCGGCTTCCCTCACTGCGGCCACAAACTCCGTTATGGACTCCCCCTGTTTCTGGTTCTGTCATTTGAAAATCCTCCTCCAGAAAAGCTCTGATCGTTTGGGAGTGAAATGCTCTCGTAGCTTCCCCAAGAGGTCTGCATATGACACGCTGGTGACTGCTGCTGGCTGGCATAATCCCACGGCGACCCGGTATACCGGCATTCTGCTGATCGTCAGCAATGCAGCTGCCTTCTTCCGGTCGTCGGTTATGCCGTTCACCAGCATGTACCCTTCAACTTGGCCGACGTACTCCTCCCAGTCTTCTGGGTGCCTTGGGTCAAATTCTCTTACCAAGCCGACCTGCGCCATTCTCGCTGTTCTGTCCGCGAATCTGGTGCCGCTGGACTAAGCGCTTGTTGTGCTGCTGACGGCTCTTTGAATTTCCCGCTCTGCGCGCTTTCCGCTCTCGCGTCCTTTTCTCCACCATTCTGCCGCTATCCCACCTTCGTCGCCACTGTTGTGTTCGGTGCTGTGACAGATGACTCGGAGACAGGGTTGGGGTTATTCTGTTTATTTCCACTCCACGTGGCCGAACTGGCCTTGCATGCCCAGGTTGCCCTTATATGCCCAGCGTCTGCCTGATACTAGCCAACCCCCTGGCTCTAATTTCCCGCCTTGTCTTGGTCACCCAACCCGGTGTCCAGGAATTCCCGTCGGCCAGGTGAGCCAATCAGGTGGCCGGACAGGTACATACAGAACAATGTGATCCTGGGAGGTACTGCAATGGTGAGAATTTCAAGGACTGTTCAAATCCATTTTTTTCAGTACCGCCATAATAGCCACTGAAAAAATAAATGTAAGCCAAGGACAATCTGTAGATTTGTCTCAAAGTCCTACGCAAACAGTATTTACATATCATGCTAAGCCATAAGGCGATTTATGAAGTTTAAACAATGCATTGTGCAAAAACAGACAGCTGTGATTTAGTCAAGACATTATGGTTATATAAGCTGTAGTTTAGTGTGATAGGTAAACATGGTCTCAGTCTCTCAGTCACTTATGCACACACAACGTAAAGGGATGTAGGGATAATCTCAAGGAACAGGAAGAAGAGCCACTACTAAAACTACAAAACCTGACTTGACCCTCCCTAGTTTTCTTAAAGATAAAGGCAGAAAGGGGCGAGGCGCATTCAGACTTACAAGATTCTGTTACTGTAACCCTAATGCCTCCTTAAGTAACACCAGCTGCCTGCAATTAGTGCAGGTTCGCATCCCACCAGGCTCAAGGTTGACTCAGCCTTCCATCCTTCCGAGGTAGGTAAAATGAGGACCCAGATTGTTGGGGGCAATAAGCTGACTTTGTAATAATGCCGCTTGGGGGGGGGGAAAGCCCCAATAAGCAGGCATATACATAGAATGAAGGCTACTGCTAAGCACATTGATTTGTGCTTAGATTGTAAACCGCCCTGAGTCTTCGGAGAAGGGCGGGATATAAATGGGATTAAAATAAATAAATAAAATAAATAAAAATAAAAATGCTCTTAATGTTCATAACTTTGATTTCCTAATCTGGTTTATCTTGAAGGGCTCATGTTACCATATTCAGCTGCGCAATGTTACAATTGTAGGATCCAGTCCAATATAAAAGAGGCATCAGCCTGATAGATAGGCATTGTTTATGAAGTTCTTTTGAGAGCAGAAAGTAAATATTGTTTTTCCTCTCTTCTTCCTCTTTGGTTTCATAACCTGAGATACCAATGAATTCTAGCAAAAATGTCAACTAGAGCTGCTCGGTTTCTTGACTGCTGAGGGCACTAAAGAAAATAAGTAGTCATTGTTTTAATGGAATCAAAACTTTGTTTTGAGGGGGAGAGAAGACCTACATAATATTAATGGCATTATATGGCATTGTCATATTTACCGGAGATACAGTAAATCTAAACACAATAAAATAATTTATCAAGGTGAGGAGATCTTAATTTTTTAAAATTGAATTGTACAATATAATGTGTTTCTGTGCGTTCACGGATGGATTTCCATATTTCTTTATGGAAAATGGACCGAAAAGAGAGCTTTTTTCCTGCTCCACACTTTGAAGGGCAAAAGAGGGGTAATACAGGAGTGGGATGATGCAAAATGATGCGTTAGGTTTTTAGCAAGAGCTCCTGCAGTATATATGAGCCAATTACCACTGATGAATGGTCTGAAAGATCCTGCTTGGTAATTGCACAGGAAGTAGAAGAATAGCAAATGCAGTAGGAGCCTAAATGATGGAGAGAGAGAGAGAGAGACATACACACGGGGTATTTTTTAAATCTCTTCCGTCAAGTTTAGCAGTTCATCAGAACATTTTCAGCTTCTCACTTCAACCTGCTAATTATGGATGTGCTTGAATGACAAAGCCAAGTCAGACTATTATTTTTCCCCTTTAGTTTTCTCAAAATGACTGGCAATTTCTTCCTCCTAACTTTCTTTCAAACAACCATCAGACAGCAACCAGATAAAAGGATAATGAAGCAAACATGATTAAATTTATCCTGCAGAATTGAACATACACAAGAGCTTTATGCTTGTGCTCTTGTAATCAAGGGGAGAAATTCTTGCACTGTGCTCAGGGCAAGTGGCTCTGAGCTCCACAAATATAGGAAATAGTATAAATGTGCTCCGTTGTTGAGCTACTGATTTACTCTCCTGACTTAGCCCTATTGGCCATACCGCTGCAATGTCCATAGGCAAAAGCCTGGAACTCAAAAACCTTTTCTCCCAGAAGCCTCTAGTCTTTGCCCTGGCCCACTAGCTGACTCATCTCCCATCTCCCATTGGATGCCTCACCATGTGGCATCCTCCTAATTCTGGTCTGTGAGAAATATTCAGCTCTAACAGTCTATGCTTCTTATCTGGCAATGACATGATAAAAATGCAAAAAGAAAAAGAAAAACATAAATGCATCCATGTTTATTTCCCTTTAG
Organism: Vipera berus; assembly: GCF_964194415.1. NCBI lineage: Eukaryota > Metazoa > Chordata > Lepidosauria > Squamata > Viperidae > Vipera > Vipera berus. The sequence continues at coordinate 218,244,700 of NC_138202.1, read as the reverse complement.
AATAAATGCAAACATATTAAACATCCGTGCTCAATGTTTCTGTTGAGAATTACACTTGTACAGATTAAGAAAAATATTGTTAAAATAAATGGTGGGTAGAGTAAACACATGCTTCACTGACTGTAGTGTTTTTCAAAGCTCTGTGTTGTGGTAATTTTTCAGTGAGAATAATTTGAATATGATTGAATAAACAATACAAACAATTATGTAAATTTAATACAAAGCTGAATGCACATTTCCTCTGCAGATCCTTTGCCAGCTTTAATTCTCCAAGAAACCATGGGAGGAAGAGGAGAAAGAGATTGGCGACAATAATAAAGCCACCCTCACGTACAGCACACTTTTCATAATAGTGTTGCTATGGCTCTTCTGTTTAAAGTGGCATGTTTGAAGTCCATCAGTTATGCACCAGCTGTTTCCTCTCATGATGTCTGAAAGCCAGACCGTGGATAGATATTGATCATGAATGCAATTTATGGCCATTTGTATCCCTAGTCCTAGTCAGATTGCCTGAAAACATGACACTGGGTTGAGGAAGAAATGGCTCACACTGGTCAGGCCCTCTCCACTAGTGCTTTTCAAACTTGGCAACTGTGAGATGTGCGGACTTCAACTCCCAGAATTCCTCAGCCAAATACAACACAAATATAAATCTCTGCCCAATCAAGCACCCCAATCAAGTGGAGTCCCGAAATGTGAGCAACTGCACTTGCATTCAAGTAAATCTTGTGGGTATGAAACTAAGGGACTTAGAGAAGCCACATAAAAGCCTGAATCCATGGCAGTTATGCAGAATGAAGACTCGGGGGCAAGGCTGCTATACACGGCCTCTCTCTACAACAGTACAAAAGTTCTAATAAGCTCAAAGAAATGCCAGAAGAAGGTTCAGATGAATATAGGAACATCTCTTTTCCTAGTTTGGTTTAATAAGGCATCTGAGTTCCTTAGTTTCATACCCACAAAATCCCAATTAAAATGTAGAGGTAATAACCCCGAACCACCATAAAGCATTGTTGGAATAATTTATAAGCATTTTCTCTTTGACTGTTCTGACGTGCTGTGTACATGGCATCCTCTCCCAAGAGATGTATGGTTAGACCCTGTGCAGTCCAGTTTCTAATGACAACTGCCTTGTTAAGTGAACTTTGCTTTAATGGCTACCTTTTGCTGTTTTATTATTTTGTGACAGGTTGTCACTGAAAATTGTATTTAGTTATTTCTCCACATACGTCTGAGATCTTTAGAATAGTAAAAAAAATCCCACACATTTGGTTAATAAGTTGTCCATTTCTATTTACAAACAAAACAAAACAAAACAAAACACCTTCCTCTCTGAATCTAATGCAAGCTAAAATAACAAAGTAAAACATCTGTATATATTGAGTTTATATATCTTTGGGCACTGGTGATTAGACATAGACTACTATACCTTTTGGCATGCTCTCTGAGCCAGTTTTAAGATGAAATAGCACTTGTGGGCTAAGCTTGTACCTTTTAAAAGTTGTGGGGATGGGGGGATCCAAGGCCTAGAAAGTCACTTCGTGACATTGAGAAGACTTTGGAGGAATGACTCAGGCTTTCCTGATAGAAATGGCAAAAGGAAAATGAAGCTTCTGTAAAGAGATAGAGGAGGCTCCACAGATCTGCAGTTGAAGAGGCATGGTAGACTAGACTGAAAGGGAATCTAGACTTAACAGCTGTTTCTGGAAGCCAAAACCAGACAATCTGTTTTGATCCTCCCCTCAGTCTGAAAGCAACCACAGTGGGTCTCTCTTTGTTTGGCTTTAGAAGCACATTTTTCCTCCCTTTGAGCAGAGATTAACACCAAACCACAGGTCTGCAACCCGCGGCTCCGGAGCCGCATGCGGCTCTTTCAGCCATCTCCTGCGGCTCCCAGTCTTCTGCTATGTGTAGTCCAAAAAAAAAGTGGGACTAAAAAAAGTTCAACCAATCAATTCAAATATGCAGGGTAGGTGCATATCTCGCCTGGGCTCCACTCTTTAGTCAAACCCTGTTCTGCGCATGTGCGCATGTATGCACATGTGCACACATTTTTTTGCGGCTCCCAGTTTTTTCTTTTGTGAGGGAACCGGTTCCGAGTGGCTCTTTCACTGTTTCAGGTTGCTGACCCCTGCACTAGACCAACAACCAAGAAGCAAACAATATCCCAAACAAGAAACTACTACCTCAGACAAACAAGCCCACAGCAATCAAGGAACTACCAAAATCACCTCTGCCAACACTGACAGGGCAAGTCACTAGTATATAAAAATAAGAGCAAACCCCACTCCTTACTACCACTGATGATGTTACCTAATTTGGAAATGAAACATCTGCAAGAAAACAACCAAGCTCAGAGAGCACCAAAGACCCCTCATTTCAAGCCTGACCTATAAATATTCTCTTCTATTGGTTTCCTCCCTCTGTCGCCTTGACTGTTTCTATACTCTGCAAACTAACCTCAGCAAAAGTAAAAGGCTTTCACTTCCATCTTCTAAACAGGCCATACGACTGCTAAGCCATTGAAACAAACAAACGAAAAGCAACAATGCAACAAAGAGAGAAAAGGAGAATTTGGAATGAAAAATAAAACACACATTTTAGAAAAGCTATTCACAGTGGAATTTGAACTAGCAGTGTCAGGGTTACAAGGAAAAATAAATAAATTTATTGTGTTATTATTATAATGAAAATAAGTACTTTATGAGTATAAGTCCAAAAGCCCTTAAAGTTAAGAAAGAAATAAATGGGTTTTTTAAAATAATGTTGGACAGCAATCATGCATTTATGCCTTAACCGTGTAAATATATTTTTTTCTTAATTTTGTATTGACTGATTATGTGCCATCATTTATTTAATTTTGTATTGTGTCCATTCCTGTATGTATAAATACACATACACAAATATGTCCAGGAAAAGCTATCCAAAGAAAGGAAAGTGATTGGCCATTGCTTGCCTGATAAGTGGGAGAGAAAAGCAGTAGGGAAATTGTCCAATGGGAGCAGAGTGTTCCTCTCCTGTCTGCAAGTTGTTGTGAGGGGTCTCAGTCCATGCAACATTTTCTTGTGGTGATTTAGTGTCAAGCTGCCATGAGTGCAGGGCAGGATGAGTTTGTGTGCAAGTGCAGATATGCTCTTAGTCTGCTAACGAGAGCTAAATTGTGATTTTCAACACAAAAAGACCCTTTATTTATATTTATTATGATTGAGGAGACTTTGACATAGGTTTAGTAGGCTAATGATATTTATCTTTTTGTAACGCATGCTCTGATTGTATTATGTAAATTACATCCACTGGGTTGAATGCAACCTTTGATATGCACCTTATCAGAAATTTTGCCCACAAACATCTTGATGCTTTATTTAAATACAGATACTTCACTGTTTTAAAAACAAGGAATGCTGATTTGATGATGTTATAGAACGCTCAGAATGGAGTTCCGGCACCTTTTTTGGATGGAATCTTGTAGGGTAGGCAAGGAGGGTTGTATGACATGTGTGAGTTCTGGCACCTTTTTCTTTTACAAAAAAGCACTGTATATAGTTAGGCAGGTCGAATCCCGAGTGCCGTGTAACAGAGTGAGCGCCTGTTACTCATCCCAGCTTCTGCCAACCTAGCAGTTCGAAAGCACATAAAAATGCAAGTAGAAAAATAGGGACCACTACGGTGGGAAGGTAACAGCATTCCATGCGCCTTTGGCGTCTAGTCATGCCGGCCACATGACCACGGAGACGTCCTCAGACAAGCGCTGGCTCTTCGGCTTTGAAACAGAGATGAGCACTGGCCCCTAGAGTTGGAAACGACTAGCATGCATGTGCAGGGGAACCTTTACCTTTTATATATGTATGTGTGTGTGTGTGTGTGTGTGTGTGTGTGTGTGTGTGTGTGTGTATCCTAAAAATGTGAGTCTCGAGTATATTCATATTTTAAAAAGCCAGGACTGGGAAGCGCATCTTATGCTCTCTGTGAAGCTAGCAGTTTAGCTAATGAGGGTGATACAGGTGTGTTCAGCCCCGCCCTCCCGTAATCAATTGCATTGTTCCTGTTTCTGTCAGACTCGCTGACATCTGTTTGAGTTTTGGCGCTCTACCTCTCTCCACAATCCCCGCCTGCCGGGAGCGTTCATCTTGCTGCCTGTAGTCCTCTTGCTGCTTGTCTGACACTTTTATCTGTGATGCTTAGCCGATCGTTCCTCTCTAGTGCTGGTATCGCTGTTCACGTTGGTCAAATCTCCTATCCTGCTATCCATGGGTCCAGTCTGCCTCTTCATTGTTGCTTGCTGTATCAATTTTTGCATGCGGGGGAGGGATGTGGTCATTGGTTCCTCCTTTCAGTCACCCTGCCTGATGATTCGTAGTGGCGCAGCACCTGATAAGCTGGTAATAACTCAATGTGCCAGTTGACGGAATACTGATTGGATAACCAAGCCTCTTTTAACAGCCGGCCGTCCTTGGTTGCAACCTGAGCAATAACTCTGGCCTCTGTAAAATTGAAAGTGTGGTTGTGCTCCATAGTATGAGCCCATACCTGGGATCGTTTTTCTTGATGTTTGATGGCCAGTTCCTGCTCATAAAGCCTTGTCCGGAGGCATTTTGTGGTCTCCCCAACATAATTGCATGAACAATCATTGCAGTTAATTTGGTATACACTCTTCAACAGGATTAACACACACTGCAGTACAGCAACCGAAAAATCTAAGGAACAGGCTTACTTGTATCAAGTATGCATACAAAATGGATATCCCATTGACTTCATCCGACGTTGCTACGCACAATGAGCATCACAGGCTGCGTATGACAGAACAACCACCATCACCATCACCTACATCCACGGTGTCTCCGAAACAGCGGCAAGAATACTATCAGCACATAACATCAGAGTGGCACACAGATCAGCATTACCCATTTGACTGACCTACCTATTCCTGTACATCTGTTGATGAATGGTAGCAAATATTTCCTTTTGTGAGTAATAATTGTCATCATTCTGTCATGCTGCATTACATGTCTCAGTGACTCATGCAGGTTAGCAGTTAATATTTACGGGAGTACCTTTTGCCGGCGTTAACTTCCCATCATCCTGTGCACTCCCACAGAGAGGGCCCCCTCAGGGTGCCGTCGGTCAGGGAATGTCAACCGGCGGCCCCCAGGGGGAGAGCATTTTCTGTGGGCGTGTCTTCCCTCTGGAATCAGCTCCCTGTTGAGCTCCGGATGGCTCCCAACCTTCGCTCTTTCCGCCGCGACCTGAAGACTTGGCTATTTGAACTTACCGGCCTAGACTGAGGGACTGGGATTTTAGATTTTAAATTTTAAATTTTACATTTTAGAACGTGTTTTATTGTTTAGGGCTACTTGGTTTAATTTATTTTAATTTTTGTATATTATGTGTTGTGTATAGTGTTTTAATTGCCCTGTACACCGCCCCGAGTCCTTCGGGAGAGGGGCGGTATATAAATCCAAATAATAAAATAATAAATAAAATAAATATGGTTTGTGATTATCACTTTGTACGTATATACTCACTTTTAGTTGCCTTTCTTACTACAGGCCTCCAAAGAGCTGAAGTCTATCCCAAGACTGCAAATACCCTTTTGTAGTTCCAAATACCCCTGAAGTGAAGGTTGGGCCAGCATTTCATATTTTTAAAAAAAATAGTTTAATTTTTTTGAACAGAGAGCTTTGGAGCTTAATTATGCTCTGAGCCATCAAACCACAGCTCCTTCAGTTTGGATCCTGGCTCATCCAGGTTTAGAATGTGGTCCTTGATCTCCTGCACCAAACCTAACTACTGTCAGTACAAAAAATGAATAACCAACTTTTGGAAGACTCTTACTCTATTTTTAGTAGGTTACTCAGTCTTTACAGTTCTGCAAGAATATGGAACTAAATCTTTTCCAAAGGTACACATATCACATCAGTTGATTGAGATGTGATGTATTCAAAGAGATAATTTGTGCATGTGTGCATATACTTTATGTAATGGAAGTACAGTGTTTAACAATATGGATTCAACATCCATGCCTAATCAGATGGTCTCATAGGACATGCCACTTTAATAAATTGTGGATTGCTTGCAGACTACTAAATATTTTTTGTAGATTGGGGCCCTCAACCCTGGAGCCTGTGGATAACAATTGAAATACAAGTCCAGCTTTGTTTAAATTAGAAGCTCCACCACTGGCTTCTCATAATGTTTGCAGTTATCTAGAAAATAGCAAATAGAACCAGGGCAAGCACTGTGTGGAGGCTTTAATTCAAGGAATCATCTTATTGTTTGAGGTACATATTGTACTAATATGATATGTTTGTTTTCACTTAGTATGGTGCATAACACCAGCTGTTCTGCTGTCTAAGTTATGATTTACAGCCTAATGTGGTGTGAATCCAATCAATTGTTTTAAAAATCATAGTTAAGCAACCCACTGATGAGCTCAGTATACGAATTTAGCCAGTAACTTCAAGATGTTATTGGACCTGGTAAGTTCAACAGAATTGTTAAATGCATTGCTTCATTTTTATTTCTTGCTTCAGAGATGGGTTTGCATTAAGTCAAATAACCATTCTAAATTGTCTGTCTGTCTGTCTGTCTGTCTGTCTGTCTGTCTGTCTCTCTCTCTCTCTCTCTCTCTCCCTAATACAAACCTCATATTTGAAATATGTCACTGGCTTATACTGTATGTGTATAGTAAGAGGGAACCTAAGGTGCAGAGGCATCAGTGTGAAAAGTGTGTTTGTATGTAAAGAAAGCCAAGATATAAGCCATAAGCTTGATATCAAATTTCCATCACTTTTTTTTGTTTCTTATACATAAGAATCAGCATGACCTCAATCACACGGTTGTCTCCATGATCTTGACTGTTTTGACACGCACACACAATTCCCCCACTGTTTTACTGTGGTAAAAAAAATTGAGGATTGAGTGCTACATATATCACATTAAGTTCTTGGAAGAAATAGAGATTGAAAAATAAATAAGTAACATACAAAGTAACTATTATCTTATCCAACTTTTGTACTTTTGTACCATTTTTGTAAGTTTTTTTGTCACAACTTTTATTTCTTTCAACTTTTTGTTCCACTTGTTTTTGTTTTGTTGTTACAGCTCATACTATTTAAATAATGGCATCTTTCTAGATACTGTTCCAATATTTTTGGCTGGGGCAAATTGGCATATGACTGCATTAAGTAGAAGATTCTGCCATTATACAACTTCCAGACTACAGAGTTTACTTTCTGCCTCCCCTCTCAGTGCATCCAGGGAGCAAAAGATATTAATTATTCAAATAAATGATGGTGTTTTCCCTCCCAAGAGGTGTGAAATTAGCTCTTTCACTTGTCCTTTGATAAGGTAAACAGGGTGCCCCTTTCAAACAAGGATTCAATTAAAATGCTAATACCTGATTACAGGGACCAACCCGCCCGCCTTCCCTCCTAACACATCTGGCTCCTTGTGAACACTGTAAAATGCCACAAATTAAATGGTTGGGAGGAGGAGGTGAAAAGCAAATAACTGTAATTGCTGAGCTAAGCATCTTGGATTAAATATTTTCAGGACATTTTTCCCACAAGAAGCAAAGAAGTGACTGACTGATTCTGTGCCATCAAATTAGTGTCAACTCTTAGAGACCACATACTGTAGATAGATTTTCTTCAGGAGCATTGGGTCCCAATCTTATACTTCACGTTTTTTAACAATGCCTCTACCTGAATCACCACTATAATTGTATCTACCCACCTTGCAACTGCTTCTTCTCTTTCTCTCTTTCCTTTCAACTTCCCTGCAGAGGAAACAAGGAAGTAGCAGAGTCATTTTTTCCACAGGGTAGACTTGAGTTTTGACCAACTCTATTTAAACGATTATAAATGCTTCCTGAAAATGTGTTTCTTTGGATGCCGAATATTAACCAGAGGATGTCACATTGATTATCTGCAGGGCAGAACCTCTGAGAGTCCTGTGACTCACAAATCACACTGGCTAAATGCCACAGGTTAATTGACAGTGGACTTGGTATGTTTTCTTATACTTTATTTATTTGGCCAAGAGTGGTTAAACACACACGGAATTTGTCTCTGGTGAGGAAGCACATAATAGAATAGAATAGAATAGAATAGAATAGAATAGAATAGAATAGAATAGAATAGAATAGAATAGAATAGAATAGAATAGAATAGAATAGAATAGAATAGAATAGAATAGAATAGAATAGGAAGGGACCTTGGAGGTCTTGTAGTCCAACCCCCTGCTAAAGCAGGAGTCTCTCCACCATTTCTGACAGATGGCAGTCCAGTCTCTTCTTGAAAGCTTCCAGTGATGAAGCACCAACAACATCTGAAGGCAGTCTGTTCCGTTGGTTGATTGTTCTCACTGTCAGGAAATTTCTCCTTATTTCCAGGTTGAATCTCTCCTTGATCAGTTTCCATCCATTATTCCTTGTCTGGCCTTCAGGTGCTTTGGAAAATAGGTTGACCTCCTCCTCTCTGGGAGAGCCCCTCAAATATTGGAGCATTGCTATCATGTCACCCCTGGGTCATTCTCTTCACTAGACTAGCCATACCCAATTCCTGTAACTGTTCTTCATATGTTTTAGCCTCCAGGCCCCTAATCGTCCTTGTTGCTCTTCTCTGTACTCTCTCCAGAGTCTCAACATCTTTTTTTTAGTGTGGAGATCAAAATTGATTGCAGTATTCTAGGTGTGGTCTTATTGAGGCTTTATAGAGTAGCATTAGTACCTACATTGTAATGTATTGGGCTTGATTGCAACACCACGTGGTAAGCTGGAGCTAGCTAACGGCTCCCAGCACCTCAGACACCCCGTCTCCAGTGCTGCTATTGGCTGCCCCTAGGCAGCAATAGGTTGCTTTAAACCTATTGGCTGCCACCTAGGGGCCAGGCTACAAATTGCTGCAGCTGCAGCCCAGTTCTCCAGTTCAAATTCTGCAAGCAAATAAACATGTTCATTGCTGAACTCACTCGCCTCGTCTCCATTCCTGCGCAATGAACCCAGTTTACAACATTGGCGACGAAGGTGGGATCCTGCTTCTCCATCAGAGCTGAAAGTCACTAGGGGAGAGGCAGCGCACGCCTGGCGGGAAAAGCAATTCCCCCCTCCTACGGTCGGCTAGCAAGCCATGCTAGTGACCACACGCTCAGAGGACCAGTCCCTGAGCAACGGAGAGGCAGGATTTGAAGACGCAGAAGCCAGCCGCGAAGTGTCTGCCATACCGGGGCCCGACGCCCCCTCAGACCCAAATTTAAACTTCAGGTGGAGCTGCAAGGTGTCCCCTGTAAAATGGAGCTGGATACAGGCTCAGCCATTTCCTTTATTTCTCTGGACACATTTAATTTCTTGTGCAGTCGCAGTAGAAAATGGGCTAAGCTAAGGCCCTCTGACATAATTTTAACAGATTTTCAAAACGCTAAAGTCACAGTCAAGGGTGAAGCTACCTTGGTCGTTAAATTTAAAGGATTTTTTGGGCACCTGGATGTCGTAGTAGCAGGGGGCCAGAGAACGAGCCTAATTGGGCTCGATTGGTTTGATGCGTTAGGCATCCAAGTAACCGGTATCAACCGGACACAAGTCGCGAGTCTAGCATCAGTTTGCGAGGACTTTGCAGACGTATTTGATTCAGCTCTAGGAACTTACACAGGCCTGCCTATAACGTTCAAGCTAGACCCCAACGTGGTCCCCATTAGGATTAAGCCTCGAAGGGTTCCCTTTGCCCTCAAACACAAAATTGACACGGAAATAGACAAACGTGTTGAACAGGGCGTTTTGCAACCAGTAGATGGTGGGGAGTGGGAAACTCCTATTGTAACACCACTTAATGCCAATGGGGAAATTAGAATATGAGCAGACTACAAATGCACAATTAACAAGGCCCTTAAGCAACACGCATACCCTGTCCCAGTGGTGAGCCACATCTTGGCATCTTTGCAAGGGGGCACCATTTTCGCAAAGTTAGATTTGGCACAGGCCTATCAGCAACTGCCGGTTGACGAGGCCACGGCCTCAGCTCAGACGATCGTGACTTACGGGGGGGGGTTTCAAAGTGAAGCGATTGCAATTTGGGGTTAGTGTGGCCCCAGGCATCTTTCAGGGAATCATGGAACGCACGCTTAAAAGGCATTCCGGGTGTTTGCCCTTATTTTGATGATGTGCTTATTGCCGGAGAATCCACAGAAGTGTTAGCTAGCAGGCTCAGAGCTGTCCTACAGAGGCTGTGTAAAGCAGGCCTCAAACTGAAAAAGAGCAAATGCAGTATTGGGTGTCGGGCCGGGCACGCCCGACATTCAGACGGGTCGCGGGGAGACTCACCCGACCGTCAGGCTCCTGCCGAGCGCCCCGTCAGGCCCCGAAGCCTCCCGCCAGCGCCCATCGCCTTCCAGAGGGCCAGGACAGCGTACGGCCCTCCTCAGCCGCCCGAAACCTCCTGCCGGCGCTCGTCGTCTCCCGGAGGACCGGCTCGGCATACGGCCCCTCCCAGCATCCCCGTGACTGCCCGAGGCAACGTACCGGGCCGCAGGGACGTTCGCCGGCATCCTCGTCTCCTCGCCATGCTGCCGGGCTCCGGAAACGGCTGGCCACGCCCACACCACTCCGACGGGCCGGGGAATGGGACAATTGAGAGAACGGCGCAGCGGCGGGCCGCCTGTCAGCTGGGGAGGCCGCGAACCAGCCAGCCGGCTCCCAGAAACTGCTTACAGGCCGGGATGGAGCTGTGCGATGGGCTGGGCGATGGCTGCCCTGCGCCCGGGCTGCAGGACAAGAATGGGTGCCCGGGTGGGCCAGGGGGTGACGGAGACGACCGGTGGGCCGGGGAGGGGTTTGGAGCGCAGATTGCAGCGGTCTGGGGTGGTGAGGGGACAAAGGAGCCTAGGCAGAGTTCTGGGGGGACGGAGGGAGGTTTAGGCTGGGGGGTAACTTACCGGCTGCATTGGTGGTGGGATGGGAGCCAAAAGGAGGGGATCTTGGGAGGCGGTGTTTAAGTAGGGTGGGGGCGTGGTGGTGTGATTAAGGGTGTGGTGGTGGGAGTCGGCTCTGCCGGATATTTAACAGCGTTGACTGTGTTGTGAAGTCAACGCTGACTTCATTTGTCTTTAAGCAACTGTTTATGCGGAAAATAAACACGGCTAGAAGAACCAGCTCCCGTTCCGGTTTCCATCTTTGGGTGACTCGTCGGACGGGGTCTGATAGTAAGTCAGCGTTCCTTTATTCCTTGTGGGGAGCTCTTTTCCTGGCAGTTCGCTATGGCAGAAGGCACGGAGGATTCTGCACCACTGGCTGAGGAGCAGGAGGAGGCTGGAGCTGCGGCTGGGCTCTTGGAGTCGGTAGAGGTGGGGGAGGAGGCGTTGCCCTCGGTGCGGCGGAAGGAAAAACCTCCCCCACTCGAAGGCCCTGGTCCAGGGTATCAGGAGGCTGCAGTGCGGAGTCGCAGCAGTGATCGGTGGACGCGTTCTGATGGGGATCATCGAGGGCTCGGCCAAGGCCAACCCTGTACCGCCACCCCGTCCTGGTATTAGGTGTTTCCGATGTGACCAGCCGGGTCACCGGGCGGCTGAATGCCCGCTCCCGCCAGCCCGGATGGTTCCCCCCGCAACCTCAACACGGGTTTTGCCTGCAAGGAAGACCTCGGAGCGGTCCCGAACTGCTTACCAGGCAGCTGACGACAGCCGACGGGTGACGACATCTCCTCCGGCAACCGGGCCTGTAACTACCCAGACCGTGCCGACGGAAGACCTTGAGGATCTGGAGCTGGAGGAGGATCCGATGGTAAGCGCTCCGGTGTGTCCTTTTGCATTCCCGGTGGTGTTGGTGAGCCCCGTGTCTGGGCAAAGGCGGGCGGTTAGGGCTTTGGTCGATTCAGGGAGCACCCGGTGTCTAATCAACCGGAAAACAGCAGCTGCGGTGGGAATCCGGTTGCAACGTCTGGTGACCCCTCTTCGTTTCCAACAAGTGGATGGGTCGCTCCTGGGGGGGGCTCCTATCACCCACGTCACCGAGCCAGTCCGGCTGGAATTGGGGGCCCACTGGGAAATTCTGCGTTTTGTTGTGGTGCCCTCTATGACTGAAGCTCTTATTCTGGGCCTTACGTGGCTTGATAAATGGGGCCCCACGATTTGGTGGGAGGGGGGTAGTCGTCATCTTCGGATGGGTCTGGGGCCCGAGCCCCCTCTCCACCATTCCTTCTTGGGGCCGGGGGACACGGGAACGCGGGAGAAGGTTTGCGGGGTCACGGATGACTCGAAGGAGCATGTACCCCGGGTTTACTCTGATTTAATGGACGTCTTCGATGAGCGAGAGTGCGATTCGTTACCACCCCACCGGTCGACGGACTGTGCTATTGAATTCGAACCTGGAGCCAAACTGCCTAAGCCCCGTATGTACGCCATGTCCCCAAAAGAGATGCAGGAGTTACGGCGGTACATAGATAAGAATCTGAAAAGAGGATTTATACAACCAGCACGATCCCGGGTGGCGGCGCCAGTTCTTTTTCGTGAGAAGAAGGATGGGGGCTTGCGCTTGTGTGTAGACTACCGGGGGGTTAATGCGGTGTGCGTGGAGCACCTCTATCCCCTTCCTTTGATGAAGGACATGCTGGCCCATTTGGCGACAGGCCGAGTATTCACCAAGTTGGACCTCAGGGAAGCCTATTACCGGGTGAGGGTCAAAGCCGGGGACGAATGGAAGACCGCGTTTAATTGTCCCCTTGGCAGTTTCCAGTTCCGAGTGATGCCATTTGGCCTACAGGGAGCTCCCGCTGTGTTCATGCAATTGATCAATCAGGTCCTGCATGAGTTCCTGTATCGGGGTGTTTTGGTATACTTGGACGACATCCTGATTTACTCGGACACATTGGAGGAGCATGTGCTTCTTGTGCGGCAGGTGTTGTCAAGACTGCTGGAAGCACAGCTCTTTGTTAAACTGTCCAAGTGTGAGTTCCACAAGGCCCAGCTGGACTACCTTGGGTATCGTATATCGGCGGCGGGGGTGGAGATGGACCCTAGAAAGGTACGAGCCATTCAACAGTGGCAGGCTCCGCAGACTCGGCGACAGTTGCAAAGTTTTCTTGGCTTTGCCAACTTTTACAGACAATTCATCCCACGTTTTGCGGCTATCGCCCTGCCGTTAACTGATCTTCTGCGCACACGACAGTTGAAGACACGCCCGCGTCCGGGGCTGAAATTGGAGTGGTCCACCGCGTGTCAGCGGGCGTTCGAGGAACTGAAGTCTCTCTTTGCTAAAGAGCCCGTTCTGAAACATCCCGACCCCGAACTGGCTTATGTCGTGCAGGCGGATGCGAGCAATGTTGCTCTTGGGGCCGTCCTCCTTCAGCGGAACAGTGCTGGGGTCTTGCAGCCGTGTGCTTATGCCTCTAAGAAACTGACTCCCACCGAACGGGCCTGGGCGGTGTGGGAGAAGGAGGCTTTTGCGGTCCGTTGGGCTTTGGAAACCTGGCGACATCTTCTGGAAGGGGCTTCCCGTCCGTTCGAACTGTGGACAGACCATAAAAACCTGGAAGCCCTCCAAACCCCTCGTCGTCTGTCGCCTAAACATGTCCGATGGGCCTTATACTTTCGTCGCTTCCGTTTTGTGCTGAAGCATGTACCGGGGGGTCGGAACTTTCTGGCGGATGCCTTGTCACGCATGCCTCAGTTCGACAGCAAGAGGGAGGAGGTGGTGCAGGCACTCATCCCGACACTGGCAAACGAGGGGATTGGTTCAGAGAGTGCAAGACAGGTGACGGAGGAGAATTTGAACCAGGCCATCAAAAGGACCTTGCAGGAGGATGCCTGGTTGCTGAGTAATCCGGGACTGTTAACTATGCGGGACGGTTTAGCGTGGCATGGACCACGGTTATATGTGCCTGAAACCGTGCGGCCACGTGTTTTACATGGGTGCCACGATGCTAGACAGGCGGGACATTTCGGGTTTGTGAAGACTTTACATCTGGCACGTCGTCAGTTCTGGTGGCCCCGCATGAAGAATGACATCGAGCAGTACGTACGGCGTTGCCATATTTGTGCCACTACAAAACCCCAAGTTGGGAAGCCTTTGGGGTTATTGCAACAGGTAGCTGACCCAACTCGGCCTTGGCAGGACATCGCCATGGACTTCGTTGTGGACCTCCCAGAGAGTAAGGGTCACACCGTTATCTGGACAGTAGTTGACCTGTTTTCTAAACAGGCACATTTTGTCCCGTGTAAGGGGTTGCCATCAGCCCGTCGCCTAGCTTGGTTGTTCCTCACGCAAGTATACCGACTGCATGGAGTACCGCGGCGTGTGATTTCGGATAGAGGGGTGCAGTTCACGGCCCGGTTTTGGAGAGAGTTCTTGCGACATATCGGCTCGTCCCAGGGATTGAGTACCGCTTATCACCCCAGCACCAACGGGGCCGCAGAACGAGCCAACGCTGCTGTTGAACGCTATTTACGAAGCTATGTTTCTTTTCGGCAGACAGACTGGGTAGACCTGTTAGCGCTTGCTGAGGTTGCATACAATAACGCAGTTCACAGTAGTACTGGCTTCTCTCCATTTCGGGTGGTCACCGGTCACGAGTTCGTTCCCTTCGGTGAGTGTCCCCAGGACGACGGACCTCCGAGCTCACCGCCTGACTGGATGCATCAGATCACGGCTGCCTGGGGGGCGGCGAAAGAAGTGTTGGATCGGTCTGCCGTAGCGTCCAAAGCACAGGCGGACAAGAAACGAAAACCCTTTGCTACACCGCGGGTGGGGGACCTGGTTTACTTGTCCACCAAGTATTTACGGTTACAGGTTCCGTGCCGTAAGCTAGGACCCAAATACCTCGGGCCGTTCCGGGTGGTGCAGGTGATAAACCCGGTGACGGTGCGGCTGCGGTTGCCTAAGTTTTTGGGTAAGGTCCACCCGGTGTTCCATAGTAGCTTGCTGAAACCTGCTCCAGCGGCTACCGCGGCAGCAGGGGAGGGGGGTCCCGGACCGGTTCACGCTGACCAGTATGAGGTGCAGGAGGTCTTAGACTCCAGGGTGCGGAGGGGTGCTCTACAGTATCTCCTTCGGTGGAAGGGGTACCCGGTGGAGGAGGCGACGTGGGTATCACGGGAAGATGTCCATGCTCCACGTTTGATCCGGGCGTTCCACCGAGCCCACCCTGGCAGGCCGGGGGGTGGGGGACATGGAGGTGTACGCATAGTGAATGATGCTAAACCCTTGTTTTCTACGTCTGCAGGAGGACCCTTGGTAGGGGGGGCGGCATGTCGGGCCGGGCACGCCCGACATTCAGACGGGTCGCGGGGAGACTCACCCGACCGTCAGGCTCCTGCCGAGCGCCCCGTCAGGCCCCGAAGCCTCCCGCCAGCGCCCATCGCCTTCCAGAGGGCCAGGACAGCGTACGGCCCTCCTCAGCCGCCCGAAACCTCCTGCCGGCGCTCGTCGTCTCCCGGAGGACCGGCTCGGCATACGGCCCCTCCCAGCATCCCCGTGACTGCCCGAGGCAACGTACCGGGCCGCAGGGACGTTCGCCGGCATCCTCGTCTCCTCGCCATGCTGCCGGGCTCCGGAAACGGCTGGCCACGCCCACACCACTCCGACGGGCCGGGGAATGGGACAATTGAGAGAACGGCGCAGCGGCGGGCCGCCTGTCAGCTGGGGAGGCCGCGAACCAGCCAGCCGGCTCCCAGAAACTGCTTACAGGCCGGGATGGAGCTGTGCGATGGGCTGGGCGATGGCTGCCCTGTGCCCGGGCTGCAGGACAAGAATGGGTGCCCGGGTGGGCCAGGGGGTGACGGAGACGACCGGTGGGCCGGGGAGGGGTTTGGAGCGCAGATTGCAGCGGTCTGGGGTGGTGAGGGGACAAAGGAGCCTAGGCAGAGTTCTGGGGGGACGGAGGGAGGTTTAGGCTGGGGGGTAACTTACCGACTGCATTGGTGGTGGGATGGGAGCCAAAAGGAGGGGATCTTGGGAGGCGGTGTTTAAGTAGGGTGGGGGCGTGGTGGTGTGATTAAGGGTGTGGTGGTGGGAGTCGGCTCTGCCGGATATTTAACAGCGTTGACTGTGTTGTGAAGTCAACGCTGACTTCATTTGTCTTTAAGCAACTGTTTATGCGGAAAATAAACACGGCTAGAAGAACCAGCTCCCGTTCCGGTTTCCATCTTTGGGTGACTCGTCGGACGGGGTCTGATATTGGGGTTTCTTCAACCGAATTTTTGGAGTTTCACATTGATGCTAATGGCATCCACCCAGCTGAGGCCAAAGTGAAGGCCATTCAAATGGCACCTAGCCCTAAATCAAAAGGAGAGCTGCAAGCATTCTTGGGCCTCCTCAACTTCTACCACGTATTCCTGCCTAACAAGGCCGCAATAGCGGAGCCCCTTCACAGGCTCTTAGATAAAAAAGCTTCATGGGAGTGGACCAGCATTCACGAGAAAAGTTTTCAAGACGTGAAGGCACTTTTGTCAGTCAGCTCTACTGTCACTCATTTCAGGGAGTCTAAACCAGTCTGTTTAGCATGTGATGCGTCTCCATACGGGGTGGGGGCAGTCTTGAGTCATTTAGAGAAAAATGGAACACAAGTTCCTATTGCATTTTATTCAAGGACACTGTCCTCTGCTGAGCGTAATTACGCTCAAATAGACAAAGAGGCCTTAGCCATTGTAGCGGGAGTTAAAAAATTCCATGACTACTTATATGGCAGGGACTTCACGGTCTTCACAGACCACAAACCACTACTGGGACTCTTTACCACAGACAAACAAACACCCCACATACTTTCCCCAAGAATGTTGAGGTGGTCTATTTTCTTATCAGTTTACATGTTTAAGCTGGTTCACAAACCTGGCAAAGAAATGGGCCATGCTGATGGCCTGAGCAGACTCCCACTGCCACTAATTTAACCAGATCTGGCTCCTGCGGCCATAATCCTGTCCATTCAGGACTTGCCAGAATTTCCCCTCCACGCAGGGGACATAGCTGCAGAAACAGCAGCTGATAAGACACTAAGTAGAGTGCTTTCATGGGTGCATACAGGGTGGTTAGATAAAAGCCCAGGCTCTGAATTCCAGAGTTATTTTGCAAGAAGACATGAGCTATCAGCTCACAAGGGTTGTATCCTATGGGGTAACAGGGTCATAATTCCCACTTCACTGAGAGATAGAGTTTTACAGTCACTACATGAAGGCCATCCGGGTATTGTCCATATGAAAGCTTTAGCTAGAAGCTACTCATGGTGGCCTGGATTAGACAAGGCCATCGAGGGACAGGTGCATGGATGTTATACATGCCAGCAATCAAGGCCTGAAATGCCAAACGCTCCAGTTCACAGGTGGGAGGAAATGCACACTCCCTGGTCTAGAATTCACATAGACTTCGCTGGGCCCTTTCAGGGACAGCTCTTCCTTATAGTGGTAGACAGCCACTCCAAATGGCTTGAAGTAATTGCAGTTGCAAACATGACTACTGCTAGGACCATCCAGGTGCTTAGAAAACTCTTTGCCACGCATGGGTTGCCTGATGTCATAGTATCAGACAATGGGGCCCAATTTACTGCAGCTGAATTTCAGGCTTTCCTGAGAGCAAATCTCATCAGGCACGCAACGTCAGCCGCATTTCATCCGTCCAGTAATGGTCAAGCTGAATGCATGGTAAGGACCACAAAGGAGTCACTGAAGCACATAGTGACTGGGGACTGGCATCACAGATTGGCAGATTTTTTACTTTGGCAGCATTCCATGCTCTGCACTGCTACTGGGAAAAACCCGGCAGAACTACGTTGGGGAAGGTGGCTGATCATGAAACTGGACAGGTTGCATCCAGATAGAGTGGCAGCAGAAGCCTCTCGACCAACACCTCCGAGGGGGCTGCAAGTGGGCGATGGGGTGTGGGCCAGAAACTATGGGCATGGGAATCTGTGGGTTCCTGGAAAAATTACTACGGTAAATCATCTGGCCCCCTCTCTTACGAAGTGGAGCTGGAGGGAGGGCGAGTTGTCAGATGCCACATTGATCAACTCAGAAAGCGGTTTCCAGAATGGCCACTAAGCGAGGACTGCATCATAAGTCCCTCCCAAGGTCCCCAAACTGGCAGCCAAGCCAGTCCATGTATAGACTCTGAAGTCTCTCACAGCACAAGCAATGAGGAGTTGGCCGTAGAGGAGGGGAGTCCAGAAGTGCAACATGGGTCCCCTGACGGAGCAAGCCAACCTGACTTTCACAGCCGCTGTGCTAACTCTGCTGAACAAACTGACTCTGGGGTGGGCCAACCTGGAGAGGCCAGCCAGAGAGCACCAAATTATTCTTACTCAATTGCATTAAAGGACACTGATCTACCTGGCGCGGCAGGTAAGCTGGTAGACCAGAAAGTGAATGGATCCCTCAGGCGTTCCACAAGGGCATGCAAACCTCCTGCTTATTTAGCAGATTATGTGACAAAACAAGAGCTATAATGTTGTATGTACCTTTTGTTAATTGTTGACCTATGAGACTGTACCAAAAAATAATGGAGCTATAATATTGTTAAGCGTGTTATTGTACTGTTAAGTGGATCCTATTCACACTATTGTTAAATCTTGTAAACTGTATTGCTGTAATCACTTTTGTTGTTGCTATGATGTTCATTCTAAGAGGGGAGGGGTGTAATGTATTGGGCTTGATTGTACCACTACGTGGTAAGCTGGAGCTAGCTAACGGCTCCCAGCACCTCAGACACCCCATCTCCAGTGCTGCTATTGGCTGCCCCTAGGCAACAATAGGTTGCTTTAAACCTATTGGCTGCCGCCTAGGGGCCAGGCTATAAATTGCTGCAGCTGCAGCCCAGTTCTCCAGTTCAGATCCTGCAAGCAAATAAACATGTTCATTGCTGAACTCACTCACTTTGTCGCCATTCCTGCGCAACGAACCCAGTTCACAACACACATGATCTTTATTGAATACCTCTGTTAATGCAACTTAGGATTGCATTGGCTTTTTTGGCTGCCGCCGACACTGTTGGCTCATATTGGTTGCTGCTATGCTGTTGCGGAGTCTGGTGGAGTCTTGCGGAGCCCGGGACAACTCGACGGAGCTTGGCGGCTCTGGGGAGAGCCTTCCAGCTGCTTGAGGAGCCAGATGCTGGTTGATTTATGATTGTTACTATAAACCACGGCTTGGAGCAGCGTCAGCGTTTGAAGTGCTGGAGTGGTGGAGATGGTCCTGGGTGGCATCTGGGACGGCTGGCGGTGAGGGGAGTCGGAGTACCGTGGCCACTTTGGTATGGTGACCATGGCCGGGTGGTGGAGTGTGGACGTCTATGCCTGGACATTCGGAGGCATAAACTACTTTAATTGATTGGACCATGTCTTTTGGGCCCTATTGAAGTACTATGGGGCCCTGGTTTCCTCCCTATCGGCCAATTATCATCTGGTCCTTTCCAGGACGCGAAAAGGAACTTGGAACCAGAGCTTCTCTTACCTTTCTGTGACTTTATGGGTTTTTTTAGCCCTAATTCATCTCGCTGACTTGTTTGCCCTATCGTCCTCCCTTTTTCCCTTCCCCTTGGGTTCTGGAAGGCTCCGGATGTATAACCACTGTGGGAGAGTGGTTAAGAGTTAAGAGTTTCCACCTGTTACTGTCCTAGAGGTGAGAGCTCTAGGCAGTATCTCTTTCCCCGGCTGTATATTCCAGGCTGCTCCCCGGTCCTGACCATCGTGAGAGGATGGGGATTGTTCTGGGGTTACCCAGATCTAGTGACAGCGGAGCTGGGTTTGCAGTCTGGATACTCTCCTTCCATTTTAAGATCCTCCCATTTTGATTTTGATCTGGGTCTGCTTTTTTGCTGGATTATCTAATTATTACCATGGTCCTTAGTTACCCTAGCACGGTTTTGTTCGCCCTCAGGGGTGCCCCCCCTTCCTGGGTGCAACCAGCCTTACCTTCTACTCTGCCTCTTGATGAAGGGCCCGATTGTCGGGACCCTGAGAGATGGCTGGGCAGGAACAGGGGCCTCAGATATAAATTTAATAAGAGGCCCCTGGTTACTTTTTTAGCCAAATTTTTTGTGGGGTTAGGGAGGGGGGAGGGTTGTGGTTGGTTGGAGATGGGGGGTAATCCACCAACTATTGTTCAGGCCAGGTCCAGGATAGATCGCGTAGAGAGGGAGCCAGGGTTGGCCACCTCCGGAGCTCCGGAGCGGGTCGTGGGATTGCCTATTCCCACGATGGTAGGGAATGGCAGCAGGTGTAAGATCAGAGGGCCATATCGACCTTCGGGAGGGCATCTCCGCTATCTACAAGCGGTGAGGCACTCCGACCCTCTGTCTTCGACCCGAGGTTCCGGGAGCGGGGATGTGCAGCCACCTGAGCTCCGGCTGGTGTACTTGAATGCCAGGTCCGTCGCTAATAAGGCTCCTCTCGTCCGGGATCTGGTCGAGGGTGAGCATGCGGACCTGGCCTGCATCACGGAGACCTGGTTGGGCCCAGAGGGCGGTATCCCCCTGGTTGATCTTTGCCCACCAGGCTTCCGGGTGCTACACCGGCCTCGGACTCAGGGTAGGGGTGGGGGAGTGGCTGTGGTTATGAGGGAGACCTTATGTCCGCAGGAGGCCACCGTTCTTCAGATAGTCGGGTGTGAATCTCTCTTATTGAGGTGTGGTCCTAGGGCAGGGGTCGGCAACCTAAAAAAGGAAAAGAGCCACCGGGAACCGGTTCCATCACAAATTAAAAAAACTGGGAGCCGCGTGCGTGTGTCCATGCACGCGCATGCGAAAAAAACGTTTTGCGCATGCACAAAACGGTTTTTTGCGCATGCGCGGACGCACGCGGTTGCCATTTTTTTAAAAAGTGAGATGGAACCGGTTCCCGGTTGCCCGACGGCGACGGCCCGTCTGCAAAGCTGCCGCTTTCGGCAGCTTTGCAGACGGGCCGCAGCAGCTTCCTCAAAGAGCGACGCCGCGGCCCGTTCGCGCGGAGGTACGCGCGCACCTCTCCAAAGGTTTGGGGAGGTGCGCGCGCAGCTCCGCCCATTCAGGGAGGTGCACGCGCACCTCTCGGAACGGGCCGCGGCGTCGCTCTTTGAGGAAGCTGCCGTGGCCCATCTACAAAGCTGCCGCCTCCGCTCCCTTCCTTCGCCCGGCCTGCTTTTCCAACCTCACTTCCCTCCCTGCCAAAGCTCCTCCTTTTCTACTCAAAGATTTTCGGGGTTCCTCGGCTTACACCCCTTGGCGAGAGACCCCAAACGTCCCTTTCTCGCCGCTCCTCCCTCCCTGCCCGCAGAGGCTCTTGCTCTCTTGCCGTCTCCGCTGAGCAGCGCCGCTTGGAAGAGAAAGGGAGCAGGATAGGCACGCTCGCCCCAGCGGAGTGGCTGGCCCTCGTTTTAGTAGCGAGACAGTAATCGCTCCCCTCCGCCCCCCCCAATGCTCCCGGTTCTCCCGTTCGCCCGCCGTCCCGCTTTCCTTCCTGAATTTTGCACTTCCTTACCCAACTCCAAACTTTCTCTAGCGCCCCTGTGCTTTAGGACGGGGAACCAAAGGCAGAGCCGTTTCTCTCTCTCTCTCCCCCCCCCCACTTTTGCCGCTTCCCCACCCAACCAGTATCCCGCTTCTCCCTCTTCGAAAGGGCAGTGGTGTGCGCGCACCTCTCCAAATGGAGAGTGGCACCACCACAGTTTGCTATTGAGCGTAGGCGCCGCCGAGCTCCCCAACTCCGCCGGCGCTCGAGCGAAGGAACGAACCTGCCGGCACTAAAAGGCAGCCGCCGCCGCCGCTCTCGGGCTTGAAAGTCTGCAGCTGGCAAAGGCGCGATTCGCTTTCCCTTCGTGAAACGTGCCCTCCAAAGTCCTCACGAGGTCCCAGTGAGCATGTGCGCGCCGAGCTCCCCAACTCCGCCGGCGCTCGAGCGAAGGAACAAGCCTGCCGGCGCTAAAAGGCAGCCGCTGCTGCCGCTCTCGGGCTTGAAAGTCCGCAGCCGGCAAAGGCGCGATTCGCTTTCCCCGAAGGAAACGTGCCCTCCAAAGTCCTCACGAGGCCCCAGTGAGCATGTGCGCGCGAGCTCTGCACATTCCCATTTAGGACCGAGATGCTGCCGCCCTGCCCTTAGCTTGCCCTTCACCTAAAGATCAGCGGCTTTCGCGCGCACCCCGAAGGTGAGAGTCTGCGGCCGCTAGAAGGGAACCGTCGGGGCGGGGGCGGGAGGGTCTAAGGAAGCATAAAAGTGGATAGTAGGTGTACAAGGGAGGAGGAGGCAGAGGAAGGCAGAGGAAAGAAGAGGAGACCTCGGTCAATGGGAAGGCGTCTTGCAATTAAGGGTTTCGGGGTGGAGGGGACGGAAAGCCGGGGGGCAACAAGGGTCCCCTGGTGAGTTTGCTCACATGCGGATCATCTCCAGTTACCTTTCGCTGTGTTGTAACCCGAAGCGGCTTCTCTGGGCGATTACCTCGTGCAAGAAACACGAGAGCTTCGGAGGGGTGGACGAACGCTCCGCTGGACTCGCTCCGTGCGCCTCTAACACAGATCCACTCCTTTCTGAATTAACTTCGGGAGCCTCGCATGTAGAGCGGGACCCATCCAAATTTGGCCCAGCTTTGCAGACGGGCCGCGGCAGCTTTCCCAAGAAGCGGAGCCGCTGCCCGTTCGCGCGGAGGTACGCGTGCACCTCTCCAAAGGTTTGGGGAGGTGCGCGCGCACCTCCGCCCGTTTGGAGAGGTGCGCGCGCACCTCTCCAAACGGGCGGTGCCACACTCCATTTGGAGAGGTGCGCGCGCACCACTGCCCATTCGAAGAGGTGCGCGCGCACCGGGCGGCTGGGAGCCGCAGGAGACGGCTCAAAGAGCCGCATGCGGCTCCGGAGCCGCGGGTTGCCGACCCGTGTCCTAGGGCACAGTTGGGCTTGCTGCTGGTGTACCTTTCGCCTAGTCGCGCAGCAGCAGCCCTGCCTGAGCTTCTCGATATCCTCTCGGGGCTGGTGATTGAGTTCCCCAAACTCATGGTTTTGGGTGACTTCAATCTACCATCCCTGGGAGGAGCATCTGAGTTAGCTCGGGAGTTCATGGCTTCCATGACGGCCATGGACCTGACACAAGTAATTCATGGACCGACTCATGTGGGAGGTCACACCCTGGATTTGGTTTTTCTATCTAGACAGTGGTTAGATGATCTTGGTGGGGGCTCTCCAATTGTTATGCCCCTGTCATGGACCGATCATCATCTCCTGCGGCTGGTCTTCCGTTTTGCCACTCCCCACCGTGGGTGTGCTGAGCCAACTAAATGGTTCCGCCCCAGGCGCTTAATGGACCCTGAGAGGTTCCAGGCAGCGCTGGGGTCCCCACCTGCCTCCTCTGCTCACAGCTCGGCAGATGCCTTAGTGGAAGCCTGGGAAAGGACGGCCACGGAGGCACTTGACCGAGTTGTACACTTGCGACCCCTGACCCGGCGCAGATCCCATTGGGCTCCATGGTTCTCTGCGGAGCTCCGGGAGATGAAGCGTCAGAGAGAGCGGTTGGAGGTCCAGCCGATCTGAATCCGACCGATTGCGACTAAGAACCCATATTAGGTCTTATCTCGCAGCGATAAGGGTGGCGAGGTCTAATTACTTTGCTACCCTTATCGCGTCCGCAGATAATCGCCCGGCCACCCTGTTTAGGGTGACCCGCTCCCTCCTTAATCAGGAGGTGAGTGAGGAACCCTTGCAGGGGCGTGCCGAGGAGTTTAGTCAACATCTGTCGGACAAAATCGCTCAGATTCGGACCGGTTTGGACTCCGACTGGGCAGAGTCGGACGATCAGGACACAAGTGGTCTTGTCAATGGTATCTGGGAGGAGTTCGATCCTGTAACTCTGGAGGAAGTGGACAGGATTATGGGGAGGCTGAGCTCCACCACATGTTTATTGGACCCGTGCCCTTCCTGGCTGGTTTATGCAGCCCGGGAGGGGACACGAGGCTGGTTCCAGGCGGTTATATCTGCCTCTTTGAGTGAGGGTAGTTTCCCCGCCGCCTTGAAAGAGGCGGTGGTGAGACCTCTCCTCAAGAAGCCTGCCTTGGACCCAGCTGTGTTAAATAACTTTCGTCCGGTCTCCAACCTTCGCTTTCTTGCGAAGGTTGTTGAGAGTGTGGTGGCGCATCAGCTCCCTCTGGTTCTGGATGAAGCGGATTATCTAGACCCGTGCCAATCGGGCTTCAGGCCCGGGTACAGCACGGAGATGGCATTGGTCGCGCTGGTGAATGATCTCTGGAGGGCTCGGGACGGGATATTCCTCTGTCCTAGTCCTATTAGACCTCTCAGCGGCTTTCGATACCATCGACCATGGTATCCTGCTGTGGCGTCTCAGGGGATTGGGAGTGGGAGGCACAGTTCTTCAGTGGTTCTCCTCCTATCTCCTGGGACGCTCGCAGTCGGTGTTGGCAGGGGGGCAGAGGTCAACCCCGAGGTCTCTCGTTTGTGGAGTTCCTCAGGGGTCGGTCCTCTCGCCTCTCCTGTTCAACATCTACATGAAACCGCTGGGTGAGATCATTTGTGGTTTTGGAGTTGGGTATCATCAATATGCTGATGATACCCAGCTTTTTATTTCGACCCCAAACCACCCCAGTGATGCCCTCGACGTGATGTCCCGCTGCCTGGAGGCAGTTTGGGTCTGGATGGGGAGGAACAGGCTTCGACTTAACCCTGACAAGACTGAGTGGCTGTGCGTACCGGCATCTCGGGATATTCAGGATATCCCACCCCTCGCTATGGGGGGTGAGTTATTACCCCCCCGTAGATAGGGTTCGCAACTTGGGAGTCCTCCTAGATTCACAGCTTTCCCTAGAAGACCATATAGTAGCTGTGACTAGGGGGGCCTTCGCCCAGGTTCGCCTGGTGCGCCAGTTGCGGCCCTATCTAGACTGGGATGCCCTACGTACGGTCACTCACGCGCTCGTGACCTCTCGTCTTGACTACTGCAACGCTCTCTACATGGGGCTACCCTTGAAGACCACTCGGAGGCTCCAACTGGTACAGAATGCAGCCGCGAGAGTTGTGTTGGGAGTTTCCCGACACTCCCATGTCACACCTCTGCTCCGCGAGCTGCATTGGCTTCCAGTTGTCTTCTGGGTGAGATTCAAGGTGTTAGTAATGACCTACAAAGCCCTACATGGCATGGGTCCGGGATACCTTGGGGAGCACCTGCGGCCGGCGTCAACTTCCCTCCGCCCAGTACGCTCCCACAGAGAGGGCCTCCTCAGGGTGCCACCGGTCAAAGAATGCCGACTGGTGGCCCCCAGGGGGAGGGCGTTCTCTGTGGGTGCGCCGGATTTATGGAACCATCTTCCGGTCGAGCTCCGGATGGCGCCTGATCTCCGCTCCTTCCGGCGCGATCTTAAAACCTACCTTTTTGAACAAGCTGGCCTGGCCTGATGGGATGGGGCTGGGTTTTATAAATTGATCTTAACTTTTTTAATCTGTATTAATTCATTACGGGCATTGCTGTTTAATTACTTTTTAATTTTTGTATCTTGTTTTTTATTATGTATTGCCCTGTTCACCGCCCTGAGTCCTTCGGGAGAAGAGCGGTATATAAATTAAATTAATAAATAATAAATAAATAATAAATATTTAATTGATTGTCCACTAAGACTCCAAGATCTCTCTCACAGTTGCTGTTATTAAGCCTGGTTTCACCCAATTTATATGTGTACTTTTGTTTTTTCTTGCCTAATTGTAAGACTTTACTTTCTCTACATTGAATTTCATTTTGTTAGATAGGGCTCAGTGTTCGATTTGTCAAGATCCCTCTAGATCGTGAGCCTATTAGGGTGTTGGCTATTCCTGCCAGCTTAGTATCATCTGCAAATTTGATAAGTTCTCCTTCTATTCCCTCATCTAGATCATTTATGAAGTTGTTGAAAAGTACTGGGCCTAGGACAGAACCTTGTGGTACCCCACTGCTTACTTCCATCCATGTAGATGTAGTACCATTAAGGACTACTCTTTGAGTGCGGTTTGTCAGCCAGTTAAAAATCCATCTGATGGTGATGCTGTATATCCCACTTTTTTAAAGCTTTCCAAAGATTCAAAGTTGTTTTGTCACATTCTTGGTCCTTGCTTATGGAAGATAGCACACCATGAGCTATTGGACCTTATTGGCCTAAATTTCACAGAGAAAGCCATCAATTAGGAATATTATTTGTTTTGTCTTTTTTTCAAGGCACATTGACATCCCTGTTGTCCTCCATTGAACTATTATCTGCTTCCTATTCTTCAGTAACTCCTCCCCTCAATAAAGATTCGGAGCCTCTTGTATGACAAGCCCGAGTTCTTGTACAGAATTTTTTTTTTACATCTCCTGGAATAGTTCCTCTCAACTGTTGGGCTTCGTTTCAGGTTTGATGTTGTTCCTTACAGAGTATTGGTGTGAAAACACTTCCTTTCTTTATTCTGAAAAGTCATCTTCCTATTTTGTTGGCTGAAGTGTAGCCATTCATTCTTCAAGCACCACTTCATAAATGTCAGGTTATTCGAAGTCAGGTTGTTTTCAGCCATGAATATAAACATGCCACAAACATTAAACCTAATCACTGCATGGTCTATCTTCTCATCTTAATTTTTTTTAACTTTTTCTCTTCCTAGGTTAATCAAGAATATACACTTTTGGCTTAGAGGAAAAACTTGCTTGGAACATCTCTTGTCAAGCTTTCATTTGTGATCCCCACTCATTCAGATAACTCACAGAGCTGACTTAGAGCAACCTCATAGCAACAGCCGGCCACCACCAAAGCCGGCCTTCCTTTTTGTTAATTGGCCCAGTGATGGTTGGAAGGCTGTAGAAAATTCTAGTGAGGAAGTGTTTGGTATGAGCTTGATCCCTGGAACCAGCGTGTCTTATTTATTTAGTACTTTGATTTCTATACCTGCCCACCTCAATAAGTGCCTCTGGGTGGTGTATATTATAAAACATAAAAACAATGAGAAGATCACAAAATAAATATATGTGGTGTCAAGCAAGACTTTTACTGTGGATGTTAATACAGCCAGGAAATGGGGCCCTTAACACAACTGGGCCTTTTTATTGTGTATGCTCACTCAACCAGGTCCAATGATTCAGCTACCCACGGTGGACAGTCAGCAACTTTGGGGACATGGTTCTTGCAATCAGCAGTTATTAAGGATGTGAACTTTTATGCCCCCCCCCCAGCTGAGCAGAGACTAGCTGTTAACACACAAAGCTCCTGATGACTCTTCTCTTTTTCTTTCTTTTTCTCTTAGTATAGTGTAGTCTACTAACAAACTTCCATTTGTTCACATTCTCTTGTTCACAGGGACGCTTTGTCGCTGCTGTTTTTAAATTTTAAGATGTGGTACAAATTTATTCCCGAAATCTCCAAAGGTAGAATATTGAAATTATATGTATTCCCTTCATACAAAATCACAATTCAGCTGATTTTTTTTTTACATTATGCTTTTGTTTATTATCATGCCTCTGCACGTTCTGGTATCTCAGCTGTGGTTCTGAGAGTTGTTACCTTAGTTCTTGAAAGACTCTAAAGATGTATCTGAGGAACATCGTTAATCCACAGCAGTGATATTTGGATACAATCAACAGACACTAGAGATGGAGGTTGGAAGTATCTTCTAGGAAGGAAAGCCTCAAAATAGCAGCACTGTGGTTTTGAGCAGCTGGTACCATTTCATGTCTTTTAGAAGTGGATCCAGAGGGGTGAATTGCCTGAGTGAAGTGCTTCATCAAATGATTCGCACTGGCCTATTGTCTAGACAATTAAAAATGTATGATGTGCGTATCTATGAATACCTGACTTTATTTTTCTTTGCTCAGGCAGACATTTCTGTTGTGGATAGCATGGCATTGCACACTGCTGTAGCAAACGTCTGACCCATCTTTGTAAGGTCAAGGATACATTTATGTAGCTTCTAGGACTCTGGGGGCAGCAAGAGGTTATGTTGACTTGATTGGAGGGGGTGGGGTTGTGTTTCTTGGCATGTTTAAGTTGCTTTTGTACTTTATATGTTTATTTATTTATTTATTTATTTATTTATTTAATTTGTATACCGCCCTTCTCCCGAAGGACTCAGGGCGGTGAACAGGGCAATACATAGTAAGAACAAGATACAAAAATTAAAAATTATTAAAAGTAATTAAACAATGGTGCCCGTAATAAATTAGTACAAATTAAAAGTTAAGTTAATTTATAAAACCCAACCCCATCCCATCAGGTCAGGCCGGCTTGTTCAAAAAGGTGGGTTTTAAGATCGCGCCGGAAGGAGCGGAGAGCAGGCGCCATCCGGAGCTCGACCGGAAGATGGATGTTTGGATGTTTCAAAGCAGTATATGTATGTTAAGCCTAGCAAAGATTATTGCACCTATTTTAGCCTTTGTTTTAAAAAGAGAAATGTGAAAATAGACTACTTCCAATAATAGTGTAGTGTATCAAAGTGTATCAAATAATCTTCAATAAACAGTGTATAAACATATATTGAAACAACATAAATAAAATAAAACATAATAAAAAATGAGTGTTTTGCAATCCAGTTTGGCAGTTATGTATATGTGTGCACATGGGAAATGCAAATAGGGATCTAGTAATCTATTTGCAAGTTTTCCATCTCTGTTCTATATCAAGCAGGCTTCCAGAAGTTAGGTCTGGAATTACTGGTGCCCAAATGAATCAATATAAAAAAATCACATTTAAGGACAATATAATGCAAGTTTGGCCCAATTTCACATGTTCTAGCCATGAAACTTGATGCTTATGTTTTAGGTTATTTATTTATTTCCCACCTTTATTATTTTTACAAATAACTCAAGGTGGCAAACATACCTCATGCTTCTTCCTCCTCCTATTTTTCCCATAACAACCCTGTGAGGAACTTTTCTGAGAGAGAACATGATTGGTCCAAAGTCACCCAACCGGCTTTCATGCCTAAGATAGGACTAGAATTTACGGTCTTCTGGTGTCTAGCCCAATGCCTTTACCACTAGACCAAATTGGCTCTCTAATCATATACTGATTATATGATTTACCGGTATATAGCTATAAATCATGTTTATATATATATAAATATATATTCAACCATATAGACCCTGAATGACTTGATCCACTTACTATTTTGTGTTAAATTAACCAAAATTAATTTTACCAAAGATTCCTGGAGTTACTATTTACAGAGTTAAAACAACTAGAATTAGACTTAATATGAAGGCAAACTTTTTGGCAAGAGATCTAAGTAATAAAAAGAAACAGCATTAAGAAGCATTTATTGGTGAGACTGAAGTTGTTTTATGACACAGTATATTTACTCTTTTCAGAGACATGTATTTAAAAAGACATATTCGTGATAGTGTTCATAAACATGTCTCTCCAAATTGTGCAATTATGCACTGAATATACTGGAATAAGTTAGAGTTGAATGTTAAAAGTCTGGTTTGTTATAAATACTTTTCAGAGTTCTGTGGGGAGAAAATTTCTTGTCTCCTAATTGCTTCTATTATATAAGGAGAGATCTAATATTCCCAAAGATGCAGCCATATTTGACTGTTGTCATTCTTCTATGAAAAAAACAATTAAAAATATAATGTGATACAATATAAACGACAGATGGTAAAAACAATTTGAAATGTTGATGCTACTTCTCAATATGAAAAAAAAATTTAAGTACCGCCAGTAACTTGGGGAAATATGCGTTATGAATATGTATAACAAATACATTGCAATCTTAATCCCGTAACAAGATTTCTTCTGTGAGGAACAGGGGAGAAGTTAGCATGAGATCTTGCATATTGATCTACTCCAGATTTTGGAAGACTCAAAGAAAAGTACCTGAACCACTGCATGCATATTTTTACATGATTAATCTTTCTTCCATATACAAGACTGAGTATTGTCCACTTCATGCCATTCACTCAGCCGACAGGTTAAAACACCTGCTATTTCATTTCTAGATTTGCCTTGTCTATAATGCTGACTCTTTTGTGCTGTAGCAGTTTTTCAGAGTTTTTTTTCCCTAGTCTTGATCTGTCTTTTAAAGCTTCTACATTGAAAACTGAAGAGCTATAACCCAGAACGGTAAAAAGAGAGAGCAGCAGAGTTGAATGGGATTAGAATGGACAGAGTAGCTGGCATCTTAAGCAGTGCCATGGAGAAGCAAAGTAGTTGGAGCAATGGATGGTGCATGGCCAATAACTCTCTTGTCTATCATAAAGGGTGATGTCAGTATTTCCATTCCACCACAGAACTGGGAAGGCTGTCAATACCCATTGCTACATGGATGTGAAACATGAGCATATGTACTAAAATTACAGAGTCACTGAGAAAGAAAATAAAGTTATCTGTAGGCTTAGGAAGCATGCATGGTGCAGTGTATGCCTCCCAGCATACACAAAGGACAGCACAGCAGGAGGCTGATGGTGCAGATCAGCAGAGGGGCTGGACAGCTCCGGGCGATGACTGCTCACTCAGGATAAGCCTAATGACTTAAGCTGTTGACAGCCCCAGGCATGGTCAGCCTGGTGGGAAGCCAGGATCCACACCCATTGTCACCTGCACTGGCAGGAAGCCCAGGTTTGAACTGATTGGATGCCATCCACCTGGGCAGGTACAAATAGACGCCAGGCTTCCCTGTTTCCCCAGTTCGTTCTGTTCAGAATAAACTCATCTTTACCCCAGCTCTGTGTCCGTCTCTATGTGAAGCACGTGACTTTACACATACTACTCAGCTTTAGAATTAAAACCTCTTTGTCCCTTCCAAAATAAAAATGTGTTGATTGGGGAGTGGGGAGGTGGATTGAAAGGGAAAAAAACCGGAGAGAGGAGGATGGATGGAATGAAATAGAGTAAACCTTAGATTTATTTGACCCTGGTTTAACTGATTTCAGATGCAGTTGACAAGATCTCTTCAGCTACTGTACAATATGGTTTTGTATATGCATAAAATCCCATTTGCTATTTACACATGTGTAAAATAAGTAAAATACTCATGAGTAAAATCCCCTTCAGACTTAAAAGATGTTCTGCTTTAACAGAAACTCTTTTCCCCCCGTTAGTCTGAGAATTTTGTTTCGTCCTGAAAAAGTGAAGCTGATTGGTTAGCTGTAACACTGAAGAGACGTATTCCACAGTGCAAGGTTTTCTTTCTGGTCCCTCTTGCATTCTTCACTACTGAAATATGGCACTTCAAATATAACGCACTGTGTAAACTGGAGTGGCATATAAGCCTTACAAATAAATAGTCCAGTACAGTATAGCATAGCACAGCATAGTAATAGTATAGTATACAGTGATGTCATATTCCAGATCCAATTTGAGGCTGATACAAAAAGATACACCAATGAGATTGAAAAACATACTGTAAAAGCAGCATCAGATTCATGATCATTTAGATTTATAAAAGTCAAGTACTGCTGCAAACAGGGTTCTTGATTAGCTGCTGCTGTTAATAGGTCCAGCCTGCTGCTATTTTCTGAGGTGAACTGCCTAGTTGCTTTTAAAGTAAGATGAGGTCCATATAAAATCTTCACTTAGAGTTATATGCTACCGCATTCCCCACTCTCCCTACTACTAAGGTCATCTGTTTTTCAGGGTCATGGGTGTGCCAATGAACAGATGCCGCCAGAGTTTTCCCAATCAATGATTTTGCAAGGACTTTTGGGATCATTCAGAACAAAGCAGTTCTAAATATAACGAAAGACTGATGCCATTTACGTAGCAGTTTTCTTTTCGAGGATGTCATTCTTTAGTACAAAATGTGTGTGTGTTTTGTGCGTGTGTATACACACACACACACACACACACACACACGTTGAAGAATGCAAATGCCATTTAACTCACAGTTCAAGTGCAGAGTTTCGGAAGGGCTTTTGTGGAGTTCTTTTCTATCCAGCTAGCCCTGTCCTAGAATGCCTTCAGAGGGCACTGGAAGGGAAAAAAGCTGTTTGTTAAAACTATTAATGAGCTGCTTTCCTGTTCACCAGGACTCTACTGGTCCTCTAAAAAGATAATGTAATAATGTAATCAATTACTTCAAAATAAACATAAAACCAAATTATATTTAGGACAAGCTAAAGTAACATTCCTATCAGAAATTAGATACCTAGTAATCACATATTTAAAACATAGTAGACAAGGAACTAACAATTAGGTTATGGTGGCCAAAAAAGTCCTATGTTATATTTCCCTCCACCAGCAGTTTCTTGAGATGGTAGGACATGAACATTTGTGGTGAGATTCTCAGCGGATCAAGATAAGGCAGAAGTTCAGTAATGTTCCTTTCCCTTTCTCCTAAAATCACTACCTTTCATGGCTATTTGCCATTAAACAAACATGATAGATTGCATCAGGGTTCTTCAAAATGGACCCTGCAAGGGCTCCTCCCTCACCTCCTGATTAAGGAGGGAGCAAGTTACCCTAAACAGGGCGGCTGGGCGATTATCTGCGGACGCGATGAGGGCAGCAAAGTGATTAGACATTGCCGTCCTCATCGCCGCGAGATAAGATCTCGTGAAAGACCTTAGTCGCAACCGGTCGGACTCAGATCGGCTGGATCTCCAACAGCTCTCTAGGCCCCGTCTCCGACGCTTCATCTCCCGGAGCTCCATGGAAAACCATGGTGCCCATTGGGATCTGCACCGGGTCAGGGGCCGCATGGGTACAACCCGGTGCCTCCATGGCCGCCTTTTCCCAGGCTTCCACTAGGGCGTCGGCCGAGCTGTGAGCAAAGGAGGCAGGTGGGGACCCAAGCGCCGCCTGGAACCGCTCCGGGTCCATTAAGTGCCTAGGGCGGAACCATCTCGTTGGTTCAACCACCCACGACGGGGAGTGGCAAAATGGAAGACCAACCGCAGGAGGTAATGATCGGTCCATGACAGGGGTATAACAATTGGAGAACCCCCACCTAGATGGCTATTCAAGGGGCTGTTATTGTTTGTAGTGCTATCAGTTGAACAGCCAGTTTATTGCAGAGGTTAAGGCACCAGGTTAGAAATTGGGAGATGAGTTCTAGTCCTACTTTGGGCTTGATGTCATCTAAGTGACCTTGAAACACCTCTAGGAAGGAGGCAAAGGCAAACCACTTCTGCAAAACCTTTCCAAGGAAACTGCAGGGACTGGTCTAGGCAGTTGCCAAGAGTCCACATGGATTTGAAGGCACACAGAGATATACAGCACTATTAGTTAAAGTTGCATTTAATAAATGTTTTCATATAATAAATGTTTGGGGGGTCGATTAAGAACCTGAATT
The DNA here is from genome assembly GCF_964194415.1 of Vipera berus. Lineage (NCBI taxonomy): Eukaryota > Metazoa > Chordata > Lepidosauria > Squamata > Viperidae > Vipera > Vipera berus. Next base: position 218,211,536 of record NC_138202.1, on the reverse strand, counting down.
TTTATGAAGGAGTCGAGGAACTTTTGGGATCCCTGGGTTAGATATTCTAGCATAGTTCCTTATGTCACCTGGAAGTAAATCTCACCTATGAAGTTTTACTTTATACGGCTAATGTCTCTCTTTTAGATGCCAAAGTTCTGCTGCTTTGTGCTATAATTATCCTAAAATTATATTTTTCCCCTAACTCTATTCTCTGATAGGTTTTTTATAGATCTGGGAATAAATTATTCACACTGTGGAGGTGCTCTGCAGCTCTTTTTTCCGTTCGCTCTTAGAGACCTTAATGCTTTCAACTGATGTGAACTGAAGTGTGTGCACACTAGAATTTTCCAAATGGTGGACAGGAGTGAGCTACCTTTAGTTCTGCACCTGTTTAGCATTTTCACAAGTATTGCTCTCCCCTCAACCAGACTGTGAGCCCCAATACATTGAACTGCATCAAAATCAAGAGATAATACTTTTTTCCCCTTGTTGTTTTGATCTAGTACATTCCTTTTAAGATCATCACAGCTATTCTTTTTTTTTATTGAAAAGTTTTAAAAATACAGTTTTCCTTTAAAAAACCCCCTTCCCCCTCCCTCCTCCCCTCCCTACCTCCCCCCTTCCCCCCCCTCCCCCCCTCCCTCCTCCCCCCCCACCTCCCCCTAACCCCCCTCCCCCCCCGGACTTCCCAGAGCTAAATACAAGGTATATATATATAAAAAAGCAATCATAAACAACCATATACTAACAACTATAAATTCTAAAATCCATCACTCTCTAACTTATATAGGATCAAACAAAACTTAGCATTATTAAATATATATAGAAGACAAAATAAAAAAAGAAAAAAGAAAACGAAAGAAGACTTATTCAAATGCTAGATAAAACTTCTTGACCCTATATTTATTCTGGATAAACTCAATCCATTTTCTCCATTCCATAATATAATGTTCTTGCGAGTAATCTTTCAAATAGGCCGAAATCTTCGCCATCTCTGCCAAGTCGGAAACCTTTAAAATCCACTCTTGTATAGTCGGCAGTTCCTCTTTCTTCCAATATTGACCTATCAAAAGTCTTGCTGCCGTAACTAAATTCAACATCAACTTAGAGTCCACAACTGTAGCGTCAACAATTATTCCCAACAAAAAAAATTGCGGACAAAACTTTATCCTCCGTTTAAAAATCTTCTGCATATTCCACCAGACTTTTATCCAAAAAGCCTTGACCTTTTTACATGTCCACCATATGTGAAAATATGTTGCCTCTTCATCACCACACCTCCAACATTTAGGCTGATAATTCGGATACATACTTGCAAGCTTTTTAGGATCTAGATGCCATCTATAAAACATTTTGTAAAAGTTCTCTCTTAAACTTTGAGCTTGAGTGAATTTTACATTCCTCACCCAGATCTTTTCCCACGTGTCCATTGTAATAACTTCCTGAATGTTTTGGGCCCATTTTATCATACAATCCTTAACAAGCTCTGTTTCTGAATCGATCTCTATCAATGCAAGATATATCCGTTTAATATGTGCTGGACAGCTATTCTTTTAAAGCTAAATTTAAAGGCACTGCCTCTCCTCCCCAGTTGCCAAGAGACCTTTTTTGTTGAAGGATGACCATTCTATTAGGTTCAGATATTTATTTTTTTTGTCTATATTCAACTTTCAGATATGAAAGCACAAAATATATAGAAGCATATATTTATTCCATCTTTCAGTGTAGTATAGCAATAAGGATGTAGACTTGGATGAAGAGACAGGGATCAAGTTCACACTTAGCCGGGGACTCAGTGGCTAGTGTGATTTGCTTTCTGTCAGCTCATCTCATCTCATCTCACAGGACTGTTGTCTGAATAAAGGACCCCTCCATAAAAGCCACCAGGAGCTCTTAGGGAAAAAATGTAAATACAATCACAATCCCCAAATAGCAACTTTATTAAAATACTGAAATACAGGTGATGTGGGAAGTTCCATAAAGATTAGGAGACAATAAATGTGAAGTGTTTCAAGTATTCTCCAGTCTGAATTTACAGCCATGCTATATGAATTTTTCTTTGGGATGAAATTGCCTGTTAACATCATCTCTGTGCCACATCCCCACGATGTTATCTTTAGCTTGTCCTCAGTCCTTGTTTGATACAGTTATTGTTGGTTCTAGCTATACAGTATTTCCCACCACCCACTCCCCACGCCCACAGTAAAGAATGGCAATGTCACTATGCTTCTTTGCCCATACTGTTGGGTGTCATATAAGGTACAGTCAACCCAGGGACTCTTGGCCTTTCCAGGCTCTTATGGACATTATCCAATCCATTCCTTCCCCAGGCACTCATCTCTGCTACTACTCCCCCCCCCACACACATACCTTTTTTTGCATTCCCCATGAAAAAAATCTGGATACATTTTGAAAAATTTCCAAATTAGTATAAAAAATGGGCAATAATTCAAAGCAGCTGAACAGAGCCCAACTCTTTTGCAACCCCTAACCCTGGCAAGTTTAGTGAGCAGCTGTACACCAAGCTTGCTGTGGTGCATAGTTTGAGAGTGCTCTTTAAAAAAAAAAGAGTTTAGATCGTTCAAAACCCAACGTAATTCTGGATTATGGAAAAAAAGTTTTTTTAAATAAGCTATTTTCTAATTGGTTTTCTGTTGTTCAAATGCACTACTTTCGTGTGGATATTTACAGACTTTCCAAGCAACATTTTTTTTAAAAAAAATTGAATTGACCCTTAATTGAATTGACCTTTGCAACAATATTCCTCTCCTCTGCTAAAGGCATGTCTGCTGTATAGGAATTTGAGTTGATTGGGTAAAAGGTGTTTTTTGGTACTGACACCAAAGATATTGTGAGATTTCCTTGCCTAAAAGCCACGTATATTTCCCTTTGCCCTTGTGCTGAGGTGTGAGACTTTCACAAGTAAAATGGCATATGCATCAATTTTTTTAAGAAATGATTTTAAAAATAACAGCATTTAGTGCACACTAATATAAAACAGGAGAAAATAGATTCTTCTAATACAGTCTCAAGAACTCAGAAAGAACATGCTAAAAAGTGCTATTTAAAGAGAAAAAATAATCAGGGATCTATAAAGCCAAATTTAAAATGGCTCTAATTGAAAGAAGTCCCAAATATTTTCCATCATGTGATACACAAGATCAAAAGTTATTTGGGTTCATTTTTTCTTATCTACAGAGAGAAAGAGGGAAGGAGAGAGGGAAGGACGCCTTAAAGGACAAAAGTCTTCAGTGTAAATTGAAACAAGTATAATAAAGTTGTTCATTATTTGTAAGTTTAATATCAATTATGTATTTGGATTGGAGACACAATATGAGATTTGTCTAGTGCAGGGGTCTCCAACCCCCATTACCGAGCCTTGAGCCATTCCAAACCGGGCTGCGGAAGTAGTGGGCTAGGGTGCGTGCCCACCATGCCCACCAAACCATCCCCTTTCCCCCCCCCCCGTCAGTCCACAAAGTCGGAGAGATTGGGAACTCTGGTCTAGTGCCATCACTCTACAGTATATAACTCACTGAATTTGAAAGGGAATATCAGTCTTTCACGAGTACTCAAGACTGAGCTTTCCCACCATTTCTTATACAGTTTTTATCCTTAGAAAGAAACACCTATTAAGGATTCAGGGAGGTCAGACCCCACCCCCCCACCCCCAGAGAAGGAAATATTAAAAGGGCAGAAAAATATATTTCCTCAAAGGATCTTAAACAGGCAGAAAAACATGCCCAGTTTTTTCTTAATATCCCCAAGTCTCCCTCCCGCAAGCAGAAACCAGCTCTGTAGAAATGCAAATGTAAACCGTTCAGGAAGGTTGAAGCTAGAAGATTAAGAAGACAAAGACACCTAAAATCTACATACCCCACCCAAACTCTAAGACAGGACATAATAGGATTAACCCACAGATGCCAAAGGGGCACACTCAGACTCAGCTCAAAATACAAAGCCTCGAACAGGAACAGGAAACAACCTCAAAAGCCCCAGAGGGTATAAAAACCCACTCCCTACATGTGCTCTCTCTTTTTTCTTCCAGAGCCATCTTCCTGTCTGGCTGTCCTCTTCAATAAACTGCAACCTTCTTTCTTTCTAAAGCAGTTGCCATGTTACTTATTCCCGGCTTGGACTGAACCACGATGAAGACATTTCCTTCAACAGGATGCATGTACAGAGTAACTGGCAATACCTTTTGCTAGTAGCACTTGGGGCTGTTGGTCAGGAAGCATTCTAGATCTTAGGAAGAAAAACCGTGCCTATTCAGTTAAATTACTTATAACCCATGTTGTCAACAAAGAGGAAAAATATTCCTAAAAGTAAACTAGCTTGTTTTTTTTTTCTCCTTCACCCAGAGATTTTGTGTAAATCCCTGCAATAGAAGATTGCTAAATATAATTACCTCACTAGGATTGGTTAAGTTGTCCTTTCAGCTTAAGAATAAGTTTAATAAGTTATTTGTGCCAATTTGTTCTTCTTTGTATGAGTACTTCTGCTTGCAGGGAGCTCTTTGCAAAGAACTCCTGGGAGGGGCTGTGACTGGCTTTGCTCTGTGAAAAATGAAAAAAAGAAAAGAAAGAAGAGCTGCTTCGGCTTTTTTTCTTTTCTTTTTCACAGCACAAAGCCAATCCCCAAATGGTCTAGGAGCATTCCAAAAAGGAGTGTTTTTTGGCATGCTCCAGCTCAGGGGAGACTGCTTTGTGTTCCACCCCACCTTTCAATCTCTTGAAGTAAGTCCCATGTAGCCCAGCAGCTACCGGTAGGCCAGGCATACCTTGTCAGCAGTGGGAACAAGAAGATGACAATGAAGGTGGCAGAGGGCCAAAAGGGCATAGATGGGGGTAGGAGATAGGTGCGGTGGGCGGGGAGTTACAGTAACCCTGCAGTTGTAAGTGTGGGCGTGGCTGCCAAGCACGTCTAATCCAAACTTTGATCATGTGTCCATTGGGCTGTTGCAATGGCCATAACTTTGAGCTGTCATTGAAAGGATGGTCATAAGTTGAGGACTGCCTGTAAAAGATATTGGAATACTGGAATTTTGTATGGGTATTTCCATACCACCACTATAATATCTTTAAAAACCTTTTAAATCAGCTTGGAAGGAATTTCCAACCTCAAAATGCAGGAAACATATGAATAACCCCATGAGCCGAGATATTGTAAATCATTACCCTTTTCTTTCTCTCTCACCCTCCCCATCTTTCTCAGTCTACAATCAACTTTTGAAGGATTAAAACACAGATGGTTACTTTATCCTTGGTCAGCTATAATATGTAGTGTCAGAAACACTCAGTACTAACTCGATCTATTTGAAAAGAAGCCAAGCACCCTTATGCCAACGGCTTTACTTCTTGGAATCTTATCTTTTCTTATTCCCTTCTCTTAAACAGCACATTCAAAAACAGAAAAAATAATTTTAGGTCAAAGTTCTAATGGAACTAGAAGTGGACTTGTCACATTTAAATACAAATATACAAAGTTTAGAGAAATCTTTAAATAGTAGAAGAACCAATAATTGGAACTTCAACAGAAAACCTAGTGCCATTCATATACGCTATGTGACACAAAAAACTTCCACCCTGCTAGTTCACATCAGCTCTGAACCTGTCTTACCAGATGGTGCCAGTTTGTTCCAAGAACTTGTAGGCAGTTTATTTTCTTCTTTAATGGGATTCTTGTCCTGTTTCTCCTCTGGGCAAAGCTGAACTTTTCTAGTTCAAGGCAGTCTCCAGGAAAAGCCTGAACAACCCTACGTTTACCTGGAAAACATCCATCCTTGTTTCCTTGGTCTAGGAAATGGAATACCCAGAAAAAACAACAAGGATCTGTGCTCCACTTGATACTTCCCTCCAACTGAAGTGTCACCTCATTCATATTTCATCATTTTATTTAAAAAAATATAATGAAGCACTCTGTTGAGGGTTTTGCGGAAGTCCAGGTAGCGTATACAGGTAGTCCTCGACTTACAACAATTGGTTTACTGACCATTTGAAGTTACAATGGCACTGAAAACAGTGACATGACCATTTTCCACACTTACAACTGTTGGAGTATCTCCGTGGCCAGGTGATCAAAATTTGGACACTTGGCAACTGGCATGTATTTATGACGGTTGCAGTGTCCTAGGATCATGTACTCACCTTTTGCGACCTTTTGACAAGCAAAGTCAATGGGGAAACTAGATTCATTTAACAAGCATATTATTAACAACTGCAGTGATTCACTGAACAACTGTGGCAAGAAAGGTTGTCAAATGGTGCAAAACTCACTTAACAACTGTCTCACTTAACAATGGAAATGTTGGGCTCATTTGTGGTTCTTAAGTTGAGGACCACCTGTGCTACAGTATTCTCTTGATAAGGTTAGCCTGGCATGATTTGCTTCTAAGAAGCCTATACTTGTTTTGGTTAATTGTAGCATGCCTATCCAAAGGCCTGCAAGTATGCTGCCTGATAGACAGCTAAAGGACCTTGGCCAGTATTCACCTTAAGCTAACAGATGTGTAGTTTTCAACAGATCTGTCATTTCTCCTTTTTTTCTTTTTTACCTGTTTGAAGATGAAGATGAAATTTGTTCTCCTCCAGTCTTTTGCAACTTCACCATTCCTTCAGGAGTTTTCAAAGCTTACAGAGAATGGTTCTTCAATCACCACCATTGATTTCCTCAGGAACTTGGGATATAATCCAACTGGTCCTGGGGAACTTGGGTTTCTTTAAATTAATAAAGTTTTCTTACCCTCTCATCGTCTGTCATAAACTACAGTTCCCTCCTTTTCCTAGTGGCATTATAATGACTAAATAGGGCTTTATTTCCCTTTTGAGATAAGACAGATAAAAGTAGGTTTTAACACTATCACCCATTATAGCTTTTTGTTGTTGTTCGCCTTGTCATGGACATAGACCCCCTTTGACTTTCCTTTTATTTATGATATATTCAAATAACTCTTTTTTGTTATTTTTGGTATCTCTCATAAGCCTCATACTGAGTTTTAATATTTCTGACAAAGTTCCTACAGTTTTGGGGATTATCTTGCATTTTTTTTAGTTATATTCCCACTCTCCCATTTCCTGTACATGTCCCTTAACATGGCTTATTAAGCAAAGCCTTATGAAAAATCCTACTCAGCAAGATATGTAAAGCTACTCCTTGGTGTATTAGCTTTATGTTACATCCAAATTGAACTTGTTAGTTTCCCTGCACAAAACACAGAAAGTACAGATTTTTTTAAAAAATTGCATAATAGAGTAAGTTCATATTCCATCCTAAACCATAGGATGGAACCTAACCTTTGCTTGTTGAATAATGGTGACATGTTTTACACATAATAAGCCATAAATCATTGTTTGGAAACTGTACATACTGGGTCTTATATCTTATAGGCCAAAACTATAAGATGGGGCATTTTGATGAAGGTATTGAGTCAATACCTTCTACCATGAAATCCCTTCAGTAAAATATAAAGCCTGGTGTACACTGAAGTCCACACATGCTTTGCTATTCATTCCATTGGTGGTGGCACCTAATTTACAAAACAGACTAAAGGCAATTCAGTGAGAATTCTGTGTCAGTTCTGAAAAAGCTCCAGATCTCTATGATCTTACAAAATTTTTGTTAAGTTCATCAGCTAAACTACATAGTCCAAATTGTAGAAAGGCAACGCTGTTATTCAAACAATGAAGCTCTGCAAAAGTTGTGCACACTCTATTCAACATTGCAGCCTTTACCCTACCTCCAAGTTCCTAGGCTCCAACTATCTCTGCAGTTCGTTTAAGGCAGGTATGTTAAACTGCTGGCCTGCAGGCCGGATGCAACACGACAAAACCGCGCCCTCCCCATTGCCAGCAATGGGGAAAAAGTCGTGATATGTTGCACAATGTCACGTGACGTTGCGAGTTTGACATGCCTGCTTTAAGGAGAATGTTGGCTTGAATTAATCAGCATGAAATTGATGTGAGTTCTTTCTGCTTCTTCTCTTCAGTTGGGAACCAGAAAATATGCAAAGCTTCAGGCTAACATTTATCTTCTTTCCCATTTTTGTGCAGAGGGGAATCTGTAAGTGTTAACACTTTGGTTATTCTTTCAATTGCAGATTGGGGCAATGTGGAAGGACCTTTATAACGAGCTCCAGTTCTTGTAGCATTTGAAAACGTATGCACTTTAAATTTTTATTCCCTCCCTCCTTCTTTAATAATGGCTGCAGCTTGCAACCTTTGTTGTTAGAAATACTGGAAAGACACTTGATTGCAATAGCAATGACAAGCTATTAAGCCATCCTCACATCTCTCTTTAATCTTTAATACAGGAGGAATTTGAGGCTTGGTACATTGGCAGATTCTTCTTGTTTTTTTGTTTTGCCAAATTATATACAATATGTATTGGAAATGTGGAGAGAGGGGTTAGCAACTTGTTCAATTTTGGTTTTGTATGAAGGGGAGGAGAAGAAACAGCATCAGAACAGGCTAGCTTGAGGCACTGATTAAATGACTTGTTTTTCAGCTCTCTATTGGACAACTAGAGAGAATTGATTGACTCCTTGTGTTCTTAGCACGTTTTAAGGGTTCTGGGGCTGAAACAGATAGAGGATTCTCAGATTTGTTTTAGATTTCATCAGAGAGATTACAAAGTGGAAACAGTGTCTGACCCAAAGCAAAATAACTGTCTGATTGATGCCTTTTCCTCATTATAACATCTCTAGTATCACCCATCCCTTGATGTGATGGCATAATACCTGTTCTCATTAGAGTGATACCAAACAGTGATAGCTGAATGATGCTGGAAGGAAACTATCAATCACTAATCAAGAAAGGCCTATGAACGTTGTGAAAAGGACAATTTAATGAACAAAACAAAGTGCACAGCACCTTTGCATTTGCATTTAGAGGCATCTCAGAGAGAAAAATATACCAATTAAAAATATCAGGCTGGAATATCCACATTCTGTTTCTTTGGGCAGATATTTTATTTCTCAAACAGTGATGGTGATGGCATTGCCACACAATTTTATTATCCATTGTATTAACTACATTTTACTTCCCCTTTCATTTTTAGCCCTCCCAACCCCCCATACCATGAACTTCCCAGCCAGCTTCCCATCCTAGCTTCCATCATCTTAATTTCTGCAAGTCGCTAGTATCCTGGAGCCTCAGACAATGACCTAGCACAGTGAGGGTGAATCTTTTGGGCTTAGCGTGTCAAAAATTCAGAAAATGCTTGACTTGGATCTGCTGATGTGTCACTCATTCCCAAAACAAAAGAAAAACAATTTTCTATTCTCTTTCCCCCCCCCCCACTTCATTTAGGCCACTCTCAACAGCAGCACTTGGTAGCAGTGCTGAGGCTGGGCCTGAAGCAGAGGTCTGGGCCTTCACTTTAGCACTAGCACCAACACTGCTGCTCAAAAAGGCTACCTCACGCCATTCCTCAAACCACACAAGCCTTGGGAAATGGCACAATTGTTCCTGTGGTGTAGGGACCTGCTGTGTACCACTTACCTTCAGGCAGTGTTCTCTTTCTGTTGACAGGCTCCTGTGGCCTACCTGAGGCTGCTCTGGGTTGCGCTACTAGGCCTTTGTTTTTGAAGTAGCTTCAGAGAATTCTTTTTCATGGCCTCTGCAGCGTCCAAAAAGTGGGCAAAAGCATACTTCATTCTTGCACAATTTTCAGAGGCTGTGGAGACCACAGGAGAACAAGGCCCTCTTGTGTAACTTCCAGAGGGTCTGGAGGCCTTCATTCTCACCCCATTCTTGCGCAGCTTCTGCAGCTTCCAAAGATCATGCATGAAAGAGGTGTGCTTTCAGCAATACTTGGGTGTTGGTAAATGCTGGTGTATCCCCCAAACCATGGCATGTCACCTTTGACACATGTCATAGGTTCCCCATCACTGACCTAGCATAAGGACTATCTCCTCATGAGTGAATAGTTCCATAATAACTTGACTATCTTTTTATTGGGCATAATTACAGATGCTACTGTTGTGGACATTAAGTTGATGTTGAATTTAATCACAGCAGCAAGACTCTTAATAGGTCAATATTGGAAGAAGGAGGAACTGCCGACTATAGAAGAATGGACTCTAAAAGTTTCTGACCTGGCGGAAATGGCAAAGATTTCGGCTTATTTGAAAGATCATTCGCAAGAACGTTATATTATGGAGTGGAAAAAGTGGATTGATTATATCCAGAACAAATATGGGACTAAAAAGTTTCACTTAGCATTTGAATAAGTTTTCTTTTCTTTTTTCTACTTTTTTATGTAATATTAGTATTGCTTGTAGTCATTTCATATGAGCTAGAGTGCGATAGACTTAATAATTTATTGTTGTTAGCATATGGATGTTTATGATTGTTCTTTGTTTTTATACCTTGTACTTAGCTCTGGGAAGTCGGGGGGGGGGAATGGGGGGAAGAATAGGGAGGGTTAGGTAGGGGTGGGGGGAGGGAGGGGGGATTGTTAAAGATAAAATGTATTGTAAAACTTTTCAATAAAAAAAAATAACTTGACTATCTTGAAGTAAGGTCCTTCAGTGATAATGCACCACTGTAATTCCTAGCATCTCTCACTACTGACCAAGCTGTCAGGAACTATAATTAGCAATATTTGGAAGGTCATCATCTTCCCTTTTCTGAAGTACTCTTTGCGTAGTCTGTCTCAAAGAAAAAAGTAGTGTGAGCAGATAACAGAGAGTGGAAATAAAATTTGTTGGCAGTTCTTTGGAAGGGAAGGGCAGTGGAACCTCTTGTGCATCATCCATCCTCACTTACTGAGCGGGGCCAGTTACTTCCTAGAAATATATTTATCCTGCCTTAAACTAATTGCCAAAAGAAAAAGAAAAAAATACATATATCATGTCATCTTTAACTTGTTTTTATTGTTTATATTCTTATGTTTGGCTGCAGTTGTTTCTAAAAATTTTATGGAAGTTTGTACCATAGTTTCTTAACTGGTTTTTATATTCTCTGTAAAAATATAAAGAGTCTTTGGTTGTTGTGTGATAGAACGAACGAATGAATTTATCAAAATAATAAATCAAAAATTATTTTAGGGGAAAAAAAGACAAGCAAGTTCTGGAATTTTATCTTACAAACAAGACAGGTTTAAAAAGGAGAGATATTTCTCCTTTTTCCTTTATTGGTGAAAAAAATCCTAATGTTCACTGATTATAGATATTAATAATCTATTGCTGTAAGTCTGTGTAGCTTTGTCCTCTCAATATTATACATAATAATTTGTTGCCCATCTTCAACATTGAAAAAACCCTATAGTTTTTAAACTCTTGATATGTTACAAATGATGAGGATACAGCCAAATAGAATTTAAAATCTTTGGAAGAGAATGCAGAATAATAAAGTTGGAAGGGACCTTGGAAATCTTTTAATTCAATCTCCTGCTGAGAAGTAGACTATACTATTCTGGACAAATGGCGGTTCAATTTCTTCTTAAAAACCTCCAGCGATGGAGCACCCATAATTTCTAGAGGCAAGCCATTCCACTGCTTAATTATTCTCACGGTCAGGAAATTTCTTCTTAGTTTTAGGTTAGATCACTCCTTGATAAGATTCCATCCATTATTTCTTGTCCTGCCCTCAGGTGCTTTGCAGAATAGATTGAGCCCATTTTCTCTGAGTCAGCCCCTTAAATATTGGAAGATTGCTATCATGTCACATTTCTAGTCCTTTTCTTTGTTAGACTAGACATACCCAGTACCTGCAACTGTTCATCATCATTTAGCCTCCAAACTCATAATCAGCTTTGTTGCTCTTCTCTGCATGCTTTCTAGAGTCTGAACATCTTTTTTGTATCGTTATGACCAAAACTGGATGCAGTATTACAAATGTAGTTATACTAAAGCAATATAAAATGACACTTTATGTACACTTCACGTGACCTTGATACTATCTCTCTGTTGATGCAGCCTAGGATTGCATTGGCCTTTTTTGGTAGCTGCAGCACACTGCTGGGATTCCTAGATCCCTCTCAAAGTTACTGCTGTTAAGCAAGGACACGGCCAATGTTAAATAAGAATGGACAGTCTTAAGACATGTTTACAATTTGGAGACTACATTTCAAAATGTGACAATAATAAAAATGTGACTATAATAAACAATGTGACAATAATAAAAATGTGACTATAATAAACAATGTGACAATAATAAAAAATGGCAAAGTCGTATAAATTAATGTTCACATTTCTGAACTGCATCTTCACCTACAAGATTATTTTACCCAATTTTTATTAAAACATATGAAATATTAAAATATACAGTTTTTGCCATAATCTTCTTTTAAGATTAAAAAGTTAATTTTACATTATTTAAGGTGACCTAGTAGTTCCCAAATATATTATTTCAGCATTATTGAAATTTGTATAAATATTTGATGTCAAACTCATAAGCTTCTTTCAGAGTCTTATAAAAACAAGTGACTGGCTTAGGATCTTCAATTGGATCCCCTCAGTCAAACCGCAGAGTATCTTCAGTAAAACAAACAAGCAAACAAAACCTTTTCTCATCTTGAAATACTGGAAAAATCAAAATTTTACAGCTTGGATTTCTTGTAGAACATTTATCATATTGAAGATAACTAGAAACCAATTGAAAAAAGTTATCTGCTGAATCCAAACCCTACTGTTCTGCTTGTATTCAAGTAAATCCAAGTAAAACTTCTTATATAGAAAAGATAATAGAGTAAAGCATTTGCCAATTTTGGAATAATATTCAAAGAAAACCAACTATTTTTTTCCAGAGATAAAAAAAAAATAGATGCCTGGTATTCCTAAGGACGGAAGGTACTTTGAGAATGATATTGATCAAATAACTTTTCATTCTTCTCTATCAGCCAACACAAATGGAGAAACAACTACAGGCTGTGCAGATTTCCATCTCATATTCCTCATGCTGGTAACCAGTGTAGTTATTGTAAAAACTCGGGGAGAGAATATGCAAACAAACTTTCCCCAGAAGGCAATGGTGCAATGAAAAGGAATGACCACACTTGTGTTTTATTTGAATTATTAACACATAGGATTCAAGAGAAATTCCTCAGAACTGGCACAAAGAGAATGAAAATTGCGTCACAATTAAGTGATTTACTGTATTTTTACTCATATTTAGTTTGCTGTAAGAAGCAGAAAGGTGCTAGTAGTTAGAGAAGGAACAAAAACAAATCTGCAACCTATAGAAAATCCCTAGATTGATCAATTGATTGATCTATCTGTCGGTTTTATTCATTTCAGTAGATGTTTCTTCCTAGTAGATCCTTGTTTTTATTGCAAGTGAAAATTTAGGGATCACTTGACCTCTGGTACCTTCTAAACATTTTCCAGGCAATATGGTCAATACTAAGGAACCGTGGGAAATGTAGTTTATCATAATTTGGAGGCGTACAGGTTCTCTATCCCTGAGATAAAGAGAATTGAAGGGTCCAGCTGTTTGTTACCCTTTCATATCAAATACAAGGCAAAAACGTATCCAGATATCTAATTTATCTACAATTTGATGTCAGTGTATCTTTCAGTAAATGTAAAGCTAAGCTAATAGCATTTAGTCAAAAACCACAGTAACCATATTGGCATCTTGAAAAACAATTTATACCCTCTGTCCACATTTATAATTTTGAGAGATTAAAAAAAAATACTGAACTGTGCTGAAATGGGCAAAATTTCAAATCCCTCCATCTGTGAGAACAAATGCCATCCCTTTGGCTATTCATTTACAATGACTATTCTGTTTATTTAGGTATTTTTTAAAAAACATTGTCTTAGAAATCTATTCTTTTTTTCCAGTGATTTTTATAAATTTCTAAATGATTTGTTTGGGCTTAATTGTGTTAAAATTAATGGTTTAATTCACATGAGGTTGAATAATACATGTTTGAAATCCCCTGAAATTTTTGGTGCAATCCTACTTTTAGGACTGTCACTTAGAAATGACACAGTGGTGGTAGAATTGAGATCCTTGGTATGGTGACAGTTACTCTCTGCTACCGTAAAACTAGTTATTTCCAGAAATGGATGTGGACTATGAATCAAGTCACATTGTTTTTTTAGATCCCCAATTACTGTGAGAACTGTCAACCAATCCGAGAGCTTTTTTATTGAAGGCATGAGACTTGGGAGGCTAAACACTACTTCTTTTGTTCAGACAAAGACAAACTTTTGGCTTTGAGAAGTATCAAAGCAAGCAGCTATTCATAGAGGGATCTCTGCTAGTTAATGTTTCTGATCAGGTCCTCGATTGCCTGCAGTTTCAACATTTTCCTTGTTCTTCCTTCACTTCAAAGCTTATAATATACTTACAAGAACAAAAAAATGGTTAGATCACCCATCAGACTAAACAGATTATTTGATTTGGGATATCCAACTGTGGCTTATAAGTCAATGAACTGTGTCATGTATGTTTAGACAGATTTTTCCATCCAGCATAAACAATACTTAAATACTGCATGTTGAGGGAAAAACCAAGTAGGGCACACAAGCTTAAATTGTAAGTATCAACTGAAAAGTCCACTAAGATAAATCCTATGTCACATGAATGTTCCAAGAATCTTACATGCAGGTGCTATAGCAGTCATTTAACCAGAGACCACAATAGAGATATTTGTGATTAATCAATCATAATGGACATAAAGAGTGGTTTGCATGAAACTAATTTGTACTCCATTTCAGCGGAGGGGCACATTCCAATGATTTCCTTAGAATATTTTCTGTGTAAGGAACACTTTCTGTGTCACTATATTGTATTTTGTTAATATACCAATAATTCTTCTTGATGGTGCATTTAATAACAGTTTTCATCATGTTTACCTAATGATTGAATGAGCCATAATTGGCAGGAATCCCACATAATGCTAAGCCAATGCTCCTCTAGAAGATGGTGGTGATGAACGACAGTTTCCTTAAAGATAGTCCCAGCTGGCATAGCCAGTAATAAAGGATATTGGGAGTTATAACTCTGCATTATTTAGAGGGCTACAAGTTTCCATCTCTACCATAAGCAAGCATATCCTAATCTCAGGGGTGGGCTCAAGCATCAGAACCAAGCAAACCACATTATAGTTAAATTATTTAAGATTAGGGAGACCTACAGTATATTCTAGTCCAGTGTTTCTCAACCTTGGCAGCTAGTAGATGTGTTGACTTTAATTCCCCCAGCCAGCCACAAAAAACAAAAAACAAAAACCTATTCTAGTCTATCCTCAGTCATGGAAATTCCTTGGGTGACTTGGTACCAATCACTACCTTTCAGAGTTGTTGCTGTGGAGGAAAAAAAATGGAAAGAGTAGGCTATACCTTGAGCACATCAGAGCAAACTGGTTTATAAGTAAGATGCAAATGAACGTATTAACCTGACCATAGGGTCAGGTTATTATTTTATTTACTCATCTGAATTATATCTCTGCAACCTAGCACTTGTTCTTGAGGTTTTTGGAAAAAGCTCTTTCTTTTCCTGGAAAGTACCCTTGCAATGAGATTTTTCAGATATGGGACCCAAGCTGTTTAAATTCAGAGCCAATGCTTTCTTACAAAGTTGTGGACTTTTTAAGCCATCATACTTCAAAGTTGTAATTTATTTTTACACTCTTTAGCAAAAACTGCATTAATAATTTCATCCTGAGGAGTAAGTATCCAATCAGATCTGTCCTGGTAATACAGGAATATTAATGGATATTCATCTAATCTCTTTATCTTGATACAAACACCAGGCTATAACCAGTGATGCTTATTTATGGGCAAAATGGATTCCATCTCTTCCAACAAGCAGTCCTCCCTCAGTGATTCACTTTTGGGACTTTCCACTTTAAATTGAGAATATGTGCAGAGTGGTGATTGAGAAGAAGTCCTGCAGTACTTCACAGTATTCACGTAATTAAAAAGATTAACATAATGATATAAGAATACAGGTAGTCCTCAACATACAACAGTTCATTTAGTGACTGTTCAAAGTTACAATGGCACTGGTAAAAAATGATTATAACTGTTTTTCGCACTTACGACTGTTGCAGTATATCTTTGGTCATATGATCAAAATTCAGGTGCTTGGCAACTGACTCAAATGTATGGCGGTTGCAGTAACCCATGGTCACATGATCATCTATTGCGACCTTCTGACAAGCAAAGTCAGTGGGGAAGCCAGATTCACTTAACAACCATGTTACTAACTTAACAATTGCAGTGATTCACTTAACAACTGTGGCAAGAAAGGTCATAAATGGGGCAAAATTCAGTTAACAACTGTCTCACTTTGCAATAGAAATTTTGGGCTCAGTTGTGTTGGTAAATAGAAGACTACCTGTAGAATGAATATATTTTAGAATAGAATTCTTTATTGGCCAAGTGTGATTGGACACACAAGGAATTTGTCTCCAGTACATAAGCTTTCTGTGTACATACAAACAAGGTGATAAATCATTATCATAATCATCATAAAAATACATTCATCATAAATCATAAGATACAACACTTTGTGATAGTCATAGGATACTAAATAAGCAAACAACATAAATCATATAAGGGTGCTAAATAAAACAATTAATATACATTGTAAGATACAAGCAACAAAGTTATAGTCATAAGAAGATAGATAATAGGAAAGAAGAGAATAATAATAGTAATACAGTCTTACTAGGCAGTTTGACAGTGTTGTGGGAATTACTTGTTTAGCAGAGTGATGCCTCTGTGCAATGCGTCATCCTGAGGGAAAAAGTTGACATAGTTTATTTCCAGGATGTGAGGGGTCTGTAGTTATTTTCACAGCCCTTTTGTCAACGCTGCTAACATCCAATGTTACTGCTTGACAAGAGATGAAGAAGTAGCTATTTCATATGTTAAACTTGTGTATTGCTTTAAAACTTGTGTATTGTTTTAGTTTAAGGTTAGATGGGGGGATGAGTAGGACCGCACTTTTCAAGGCATCTCTAACTAAGAAGATAAGGCTTTGGCGGGTCTTCTAACGGAAGGGAAACTGATTCTTTAAATTAATTGGAGAATATGATTAATGACAAAATTAGAAAGGTGGAGAATTGTGTTTTAATATATTGTGCAAGGGGCGGAGATTTCAGATTCCAGCTTCCTTCGAGCAAGCATTTGCCGGTGTATTAGGCTAATAAAGGACTTTTAAGGTAAACAATGCCTCAGAGTCACTTGAAAAGCCCATACATCAGAAACTTGACACCTTTTTTGTTTTTATTGATTAGCTTAAGCAATTATGGGGGCTATTGGTTTGATCTTCGAGCTTGGCAATTTGGCTGCAAATGTTTCAACTCCATTCGGGGTGGGGGGACATCTTCAGTGTGCTTTGAATTGTGTTCATCTGTCAGAGCAACTATTGTAGAACTTTCTATTTTGAAACCCAGAATTTAGCTTCGTGAATGCATTCATGGGTGATATATGTAATTGACTTAAAATCAGCCATCCCTTTGATGGCCACTTTTAATTGGAAACCCCTAATGTGAACAAATGAACACCAACTGCAGAAACCCCAAAATTTAATCTTGTTTGCTCTCAAGTAAGCTGGCATGAATCACGCTGTATCTCTGCTCTCCTGCCGTCTCTCCTTCTGCCAAATACACTTTCAAAATATCTGAAACAAATCAGGCAATGTTCCATAGCCACTGCCTGCCCATTTTTTAAGTGGTGGGTCCTATACTTCCTTCAGTAAGACTTGAAATTCTAGTTGTTTGCTCTAAAGAAGTACAGTTTTAATACTGAAGTATTTTAAGAGTAATATTGGTTCTAAGGACCAGATTCAACTCAGTTATGTGGGTTCTGTCTGTTTTCAGAAAATGAGAGATGATGCACATGTATTGGCTATTGGAAATTTTCTCTCCAATTTATTCATTCATTCGTTTTGTTCATTTATTCACTAGTTATATCCTGCCTTTATTTTGTACAGTCCAAGGTGGCATATGCATATGCACTCTCAGCATACTTTTGTATCATAATCGTTTCTTGCAATACATTTTCTAAGCAATGTCTTCTTCAAATTAGCAGATCATTCTTTTGCCATGAAGTGTGTGCAAATAAGAGGCACAGCTGTTGCAGAAAGCAAGTGTCTGATAAATATTTTTGTTACACAACCCTCCACATAAGAACAAGGTATGCTTTATGGCAGAGGTTTCCTAGGCGCTTTCATGCAGAAATATTTTCCTATTCCCCCAAAGTCCTGAACGCCATAAGGTTACTGGGCTTAGCCAAATGTCTGCTTTTCTGTTGTATTTTTGAGCAGTAAGGGACAACTACCAGTATCTGCAGAAAAGCCACACAGCCTTGTATCTGTTTTTAAGTGTTTCCTAGCACGGGCTAAAGCAGAAGCCAGAAGCACAGGAAACTCCTTCTTTAGAAACAGTCAATGTAAAGTAGCTGCCTGACAGGAAATATGGTCTGAGATAATGCCAAATTATCATCCAATTCGGATGAATGTCAACAAACTAGGAAGGAGAATGGTTGGCCTGTTCCTTTGCAGTTAATAGCATCTTTATCTGTGAATATCAGGCAGGGAAGATTTTCATGACAAGCTAAGAGTTATTGTCTATGCACGTCAGCTGAATTAGTGTTGTTATTATTGGTAAAGGCCTAGAAGCAGGTTTTTCCCCCCCTCCATGTCTTTGATCTGAAAAACATCATTCTTGTCCAGACTTAATGGCCTCTAGCCCAGCTGAATCTCTGTCAATCCAAGATTAGCCCCAAATTACCTCAACACTACCAACTTTTCCTCCTGCTGAGGCTTATGTGCTTTGTAACAACTGCACAGTGGGCAGAAATTCAACTGATGAAACTTTCTCATCATGTTACATTTTTCTCTGCCAAGTAAATATGGCTGCTCCTTTCCAGAAAAGAAACATATATGATTTTTGGGAACATTATGATTGCCATATCAAGGCCTCTAGCAATTATTTTGATGGTTTCAGAGCAAATTTGATTTATATTAAACAAAAGTTTGAATATAGCTTTATTTAGTTTATTCATTCATTTTCTTACTCTGGCTTTTAGGTTGGTCCAATCTTATTCTTTCTATATACTTCTCCCTATTCAATAAGAGCTATTCCTAATAAGATTTCTTTCATAAAAAATAACCTAACCTGCCAGGTATCTTCTTGGGGTCTCCACCCTTCCAACCCCTCTACTTTCGGTCCAGGATGTCTGAGGGCACTTTAGTGTGCTATACACTATTCCTTGAGCTGGTAGAATGACATTTCAGATAATTTTTGCTGCTTGGACTGTCAGCCCTATTCTGCTTTTGGCATATGTGATAGTGGTACAATCCTTACAAGATCACTGTGGAACAAGTTAAGGAAGCTAAATGATGGAGTGCCTCCAAGCTCCTTCCAAGCAGCCACCAATCACTCTCCTGGATGAATGGGTAGTAAATAAGACTCTTGACTTCGACTGCAGAGGAGTGCCTGCCTGCCTTGGAGCTTTTAGCCACCTTCCAGGTTGCTCAACTAACAGGTCATAGGCAAAGAGTAAAGAGCATCAGGGATGCTCCTTCCTGCTTCAGCCCATGTATCTTCTCCATCCCTGCAGAGTGAAGGAGGAGAAAGAGCCCCCGATGTTCCTTGCTGATCCTCATTGGCCCAAGCCTACTAATCAGACAATTTTGCTCAGCCTTTGCACCCTTTGTTGTAGGCAGAGAGGTTGGTTGTAGCAGAGGGGATCTTTGCTGATGCATTGCAAGAGCATCCTCCCCTTCCATTTTTGCGCTTTTTTTGTGCCTGTGACTTGGCAATAAGGCTGGTTGTGCAGGCAAGGTCAGGACTCTTTCAAAAGATCACTAAATCTATGTTTGAAACTAGCCCCCCAAACATCTGACAAGTACATAACGAAGTAGAATCTCTCTCACTCCACCCTACTCTCCCCCACTGTCTGCTGATTTGGAGAATGTTTGGCGGGCATTGGCAGATCAGCTCTCCACTCTGCCAGCCCACGGATCAATGAAGCAGGAGAGCCTCTCTTGTTTTACTGGGTCATCTGCTCTGCTACCTCTCCATCATGGGATGCATTTTTCTTAATAGAAAACAAACTGCTCGCAGTGCCTGAGCCACAATTATTGAGGCTCTGCAGCAGTTTCCCAATAATTAGGAAACTCTACTAAAAAAAAGACAAGAAAGGCTTGGAGCAAGGCTCTGTGGCCAGTGAAGAAAGGGAATCCCTTGAGAGCCTCACTAATGGCAGAGATTTTTCACCCAAAAGTGACAACATCCCATTATTTCATCTTGATTTCCTTGTCTTTTGTAGTTTCTTGGGGAAAGGGTGTGTATAAACGAAAGAGAAAGGGTTTGAGTAGCTGGAACAAGTCACTTGGTAAATAAGCTAAGAGATTAAAATAAAAGTTAAGTGTATGAACATAGCATACACCCACCCACACCCACTTCTCAATGTCTTAGTTCTCCAGTAATTCTCTTGATATAGTCATGCCCTTAAGAGTCAGGCAAGTGTCCCATGCTGGATCAGGCCAAATCTAATCCAGAATGCACTCAAAGGCCTCTGGGATTCCTTTAAGCAGTGCAGTACACAGGTTGCATAACATTCTTTGGCTTTCTGCAAGCCCAGGTCTAATCTGCTGGGGGAGGGAGGGAGGGAAGAGTTTCCCCAGTAAAACAGGACAGCCAAAGTCCTATTTTACTAGGCAGTCTCTGCCACCTCTTGAATTAGCTGCAAGTGCAACTAAAGAACCAGACTGGCCCAATGTCCAAAGCACAATGGCTCAAGAAAACAGGGCACAGTGATTGGAGGAGACAGGGTTGGGCATGGCCATATAGTACCAGGAATTACCGATATTACCAGATATCATGAATCATGTCATTAAGGAAGCATCTAAGCTGTGCTGGGAAGAAAGAGAAAGCATTACATTAAAGGCGGAGCAGAGAAAAATGACTTTAAGTTCTTTCTGCCGTAGGCTGGGGACAAGACAAAGGCAACATCATAAGGGCATGGCATTTAAAAGCAGTTTGTGGAGCATATTTCTGTCAGTTAGAGGAACATGAGGGTGAGCTCCCAGCTGAAAGCTCTTCCACCCAATGGTTGTAATGGGGAGGAGTTGCCAATTCAAAAACTGTCAGTGTTTATGCTTAATCAATCCCAAAACATCAATTTATCTGAAGGAAAACTGTGACGTGGCTTTCCATATGCCCTCTACTTCTCATCTTCTCTTTGTCTTTTCCTGGGTAGATGGATATACTTAGCAGCCTCTGCAGAGGCTGAGGTGAAGGTCAAAAAAGGCATCCCACTTAGTAATTCCTTTCACTGCAGTAATATTTTCTAAAAAATCTGGGGAAGGAAAATTGCAAGTGCCAAAAGAGGCCTTCATACTGATATGTACAGCTTCCTACTGAAGTTACAACATTTCCCTGGAAGCTCTTTCTTCTCTCTGTCTCTTTCACAAACACACATCTTATGTGTTTCTATTTCTTGCTTTCTCAAAGTCATAAAAATATTTCAAAAGCAAAGAGTCACACTAACATCATCCACAAAGTTTATATGCCACAATAAAACTGACAGTCTGCAATTGATTGTTGCTTTTATTAATGTCAGAAGAGAGTTCTGCAAGATAGAGATAATATTGTGCTAGTTGAAAGAAGAACATTTGACGAGATAAGATCCATATCAAAATCTATTGGCAACAATAAGTATAAGCAATGGTATTGCATTTACTTAAGAGCCATCAGACTGCTTACTTATTTTCAGATTTGTTAATCTCAATGCCATCCACAAGATGCTGCCCCTTAAAATCTGATTCACGTTTTGGGAGTCACTGAGAATCGGGTGGCATAATTTTAATAAATGATGATGATGATGATTTCTCTGTTGTTCTAATTTTTTTCTGATTCCACCCCGCAAAATAAAAAAAACCCACTGGTTTGCAGGTATTCGCTTCCTTTTGTACATGGAAAATGGTGATCCTTCTCTTAGGTGAAGCCCAAAGAATATTTCTCTCCCACTCAACTCCTGCCCAGTAGTTCAAACACTGATTAGGATATTAGTTATGACAGTTCTGAAGGGTTTGTTCTTTAAGCTGTTATAGAAAAGGGTGCTCATTGCATTGACAGATTTATTAGAAAAGGACCTAAGAAATGCATTTGAAATATACCGGTACATTGTTATTATATGCACACAGTTACCTGAAATAAAGTTCTATTAAACTTGAGGGGGGTGATTATGTCGTTGTGAGTAAATATTAATGGCATCAGATTACAGACAGGATCAGAGAAAGTAGAAGTGCTTCATCTTGGGAGCTGTAAAGCCAAGGTTAAAGATATTTTTCTGCAAAGGACTCCCTGTATATCTTTTTATCTGTAATATGTGAAAATTATAGCACAATTCTATTCATATCTATTCAGGAGTGACTTAGAAAAAGTTCAGTGGGACTTTCTCCTAGGATGTAGGCATGAGAGCATTTCCCAAATTAGTCATTTTCAAACAGGACTGCAAAAACTGGATGATTATTAGATGGCATAAAGGAACATATTAATCTCTGCTCTGCCACTGGGTAATTGTCTAGATTTTTGCAGCTGAGAAACAGTAGGGTTCTCTGAGGACCAGTAATGAGAATTCTGGGAACTGAATTGAAACATCTAGAGCAATGATGGCGAACCTTTTAGAGACCGAGTGTCCAAACTGCAATCCAAAACCCACTTATGTGTCGTTGGGTGACGGGTGGGCGTGGCCCATTGGGTGGGTGTGGCTGTGGTGGTAATAGCAGACTGGGTGGGACTAAAAAGTTCAATCAATCAATCCCAACTTTGTGAGATCTTTTTTTTCCTGCAAGAAGTTGAAATTGATTGATTGATTGAACCTTTTTTTTCACACAGCGGTGGAGGCCTAAAGCAAAAAGGTTTTATAAAACCTAGCTGAAGGCCTAGGACTGGGGTGACGGTGCGTATGTCCACAGAGAGGGCTCTGTGTGCCACTTGTGGCACACGTGCCATAGGTTTGTCACCACAGATCTAGAGAGTGGCCAGCTTGGAAATGGCTGGTGCTTAACAGTGCAAACTTACTGTTAGACCTCTCTACTCAAAACTGAGCCATTGGCCATTACAAGTGAGCAAAGTTAGTATTTCATACATGGATTTAAGTCTCATAGAATCCAGTGCAGTTGACATCAGATTAGACAAATTATATTATTGTTTTGGTAGTATTCTATTTTACAAGCTGACTCCAAAAGCAAGCCCCATAGAAATTTCTAAAGCATTTTACAGATTTACTAGATTAACCAAAAGGATGTAAGATTTATTGTGATGATTTTTGTTCTGAGTCTTTTCACAATTTGTGTTTTCATCTCACTGTTCCTCCATCCAATAATACTTTTTTTAGCACAACCCATTTCATGTTTACTGAGAAACAAATTCTGTCAACTAATAATAAGCCCATGAAGCAGAAATTAAAAAAAATGCTTTCTCTACTTCAACAGAGTGGCATAATGATCTGGACCAGGGCTTTTCAACCAGTGGTACAGGTACCACCTGTGGTACACTAGCACCTGGCAGGTGGTACACGACCATCCTAGAAAAGTGGTAGCGGGGGAGGGGAATGAGCTGAACCAGTGGCAGCACCGCAAAAGCCTGAGCGAGAGATGGCTGGAGCTGCAGGGCTGTCAGGGCTCAGTGGAAGCGCCAGGATCAGCACCAGGCTCCAGCTGGAAAGCAGCACTTATCCTGGCACTTCTGCTGAACCTAGAAGAAGCGCTGATCAGCTGGAATGTTGCAGCATCTCCAGGGTCTTGTGATTTACATTCAGATGCTTGGCAACTGATTCATACAGTATTTATGATGGTCACAGTGTCCCAGGGTCATGTGAGCCTTGGTGGAGCAGTGGGCTAATGCCTCTTTAAGTAACACCAGCTGCCTGCAATTAGTGCAGGTTCGCATCCCACCAGGCTCAAGGTTGACTCAGCCTTCCATCCTTCCAAGGTAGGTAAAATGAGGACCCAGATTGTTGGGGGCAATAAGCTGACTTTGTAATAGTGCCGCTTGGGGGGGGAAAGCCCTAATAAGCAGGCATATACATAGAATGAAGGCTATTGCTAAGCACATTGATTTGTGCTTTAGATTGTAAGTCGCCCTAAGTCTTCGGAGAAGGGCAGGATATAAATGGGATTTTAAAAAAAAGTGACCAAAACCTGCTGCAGCCATCCAGCAGATGGGGGACATAAAACCAAACACCCCCCACCCCACCCCCACTGCCAATCCTCAACAGAAATGCTCACAACAATGAAAACCTTGGACAGGAGGAAGAGTGCCGCCAGGTGGGCAGGCAGGTGTCTTGCTCGGCTGTGGCTTGGGGGCACTTTTTTCAGTGCCATTGTAACTTCAAACAACTGTTGAAAGTCAAGGACTACTTGTACTTCATCACTCCCCCCCCTGTTTTTTTGGTGATCACGTTTTTGACACCTTGCTAGGCGACTGGTGGTACTTGGATGTTGCCATATCCTAAAAGTGGTACAATGGGTGAAAAGGTTGAAAAGCCCTGATCTGGACAATCACTAGTTGGAAGCAGTTAGGTTTTCTGTATCTCTTTGCTGCATCAAAGCCAGAGCATAAAACAACTGAAAGAAGCAATACAAGATCAGAAAATGTGGAGAAAGCTGGCCTATAATTTTGCTGAGAATTAGACACCCCTGAACAGATAGCATCAGTAGTGCATCTGGCGCAGTAATTTATATTGGAGGATGTCTAGGTTGAGGAAAATTTATTTTATTTATTGATGGGATTTATATATCCCGCCTCTGCTTAGAAGCACTGAATTCAGTGATAACCTCCAAATGGACATGCATAGAAGTGTGCTAAAACTCAAAGCTCCTGTCGTTCAGAAGTTGTCTGGATTTTAGCAGCCTAAATATGGTAGCCCTATTAAACGGATTAAAAGTTGCTCCATTAGACAGCAGGCCTTTCCTTATGTGTGTAGTTTAATGCATCATCAAATGGCAGTGTTGGTAAAAAAAAAATGCAGGAACAAATTGGGTGGTTTGGATTGGGGATTCAAAATATTCATGTTACAGAACCTATTAACTTTTTTTTAAAAAATTCCCAGAACCCCTGACCAAAAGGCAAAGCACTGTTGATAGAAAATTGGTTGAATCTGCTCGACCTTCCCCCCCCACCAACGTCTTATGGAACCCCACCCAGAAGCCACTTTTTGAAAAACCTTGATCTGGATTTCTACCTCCACCCTGTATTCAAAGAGACTTGTCCAGCCTTGTATTTTCAGGTCAGAAGCTCATCAGCGACTTAAGAGAAGTAGGAGGGCTAAACCTTCAGGTCACATTCCCAAAAGGTTAGCTTGTCTTACGAAAAGGACCCTTCGCTCTTTTCGGGAAAGCGAAGGACCCGCGTCAAGGCTTGCTTCGCTTCTGAACTAGAACACAGAATAATAGGTTTGGAAGGGACCTGGGAGAGAGAAGCCCAGCGCCCTGGGATGGACGAGAGGGATTTTTTTTTTGCTTTGCAAGTCGCTCTGGCGACCGTGTGTAAACAGTGAGGAAAAAGCCAGTAGTTTGCGGAAAAGAAAAGGCGAAGCACCCAAAGGCGTACGAAAAGATTTGAGATCAACCCAAGCGGTTGGGAGAAATCATCTTACACGAGTAGGTGGAATAGAGACGATCCTCCCAGAATCGCCATCATTGGCTCGGGGCAGCTGCGCGATCAGCCAGGAAAACTGCCAAGAGTGCATTATATTCAAAGGCATGTGGGGCGATCCTTCGTGCCTCCCGGCTCGGCCGCTTTCCCCTGCGATTTGATTTTCCGTAGACGCAAGGCAAACTCTGCTCCCTCAGCCAGCTAAGCGACAACAGCGCACTTAGTTCAGGACTTCCTGGTAACTTCCTAGCTGCTTTTAGGCAAAGAAGCACGCGGCGTATATGTGTGTGTGTGCGCGTGTGCGCGCGCGCGGGGAGGGGGAGGGGGGTGGGTACAGCGGGATATACCAAGTGCGGCGGTGCTGCGGGAGGCGCTAAGCTCTTCCCAGCCGAGCCCGGTGGCTCGAGAGAGGCGCGTTTCTTTTTCCTGGAGGCGGCGAGACGCCCGCCCTGGCAGAAGATACCAGCGGCCAGGTGAGAAACGGGGGGGAACGTGAGCCGGGCAGAAGTTTGGAGTCGTGTCTCTGAGCGGCCACCCCTTTCCCGGGCGGGCTTGGTCCCGCCTCTAATCCATTCTGCCCCTGGCAGCGGGCTTGAGCGTAGTTTCTTTCTGCTGCGACCGTAAAAACCTGCCTGGAGGTTGCGCCGCTAGGAGCGCTTCCCGAGGGGCCCGGGGGGCGGTGCGCGCGTGCTGATGGGGGGGCACTGAGCGCGGCCCGTCAGAGGCACCGGAGGCGCTTTCGCTGCTGGGTTGAAAACTTCGCTCTCTCCCTCTTTTTTCCTCTCGGCTTTCCTCCCCCCTCCCGTTGCTGTGCGGCTCGGCAGCTTGCTTCCTCCTCTTGGGCTGCTCTCGCCCTTCCCGCTTTCCTTTGGTTTTGCTGCCTCGCCGGCGCCGAAGCGGAGCGGTCGCTCCTGTGAAAGGAGCGCAGCGCCCGAGACGAAGGCAGAGTCGTCCGTCGCCGGCGATCCCGCGCGGAGAAAGTCCGGGGCGAGCGAGCGGGCGAGCGAGAGAAGGGGAGAAGCGCGCAACCAGAAGAAGCCTGGTAAGGGAATGGAAGGCGCAGCTGGTGCGGGTGGCCTCGGGGGGACATGCCGGCATTCCCGGCACTCCGGTTTCTCCCTCTCTTAGATCACTTGTTTCCTTCTCTTCTTCCTCCCTCTTGGCGCCTCTTTTATCAGGTTAGTATGTGTGGAAGTCTTAAGAGATTCCTTGTGACCGGACTCGCTGAATTGGAGTACTATAGAAACAGCTGCTTAACGGGAACAAGCCAGGGTTGAGGGTTCTGGATAACAAGCCAGGATTCTGAAGCCCTGATTTTTTTCCCCCCCGGATGCCCCTTTCTTCTTCCATTCTTTCCCCTCTTACAAATACATAATAATAATAATCAACCTTTATTGTCAAAGTACAACATGTGTACATTGAGATTAGCTGAGCCTCCCCCCCCCCGTGCTCTCTCCCCCCAACACACAGTGACAACAAACCCTCCATCCCACCCAACATTAGTTAGGCGTCGGGGTTGGCCACGCTGTGGCGAGATGCGTGATAACGCTTGCGAGCTGGCCTTGCCTGTAGTTAGATGGCGAGTTGAACGATCTTAAGAATTTATATTTTTTTTGCCCGGCGGGTTCCAGTCTACCAGGATTTATTAATTCATTTTGCAGAAGTATTGTGGACTGTTGTGCGGGTTTGCGGTGGGGAGTGCTGTGTTGTGATTCGTTTGTTTAAGCCAGGTACAACTTTCCTTTCGTGCCAGAGAACTTATCCTGCTGGAGACAGATGTCTATTTGAATTAAGCCTTCTCAAAATATTTCCCTCTTCCCCCTCCCCGGCGCATGTTAAATACATGCTAAACAGCCTCTTACCTTATTTACAGTCAAAAATAGTAAGATTTTTCTTCAGCTAGTTAGCTTCTTTATGAGTTAAGCAAAGTATATTAAAGTTATTGGTAGCCTGCAGTTTTTGTGTTAAGAGCAGTTAATATTTGACTTGCTGTATGAACAAGGGCATAAATATAAAACCGTGGCCAACTTTAGTTGAAAGTGTCTCACTGCTTTTCTCCATATTACTCAGTCAAAATCTGCTTTCTTTGTTTGTCAGTCCTAATTTTCTTTTCTGAGAAGAAATCTGATGATATAGATTTGTATTGTTTAAAAGAAAGCACCTATTTCATCATGGCGATTTTAAAGCATCCTTTTAGGGAAAATATTTCCTATCTAAATTGTGTAGGTAGGTTATTGAGAGGGCAGATTTAAATTTCTGGACCAATTTCTGGCAATTATAGCTTCTTTAGGGATGACAGTAATAGACCTTTCAAATGGTTTTCAGCACTGGTTCCCTTAGGACCATTCTGAGTTGAAGCCTATTTTAAAATTTAGGAATTGTTTGTAACTTGTTGGTGTTTTGCATAAGTTCTTCCCAATGTTTAATCAGTGGTTTCCATTGCCACAGAAAATAAAATAAAAACCTGTGATAATAGTTAATATGCTATGACTTTGAAGCACCCTGCTTCCTCATCTCCTTTCCCCAGTCTGTGCATATTGTCCTTACATTTTTTTCTAAATATTATATATATATGGCTTGGACATATACCATTCAGAAAATTTTCAGATGACAATCCATTCTTGTACAATATAGTTTTATGCAGTGCTTTTTTTGTTAAAAAAAGGTGCCGGAACTCACACATGTCATACAACCGGCCTTGCCTACCCTACAAGGTTCCATCCAAAAAAGGTGCCGGAACTCTGTTCTGGGCGTTCTATGACAAAAAAAGCCCTGGGTTTATGCATCTTGAACTGAAACTTGGCTGTTGCTCAGTTATTACAAAGTATGTTGATCCCTACTTTTTTCTCATAAATTCTGTACAATTAGTCTCAGTCAAGATGGAATATTGTATGCTATATATGCCTTCAGGAAGGAACTTTGTTACGTATACATTCTGTATTGTTTAATTGATCTTTATAAAGCCTGAAGGAAAAATATTTCTGATTTAAGACTCATTTTTAATGGCTTGATATCATGTTCTTTGGTAGAGGTGTTTATTTGCTCTGCTTTAGGCACATGTTAGAATGATTAGATGTTTTCCACTGAGAGATAAATTATTTAGTTGATACATGGAGTATTCTAGAAAAGAAAAGCTTAAACTACATTTTTTCCCACTAATTAAAGCAGAAATTATCATTTGTGTACTGCAGACCTAATCACGTGATGAAATTTATTATCACCATTGAATTCAACAAATCCTCTAAGGCAGGGGTGTCAAACTGCCAGTCCTTGGGCCAGTTGCATCATGCAGAGGCCGCGCCTACCCCAGCTCCATGCTTAATTATGCATCCAGCTCTGTGCACTTCTTCCCACGGAAGCCTATAGGCCCGTGGTGGCGAACCTATGGCATGCAGAGCCCTCTCTGTGGGTGGGCACGCCATTGCCCCAGTCCTAGACCTTTAGCTGGGCTTTATAAAACCTTTTCGCTGTAGGCCTCCGCTGCCATGTGCAAAAAAAAAAAGGTTCAATCAATTTCAACTTCTCATGGGAAAAAAAAATCTCACAAAGTTGGAATTGATTGATTGAACTTTTTAGTCCCACCCAGTCTGCCGTTGCCACCGCAGCCACGCCCACCCAAAGGGCCATGCGCACCCAACTGGCCACACCCACCCAATGGGCCACGCCTACCCAGCACCCGATGATACATGTGGGTTTTGGGTTGCAGTTTGGGCACTCGGTCTCTAAAAGGTTCGCCATCACTGCTATAGGTTTTAGTGAACGTAAGTGAACATAAAACGTCACTTAAAATCCAGTTTGCATAATTGAAGTACTTTTAAAAATGTTTTTACATGTGGTTCTTTTTGTATTATGTACTGGACTATGTATAATTTCATCAGGAATGAATCCGAAACATTGATTCTTGTTTCTAGTACAAAATAAATTATTTACTCTCAAATCTATTGCATTGTATAAAACGTATCAGAAATATATATCCTATGAGATAGTGAGAAAGCCTGGTACATTGCACATAGAGTAGCAAATAGTCACTTATTGCTTGCTCAGGTTGACTGTATTAATTAGATGATGTTGACCACTTGTATTGTATGAACTACCTGTTTTTCAATTATAAAAAAAATGCTCCAAGCAGAAACTCACCAAATAGTAATAGCCATTATAGGCTTTATATAGTTTGGGGAATTCAGTTTTAATTTTTTAAAGCAGCACATGTGTGAGATAACAATTTGCTTCACCAGCTTGGTGCACTTTTTTTTTTAACAAGGCATATAAAAATTAACTTTCCAATTTGTATATACCTTGCTCGTGAGCTGTTCTATACAACAAAATGAAACAGATGCTCTTCATTCCCTAAAAAAATGTTACGTAATGCTAAAAATCATTCTTTAGGAAATTACATCACTTGAAGCACTATATTTATATCTCAAATGTAAGAGTTGTAGATTCAGAAATCCCTAATTTGACTGAAAACTGTTTTTCATGATTTCTGAATTATTCGGTGCTATAAATGTATGTTTGGAAGTTATGAGCTTTTTAATCTGAGAAATAAATTTATTCCCCAGGAGTACTCTATCAAAGGCATGCAGTTTCTATGAAAATACTCTGTATACCTTACAATTAGGAAGGTGATGAATGCAAATTTATAAACACAAATAAAAACATCTGGGGTCCATTGATTTGTTCTAGAGAAAATAACCAGAGGCATTCCAAATTTGAGTTAGTGCCTTTTGTGCTAGACAAATCATGGCTTATGTAAGCTTATAAGCAGGTTGTATTGAAGAAAGTAAGGAGACATAGCTAGACATAGCTGAATATAATTAAATGCCACTTGAAAGAGTAATTAGTTGCTGTAGTAGGAAGTGCATATAATAGCCTCTCTTATTTATGTGTCCTGCAGTAATGTGTTAGTGGCATAGGGCAGGCAGACTTGTGGGCATCTCTTCAGTGCCTACAAAACACCAATAAGTTATTTTTATTCAAAAGTGAGGGAAGTGGTTTTTAGGAGCAGCCTGCCATTTTTATTCCATAGAAAACCTCTGGGCTTCTTAGAACCCAGTTACCTTACGAAGTAAAGATATCTTTACTTTGTTTTGACAAAACCCTAGCTCCTGTGAGTTGAAAAAAAACAAGGAAGAAATTGGTCCCATTGTTATTTCCTCAGGAGGCTAGAGGGGGTGACTCTGAGGAGAGCTGAGGAGAGCTCACAGAATAAAGCAGGAAGCAGTACAATTCTTCAGGATGGAGAGGAAAAGTGCACGCATTGAAGATATAGAACTAGGTATGAATTAATTAATGAATTAAGAGGATAGAGTGGGCAACATAGACTAGGACTGAACGATGGAGATGGGTGAAGGAACCCTGGAGGGTTAACTTGACGGGAAAGGGAAGAAACAACAACTGTTAGGGATGGCAAATTAAAGACAGAAGTTGCATTCGTTATAGTGTTCCTTCTCACAGGCAAGCAAGTTAAGCTGATTAGTTGTTTTGAGCTTATATAGTTATACAAGACATTGTGAAGTTTGTAGCACAGCAGTTCCTCAAAGTGACAAATAAGCTTAGAGGATGCCTTCCCTGACCTAAACAAATGGTTTGATTGGGACTAAGGTTGAGTAAGAATCAACATATCATCTAACTTCAGTCATCACATTTCAATCTATGGAGAAACAAAACAATACAGGAATGGAATGTGGACTCCATTCCCAAATTATACTTTTTTCAGCGGAAACAAACCTCTAACTTCAAAGCCATTTCCTTCAGTGGGAAAGATGAGCCTGCTCAGCTACTTTTGGTCCCTGAAATCTGCACCCTACTTTTGAGAAAGCTAGCCTTGTTGCCTCCCCCCCCATCCATTTTATTTTGATTGGCATGTGTTTTCCATAGAAGCAGATGCAGAGCTTCTCAACCCTCCCTCTGGGAGCAAACTCCAACAGCTATCTAGCCCTAGGTAGTACACCAATCTCTAGGGCAAGAGTCTTGCACCACAGCTTTTGGACCCTATGTCCCCAGCTGGACAGCAATTAACCCCTGCCATATACACCACAGATACTTAAGCTTGGATCCCTGCCAGAACCCTGCTAGACTATCCACTGATGGGCTGATCCAGGCTTTGTAAGTGCTTGTTCTATTCTGCTGTGCGAATTTACACTCCCTACCAATTTTGTCATTCCCTTCAAATTTCTCCCATCTTCACTCCTGTCTCTTCCCCCACATGGTGCTCACAGCCCACAGCTTGAAAGTCCCAGTAATTGAATGGTAGATTTAACTAATACCTGGCAGCAAAAGTAACTTGTTCCTTCTGTCCCCTTTTCATTCTGTTTGGCCAAATACATTTTAGTTTATAGCTTCTTTCCAAGGACTATATAAAATGTCAAGGTGGTAGAGATATGAGGGACATGGGATATAATTTTGATGGACTTAGATAGAACAGATTTAAAAGCAGATATATCTTTATAAGCACAATTCCTACCCTTGAGAAATACAGCAAAATTGTTCTAAGTTCCTCTGCCACAGGTTTATGAGAATAGCCATTTGGGTCCAACCCTATTTGTATATGGTTTGGGATGTGATCTTGAAAGGGAGAAATGATAGCTCTAGGGCAGGGGTGACAAACTTGCAACGTCACGTGACGTATTGCAACTTTTTCTCCATTACCGGCAATAGGGTGGGAGTGGTTTCGGCATGATGCATCCGGCCTGCGGGCTGGCAGTTTGACACCCCTGCTGTAGGGAATCATGTATAATGCAGTAGAAGTGTGTGGTAATCTTAAAAACAGAACAGTAAATTCAAATAGTGGGTTTATGTTTTAAGACAGTGATGGCAAAACATTTAGAGATCAAGTGCCCAAGCTGCAACCCAAAACCCACTTATGTGTTGTCGGGTGCCAGGTGGACATGGCCCATTGGGTGGGTGTGGCCCATTGGGTGGGCTTGGCTGAGGTGGTAATGGCAGACTGGGTGGGACTAAAAAGTTCAATCAATTCCAACTTTGCCAGATCTGGTTTTTTTCCTGCGAGAAGTTGCAATTGAATCGATTGAAACTTTTTTTTTTTGCACAAGGCGGAGGAGGCCTAAAGCGAAAAAGTTTTATAAAGCCCAGCTGAAGGCCTAGGACTGGGGCGATGGTGCACGTGCCCACAGAGAGGCCTCTGCGTGCTACCTGTGGCACGTTTGCCATAGGTTCACCACCACTGTTTTAAGATGAATTTATCTGTTTGGGATTTGGACTAAATTGCTAGTTCTTCATGATGATGACAGTGGAAATTCGTAGCCAATGGGCTACGAATCCTAGAGAGAACCGTTCAATGAAGTAGGTTTCTATCAGAGGAATTTTTACCTATGAACAATTGAGACTGGTTGACTGGGCAAATAACAATGTTTTAACCACACTCAGTCCACATGGAAACTTACACAATGATGTGTTAAAATAATTGAAATTGAGGCATTTTAGTGTCAAATGCTCTAAAAAAAATGACAGTCCTCCCTAGTAACAGTGTCCAGTTAAATAAAGGAAAATCAAAGTATATGAGAATCAAGAGTGCAAACTTAAGAATTCCCCTCTACATATGCTTGTGCTAGATTCTGTTTTCATAAGAATCAAGTAAGAACATATCTGTTTTCGTTCAGTTTCATAAAGAAGGTGCCTACCGAATCAGAGAGAAATGATCTCCTTGCTTCACATATTTTGCTTACTGTGGCTGTTAACTATGAGAACAATTCAAGTGCCAAACTATGGATGGACATCTGAAGAGGGCTAATGTCGCAAAGGAAAGAAATTGTATGCTGTTGGTCACACTAATGTTTTGTTAATGCAAATGATAAAACATGAAATTAAGAAATCTCTAAGTAACTGAGAAGCAGATCAAGACTGACATTGTCTGCTCACATGATTCTTGGTCTACCAGTGATAACGGATATACAAGTTGATAGGTACGTTGTATTCTTGTCATATATTTATTGAACCAGTTCATTGGACAAAACAGGCCCCTTTCATAGAAGAAGAAAATGGCATGGAAATGATTTTTTTCTTATGGGATATCCTGGATGCATATATATGAATTGTAATATTTATTGATTATAACCTACACATCATTCTGCAGGTACAAAGGGAGTAACCCTGACTAGATGGGAAAGAGAAAGACTTACACGAGAGTCTTGTTCCGTCCATTCATGTTGTAGAGTGTATGAAAGATATACAAAAATATCTGATAATTTGTTTTCAAAATTGCATTGCGGTCAGTACAGGTAGTCCTCAACATATGACTGTAATTGAATTATGGTGATAAGTCATGCCAGTCTTAAGCAGACAATGAGATGACCATGCCCAATTTCATGACCTTGTTTGTAATGGTCGTTAAGCAAATGCTTCAGTCATTAAGTGAACCTATTTCAGCCAGTGGGAAGTAAACACCAGTTCCTGGAAGGGGAAAAAATTGCCATAAAATGCAGTCAAGTGATTGCAGGACATTACAAGTGGCTGTAAATGTGAGCCACTTGCCAAGCTTCCAAAATTCAGTCACATGACTTGGGGGGGGAAACAGCCATTGGAACTTTGAAACTGGCATAATTAGCTCTGGGAAGGTCTGTCATAACTTTGAACAGTCGCCAGTTGTGAGGACTACCAGTATTATTTATTTATTTTATTTTATTGCATTTATATATCGCCCTTTCCCTGAGGACTCAGGGCGGTTTACAGGGAGTTAAAATCAACCATACAAAAGTTAAAACCCAATTTAAAAATATTAAATCAACCCTGTACTATTAAAAACCCCAATTAAAATGAATGTCTCCTCAGCCTGGGCCCGAGAGCTCAAAGAGCCAGGTCTTCAGGCCCCGGCGGAATGATCGGAGGTCGGGAGCAGTCCTCAGCTCCACCGGCAGCTGGTTCCAGAGGGCAGGCGCCCCCACTGAGAAGGCCCTATCCCTGGGTGTCACCCGCCGGCAATCTCTTACCGGCGGGACCCTGAGCAGACCCTTCCTGTGGGAGCGCACTGGGCAAAGGGCGTTTGATGCCGGCAGCAGGTGTTCCCTCAAATACCCCGGACCCAGGCCATGTAGGGCTTTATAGGTGATAACCAGCACCTTGAATTTCACCCGGAGGGCAACCGGAAGCCAATGCAGCTCGCGGAGTAGAGGTGTTACATGGGAGTATCGGGAGACCCCCATTACAACTCGCGCGGCCGCATTCTGCACCAGTTGAAGCCTCCGAGTGGTCTTCAAGGGCAGCCCCATGTAGAGAGCGTTACAGTAGTCCAAACGGGAGGTCACAAGCGCATGAGTAACTGTGCGTAGGGCGTCTCGGTCCAGATAGGGACGCAACTGGCGCACCAGGCGAACCTGTGCAAAAGCCCCCCTGGTCACGGCTCCTATGTGATCTTCAAAATTGAGCCGTGAATCCAGGAGGACGCCCAAGTTGTGAGCCCTATCAACGGGGGGTAACACCTCACCCCCCATCGTTAGAGGTGGAATAACTTGGTTAACCCGAGATGCCGATATGCACAGCCACTCAGTCTTGGCGGGATTGAGACAAAGCCTGTTTCTCCCCATCCAGACCTGAACCGCCTCCAGGCACCGGGACATCACGGAGAGGGCATCACTGGGTTGGTTCAGGGTGGAAAAAAAAAGTTGGGTATCATCAGCGTACTGGTGATACCCCACCCCGAAGCCACGAATGATCTCGCCCAGCGGCTTCATATAGATGTTGAACAGGAGAGGCGAGAGAACCGACCCCTGAGGGACTCCACAAATGAGAGGCCTCGGGGCGGATCTCTGCCCTCCCGTCAACACCGACTGCGAGCGGCCCTGGAGGTAGGAGGAGAACCACCGTAAAACGGTGCCTCCCACTCCCAACCCCCTGAGACGCCGCAGCAGGATACCATGGTCTATGGTATCGAAAGCCGCTGAGAGATCTAATAGGACCAGGACAGAGGAGCAACCCCTGTCCCTTGCCCTCCAGAGATCATTCACCAGCGCGACCAATGCCGTCTCCGTGCTGTGTCCGGGCCTGAAACCCGATTGGTACGGGTCCAGATAATCAGTTTCCTCCAGGAACAGAGGGAGCTGATGCACCACCAGACTCTCAACAACCTTCGCCAGAAAGCGAAGGTTGGAGACTGGACGATAGTTGTTTAAAACAGCCGGGTCCAAAGCAGGCTTCTTGAGAAGGGGTCTCACCACCGCCTCCTTCAAAGAAGCAGTTATTACTGCATGGAACCAGCCTCGTGTTCCCTCCCGAGCCACATAAGCTAGCCAGGAGGGGCACGGATCCAACAAACAGGTGGTGGTGCTCAGTCTCCCCATGATCCTGTCCACATCATCAGGGGAAACAGGGTCGAACTCAGTCCAGATAACGTGCTCAAGACCGCCTGATTCCTCCACATCAGACTCTGCCCAGTCAGAGTCCAGGCCGGTCCGGATCCGAGCGATTTTGTCCGCCAGATGATGACTAAACTCCTCGGCTCGTCCCTGCAAGGGATCCTCTCCCACCTCCTGGTTAAGGAGGGAGCGAGTCACCCTAAACAGGGCGGCCGGGCGATTATCTGCGGACGCGATAAGGGCGGCAAAGTAGTTAGACTTCGCCGTCCTTATCGCCGCAAGATAAGACCTTATAAAGGTTCTTAACTGCAATCGGTCAGATTCGCATCGGCTGGATCTCCAACCGCTCTCTAGACCTCGTCTCCGACGCTTCATCTCCCGGAGCTCCACAGAGAACCATGGGGCCCAACGAGATCTGCGCCGGGTCAGAGGTCGCGTGGGTACAACGCAGTCAAGTGCCCTGGTGGCAGCCGTTTCCCAGGCCTCCACCAGAGCATCGACTGGGCTGTGGGTAAGGGTGATAGGTATAGGCCCAAGCGCCCTCTGGAACCGATCTGGGTCCATTAGGCGCCTGGGGCGGAACCACCTGGTCGGTTCCGCCGCCCAGCGGCGGGGGGTGGCATGACGGAAAACCAGCCTCAGGAGGTGGTGATCTGACCATGACAGAGGGGTGATGGACGGGGAGCCCCCTCCCAGATCATCCAACCACTGTCCAGACAGGAATACCAGGTCGAGAGTATGATCCCCCACATGAGTCGGGCCCTCAATAACCTGGGTCAGGCCCATGGCTGTCATGGAAGCCATGAACTCCCGAGCTAACTCCGACGACCCTCCCAGTGACGGCAGGTTGAAGTCACCCAGGATTATAAGCCTGGGGAACTCCACCGCCAACCCTGAGAGGGTGTCGAGCAGCTCAGGCAGGGCTGTTGCCACACAGCTGGGCGCCAGGTATGTAAGCAACAAACCCAGCTGAACCCGAGAACCACATCTCAAGAGGAGGGATTCACTCCTGGGCATCTGGACAATGGTGGCCTCCCGGGGACACAAAGTCTCCCGAATAACCACTGCCACCCCACCACCCCTGCCCTGAGCCCGTGGCTGGTGCAGCACCCGGAAACCTGGCGGGCATAACTCGGTGAGAGGCACCCCTCCCTCCGAACCCAACCAAATTTCCGTGATGCACGCTAGATCCGCACCTTCCTCCTCGATCAGATCATGGATGAGGGGAGCTTTGTTAACTACGGATCTAGCGTTAAAATAGACCAACCTGAGCTCAGGGGCCTGATCACCCTCATCCCCGGGTAAGAGGGTGCTAACCGGAGGGTCGGAGCGCGCCACCGCTCGGAGATAGCGGGGGCGCGATCCCAGGTGTTGATATGGCCCTCCGCGCAAACACCTGCTGCCATTCCCTATCGCCGTGGGGATTTGAAGCCCCACCCCCACATTCCCAGAACCAGCAGCCACCTCCCCCGACCCTGTCCCGTCAGGACCTCTAACAGGTCCAGACTGAGTGCCGGTTAAAGATTCCCTCCCTACCCTCCCCTCCCTCCCCCTCCCTAACCTTTTAAAATAACCGGCTAAAAATTTTATCAGGGGCCTCTTAGCACGTCTCCACTCGAGGCCCCTAGTTAAGCCCAGCCACCTCTCGGAACCCCAGCAGTTGGGTCCGTCATCAAGGGGAATGTTAGAAAAGAAGGCTGGCCGTATCCAGGAGGGAGAAACCCCTCTGAGGGCGCACAAGTCCGATCCAGAGTATTGTACGCAAGCCATGAGATGGAACTGTCCATATGAGCCATTGTTCACAAATGGGGTCAGAAGTTATTAAGCTGATGAGATGTTAGTTCAGATGTAAAAAACATTAAGTCCGGAACGTGTCTTCATCCAGCAGTCTGCCAATCCGGCTCTGCTCTCACGTGAGCCAGTCCAGACAAGAGCCCATGACTGTCCTCTCACCTAGCCATGAAATCCAGCCTGGGATGGATAAGGGCAGCGTTGCTGGGGAAGCAAAAGTCCACCTTGCTAGTCTCTCACACCAGCAGGGGATTGATAGCCAGTCCAGAGCCGCCCTCTCACCACGGCCTGTCCTAGACTCCTTCCGGAACATCATAGGGAGGTCACGGGAACAGGAGAAAAAATGTCCCAAATCCTGTTCCAGCATCCAGTCCATCTTAGAAAGTAGCAAGCAGACCATCCAGCACACTAAATCCATTTCTAGGGCTGCAGGGAGCTCAGTTATAAATGTCAAATGCTCAGATTCAAGCAGCCAAATCTCCATCATCCTCTGAGAAAAAGGAGACAGAAAAGTCTCCCCCATAGCCTCCACGCCGAGACGGGAATCCGCAGCCATTTTATAAGCGGAAAGGCCAGGAGCAACAGACAGGAACAGAGAGATCCACACGGCTGCAGACGGCACCCTCCAACCGAGTTCAGGCGCCTGATGATCCATCCAGAGGTCCGCACAGGATCCTAGGCTGCCGAAGTCATCTAAGTCTGAGAAAGCTTCCCCAACGCCCGAGGAAGGGAGAGTGAGCAATCAGTTCTAGCCAGCACAGCGCCTGACAGCTGATCCAGAGCACCAGCTGATCGGCGGCAGGCTACAGGCCGCCCGGCCGCTGCCGCTGCCGCTTCTACTTCTCTGGGGGGGGGGAAAGGCTCCACACCGCAAAACGGTGCTAGCCTGTTGTTCCTACACCCCCCCTCCGAATATGCCCTTCGGCTGGGCTTATGCATTTGTACCTATGTGTATTTTGTATT
The DNA here is from genome assembly GCF_964194415.1 of Vipera berus. NCBI lineage: Eukaryota > Metazoa > Chordata > Lepidosauria > Squamata > Viperidae > Vipera > Vipera berus. Next base: position 218,172,921 of record NC_138202.1, on the reverse strand, counting down.
AATGAAACTTACATATGATAGAATTAAATTGAAATAAATATTTATAAAGCAGCAGCAGGTAACTTGTTTGCGGCAAGAGAGAATGAATATAAGATTAAAGAACAAATATATCAAAGTACTAAACAGTGTTTAGTTTTTAATCTTATTAGTAATGGCTCAGCACTGAATTCCTCCAACTCACACAAGAGACTGCACAACACTACAAGAGATTCTTGCATTTTGGCTTCAGTGGCTGAGCTTGTCGATCAGAAGGTTGGCAGTTTGGCGGGTTGAATCCCGAGTGCCGTGTAACAGAGTGAGCGCCTGTTACTCGTCCTACCTTCTGCCAACCTAGCAGTTCGAAAGCATGTAAAAATGCAAGTAGAAAAATAGGGACCACTACGGTGGGAAGGTAACAGCGTTCCGTGCGCCTCCTTGGACAAGCACTGGCTCTTCGGCTTTGAAACGGAGATGAGCACCAGTCCCTAGAGTTGGAAATGACTAGCACGCATGTGCAGGGGAACCTTTACCTTTACCTTTTTATTAACACTTTAGCAATGGGAAATGGGTGGGGATAGTACAGTGTAGTATTCTTCCATCGGAACTATCATCAAAACTGTCTTAAGATTCTACCAGCTGCTCCATAGACATCATTGTGTATGGATTGCATCAGATTTGTACATCCTGCTAAAGTAGACATCATTGTGTATGGATTGCATCAGATTTGTACATCCTGCTAAAGTCTGTGCAGATAAGCAGTACTTGCTACCTTTAACAAAACACCTTTCTTTATGATCTTAGCTCATTTAAGTTCTCACATACACTGTTAGTTATGTCTAAAGACAAATATTGCTTTTCTAAACAAAGAGTGATGAAGTATCTGGGATAAAGAAATACATTTTGCCCATGCCTTAGATTTTTGGCATGTCTGTTGTGTAAACTTGATTTTAGAACTGTTAGCAGTGAGATAGGGAAGGAGAGGAGAATGTTGATATGAGCCAAAAATCAGATATATGTCAGCTAGTATTCACATCATTTTTTTTAGTTTGCTTGGATACTGAATAATTTACAGTGCATTTGTTATATACAGTTGCAAGAAAAAGTATGTGAACCCTTTGGGATTACGTGGAGTTTTGCATGAATTGGCCATAAAATGCGCTCTAAACGTCATGTAAGTCACAAAAATAGAAATACACAGTCTGCTTAAAATAATACTACACAAACATTAGCTGTTGTCTTGTTTTAATTGAACATAAGATGGAAACATTCACAGTGCAGGGTGGAAAAAGTATGTGAACCTTTGGACTTAATAACTGGTTGACCCTCCTTTGGCAGCAATAACCTCAACCAAACATTTCCTGTAGTTGCAGATCAGACCTGCACAACGATCTGGAGTAATTTTGGACCACTCTTCTTCACAGAACTGTTTCAGTGTAGCAATATTCTTGGGATGTCTGGTGTGAATCACTCTCTTAAGGTCATGCCACAGCATTTCAATCGGGTTGAGGTCAGGACTCTGACTGGGCCACTCCAGAAGGCGTATTCTGTTCTGTTGAAGACATTGTTTTGTTGAATTACTTGTATGCTTTGGGTCATTGTCCTGTTGCATCACCCATCCTCTGCGGAGCTTCAGTTGGCAGACAGATGGTTGTACATTTTCCTGCAAAATGTCCTGATAAACTCTGGAATTCATTTTCCCATCAATGACAACAATCCGTCCAGGCCCTGCGGCAGCAAAGCAGCCCCAAACCATGATGCTCCCTCCGCCATGTTTTACAGTGGGGATGAGGTTTTGATGTTGGTGTGCTGTGCCTTTTTTTCTCCACACATAGTGTTGTGTGTTTTTCCCAAACAACTCAATTTTGGTTTCATCTGTCCACAGTATATTTTGCCAGTAGTGCTGTGGAACATCCAGGTGCTCTTTTGCAAACCAAACGTGCTGCAATATTTTTTTGGGACAGCAATGGCTTCCTCCGTGGTGTCCTCCCATGTACTCCATTCTTGTTTAATGTTTTCCTTATTGTGGCTGTGTCAACAAAAATATTAGCATGTGCCAGAGATTTCTGTAGGTCTTTAGCTGACACTCTAGGATTCTTCTTTACCTCATTAAGCATTATGCGCTGTGCTCTTGCAGTCATTTTTACAGGACGACCACACCTAGGGAGAGTAGCAACAGTGCTAAACTTTCTCTATTTGTAGACAGTCTGTCTTACCGTGGACACATGAACATCAAGGCTTTTGGAGATACTTTTGTAACCCTTTCCAGCTTCATGCAAGTCAACAATTCTTGATCGTAGGTCTTCTGAGAGCTCTTTTCTGCGAGGCATGGTTCACATCAGACAGTGCTTCTTGAGACCAGTAAACCCAAAACAGGTGTGTATTTTTAAAGGGCAGGACAGCTGTCAGCAACACATCCAATATCATCACACTGATTGGAGTCAAGGTGGCTCACTCCTGGCTCCAATTAGCTCTTGGAGAAGTCATTAGGCTAGGGGTTCACATACTTTTTCCACCCTGCACTGTGAATGTTTCCATCTTATGTTCAATTAAAACATGACAACAGCTAATGTTTGTGTAGTATTATTTTAAGCAGACTGTGTTTTTCTATTGTTGTGACTTACATGACGTTTAGAGCACATTTTATGGCCAATTCATGCAAAACTCCACGTAATCCCAAAGGGTTCACATACTTTTTCTTGCAACTGTAGGTACTTTTTCAGTTTTGTACAAGTCGGCTACATAGAAGTTTCCCGTGCTGGAGGCCCTTTTAGTATGAGAGAACACAATGCTGGTGGTTTCTAGCTTCTTAATCTCTGCAGTCAGTCTTAATTTCGCTCAGCTGTTCATAATTCAGTTTCTTTAAACAACTTTTCAATAATTAACACTCTTACTTAGAACTGATTTATTTATAATCCTTGCTTTCTATGTGGCAAACTTGTGAAGAACCAGCCAGCCCATCAGGCCATTTGTGAATGGGGATTGGGGTGGGTGGGCAATTAAATAATGTCACATCTAGAGTAGTTTAATCTCCCACTAAGTAACTGGACTGGGGCTGCTTTTCCCATTCTTTTATTTACAGCAAGATTTGACCAGTAGGAACCAAGCCTACTGAGACGAATCCCCAATATTTCCCATGCCTTCCTAACGTACGGAATATTTAAAATGTAATGTCAGACACATAATTATTTGAATTGTGAAAATTGATATAGTATCAATATAAGCACCTTGAATTATACTCAGAAGCACACTGACAACCAGTGAGGCTGAGGTACTAGGGCTGTTACATGTGTTGAATCACCCCTGCCATTTACAAGCTAGGAGATGCCAAGTTTGAAAAACACCGATCAAAAGGATGACAAAGTAGAGAGTCAGCCTAGTAATGCTTTGTCAGCTAACACAAAATCGGTTTAGATTTGTCCTGTTTTTCCAATTTGTTGCAAGTTAAATTAGTCTTGGTTATGTGTTTTAAAAAGGAGACCTCTGTGTGTTTGTGTATGTATGTACGTATGTACGTACACACACACACACACACACACACACACACACACTGACATCTCCTTTTTAAAACACACAAACACATATATATATATATTTGAAATAAAAACCCAAAACGTCTATGTACTTATTTGGGAAATACAGATGCTTTCAACATAATAGCACTTTTTCTGGCTCTTTCCCATCTCTCTGGAGAAATAAAAACATTGAATAGTGGGGAGATCACAAAACCTGACTGAAAAGGAAGTGAGTCAGAAGCTCCATATAGTACATTTTTACAGGGTAACCTTTACTCTTTCCCTCCTCTGTGTCAGACAATCATGGCCTTTCTTTAGCCTATCTCCCAAATGGATAAGCATGCAGAATCTTAACTCATCTCTAAACCAGATTGTTGGAACAGCAGAACATGGCCCAATGTTCACTGATTGGCTGCCTTCCAATTGTGTATCACAAGGGCACTAAGTTGATTTGCTATTTAGGGTACATACAACTATTTTTGGCAATAATGTTTTATGATTTCTCTATTACCACAGTCTGCCAGGGTGAGTGGGAAGATCAGGTCAGTAGGAATTCAGGCCAGTCTTACCCGCTTGTTTTGCATGTCCTTTTTACAGCAAATTGTCCTTTATTTTTTTTAAAGGAAAAATACAAATATCCTCCCCCTTGTGCTTTTTAAATGTCATTTTGCCTGTCTTGCATGAATAGGAGACTTTCTCATTTCATCTTTCCCTGTTTCATCTCTCTCCATCCCTATTCTATTGATTTTTTTCTCTCTAAATGTCTGCATGCACTGCAAAAAAAGGAATAATTTCTAGATCCCATTGTATAACCACCAGTTTTATTTTAACATTTGAAAGAGACATTTGCATGCAGGTATGTAAGAAAAATCTACTGAAATGTATCTTCTGCATGTATGTGCGTGATGTCTACTACGCATGCATGGTATTTTCTCTCTGGGAAGGGCAGTGGTAATACATAATCACATAATCTCAAGTATTGTGGCTTGTACACATGGCTTATTACTCAGTGTGTAGTAATAACCCAGCCAATGATGGCTTATCCAACAAACCTTGGTTAAAAGCATGGGGTAGGTATCTGTTCTTCTTTTTATGATCTTTACATTGATTTTTATCCTCCCAAGGGCTGAACGAAATGCATCAGATGCTGTCATAATCAAAAGGGCAAAAATCGTTATTTTTTCTTTCTTTCTTTCTTGAATGTGGAGAGCAGATCGTTGTATTAAGTTTTACAAATTTTGCACCTCTGGGAAGCAAAGCAAGGTGAAAAATTACAGGACGACAAATTGGTGTTCTTTGATCTTCAACTTTGAGCAGCATGAACTTTGGCTGCAGAATGGAGCTAGGGAGCAGAAGGCTGGTTGTGGGCTGCCCACATTCGGCCTTTCCTCCTGGGTGGTCCTGGCCATGCCTGATGACGTTGAGCCGGATGGGCTAATGGAAACAGGTGGAATTTCACCCCCTTGGCAGCATCGGAAGCTGATGATCTGAAACAACGTTCAAAGTCTAAGTTGTTGGATTGTGTATAGTGGAAATGTAACCCCATTTTTCTCAATGTGTATTAAATTCATTATCTCTGATGTTCTTAGAATTGTGTCATTTTAAACATTTCTCTTTATTTGTAGGAAGATTCAGAAATTTCAGATAAACGTTAAAAAACATTTGTAGACCTAGTTCTTGAAAGCGACCACTTCCATAACCAATGGAATGTTGGGAGATAGCAGAAAATAGGATATTGGAAATACCAAGTTATTACTGGCTAATTTTGAAAATATAATATTTATAACATATATGCATGTTAAAATGTAATGGCCTTTTGAAGGGTTAATTACACAGTTTAAAATCAGAATATCTTGTCATGCCATTTAGCATCTTTAAGCAGCAATTGTCCCAGTGGTCTGGAATATTTTACAGCTTAACTCAGTGAGTTAAGTGACATACATAAATATTTCAGTATCAAAAAAAATTGGAAAACTATTTGACCGAGTTCATGGCTGTTTTGGGAAATTTCTTAAAGCTAACAAAGATTTGCTATCTGATCTATAGGTCCTTTAGAAAAATCTTCCATCTAATGGGATTTGTTTAAACTAAGAACGCATGTTTGCCATTACAGCTTTTAGCCCAGATACTACAAAAGAGAAACATTGGTGGCTAAGTGCATCTGAAAAGGCAGACCCCGAAAGATAAAATCATGTTTTCCTCTAATGGCAAATCCACATTTATTTTATTATTTTTCTTTCAGTGCTGTGAAAATCGTAAGTATCTTAAACATGAAGTAAATTAAGCAAGAAGCTGGCATTCGATATTTTGACTGCTATTAGAATAAGAAAAGTGGTAGTTGAACATAATGGAAGGTAAAGCTTGGAGCAAAATAGTTTTATCCTCAAGACTGGTCAAAACACATTGGGGTAAAGCCTAATGCCAGCCCTGCTTACTCATTCCATTCTTTATAAACTACTACATATGGGACACTTTTTTCTGAAATGTGCCATCTTTCTTTTTTGTTTATTTAAATTTATTTATTTGTATGATACTTACAGTATGCAACTTTTGGTAGCAACTCTCCGTACTTTAGGATTAATTAGAAGCATAAACACAAAGAAACTAAAAACAAACACACAACAACCAAAACTTGCTATGGCAAGTTTTGTTATTTCTAGACGGTCTCTTCTAGCGCTCTGGCCCATTCCCTGAGGGAGAGAGTCATGTTTTCAGGCCCTCGTGAAGACCAGCAGGGCCTATGTACATTTTTTATGTGGCTGTCCTACACATTATGCTTCTTGAGTTCATGCGTCAGCCATTCTGCTTTCTATATTGTTCATATCTGAAAGAAAAATATTTCTGTATTGGAAGGTCTTACTGAACACTACCATGTAAATGTTAAAAATTGTGGATCCTCATTGACACTGTGACTGTTTAGTGAATTTTCATTAAAACACTTTTGTGTGTGTTTACAGTTCACCTGAGTTTTCCTAAATAGATGTTCTCATTCTCCCTTCATGTGGAAGTTATTTCCTCCTCTTGTTATAGATTTCCTGCACCATGCTGTATTTGAACAAAACAGATTTTAATTAAAGGAGCCAGCATTTCAGAGCTCATACAGAATATCAGGCCTTATTATCATTCTCATTGAGGTAACAAATTGGAGCATCTTAGTCCATTATTCCTTGAGCTTTTGAAGATCACTTCTTTGAAGGTCCATCACTTCAGTCCTTGTTTAACGCTTGTAGAGATATGATCATAAACCAGACTGGTTTTTTTTGCAAGGGCAAAATTCCCATGTGGCTAGGGAAGTATAAGAGCTCGTCAGCCGTGTCCCAGAAATCATGGCATCTCTGAAGTTATTTTGACAGGCCAATAAAGCAAATATGGAATCTGGAACCTTCCTAGTGCTCTGTTCTGTGCTTCCCATAAGCCCCATTTATCATGGCTCATAAAGATTATAGGAGCTGATGCTCAGTATAGGTAAAGGACACCAAGCTATCTTTGCCAGTTACACTCAGGATTAATTTGAGGGGGTTTTGTCATTTTTGAGAAAACTATGGAAATGAAAAATGTGTCTATAACTGTATAAATTCAAGGTTTGATTTTGATTTGATTAAATTTATATGCCGCCTTTCTCCCTGAGGACTCAGGGCGGCTCACAACATAAAAATTAAAAAAAGCACAAATTCTAGAGATTTTAAATGTATTTGTTCCATTCTTTGTTTCTTAGAGGATTGTCCTCATATTCTTAATTTTGCAGTTTATTATTGCTTGTAGAATTGCTTTTCAAAATTCAAATGGTGAATGACCTTCAAGCCTTAAACTCAAAAAATGATGTTCTAGCAAACGCACAGAGCTGGTGTTAGAACCTGAGCGAAAGCTTAGAATGCTTTGCGCAAAAGGTCCTGGGAATTTAGGCCATGCCCACTTCAGGTTGGATGTTTCTGATTTTCTGTTCACAATACATGATGAGCCATTTCTCTGCTTTTGCTAGTCTTTTCACATAATTTATATGCTGGGTAGAATAGTGAGGTAGATAATTTGTGAATGTTTTAAATTTAATAACTTCAAACACTTTTTGTGCTTGAAATATAATGATACAATTACTGTACAGAGAGATATGTAACAATCCAGGCATATTCCTTATTGAACATTATTTCAACATTTTATAAATGTGAAACTACTGTATAATTGGTTGTGATGTTCGCAGTTACATATATTCCTCTATATTTTATTCACCATGTTAATTTGTATAACTGTGATGCTTCATAATCTGCTTTAATTTTCCAGCTGGTAGGTTTTAATATACAAATAGTTTTAAAACCATTTTAGCTCTTATCTTTCCGGATGGCATGTTAATGTTATTCTAGCATTACTTTATAGTAGTTATGGATACTTTTGAACCTTGACCCTATTATCTGTTGGAAACACCTTATAAACTAGTCTAAAATAACCTTAATTTGCACAACTGCTCATTTAAAAAGGCAGCATCTTTTTTAAATAAGATGATACCCTTGAATGATCAAGAAGAGAGACAGATATTTTGAGACTACTGTGTGATGACTTCTCTCAACAAATAGCTCATTGTTTGGATGCGGTTGCCTTTCATGAAGCCATTGCAGCACTGGTTAGCCAAGTAAGGTGGCCTAGAGCACACAGTACAGAAGATTATGGCTTTTCAAGCTAAGCCAAAAGGGTGTTGCCACACAAGATAGGAATGTTGGATAAAACATGCTACAAAAAAGTTTGAAGCTGCAGGACCTTATTTTCCCCTTTTTGCTGCCTTGTTTGGATTCAGCTTCATATAGGAAAGAGAGGTTTCACTTTCTGAAGATGTTCTCTTAATTAAGGGTTGGCCAAATATGGCACTAATTATTGGCCTGGACAGGTATATCAGGCAGTTGATCATCTCTTACCAATTCTGCCTACTTTCTACTCTCTACTACACTATATGTTTTGTTTGTCGTTAGTCCTCCTGGTGTGATAGTTTATATTGAGAAAAGAGATGGAGAGGTTACCCTCTCCTTTCAAAGTAATTTACCTGGTACCTAAAATATGCTGTGTTATTGTGGCACCTGAATCAAAATATTGCATGTAGTCCAGCCAAGAAGGAACAAGTAGGAGTTCTAACATTATCTTTATTGTAAGGTCACAGTAAGAGAATCTTGAAAATCTGAAAATACTACTCCCCTCTCTTTTACTCTCCTGAAAACTAGAGGAGGTTCCTTCGGTGACATTGTCTCCATCCTCACCTTCCTTCAGACTCAGATTTCACTTATCAAACCATTATTTAGGCTGCAGCTGTTCCTTCTGTTTCACAAAGTCATACAGTTGACCACTAGTAGTTGACAGCTGAGGTGGCTATTTTACTGTAACTTTACAATCACTGTGGTCAATTTTATTTTTCCCCATATCAGAACAAGGGAAGCATGCAATGGTTATCTCAAGCAGCATACTTTTCTTCTTGAAAACTACAAATAATGAGAGTTTGAATGTTAAGAATATGAGGCAAAAGGAGGTTCACTTGCTTTTATTCTAGAAATACTCCATCTGGGCAGATTTTTATTTGTATAATGGAGAATATGTTGGACAGTATTCTTGTGGCTGACATATTCACATAGGTAAGAAGAGATCTTGAATAAGGAAGGATGTTCAGTCCTATATTAAGCTGGTATCTTGCTAAATTTTTCTCCCACATCTCCAAAATCTGCAAAGCCCTTGAGGAGGAGGGGATCCGCTTCCCGCAGGTTTAGTTTCGGCACCCGCTTCGGATGGCAAACAGCTTTGCTCTTTTTCTCCAGGAGGCCCTTTGAAATTGTCCCCCCCCCTTGGGTTTTCTGCCTTAAAACCCAGAGCAGAACACATTTTCCTCCTGATCAGCTGAGGATATGGTAGCTACCGGTATGATTTTTGTAAGAAGCTGAGTGTCTGCTCTGGATTTTAAGGCAGAAAAGCACTGGGGTGGGGGGGGGGGTCAATTTCAAAGGCCTTCGAGAAAAAGAGCAGAGCTCTTCTGTTCACCATCCGAAGCGGGTGTCGAGGCTACACCTGCAGGAAGAGGATCCGCTCCTTAAGGGCGTTGCAGAACCATCGGGGAAGGGGAGCCTGGTCTTCCTCACCCAGCTCCAGCAGGAGTAGTTTTCCTGGAGCTTACCATAGTGTCCTTCCATACGCAGTGTCCTTCCTTTCCTCCCTTCTGCCGGGAGGAAAGTGGCAAAAAATGGGGCTGCCATTTCCAGAATAGAGAAGAGAGATACAGGGCAGCAAGAAAGTCCTGACCAGCAGAAGGAAGGAAGACTTCAGGACACCCAGGGAGGCAAAGGAAGCTATCGTAACTGCCCCCCGCCCCTTTCTCTTACTTGGCTGGGAAGAAGGCAGCCCACATTGGCTGCTGCTTTGTGCAAACATGTGCGCTGTGGCAGTGGAGGAATACCGGGGCTGGCAGAGGGAGGCAGCTGGGGAGGCTTGCGCTCCTCGGTCATGGTGCGAGCCATGGGAGAATTAGTGGAGGAGAAGGAGGCAGTGGCTGCTGCTAGGCAGGTGATCTTCAGGGCAAAGAAGGGGCAGCAGGGACTGAAGAAAGCCCCTCCAGCAGCAGATGTGGCTGTTGTGCAGAGGCAGCAGAGACTTGTTGTCACTCCCCCCTGGGTCCGAAATGGGTAAGGTCCATCCTCCATAGTATGGCAGTCCGGCTCGGGAGGGGAATGAAAGGGAAGAGGGGGGCGGGCAACCGAGTCATTGAACCGGCGGGGGAGGTCACCGAGCGGGAAGTGGCCTGGGTGCGGGGGGGCCTGAAGTAAGCAGGTGTGGGGCATGTGGGGCAGCTCCACCTCCCACCCCTGTCCTAGCTTGGTTTTTACGCATGCGCCTCTTTTTTTCCCCCCTCAGGGATCAAATTTAATTATTTTAACTGTTTTTAACTCTTGTATTGTATTGATGTTTTTAAATACTTTGTAAACCGCCCTGAGTCCTACGGGAAAACGGCGGTATATAAATTCAATAAACTTAAACTTAAACTTAAACTTAAAGGGTTCTGTGATTTCAGAGAGAACCAGTTGTGAAATTATTTGAATCCCACCACTGCCTAGTTCACACACAGGATCCATGTTGGATGTGGAACAGTCCACTGAAGTATGTAAGCTATTTCACCCACTTCCCTTTTGAACGAACCCAAAGGAGAGATTGGTAACATTAAATGCTGGCCCTGTTCCAGTCTTCCATTGTGAGCCAGATATCTACTTTCCTTGATCTGTTCCATAAAAGTCCCCATGCCATTCCACTTTGCTTCAGTTCAGTAGTTCAGCCTCCTCCTTTTTTCCCCCCTTTCCCTGTCAGATGCCTGGTGCAGAATGAAGAAAGTGAACTGCAAGCACACAGCAGATGCCTTATTCTCAGCCTTTTGAGAAAGGCAATGAGTAGAGCACTGAAGGGACAATTAGGACTGTCCCATGAAGATTGCCTACAGGAGCCATAGCCAAGAAGAAAACCCCAAATGATATGAATAGATTGGGAGCAAGTAAAACATTATAGGGCAGAAGTCCCCAACCCCTGGTCTGTGGACCAGTACCGGGCCACGGCATGCCAGGAACCAGTCCGCACAAACACGCAAAGCCCCATCCGCAAGATGCAGGCAGCACACAAAACCACGCGCCCTCCACGAAAAACCTCTCTCCACAGAACTGGTCCCTCTGTTATAGGAGAATCATTAGCCTGTATTCAGTTAGCGGAGTTGGTCACTTATACACCAAGCTTGCCAAGTGGAGGCATATAAGATTTAGCTGGAGGAAATAATGGATTTTTCCTAACTAATCCAATCTGCTTTTCTTTCTGTCAAAGTCACCCAAGACATTTAAATTGTGATGAATGCAGTGTTCACACCACTCCAGAGACAGACAACTCTTGATTACCTTTTATAATTGGAGATTTGCATATTCATTCCTAACTAAAAATATCAAGACTCTTATTTTGTTCTTTCCAGGGCTCATTGAACTCTGTCCTAAAGAGTACATGAGTGTTAAGAAAGCAACCATTATAAAGATATTAGGTAAATATTAAGAGTTGTATATTATTTGAAAATAATTTGGAAAAAGTGCTTTGGATACCCCTGTGTTCTTCACTGAAGCATCCCCTCTTTTTTTAGGTTTTTTTGGAAGGTGGGGAGGGGGAAGGGACAGAAGGGACAGGGCGGTATATAAGTCTAATAAAATAAAATAAAATAAATAAAATAAATGTGTTATGTTTGTACAAGACCTGAAGCACCTCTGCATAATACTTGAAGCATATATTGTATCTATTAAATATGTATGTGTTTGCAATAATGTATTCAATATTTGGCAGTAAACAAGTAATATATGATAAGCACTTTCCCAAAACATACTTCCAGTTAGAATTTTTCATAAAATTGCATTTTTCAGGTTGTCTTTAATCCTCAGATTCCCAGATTTTTGAAGCTATAAAACTGTTTTTTTATGACTTTCTATTTCTGCACAAGAAATTTTTTGGGCGCCAGGAACTGGCTCTGTGGAGGATGTTTTTTCCTCAGACCAAAAGGGGGCGGGGCGTGATTTCACGTGCTGCCTAGATCTCGCACATGCGCGGATTGGACTTCACTCACTTGCGTAGCCTATTTCCTGGTGGGCTATAGACAGGTGTTGGTCTACGGCCCGGGGGGTTGGGGATCCCTGTCCTTGTTAATACATTTTAGCATCATGTAATGATCCTGTTAATGGAATATATATATATATATATATATATATGTATGTATGTATGTATGTATGTATATATATATATATATATATATATATATATATATGTATATGTATATATATATATATATATGTATATGTATGTATATGTATGTATGTATGTATGTATGTATATATATATATATATATATATATATATATATATATATATATATATATATATATATAAAATATAAAATTGATTGTCCCTCCAGTTGCATCATATTCAGATTAGATTTGGGTCTTGCCCAGTGCAGAAAATCTCTGGTCACAATAAAGTGTTGGGTTGAAACAAATAATATAGATACATAAACAACAGCCATTTGTAATGATGTATTACCCTAAAGAAGCATTTCTGTCCTTATTTCAGTTATTTCACTATGCTGATAACTTTCTGAGTCTTTCTCTGCTTTAACGTAACATACTTCACTGCCTTTAAAATTAGAGAGTTCTTTCACGGTTTGTTTGTTTTTTACAAACTCCCCCTCACTGCAACAACTAAGACTTGGTATTGCATAAGATGCTATCACAATTTTTATTAAATGTAACAGTGTAAATGTTAATTGACACTTGGTGGGAAAAAGGGAGGGTAGGTATTCAAAATTGCATTGGCTCTCTTTTCCATGTGTCTCTTTTCAGACTATAGTAAAACCTCAGATAGTGCATATCAACTTGCAAACATAATTACTTTGAATATCAGCCGGCCAGTCCTTCTGCTGGTTCACCTACTGGGTACGGGTGACTGGACAATTCATATCCTATAGTTACTGGAGGATGAAATATAATTCAGTTTATGGATTATACTTCTCTACCCCTTCCCCTTTTTATATTTCCACTGTGATGCTGAAATATTCTACATGCCAAGTTATAACATTTAACTAAGTGCATGAAATGACTGTAGCTCACATCGGGGTTTTTTATAAAAGTTTTTATTGAATTTTTTTTATCAGGGAGGGGATATAACCAGGGTAGGGATTAGGGTTTAGGGTGGGGTTAGGATCGGGATTGGGGTGGGAACGGGGTTGGGAACAACATTGGGGTTGCCCCCCAAGAACATGTTCAAGCTTTAGCAAACAGACTATTGTCCGGGTAAAGGTAAAGATTCCCCTGCACATGCGTGCTAGTCATTTCCAACTCGGGGCCAGTGCTCATCTCCGTTTCAAAGCCGAAGAGCCAGTGCTTGTCCAAGGACGTCTCCGTGGTCATGTGGCCGGCATGACTAGACGCCAAAGGCACACGGAATGCTGTTACCGTCCCACCGTAGTGGTCCCTATTTTTCTACTTGCATTTTTACGTGCTTTCAAACTGCTAGGTTGGCAGAAGCTGGGACGAGTAACAGGCGCTCACTCTGTTACGCGGCACTCGGGATTCGACCCGCCAAACTGCCAACCTTCTGATCAACAAGCTCAGCATCCTAACCCACTGAGCCACCGTGTCCCTTATTGTCTGGGTACATATATTCAATTAACATTAATTAATATAACAGTAAATAGCTGTGATGCATATTTATGCATATGCTCCTCTCGTCCGTGATCTGGTCGAGGGTGAGCAGGCGGACCTGGCTTGCATCACGGAGACTTGGTTGGGCCCAGAGGGCGGGATTCCTCTGGTTGACCTTTGCCCACCAGGTTTCCGGGTGCTACACCGGCCTCGAGCTCAGGGTAGGGGTGGGGGTGTGGCTGTTGTTATGAGGGAGACCTTATGTCCGCGGGAGGCCACTGTTCCTCAGATAGTCGGGTGTGAGTCCCTCTTTCTGAGATGCGGCCCTGGTGCGCAGTTGGGCTTGCTGCTGGTGTACCTTTCACCTAGTCACGCAGCAGCAGCCCTGCCTGAGCTGCTCGATGTCCTCTCTGGGCTGGTGGTTGAGTTCCCGAAACTTATAGTTTTGGGGGACTTCAATCTACCATCGCTGGGAGGATCATCTGAGCTGGCTCGGGAGTTCATGGCTTCCATGACGGCCATGGACCTGACGCAAGTAATTTCGGGACCGACTCATGAGGGAGGCCACACCCTTGACCTAGTTTTCTTATCTGGACGGTGGTTAGATGATCTTGGTGGGGGCTCTCCAATTATTATGCCCCTGTCATGGACCGATCATCATCTCCTGCGGCTGGTCTTCCGTTTTGCCACCCCCCGCCGTGGGTGTTTGGAACCAATTAAATGGTACCGCCCCAGACGCTTAATGGATCCCCAGAGGTTCCAGGCAGCGCTGGGGTCCCCACCTGCCTCCCTTGCTCACAGCTCGGCAGATGCCTTAGTGGAAGCCTGGGAAAGGACGGCCACTGAGGCTCTTGACCGGGTTGTACCCCTGCGGCCCCTGACCCGGTGCAGATCCCGTCGAGCTCCATGGTTCTCTGCGGAGCTCCGGGAGATGAAGCGTCGGAGACGGGGCCTAGAGAGCGGTTGGAGGTCCAGCCGATCCGAATCCGACCGATTGCGACTAAGAGCCTACATTAGGTCTTATCTCGCTGCGATAAGGGAGGCGAGGTCTAACCACTTCGCCACCCTTATCGCGTCCGCAGATAATCGCCCGGCCGCCCTGTTTAGGGTGACTCGCTCCCTCCTAAATCAGGAGGTGAGGGAGGATCCCTTGCAGGGTCGTGCCGAGGAGTTTAACCAACATCTGTCGGACAAAATCGCTCGGATTCGGACCGGTCTGGACTCTGACTGGGCAGAGTCTGACGATCAGGACACGGGCGGTCTTGTCGATATCACCTGGGAGGAGTTTGATTCTGTGACTCCGGAGGAAGTGGACAGGATCATGGGGAGGCTGAGCACCACCACATGTTTATTGGACCCGTGCCCTTCCTGGCTGGTCTATGCAGCCCGGGAGAGGACACGCAGCTGGTTCCAGGCAGTTATATCGGCTTCTCTGAGTGAGGGTAGCTTCCCTGCCGTCTTGAAAGAGGCGGTGGTGAGGCCTCTCCTCAAGAAGCCTGCCTTGGACCCAGCTGTATTGAACAACTTTCGTCCTGTCTCCAACCTTCGCTTTCTTGCGAAGGTTGTTGAGAGTGTGGTGGCGCATCAGCTCCCTCTGGTCCTGGATGAAGCGGATTATCTGGACCCGTACCAATCGGGTTTCAGGCCCGGGCACAGCACGGAGACGGCATTGGTCGCGCTGGTGAATGATCTCTGGAGGGCTCGGGACAGGGGATATTCCTCTGTTCTAGTCCTATTAGACCTCTCGGCGGCTTTCGATACCATCGACCATGGTATCTTGCTGCGGCGTCTCAGGGGATTGGGAGTGGGAGGCACAGTCTTACAGTGGTTCTCCTCCTATCTCCAGGGACGTTCGCAGTCGGTGTTGGCAGGGGGGCAGAGGTCGACCGCGAGGTCTCTCATTTGTGGAGTTCCTCAGGGGTCGGTCCTCTCGCCTCTCCTGTTCAACATCTACATGAAACCGCTGGGTGAGATCATTCGTGGCTTTGGAGTTGGGTATCATCAGTACGCTGATGATACCCAACTTTTCCTTTCGACCCCAAACCACCCCAGTGATGCCCTCAACGTGATGTCCCGTTGCCTGGAGGCGGTTCGGGTCTGGATGGGGAGGAACAGACTTCAACTCAACCCCGACAAGACTGAGTGGCTTTGCATACCTTCATCCCGGGTTTATTCGGACATTCCACCTCTGGCTATGGGGGGTGAACTATTACCCCCCGTAGATAGGGCTCGCAACTTGGGAGTCCTCCTAGATTCACGGCTCACCTTGGAAGACCATATAGGAGCTGTGACTAGGGGGGCCTTCGCCCAGGTTCGCCTGGTGCGCCAGTTGCGGCCCTATCTCAGCCGGGATGATTTGTGCACGGTCACTCATGCGCTCGTGTCCTCTCGTCTGGACTACTGCAACGCTCTCTACATGGGGCTGCCCTTGAGGACCACCCGGAAGCTCCAACTGGTACAGAATGCAGCCGCGAGAGTTGTGTTGGGAGTCTCCCGATACTCCCACGTTACACCTCTGCTCCGTGAGCTGCATTGGTTGCCAGTTGTCTTCCAGGTGAGATTCAAGGTACTGGTAACGGTGTTTAAAGCCCTCCATGGCATGGGGCCGGAGTACCTTAGGGAACATCTGCTGCCGGCATCAAGCTCCCTGCGCCCTGTGCGTTCCCACAGAGAGGGCCTCCTCAGGGTGCCACCGATCAGAGAATGTCGATTGGTGGCCCCCAGGGGGAGATCCTTCTCTGTGGGCGCCCCGGAGCTGTGGAATCAGCTACCGGTAGAGCTCCGGATGGCGCCCGATCTTCGCTCCTTTCGTCGCGATCTCAAGACGTTTCTGTTTGTTCAAGCCGGCCTAGCCTGATGGGGATTGGTGGGGTTTTTTATTTTTGGTGTCTTAATTTTAACTTGGTGTTTAGAATTTTATTCCAATTGTTTTAACTCGGGCAATCATTTAATCTCTTTTTAATGTTTGTATTTAGTATTTTATTCTGCCCTGTGAACCGCCCTGAGTCCTCAGGGAGAAGGGCGGTATACAAATATTATTAAATTAAAAATTAAATTAAAATTTTTATTTATTTTAATCCCATTTATATCCCGCCCTTCTCCGAAGACTCAGGGCGGCTTACAAGCTTAGCAGTAGCCTTCATTCTATGTATATGCCTGCTTATATGCTAAACGATAATCATAAACGGTATCAGTTAGTCAATACATATCATTCTTCTTACTAATATATATTCAAAATAACATATCACATTCATTTCTGGCTAGTTCGTTTTCTTAACCGTTGGTAAAATTTATCCCATGTTTTAAAATAAATTGAATCCTCTTTCTTTTTAATCTCTAAGGTTAATCTGTTTATTTTTGCACGCTCTAAAATTTTCTTGATTAAGATCTCTTCAGTTGGTAGGTTTTCATTTTTCCAGTATTGGGCAAATGCGAATTAGCTGCTGTCAATACATGTAGCTCACATAGTTTTTGACCAATTAGGCCAAAGCATCAGATCAGAGGTCATTGTGAATGGGAAGTTGTAGTTTTAGATCTTGAAATGAGAAGCTTTGCTTTTTAGCTTCTGCATAGTGTTTATTTTTCTTATCTGTAAGATTCTCCCATTTAGTTCTCTTGGAGGAATGATATATGTGTCATGATTCTCTTTAGGGCGCTGTATCCCAATCTGGACAATTTAAAGAAGTTCTAATCCCAGATTCCCTTAGCACAGGGCCATGGCTAAGAATTCTGGGAGTTGAAGTCCACACATTTTAAACCCGCCCAGGTAGGGAAACACTGTTATGGGGAATCCCAATGATAGCTTGATTTTCCAGCATCTGATTTCCTGCTATTTTACAGTAAGTGTGGTGAAAAAAAGAAAAGGCTTCAAAGCCATGATCCATATTCTGAGTTATTAAACTCAGGAAAATACTTGAATCTTTTCCTTTCTTTGTTATTGTTGTTCTTGAAAGTCAGAAACCTAAGTTTACCTATGTAGACAGAACTACCTATTGTCACTGCAATTGCATGCAATAAGGATGTTATTACTTATTGGCCTTAACTGTGCTGCCTTTTTTAGCTGTGATTTTATAAATAAAAAAGGGATTATCCAAATTAATACATCATGAAAACTGGTTGGCTACTTGGATATTTGTATCAGTTGCATATGAAGGGTTTCTGGGAAACATCCGGTCATTAAATTAATTAGAATTTCTTTTAACATGCCTTTATTTGGTATGTGGTTTTATCCTATTCTCCTTTGGGTTAAGACTTTATTATAATATAAAATATAAAATATGTTTCCTAAGAAAATTAACTAAGAAACCAATTGTTTTGATAGGAAATGTTTTTATTCTTTATGTTAGAAGGATAATTGGTTAAACATTCTATTTTGTTTAAAAAAAACACCAAAAAACTTCAAAAGAGAACAAATAGAAAAAATAGGAAACTTTTAGCCGCTTGTTGTGATATGAACCAGAAACAATTTGGTATAGCGCCTTAATGCTTTCAAGCAGTCAGACTTAAGGTAAAGGTAAAGGTTCCCCCGCACGTGCATGCTAGTCGTTTCCGACTCTAGGGGCCGGTGCTCATCTCTGTTTCAAAGCCGAAGAGCCAGCGCTTGTCCGAGGATGTCTCCGTGGTCATGTGGCCGGCATGACTAGACGCCAAAGGCGCACGGAACGCTGTTATCTTCCCACCGTAGTGGTCCCTATTTTTCTACTTGCATTTTTACGTGCTTTCGAACTGCTAGGTTGGCAGAAGCTGGGATGAGTAACAGGTGCTCACACTGTTACGCGGCACTTGGGATTCGACCCGCCAAACTGCCAACCTTCTGATCGACAAGCTCAGCATCCTAACCCACTGAGCCACCGCGTCCCTTCAGTCAGACTTACATATCATTAAAAAAAGGTGGGGGGAGAGCGAGATGATATCCAGCATGGGATATGCCCACCTGCTCAGAAATCAGATGAAGGAGTAGCAAGGGTGGGATAGCCCGGGGGGGGGCAGAAAGCTGGTGGGGACTTACCTTATCAGTGTCCCTTCTGGGAGATGGGTTTTTTTGTGAATGGGTTAGCCAAGGTGGCATCAAGTGTTCCTACAATAAGTTTACAAACTCCAAATGTACTTGTTGGGCCCATATGCGGAAACAAAAATACTTACGGGAATAACCCACAAGTTAAGGCGTCTTTGGTTGAAGTAAAGACACTTGGAAAAGGTAACATTATGTCCCTTCAAGAAGCTACGGCTTGATTCTGCTGTTTTGTATGTTAGCAACTTGTCTCCAACTTTCCTTTTTAGGCATGATTGTTCAGAAGGTGGTGGAACTGTAATTGCAAAGTACACTGGATGTAATGGATTGCCAGAACTCTTTTTAGTCAGAATTTGGGACTGAGGGTGGATCACATTGATCACTCTTACTGATAATTTTTGAGTGCGGGATGAGGGAATGTAATTTTTCTAATCCTATTTGATCTTTTGGCTGCCTTCAGTATCATGAGCCATGATATTTTTTCTGGGCTGGTTGGCTCCCCCCCCCTTGAAATTCTTGTGTTGCCTGCTAATTTAGAATTTGTGGTGACTTCTGAAGCCAGAAGACATTAAAGGAGGCACTATGGATTGTGTTTGTTAAAAATTTCCCCATTAATTACGTACAGTATCGGGTTGTTTCTTGGTGAGCTTAAAGGGCAGGGACAGTCTCTGGAATACAAATTAAATTAAAGAGGTTGTTTTTGTTGGGCAAGTACTTATTTACTTGTTTGTTTATTGATTGATTGATTGATTCTTTTCTATACTGCCCATCTTCCTTAGGATGGAGTTTTATAGTCCTGCAGGTTTTATAGTTGTGCAACCTCTCTCTCCCTCTCCCCACAGCGTTCCTTAGTTTTAGGCACGGGCAAGAAAAGATTACATATTAAAGAGGATTAAGCTTCTAGCAGGTATAAGGTGCCTGCCACAACAAAAGAGGGAGATAATTATCTAATGGGGTTAGAGCAGAAAGTTGTTATCTCAGAACTTGCTAGAGTAATATGAAGAGCTAGAGTATCTAACCAGTCTCTCTTCCGGGACTTAATTAAAAATTGCAGGTCAATCACAGGACATTGTGAAGATTGTGAGGAGGTGGCATTGTTTTGCAATAGTTCCCCTCTTTCCTGAAAAGTTGGCTCCAATCTCTGGTGGGTGGGGAAAGTCTTTTTGTCCATGAAGCAACTAGGAGGTTCCATCTGCTGGCATGAGATGAGATGTTATAAATATGTAGATAATATTAAATTGTTATAATAATAATAATAATAATAATAATGTAGATAATATTTTTTTAAATCCCATTTATATCCCGCCCTTCTCCGAAGACTCAGGGCGGCTTACAATTTAAGCACAAACGAATGTGCTTAGCAATAGCCTTCATTCTATGTATATGCCTGCTTATTAGGGCTTTCAGCCCCCCCCAAGCGGCATTATTACAAAGTCAGCTTATTGCCCCCAACAATCTGGGTCCTCATTTTACCTACCTCAGAAGGATGGAAGGCTGAGTCAACCTTGAGCCTGGTGGGATGCGAACCTGCACTAATTGCAGGCAGCTGGTGTTACTTAAGGAGGCATTAGCCCACTGCTCCACCAAGGCTCTATTAATATTAAATTAAATTAATATTAAATTCCTGGCTGGTCAGGAGGTGTGAAGGGAGACCTGACCTAGTATTTGGAAATAGTTCAGGTCTGGACATGTAGGAGAAGGAGTGCCAGAATCTGGGGACAGAGTTAAAAGAGTGGTCAGCCTAGAATCCCTATGTAGCCACAAGTAAACTAAATCTACACACACACACACACACACACACACACACCCCAAAAATTTCCATTGATCCTTATCTAACCTCAAGCAAGTGCTAACTGTTAGTTGAGAATATTCCTGTGCATAGGCATAAGTAATAATAAATCAAGTTTAATTGTACCTTCACGTGTGGGCCTGGTCTTTCACGCCTGACAGGATGAGGAGAAATAATAATAATAATAATAATAACAACAACAACTATGTGAATCAAAGTACAGAAAAATTGCTGCAGGCTGTGAAAACAGAGAGCATTATAAAAATAACAGAAACAAAGGCAGAATATAAGGAAAACCGGCTGGATGGAAGATTAAATAGATGGAAAACCAAAGCTTTGCATGGACAGCATTTGAAAAACATTGAAGGAAAATGTGATAACAACTTGACATGGGCATGGCTTAAGATGGGAACCATCAAGAAAGAAATGGAAGGCTTAATACTGGCTGCTCAAGAACAAGCACTACAAAGTAATGCCATGACAGTGAAGATACAAAAATCTACTGACAATTTAAATTGCCAACTTTGCAACAACAAAGTTGAAACTGTTTCACATTTAAAAGCTAGACATGACCGAGTTGCTAAACTAATTAACTGGGCGTTGTGTAAAAAATACAACTTTCCTGTGTTTGAAAAGTCGTGGGAACATAGGGTGGAAAAAGTTGTTGAGAATGAGAGAGTGAAGTTCTTGTGGGACTTCTGGATATAGACAAATTGCCATTTGGAACACAACACACCAGATAACGCAGTCATAGAGAACCGAAGCATACAGTTGATTGATATCGCTGTACCAGGAGATGCCAGAGTCGAAGAAAAAGAACTGGAAAAATTACAAAATACCACGACCTGGCCATCAAAACTGTGTGATTATGGATGAAACGTGTAACAGTGATACCCATTGTCATCGGGGCACTGGGAACTATGTCCAAAAACTTTGCAAAATACATCAAGAAATTGCAGCTTCCTGCAATAACTCCAGCAAAGCTACAAAAAACTGCGCTACTCAGAGCATCTTACATTTTAAGGAGATACCTGGTTGATACCTAGGTTGTTGGCAGCAACTCGTGTCAACCATTAGTGCCAGTCAGTTTGGGTGTTCAGTTGACTGAGGTTCATGTTTAATGAATAATAACAACAACAACCACCCGTGGCTGGGCCTGGACAGCTATGGGGTGCGGTCCCTATGGTTATGGGATTACCGGTCTTCGGATTGGTAGTGGCTTAGCCATCGTGAACCGACCCAGGCACCTCCCATCACCAATGATGAGAAGAAATTTAAAAAAATCCATACTGGATCGGTTGTTGCCCGAGTCAACCAGGACCACGTCAGATGCTATGGCTCCTGGACATCTGTTGAAAAATGGGCCCCAGGGCTCAGTTGTTACTGCTGGGGAACCAGAGTGTACAACTGTAAAGCAACTGGAACAAAAGTGCAAAACCTGGACAACCGAAGAAAATCAAGAAATCATCCAATGCTACTACCAGGCAGAACCAGCAGCCAGGGGATTTCAAAAAAGAATAATGCAACTGTGGGAGGAAAAGCATCTGGAAAGTGACATAACCGAACAATGATTAATGGTTCAAAGACGTTTTCATCATCCATAATAAAGTTTTTACAGATGAGGAAATTCAACATCTAGGAATATTGGCTAAAAAGAAAACAACAAGCAATTTGATGAACGGGCTGAAGAAATTGTTCCAATACCGCAACAAATTGACCAACCAACAGAAGAAGCCGCCACACAGGATGAATACTCCCCTGTGCAACAACTCGAAAATGTAGAGCTAAGTAATCTAGCGAAAATGCTGAAAGAAAAGATTGAAAACCGCTTCAAAGAAAACAGAAAGAAAAAGACTGCCGGCCATCCATGAAGTACATAGCCAACAAGTGAAAGATCTACTAAATGCTATGAGCAACCTTTTAACTTGGAAAATGTGCTATATTATCCATGCAGTGAGGAAAAATGGGAAAAATAGAAGGAATAGAACTGGGAAACGGAAGTATTATGAAAGCACTAGCAAAGGATGACGGTTACAAATACCTAGGTATATTGGAAGCAGATAACATCATGAATGGAAAAGTCAAAGAGTCACACAAAAGTAATATATCAGGAGAGTCTGCAAAATACTAAAATCAAATCTGAATGCTGGAAATATAATTAAAGCCATTAATACATGGGGAGTCCCAGTGATACGCTACCCAGCTGGAATTATGAACTGGACTTTGGCTGAATTGGAACACCTAGACCGGAAAACACGTAAACTTTTGAACATGCACCACGCTCTACATCCACGAAGTGACATCGACAGGTTGTACCTGCCAAGAAGAATAAGGGGCAGAGGGCTACTGCAAATCCACCAAACTGTAGAAGAAGAAAAACGAAGTTTGAATGACTATGTAAATCAAAGTACAGAAAAAATGATGCAGACTGTAAAAAAAAGAGAGCATTATAAAAATAACAGAAACAAAGGCAGAATATAAGGAAAAACGGCTGGATGACAGATTAAATAGATGAAAAACCAAAGCTTTGCATGGACAGCATTTGAAAAATATTGAAGGAAAATGTGATAACAACTTGACATGGGCATGGCTTAAGATGGGAACCATCAAGAAAGAAACGGAAGGCTTAATACTGGCTGCTCAAGAACAAGCACTACAAACGAATGCCATGAAAGCGAAGATAGAAAAATCTACTGACATTGCAACGACATTGCAAAGACAAAGTTGAAACTGTTTCACATTTAATATGTGAGTGCAGCAAAATCGCACAAACTGATTACAAAGTTAGACATGACCGAGTTGCTAAACTAATCCACTGGGTATTGTGTAAAAAATACATAATCATAATAATAATAATAATAGTAAAGTTGGAAGGGACCTTGGAGATCATCTAGTCCAACCCCCTGCTCAGGCAGGAAACCCTATATCACAGGTCTGCAACCCACGGCTCCGGAGCCGCATGCGGCTCTTTCAGCCGTCTCCTGCGGCTCCCAGTCCTCTGCCATGTGCAGTCCAAAAAAAAAAAGCAGGACTAAAAAAGTTCAACCAATCAATTCAAATATGCAGGGTAGGTGCATATCTTGCCTTGCCTCCACTCTTCAGTCAAACCCTGTTCTGCGCATGTGCGCATGTATGCGCATGCGCAAACATTTTTTGCGGCTCCCAGTTTTTCCTTTTGTGAGGGAACCGGTTCCGAGTGGCTCTTTCACTGTTTCAGGTTGCTGACCCCTGCCCTATACCATTGCAGACAAATGGCTGTCCAGTCTCTTCTTAAAAACTTCCAGTGTTGGAGCATTCACCACTTCTGGAGGCAGGTTGTTCCACTGGTTAATTGTTCTAACTGTCAGGAAGTTTCTTCTTAGTTCTAGGTTGCTTCTCTCCTTGACGAGTTTCCATCCATTGCTTCTTGTCCTGCTTTCAGGACAAGCTATGCTGGCTCAGGAATTCTGGGAGTTGAAGTCCATGAGTCATAAAAGAGCCGAGGTTGCCTACCCCTGAACTAGACATACCCAATTCCAGCAACTGTTCCTCATATGTTTTAGCCTCCAGTCCCCTAATCATCTTTGTTGCTCTTCTTTGCACTCTTTCTAGAATCTCAACTTTTTTTTTACATTGTGGTGACCAAAACTGGATGCAGTATTCCAAGTGTGGCCTTACCAAGGCATTGTAAAGTGGCATTAATACTTCACGTGATCTTGATGCTATCCCTCTGTTAACGCAGCCTAGCGCTGTGTTGGATTTTTTGGCAGCTGCAGCACACTGCTGGCTCACTAGGACTCCGAGATCCCTCTCACAGTCACTACTATTGAGCAAGGTACCACCTAAACTATACCTGTGCATTTGGTTTTTCCTTCCTAAATGTAGAACCTTACTTTTTTCACAATTGAATTTCATTTTGTTAGATAGCGCCCAGTGTTCAAGTCTGTCCAGATCCTCCTGTATCTTAAGACTGCCTTCTGGAGTGTTGGCTGTTCCTGCCAGCTTGGTGTCGTCTGCAAATTTGATGAGTTCCCCATCTGTCCCTTCGTCCAAATCGAAATAGGCTCAGACTAAATCCCATCAAAGAACAGTGGCTGAGGATTCAAAACTAAATAATCCATCTTTAGTTATGGATAGTATTGCTTCCCACCAGAGCTGCTTTATAATCTGGGGGAATTCTTCCAGACTCCGGCTCCTGCTGGAATAGCTGGTAATGGCTGTGGCCAAAGGATCTTTACACAAGCTTTTCTGGTAGATACTAATGCAAATGGGTTTTTTTTAAAAAATAAAAATAAAAAGATGCCATACATCTCTGATGATCTCACGAGAGCAAATTTCTTGCTGTTGACTATCACATCTGTGTATATCATACATACATCCAGATGCGTGTACATACACATAATCTTTGTCTGCTGTTTGTGGCAACTTTGAAAATGATAGCTGAGATTCTTAGATTCCCAGTTTCAAACACCCAGTAATTGGCGTAAGGCACCATTGAAAGCAAAACATATTCACAACTCAGTAAACTGCAACAGTGTACTAGGCACGCTGCTTTGATTGTGCCTGCTGATGGGATTCATAGGATTACATCCAAGTTCATAAATAGCTTAGTTTGTTGTATTAGCCAGATTAAATTATCAATTGTGATTTGTTCTCCTTGGAACAAGCAGAGATAGAAATCATAGTTTGTTCTTGACTTATTCTTTTGGCTTGTTCCTAAAGAGTCATAATGTGTCTAGCAACCATAGCCACAGCTGTTGAAGTGAACTAGTGGTTTCAAACTGGAATGGTTTTCCACAAATGTATCATCCAAACTGGCCAGGTCCTTGGATTACATCAGCAATTGGGATTGGTCGTGCCACTGCTAAACAACGTGGTCATAAAGTGCAACGTTATGTGACCGTGTCTTGTAGTGATAGCAACTCTGGCATTCATGGTTGCCGTCATTCTATGAGATCCACATAGATTGTTAAACGAGGACTTCAGGTGACCATGAGTTCACGCCTGCTGGCTTCACCATTGACTTTCCTTATGGGAAGCCAGCAGGGGACATCATGTCACGTGACTGTGGCTTGCTGCAATGTCATAATCACAAACTGGCCCCCAAGCACCCAGATCGCATGATCACATGATTGCGTGGAAGCTGTGATGACCTACTATAAGTACCATTTGTTCAGTGCCTTTGTAACTTTGAGTAGTCAATCAGAATAGAGCAGGAAGGGACCTTAGAGGTCTTCTAGTCCAACTCCCTGCTCAAGCAGGAGACCTTATTGTATACCAGGGATAGGCAACCTCGGCTCTTTTATGACTCATGGACTTCAACTCCCAGAATTCCTGAGCCAGCTGGCTCAGGATTTCTGGGAGTTGAAGTCCATGAGTCATAAAAGAGCCGAGGCTGCCTACCCCTGCCTTATACAATGGTCGCTGAATGAATGATCATAACCCAGGATTACTTATACAACTGTGCATGAAAGAAATCCCTGATTATATCTTTATGTTTATTGTGTCATGATTGTTAATATATTCTGGCCACCCAATGAATGAAAATGATTGAGAATGAGTTAAAGGGATTAATTGGGAAGCATGTTTGTGCAGCTGACACAATTTAGAAATTTCAACACTTCTGGGCCTTTAGAAATGGTTAGGGGTGGATAGATGTTTGCCTTTCCACTTGGTTTAAGTACAAGCAATATAACGCTTGCAGGCTACAGTCAGCTTATCAAGATTTCTGCTCTATCAGCACCTCAGACACTTGGGTATTTTTATAAAAACAGCTTATTAGTAAGAAAGAGGAGGCACGGATTACTTTCTTCAGAATAAAAAGCACATTGTGATTTGATACAGATTAAACAATTCACAAATATGTAGACCCGACTTCTTGTTTTTTTCCCCCCCTCTCATCACAGATGGTTGAGTTGGCTACTTACTGAATTTATGAGGCATGCTAGCTAACATTACTAATACCGCTACATGAAATGGAGTATGGACAGCGTCTCCTCTATCATCTGTGTAAAGAATAGCTGACTTTATCCAGCCAGAGAAGTTTTGATCATCTGTGTTTCACATTGCATTATAAAAGACATTGTTTAATGATATCAGGAAGATTTTTTTTTTACTATAATGAGAATGTCTTTTTTCCTATGTGTTAAATGTTCAGTTCATCTAATGGCTTCTGCTTGATTTATTTTACCTCTCCTAAATAAGGTCATTAACTTCATGAAGCAAATAATGATCCCCTTGAATGCTCCTCCTTTAATAAATTACCATAAAGCCCCCATCTGTCTTGTTAAAATAGACAAGTTAAAATCAATGTGTTTTTAAATTTATTGTTCTTTGCTGTTACTGCTACAACTGTTTTTGCCTTTCTGAGGGTACATGGGTTTTTATGCTAGATGGCTTTTATTTATTTTTAATGAGTTGTCAGACAGGAAAAAAGAGACGTATAAATAATGTGTTTTATTTATTTACTTACTTACTTTAATCATATTTGTACAGCCATTTGCAGAGTGGGTTAATAGAGCAAAAACTGACATTGTTTCAAGGAGCAATATTGCAACTTTACAATTTTTATCTGGACTTTCTGGATAAGCAAAAATTGTAACTGACAGCCCAATTTGTTTGTTAGAAAAGATTGAGTGGGGAAGAACCATGCATTTTAAGGTTCCCTTAGAAGTTAAATTGATTATCACAGGTTTTAAAATAATAATAGAAGTTTGATCTAATTAGCAATGATAAATTCATGAAATATAGGGCATTCTTCAAAAGTGGAGGCAAAGTGTTCTCTATAGTCACGTTCAAAGCTAATTCAGCTGATACCTAATGGCTATTTAATGGGCCCAAATGGAATCTAACAAGTTTGGATTAAAGACAACACATCATTAGGAATGCCACTGAGGTCAACCAAGTTTCTGTAAAAGACATAAATCTGTATTAACGGCTATTCTATCTTTTGAGAATTTCTCCCTCCCTTTTATTACAGTACTGTGATAAGGTTACCCTAAGTAGGAAGATGGTGATGGCGCAACCATTCTGGCCCTCCTGGATGTCTCAGTGGCTTTTGATGTCTTTCATCATGGTAGCCTTCTGGACCAGCTTCAGAGGTTTGGATGGAGGCATGGTTTTGCATTGGTTTTCCTCCTTCCTCTTTGACCTGGTCCATTGATATTTTGAGGGGAAGTCTAACCTTCGCTCCCTGAAGCAGAGAGTCCTTCACAAGTCTGGTCACTCTTTAATATCTACATAAAACTGTTGGGCACAGTCGTGCTGGCGATCATATTTAAAGATATAATGAGCTATGAGAATAACCTTGAGGAACAAAAGCAATAACCACAGCCAAGGCAATGGTCAGGTAAGAGAGATTTGAGTTCAGAACATGAATGTAATTTGAGAAAGTGCCTCAGCTTTCACTCTGAGACCTAGTTCTCTTTAGGACAGACATGTCAAACTCGTGACGTCGTGCATCGTATCGGAGCTTTTTCTGCCATTGCTGGCAATAGGGTGGGCGTGGCTTCCTGATGACGCATCTGGCCCACGGGCCGGAAGTTTGACACCCCTGCTTTAGGATAAAGGCAAGAGAGGGGAGAGGCACAATCAGACTTTCAAGATTCTGTTACTGTAACCTTAAAAAAAGTAGTTTTAGTATTTATAACTCAGTTTTCAAACTTGGTCTGCCTTGAAGGGCTGACAGCCTAGTGACTATAATGGCTTATTTATTGGGGAGTGTTGCTTAGGGAGCCAGCATTTGCTTTTATTTGGATCCTGTTTTATATTGTTTTTCTGTATGTTTTTACTGTTGCTGGGAGGGTTATGGTAGATAAGATGGATAACCATGTAAGTATTATTAATCCATCATAAAATAGTTTGGATCTATTTTTGTTTTGGGTTTGGCTTTGTGTTGATTAGGGGGAGGGGGCTAACTGAGGAATTGTAGCCATACGTTCTTTTCAAGGAAATTTTACTTGTCTGTAGGACTTGCTTTAGAGGGACAAGACTGAAGGAATACCAGTGACATAGCTTTTTGCTCTTGGTGAGTCTGGAAAACATTTCTTGACTCCAGGTGTCTCTTTATTAACTCCTGAAAATGAATACAGGTAGTCCTAGATTTAAAACTATAATAGGGCCTGGAAAATTTGTCATTCAGTAGTGCGGTTGTTAAGGGAGATATGACCATGACTTGCTAAGTTCCTGATAACTTTCCCTATTGATTTTACTTGTCAGAAGCCAGCTGGAAAGGTTGCAGATGGCCATCACATGACCATAGGACACAGCAACCCTTGTAAATATGTGACGGTTGCCAAGGACCCAAATCATGAGGATGTTACAACGTTCATAAGTGCAAGGACTCCTTGTATTTCACTTTTTTCAGCACCATTGTATCTTTAGTCCTGAAACAAGTGATTGTAAATTGAGGACTACCTGCATATAAGTGGCAAATTGAATTTAACCTTTTTGGAATTATAGTCAATTAATTCATATTTATGTAGTTTGGTAAAAAACAACAACAACAACACATCAGTATTTGTTTAAGCCCCAGGCAACACAATGTGTTAATTAAGCATCCTTTTATGAGTGTCATTTGTAGATGGGGGAGGGGAGTGATGTGACTACAGCTATAATCTGACATCCATTTTAATTCAGCTAGATGACAGGATACAGCTTCATGGAATTTTAGCAAAACTATATTCTTCATAAAGATTTAAAAGCCATCAGTCATTTGTATGAACTTGATAAAGGCTTGTTATGAAGGTTTCTTATTTAGCGAATTGCAGTATGGTTGGTTTGGGAAATTCTACCTGCAATTCTTAATTCTATAATTGTACATTATTTTGTGTAGGCGTATCTCTTCAATGGTGCATTAATTATTGGGACAGGACTTTTGTTTAGTATATTTCTATTTTAAAGTTTTCTTCCCCACATCCCCTTTTTGATTCGGGTTTTTCTTGGGAACGTGCTTTTGCGTAAGTGGCTGTAAAGCCTAACTAGAGTATGCACTTTGGGCTTTTTGTAATTTTTTTTTCATTTTGTAGTTCCTCTTTTATAGGCAGCAGCACATAATAACATGCAGTCATAGCAACAAGCAAATAATATGAAATGCGAATAGTTGTGGCGAAGGGGGTCAATAAAATTATAATGAGCAATATAAGGCACAGATGAGAAGGGATATTTTGGTAGACCTCTGAATGACTTGTGATAGATGTCTAAGAGTTTCTGATTGCATGGTTTTTATTAGTAGCAGTAACAAAAAATATCTACTCTTAAACCAACTTGCTAAAAAATGGAGATAACAATGGGGGAACAGAAATGGGCTTTGTATGGATTATGAGTTCAGCCTTATCCTGAGAACAAATCATTGAGATGAAGGTGAACAAGATATGTTTCTGAATGTTAATTGTGTCTTAGTCTCTATGTTCTAATTGTCATGTTTCAGCAGATCACAGAATTATATTTTTAAAAGCAAAGTAGACTCACAGGAAGCTTAAATTCTTCCTATTCCCAACATACAGTGATAATGAAACCTAGTAATGGCTTAACATATTTTCAGTTGTCTTTGTAATGAAAACCGAATGTCAGAATAGAATTGGTAAACTAGTTTAATTTGAGAATAGGTTGGCTATCACAAAGAGAGTATAAATAAATGCAAAAGAGGAAATGAACTGAGTAAAACAGATTTGGAAAGAAGATTCCCCCTGCCCCCGTACATAACTACTAAGTACTGGATTTTCCTGCTTTCTGGTAGTCCCTTGAAAACACCAGTGATTTGGGGGGGGCAGGGCAGGAGATTTGGGGGCAGGGAGGAACATAAATTAATCCCAGTTTTTTTCAGTATTAGAAGTGGTATGGCCTTTCACTGAAAAATCTACTCTTGATCTTATCCAACTTCACTTTACTTCAGAAGCCTAATTTTCTGGGCTGTGGGTAATGAGCTTTTGGGTTGGTTTTTTTTTAATCTTTAAGAGGTAGACAACCTGATGCCCTCCCCATATTTTGTGCAGCAGCTCCTAGTGTTCTTAAGCATTAGCCATGCCAGCTGTAATTCCTTTGAGATATAATCTAAAAACATACTGAGAGGTACCAGCTTGCCTTGAAGAATCGAGTCTTTTTTTTTTTACCAAATTACTATGTGTTACCAAGATCTACCAGTAATAAAGCTTTCAGCCGAAGCAACAGTAGTTGTGTGTACTGTGAAAGAGGTTTTACAAGAAGCTTACGGTGTTATGCAATGATACTGACTTTTGTAAGTTGGAAGAAAAATATTATTTTTCCAAATAGAAATAAAGCCATAGATAATCCCTTAGTAGTGTAATCTATGTATCTTATTTTGATCTTGAAGAAAACAGGTGCATCTTAAAAGTCTGAATGCTTAGCGAGTGTTCTGGACTTTTCTTTCAATGCATGGGTGTGCACCTTTTTTATTTTGAGTGAAGAGGAATTATCTTGGGCTCCATGTAAAATATATTATATAGCTTTATAATACAAAATCACATAGTGTTTACAATCTTGTAGCACTGTATTACTAGCTGTCTAAGGCTGCATGCAACCCGTGGACCACAGGTTGTTTTAACATGTCTTTTTTATATATATAATTGCAGCTATTTAGAAGGAATGTAGAGTGCATTATTTAAATAGAAATATGAGAAAACACATTTTTCCTTGTTGTTGTTGAGATAGGGATCCTTAATAAGATTAATTTCAGATGGAAATAGGAAGAAAAGTCATGGTATTTAAAAATACCTTGTTCATCTCTCCTAATGTAATATAACAGTCCCATCTCAAAAATTACCACACATAACTTGCTTAGAGAAGGGATGACATTTAAGATGGCAAAGGAAAGGTGTACAGAAACATGGTTTAGAACCATCCTTTCGGCAGCCTCCTAGAATGGGAGATGTCTCAAATGGTGAATTATTTTATTTGGCAGGATTTGCATATGATCAGGACATGCACTTTATCTCACAAAATTTTCTTATATATCTCCTTTAAAAATTGGCCTTGTTCAGATTGCTGTTGACCATGTTGGTTGTGAATCCTGGAATTTAATCTACTGCATCCTGGGATATCAAATTTGCAGAGGCTGATCTGGTTCCATCCTTTGTGTTAACTAACAAAATTCAACTTTTGTTCCGCGCTGGAGGGCATACTATTTACAGAAGGTGTCTAATCCATTGTCATACTTTGTTCTAAACAGATACTGCTTATTTTTATTTGTTCAAAGAATAGTACACAATAACATGACTTTTTAAAATAGCTGCATCTTTAAAGAGCCAATTTTGTACTTATCCGGCTTGCTGTATTTACTTTATTACACTTGATTGACTTTTCTGCCTTCTTTTTTTTATTGAGCAACATAATTTTGCTTATGTTCTTTTATGTTTCTCACCTTTTTTCTAGATTGCTGATTTTAAAGTAGGAATATGAAAACGTTATCTTAAAATTTTAAGAAAAGTGGCTCTGGAGGTTTTTAAATGACAGCTTAAAGACAGAAAAGGCAAAATGAAGCACCCTTTGGTAGCTGCAAATACTCTAAAAAATATGGTCTTGAGGGAAATTGAAACAATTATCTTAAAATGTATTTAGGTTAATAACATTGTATTAAAATATTTTAATAGTTAATTTAAACTTTCTTACACATTCTTATATAAATAATTAAACAAAATAATGATTGTTTTGCTAAAGGTTATATACTCTTGGGGCTTGATTACTGGAAGAGAACTTCAAATGTTGCATATATAAAATAATTTTGCACCAGCAAATTCTGCAAAATTTAACTTTTTCTATGCAAGAATACTGTTTTGATGTAATGGCAGGCTTAATGTAAGATCAAAGGGGCTCACATTGTGCATCAAATAAAATAAGCTATATGTGTTCATTCCTTGATTTAAAATGTGAATATATGATAGCTGAGAAACTTATCCATGCTGTTTAAAGTTAGTCATACCCAGAAGTTTGCAGTCTTTCCTGCAATGATTCTAAAAGAGTAATATTCGTTGGTTGTTTCAAAAACAGCCTTGTCAGGCCTCAAAGAATAACAAATATATTATTGAACGAGCCATAGTCACAAACTGTTTCAATAGATCTGTTGACTTAAATTCAGTTTGCTTATGACAGTGAGGTGGGTGGAAACCTATTAGCCCAAACCCTCTTGAAGACAAGGCAATATTTTGCTTCATTGTTTATAAACATAGTAAAACCATTATTGTATGGATAATGTTTCCATGTGCTTGTATGTATTTTGTGCAGCTTCCTCCATCATCTCTGCTGTTTTCTTTTAAAAGGGGGAGAAAATATTTTTGAAAGAAATTGAACACATTCTAATTTTTTTTGCATCTGTACCTGATTGCCACATCAGAGATAGTTATTAGTTAAATTTATGTATAATTGTTAAAAGTCACAGACTTGTGCATACATATTAGTTTGTTTATATGGAAACTTAAAAAAACCCTCTTGATAGGGCATTTTTATAGAAAGAGAGGAAGAGGAGTACCCAAATAATAACTAACTGTTGATTTATATTATAAATCATCTGAATTTGGGGAAAAAGCAAATATATTATATCTCATTTTGGTACACAGTGAATACTTGTACTATATGTTTTAGTTGTTTAGAAACTAGATTTTGAAACTGAGTATATGAGAAGGAAGAAAAGATAGAAGCGTGTCCTTTTACAAACCTCTGCTGTTGTTTCACTAGTATTCTGTGGTTCATCCTTTAATAACATAGGATTACACAACATTATCATCCTCTGATTGATTTAGATGCACTATTTTTATCTAATCTGTATTAAGGTATCATTGTGCATCTTTGGTCTTGCAGTGTCACGATAATGCGATTTGCTCTGTTGCCTGTGTGTATAAAAAAAATGAAATCAGCTTGGCTGAATAAATCCCACCACTAGGAAGAACTGAAAAGATTACTCATGAACTCTGGTTTTTCCATTTGTTCCTCTCAGTAGCAACTGAGCTTTTGTGGGTGTTTTGTTTACTATGAAACATGGATAAAATAGCATTAGAATGGGGTATTCTATTAAACGTGCTGTGCCAAACATATTGGATATCATTGTGCACAAAAGTCTTTGAGAAAAGAGACTTGGGAAAACTGCAGTATTACTTCCAGGGAAGATAAATGTTTTTAGCAAAGGAAAATCAGAACTGATGTGCTATTCTAGATCATCCTGGGAAAATTGTAAGTTCTAATCCTAAAAGTTAAATCATTAGTTCAGTGGGACTTATTCTAAAACTTTTGTTCATATATACACATACAGTGAGTGGAAAAAATATTTGATCCCCTGCTGATTTTGTACGTTTGCCCACTGACAAAGAAATGATCGGTCTATAATTTTAATGGTAGGTTTATTTTAACAGAGAGAGACAACAACAACAAAATCCAGAAAAATGCATTTCAAAAAAGTTAGACATTGATTTGCATTTTAATGAGTGAAATAAGTATTTGACCCCTTCACAAAACGTGGCTTAGCACTTGGTGGCAAAACTCTTGTTGGCAGTCACAGAGGTCAGACGTTTTTTGTAGTTGGCCACAGGTTTGCACACATCTCGGGAGAGATTTTGTCCCACTCCTCTTTGCAGATCCTCTCCAAGTCATTAAGGTTTTGAGGCTGATGTTTGGCAGGTCGAACCCTCAGCTCCCTCCACAGATTTTCTATAGGATTAAGGTCTGGAGACTGGCTAGGCCACTCCAGGACCTTAAAGTGCTGCTTCTTGAGCCACTGTTTTGTTGCCTTGGCTGTGTGTTTTGGGTCATTGTCATGCTGGAATACCCATCCATGGCCCATTTTTAATTCCCTGTCTGAGTGAAGGAGGTTCTCACCAAAATTTGACAATACATGATCCCATCCATCATTCCTTTGATGCAGTGAAGTTGTCCTGTCTCCTTACCAGAAAAACACCCCCAAAGCATAATGTTTCCACCTCCATGTTTGACGGTGGGGATAGTGTTCTTGGGGTCACAGGCAACATTCCTCCTCCTCCAAACACGGCAAGTTGAGTTGATGCCAAAGAGCTTGATTTTGGTCTCATCTGACCACAACACTTTCACCTAGTTCTCCTCAGAATCATTCAGATGTTCATTGGCAAACTTCAGACAGACCTGTACATGTGCTTTCTTGAGCAGGGGCACCTTGCGGGCGCTGCAGGATTTCAGTCCTTCACGGCGTAGTGTGTTACCAATTGTTTTCTTGGTGGCTATGGTCCCAACTGCCTTGAGATCATGATTCCTGACCGTTCTCATGATCATTGAAACTCCAAGAGGTGAGATGGAACCCCAGACCGAGGGAGATTGACAGTTATTTTGTCTTTCTTCCATTTGCGAATAATCGCACCAACTGTTGTCACTTTCATACTAAGCTGCTTGGCAATAGTCTTGTAGCCTATTCCATCCTTGTGTAGGTCTACAATCTTGTCCCTGACATCATTGGACAGCTTTCTGGTCTTGACCATGGTGGAGAGTTTGGAATCTGATTGTTTCTGTGGACAGGTGTCTTTTATGCAGGCAACAAGCTGAGATTAGGAGCACTCCCTTTAAGAGAGTGCTCCTAATCTCAGTTCACTACCTGTATAAAAGACACCTGGGAGCCAGAAATCTTGCTGATTGATAGGGGATCCAATACTTATTTCACTTATTAAAATGCAAATCAATTTATAAATTTTTTGAAATACGTTTTTCAGGATTTTGTTGTTGTTATTCTCTCTCTCACTGTTAAAATAAACCTACCATTAAAATTATAGACTGATCATTTCTTTGTCAGTGGGCAAACGTACAAAATCAGCAGGGGATCAAATACATTTTTCCCTCACTGTATATGAGAAAGGACTCCATATCACTCTGCAGTGCTTCTTACTGAGTACATATACACAAAGTCCAACTATAAATCTGAATTATTTGATGAACAGTGGAATATCGTTTAAGCAGTCATTATGATGAATATCCATAAAATGTGTTTGCAACTTTGTATAGATGTGTATGTTTATTTTATACGGTTTGTATAATTAAAAATGGTTAGGTTAATTCTTGGATATAGCCCACGGATTTGTTTAGAACACTTTTGGCTTTGAACAAAATCCGAATCAGAATAGAGCTGGAAGTTCTAGAACTTGGAAGTCTTCTAGTCCAGCCCCCTAGCTCAACCAGGAGACCCTATATATTTCAGACAAGTGGCTGTTCAGTCTCTGTCCAGAGTACTGCTTTTTTTTAGAAACTGAATTCAACACTTGTTTGGCTTTGTGGGACTTCTCTGGTTTCATATCAGAGGTATATAACCTTTGCTTGATCAAGGGCTTCATGTGTATTCCCTGTGGGCTTCTGAGTCTTTGGGTGGTAGAATCAGAAACAAATAGGTTTGGTCAAAGCAGAGTAGATATGACTAGATTAAACAGCACACTGTTCTTCAATGCCCTCTGTCAGTTTATTTCCACGTAGCCAGCCTCTTGCATTTCTACTGGTTTAAAATCCATTCATTTTAATTTCAACTTATCTCAAAGGGATGCAGCCAAAAAAAAAATAGTGTTCTGGGGGAAGAGCATGCAACTCTCAGAGTTCACACTGTAAATTTTTTGTGACATAGTCCTCAACTTATGACTATTTAACAATGGTTCAGAGTTATGATGGCCTTGGAAAAAAGTGATTTATGACTTAAATGTCTTCACATTTAATCAACGTTGCACCACCCCTGCATGTCAGTGGTCACAATCTGGGCACTTGACAAATGGCTCACGTTTATGACCAGTTACAGTCACACAATCACAATATACAACTTTTCCCAAGTGGCTTCTGTCAAAAAAAAAGTCAACAGGGAAAGCTGGATTCACTTCATGACCACACTAAAAATGGTTGTAAAATTGGGTTTGTACCGTACCAACTTAACAGTGGAAATTCTGGTCCTAATTGTTATTGTAAGTCAAGGAGTACCTGTCCAAAACATCCAAGGGATGCATTGCTGTGGAATGCTTTGAGTGAAGTAATATGGTTCCATGGTCTGAAGAAGTAAAGTGAATCTGTCACATTCCTCTTTATCCTACTGGGCATGCTGGAGAAGATCCCAGAAATGAAGGACCTTCCCAAGTAGAGTGTTGCCACTTTGCATTATCCTGTTTTCTACATGGCCGGCTTAGTGCTATAATTTATACTGTGCTGTGGGCTAACTTCAGGGTTTCTTTTTTTCTTTTTTCACTTTTTTTAAAAAGAGTCTTACCAGACTAAAGAGAAGGGTGATTTTTTTTTAATCCCATTTATATCCCGCCCTTCTCTGAAGACTCGGGGCGGCTTACAATCTAAAGCACAAATCAGTGTGCTTAGCAATAGCCTTCATTCTATGTATATGCCTGCTTATTAGGGCTTTCACGCCCCCCCAAGCGGCATTATTACAAAGTCAGCTTATTGCCCCCAACAATCTGGGTCCTCATTTTACCTACCTCGGAAGGATGGAAGGCTGAGTCAACCTTGAGCCTGGTGGGACGCGAACCTGCACTAATTGCAGGCAGCTGGTGTTACTTAAGGAGGCATTAGCCCACTGCTCCACCAAGGCTCTTTTAATTTGCAGATAGATTGATATTTAATGGTTGATTTAACGACAGTCATTGAATAGGACCTATATTTTCGGACTTTTACTTGAAACTGCATTCAGGAAAAAGTACTGACATTTTAAAAATGTAAGAAATTATTTGAATTGGATTAAGAATTAAAAGCAAAAATACGACATTTTCAAACTTTTAGATGAAACCGGACTTAGGAAAAAGTACTGAGATTGGAATTTTTTTAAAAATGTAATGAATTATTTGAATTAAATTAAAAAATCAAAAGTAAAAATATTACATATTTTAACTTTTAGTTAAAACTGGATTCAGGGGGAAAAATACTGAGATTGGAAATTTTAAAAATGGAATGAATTATTTTAATTAATTTTTTTTAAATGCCCCCAAAATGCACTGTTTTTTAACATTGTAGGTCAGCTGTTTCAGAATAAATTACAAAGAAAGTTTATCTTAAAAGTTTTTGTGCTGTTAAAAATGGCTGACTTTAGTGGGACTCGACATCTGGTATACTGGAAATGGTTTTTCAGAGTTTTGATAGGAACTAGATTTTCCCGGAGCAGTTGGGGAAAGAAAAGCTGGAAAACATGGAAATAAAAGATGCTAGATTTGAAATCAAGAAAATACGGTTTTAGGAATCAATCATAACTGCCTGAGGCTGTCAGTTGTTTGTACCAGTTACTGTTCTGGGTTTATAATAAATATTTAGTTACAGTCATGTCAGGTTTCTAGGAAGCATCAGACAAATTTGAATCTGTCTTGGGGAGCCTGAGAGGGGCTATTATTTCCTTGGTGACAAAAGAAAAACTTGAAAGAAGGACATCTTTAGAAATATCACTCACTTTAATTAATCAAATATTTAAATTAAAATACTCAAGTGGTGATAACGTGGAAGTTTCCTGTTATATCTACAGCAAACTATTTTCACTCACAGATTTCTCTTCTAAGTTTTTTAATATTTTCATCTTCACTGATGTTAGAACCCCATTTTTCCTGCATGTACATATACAGTGATTGTGAAACTGACTGGAAGAATAAAAGTCAGGTTTTCTGTTAAGGTTGCTTCTGAAAACTACTATACTGAGAACTCAGAATTCAGGCAGACAGAATGAAGAAATAATACAACTCCACGTTTCACAGAACTCCAGGATCACAAACTGCAAAATGGAAATTTTGCAATTTAATCTGAATCATAACCAGATCAAAAGAAAATTGTTTTAGTTACCAAAGAGGAATGACATCAGGGGCCTTCATATTAAAGATTATGAAGCACATAATCTTTACTTAGTAAAGTTTCAATACTGGTGGTAATTTTTTAGTTTATTTGTATTGTGAAGAGAGTGATTGCTGTGTGTTCTTTTAAGATGGTAACTTTAACTGATCTTTTGAGCAATGTTTCTTAAGCATTTCTTAATTCCGTATTTACAAAATATATAGTGTAAGCACAAGCTTAAGTGTATAAGGACAATTTTACTTTAAAGTAATGTTTATCATAAACATTACTTTAATGTAGAAAATTATAAATTATCCATTCCTTCCAAAGGATCTGGTGATTTTTCTCTTGCTTATAAATAAAAGTCTGAGATTGGCATATGCGTTCTTAAATATGCAGATCCAAAGAAGAGTCCTTCGAATTAGGTTTCATATCAGCTTCTATCATTGTCTCTGGGTTCACCTCTTTACTGAAATATTAACCCAAACCTTTGCTGACATCTAAGAATGAAAATCCTGTGGCGAACATAAAACACAGATTTTAGAATAGAAAAACTTGGACATATTGGGCTGCAGCAGCTCAAAGCTCAAGCAACTGCAATGAGATGAAATCATGGGCGCTCCTGCTTCTGAACCGAACGTAGTTTTCAGAGTAATTTTATCCTAGTATTTGCAAACACTACAGCAGGTAGTAGACTCCACATCCTTGAATTGTCAGACGAAGGCAAAGGACATTATAGAAAGGCAATTGGTACCACAGGGACCGTTTCACTTTCATCACAGCTATAATCTTTTTTGAATTGGATCCTATCATTCATTCTAGCAATCACCATCCTCTTTCCTTCATTACCGCGATTCTTGTAGGGGCGTTGGACCTCAATTTATAGGATTGTGACATCAGGGAGTAAGATTGTCTTCAGTTCAGCTTGTCATCTCCTAAGGATGAGTGTAATGTTAGTTCATACAGAGAACCGAAGCTGCAAAAACCCTGATGTTCATGAATACATCCGTCCCCTTCGGCAGTATAAGAAATGAATTCGGTTATTCTGTCATGTACGTGATGTATATAGCCACCATAGTTTCAGAATAGCACAATTTTAGAGTTACTATAATTGATATGAAGTCTTAATTCTGTCCCAATAAGTACAGAATATTTATTAAATATTGAATTTCCTGAAGAGAGAAGATCTCAACATCAAATCTAAGTCACTTCTAATAGTTTAGTTAGCAAATTTCTAGTGGGTAGAACAAAATTCTCTCCCGTTCAGTTAGCTCAGGGCTAGATACAAAGCTAGGCTGATGGCGATTGGCAGATTTATGATACTTAAGCCACTCTGCTCTCAACTTCGTTCAGTTCTGTGATAGGAATTGTGCTGCATCTAATACAAGAGGATTGCTGTGTCTAAGGAAACCTACCTGATTTAATGTTAGAATGATTAGAGCTTTCCAGCAACCAATGTAGCATGCTTTAGACTTGTAAGAAATAGCTGATTTCTGGCACTGCTTTGGTCCTAGAGATTTAGTAGAACTGTCTCGCTCACACAAGCCCACCCAGAGGAGAATGTTTATGCTTGCTGCCTCACCTGGAAAATTGTAAAACGATAACTTAATATCCATAAGTGCTCTTCACCTTGTAGTGAAAATAAAATTGAAGCTGTTGACCTCTAGTGAAAGCATGCTATGTCAATATGGTATCGATTTCAGATCTGCATGATGGCAGTTATATGATGCTTGGGAAATGAGAAACAGTGCTCATTAAGAAACAAATGATCTCTTAAAATTATGGAAGTTGCTTAAAATGTTTTGCAGAGAAGTGCATTTTCCAGAGGATAATGCACTTTCAAATGTACAAACACTATTGCTGCTATATACCCTAATATAAAACAGTCCAGTTCTGCATTCAATTCAATTTTAACTTAAAATAACATTAACTTAAAATAACAATAGGCAGGAAATACCAGTTTCAAACTAAAAAAAAATTGGGTGTATTTGATGAAATGATTTAATTTTAGTTTGAGACAGAAGAGCCAAACATATTTGTTCCTTTAAAATCCTTGTTTGACTCCTTTGTAAAGCAACTGCTACACTATATGGTGTCACATGGCAACAATAAAAATCCTCTCATTGAAGCTATTGGCGAATCAAACTCAACAATTAGCAGATGAATAATTACAGTTCACGTTCTGAGGAACATCATGTTGAGAACTTAGATGAAATGTCTTCTCCCCTATTAATCTACCTGTTCCCATTCACCCACACCCTCCAAAATTAAGAATGAGTTCTGCAACAGAGTAGAGTTGTCTTCAGTGAGATTAGGTTCCCTATCTGATCCCTAATTGTTGAGATCACTGAAAGAAGGCTTTTAAAACTAGTGAAATAAAGTTAAGGTAAATGTTTTGGTAAGAGTTTCAGAAACTTCTTATACTGAAAATTAAATCTCATAGATTAAGCCACATGGTTATCCTTCACAAACTATTCCTATAGCTATCATTAGCAAGACTCTTTCTGTGTTTACGGTATAATGATTTCGCTATGATGCATCCGGCCTGCAGACTGGCAGTTTGACACCCCTGTTCTACATTATTTCCATTTTTGGCAATGGAAATAATGTCGAGGAAACAGTGGCATATATCGCATTCAGTTACCCTGTGTGGAATTGTCCCATGATGAGATGGCTGTGGTGAGTTGGCCACTGCAAGTTGTCCCATTACACCTGGAAAGACAGTGAAATTTATTTTATTTAACATTATTTTGCGAATATAGGTTTAGGCTGTTTAGAAATGAATTCACCTTATTTCCACTAAACATGTCTTGGGTTAACATTACAAAGGGTATTTGTACATTACTTGCCAGCTACATATATGGTGTTTTGCCTAATTGTCTGCCTTCACTTCTGCTCATTCATGGAGTGTTCTTTCTTCACGTGAAAATATTCTATCTGTGCTAATTTTTTAAAAAATAAAGTTGCAACTTGTTTTAAGATTAACAATGTTTTTTTAAAAAACAATATAATATTACAGGTTTTTGGGAGCGCACTAAGTTTTTTTTTTTTTTGATGAAAAGAAATATCAGAGTACTTTAAATATTCCAGTGAGGAAGAATTCAACCACTTTCATATCAAATCAAATCATTAACCATCTGAAAGTAAATGTAAGAGTAGGGCCTAAAGATAAAACTAAAAAGATTGGAATTAATAACAGGAAATTAATATAAAACAGTAATTTTAACAACAGCAACAAAAGGTAAAAGATAAAAAGCTTCACTTAAACTATATATTAAAAAACCAAACCAGTCCTAAACTTAGGACTTTATCCGTAATCCCATAATCAAGCAGGTTCAGACCTTATTTTACATGTAGCCATGCAGGACCTGCTATTGCATGGGTTATCTCAAGCTGGGTGGCAGGTAGCTGGAATGATGATAGTGTTGATGCGTATAATATTATTTAGAAGTGGAGTAATTAGGGGATTTACTAGTCATTATATAAGACTTTCTGTGTGCTCAGGTTCCATTAGTAGAATTTTAATAGGGGGGGAGCTTGGGGGGATACTTTCAATGCAGCATTGACTCCTAGCAACTGCTTGGAGAACTCCCTGCAGTTTTCTTGCTAATGTTTCAGAAATGGTTCGCCATTGCCTTCTTCTCAGGGATGAGAGTGACTGTTCCAAGGTCACCCAGTTGGCTTTGTCCCTCATGCGGGACTAGAACTCAAGAGCCTCCCAATGTCTCTAGCCTGTTAGCTTAACCACTATGCTAAACTGGTTCTCAGTTAAAAGTGTACAGGAATTCAAAATGAGTCCTTGTTTGCATTTTTCTCAAGGATGCCCCAGGGTAATAGGCTTAATTTGTGTAGCAGTAAATAAATTGCTATGTGTGTTTGTTTAACCATGCCATATGTTCAATTGTGTTGAAGAGATCTGAGTACCTAGGAGACAGCTTGCGCCAAGCAGTATCTGCCCACCCAAGGCACAACAGTGGACATTGCGTTCTGTGGGTCCTTGCTCCCAGCAAGGAAGGGACTAAGGTTTTCCTGGCTATTTTAAGGAGGCATTTAAAGTTTTGAAGCGTGTACCTAATGGGATTTGAGTACCTTTTATTATGTTTTTGTACATGTTTTTTTAAAAAATATGCGGATGTATCTATTGATTTTTTTCAGGTTTTTGTTGCTAATTCAATGTATTGAGAATTTAACTTTTGTGAGCAACTGAGATTCGTTTTGATTGAAGCGGTATAAAAACTCCTGTAATAAACAAATAATGATGTTATTGCATTTCAGGATTCATTTTGCTACATAGAAGATAGAAATAAGATTAAAGAATGTGTCATAATAGCGATGGAAGAAGGGCATTTGTTACGAACAAAAAGGCCCAGTTTCATTTCCTCACATTTTTGGTTAAAATAATCTTTTCTTTAAAAGCTTTTTTGGACTGCAAAGAGCAATTATCTGTTAGAAAACACAATGTTAGATAATTTGGCCACTGCTCTGTTTCACTGAAAGTACTTTTTTGTGTTTCATCAGGTATTATGTAACCAAAGTAAATTATGTCCTAAATTTTATTTATTCAAGTCCACACATGAATATGACTCCAGAGAAGTTAATCTTGGCATGAAATAATTATTCTATTAAAGGGCATGGTTACAAATAATATTTCTGGAGAAGTTAATACTGATATATAATGTAATGCAATATGCTAATGAAAGTCCCTGTGATGTACAGGTAGATCTTGACTTACAACCACAATTGGGCCCAAACTTTCTGTTGCCAAGACAATTGTTAAGTGAGTTTTGCTCTAATTTACCAGTTTCTTGTTAAGTGAATCACTGCAGTTGTTAAGTTAGTAACACAGTTGTTAACTGAATCTGGCTTCCCCACTGACTTTGTTGGTCAGAACACTGCAATAGTTGATCACATAACCCTGGGACACTGCAACAGTCATATATACATGCCATTTGCCAAGCATCCAAAATGTGATCACTTGACCATGGGTCATTAGTGGCCTGCAGTGGTCATTAGTGTGAAAAAATGGCCATTAGTCACTTTTTTCAGTACTGTTGTAACTTTGAATGGTCACTAAACAAATGGTTCTAAGTTGAGCACTATGTGTGGTGCTTGAAGTATTGGCCCAGCATTGGGGAAATCCAGGTTCAAGTCTGTTGACAGTCATGGAAACCCACTGGGTGACATTGGGCCGGTCACTGT
Organism: Vipera berus; assembly: GCF_964194415.1. NCBI lineage: Eukaryota > Metazoa > Chordata > Lepidosauria > Squamata > Viperidae > Vipera > Vipera berus. The sequence continues at coordinate 218,129,532 of NC_138202.1, read as the reverse complement.
CTTTCTGTTTATTTGTAAAGGAATTTAGAGCCGATATTGAAGTTATAAAAGTAGCTTTCTTGGAATCTCTGCCTTCTGGCTTATCTTATCTGGTTGTCCTTGTTACTAACAGAGGTTTCCTAATTTGATTTTAATAAGAGTAATGTTGCTTATGCAAACCTCTTAAGATAATATTTGTGATCTGCTGACAAAAAGTGCCTTTGAAATATTTAAATATGGTTTTGGTATCTTTACTTAAATTGGAGCTACAGAGCCAATCTTTGGGGAATTTGCTTTGAAGTGTTTGAAGTTGTGTGGTCTGAGACCTTAATTGTGTGATTCAAAGCTTTTGAAGCTAGCAGATTCACAAAACTTTAATAATTGATAACTTTTGGTTATTCTGTGAACCTCCTGCATAGTTAAGAGGTTACACAACCTTCCAGCTGCTAGTGTGTATATATATTGGTTTCAGAATTCACTATTTCCCTGGGTTCACTGAAGAACATGCTAAAAATTAACTTTCCTTTCTTAAAAAAATAAATTTTATTAAAAGTTTTAAAGATAACATAAAAACTAACACACACACACACACACATATATATACATGAAATAGGAAGAACGAAGAAAGAAAGAACAAAAGAAAAAAGTGCAATGAAAAATAATTTTTTTAAAAAAAGTTCCTTGACTTCAATCTTAGTTGCCTGTCTATTAGTCCCAGAAGGAGATCTTTGGTTTTAGAAAATTAACTTCCCTTCTGGAAAGCTCAAGGTTATCACATACTATTTTTAAAAGGAAAAAAAAGGTGTGTTTGGGTGGGTTGTGTGTTAGAACAGGGGTCTCCAACCTTGGCAACTTTACGACTTGTGGACTTCAACTCTTAGAATTCCTCAGCCAGCCATGCTGAGTAGACCTCTGTGTTAGAATTTACTCTTCTGTGACAAGAAAAATTGATTCTTGTATAAAATTATTTATATAGCAGTAGTCTGCAACTTAGTTTATTTAGTGAATGTTAGTATATGTACCTCAGTAAAATGCCGTAGGACCGTCTCTGCAAAGTATGACCTTGGCAGTTGGCCTGTATGCCCCTTCTTACAGAAAATAATAGGGCTCCAGAACTGAAGTATCTAGCATTACTTGGGATAAGGGTTAATCTGCACAGAAGTCTTGTAATCACCATTAATAGTGAATTATTATTGATTGAGTATGATTATTGAATGTTCAGCTACTAAATAAAACATTTGCCCTCTCCACCATTCACAGGCAGGAAAAAGTGGAAACCAATGTAAACAATTATGCCTTAGGCAAACTGTAGAATATACATACGGTCCTTCCCAGTCTCTCTATAAATTGCACTTGTAATGACAGTAATTTTCTTATTCACAAAATACTATGACTGGACTTCTGAAAAATTGTGGCTCTCTCAGGATAGAAAGAATATCTTTTATCTAAAGTTGCTTGGATCCTTCCTCCCTTACAACTGAAGAATTGCTGCTTGTTTATTGCACAACCCAACAAAGCTAACCGGCAGGAATGTTTCAACAGATGGTTTATCTTAAGACGTGGAACTTACATTTAATTTTAGAATCTTGGAGAGTGGTTATGGCACGATCTGAAAAGTTACACTTTAGTGTCTTCTCTAGTCTACTATTTTGTGATCTTAATTTTAAGAGTTACCTTCTAGTTCTGGCCTGAACAATATGTATCTGTACTGACTTTCTCAAACATCTGTTAATAAAAATGTTTTGTATTTTATTCAAAATTCTGACAATATAGATATACAGTAATATTAAAATGTAAGCCTATATGTAGAATTCTGTTGCTGTAGTTGTAGAATATATTTTAATATGCAACCTAGGAGCAAAAGCTTGCTTTAAGTACAAGCAAGTCTCATTTGGTTAGGTTTTTTTTTTTGCAACAATACAAAGGTGATCTTTTGCCTTCTTCTGGAAGTACTTTTGACTTTCAGATCTAGTATTCCTTGGAGGTCTCTCATCCAAATACTAACGAGGCCTAATTCCGTTTATCTTCCAAGCCTAAAGTTTTCCTAGTGTTTCTGCCTCCTAAGAGATCAAAAACCTCTCTATGCAAATCATATCAAATTACAGTCTATCCTTATGGGAACAACAGTTGTACGTAGAGAATTGCCTCACCTTGTTGTCACCTTCCTAAACACGCCTATTGTGAATGTTTCCAGGAATGCCCTGAGGATGCAATCAAGGTATTTGGATATATACAATTCATTATTTCTATGCTTGACTTTTTAGATTGATTGGATTTAATAAGAAGTAGATGTCTGGCTGAAGCCAAGAGATACTAAATTTCTGAGAAAGGAGGCAAACTAGCACTGACAAGCTTGATTAATGACCTAATCTAGATCATAAAGATGAAAATACAGTAACTAGAAGAAAGCTGCCAACATCCCTTTTATATTCAAAATGCTTTGTAAATTGATCAATTCCAGATATTTTTAGATGAATGTGATTTTCATCGCTGTAAAATTTCAGGGCCCATTTCTCAGGTCAGAGTTGTGGTTTTAGCCTTCAATCCTCATACCTTCTTCCATCAAATTACTAGAATTACCTCTGTTTTGTGTAGTGACTTACTTGGCTTCCAAAACATAGTCTAAGACACTTCTCCAGAGGCTTCCATGAAAATGAAGGACAGTTATTAGGTTCTGCAGATTTTGGATTGGTGTTACCCTATCAATAAAATCTTCTTTCCAAGAGGCCCAGCTGGCAATTCTGATTATGATGCTTCTAGCAATAGAGAATGTCTTTCTGTTTTCCTCAGGATATTGTCAACTGTTAGCCATAAAAGATCATTTATATCTTTTCATACCTACATTTTGCTGCTGTTTTTATTTTAGTTTTTATTCCTTGCTGCAGGCATTTACATGGTGTTGGTATGCATGTTTTAATCACAGTTTATTGCTTTTTTTAAAAAAAATATATACCAATTCTTTGCCCAAAGAATGCATATTACTGGCTCATCTAAAAGCAAAAATGTTTATGAATACTTTTCTTCATAGCATTTTCCATTTTCCTGTGATTTCCATTATTCCCTTGCTACACACATCAGATCTATCTAGCTGCCAGCCTGGTTGCAAATAAGTAAAAGCAGCATGCAGGAGCAAACTCGTTCTTCCTGTAGCACTTGAGTGTCAATTGCATTAAAATTTACCTCTTTTTTGGAGGGAGGGAGGGAGGAAGGAATTACAAAAGCAGACTTTACTTTCTATGAGTGTTTGTAAAAGCAAATCTATGTCCACTCTTGTCATAGTTTAGCTCTTAATATCTTTTATAATTACTGTTGTGTGGTGTCTGTGCCTTAGCAGATTCATGTCAAACCTCTGTACAAACCTCAGTTTGCCTATCTCCCACACTTGCTAGCTAGCATGTGCTTATGGGAGTTGCAGTCCTAACAGTTGTGTAGAGTTTCAGGTTGGTGAAGATTGGCATGGTTCAATACACATGTCCCAAAGAGTATATGCATTCACTTTATGCATTAGTCACTTGCTACAACATCAAGCATTGCAACATCAAGTGCATATGTGGAATGGACACCTCAGTTTTTATTTTTCCCAGAGCTTCTGAAGTTTTCAGTCACAACAATACAGTTCTAATGCTTTAATTGTATTCTTAAATGCTCTTAATGCATTAAAAGTAAATTCTGAATATGTCATACTTGTTCTTAATATGCAATTTAATGCAGCAAAAAATTCTAATTTATTTATTTTGTTCCTCAGCCAAAAAACAAAAGTTAATACATAACCACTCATTAGCTGCCTAAGTTTGCCAACTTACTCAGCCATCACTTTATCAACAGTAAGTGACTGTAATTTATTAAATTTCCAGTCTGCCCCTGGAAAAATCAACAAAAGTTATATTTTAAAAAAACAAAAACCTCTACACCCCCAGTTTCTAAATACATATCTTTGAAGGATACTTAACGCACAGTGAATCAAAATGGAAAATAATTTTATTTATCTAAAATACTTATATTAAAAAAGACTTGGGAATTGGAAAAACGTTCTGGGAAAAGGCAAAGGCAAATGGTGTCTACAGTGTGGCCAAGAAAACTATCCGGATATGCCCAGGAAGGCCCTAGGCCAGGGAATTGCTGGGTGCTAAAGTGTTCCTTGCAAAGGAAGTGTGCGTTCTACTGAGGGATGCTGTTTTTGCCAAGCCTGGAGATGCTTAGTTAATGGGGAAAGATCTCTCTCTATCCTGGCAACAGGTGATTTACGGTAGATTAGAAATGCAGTTGCTGCTGGCTCAAGGGTTATACCAGGCATTACATAACAGGCAAGGATTTTCTTTCTTTTTTTTCTTCCTAGCATTTTCCCACAAGCACAGGGCCCGCTTTTTTCAGATCAACCAAGAGTTGATCCATTGGCTTCAGAAAGAATTAACCAACTGAGAGAGAATGACTGGCCCAAAGTCACCCATCTGGCTTTCATGCCTAAAGCAGGATTAGAACTCAAAGTCTCCTGCTTTCTAGCCCGGTGCCCTAAGCCAGGGGTAGGCAACCTTGGCTCTTTTATGACTCGTGGACTTCAACTCTCAGAATTCCTGAGCCAGCCATGCTGAGGAGAATGGGAGAGATTTCCAAGCTGAGCCATGCTGGCTCAGGAATTCTGGGAGTTGAAGTCCACGAGTCATAAAAGAGCCAAGGTTGCCTACCCCTGCCCTAAGCCAAAGTGGCTCTTTACATAACAGGTTAAGGATGTTTTGCGAGTAATTTTTGAAGTCAAGGAATGCTCTTAAAAAATGGCGAGACTCATTTTTACAGGTTTGAAGGGATCATAAGGTGGAAATAGATGCCTGGGTCTCCACACTCTGCTGACTCAGAAGTGATACTGGCAAACTGTACATGGCTCTTGAACTGCTCTTTTTGCATTTCTGTATAGGGTTCTCCTTATACCTTTCATTTATGGCAGCAAGTTAGAACAAGTATTCTAATCCTCTGAAAGCCTTAAACTTGTTGCATAATTAAATGCAACGGGCTGGGAAGGAGAGGGTGGCAACTGCTGCTATGACAATGTACCGTAAGTATATCACACAATATATTATGGTCATTGTATGAGGTTTAGATTTTTTTATTGCAGCATATAAGCTGACACAATGAATAATTACAATTGAATTCAGAGGGGGTAAACTAACCTGTTTTGCTTTTTCCTGCTAATCCAAAAGACTTAAACAAATCCATTCAAAATTAATATGAAACACAGTGGCTGTTGGCTGATTAAATGTTCATTAGAAAGTAGATTATAGAGATGCATGTACACCTGGACTATTTTTCATTAAAAGGAAGAAGCATTTAATATATAAATCCACACAGAAATACTCTGTCTCATCATATCAGTTAATGAGAATATTCTTATTAAATCTTCATTATGATCAAAGTTCAGAAGTTGTTCACAACACAGGATTTTTTTAAAAAAAATTAAAATGTTGACTTAATAAATTTGCACTTAATAAGAAGTAGGAAAAATTTACAATGTGAGTTATAAAATGAAATTAAGATTAGACAGAAATCTAGACAACACGTGATATGTTCTGAATGGAGAACATGAGAAAATATTCTCATGAAAAAACCTGATATTCTAGAATTGTGTTTTTGGAAAAAAAATCTTGGAAAGAAAGGTAAATATTGATGCTAACAATATTTGTTGATAAATTGGGACTAATATATGAATAAACATTTCCAATGGGCATTCTATTTAAGGTAGCAATTGCAGTTTGAGTGTCGTAGTGACAAGAATATTTTTTATGAATATAGATTATGAATATCTTCCTAAAGAATTTTCATTGTTATGTCATGAAGATTTTAAATTGAGGCAGCCACGTGACTGACCTGATTTTGACAGTTTTTCCAGCGGTTAAACAAACGCAATGGTCATAAAATGAGAGCCACATTCGTTGAGTGAACCCGTTGTTTGCAATGGACATTTTTTTGCTGGAAACCACAACTAAACATCTGTTTCCATCAAAAAATGTCATCAGTTGTGGTCACGGGACCGTGGAATGCTGCAAATGGCTGTAAATGCAAATGAGTTGCCAAGTGTTCAAAATATGATCATGTGATGATGAGGGGGAGGCAGCCATTGAATCTTTGATTTCTGGTCGTATGTACCTTTTGAGGGGTCTGTTGTAACTTTTAATGGTTGCTATGAGATCAGTCATAAGTTGAGAATTACCTGTAGTCAAATAAGCAAAACTGCTGGCAGAGTTTGAAGGCCAGATTCTCCTGTCAGCTAAATGTTTAGGAGTCACGCACACATTGTTAAAACTTGTTTCATATGGAGTGGCATTAATATCTGAGATTGTAATCTGATTATAATGTAATTTCTAGAAAAAAACCCCTTTCATCATCACTATGACTGGCTTCTTTCCAGGCTTTCACAAATTGCAGCTCCCCCCCCCTCCCCATACTTTGAATTTCCATCTTTATCTACTGAGCAGAGGCTATAGGCAATTATTAAGTCTTCCCATTCTTATAAATCACATCCTTTGAATAATTGTTCTAATTTAAATTGAATTAAGGTGATGCTGCTGCATTCAGTGGAAGCAACAGATAGGTAAATCCTTTTTACCCTGTCAAAAGAGATCATATTAACAACAGCAAATACAGTGTTTCTAAGGATCGCTTTAGAGCTGCCTTGAGGATTTCATAGGATTAATGTGACTGCTGGTGGCATTAGTAATTTTGGCTTTTTTAAAACAAAAAGCTGAAATTATTATTATGTAATGCACTTTCCTAATTCAACTGGCTTGCTTAAAGGTTGTTCACCTAACAAGCTGACTTGTTAAGAAATTCTCTGAAATACATTTCCAGTACATTCAATAATTCCGTGTGTGGGGGGGGGGGGGAGAGAGAGAGAGAGAGAGAGAGAGAGAGAGAGAGAGAGAGAGAGAGAGAGAGAGAGAGAGAGAGAGAGAGAGAGAGAGGAGAGAGAGAGAACATGAACATTGATTAAAGACTTTAAACTTTAATTTTCTTCATTTGTTATGGATTGTGGACAGAAATGGAATTCCAGTCCTGCAAAATTGACAGATGGACTCCAGTTCTGTGTATAATAAATTTAACTATAATTATCCTTAATTACATTTTGTTTACTTGCTCATACATTTCCTTTTGCACTAGTAGTGAATCTAAAGCTGCCAAATACACACTGATATAAATATATGAAACTGGAGTTATAGCAATAGCACTTAGAATTATATACCACTTTACAGCCCTCTCTAAGCAGTTTACAGTTTACAGAGTCACCATATTGCCCCCAACAGTCTGGGTCCTCATTTTGCCCACCTCGGAAGGATGGAAGGCTGAGTGAACCTTCAGTCAATAAGGATCAAATGCCTGACAGTGGAATGCAGAGTTAGCCTGCAATACTGCATTCCAACCACTGCATCACCATGGCTCTTAATGAACTAAAGCAGAGGTCCCCAACCTTTGGGGCACCAGGGACCGGTTACCTGGAAAGACGTTTTTCCACGGACCGGAGTAGGCGTGTTTTTGTGTGCTGCCTGCATCCCGCGGATGGGGCTTCGCTTGTTTGTGTGGACCAGTTGCTGGCATGTACCGGTCCACGGACTGGGGGTTGGGGACCCCTGAACTAAAGTATCAGAATTCCGTGTCCTGGTACACCAGTAAATTATAATTATATTACATAAAATAATTAGCTAACTATAATCATCCTAGTTCAGGGGTCTCAAACTCTTTTTGACCTATAGATGCATTAGAAATGTTGAGAGCATATTGAAATAGCTGCCAGGATGGTCATACCAATTTTGAAAAAAGGCACTGGAGCTGGAACACCCAGTAGTCAGCTAAGAGTGTGGCAGGCATATCATGACGGTTTCCTGTTCCTGATGAAAGAAGTTGCATCTTACAAAAAGTTTCTTCATTTAACCTGTCATTGCTTTTGTTTCTTTGGACTAGTGGTGAAGGCACCAGACTAGAAACCAGGAGACTAGGAATCCTAGCCCTGCTTTGAGCAGGAAAGCCGGTTGGGTGCCTTTGGGCCCATCCCATTCTCTCAGCCCAGCCCACCTCACAGGGTTGTTGCTGTGGGGAGATAGGAGGAAGGAGTATTAGTATGCTTGCTGCCTTGAGTAACTTATAAAAATAATATAAGAGGATAAATAAATATCTACAATATACGTGCTTGGAAGGTAAAGTAACTCCAATGTAAGTAGTTTATCATATGTAAGATAATATTGTTCATGATCCATATTCTGGAACATATCACTTTTCATGTAGCTCTTGCAGTTAGAATGGCAAGTTTTCATGTGTTATCTCAGAGCCGTGATATAAAAGGCTCATGTTAGTCTTAGTTGACTGGACTAGAATGGAAACTCGCCATGGAATAGCATTCCTGCCTAGAAACAACAGAGATATTATGACAGTTTAATTGGCTCTTGGAAGTACTGAACATTATTTAAATTAATGAGCAAGGTATTAACGTTTTTTTAAAAAAACAAACAAACCCTGATTTGTTAGCCAGCTTGATTTTATCTTAGCCTTTTTGCTTTGTTTTCTAAATCTTTTTAAACCTTGGCTGCTGACAGTACAAGATGCAACCAGATAATACCAAATTCAGATTTTGCTTCTACCACAATCTTTTACAGGTCCTTAAGCAATCTCAGCTAACTGCACTATGGAAATGATGCTTCTGTATTATTTAGTTTTAGGCTAACTGAAATAATGGTTGAGGTTAACACAACAATGAACCAGAACTCTTAATAACCATGGCTTACTGTGGATAGAAATATACTAAATATACTAAATGGCTACATGAAATAAACAATATCCTTAGTTCTTTTAAATTGATATTTACTATACCGTTTGTTTTCTAGAGAATAAATTCCCATAATATTCATTTTTACAGGGAAAGACATAGCCTCTCTTTGTATATGTTGAGGCCAGAATTCTTATGAGATATCCTGAGTCTGATATTTGAAATATTTGGATTTTTTTTAACAGCAATGAGGTCTAAAGTGTTGCTAGACCATCAAAGAGAAAGAAATACTTACTTTGAATTTGCTAACTGTGTTTCTTGAATACTGAACCAGAGACTATGAAGTATAAAAAAAAAGAAAAGGAAAGAATTATTGCTTAATTTAATGGCAAGGAGAGAGTGCAAATAGCATAAAAATATTGCTTTTCCCAGATGCATTTTAACATTTGAAGTTTCAATTGAGATTAATTTTCCAACACCGTTCACTTCTGTATGCATCAGAGCAGGCAAATTCCTTTTAAAGTAATAATGTTAAGCCTCCTTTCCTCCCAGTAGAAAACTTGTACTTGCACAACAAAAGAGGTTATAAAATTTACTAAAATATACAACCCTCGTTCTAGGAATAGTTTTCTAAAATTACTTACAAAAGAAAAACAACTTACACCGGAGACGCATTTTGTTACAGTCCTACTTTGAAAACTGAGGGATGTATAGGAAGAAACTAGTTTTCTTCGAATTTGTCAGATTTATATTCCTCCAAGAATTCAAGATGGTGTACACAGCGTACTCTTCAATATTTTTTTTACAACAGTATAATAGTCCTTTGAGCTAAGGGGGCTGATATAGTGGGTGGCCCAAACTCACCCATACTGTTTGTATTGTTTAAAAAAGAGCTGAGCTGGGTCTCCTTGGTCTAATACTTTAACTACTACCACTACATCATATCAATTTTGCCATTTTTTTCATTCTGCTTAATGCCATTGCATACAGTTATGCCTTTCTATTTGATATTTTTATTTTATTTATTTTTTTATTTTTATTACATTTATATCCCGCCCTTCTCCGAAGACTCAGGGCGGCTTACAAGCTTAGCAGTAGCCTTCATTCTATGTATATGCCTGCTTATTAGGGCTTTCACACACACCCCAAGCGGCATTATTACAAAGTCAGCTTAATTGCCCCCAACAATCTGGGTCCTAATTTTACCTACCTCGGAAGGATGGAAGGCTGAGTCAACCTTGAGCCTGGTGGGACTCGAACCTGCACTAATTGCAGGCAGCTGGTGTTACTTAAGGAGGCATTAGCCCACTGCTCCACCAAGGCAGTGGGTTGGGGAAGGCAGCTTTTTTCACAGGCAACTACAGCCAGCTAGATTGCATCTGTATAGATCTCCCAAGTTGTTAGCTACTCAGACTCATCATTGCTCTAAGTCCCTGTTGATACATTATGGCACCCTTACTTAAGAGATATTCTCTAAAGCAACTAATGACAGGATCTGACAATAAAAAAATATGGCTCAGCCCCTTAATCTCCAGGCTGGCCACCCATTGGATTGTGGTGCTGGATCTTAACAAGAGCAGGAGTGAATTGGGCTCATTCCCAAGATGCAACATTGTGCATACATGCCCTGTAGCAGGGGTAGGCAACCTTGGCTCTTTTATGACTTGTGGACTTCAACTCCCAGAATTCCTGAGCCTGCCCCTGCCCTATAGCATGGCTCAAGATTTCTGGGAGTTGAAGTCCTTAAATCATAAAAGGGCCATGGTTCCTCACCCCTGCCCTACAGAGACCATGGCTGTAAAGCAGTCAGGTAGTCATAGATGTGTAGGCAGCTGTGGCATGAATATGAACAGACTGGGCCTGCTGCTGGAAATAATATGCTGTCCATTTTAGTTGAGCCTCTGTTGCTTCTCAGAGGAAGTGAAAAGTGTAATAGCTGAAGCACAAGAACTGGATCAAACCAACTAATTAGTACTCTATCTTTACTGTACATTTACTACTAAGCTACTTAATCCAGTCCTCAGCTTTCATGAGAGCTGCTTTTTGTATGCCACATTCTTGGATTAATCCTTGGCCTCTTGTTGCACTGTAGTAGTTCTCTTTGTTGCTGGATGTGTCCAATATGCAATAAACTGGAAGGTTTTAAATTACTGTTGCAGGTATGTTTCACAAAGATGGAGCAAGTGGGTCCCAGGTAAAACTGAATGTCAACCTTTGCAATATTTCATATCCTTTTTTTTACTGATACTATGAAAACTACACACCAAAGCATCAAAACGAAGTTATTGGTGGGTCATCTGCTTCATACATGATAGAAGTTGTGATTATAATTTAAATACAGTCCATTGCTGTATCCCAAAAGATTATAAGCTAAAAAGATAATATTCTGGCAATATTTTTTTTTAAAAAAATCTTCCCCAAAATGCAAGTATATGTATAAACTTCCTGCTTATTTAGACTCTGTAGTATGTAGATAACAAGTCCACTTCCTGCTTTTCAGTCTGAATTTTGAAAGTCATGTCTTTTTTAAGTTAACAGTATTACTATCTATTGCAACAAGTATCTTCTTCCTTAAAAGTTCACTGTTAGGACAGTAACATAGCAATCATGGCTGAGAAAAAAAGGGTTCTTGTAAATTACTATGTCTATTATGTGAATAAATAAGGGTCTTATTTATTCACAAATTTAGGCTTGTGAATCATTCTATTAATAATCATTTGCTTTTATGTTTAGGCTACAAATGGAATTACTGTTTTGTATAGATATAAAACAACTGGAATATTGTTTCCATTCTAATCATGCTTCTCTATTCCAATAAGAGAACAGCATCATCATCATCATCATCATCATCATTTTATGACTACTTTGGAAAAGCTGCTGAATTATCCAGTTTTCTTCTTCCTGTATGGGCTCCTAGGTTTCTGGTTATGCATGTCACGTCAAATTGCAGTACCAAGGATCGCTTTACAAAAGTAATGCTTGACTTCTAATGGATTAGTTGGGGGCACGATAGCTCAGCAGTTAGACACTGAGCTTGTCAGCTGGGTTCAAGACCTGAGCTCCTCACAACGGGGTGAGCTCCTGTTACTTGCCCCCCCCTCCTGCTCATCTAGCAGTTCCAAAGCATGCAAACGGGAGTAGATAAATAGGTACCATTTCAGTGGGAAGGTAACAGTGTTCAGTGCGTTTTTGGCGTATAGCCACGCTGACCACATGACCATGAAAATTGTCTTTGGACAGTGCTGGCTCCCTCAGCCAAAAAATGGAGATGAGCACCGCCCCCCTAAAGTTGGACACAACTGACAGGAAAACCTTTACCTTTACTTTACCTCTAATGGATTAATCAACTAGCTGCTTTCTGAAGCAACGAGGGGTGCAAGAATCAGGGAGAATAAAGATGATTTTTCTTCCTCTGGAATTTCAGTTTTTCTGGAACCAATTTCAAAGCAATTGACTACGTGCTCATTGTTGAAGTAAGCTCTGGATGCTTTATCATAGAAAGTTCATATATTCTTTGTTAGCCTGTAAAAAACTGAGCAATACGATAAATTGGTCGGCCATTGGTTTGCTGTGATTCTTTGTGCAAGTTTTTCTTTTCCTTTGCTCATAACTGCTTATAAAAATTTGGATACTTTTTATTCATCACTTTTTAAACAAGCATAAAATTTATAAAACAATGAAGAATTTTACTTATCTCCAAGATTTTTGAAGAGAAACAAGACTGAGAGAAAGCTTGATCTGGATCGCAGTGCTCCTTTTTCCAAACTTGTTTCGTAATTAAAGTCTAGTAAAAAAAACTGCCTTTGTGCTCTTGCACGGTCTTTACAAAGTCACTGTAGCTTTTCACAACTCTAATAGGAACTACAACGTTGTACTTACCTAAAAAAATCTGTATATCTTTAGTGCAGATCTGGGTACGTTGATTACAGCCAAAGACCATTTGCTTATTTGTTTATTTATTTTATCTATTATTTTAGCTTCTTAGCTAACAAGGGATATGGCTGGTAACAGAACTTTAACTAAAGTGAATGGGTGAAATAGGTTCAGCCTTCTAGGGATTGATTAAATCCCCCTACTTCTCCCTCTGCAAATACCCCAAAACAGAGCAAATCAGTTTTGTACCAATCATGTCAAGCTCTCTCTGATAACATTTAAAAGAGTTCTGAAGGCTGCAGATGGCCCTAGATTTAGTATAATACAATTCTGTATGAACATGATTTGATCAAGAATGTAGGCTATCGTAGTAATATGTTTATGAAAATTGAACATTTAGAACATATTGATCCTCCACAGGTTGCCAAGGTAAAGACTACTAGACTACATCATTGATTTTCATTGCCTGGGAATTAATAGTTCCATAATATCTAGAAATTCACTGATTCCCACCTCCAAATTAAATTACTCTGTTTAAAAATTGTTTTACAAACTATTGTTACACCACACCCACCCCACCACCATTGCAAAAAAAAATCCCAGATGATGGGTCATGTGGCTCTGGGCAGGGAACCAATTATTCTTGCTTTTATTGGGTTCGGGCTATTCATTGCTAAGTCTTCTGTTACAGAATTTTCCTTTTGGATGGGCTCCTAAGTATTTGAAATTCGTATTTTATAGTTAATAGTTATGACTCAGGTACTTTTTATTGTTTCTTGAAAATAGTCTTCAGTATATATAGACATTTGGTAACTAAAGGACTGTATTTGGCATGAAGTAAACAGTGTTAAGAGACATGAAGGATTTTCCCATGACCACATATTGTAAACAAGGATATACAGTTGTATGCAAAGGTTTAGGTACATCTGATTAAATTATACTTTTCAGTGAATCCCTCAGTGAACAGATCCTGCAACAACCTCTGTGGCTGCAGTGTTCAACAATACGATACGTTATTGTGTTCTTTGACCACACATTAAACATCTTTCTGGATGTTAAAGATGTTTGTATGTTATATTCCTTTGTCTTTATTTATGGTCTTTATCTGATTGTTGTTTGCCAGCCACAGTTCACTTTGGTAAGATGGGCAGCTATATAAATTTAATAAACAAACAAGCAAACCAAACTAGCTCTCAGTAACAAGCGACACTGTGACTAAAAGAGAACCCAAACTTGAAAGGACGTATTTCAAGAGACCTATTTAAAATTCACTAACTAATTGTAAAGGATTGCAAAGCAGAGAAATGAATAGAGCAGGGGTGTCAAACTGGCGGCCTGCAGGCCGGATGCGTCATGCGCAGGCCACACCCACCCCAGCTCCGCAAAGGCAAAAAACGTCATGATACATCATGTGATGCGATCGAGTTTGACACTTGTGGAATAGAGTATCTTTAGGTAACCTTCCCATGATACCTTCCAGATGTGCAGGACTCTAGGAATTGCAGTCACATCTGCAGGGCCACAACTCAGAAAGAATTGTAAACAAATCCATAACCTATCCAAGAGAAGATTGTGGAGATAATTAGCTTGATGAGGAATAAAGACTGTTTCCATCGGATGTTCTTGTTTTCTAGTGTTTAGCCAATATCATTCCTCTTTTTTCCCTTAAATTTTAATTGAAAATTCAGTATCTACAGCATTGAAGTGTTTAGGCTTGCGTATGTCAGCAACCTTCACAATGTCCAGCAGCAATGTTGCACACTTTGTATATTAATGTACCCTTTTTGTTTTCCTATCATTTTGTTTCCACATCAGATTCCAACTATCTAAATTGTTGCCGTCTTAACGGACAGAGTATAATTAGCGTCCTTATCTGTCTGTTAGCATAAGAATATGTTAGTCATTAAATTTTGGTGTCCACTCTGCTTTTGTACATTTCATAAAAAACTAAATATGACAAGATAGTAAAAGTTAACATACTGTAAATCTGTTCAGCTTTATGTACTGTAAGTCTGTTTTATGACATACAGTAATGACAAAGCTTTCTCAAGAGCAAAAGAATGAACAGTATCTGATGCCGAGACTGTAATTCCTGCTCTGGTCTCAGATTTCTCTTATCTAACCATTGCCTTAGCTGCAGCTATTCCTGCTGTTCCTCAAGGTTATTCTCACATCCCATTCGCATTTCTTACATGAATGACTAGTAACAATATATCTTCTGTGGAGAGAGAGAGACAAACACACACGCAGAGAGAGAGACCACTTTTGTGCATTGGGGATTAATAGTTTAGTCTGTTGGATATGAGTTTTAAAGGTAATACTAAGATACTACCGGTATATAACTTTATACATTTGTTAAAGCTGGTAGAGAAATAAATTAAAGATTTGATGAAGATTACTCCAGACTCAAGAGTTAGTGTAGGAGTGAAGCATTATTGTTAACCCTTTTACTCAGCGGTTTCCAACTTTCCGGACCGGCAAGGGGCGGGAGGGGGAGAGGGATGGTTTTGCATGGATGCTGCTTTCACAAATGCAGCTATGCGTGCACTCAACCACCACTTCTGCGGCTCCATTCTGAACCGGCTTAGGAACGGGGATTGGGGATCCCTGCTCTTACTAACCCAAGAGCTGGGATTCATGCACATTTGCTATTTTCCCTCCAAAATAATTAGACAAATTTATTAACTGCTTTCGTTATCAAGCCAGTCTACAGCTTTTAATGGTTTGGCAGCTGTAAAAGTGTGCCCAACCTTTTGTGGGTTTTATATAAATGCTGCATGAAACCAGATATGGTTAATTCTCAGTTAATTAGTGTTTCAAAGTAGAGCGATCATCTTCTAATATGTCTGATTCTTAAATACATCTAACGTTAACCCCTTGGATGGGACTGGAGACATAGAACCACAGTACAGATCAGGTTCTTGGCTTCCTCAGTGCCACACAGACAGTAAGCTAGTTTCAGAAGTTTGTTTTTTTATCAAATTTATTGAAAGAGGATAGAATAAAATTACAAAAATCTTATTAACTGATTGTTTGAGGGGGTTTCTGCATTTTTTAGAGAAAACGATAAATTACTAGGTAAAGTAAGTAAAAAGAGCCTTGGTGGAGCAGTGGGCTAATGCCTCCTTAGGTAACACCAGCTGCCTGCAATTAGTGCAGGTTCGCATCCCACCAGGCTCAAGATTGACTCAGCCTTCCATCCTTCCGAGGTAGGTAAAATGAGGAACCAGATTGTTGGGGGCAATAAGCTGACTTTGTAATAATGCCGCTGGGGGGGCAGTATTAGTTAGAGTTGATTACTAGTCATTTCCATTTTAAAAGATGAAAATGTTACATGGCTGGAAACTGCAAGTTTTAATAGGTCAGTGCTTCCGTCAACCTGATTTCTTCTTGATGTGTTGGAAATATTCCCATAATTTTCCAGACAAAAATGTCTGAGAAATATGCTTTTTTATTCCCAGTAATGATTATGTTAGAAAGAATAAAATATGGAACCATTTGATTGCTAGAAGTTAGCTAATTCATTTTTCTTTCAGATTTTCTTCCCAAAGGGCTTCCTGGATATATTTAATTCGTGTTTTTGTTAAAAAAAACACCACAGTGACCTTTACAAAAATATATTGCAGAAATTCATAATGAGCTTATATATGAATAAAGTTAATATGCAGTAGTTTCAAGTTACATGTGGCTGCAGAACTAGCAGAAGGAATTTTTCTCTGCTTGCTGGAGGAAATTTAGCCATCGTCCATTATGCCTTACTGCTATGTTATTGGTTATAACAGAGTGATTAAAAAATTACTATAGTTAAATGTAATAACAAAATTCTGGTATGTTTAGTAGTTGAACAATTCTCCTCCCTCAAATATGGGTGCAATACTTTTATTAGGCCAGTTTGAAATTTGAAAAAAACATGCAAATCTTTATCGCCAAAACTCTTTGTTAGATGCTGAAATGTGAAGATCTGGAAAGCTACTCATTTTTTGTGATCTTTAATAGTGCAGTTTCCTTGCTTGAACTATGACAAGAAAAAAATAATCTTGTATGAGATACTAATGCTCAAATAATGCAAATAATGAAATATATATAATACATTTAATGATCTCTTCCTTAGTAGTCAGTATAAAGTATTTCTTTGAATTGGGATTAGAATTTATGATAATTAATTATATACTTTCTTGTTTCCAGTAGTGGAACCTTACAAAGATAGGTGTCTGTGTGATTAGAAAATGCAACATACCTTGTAAAGAAGTACATTTAACACACAATCGTATTAAAATAGTGAAATTACTGTTACTTTAATTTCTGTTGGTGATTTTGCATATGGAAAGCAAAGGCGCTTTGTATAACTCTGTGTTATGTCAACATGTCTCCCAGAAATAAATATGCCTTGTGTAAATAAGTTTGAGATAACATTTAAAAAACTGAAGCTAGGGATGTGGAATCAATAATTCTCACACCAGAGAAAGGCATTTTATAAACAAGAACAGATGGCAGAAATTTTCAAGGCTAGCTGAGAAACTACCATGCAGTCATTGACCTGGAAAGACAGGAGAAACTCAGGATTCTAATCTTGGGACTGACATATAACGTAGTATTTTTGGATATTATTATGTGGGTAATGTGCTGTACATACAGCTTTCTAATTCTCTGGAGTAATTTTATTTATCTAACTTGGTTCGAGAAATGCAGAGCAGAGAGAAAAAGTCATCCCTCTATCTGGTTTGAACCTTCACTCTATAACTCTCATCAACAGCAGGCTGTGTTGGCTAGAGCTGATAAGTGTTGTAGTTCATCAAATCTGGAATAATCGTCTCCAGCTCTCTGGGTGGGTGGACCAACTCATCAATTTTCTAGCTGGCACAGTTATTGCTAAGAATTCTGAGAATTGAGGTTCCTACTTTGGAGTTTGTGTCTTATGAAGAGCTTCGGATATATAAAAGCTGGATGTTTGCAAGAAGGATGGTTTTATATTCTCAGAAGGGCATTTTATTAAATATATAGCTTTTTCAACAATAGTCTAAATGAAATTAGATTTATCAGTCTTGTGTTTAATTGTTATCATTTGTACTATTTAGCATATATGGTAATTCAAAAGTTTAGTATATATTATGTTTAAAGACCAGATATTTTGCTTAACCTGAAAATAGTAATGCACTCTATTGTAATGTATCCTGTGATTAGTGAGGGATATATAGAATTATATTCTTATTTCAAGTAAGCATACTTGAAATAAGGTACACAATTAACATGATTATTTTTCCAATGTAGAAAAAATACTCCTTAAATTGGGCAAAATCTCAAAGTTATTACTCCAGTTTGTGCACAGGCTACAGTATTGAATGCTAATGATACTATACATGTGAATCAGCCCACAGCTTTCTATGGCTAGGTATAAATAGAGCTTATTTCTAAATAAGGATACATCATTTGCAAGAAAAACATTTGAGATATTTTATAGAAGTGTATTGAAAGCAGAACTTTTCCTAAAAAAAAAAGGAAAGATGATTAGGGGACTGTAGGCTAAAACCTATAAAGAAAGGCTGCTGGAATTGGGTATGTCTAGTTTAATGAAGAGAAGGAGGAGGGGGGGAGATGATAGCAGTGTTCCAATGTCCCAGGGGTTGCTGCAAAGAAGAGGGGGTCAAGCTATTCTCCAAAGCACCTGAAGGCAGGAGAAGAAGCAATGGATGGAAACTAATCAAGGAGAAAGGCAACCTAAAACTAGGAGGAAATTTCCTGATAGAACAACTAATCAGTGGAACAACATGCCTCCAGAAATTGTGAATGTCCCAACACAGGAAGTTTTTAAGAAGAGATTGGACAACCATTTGTCTGAAATGATATAGGGTTTTCTGCCTGAGCAGGGGGTTGGACTAGAAGACCTCCAAGGTCCCTTCAAAACTCTGTTATTCTATATTCTAAAAACAATGTCACCATGTGTGTGAGAGAGGGAGGGATTTAAATTCAGCTTGTAATTCTATATTTTCTTATACAAGGAAGTCCTAGTATATGTATTTGGTTGTAATAACACTGTATGGGAAATTATGTGCCATTAAGTAGTATTATTTTCCCCACTCTACAAAAAAATATATCAGGGATAGTTTATATTTTTAAAAAAACCTGTTTTTAAATTGATTATATGTTTCTACGTGGTCCTAGCCTAACTTAACAGAAATTCTGCATTGATTTCTTTTGAACACATTTTTAGTGCCTAATACATTTATTCATTACCCTTGAAAACCGCCGACTTTGTATACATCTTACAGGTAACAGGAGTTACATAAATGGAATTCAAGTAAATCTGGGTATTAAATTGTTCTTGTGCATTGCTGGGAAAAGTGCAGTGGCAGTCAGAATATGCCCGGGGAAATTAATAAATGAAACATTGCTTGCATAGCTTGTCCCATTGATTTTCTCTTAAAAGTAGTTGTCCTGCCCATGATAAATATTTTACCTCACTCTCTCTGCTCCAAGACACACCTCATGGAGGGGGGGGGGAACAGCTGCAGTGAGGGAAATTTATCTTGCAATGAGAATTCAATTTGTGCTGCACTCTTCTGCCCACTGAGTCTATTCTACAGGAATCTCTGGTCATCTCTGCAAACATATCTTTGCTGAATAGAAATGTAACTCCACACAAAGGTTTCCAAGATAAAATTGCAGTTCTTATCCAAGAGAGTTGCTAATGCTGAAATGTTTTGAACCCATTTCTAAGATTCATTCCAACTTACTAATGTATTATCCCTACTGTTCTAATTCTTAACAAATGAATTAGACTCCTCAAATGATACTCTTGAATTTGAAGCCAAACTTATAGCTGCTTATAATGTTTTCAGCTTTCCAAAAGCTGGATTTCTTTTTGTTCTAGGCCTAGGCTAGGACATTCTTTCCTTGCTTATTGACAGTCAATGTGAAGTTCAAAAAGTTTGTTTTAGAAACCCTACCATATTCCAGGTTGGTGTAACCTGGGAAAGTTGGCTAAGAAAAAAATCAGTATGAATGGATGCAGAGGGTCTTGTAGTAGATCATGTAGATCTTCCATCATCACAGATATCTGGCCTGAAAAAATTAACATTCAGATGCCCAACCTACATCCAGGTATATCTCCCTTTCATAGTACCTTATCTACTGTCAGACAAGGCATGGTGTTTGTTACACTGAAACAACAGGATTGAACTACGTTTTCCGCACTGTATATTTTACCTCTTAAGTATTCTGTTGCTTTTTTTCCAGGGACATTCTTACACGTGGTTATAAATTGTGGGACTCGAGATTAAGAACTACCTGGAAGATTATTTTTTTAATTTGAAAATTGAAACTACCATAATATAGCTACATTTTCTCTTTGCCATAGACCTGAATTTTCACAATGATTGTCATAACCCATCTTTCTCTATTTCCCAAAACGTCTGTCATCCCTACCTATTGCCTGGAAATTATAGAAGTTAAAAGGCCACACATTTGAATGAGACCAGAGATTGGATAATTGATGCAACACCCACCAGCTTCTAGGAGGGTACCATGTACAGATAGTCCTTGACTTATAATCATTTGTTTAGTGATCATTTGAAGTTACAACACGTGACGTTTTTCAGGTTTGCAACCCCTTGCAGCATCCATGTGGCCATGTGGTCAAAATTCAGACACTTGATAACTGGCATGTGTTTATGATGGTTGCGATGTCCCCAGGTCACATGATTACGGGGAAGCCAGATTCACTTTACAATTAGGTTACTACCTTAATAACTGCAGTGATTCCCTTAATGAGTATGGCAAGAAATGGGGCAAAATTCACTTAACTGTCTTGCTTAGCAGTGGACATTTTGGGCTCAATTAGGGTCGACTACCCCTTTTTAAAAAACTTTTAAGAAACTCATTCTGTAGCTCAAAATCCTATTGATCGTTAGGGCTGTGTAAATCCTTCAAATAAGATCTTTCCTAGTAATTGGGAACAATTATAATAAAGCTGCCCGGAGTCAGTGAGATAGGTGGTATATAAATTTAATCAATAAAATATATAGCACATCTCTTTGAAAGCGTCCGTGTTCTTTTTCCAGGGTTCATGCTTTTTTCCCCCCTTGTGTATGTGTAATCATTTTACTGGGAATGTTTTTTCAAAGGTGTTTTTCCCCCCAGAATTACTCTGGGTACTTGGGTGTTGGTAGGAAAACAGAAATTCCTGGGGATCCTTTTCAAGATGGAGTTTGTAAGAAATGGTGAGATTCAAAGATCTAAAAAGGTACTTGGACAAAGACTTTCACATAGTTTGAGATGGCTTGTCATAACTGTTTTGGTATCAAGGAAATACCTGGCAAAAAGCAGAATACTGAAAGCTTCCCCAACATAGATTCTATCAATACTTGGGAGCGTTCATGAGTGAATAGCAACTGCATGTTCTTTAAAGAGTAACAACAATGCAATGTAAATAGGATAGAAATGAAGGACTTGCTTTACCAGAGTTGGTGAGAAATTGAAAAATATATATATGAATAGAGATGGGAACAATATCATAAAACTATAGTATCCTCTATACAAATCTTTTCTACAAGGTAAGCACTCTCAAATGTTGTGCTGCATACAGATGAACTTAATTTCATAAAAAATACAGAAGGAATGACACAGGAAATAATGTCTTAAGAGAAAGGGGGAAAAATCAGTACAAAACAGACTGAACTCATCCAGGTGAGAATAAGACATGGTTTTTTGAATCAGAATATCAGACATCTAAAATTACTGCAGAGTCAAGATGGGGGATGCACACATTTCACTTACAAGCAAGGCAAATAGCAACAGAAAGTCTGAGCCATGTTTTAGACATAGCTTGTACAATAACAGTGATCTTGGGAATCAGCTGGTGACAAGATTCAAAGCAAAGGTTCAGAAGCCAGGTGAGCAGCACAAGATCAGCATTCCAAAGTACAAAGTCAGCCTATCAGCCTAGGTTCTGTTGAGCCGAAGCTTTTATACAGACAGCTGAAAACCAGCTGAATTTGGGAGAGGCTCTCAGTGGATCTTTGGGAGTGGGTTAACTCTTTAGAACAGGGGTCCCCAAACCCAGGCCACGCAAACGAGCAAAGCCACATCTGCGGAATGCAGGCAGCACGTGAAACCATTCCCCCTCAGGTCTGCGGAAAAACCTCTCCACAGAACCAGTCCCTGGTGCCCAAAAGGTTGGAGGCCACTGCTTTAGGAGACAGTTGCTCCAAACAAGCATAATATTTTAAAAAAATATTTCAAGGTTGAAAGCATGGGTTTGAGAATTGTATGAATGTTTAGGATTCAAGACCCGAATCATAGAGACTTGAACCACCAAGGGACCCTTCTTTGGCCATGTACCCACCAGACCGGTCACTCTTCACCCAACTGTGTTGGCTTGTTGTTAAGACAAAAATTAGGGAACCCTCCCCCATAGATACTCTTTTATGGAAAAATGAGAAACGCTCATTCAACTGATAAAAGAAGCCAACGAAAGTGGCTCTAATATAAACTTCCTGTTGAGCCTGATTCCTCATGTGAGAGACAATCTAGAAGGCTCAGCACCTTGTATCTTTGTCTTCCTTTAGCAAGGACATATCTGGAAAGAGCAAATCAGCATTGTGATCGGGTTTTTCGTTCGAAGAATTTAGCTCTTGTGGTTCACTGGTGCTTATTCTATAAACACACAACTATTCTTAAAGCAATAGCATGCTAATAGAGAGTGAATTTGATGAGTGGAAACTAGAGTTTATATGATGTCATATTCAGTATTGCTTTGAAATTTTCTGTGACATCCAAGAAAGATATCAAAGAAAGAAATGATTTGAAATCATTTTCCAGATTGAAGAAACAACAATTAAACGGTAGAGGTTTTGTTTTAAGATAGAAAAGGCTTCTGTCTTCAGTTTTCTTATTCGGTTAATAAAGGATGATAGTTCTGGGCCGCACACAGAGCTGTGCTTATCTGGTTTCAAGTAGAAATAAATATGTCAGGCTTATCTCAAGGTTGTAAATCCAGTGTATGCATCATAGCCTCACAATAAGACTATTCATGAAAGCATCAAGAAAAATAATCTAAACTGAGTTAGATTTTTATGTGTTTGGTTATTAAATTCATATCCTACTTTTCTATCTGACACTAGTATAATTAAAAACAAATATGTATGATTGGATCTCCTGCAATAAAGTTACATATTCCATCTATTTTGTGCATAAACAAAGTTGAGACAGAAAAAACAGAACTACTTTGTTAAACTACATGGCCTAAATAAACTGTATTTTCATGCTATATTTCATGTTGTTTCCCTACATCTTTCAGCTTGAACAAAATCTGAACTTAACAGAAAATATAAGCAAATAACAGTGTAGAACACATCTACTTTTCCCCCCAAAACATCAGTCTATTTTTTGCAGTATACAAATTGGCTGTAACATGCTTAAAAGCTACTGTTTTATTCAGGTTAGGATTCTTGCCCAAAGCTGCAAAAAGTTGGAAGTTTCTGTTACTTCTCTATGCCTCTGTCAAATTGTTTTCCATTTACAAATAACAACATGCATCTAGTTTCTTGATTCTTAGGTCAGAAATGTGTAAGATTTGAATGAATTTTAATTGAATCTGTCAGTCACATTTTTTTCATTTACCACTAGTTTGGAAGATTTTGAAATATAAACAAAACGAATGTTTCATTATTTCATGTACACCTAGCAAGTAAAGAAAGCTGAACTGAAGCTATATAAGAATGAAACAAAATAAATAGGTGCTGGTTAAAGTAGGTCCTAATTAAGCACTTCTTTCTTTGCCTATTGGATATTCATGACATTCTCAATTTAAAAATCTTTGAAATTTAAATTAGTGATAAAAGCATGCTTAAATTTGATAACAGGAAAGAAAAAAGCTAAAACCGGTGATTATAAATGAAGCATTTCTGTTCTCCATTCTATAAAGCAGAGGTACTGGAAAGCTTTTTTTCTGAATGCAGAATAAATTGTACATTACATAACAGAACACTGGCGTTATAACTCTATTCAGTTAGAATAGTGTACCTTTTTCATCAGCCAAGACAAATTTATTAAAAATTTCCATTCAAGTAGCAAAGCCTATTTCCTTCCAACATTTTTTTTTGCTCAGATTCTATTTCTTTATTATTCTGCTTCTTTGAATCTTGGTTAAAATGCTATTTTCTGCAGAAACAAAACAATTCCAGTAGCTTAGAGGTATGAGCTGAACTATTTTAAACAGTCAGATTTTCCTCATCCTTTCTCTTATTTCCAAATTATGAAGTCTGTACAACTCTACAATTGCTTTGTACGCATTCCTGAAAGGTGATGTATAGCTTTGAAAGAACATTTATGGCATTTTATCACATCACCCTCATACCCGTGACTGCTCTTTAAACTAATATTCAGTGATAATTAATTTATGTTTTCATTCTGGGTATAAATGTAGTATCAGGAACCATTTTTTACTCTTTCTAGAATGTTTTGGAGGACATTGGTGTGAGAATTTCTAACTTGTCAAATTACTCATCTGATTTTCTCTTTGATACGGAAAGGCTTCAATTTAATTAAAAATAACAAGCAAACATGCTGTGTTAATATTTCCGCAGCACATAAAACAAAGTAGGACATCATTTTAAAAATGAACTGAAGAAAAAGTTTGAAGTGACAGCTTAAATCATTTTTTTTTCAAACATTTGACTATCCAACTTCTGAGGTAAGAACAAAATGCGGTTGAATTCCTCTACTTCTCCGGAACACTCACAAGCATAACGTTTAGGTCTAAAAGAGTTGAATCCTCTTTTAGCAGTTCAAAATTGTGGAATGCCAAAGAGGCAAAGATGAAAAATCCATACTGGTGTAGAAAAAATAATTCCCCATCCACAACTGAGTTCCAGTAATTCCATTTTATTTCCATGCCTAGCTTAGCTTGACAATATTAATTTTTAAACTCCTCAAGTGCACAGTCTGAGTACTTCTAGACTGCCTTCTAGAAGACGAAAACAGACTGACTTGCAGACTTCTTGCTTGAAATAGCTGCACGCGACTTGCCAAAGCAAATTCCTTTCAGATAGCTGAACTGTAATTCCCATTGTAGCTGGCTGATGTGACAATTATAGAGAAGCTATAGTTCAATGAAGAAGCACATGGTCACTACCTTCTTTTTATTTTTCCTCACTCTCCCGCTAGTCTACAAGATGGAATATGTGCTTTCCTATGGCGCTCCTTGGACAAGTCTTCAGAATACATTTCTAGGACTTTATTTATCTAATCAAACTTCCAGGCTACCTCAATCTCGGTTGGAACTTTAGATGGCTAACTGAATAGAATAACTAGGTTTAAAACAGCATTCAAGAAGGAAAAGAAAGCAATAAGAAATGACCCATGCTAGAGAGAACAATACCACTAGTTTACAAGGCCAGTCTTTAAGGAGGCCTGCTGGAAAAACCCAGGAATTTTTCAAAAAGGCATTACAAAAACACAGAAGACTTGGACTTGTAGGGACTTTGGAGGAATGCTGCTCCACAGGGCGGGTGTGGCTACAAGGAAGGCCCTCGGCCCACTATTAGTAATCATACCATAATTAATGCAGTTTCATGATGATTAACTGCAGCATTAACCTTGGCATTTTGCAGACATCGTGGATATTTTGATGTCCCTTTCAACTCTCTTCTCTTTTGCCTGTCACTTTCCTTTGCGCAAGGAGGCAAATTGTGTAAGCAATCCTCAAATATTCCTCAATAATTCTCAAAAGAAAACAGTGTCATTCTAGCTCCCTAGCCGGGAAGTTCTCTAAGAAGGAAAGAATTTTAAAAGCTAACCCCTGGGGTGGGGGGAAGCTTATTTCTGAAGACTTGACAATAAGATTGCATTGTGGGGAGAGGGAGGGGTGAATAATGTGCCAATAACATTTTATAGTGGAAATTTGCAGAGGGGGGAAGTGACAACATTTATTTGTCTTCATGCTGTCTAGTGCTCAGTAACATAGCCCAGTACAGAAGATCTCTTGACTAAAGGCTCCATGTATCGGGATGTGTTTTGCTTGACAACTCCTAGATACGGTATACACAATAGTTTTCAGTGACCCGGTAGTCAAGAATGCTAAGCTGTAAAGAGGCTTTGATGCAGACAGTTAAGGGACATCTGGCGTGGGAAGGATGTGAACAATGTCATGAATTATATAATAACTCTTCCTGAATTTCCTAGAAAAGCAAACAAAAAATACCTGGATTTTGACTAAGTTTGTTTTTTTTTGCATTTTGTGTTCACTGTAGTGCTGCTCCCTTTCATGCCTTTGTTTTAATGTTACCAGAAACTGGTAGACTCGGTTGTTGCCTTGTTTATGGTTTGTCATCTTGTTGATATTTTTCTTACAGCAGGGGTGTCAAACTCAATTTCATTGAGGGCCGCATCAGCATTGCGGTTGCCCTCAAGGGGCCGGGTGGGTATGGCCAGGGTTGGCGTGGCCTACTGGGTGGGCATGGCTAGAGTGCATATGGCCTACTGGGTGGGTGTGGCCAGCTCCACATCGTTGGCATCAAGGGTGCCTATGGGGGCCTGGGCAGGAGTGGGACAGATCTGGGGGTCTCTGGCAGGAGGAGGATCTCTCTGGGCCAGGGCCAAGGCAGTGGGGGCCGTTCCCTCACTGTTTCCAGGATGGCTTCGCGGGCCGCATGAAACCACTTTGTGGGCCGGATCCGGCCCCCGGGCCTTGTGTTTGACATGTCTGTCTTACAGTGTATTTTTTTTCTATTGTGAGAGTGTTATCTCACAACGAAATCCTTAGATAAAAAGCATGCATAGCGTGGACCAGATGCTTAGTCTACTTTTATTTATTTTTATTTACTCGTAGCCCGCCTTTATTATTTTTACAAATAACTCAAGGTAGCCAACGTACCCTCTGCACCTTCCTCCTCCTCTTTCCCCCACAAGTGTGTTTCCCCTGTGAGGTGGGTTGGGCTGAGAAAGAGTGACTGGCCCAAAGTCACCCAGCTGGCTTTCATGCCTAAGGCAGAACTTGAACTCACAGTCTCCTGCTTTCTAACCTGGTGTCTTCACCACTAGACCAAACTGACTCATTTGCTGGCCTGCTGAGGGCAAATACTATCAGAAGCTTTTTTTAGAGCCAAGCATTTCCTGGGACTATTTGCTGTCTCTGGTCCCCCGATAGGAGTATTTCTATTGGGATATTTACTCATTTATTCAATTTATATCACCTGAGTGATTCTGGGCAATTTACATCATAAAACAAGAAGTGGAAATAGAAGCAAAATGAGCCATTTAATCTGTTAATTAAAACAACGCAACTAGTTTGTGGGAGAGCACAAATTAAACTACTTACAAGGCAGCTAACCAGCACTGGAGGCCAAGCACATTGACCTAAACCTTGACTTTAAGAGCCTTCCAAGACGGCAGGATCAAGACTAATCTAACCTCGCAGATTCCCAGACTTTTAGTCAATGCACATGCAGTAGTCGTGAGAACAGTTTAATGTTGCTATTTCTGTGATGGCTGGTGCCCACTTACAATAAATACATTGTGTGGCTTCTCAGTTATAAACAGGAGCTGACAGTTTGCAGATTGCTGGGAAGCTTAGTTTATGGAAAAATAAAGTGATTACTGTCAATACAACCATATTATATTTATCACGGCAGAGATGCTGGTCCCTGTGATTCTGGCATTTAATGCACTTCTACCAAGTTTATGGTTTGGGTCTATTTATTGATGTTCTGCGTCAGGAAACTTTTGAGAAAATGCACTCATCAAGATGGCCAACCAGTGACTTTAGGTTTATGTTTCAGTACATTTGACTGGCAGAATAAGCAAGCTGAAGATAAGTCATAATTGCATTTCTGTATGGCACTAAGAAGGCAATCCTGTATCATTTACCTGGGTGTAATTCAAATTGCATGCCATGGAAATATATATACGACTTTTGTGGTAAATGAGTCTTTGGTTTTTCATGTCATCTGATGAAACCGATATTGTTCAAAGTAGAACTAGACCAATAGACACCTGACTCAATCCAAAATGTGAATTTTCCTGGTCATAAAGACAAAAAGTCTTCCACACAAGAAGCAAAAAGGTTGTGTATTGCTTATTGTTCCACATGAACTTTTTTTGAAGATATAAGTCAAGTTCTTCTATCGCCCCATAATAATACATTGTACTCCCCCTTTAAAAAAGAAAAGAAAAGACATTAGCGAAAAAAGTCAAGTGCTACAACAGAAAAGGAAAAAGCTTTTTCTTTATTACTAGTGTCTGAAATAAAGACCCATTACTCGTTTTCTTTCAATATCCAGTATCTCAAAATCGTATTGTTCCATTTTGAAAAGCTTAGTGATTTT
The DNA here is from genome assembly GCF_964194415.1 of Vipera berus. NCBI lineage: Eukaryota > Metazoa > Chordata > Lepidosauria > Squamata > Viperidae > Vipera > Vipera berus. The sequence goes on along the minus strand of NC_138202.1, from coordinate 218,101,617 downwards.
ACTCTTCGTGAACTTAGTGATTTTTAGACAAGCTTTTTGCTCTTTGTGATTCAGCAGTAAAAGTGCTTGCTGTTATGTTACCTTTTCTTCTCATCTTTTTAAAGCAAGTCCTTTCCAGAGCTGCCTTCTCCTAAGTGGTGCCTTCCAGATATATTAGACTACAGTTTCAGTAATCTCCAATCAGCATAAAGTGTACTTGCAGTATAATAAAATGTTCCCAAGCTTTTTTTCTAAGAAAAGTGAAGCTTGGTATTCTATCCATTCAGGTAAATCTTATTTTCTTGGTTGCATAGTTTCCCCGTGTTCTGTGGTAGAATGCATAAGAATTTGTTCCTTGTTAATTTTCTGCATCCCTTTTTTGTGCCATATAGAAATTGTAGAGGCAACTTAATTTATATGAGATTAGAAGCTAAGTGGAATGTAAGTAGTGCATGGAGAACTAGGACTGCAGGCTAGACTAGGAAATAAAAAATCCATGAAGAAGGCAGTGACACACAAGTGTATTGTTGTCAAGAAAAAATCCATGAAGTAGGCAGTGATACACAAGTGTATTGTTGTCAAGAAAGCTGCATGATGTTATTGTCCATTAATCTCCTAGGTGTTGTGATTCAGGGTCAGCCTGTGGGTTCGGCAGTTGGGTCGGACGACTCAGAGGAGGAGGAGGGGGGTGTTGGAGAGGTTGCTGAGGGTGTTGGAGAGCTTGCTGATGAGAGCCCTCAGCCAGGCCCCTCCCACCTGGTTACGACGCAGACCCAGCTGTGTGAGCCTGACAGCATGGATGAAGATGACCCACAGCTGGCCCTGTTCAAGGACGCCCGACGCAGGAGGCAGTCAATCAGGAGTAAACAGAGGAAGGCAATGGGGCACCTCGGAAGGAGGCAGAGAGAAGCCACGCCCTGAACTGTTTAAAAGGGGAATACGTGGGAGGGCTGGTTTGCTGAAGGCAACCGTTTGAATAGCTCCTGTTTCATGGTTCGTGTTTGCTCTGTTTGCTCTGTTTGCTCTGTTTTAAGTTAATAAATTTGGCAGGCTTAGTTCCAGCCTCTTGCCTTCTTGTAAAAGGGGTTGTCCCTGCTTTTTCTGCAGGGCCGGTAGCAGGCTGGTACAGAACACTAGGAATCAAACTCAACTCAAGAGTGTCTTTTAAGTTTTAGATGAAGATAAGCCCCTAGTGATCTAAATGGAATTTAGATCATGATTGACTTGCCTTTCCAATTTCAGTGAGTTACAAGGGAACTAAATTAGTCTTAATTTGACAAATTAAAAGTAATGCTCTTGTTAAATTAAAGATATTCTCATTGGCAGATTGCTGAAGGTATCATCCAGAAAAGTGGTTCTGATGGCTACCAATGTAAAATCACATTCAGCATACTGTGGACCTTACTATAAAAGCTTAAGCACATACTGTATGCAGGTGCATTAGTTTATGTTTCTTTATTAAGCTAAACCATGGTGTAAAAGCAGCATATGTATGAAGTTGATTTCATATCTAAATATCATTGCTAAATGACAAACACCTCTGCTTGTGGTTTGCAATGGAAAGAAAGCCATGGTTTGTTCTGGAAAAGAACAAATCAAATCCTCAGTTTAGCTGAAACGATTTGCAACCTTTAAACTGGACATTTGGAGAAGTGAAGCACTTTCTTGCTTATTTGGAGCCAGACTAGATCATGTTTTAGCTTGGTGTGACCAGTTTTGTGTACAATTAACTTTTGGTCAGGATTTCTATCTGCTGCCCTCCTTGAAAGCCACAATTAGCAAATTGATTTTAGATGTTTTATAGCAGTAGTGGGGAACCTGTTCTTTTCCAAACGGAATTACACAACTCTTCACATCTCCCTTGAAATGCAAATGTAGTTTATTTTCCAGAAATGGGAAATAAAAAAATTAGATGGATATATTTTGCTTTTTGGATTGAAGAGTTTGAAAACAGAATAAATCTAACTTTTAAATTTGGTGTAACCATATGTCTTTATCTTCATTACAAGAATATCTTTGGAATTTATCTGCCCAAGAATATATATACATTGGACAACATAAAAATAGTTGCAGAGATGATGCAGATAATTTGAGACCAAATTCAATTCACCCCATCTTACCATGTTTATTCTCCAGTAATGTCTTTCCAACATAGCTCAAAAATAGAGGCAGAAAGTTACCCTCTGCCCTTCTTTATGGCAAATATAATAAAGCACTTACACGTGAAGGATTATGTCTATTTGATTCTGGAGAAATAGAAACAGTTGAGTGTGCTCTCCTTTATTGCAAGTACTGTAGGGAACTCCCAAAGTATTACATAGCAGCAGTTTTCCAGCCAAAACAGGTGAGTTTAATTCTAAACTATTATTATCAGGTAATAAACAAGATATCACAAAAGAGAGTTGCCTCCTATTGCTGGACATTGGCGAAGATATGATATCAGCAGACACCCTCAACTCATTTTAATTTTGTTCCATAATTTGGATTTCAAATTCTATTTTTGTAATAAAATATTTTTTTGTCTTTCTATCGTTTTTAAGAGGCCGAAAATAAGTTTTGTTAAATGAATGCAGTACACTAATATCAGCCTGCTCATATTCTGTGCAAATAATGCTTTGGGCCACAGATAGGTGAGCAAGCGCTTCCAGGAGTTGCCATGGCAAAATCAGAGCATGAGCCTGTGGGAACTGATTTGATGAATGCCATTTAGAGCCATTGACTGAAATGTTTCTTGGATGCCAGCAGCAGAGCTTTCTCTTTCTCACAATTAATGAGACATTTGGCCATTTAATTTTGTAGAAACTGTCTGAAGCCATGTCCATGGACTATCACATTAAATGTGACTTAATAAATTAATGGGTGTCACTTGTTTAATTTTGCCTAATACATTAATTACACAACTGAATATTTGTGTGGTGTTAATGCAGAAAGAAATCCACTTTCTTGAAAGAAATGGAATATTTACCATCCGTACTTAATGAGTTTTAAATTACTATCTAAAAAGGGCCTTAGATTGCTTAGACTTTTCTTAAGAATGCAAAACATAATTTTACAGTTTTTGTAAATAATAATAATGCTCTCTTTACAGAAATTAATTTATAATTAATGCCCAGAGTGTCTTCTCCAGTTCATTCTTCAAGTTATATGAAATAATTTGATTTTGAAATTCACTTTACATGAAAATAATATTTCCAGAATTCTCATGAGCATTGAAGAAGATGTCAAGGTAGCTGAAGGGACAAATATGAGCATCCTGTCTTTAATTCTACATATGTCGCTTTGGTAGTTTGCAAACATGCTGCCTTCCCACGCTTCCACTTCCACTTTAGTCCCATGGGGAAAATCATGAGGGAATTCTCTTCAAACACCCCCCCCCATTTTCCCCCCAGATCAGAACATTTTGGTTGGTAGAAAGGCTGCACAGTGATAGATCCTGTATGTAAAAGGAAGCGATAACAACAGACTGTTGGCAACCTCACAATGATACGCTAAGCACAAAAACAGCATCAAAAGAACTCGAAATATCTTGAGAATCCAACTTCTGTCATAGGAGGTCAGTGAATAACTTTGGGCTAGTCAAAAGATCCCAGCCCAGAACCACAGCTCACAGAATTGTGGTTTAAGCTATAGCCTCTATTTATCTGATGCTTGAGTTAAAATGATATTTCACAAACATATTCCCCATTGTATGACATTTTTAATGATAGTTAGCACAAGAACTGGGTTTGTTCTTCTGGAAATGTGCTTCCTTCCACTAAAATACTGTAAGTGGGGCGCATACCGCACACTCAGAGTGCACGATGTAAGTGTGGTTTGGAACTGCACAGGAACAAAATGTATTAGCCATATTAAAACTAGCAAACTGTAATAATAATCAATGATAGTAATTACCATAGGAATGTGAAAAACCATTGTTGAAAAAAATAGAAAAATTTTCTTTGCGCCCACATTGGCAAGAAGGAATTTATGAGTAGATGCAGTAAGAATATCTTCTCTAGAGTCTCTGGAGTGAGGAAGTTCATAAATCCTATAAGTCAGATGGAGGACCCAGGCTGGAGAAGAGGAGGACACGGCCCGGGGCACTGGCGGCTGTGGAATCAAAGCCAGATGTTGCATGCAGAGGGCAATAAAAGGGGTAGTGCTTCAGTGACACCTTTATGGCCATCTTGATCTTTTTGATCAGGATGGACAGCCAGTTGCCTGAAATGGTATAGGGCAGGGGGTCTTCAAACTTGGCAAATTTAAGACTTGTGGACTTCAACTCCCAGAATGCCTCAGCCAGCCAGGGCTGGCTGAGGAATTCTGGGAGCTGAAGTCCATAAGTCTTAAAGTTGCCGAGTTTGAAGACCCCTGGTATAGGGTCTCCTGCTTGAGCAGGGGGTTGGACTAGAAGACCCCCAAGGTCCCTTCCAACTCTATTCTGATAGATAGATAGATAAATAAAATGAGTTAACTGAGCTTCACCAGTTTGAGGAGCAAATTGTCTGCATGAACCAGTAGCTGAAGCCATACACAACAAATTTGAATAATAGAAGATAGTTCTCGACTGGACAGCACTTGCTTTTCTGTGCCTCTCCCATAGAAATATACTTCCCATTAATCCCAAAATTACATTGGAAATACAGAACAGCTTCTCAGCCAATCAAGAGCTTCCTGTTGTACATTTGTATGTCTGCCAGACAGTATAAAGCAGTCTGTGGCAGGTGACTGAGACCTGGTACATACTTCAGTGGATGAATGGATAGATTTAAACTTTTTATACCCTGATCATTTTCTTCCTCCCCCCCCCCCAGTTCTCAGAGCAATTTTATAAGACATAAAAGCCACAGCTGATGATTTAATGTATATAAATGGGTTTCGAGCAGCATAAAAAAAAGAGAAGCTACAAATGTGTGTTTCAGGGTAAACCAAAATTAGAAAGAAAGAAAAATAGAGGACATTTGCATTAGAAAAAAACCTACATTCTTCCCTTGGGTAACTGTCAGTGTTGACTTCCATTGTAGTACACTGAAAAATTTAAATATCTTCCCCCTCCCATTTTCCACTGTGGCTGATTTTTACTAATGTGAATGAAAATATATTTATGTCACTGTTCCCCAATTAGTTTTAAGTCAAGTTATAAGTGTAGTTGTATTTGCTGGGAACATGAGGTTTCTAGCTGGATACATATAGAAGGTTCCATGTTTTTTTACAGAGGTGGTTTGTCCTTGCCTTCTTCCCGGGGTTGAGAGAGAGTGACTGGCCCACAGTCACCCAACTGACTTAGTGCCTAAGGCAGAAGAATTAAGGTCTCCTGCTTTTTAGACTCTAACCAGGGGTCTTCAAACTTGGCCCTTTTATGACTTGTGGACTTCAACTCCCAGAATTCCTCAGCCAGGCACGCTGGCTGGGGAATTCTGGGAGTTGAAGTCCACAAGTCATAAAAGGGCCAAGTTTGAAGACCCCCTGCTCTAACCACTTCACCAAAGTAGTTCTCCAAGAAACAGTCATCTCTCTCTCTCTTTCTCTCTCTCAAAAAAAAAACACTGATTTTTTTTCATGCGTTGTTTCCATTGGTTTACTTTTTATTTGTCTAGTTCACGTAGCTACCCTTCAAAAGCTATGAGAATTGAATAGGTTGGTTTCTTTCCTACCTTGCCCCACTGCAAAAACAACCTATATGGTGCAGTACTACTGCAAAATAAAGATAGAGAGCAACTACTTGCCTCGCTGACAGTATGTGCAATTAGCTGGAAAGCTCCTCCGTGCTCTTTACGTGGCTTACAGAGCCTTGGTGGAGCAGTGGGCTAATGGCTCCTTAAGTAACACCAGCTGCCTGCAATTAGTGCAGGTTCGAGTCCCACCAGGCTCAAGGTTGACTCAGCCTTCCATCCTTCCGAGGTAGGTAAAATGAGGACCCAGATTGTTGGGGGCAATTAAGCTGACTTTGTAATAATGCCGCTTGGGGGGGTGTGTGAAAGCCCTAATAAGCAGGCATATACATAGAATGAAGGCTACTGCTAAGCTTGTAAGCCGCCCTGAGTCTTCGGAGAAGGGCGGGATATAAATGGAATTAAAATAAAATAAAATAAAATAAAAAATAAATAAAAATTACAGCTCTACCAGCTGGAAGCTTCGTTTAAACATTTCAACATTTTGGAAGCAAGAAAAATTCTACTAGAGCAAACAGCGAACAGAAATAAAGCAAGAGGGCTGTAGTATTTGTGCTTCCCTCCAACACAGAAGTAGCTAATGAGATAAACACAGGTTTCTGTTTTAAGCCTGATGTGCTTTATTAATGAGCAGCTGGTTGCTTTTTCTCCTTCAGTCTCTTGAGAAAAATTGTTCAGTAGAGTACAGACGGTGTACGGAGGGTGCAATTTCTGACAGACCTCTCCAGTTATGTCATTATCTCGTATTAGCGCTTCTCCCCCTTCTTACAGTTTAGAGCAGAGGCCCCCAACCTTTTGGGCACCAGGGACCAATTCCGTGGAGAAAGGTTTTTCCACGGACCGGAGAGTGCGTGGTTTCGTGTGCTGCCTGCATCCTGCAAATGGGGCTTCGCTTGTTTGTGCGGACCAGTTACTGGCATGTTGCGGCCCAGTGCTGGTCCACGGACTGGGGGTTGAGGACCCCTGGTTTAGACAGCGATAAGTTTCTTTCATCTCTTCTCTGCATATCACATTGGCTGGTAATCATTATTGTAAGCTTACTCTATAGATGCTGATACGATTAAACCATAAATACTGGGGAATTTCATAATATTGGATGGAATTAACACTCTTTGGGTTTTTCTTTCCAAAAGAAACTCACAGTGCAACATCTGAAGTGGCTTTTAATCTTTTGGATTAAGGTTTGGCAGTAGAACCCAGAGTATCTGGGCACAAGAACCAACCAGTGGCGTTGGTGGAAAACAGTGGAAATGGAGGAGGTGATGGACGCAGCATCATAGTTCAAGTACCCACCCCTTTGGCTGGTGTATACATGTCCGGAAGGGCAGTTCTTCCATTGCAATGCTCAATTCACTACTTTGTCTTGTTGACTTTCGACTTTTATCTCATGTACACTGTTGTATATCTCATGTATACATGTATACTGCGTCTCACTTACTTTAGCCATGCAGGGGAATTCAATAGGGAAAGCTGTTTGGAAGAGTTAGCGGTAAAAAGAAACCAGGCCATGAAAGAACTTAGTGGCTGGATGTCACCAAAGCTGACACCAAGCCAGAACATAGAAAAACTCAAGTAATGCAAGATCAGAAGATGTGGAGACACCTGGCCCATAGAATCACCAAGAGTGATTGAATAACATCATCATCACCACCACCATCACCATCATATTTGATCCACCTATAACATAAACCAACAAACAAAATCTTGTTAAGAATCCTAAAAGGGATGAAATTATTATGGATGGAAGGAATTAAATTATTGCAATTAAATAACAGACATACATTTCCTTTCTTGTTTTTGATCATGCCCTCTGCTTGATCAAATGGATCTGCGATTGTCCTCTGCAATTGGAATCAGAAACTCTTCCACCACCCCCAGATACTTTTTAGGACAGTATTGAATGGAAACTGCTCCAATTCAGTTTGAATTAAGGATTTGAAATTCAGAAATATCAAACAATTAATTCAAGCTGAGACTCAATTTGGGGGGAAAAAGGTTCACTAATAAGTTGTAATGAGAAAGGAAAATAACAGAAGCCACAGCTAGATAGATGGATGGACAAAAACAGCAGGGGTAATTGAATGTTTAGGGGACTTTAACTCTGCCAAGTTTCAGCTGGATGCTTTCAAGGGTTCACAATATTATTTTTTTTAAAAAAATACTCCGTCCTATTTCTTTTAAAGCAGATACAGCACAGATGAGAAAAAGACAGCCCCAGGGCCACCAAACTGTCCAGAAAAATGTCTTAATTTGCTAAACTTACTCAGCAGGTATCTGCTTCAACTTAAAAAAATAAAAATAAATGAAAACCTGCTTAAGAATTATGCTCTTAACTCCATTTACTTTTTCTAGGATACCAGATTTGGCATCATACTAAAAAATGACCAAACCCTTAAAGACAGGATAGGATTGCTTTGCTGACTCTAATTCTCTGACATTGTGGAAGGACTAGCAAATTTGTGCCCTTCCCCCCTCCAACATTTAATCTCTTGTCAGCAAGACTTTAAAAAATGAAGACTGATTTGTATTTAAGGAATGGTGTAATTTTGCTACTTCTGATCACTTGGTTTGGGTGCCAGAACAGTGGCATGCCGTGACTGGTTATCCTTTTGCAAAGGGCACCCCTCCCTTTGCATCACTGAATCACTGGGAAGATCCAGTTGTGTCATAATTGTGGTTTGCAGGCCATACGTGCCTTTGCAAAACGTGTTGCAAGAGGAGTCAGTTAGAAATCTCTTGGCTGACATCCAGAATGGAATAGCATGCATACACACGTCTAATCCTATGATTTTTATCATCTTTGCTATCTCTACAGGATATCTGGCTTGATATGAACGTAATATGTACGTGTGAACACATCTACCACCTTGCTAGGATATTGAGATGAACTGCTTATTGTTAGCTGAGGAGGTGTCCTCACAACAGAGCCTCCATCTTGGTGCCAATCTGCCACAGAGACATGATGTCAGCCTTGTGAGATAGTCCAGATAAGAAGCACACCCAGGACTACTAGCTCTGTGTTGTAAGATCACCTTAGCAGACTCTTGCAAGTCTAAAAGTATGTCTCTTCCCCCCCCCCCCCGCCACCCTTTGTCTTCACAATCCAAGAAACTAGGGAGGGTCCCATCTGAGACTTTGCCAAGCCCACACTGCTGCTGCAGACTCAGTTGCCTCTCATCTGAACATTGACTGGTCTGCGGTTCCTCTCCCGAGGTCCTTTCCACATATCATTTCCACATGCCAAAACTCAGTCAAGGTGATCCAACTGGAAAATGATATTTTCTCTTTAGAACAGGGAATGTCACACAGAGGGAGGGATCGGAAGGAAGTCAGGGACCTGCAGCGCTCCAATTGTGCCTAGTCTTCTTTGGCTGCCAGAGAGACCAGAACTTCTCTAGCAAGTCACTGAACATTTGCCCAGATTGGGAATGTTGACTGTAGGAAATACCTTCCACAAGGTTACCCTGCACAGCACCCGCTCTTCTTTTCGTCATGACGATTTTACCACTGCTAATCTTGCTTTGCCATCCCTGCCTCATTCCTCTCCTACCAGATATTCCATTTTTCCCATTCTTTTCGTCTTTCCTAGACAGCACCGCTGCCATCGCGACCCATCGCGACCCCATGGACAACATTCCTCCAGGCCTTCCTGTCCTCTACCATCTTCTGGAGTCCATTTAAGCTCACGCCTACTGCTTCAGTGACTCCATCCAGCCACCTCATTCTCTGTCGTCCCGTTCTTCTCTTGCCCTCAATCTTTCCCAGCATTAGGCTCTTCTCCAGTGAGTCCTTCCTTCTCATCAGGTGGCCAAAGTATTTGAGTTTTAGCTTCAGGATCTAAAGAGCAGTCAGGATTGATCTCCGGTTTGATTGCCTTGCAGTCCAAGGGACTCGCAGGAGTCTTCTCCACCACCATAGTTCAAAGGCCTCAATTCTTTGGCGCTCAGCCTTTCTTATGGTCCAGCTTTCACTGCCATACATTGCAACTGGGAAGACCATAGCCTTGACTATACGTACTTTTGTTGGCAGGGTGATGTCTCTGCTTTTTATTGTGCTGTCTAGATTTGTCATGGCTTTCCTCCCCAGGAGCAAGCGTCTTTTAATTTCTTGGCTACAGTCCCCATCTGCAGTGATCTTGGAGCCCAGGAAAATAAAATCTGTCACTACCTCCATTACGAATGCTGTAGGAATTTTTAATAAGTTCACACATTCTAGGTCAGGTGTGTCAAACTCAATTTCACTGAGGGCCGCATCAGCATTGCGGTTGCCCTCAGGGGGCCGGGTGGGCGTGGTCTGGGTGGGCGTGGCCTACTGGGTGGGTGTGGCTAAAGTGCGTATGGCCTACTGGCTGGGCGTGGCCAGCTCTACATCTTTCGCATCAAGGGTGCCTATGGGGGCCTGGGCAGGAGTGGGACAGATCTGAGGGTCTCTGGTAGGAGGAGGGTCTCTGGGCCAGGGCCAAGGCAGAGGGGGCCGTTCCCTCACTGTTTCCAGGATGGCTTCGCGGGCCGCATGAAACCACTTCACGGGCCGGATCCGGCCACCGGACCTTGTGTTTGACATGTCTGTTCTGCGTTCTGTTCTAGCTGTTTTTGTTATATTTTCCTAACGTCAGAAATATTGTGAGGTTTTGACGTCTATATTTAGTTATCCAAGTTGCTTTTAGGCTCACAATGCATCTTCCAAGAGAACGTGCTTGAAATAGTGAGCAGAGGGAGTTTCCCTCTTAAAAATGGGGGCAGCCTTTGGATGGCTTTTTCAGGCTTCCGTTTATTTCCTGTTTTTCTGGCAGCCGGCTTATTTGTTTTGGAATTCCTGAAACAACTTTCCAAGCATTTCTAAAGTATTTGACTCAAAGAGTGGATATATTTCCTAAAGTAGTAGAGCTAACAACTGAAAATATTTGATAAATATCTTCATATTATGAATTAGAACACCACGGAAGAACTTGCTGGGTAAAATGGAGAAGATAGCCACTGTGTGCATTTTGGTCATGGAAATAGCTAGGGAACACAGCATATTGTCTAGTCTTCGGCCTTGTGTCCAAGAAAAAAGTTCTAATGAAATAAAGCTTCTAGAATATTGTGCTCATATAAAACAGTGGGAAATGGGAAAGTATTTGGCCGCAGAGCTGCAATAAACATCTCTAAATATATTATGCTAGAGAGAAATATGAGGATTAATTAAAGCAAGAATATATATAAATTCCACTTAGCCCTCCCTTTTTCATTTTTTTTGGCATGGACAAAGGATGGATTTAGGAAGAGAAATGAAGAATTACTGTTCAAAAAGGTTGTAATCATGAGGATAATGTATGCAGAGTGTTTGGCAATGGAGAGACAACAGAATGGGCTTTCTAGCTGTTTCACTAAAAGGTTGGAATGGAATTTGCAATTTGTGTTTACAGAAGGTTTTCTGATATTGTTTTGTTGTTTTACGAAGGGAGATTTCTGTGAATGATTGGGCAATGCAAAAGAGGCTGCAGTGCATTTGTAAGAATTGTCTCTTCTCTTCATTGCTGAAAACTCCAGTAGATCAAGAATCCCTTTACAGTGGAAGGGTGCTATCATTTGGTGCAAAGCCACTTTTCAATAGATTGTGAAAACAAACTACCAATTGCATCCTAATAAAGCAAGAACATGCTTACACGATAGTCCGCATTACCTTCCCCCCCCGTATGCTGTAATAGCCCTCTCAATAACAATGAATTTCAAGAAAAATGGGGAAAGAAATGTATAGTATTCCTTCTGAAGAAATAATATATCCATCCAATTAGTTTATAATAAGCCACAGGCTTGAAAAAGCAGAATATATAAGGAACCTATTTCTGTCCTTTCTGCCATGGTACATGCTTAATACAGCTACATTTTGAATTTCAGTTGTGAGAAGAATGAACTAATTTTTTTGTCCTGTTTTCAGCTCTTAGATAATAACCAAGAACAGAATGGGAAAACAGAACAGTAAATTGAGACCGGAAGTGCTGCAGGATCTCCGAGAGAACACTGAATTCACAGACCACGAGCTTCAAGAGTGGTACAAAGGTTTCCTCAAAGATTGCCCGACTGGCCATTTGACTGTTGACGAATTCAAAAAGATCTATGCTAATTTCTTCCCATACGGGGATGCCTCAAAATTTGCAGAACACGTGTTCCGCACTTTTGACACCAATGGCGATGGGACGATAGACTTCCGGGAATTTATAATTGCGCTAAGTGTTACCTCTCGAGGAAAGCTTGAGCAGAAGCTGAAATGGGCATTTAGCATGTATGATCTTGATGGCAACGGTTACATTAGCCGTGCTGAAATGCTTGAAATAGTGCAGGTAAGTAAGGAAATGCTGAAGCATCTAACTAAATGTTAAGACAACCTAGTGCAGGGGTAGGCAACCTTGGCTCTTTTATGACTCGTGGACTTCAACTCCCAGAATTCCTGAGCCCCTGACCTAGTGCAATCAGCTATTTAACTTGAATGCAGTTATAGCAGCCATTTTCAGCCTGGTGCACTTGAGATATATAGGCCACACTGACTAAATTATTTCCAGTAGCACCAATTTTGGGAAGACTGCTGTCCATAATCTTGACCTTGGATTTTATTTCAGCTGAAGTACCTCTTAGCCTTCTAAGTGTGTCAGTACATGCATATACAGATAGTCCTCAATTTATGGCCACAATTTAGCCCAAAATTTCTGTTGCTAAATGACAGTTGTGAAGTGAATTTTGCCCCATATTACGGCCTTTCCTCCCCAGTTGATAAGTGAATCACTGCAGGTGTTAAGCTAATAACATGGTTGTTAAGTGACGCCGGCTTCCCCATTGACCTAGCTTGTCAGAAGATCACAAAAAGTGATCAGACAACCCTGGGACACTGTAGCCTGTCATAAATACATGCCAACTGGCAAGCCTTCAAGTAAGTGTGAAAAGTGATCATCAGTTACTTTTTCCTGTCCTGTTGTAACTTCGGCCACTAAACGAATGGTTGTAAGTCTAGATACTATCTGTATCTCTGAGTAAGTGAGATGCAGACAACGGTATGTTGGCTCGGAAAGTAGTCATCAGATTACAGATCCTATTTTGCATACATTAGTATGAGTGTACTTGGCTTATTAACACCGGCTTTAGATGTGCATTATTTTGGTATTTATGCACCAACTTTTTAGCGTTATCTGGAAATACTGCATATAACACATATATAACAAAGGCTGATACCAGTCTATTCCTTCATTTATTTATTTAAAAAATTAAATGAAAATTTTGATTGAACAAAGCCATGATTTGTGGCAGAGCTTAATTCCGGTGGGTCCATCTAGTCAAATTCATGGCATGTGGAACATTGTGACTTGGATGTAAGAAATGATAAAGAGCATGAATTTACAAATAAAGTGAAGGAAAAACAGATACATTGTGGAAAGGAAAGGAAAGGAAAGGAAAGGAAAGAAAGGAAAGGAAAGGAAAGGAAAGGAAAGGAAAGGAAAGGAAAGGAAAGGAAAGGAAAGGAAAGGAAAGGAAAGGAAAGGATGCAATAGAACTGAACTAAGTGACCTGATCTTATGGAATGATGTTGATGAAAACCTGGAGTGAAGTTGTAGATTTAATTGTGAACAAAAGAGCTAAAAGTATAAATTGGCGTCATCTACATTGTTGTAAGTGTACATGAAAGATGAATTCATAGTTCAGTGACAGGTCATGTTACACACTAGTGAATGGTAATAATAGAAAAAGAAAGGATGAACTTTGGAGAAGAATGAATGCAGTGCAGAGGGGCAAAAATTATTTTAGGTGACATAAAGGCAATGAGATGAGAGAAAATAGAAAAAAGTGGTAGAGACATTTAGCAACCCAAGAATGAATGAAAATGGTGGGATCTATTTAAATACATAGTTGAAGCATAAACCTCTTCATGGATAATTATAGCAAAGGAGGAAAATAGAAAAGGGCAATAGATTTGACTGCCTTTGGTGTTATCAGGGGCAAGTAACCAGGAACAGCAATTAAATTCAAAACACTTCAAGTTTATTTTATGTTACCTATACACAAGAATCTGATCTACTAATGGTCACAGCAAATTGGTGTTAGATAAGAGTCAATGCAATTTATGGGGGAGGCTGGGCTTTGGTTTCTTTTGGGAATGTAGCAACTCCAATCTGATGACGCATTTGATCCCACTTTCTCCTACAGTTTACATTAGAATCAGAATTAGAATTAAGGGTTATGAGGAGTTCTGAATATTGTTGTTGGTGTCAAGAATGGATCTTGGGAAAAGTGGGGTGTGAAAGGATGTGAAAGTGCAGGTAGAATAACTATTGGGAAAGGAAGTATTGGTGGTTAGTTTAATCTCCCAACAGAATGTAATGGCAACTAAAGGACATGGAAGCTGTTTGAAAGACAGAAATGAATTTGTTTACAGAATACCAATGAAGACTGTGCATCTGTTCTCCTTAATAAGTAAATACATCACATATAAATCAATAGATGGAGAATATGGGAATATATTAGATACAAATCACAGCTCAGGAATTTGTTTAAAAATGTAGAACTTGTTATGAGGGTTTCTTTAGTACTTTTTTGTATGTTTTAATATATTTCACTGTAATGGCCTCTCACGATTTTTTGTTTTGTGGTTGTTTTTTAATTTCGGACTTCCAAGAAATATTTTAACCTGTTTTTCCTACATATTGCTATCCCTTTAAAGGCAATCTATAAAATGGTGTCTTCAGTCATGAAAATGCCAGAGGATGAATCAACTCCAGAGAAACGAACAGATAAAATCTTCAGACAGATGGATACCAATAATGATGGTAGGTTTTGTCAGTAAATTTTTGTGATTACCAAAGATGGGGGTAATGGTAGTGGACATCTGTTCAAAACTCTTTAATCTAGAGTCACGAAATCTGTACAGGGAGAAATTATTGCATTTTTTTTTAAAAAAGTGTGAGTCTTACCTGTCCATTAAAAAAAAAATTCTACAACCAGACCACAAAAGATTTCCCTTGTTTATAAAGTTGTCTCTATGCACACTTATTTTCCTGAGATTAACTTTTTTTTCTCTTGCATTCTGTTTTCCTCTTCCACTGACAGTCTCTGCCAAGCCATGTAAAACTTTGCAGATACGTGTTTCGCAATGGGAATAAATTATTGAAAAGTACTACATTTATTCTACTTTGTACAGCTCGTTCCAGCTGCAGGTTTTTTAATCTACAAAAAGGAAAGGAGTTGATTTGCACGAATTTTGTACAAAGTCCATTAGAATTTCAAAGAGTAATTAAAATTGTAGATCTCTATGTTACTTCAGATTGGCAGCCATTATCTCTTCCTCCTGCTAGATTAGGGATCCTTCTCATTGTGTTTCTCCTTCATCTACTGTATTTTGCAACCAAAAAATACGGTAGAGGTTGCCTTTGGAAGCAATATGTTGCTTCAGAACCTTTGATCAGACAAGGTTAGGAGAGAAGAAAAAGGAAAGCTAAGGTCCTTTGTGGTGCGGAGGCTACTTAATGGAATCATTACTGTTGAAATAGGTTCCTGCAGTTTTTTGGTTGTGGGTCAAAGTAAAATGTTTCCTTGGCATTGCCTGCTTAGCAGGACATGTGTCTATTTGCATGGAAATACTATGTACCATACTATGCGCAATGCTGGAAAAAATGAACAAGTACCGTCAAAAGAAGAGGTAATAAAGAAGATATTGGAATGCGCAGAGATGGACAGATTAACTATGAGACTAAAAGACAAAGAAGAAACAGAATACTATAAAAGCTGGAATTTATTTTATAAATGGCTGGAAGAGAGAACCAAAGAGTAGAATTTGTATATGTATCAGCGTGTTATGAACCCAGCTCGCATATTGTTTGAAAAACTAACATATGTATGTAGAGAGAGAAAAATAACAATAAAAAACTTTATATTAAAAGAAAGAAGTACCATACTATGACTGGTATGGTGGGAGGTTTGTAGGCACTAGTTCCTCAGCCAATGAGGATTCAGAAGATACCAATATCTCAAAATATAACCAGAAATGAGTTCTTTGAAGCAACCTATTGCCATTGTTTTCCAGTAACCTCTGAAGCAAAGGTGAGGTTATGTCACTTTCAAGTCTCAACTTCAATACTTAATCCAACTAATCTTAGTCCAACTAACAAATGATGAAAGATGCTGGGAGCAAGTTCCCTGCCTTAGTATGCATTCAGCTTACCTTCCCTTTGACATGAGCACATCACTACTACGGTTAAATAAGTATTAGATACCTGCAAGTTGGGTGGAGAGGCTAAACATGCACTTGGATGTCAAAAGGGGAAAGTGATTGTTGTTGTGGTTGTTGCAACAAAAATAACAGTAAAATAGGAGAGGCATTGGTATTCTTGTATTCTTCATAAGAGAGATCTATCAGAGTACCCTAATTCCATAACAATTTAATATATATTCATAGTACTATTTAGAGCACAGGGTGATCATTTGATCAGCCATTGTTAAGTTGTTTTCAAATTAATCTGAGCTGAATCAAGGAAGATGCAGCCTTTCAAAGAGACCCCACCACCACCACCATAGGTTTCTGCTTGCATCTTACCTTCCTTCCAAGACTAGACGTTGTCATCTTGGGGAGAAGAATATCCTAGCAGTTTGTGGGGGATTTTAGTTCAGACTGAAGCGGTCCATCTGTACCACAGCAATGATGGAGGGTGGCTTTTGATTCTCTGTCAGGAAATAGTGATACAAATGTCATTTATTGAGTATCTGGTCCTCACTGAAGACTTCTGCTAGCTATTGCTCCCTCCCATAGGTGAGAGATGATTGCCCAGGAAGCAGAATAAAAAGATGTTGAGACTCTGGAAAGAGTGCAGAGAAGAGCAACAAAGATAATTCGGGGACCAGAGGCTAAAACATATAAAGAACAGTTGCTGGAATTGGGTATGTGTAGTTTAATGAAGAGAAGGGTGAGGGGTGACATGATAGCAGTGTTCCAATATCTCAGGGGTTGCCACAAAGAAGAGGGAGTCAAGCTATTCTCCAAAGGCAGGACAAAAAGAACGGATGGAAACTGATCAAGGAGAGAAGCAACCTGGAATTAAGGAGAAATTTCCTGACAGAACAATTAATCAGTGGAACAACTTGCCTCCAAAAGTTGTGAATGCTCCAACACTGGAAGTTTTAAAGAAAAGATCAGACAGCCACTTGTCTGAAATAGTATAGGGTTTCCTGCCTGAGCAGGGGGTTGAACTAGAAGACCTCCAAGGTCCCTTCCAACTCTGTTATTTTGTTCTATTATAGAAGTGTCAACTAGTAGGCGATTGATATTTGTGCTCTTTGGATGGTTTTGTGAGCGTGCATAACTTACAAGCACAATCTCTTTTGAGACAGGTATGCCGCATAGATGCATCTGAGATAAGCATCAAGTAGCTTGCCTATTTCTAATTAACTCAGTTGTGAGAGAATTTAAATGAAAGGATAAATATGCACAAACCATTAAAGTCACCATGACTGCTGAAAATTATTGTTTTCTAGTAATATGATAGAAAAATAGAAACCCAGAACATAGTAAAGGTAGTCTTTATCTTACAACCAGTTGCTTAGCTACCATTTGAAATTCTGATGGACCTACCCTGGGGAGGTACTTATGAGCCATATATGAAGTTCCGACAGTCACCCCCCCCCCTCCCGTCATGGGATCTTGCTTTGGACACTTGGTAACCAGGCTGCATTTGCAGAGTCCTGTGGTCATGTGACTGTGATTTATGACAGTTTTGCTTTCGGTTTTTGGCAAAACTGCCTCTAGCAAACCAGTGGTTTGCTTAACAACCATACTGTTTGCTTAACTATCTCAGTGATCCATTTAATGATCATCACAAAAATATCTCGGTGATTTGTTTAATGATCACCACAAGAAAGTTTGTAAAATCTTTCAGACTGCTTTATGACCATCACAATTGTGATGGCCTCCAATAAGATTGCAACTTGAGAGCTACTTTGCATCTTTCCGTTGTTACTCTTTCCGGCCTAGAGAATTTGTTGAAGCAGAGATAGTCTCCTCAAAAAGCCTGTTTGTAAAAGCTTATTGTGCTTATCTAAATTATCCTAGAAATATATCACATTCCTCTGCTCCTTTCTATTTGCCCATCTAAGAAATTAGGAAATAAGAATAGTACTTGAGGGCAGAGTATTTCACAGAGAAGGTGGGGGCTTGTCTGCTTTTCACCATTGTCTGCCTGTCCAATGGGAGCCAAGGTCTTTGAACCAGTAATTCAGAATCTTGAACAATAAACTCGCATGTCAAAGAAAATGCATTCTAGACATTGCCTGAGAACGAATGAAGATTGAAACATGTTTTTCTTCCAGTGGTACTTCTCATGTTTTTTGTAATACAGAAGTCTGCCCTGAATTAATAGCAATGGAAACCATTTGCCCCACAAATTACCTAGTGTTTTATGAGGAACAATAAGCTGAAACAGACAAATCCACAAACCGACTCACTTAACTTAATCAGATTGTAATGTCCACTTAATTTCAAATATTTTGGCATCATTGGTTCGTAATGCTTTAATCTAGCTCAGGGAGGAAATTGTATTTGGTTCAAAAATGTGCCTGCCTGCCTGAGATTCAGCCGCCTGCCATTTTTCAAGTCCGCCCTTCAGCAAAATGTCAGCTAAAGGAAGCAACAGATCAGCACTGAGGTTATGCTTGTTTTCATGTCATTTTCATTCAGGGTTTTACGCTTTTCTTGAGAGCTTTGGAATTGTAACAGGATGTGAGAATTTTGTCTGGTTCTTATTCTGATTGTATTTCGGAAGTCTACATTATATCAGAGTTTCCTCAGCCAACCCTCCGAAAAACAGCAACAAGGTGGGGGGGGGGGGGTAATCTTTTTGGCAGTCTATCAAATCTCATGTACAGTTCTTTTTACACCAGCTGGAAATGAGCAGACAGCTCTTTATGTTCTCTATGTGGCATATCAGATGTATAATTTTCTCTCTCTTTGTTCCTTTCAAGGTAAATTATCTCTCGAAGAGTTTATAAAAGGTGCCAAGAGCGATCCCTCAATTGTCCGGTTGTTACAGTGTGATCCAAGCAGTGCAAGTCAGTTTTAATGAAACTCTGGACAGTTTGCAAAGAAAATTACTGGCTTGTTCAAGCTTTGCTCGTAAATGGATGCCTTCTACCATTCCTCATTGGTTAGTGGACGAAACTTTGTGGCTGGATTGTGTCTGTATCCAAGTGGGGGGAAAAAAGAGCCTCACTCTTCTCATCAGCTACAATACGACTTCTCTTTCCAGTATCCTAATTCTCTTTTTCACTCCACATTATTGTTAGGACTCCCTCTACACATTGAGTGTAACCGAAGGGTATGTTTACATGCAAGTTAAAAGAGGGAGAATGGTATTCCTCTTGGTTAATCTAAATGGATGACTTTGTAACTCCAAAAAGATAGTGTATGTAATTTTCATCTGCTGTGCCAGCAGCAACAGACAGTTTATATCCCAGAAAATCACTATGAAATGTGGAATAAATTAAGCAGATTTTGTTTTTAAAAAATGGCATGTCTCCAGTTTCCTTCTCAATGAAGAAAATTGCTTGCGCTTGCAAGCAGTTCTCATTGGGAAGAAAACTGGATATCATGCTGTTTTTTAAAAAATAAAATAGATATACACATTTAAAATATACACATACATATAGTTGTATGTGTATATATCTGTATTTTATTGATATATATATATATATATGTGTGTGTGTATATATATATTACATTTTGAAGTAAAAATTAATATTTAGGTCATATTTAATATATGAAGTAGACCTCATCCTTCATTTCTTTTAGTTGTCCGTGATTATTATTTTTTTAAGAAAAGGATTATGATATTTATACATAGTCAACTTGCCATTAAGGCACTGCATGATTAGCTGTTTGTGGGTATATCACTGTTTTAATTACTGGTTGCAACACTTTGTCCATTTTTACTGTGGATTCTTCCAGCATTTATTGTGTTTAATGAAGACTAAAGAGGAATCATTCTGCTTCCGTGTTTCACAGTGACGGGCCACTCACAATGGCTATCACACTTCAACAGGCTTTTGAGTGAGGTGAGGTAATTTGACAAGCATTTACTATGATCCTCCTACCACTTTGTGGTTGTCCATCTCTGTTAATAGTCTCGTGCATTCCAGTGTTATTTAATATTTGCCTAATGCCAAGAAATGCTGATTGAAATAAAGGTGAATTTTCTTGTTGATCTATGTTATCTTTTAATTATTGGATGCTTTGAATTTGCATGCAGCACAATTTCTTTCTTGGAAACAATGAAAAGATATTTCAAGAGTCAGTTTAAAAAGAGCGTTCACACAAATTGCACATGAGTGAATATTACTCCATTCTTCCGCATTTTTTCAAACAGAAACATTGTTCATTGACTGGCCACAATTGCCATGGATATGTAAACCATAGGTGTATCTTGGTTTTGTGATTAAAAAGAATTTTAAATGAATACCAGCCTAGCTCAGCAATATTATTTTTATTCAGAAATATAGCTAGAAGTTCTTATAAAAACAAGATTACATATCCTGACATAGCTATGTTATAGGAATTGGATTAAGGCAAAAGATAGTACTGGCAGTGGAGCTCTGGACTATAGGTGGACAGTAAAACCTGCCAAGTGAGAATGAAGAGCACAAGGATAGTAAAGCCAACTTTTGAAAATCCGTATCCCTAAAAATGCCCTTCTTTCATTACAGCTGTGGTCCAAGGGTTACAGTTCTTCTCTTAAAAATCAAGACATTTTTATTGGGTGGAGTTCAACTGCTGGTAGTTAAATGGACACTTTGATGTATTTTATGCTGGCAGTTTAACATGGAAGTGATTTGCCATTCCCTTCTTCCAGCTTGATTTTCCATGAGGCACGAAAGCCAGCTGGGTGGCTTTGGGCCTGTCCCTCTCTCTCAGCAAAACCCACCTCACAGAGTTGCTACGGGGAAGATAGGGGGAGGGAGGAGTATTAGGTATGTTCATCGCATTGTTATTTTTAAAAATAATAAAGTTGATTTTTGTAAAAAAAAATCAAATAAATTTTCAACGCAGCATAAAACGCTGGTAGAAGAACGAGAACTGTTTCCCTAGCATTGCCAAGAAAACAAAATGGATGTGCCATGAGATCAAGGTCAGCCCAGAGTGATGTAAACATGCACGAGCTTTCTTCCAGGTAAACCTGTTCAAACTTGTGCCTGCATTAAGCCGCATCAGCTGAAATGGGTTATTGGCTGTTGAAGTCATTTCCATGCTGCATTGAGGTACCCTTTCTACGAGCAAATTCAAACTTTCGAGTTTTGTATAGTGTACACAGCGTGCTAAAATTCCATCATCCTAAACTACAGTAATTGAATGGGATTCAGCCAAAGCTGAAAGCGACCTGGCGGCTCGGATCGGATTCGCAAAGCCAGCACTGCAGTGAGAGAGAGTGAGTGAGCCAGGCAGGGGCAGAGAGCTGCGAGTGCGAGCGCACCCCCCCAGATGTTGCGCCCGGTGCGGCCAGCCCCCCCTGAACCCCCCACGCTACGCCACTGCTGGCCACTGACCTATAGGAGACACTGTGGTACATATTAGATGCTGGGCCTTAAAAGGTTGAACATAAAGAGTTTTTAACATGCTTCTAACTATTTCAAAATCTGCAGAAAATTTAAAATCAAGAATTACAAAATAAAGCTTGTTGAGAGAGAGAGATGATACATTGATGGTGGAGATAGTTGATGGATGGATAGATAGATAGATAGATAGATAGATAGATAGATAGATAGATAGATAGATAGATAGATAGATAGATAGATAGATAGATAGATAGATAGATAGATAGATAGATAGATAGATAGATAGAAGAAATGGCCACCTAACAATTGGGGGAATTATCTGTCCCGTTGTATTGTATCCTAGAGAAGATGTATATTCAGTATTGGACAAATGTGCAGTGCAAATAAGGGACATATTATCACTCACTCACTCGTTCATTCATTCATCATTGATTCATTCAATTTCTTGCCATGTTCATTAAAACAAAGATGGACAATGTACAACAAAGAAACAAATAGTAACAGAATCTCCAGAAATAATCATCTGTACTAATCAATATTATTAAATCAGATGCCAGTACACAGTGACTGTACAAGCTGCATACCACTGTAGTAAAATTGTTTTAAGGGACTATCATAATACAGTGAACATTCAAAGACTAGAAGCAGCTCTGAGAGTAGCATATTCTATAAGTCCACTATAGAGGAGTGCAAAGATAACTCTGAAGAATATGCAGGAAAAGATAATGGGAAATTAAAAGAAAAATCAGTCCTGGGAAAGGAGAAGGCATGAGAGACTCAAAATAACACTACCTTGATCTTGCCTGGTATAAGGGGGGGGGGGGAATGGGGCAGAGGGAAATCCGGGCAGGTTTTCAAATTTCTATTATTACAAGTATATTACAAGTATCATTCCTGGAATATTTGTAGTGTCTGTTTCTGGCACATCCTTATTTCACATGGGCCTTCTTCCATTGATGTTCAGACCAAATCATGCTTGGAAGGCAATCACTAATAGCAAACATATTTGATTCCTAGAAAAAATATGGCATATTTTTAAAAGTGCAGAACTTTGCCTGAAATAATTAAGTAAAGGAATTTGATGAAGTGTGTAATGGTGGTTAAATATGCACGTGGCAAAGGGCAACCTCATCCTATTGTTCTGTGAACTATGGATTTTCATTCTAAGTAGATCTGGATCGTGGAAATCCCTTCACAAGGCTCAAAGCAATAAAAGCTTTGCCCAATTCCAGTCCCTCAGGGGGGAAAAACACCCTTAAGTATATAAAGTTTCAAATTGTAAAAGATGCAAGGATCTATAACACATATGAAAGGTGCTTCACAACACATAAAAATTATCTCTGGAAGAATTAAAGGACCTGTGTTTGCAAAGCACACGTGGTTACTTTGTAATTTATTGCTTACAGACAGGAAGATTCAACCATGGTAGGTCTTCCAGATAAAAGGAAGTACAGCTGCCTATCTTTGGATTCCTTGTCATTCTGACTGGTGATGCTAGTCTGGGAAATAGAGAATAAATCAGAAGATTATTATTATTAAGTGTAAAGCAGACAAATATCTCCCTTATAGTGCAGGGTTTTGTTTTTTTCAATTCACAGATCAAGCAAATAGCTAACAAAAATTTCAAAAGGTACAACACATCAATTAGCCGTCAGTAAAACTGAACGAACAAGAAAAATCAAGGAAAACTTTAATAATGTACTGGTACTGCTATCATTTTGAACTGGATCCAGAAAATGAAACCCAGTTAAGATAGAAAAAAAAGATATTTTATGCCCTTTGCAATCAATAGTAGTAAATTTTCTGGTGATATTATGGGAACCAATCTTAGATTCTCTGCATATTTCAAAGGCATCTTCAATTAGAGCACATTGGAGTAATTTAATACAGATGATGCTACTCAGAACACAATGATTTTCTCTGGGATATGGGGAAAGGTGTTGCTACCTGAGCACCAAAGAGAAGATCACAGTGCTACCCGTAACAGGCCATGTAACTATTCTAGAAATAAACATATTCCCAAACATTTATATTGTCCAGGTTAAGAATCTGCTTATCTGAGTTTTAGATTCTAATCCACTGTCTTTGATAGAACAAAGAGAGTTGGGTATTAAAACCTGTCTATTGATTTCATTCAGTACTGTATGCTTATATAGATGTTGAAAGCATAATATGGATTATCTCTTCCTCTCCTGCTCCCGTTCTCTCATTCACAAAATACAACACATAATACGAAGATCACAAACTGAAGCAGTAGTCTCCCAATAACATTTCCAGAGATCTAGCCTTCAGGTTCAGCAAGCCCCACCTCAAAACAGTGCCACCACAACCCTCATGGTGGCCATATAATTCAGAGATTATGGGTCATCACATCAAAAAATGCTAAACAAGATCCAGATCATGTAGAAAGACTGTTTCCTCCTTGTCAAATACCAATAATACTTCAGGATTAGATTAAAATAACCAAAGCTGAACCCAAACTGCATCTAGGTGATCCTTCAAACTGAGTTTTGTGATGCACTTTAATACCTTGTCAAAATAACTGATAAACTGGGAGATAAGCTGGAGATATTTCTGAATCTGATGTAAAGACTTCCCACACTCTTTGGTGAGTTTGGATGCAAACTTCTTCAGACCTGTTGGATGGTCGGCCTTGATTTAGGCTTTTCCAATATAATAGGTATCTGAACTCAGAAAAGAAGTATTGGGAGTTAAAGAATAGACTTTTATCTCTTCCTGAGGTTGGAACCTGGCTTATACCTTCAAAGGAGGAAATCTGATGGACACTAATCTCCCTTTGAGTTCACCAGATGTCACAGGATTATAGCCACCCAAGCATTTTCAGAATTTAGCTCTTTTGTCACTCTGAAAATGAAAAGGTTTCTGCTGTCCAATGTCACATCACTTCAGATTCCAAAGTTAGAGCCTTCAGGTCTGGAATGCAAAGATCTAGATGACAGTAAAGAGGTAGAAGACAAACTTTGCGGCCATCTAATGGTCATCTGGATTCCTGCACCTCGGATCTGATACCCTTCTAAAGGTGTTCATATATTTGAAATAGTATTATCATATCCTGTATTGCCATAGGTCAAGACTGTGTGTCTATGCAGTCATTAGGTATTAAATCGGATGGAATGGCACCTAACTGGTATGCTGCCACCCTGGATATTTAAAAAAAACATAATAAAAATGAATATTGCCTATTAATTGTTTTGAGACTGGAACTAAGCTCAAAGTTTGATGGGTAAAATAATTCCTCCATGCTATGTATTGATAGGGATGGCTTAGCCAAGAAACATAAATAAATCCCCAACCTAATATATTTTCGTGGAAAGCTAATAAGTGCATGGAAAATCAATCTGCTCAGCTTTAAGATCTCAACCAAAGCCACGATCAGTACATCTCAATAGCCCTTTAAAGACTTTGTGTCCACCCTTTCCACCAGCTCCTCTTTTCTGTTAAATTCCCTGAACATTGTGGATTATTAAATTCTTATCTGTCTATTAAGAATGTATTTGGTGAAAAAAAATGAAGACAGAAAGTCAGTGGATTGGAATCCTTTTCTTCATGCCTTGCATTTTTCCCAGCTATCAAACTATGTAGGCACTATTTTTACAAAACACTTCATGTAATGGAAGTTGTCAGTGCATACACTACAGCCAAGCACACCACTGCACTCTTGCACACTCATAATGAGTGATTATGATAAGAGGAACTTGCATATGTATTGGCAGTCCTAAAAAACACACCAGAAAAAAAAACCCTGCCTTGCAATTGAGGTGAGTAACACATTCAGCTGCAAACCATCAAGGGTGAGAGAACCTACAGTCATAGCTAGATTGGTCATCCTGGTGCAGACTAGTCCAGAAGGCCCAGTGTTTGGAAACAGCCAAACTTCCAAGGTACTTTGAATTGTTTGTAGAAAGAGAGGGCTTCCTATAAATGTAAAATGTTAGCAGATTGTATTCCAAAATCATCCAACGGTAATATTCTGGATAAACAATGAGGCTATTTAAAACATTAAAACCATCATCAATACATGTGTTAGAGCAGCAAATAATAATAATAATAATAATAATAATAATAATAATAATAATAATAATAATAATAATAATAATAATAATAAAGTTGGAAGGGACCTTGGAGGTCATCTAGTCCAACCCTCTGCTCAAGCAGGAAACCCTATACCATTTCAGACAAATGGCTGTCCAGTCTCTTCTTAAAAACTTCCAGTGTTGGAGCATTCACCACTTCTGGAGGCAGGTTGTTCCACTGGTTAATTGTTCTAACTGTCAGGAAATTTCTCGTTAGTTCTAGGTTGCTTCTCTCCTTGACTAGTTTCCATCCGTTGCTTCTTGTCCTGCTTTCAGGTGCTTTGGAGAATAGCTTGACTCAATTCAATAATTGTTTCCAATAAAAAGGGCAGTATCATTAAAATTGACCAAACATCCTTTGAAATAGGGTGTCCATGGAGTAACTCAAGGCCACAAACTTGTTCTCCCTAACTTAATGTGTCCACACCAACATTAATTCATTCAGGGCAATTTGTTGGCTATAATAAGATGTATTCTGTGGCTAAGACAGACATCCAATCTCAGTTGTGAAAAACTCTAGAAGAACCCCAGGACATTACGGCTGGCTGACCTTAAGGGGAACCTGATGGCCATCCAAAGTGGGAGCTAGATACATAGTGAATGAAACCACTGCCTGGAGTCTAAAACTACTAACTGCATAATTTGAATCCAGATGGATTTAAAACAAAAACACACACAACCCTCAGCCTCACAAGAACACGTCAGAGGTAATTTCACAAAATGCCCACTCTATACCCACTGAAAATTCTGAATCATTTTCAAACTCCTTTTAAAGAGAGTTACTATAATGCTGGCCTTTGGTGATAAGGGCATGAGGCACTGATGCCAAGGCTTCCTTATCTAGAAAAGTCACAAATCCAGGAGAGCCACCAAATTCTTTATGGAAAGAACAACCCATCCAGAATCCACAATATGAGGAGAACTTGAGAAGGAAGTGGGAACAGTAAAATTGTGACTCGCCCCTGGGAAATCTGTAAGCACAAGAAAGAAAAGCTCTTCCTTTCTTTTCTTGCCTTTTAAAAGGGAACTTTTTAAGCTTTCAAGATTCTGTTAATATACCTTACACAATAAAGCAACATCCCTGTGGTGTTCTTCACCTGGTTTACCTCAAAGATTTGGCACAATGGAACTGTTATGGAACCGGGGGGGGGGGGCGGTCTCTGGAATGTTCTTGTCCACCCAGAACTTCAGCACCATCAGACATTGGGTTAGGACAGCATCACCAGCTAGGCCTGGATGACGTACGATTGAGTGGCATCAGCTTGCTAATGATAGCTCATGTCAAATGAACACCTGAACTCTTCTTGTGGTGCATTCATACTGACATTAAAAAGAAGCATTGACAGAGCCAAGCCTCAAGACACCACACACTAGAATACCCACCAGCTCCAGTTTCTTGCATCCCCACCAACTGGAGTTTTCCAATAAGGTAGGAGCTGTCAGGCGCAAAGAACCAGAACAACACAGTGAGCTGATCACTTTCTTTATAGCTACTTGCCTGTTTAAAAGAATCTCGTCAGACTGACTGCATTCGCTCAGAAGCAACCAGATAATGGGCTCCAGGGACTTTAGGAGTGGTCAGTTCTCTGTTGTTTCCTCCCCTGCGGGAATTTCAAACTAGCCAATCTCTTACCTCCTCCCCCCCCCAACCCCCCACTACTCCAGTGGCAGATTCCACTACCGAGCGGCGTCACCATAATATGGTCCTTCTGATCACCAGCTTCAGTAGCTGGCTAAAACCTGGCAAATGTGACAAGTATAAATCTGACAAAATAAAACTCAGGACAAAGATAACAAATTTTGTCTCTGAAGGGATCCAACAAAAGTATCACAGCAGCCTGCTGGAGTCATGACTTTCATGCTTCTACCCAGTAGAATCACTGTGATTCTAAGCAACTGTCAGACAAGAGAAATGTGCCTGTTTCACCAATCTTATTGCCAAGGTCTAGGAACAAAGGTCTCATACCTAGGATCAATCATATCCAGTCCTTGTTCTACTTAGAGGCCAGCGTGGAAGCCAGAGGCATTCTTAGAAATAATAACAACACTACTATAGAAGCTGATACATTGCAGCAGCCCGCTTCCCATTCAAACAAAGCACAAAAGAAAAAAGCGCCATTCGCCTAATGCTAGTAAATAGACATATTTTATTGTATGCAGAAGCAGGGTCAACCTATTCTCCAAAGCACCCGAAGGCAGGACAAGAAGCAATGGATGGAAAATTAATCAAGGAGAGAAGCAACCTACAACTGAGGAGAAATTTCCTGACAATTAATCAGTGGAACAACTTGCCTCCAGAAGTTATGAATTCTCCAACACTGGGAGTTTTTAAGACCAGATTGGACAACCCCTTGTCTGAAATGGTATAGCGCAGAGTTCCCCAACCTTTTTGGCTTTGTGGACTGGCGGGGGTGGAGCGGGAATGGTTCCATGCATGTGTTGGGCAAGCACACGCATACACACACCTCCATTTGCACGAGCAGCGGGCATATGCACCTGCTGCTCATGCAAATGCAGTGCACACACACACATTCACCCACTGCTCGCATGAGTTGGGATGCGCGTGTGTATGGACATGCTCACCCATCATTTCCAGGGCCTGGTTCCAAAAGGCTCAAGGCCTGGTAGTGGGCCGCAGCTCTGGAGTTGGGGACCCCTGGTATAAGGTTGCCTGCATGAGCAGGAATTTGGACTAGAAGACCTCCAAGGTCCCTTCCAACTCTGTTAATCTGTTAGATGATGCAGTAATAATGTAATTGACCCAGCTGGTATGAAAAGAGCTCTTGCTCCGTCTGCAGAGAGGAGGCTTTAGAGATATTTGGGGTTGGCAAAATGAGTAAGTCAATGATAATTTCCTATTCCCCCTGCCCCCTTCATTCAATTTTTTTTATGGCTGGAGAACATGGATTGTAAATTTTATTACCTCTCTTTAAAATACGAAATATCTAGTGTATCATTTGTATTATTCTTTTTCAGTGTTCCTCCAGTTAGGAGCTTATTCAGTAATTATTTTGGCTTATTATGCTACAGCAGTTCTTCTAAGTTAATATTTATGAGGTTGAATCTAATGAGAGAGAAAACATGCTGCCTTCATTAGAAATGCAGATGTTGAAATTTGTTCAGATTATAACAAAGGCGAGTCAAGGACCAGCATTTGTTTCAATGGTGGTGAAGCAGACCACGGTTAAAACATACCGTATGTTTTCTAAGCCAGTTGCAATGTTGACAGGACACACTGAGCCACAGTTAGTCAATCACAAGTTAGTATATTACCTTTTGTAAACTCAGATTGTGTGGCTAATTTATACAGGCATAATGTCAAGCATCAAGGAAATCAGGAGATTCAGGCTGTTCAAATGAGTATAAAGATTTATTGCAAGCTTAAGCTCTCTACAAGAATCTGAATTACTAATGCTGCTGGCATCAAGCTCCCTTCGTCCTGTGCGCTCCCACAGGGAGGGTCTTCTCAGGGTACCGCCGGTAAGAGATTGCCGGCGGACAATACCCAGGGGGAGGGCCTTCTCTGTGGGTGCGCCGGCCCTTTGGAACCAGCTGCCTGTAGAGCTTAGGACTGCCCCTGACCTCCGTTCATTCCGCTGGGACCTGAAGACCTGGCTCTTTGAGCTTTCTGGCCTGGACTGAGGGTATTAATTGGGGTTTTAATTGGATTTTAACTAGGTTTTTTATATTCAAGGTTTAATATAATCATTTTAATTGTTTTAACTTTTGTAATCGTAGTATTGTTTCTTTTAAAAAAAAACTTGTGAACCGCCCTGAGTCCTACGGGAGAAGGGCGGTATATAAGTCTAATAAACTAAACTAAACTAAACTAAACTAAAGCATTTTGGTGGTAAATAAGGAATTCATAGTAAGCTGGACTTAGATCTCTTGTGGGCGGGAAGAGACTCATGACTGATGACATGTTTGACCCTTCCCTTGGCCTCAGCTTGGTTATCTCCTACACATATCAAATCAGGAATATAAACATTCCAATGAATAATGAATAGTAATAGACTTTCCTGCATCTACTGGCTGACATCTGGTGATCTACCAGAGTTTTGCAGTCTGAAAATACTATATCATAAAATACTGGGAAATTCAGTTAATTTGGAATATTATGCTAATGTTGAACATGGGTAATCGTGCTATGCAAGCATAATTACTTTTAGATAAATATGTGGTACAGGCAGAACATGATATAGAGATGGATGGATGGAGATAGACTGAGGTAGATAATAGGTAGATCATGCGGATTATGCATCATCTATTCTAGTGGCACAGTGGTTATAATGCAGTACTGCAGGCTAACTCTGCCCACAGCCAGGAGTTCAATCTTTTTTAAAAAAATTAGTTTTATTCATTTATAACATAAAATGTGAAAATACAAAAGGAAAGCGTAGGGAACAACAGTAGGAAAAGGGAAAACAAAAAAGGTGTGAAGAAGCAGAGGGGAAGAAATAAAAAGTACCTTGACTTCCAACTCTATTGCAGTAAAATCAGGCATTAAAATCAAATGTCAACTTTTTATATTTCTATAGTAGTATGTACTAACTAGCCACTTCTGTATCGGCAAATCAGCCTAACTGGTAAAATGCAAAATCATAATATCATTTTTTTTTACCTCAAGCACAAAGTCCAGAAGCGGTTTCCAAGTAGAAACAAAAGTACATATGTTCTTTTATCAGCACAATTTGGCCATCTCTGCTAATTCCATCAGCTTTTGTAACCATTCATCCATGATAGGAATCAAGGCATCCTTCCACTTTTGCACATAGAGCAATCCTGCCATCACCATATATAAAATCAGAGTTTCATTTTTTCCCCAGTTTTCTTTCCATTAAACCCAGAAGGAAAGTTTCTGGTTTAATCTTTATGTTCACTTTAAGAATTTTCTGCATTAATATATGAATCCTTCTCTAATATTGCTTTGCCTTATCACATGTCCACCATAAATGATAAAAAGTCCCTTCTTTACATTTCCAACATTCATTTCAAATACCTTTATACATTCTAGATAACTTATCTGGTGTTAAATACCAGCGATACATCATTTTATAAAAAAATTCTTTTAGATTATAATTTAATGTGAATTTTAAGCCTTTTTATCCACATATTCTCCCATTGTTCCGACATCACATTATACCCAAAATTCCTTGCCCACTGGATCATACAGTGTTTAAAGGTTCATTTTCCAAATTCAATTTTATTTTTTATTTTTTTTAATTTTAATTCCATTTATATCCTGCCCTTCTCCGAAGACTCAGGGCGGCTTACAAGCTTAGCAGTAGCCTTCATTCTATGTATATGCCTGCTTATTAGGGCTTTCATACACCCCCCCCCCAAGCGGCATTATTACAAAGTCAGCTTAATTGCCCCCAACAATCTGGGTCCTCATTTTACCTACCTCGGAAGGATGGAAGGCTGAGTCAACCTTGAATTTTAATAATTGTTTTGGACCAACATCTCCAGCTTTGTAAGCAGTTCTTAAGCAAGCCTTAATCAGAACTTGCTGATATTACTGAATTTGCAGAGACCATGTTTCAGAAAACACCTGACAGAAGAAGCGGAGGAAATCAGAAAAAGGGAGTGAATTCGTTAGAGCAGCGTTTCTCAGCTTTAGCAACATTAAGTTCCGTAGACCAACTCCCAGGAGGCTGGCAGGGGAATTCTGGGAGTTGAAATCCACAGATCTTAAAGTTGCTAATGCTGAGAAATGAGTCCATACAATAGGGGTGGGGAACTCTGGGAATTGAAGTCCACAATTCATAAAAGGGCCATGGTTCTCCACCCTTGCCTTAGAAGCAGTAGTGGGATTCAGCCAGTTTGCAATACCGGCAGAACTGGTAGCTAATTTTTTGTTGCCCCCTGCCCAGAATAGACTTCCGGAAGTAGTATCCACACATAGAACCAATTGTTCACATATTCGAATCCCACCACTGCTCAGAAGGTCCATAACTTTCATCAGCCTGAAGGCAATACTAGGCTGTATGTGAGAAAGATAAGTACTGCAAGGCATAAAACATTTTTTTTTGCCCTTTAGCCCTTCCCAAAATGCAGAAAGGCACCTGAGTGAGTCCTACTATCCTGCGGTGGGAGTGAAGGAATGCTGGCTGGTGAAAGTCAACAGTATGGTTTTCCACCATGTTAAGTGAAACGGTAATGTAAGTACTATTACATAGTTAGAAAGAAGCAAGCATGTTCCCCTCAAATAAAATACTGGGTGAGGGGGAAGGAAAACCCACCCCTGCCTGTATGAATGATGCCATGATTTCTTAGCTCTGGGTTGCAGAAAGCAAGACAACAAAGTAGATATGAATAATGTGTTGGAAGTGCTTAAGGCATCAAGCTAGAAACCAGGAGAGTGTGAATTCTAGTCCCACCTTAGATATAAAAGTCAGCTGGATCACCTTAAGCCAGTCACTTTCTCTCAACCCAACCCACTCATGGGGTTGTTGTGTGGAAAATAGCAGAAAGGAAGAAGGATTAGATATGTTAACCCAGAGGTCCACAACCCCTTGGGTCGTGGCCCATTTGAAACCAGGCCATGGAAGTTCCATTTGTGCGAGTGGCAGGCAGTTATTTAGAAAAATAGTAAAGGCTGAAAAAAAATCTAAAAGAAAATCTGTATCTTTGCTGCCATCTGGAGTTTTCAGCCTGGAAGCCCATCTTCCACCCCAGGCCCCTTTTTTTCAAACGTTTCAGTCATATTTGAATGACTTGCCTTCCATTCTCCCAATAAAAATAGGAGCAAGTGAACAATTTTAGTGGATTTATCCATCTTGCACAGTGATGGATGTCCATCTTTAAAGCTGTAATAATAATAACAAGCTAAATATAAATCTCTTGCACGTGATGTAGACAAAACAAAATGTGGGCTTCTCAACGATGTTCTGGGCATAGCAAAGCTGTCTCATGAGACTACAGGCATTTCTCACAGAAAAATGCAGTTGACTGGTGTTTTAAAATCTTTATTTATTTATTTATTTATTGTTGGTCTCATTTGCATTTTAAACATTAAGAACTCACAGCAAACAGCTTTTACCTTTTACCAAACATAGGATGGTATGTTGCTTATTGACTGGATTTCTACAGAAGTTTATTATATCAATGGCATTTTTGCAAGAATGTAATTTCTTCACCAAGACCCAGTTTGGTGTGGTAGTAAAGGTACCAGGCTATAAACTGGGAAACAGTGAGTTCTAGTCCAGCTTTGGGTGAAAACTGAGTGGTTGACCTTGGGCCAGTCCCCCTCTCTTAGCCCTAGGAAGGAAGCAATGGCAAACCACTTCTGAAAAACCTTGCCAAAAAAATTGCGTGGACTTGTCCAGGCAGTCTCCGAGTATCAGACAAGATTGAACAACAACAACAAAAATCTTTACCACAGAATTAAAATTTTACAGATGAATAAAACCACTCTTAAATGGGCAGTAGGCCAACAGCATTATCATTAAAATGATACGTTTAGAATTGTATTCTCTTTCTCAGTGTTTTTGAAATGTTTCTATGGCTCTCACTATGGGATAGGCCTGGGTCTAGACTGAAATCTAGAAACTCACAGTTGTCTTTCATGCACAACTGTTATGTTGCTATTTTACCACATCACATGCAATGAACTGAACATTCGGTTTCAATCAATAGGTCCCTATGAGTTTTCAGGAGGAGATACATTGCTTGCTGTGAAAGAAACTTAATGTTGTTTAACATCAGAATTCACCCTTGCTAACGGGAATCTATGGATGTCCTATACCAGGGGTGTCAAACTCAATTTCATTGAGGGCCGCATCAGCATTGCGGTTGCCCTCAGGGGGCCGGGTGGGCGTGGCCAGGGTGGGCGTGGCCTACTCAGTGGGTGTGGCTAGAGTGCATATGGCCTACTGGGTGGGCATGGCCAGCTCTACATCGTTCGCATCAAGGGTGCCTATGGAGGCCTGGGCAGGAGTGGGACAGATCTGAGGGTCTCTGGCAGAAGGAGGGTCTCTGGGCCAGGGCCAAGGCAGTGGGGGCCGTTCCCTCACTGTTTCCAGGA
Organism: Vipera berus; assembly: GCF_964194415.1. Classification (NCBI taxonomy): domain Eukaryota; kingdom Metazoa; phylum Chordata; class Lepidosauria; order Squamata; family Viperidae; genus Vipera; species Vipera berus. The sequence continues at coordinate 218,068,310 of NC_138202.1, read as the reverse complement.
TGGCTTCGCGGGCCACATGAAACCACTTCGCGGGCCAGATCTGGCCCCCGGGCCTTGTGTTTGACATGTCTGTCCTATACCTTATACACACATGCGCGCACAGACACAGAACCAGTTAGTGTAGTGGTTAAAGTGCTGCCCTAGAAACCAGGAGACTCTGAGTTCTAGTCCTGTTTTAGGCATGAAAACTGGCTGAGTGACTTTGGGCCAGTCACTCTCTGTCTCACCTCAACCTACCTCACTGGCTTGTTGTAGCTGTTGTGGAGAAAAGAGGAAAAGGAAGGAGTATTAAGCATGTTTGCCATCTTGCGCTACTTATAAAGCAATAAAGCCAGGACAAAAAAAATCTAATAAATAAACTAAATATTGTTTCAGGATCCAAATAATCTGGCATGATGGTCACAGGATCAGTGAGACCATGCGATTTACCTTCCCTTTGCTCCCTGCAATCTTTCATTTTCAAATGAGCTTCTGAGCCTTACCTTCTGCTGCTCTATCTTTCAATAGCACAGTAAGGCAGCATCTGCTCTGGGAGATCCAAGATCTTGTAAATAATCTGTTTACTGAGGCAGAAGAAGGCTCTGCCTGCACAGATGTCAGTGTGGTGATCATCATCCACAGAGACCAGACTTTGTGCTTCATCTTCCTGCAAAGAAGTCCTAATTCCACCTCAAAAATTGCCATCCCTGTTTAAACAAGTGATTATAATTTTGCCTACCCGAGTAATAAAACGTCGTCAAGCAAACAGCCCAACTCAGAGAGCGCCAAGGACTCCGCAAGCAGCACTTAAGGGCAGTCATGTCAGGAGTGTGGTAGATATTATAGTAATCGCAATATGCCTTCAGTTGCTGGTTTTGCAGTCTCGGTTCCTGGAAACTAACAATGGCAGCTGCTCCATGGCACTCCACAATTTAGCATCAAGCAAGGCTCCAGATGGGGTAAAGGTTCCAATGTGAGGGGGATAAGATGGGGACATGTCCACTTGCAGTCAGTGGGCTTCCTGAATTAGCACACTGGATGAATTGCACCTGTATAGTTAATGCTTCCCTGTTAACTGAGAAAGAGATGGAAGAACAGATGTGGGTTGCCAACAAGGAGCTACAGACAGGTGGTATGCTTGTACTCCTGTGGAGTCAAGTTTCTAGGAGGCTTCACTGAATCATATAATAGTGAGCTAGTTTAGCTAGAGATGTGCTATGCTGTAAGAAAGATCCTACATTGCTAGTCTTTGTAATTGCTCTGGGCACAGGTAGTCCTCAATTTATGACTGGTTGCTTAGTGACCATTCAAAGTTATAACTGACCACCCAAAAGCTACTTACAATCCTCTTTTGAAGTTCTGAGGTTGACACCCATGGTCACATGACTGCATTTTTGGTACTTAGGAATCAGCCTGCATTTATGGACATTCGCGGTGCCCCGTGGTCATGTGACTACGATTTACACCTGTTTTGCCAGAAACCGGTGTTTACTTCTGGTTTCTGGCAAAAAAACCTCCTGTTGCAAACAAAGTATTTGCTTAACGACTGTGGTATATGCTTAACAACTGCTGCATTCACTTAATGATGTGGTGACCTGCTGTATAACCATCATGAATTATGACCGTAATTGCTAGGTTCAATTACAGTCATAACCCGAAGATTACCTGTATTTGGATTTGTCCTTTCTTTTAACTATTATTTTTATTTTGTTAGAGCATGTCCTAGAAAACTTTAGTCTTCCCATGCTTTATTAAAGACTTGATGAGCTCAGTTATTTTTTCACCTTTAGCCAAGCTGGTAAGAATTATAAGAATAACTATTCAGTCTGGAAAGCACCTGTTTAGGGAAGACTGTTTTAATTTACCATGTAAGACACCGAAAACAACCATACTAAACTTCAATACCAAAACTCTTGTATCAGGGCTTTTTTTGTCACAGAACACCCAGAATGGAGTTCCAGCACCTTTTTTGGATGGAGCCTTGTAGGGTAGGCAAGGGGTTGTATGACATGTGTGAGTTCCGTCACCTTTTTTTTTACAAAAAAAAGCACTGCTTATAATATTCATTTCTATCAGTCACAAAATAATATTACAAGGAAATACTACCACCTAGTGACAGATAAACTAAACGCAGCAACGCTACCTTTCTGGGATTTTTTTTTTTACATTTTTTTTCCTGTCCTAAAATGTTATTAAGTCGACTTAACAGGTTTTCTTCACAGACCCTGAGAAGTGTGACATTAATAAAATTAAGGACAAACTTGAACATAACACTCTTATCATTTTCTGAAAAATAGAATCGTTCCTTTCAATATTTCCCAAGTTGAAATTTCAAGGAAAGTTTATACAGGAAGGGAAAGAGGAAGGGATAAATTTTAGCAGCATTGATTTCCCTTGTATTTCCAAAGACAATCCGAAGGACTGGGCCATGTTTCTTTTTCTGACTTTATAGAGTTTCAAGGCTGAGATATCTTAGGACTGGCTGCTCTGTAAAAATTAGTCCATGTTCTTTGAGATGCTCAGTTCTGAGGTAATCCTAAAATGAACTGAAATTGTCTGGATAGTCATGGAAAGCATGCCTTCCCTGGAAGAGCACCCCCATTTCAGTATCCCTTCCTTTCTTCAATAAACAGTCTTGGTCCTCCTGTTATACCTTTTGAGATCTTAGAAACATCTTTTTCTCTAGAAAAAATAATGGCTGCTGTGCTATGACTTTGCAGTTTTACAGTATTCATTCCCTTGTTTTCAGTGTTGAATGAAACCATAATTTTAAGAGCCATATGTATATGTATACACATACACATACCACACACACACACACACACACACACACACAAATCTGTGTTTATGTAGATCTATATGCGCCTTTGGCGTCTAGTCATGCCGGCCACATGACCACGGAGAAGTCCTCGGACAAGCGCTGGCTCTTCGGCTTTGAAACGGAGATGAGCACCGGCCCCTAGAGTCGGAAACGACTAGCACGCATGTGCGGGGGAACCTTTACCTTTTTATATGTGTGTACTGTGTATATATCATCATATCATCATTATTCTAGCCACCGTCTAGCCACTGCAGGATGAAAGCCCCTTCCACATGTTTCCGACTAATACAGTCCGGAGCTTTCTTTTGCCAGTTGGGCCCACAATACTTGCTGATGTGATCACTCCACCTTGTTTTAGGTCTCCTTTGTGGACACTTTTTATCAAGTGAGGTCCATTCTATGACTGCCTTGGTGTACCTGCCATCAATTCTTCTTGCTATGTGACCAGCATTGCAATTCTTTTACTCTCTTGATATATGTATATGTATACACACATTTACAAGGGATGCAGTGGCTCAGTGGGTTAGGACACTGAGCTTGTCAATCAGAAGATCAGCAGTTTGGCGGGTCGAATCCCGAGTGCCGCATAGCAGAGTGAGTGCCTATTACTCGTCCCAGCTTCTGCCAACCTAGCAGTTCGAAAGCACGTAAAAATGCAAGTAGAAAAATAGGGACCACTATGGTGGGAAGGTCCACTACGGTGGGAAGGTAACAGCGTTCCGTGCGCCTTTGGCGTCTAGTCATGCTGGCCACATGACCACGGAGACGTCCTCGGACAAGTGCTCGCTCTTCGGCTTTGAAACGGAGATGAGCACCACCCCCTGGAGTCGGAAACGACTAGCAGGCATGTGCGGGGGAACCTTTACCTTTACCTATACACACATTTAGATATACAAGCGCGCACACACATACACAGAGACACATGCATTTTGTTACTTTTCTTCTTTGTAAGCTTCTTCTTATATCATAGAAGCTGAGTTTAACTGAATGGGGTATTTAAATGCCCTTGGAAACTCATCAGTTTCTGAGCAAACCGGGTCCTTTCTATCATTACTCAGACATAACAGTTGCAGAACAAATCTGTCTCTGGCCTACTGAACGTTTAAATAATTCAGCATTCAGAATTCTTGAAACAAAGCCTAGAGTAAACAGGGCAGTCACTCAGGCTTTGCTATGGCCAGATAATTTGTCCTACTTTTCCTTCCCTTCATCTTCTTCTTTTAAAGGCTTCCTTGGTTTGACGTTCTTTCTTTCCATCCCAATGAAATGTTCCACTGAGTTAGTCATTGTCCTGTGATTTGTTTTCCAAATATGAAAGTGCTTCCTGCCATCTGGATCTGGAGACCTTCTTTGTAAATAAAGGTGGACATCTGGAGGTCAGCTCTCCTCTATGTAATCTTCTTGGGCACTTTCAGAATAGAGAACAAAAGGCACTCTGCTTACAATGCCTAGTAGGAGAGGACTTCTGGCAGTGGGGAAATGGTGGGTGGAAGGAGGGAGTAGAGATGATCCAGAGAAAACTTAGGAGGAGATATGAGGATAAATCAATGATTGTATTTCTACAACATACTGTACTTAAATGGCTTATTTGGGCTAAATATCCCTTCCCTAGTCAATCATAGGGAGTAAGATTGTCACACTCTGCTAGAGAGAAGTTCCCTGAGGATGGGCTCCAACGTAAGTCCAAAAGCTTGGACGACTAAACCTCTGATCCTGGTGGCCAACCCAGATTGGATCCTGCAACATTATCCCGGGACACATATATTCACTTTCATTAGAAGATCATCCATAACTTCCAGTATCTCCAGTAGAGGAGAATATTTGTAACATAATATTTGTAGAGTCTTTGGTGCTCTCTGGCCTTGATTGTTGGTTTTTTTTACAGATGTTTCACTGCCTAAACTAGGAAAGTATAATTATCCCCTCCTACAGTCATACAAAGATGAATTCCTAGACTGGCTTTCCAAAAACAGAGCATCTCCTTTCTTTCACTTCTCAAACCCTTCACTGTTGGTATATTGGGGGATGAAGCAGGATAACAACCCCAGTTGGACTACTGCAGTTTATTGTTATTGTTTTCAAATGTTTTTTTTTAAAGGCAAGATAAAGTGACAGCCTCCTAGAGTTCTTTATGGTTACGGAGACATTCCTCACACATAGCTGTTCCTCTATTAGATGCATATCGGCTTGTTTATTTCCAATACCACCAAGGTAGAATCAGAATAGCGGATTGCTTATTTAAATCATATTAACCATGGCTTAGTTAATCCAGTGAGTGTCATATGATAAAAATAAACAATAAACTGAGTAAATGGGATGTGTTTGTGCAATATGCTATGCTAAGGTTTGTTTAGCTTATGTAGTCATTTAATTAGCTATTTGAGTGAGTGAATTGCTCATAAGTGAAAGGAACCATGAGAAAGCCAGGGCTAGGCAACATCCAACGGGAAAAATAATAGAAAGTGAAGAATGGGAAAACTGAATATAACAGGAGGAATACAAACAACATTAGATCAGACTAAGGATGTTTTAAGACAGCCAGAGAGAGAAGGGAGTAGTGAAAAGGAAGACAAAATAATTACCAGCAGTGTAGTTCTTGATTTTTATATTGTTTTCAGTTGGATATAATTTTGTAAAATAGTGAGGAATACTTGGAATGGGTGGATCCTATATAAGGATGGTTTGGAAAAGAGAAGGTGATTCTGCATGAAAATAAAACTAAAGGTCAGAGAAAAGGGTTTATACATCAAGTTTCCGAATCTATCTCTGCCTTGTTGGCCAAGTTGTACCTAGGCTTTGGCATGGCCAGGGCATTTTGCTGAAAAAGGGAGATAGGATGAATCAGGAAATTGCTGTGTCAAAGATATAAATTGTTTAGGAGCACTGGCCAGTTTGCCCTGATGTGAAATTAGTGATTATAATTGGCCATCCATACCGTGGCAGCCACTTTGTGAAGAAACACTTTATAATGATATTCACTGCACATTTTAACATTCTGCTTCCAACTATCCCCATTTTTCTTTTCTTTTTGCTATTATCTCTTTTGAATCCTCTTTTCTTCTGATCCCTTTCTTAAATGTCAGATCTCTTTACCTGAGCTTGACTTTCATCTTTAATTTTCTTGATTCCTCTTGAGCTGTCTGAGGCTAGGCCAGCTCTAAATCTTAAGGGCTTTGATTTGATTGATTTTGTGTGTCATGAAGTTGTGGACTCTTAGCAACCACATACATATTCTCCAGGAGGATCTGTCTCCAGTCTGGTCCTTCAAGAGCTTCCAATGGTGCACCCATTAACATTGCAACTGAGTCCATCCTTCTTACAAGTAGTTGTCCTTGTCTCCTTCCTTCTACCATTTCCAGCATTATAGGTTTCTCATGAGAACCATTAGCACTTTAGATGAGGCCCAGGAAAAATTGGCACTCAGTGCAATTGATGCACACTGTGGCTTTTTAAATACACGGCAACTAACTTATTAGCAGCAGCATTTTGTAATAGCAGCAGTTTCCAGACACACCCTCTAAATTGGAACACCCATGAGTTGGAACTTAAGGCCTCTTCCTGTTGTCAAAGCAGGCAGTGCTTAAGAAATACAGAGTCCTTAGTGATCCTTGCCAGGAACAATCTCTGAAATAATTTTGAGATGCCAATTAGTCATCTGTGCATAATTATTGGATTTGAACTCCATCCCTCTCTTTTTTTAAGAAACTGATGAAGTGGATGGAATCTCCATGGATCCTGGCTGCCAAACTCCAGGTAACCACTACACACAAAAAGTGGTTTTTCACTGCCACACTGTGGTCATTTAGATTTTTGCACACACACCCCCAAGCCCAATAGTTCTAGTGAGCACAAGATTCACAAGAATTTATGTGTTAATAAATGTATTAGTTATTATCCCAGGATTTACGCACATGAGCAGTTTTCACACAGCATGCTTAACCCAGAATTTAATTAACCCAATCAACTGGAACACAAAAATGTGGTGAACTATAAGTTAACTTCCCAACATAGAATAGAATAGAGCTGGAAGGGACCTTGGAGGTCTTCTAGTCCAGCTCCCTTCTCAAGCAGGAGAACCTCTACCATCTCAGCCAAGTGACTGTCCAGTCTCTTCTTAAAAACCTCCAGTGATGGAGCACCCACCATTTCTGAAGGCAAGCTGTTCCATTGGTTAATTATCCTCTGTTAGGAACTTTCTCCTTAGTTCCAGGTTGCTTCTCTCTTTGATCAGTTTCCAACCGTTGTTTCTTGTCCTGCCCTCTGGTGCTTTGGAGAATAATTTGACCCCCTCTTCTTTGTGGCAGCTCCTCAAATACTGGAATACTGCTATCATGTCACCCCTATTTCTTTTTTTCTTTAGACTAGTCCCATGGTGGTGAACCTATGGCACGGGTGCCAAAGGTGGTACGCAGAGCCCTCTCTGTGGGCACACGCGCCATTGCCCCAGTCCTAGGCTTTCAGCTGGGTTTTATAAAACCTTTTCGCTTTAGGCCTCCACCGCTGTGTGCAAGAAAAAAAAGGTTCAATCAATCAATTTCAACTTCTCATGGGGAAAAAAAAAGATCTCGCAAAGTTGGAATTGATTGAACTTTTTAGTCCCACCGTCTGCTGTTACCACTGCAGCCATGCCCACCCAATGGGCCACACCCACCTGGCACCCGATGATACATAAGTGGGTTTTGGGTTGCAGTTTGGGCACTCAGTCTCTAAAAGGTTCACCATCACTAGACTAGTCACTAGCCAAACCCAAGTCCTGCAGCCATTCTTCACGTTTTAGTCTCCAGGCCTAGGATCATCTTAGTTGCTCTTCTCTGAACTTTTTCCAAGGTCTCAACATCTTTTTTGTAGTATGGTGACCAAAATTGGTTGCAATGTCCCAGGTGTATCCATACTATGCCACAAACTAGCCAACCACATTTCAGTTGAGAATGCAGTGCAAATCACTTTGTATTTTGTTGCTCTTTTTGTTCTTCTCCCTTTTAAATAAATCCCAATATTTGTTTTCCTTCTTTTGTTATCATTTTTTTTTCTTTTTCAAAAAAGTGGAAACTAGAGGCACAGGGCCATATTTTGATTGGAAGTCATCTTTCCTTTCCACAGTATTTATGATACATACCCAGTTCCAATTATTCCTTTCATGGCTGTTTTCAGGGGCAGGGCAGAGGGCTTCTGTGGGTTGAATTTATAGAATATCATCTATGACAGCTGCAACTACATGGGTAGGTTGCAAGTTCCCCATGCTCAGGGCCATTGTAACTTCAGTGTGATTTCAAAGTTGCTGAACAAGTGAAGCGGTAGTGGCCAGCCTCTCCTTCTCTTCTGTCGGCACTCGTAGTCCCAGGTCTCTCGTATGCCAAATCCATGCCCTTCCTTTCTAGTTAAAACCTGAATTTAAAACCCCACCAAGCTTTCCCTCTTCTCACTCTTACCTTCGCTCCGGATATCCCCCTGCAAAAGAAAGCAATAAAACTCCGCTTTCTCTCTCTCTTTCCCTCTATTTCAGAGGAAAAGAATTACCGTACATAAAACCCCAAACTCCTCTTCCGCTTCACCTGGTCTCTCCCAGGCAACACCAACCACCCCTTCCTCCCTTTCTCCTCTCCCCTTTTCTTTCCTTCTGCCCAATCCACACCCACCGCACCCAAGCCGGTCCGAGCTTCCTATTTCCCTCTCTCCGGCCAGGCTCCCGCAAAGCCTTTCAGCCAGCCCTGCTACGTACACATGGTTCTAAAACACTGAAAAATAAGATTATAAAGTTGAGTAACAAAGTTGTGATATTTGGTAGTGGTTACATCAGTGAAATGTGTATGGAATGAGTAACCATGGATAATTTCAATACTGAGAGGCTAAAGCATATATTAAATGTGAAGAAATATAATCACAAAACCTATAGTGAAGATAAAATATCCATCAACTGTTTCTATATAGGGATTACTTAGAAAAGCTACTATGCTTAATGAAATGGATTCCTAAGCAATGTAAACAGGAATGTACAAATCATTCTGGGTTTGTTTTGCTAAGATGATCCTTAAGGCATATATCCCATACTGTTAAAAGTGCAGCCCCTGAAAAGATGCTGATTTGTGTGTACTGTAGTTTTCAGCTTAAACTTTACAGTCAGTATGCAGTACTTTCTATATAAATCCAAAGGCGTGACAACTGAGAATCTTAACATCTACTCAGTCTAGTTCACAAACAAAAAAGAACTGCTGTTCTATTATTTTAATAGACTTTATTGAAAAACAATCAGGTCACAATAATATATGCAGACCATTCTGCCAAATATACAAGCTACAAATGCTTGCTTGACAGTCAAAGTTCAGTTTTAGTAGCATACTTGAGAAATGAATAGAAATCCATATAAAACAATATTCAGTTTCCATAGGAACACACAGATAAATGTGACCTCCCCTTCTACTTATCTATCTTGTTACATTTACACATACCCTAAGCTTTCCAAACATTTAAAAATTCTAGGAAGAATTAAGTTAATGGTCCCCAAAGTCCTATAAAAATTCATCCCTAAACTTGCACATTAGCTAACAGTATCTATACGTTAATGCTTGCTGAAGTACAAGCTGCCGGATGGTGTTCAATTCCACTTTCCCAGGCACAAGAGAGTGGCAAAGGGACATCCTGGTCCCCTACTTCTGCTTGAAAACCTTGCTTCTTTATCCGTTCCATTAACTGCCTAACATAGGAGGGAAAGGAAGAAAAACAAAGAGTTCAGCACAAATCTAAAAAGGATTAAGATATAATAATTTCTAAATATACCAACTAACTCTCAACAACTATTTAAAGAATGAAAAGGTGACACAGATGCCTATTTTGGTGACATCATTCCAGCTGCCCTACAAAAACTGAGCAGTGGATCTTGAGTTAAATATTGCTCTGCCCGTGTCATTCAGCTCTTCCAAGTCATCAGATTCCCTTCAGTTGCAAGCTTTATTTTGTAAATCCTTGGGTTTTTAAATATGTGTGTGTGTATGTCTTATAAAATTTTGCTACAGAGGGAGGAAGCCTGGTGAGAAATCAGCTCTGAACAAGGGCACTATACCTTGTAGAAAACCCAAACTCTTTCCTCTTCACCAATTTTTCAAATCACGTTTATTCACATTCAAATAAAATTAAAGGGACTCTCATTGCACTTTCTAGAGAATGAAAAACATAAACGGCAGGAGTACTAACCATGCTGTCCTTGACATTACATAGTGTATTGTTGGCCTTTGAAATCCATTGAAGGTAGAAGCAGCTGCCACAGTATAGGCTCCCATGTTTTCAAACAACATCCAATCCCCAACCTGAAGTTCTGGTAGGCCACAACGCTCAACAATACGATCAAGACCATCACAAGTTGGTCCCCATATACTACAAGAGTAGACTCTCTCATCCAACTTAGATTTCTGGGGGGGGGGAATTAAAACACATCATCAATTTGCATAAAGATCAATGCAAGATAATATATTGAAAATGTACTTTGTTAAAGGTACAGAAAATCAAGGAATAATCAAATCAAAGAGAATTTATATTCAACTAGAAAGTAGTATCTTTGCAGACTTGCTCAGAAAACATTTTCTAGTCCTCATGGCAGATAAAAAGATGGACGTTAACGTCAATAATCAAGAAATGCCGCAGAACAGCCAGGCTCTCTTCTCAAGCTGTCCCGAGACGTCACGAGTTTGACATGTCTGTTCTACAGCATTGTTGAGTTCTCTGGTAATTATGCCAAGGGATAAAAGCCCTGAGGGAAGAAAGTAAGTCCGCTATGACTTTCCTCCTCCCAAGACAAAACATAAATAAAACTGCTTAGTGTGGATTTTGAACTTTGCTCTTCTTCCACTGCATCGTGCTAAAATAAGAAATGTATACAGTAATTATAGTACTCCTGAGTGATTTCTCATTTCCTTTTCCTGGAAAGGGGATACATTACTGTACAGAATCTGGAGTTACTAAGTTGTCTGTCAACACCTGTTACCTAAAGCTATATTCCTATAGACAAGTTATATAAACATGCATTCTGTACCTTTTGCAAAACTGGCTTAACATGTGCATGATCATACAAGATGCAATTAAATGATCCATATACTCCATCATTAACATAATACATAAGAGTTTTGTCATTCAATTCTTCTTCATCTATTTGGAGAAAAAAAATGAACACTTTTATTACAGGTAGAAATTCCAATTCTGAACTTTCTGCCATATTTTCATTTATTAAAAAAAAAGCAAGCATGGTACTAAATCAGTATTGTTAGCCTTTGCATTCAGGTAGAACTTGAATTACGACCACAACTGAACTAAGAATTTCTGTTGCTAAGCAAGAGAGTTAAGTGAATTTTGCCCCACTTTACAACCTTTCTTGCCATGGTTGTTAAGTGAATCTGATTTCCCCAGTGACTTTGCTTGTCAGAAGGTCCCAAAAGGTGATCACAGGATCTGGGGACACCGCAACCATCATAAATATGTACTGTTTGCCAAGCATCTGAATTTTGATCACATGATCATGGAGATGGTGTAAGGATCATACGGGTGAAAAACCATTAAGTCACTTTTTTCAGTCCCATCGTTAACTTCAAATGGTCACTGAATGAACTGCTGTTAAGTCGAGGATTGCCTGAACCTTTTCACGTATGCAGTTTCACCATTCACACAGACAAAAAGATGGTAGACCCGTATTAAGGACAACTGCAAAATACAATTATTAAAAACGTGTGTGTCGAAAAACAAATTAGGCCAACCATCCCTCTACTTATTTTAAATACTAAAAGAGGTAGATAGGAAAAATGGATAGGCCATTTCTTGGTTCACTCTGCATTTTTTTAACCAGTAACAAGAGGCCTTTATAGGGAAAGGAGGACAGCAATACCAACATTTTCATACAGTAATGGGGGGGGGAAATCCTAAATAATAGCAAAAGGAAGGTTTTTTAAGTGTGAAGGTTAACATATTCTCATTAATGTGAATTCCACAGCAAATATAATTCAACTGCTTTCATATTACAAACTAGAAATTGTGAAACATAAAGAGAACTCTGGGCTGGGCTTTAAATGACAACTGTACCCTATTGTCTTCCTGATTCTAATGTAGCAAAGAGAGAATATTAATAGCCGGTCATTAATACAACTGATTGCTTTTCTCTCCTCTCGGCTCCCCAGTTTTGGTGAAGTTTTTATTTCTTTATGCCTTCTTGGCTATAAAATTTCTAATTTTAGAATTAGAAATTGTAACTGGAACTTATTTTTCCAGTTATAAAAAAATTCTACATTATTATTACATACCATCAGATCCAGTCTGTTCCTTTATTACAATCTTCTTCGCAATTATGTTAACAGCTAGTGTAAAAGCTGATGCAACATAGTATCTGCCGGGTTCAGCAATAATTTTCACCCCAGAATCAGGAGGAAAATACTTGTCCAAAGCTGGATTAATTACATTCGTTATCTTAAAAGTGAATCAGAGAAAAACAAAAATTAGAAGCAGTTTTTATGTAAATAAGATGTTTTTTCTGTAGTTTTACATTTTAGCTAGCTTTCTCCACTCAACTTTTACTCCAAGAGATTGCAAAAGAATATAAATGACAGGATATATGAAAAAACAAATTTGGCACTTAGATGTTAAATTAAATGTTATACTCTTTTTTAGGGAAAAGTACACTAATGCATGTTTAGAACAGAGGTTGAAACAATAATAGTTTGCACATCAATTTGATCATGACTTTTAACGTTTTCTCATATACAGTAAATTTCCGGATTCAACTAGTTTTGTAATATATTTTTGTGCATGTTTCAGCTATACATGTTCTTTCATGTTAGATTGGTCAGATAAAATTAGATGGGAAAAATGATTTTATCATCCTAATTCCTCAGATACATTAAAAGTCAGAGTTCCATTCTAGTACATTAAAATATCTAATTTAATCTATCCAATTCAAGCTTTCAGTTTGATATTTAGTAACAAAATGTTCCTGGGAACACTTTTTCAAGCTATAATACTGCTTTAAAATACAGGAATTCAAGATCATACAATAAAAATCCAGTGTTTGATTTTATCATAAAACAACTTGTTTTAATTTTAAAGATATACTGTTAACACTGGATATGCTTGAAAAGAAAACCAGAATCAAGATGGCAATGGAACAGAATTGTGAAAGTTTCTGTGTGAATCAAAAGTAATAACTATGTGTGCATGTTATGTGGTTTAAAACAGTCATACCTCTTCAAACTTGAGTTTTACATCTTCAGAGCCAGGAAAGCCACCACCAATATCAAGCAAATACATGTTGAAACCAAGTTCAGCCTAAAATGCAGAAGTATTAATTTAATAATGTTCCTAAAGCACCAATTTTACTACCTTTTACTACCATAAACACCAAAAGGACTTGTTAACTAAGCAATTATAAAAAGTTGTTTTAAACAAGATATTTAACTAATTCAAGATATCAGTCTAATTGATTCATAAAGAATATTAATTATATTTTAATACTTTGCATTCAACAATGAAGTAGAAACTTCCCAAGAATCTTATTAATGCTCAAATAAATTAGACAAGTGCTTAGATTGTACTTACCCCCATATCGAAAACGCAACGTGCATCAGAAATGGCTTGCACAAAAGACTCAGGATCCGTACATCCACTTCCAACATGGAAACTTGGAGGCAAAATTGGGTAGAGTTTAGCCATTTTTAAAAAAAAGCTAACGGAAAGAAATAGGTGCGTTTTTTCCAATTTTTTTTTACTTACCTGACTCCAATAATATGTAAGTCAAGCTCTTTTGCTCGCTCAAGCAACAACCTGCTATTTTTTAGTGTGGCTCCAAATTTAACACTCAGGCGACAAACTGCTTTTGAGTCATCTGTTGCAATTCGTAGGACCAGCCTAAATAATAGTTTAAAATTAATAAAAACTCTTAAAAATTTAAGCATATGCATTTGTATGTTTTAAAGAAAAAAAAATCTCTCAAGCATTTTAAGGAAAATAGCAAATCCTTTTTGCCAAACAAGTTGCACCTGTCTTTTTCTCTAAAAAAAATGAGCAAAACATTATTCCGCTCCAATTAACAAACTAGTAATTTTATCTGTTTTTTTATCTGTTTTTTAGTTACCTATAAAGACCAATGACAGAAAACCATTTGCTTGCAAAGATATCTTACTTGGCTTTGGGGTGGGCTCTTGTAATTTTCATCAACTCAACTTCGCTATCAAAAGTCATCATCTGTACACCGTTATTTGCAGCATGCTTAATTTGTGAGACCTGCTTGCATGGATTTGCATATATTATACGTTCTGGGGACACTCCAGCACTTTGGACCAGTTGTATTTCAGTCTAGAAGAGAATAATTAATTTCATATGCACACACATAAAACCTCAAATTCAATAAACCAACGATTTAAAGTTAGCCACTTACTTTACTGGCACAATCAAACCCTGCCCCAAGACTAGCCAGAGTCTTCACTATAGCAATGCTGTCGTTGCATTTGACAGCGTAGAATGGAAAAACTCTAGGAAGGGCTTTGTACCAACGCAAGTGTTTTTTCAGCACATCTCCAAGGTCGGCAACGTAAAAAGCATCTTTATCATCCTAAGGACAAAGACAAGATTCATAATCAAACATACAATTGCCAACTGTTGAACATTATGAATAGTTCCAGGCATTATTTTTTTAAAAAAATGTTAATTAACTAATATACTTACTGAAGAAGAAACTTCATTTATTTTTTGGTCTACAATATCCTTTGCAGTAAAGCCTTCATCAAGGAAACTAAAGTTGAATTCTTCACCACTAAAGCTGTTCATCTTGTTCAATATTCAATTACACCAAATTGATTTTTAATGGAACAAACTGTAAACAAAAAAAAATTTCTTTTTTAATTCATCATCTGAGTCAAGTCAAATGAAATAAGAACTACAGGAACTTGATGATACGTTCTTTATAGTGCAGTTTGACCAGAATAATTAGATGTAAAAATAGAATGCAAGTCAGTCTATTTGTGCTCATTACTCTGAAACAGCATGTGTATATAGTCTGATAAGCACTAAGGGGAAAGTCTTGGTACAATTACTTCTAGTAACATATCAAATTATCAACACAAAATACAATATGCAACAGCCAAAAACAAAATCATAACATGGAATTAAAGTGACCAGTTCTGTCAACTAGCTGCTTCATGAAATCCTGAAACTGTTACAAATGCCTAGTTTTTGATACCTTCAAGCCCCTTAATAGGATTACAAAAGTACAGACATCATTGGCATATAAATCACAATCACAAGTTACAAAATACTACTGAACTTTATATAATTAAAAAAATAAGGCAACTGGGAGAATGTGGATTTATTTATATCAGTGGTGGCTATAGGTGGAATGTGATAGTAGTCTACAAGCTATCTCCATACTTGGAGCCAAATGAGTGCAACCTACTCAGAGTATAGATATGTTCTGAACAGAACTGTCTTATAAAACTACTTGCCAAATGCAGAATTCTTGAAATCTCAAAAGCTTACTGAGAAAGTGTAAAAAAAAATTCAAAATGTATTTTTGCTGCCTTCTTTGCGCCAAACTAAAGCAGCTAAAATGTTTAAATGCACAGTAATTTTCCAACACTTATATTTTGAAACTGTTTCTTGGCAATCAACAAGAATATTTTTTTAAAAAAACAAGTCATGTTATCAAAAAAAGTAAGGAAAGCAAAATTCCTGAATACATCTTTACTGACTGTACTAAACGTTGTTTTATTACATCTCTACATAAGTTATAATACCTCTCCCTTAAATTCTACAAGGCTGCAATCCATTATGCAAGTGCACCATTATGGGTTTAAAATTCATACTGTAACAGTCAAATTCCCACAACAAACCCAGAATATACCTCTTGAAAAGCAAATACAGCTGAGCTTTCACCACAGTACATTAACAAGAATGCAAGAACATATGCTACTCTAGTTATTGTAATCATATTCCTCTTGTAATCCTAAGGTACCTTTATGTCCCAAAATTCCTTTTTTGGTGCCAAATAGTATCTTATATTTATGTGTGATTTTTTTTTCCTTGGCACTGTCCTGCAGGTGCAGGGGTCTACTTTTTTTTCACACCAACTGAGCATTGGGCCATCGGTTGCAATAGGAACTAACCAACTTATCACCAGAGCCTCATGTAGTGGGGCTGAAACTGGCCCAAAGTTACCCAGTCAGCTCACATTCCTCAAATGGGACTGGAACTCGCATCGCCTGATGAATTGTCCCCCAAATCACCCAGCTGGTCTCCTGGTTTCCAAGGTCTCCTGGTTTCTATGCCCCGCGCTAGATCAAACGGTCTCTCATTGATAACTCAGAAGCTCTAAATGAAAGCACCTCTTATTGATTCAAGTTGATTCACTGTTGATTCAAGTATGTCATTATTTTCCAGGAGTAAATATCCTTGCAAGGCTGCATTGCGATTAACCAACCTCATTTTACATTAGAAATACACCCAGGGCTTTTTTTCCTCATAGAACGTTCCGGCACCTTTTTTTGGATGGAACCTTGTAGGGTAGGCAAGGCAGGTTGTATGACACGTGCCGGCACCTTTTTCTTTTACAAAAAAAGCACTTGGAAATACCTCATCGGTTACATCAAGTAAACTCAAGAGCGGCAGGAAAAACTAGGCCAGCCCCCTCTCTGCCTTAGGGCCACGTCTGCCTTTTCAACCAAGCAGAGCTCCAGAGCCTCAGGATGACCAAGCATTCCCCCCCCACACTCCACCCCAGCTTCTCAAAACTGACATTACGTGGCACAGCACAGCTCTCCAAAGGGGGAGGATGGATAAGGAGGTCAAGAACCTACGGTTGCAATATGCATTTATTTGTGTGTGTGTGTGATACTACGGTTGCAATATGCATTTGTGTGTGTGTGTGATACTACGGTTGCAATATGCATTTGTGTGTGTGTGTAATACTACGGTTGCAATATGCATTTGTGTGTGTGTGTGTGTGTGTGTGTGTGTGTAATACTACGGTTGCAATATGCATTTATTTGTGTGTGTGTGTGTGATACTACGGTTGCAATATGCATTTGTGTGTGTGTGTAATACTACGGTTGCAATATGCATTTGTGTGTGTGTGTGTGTGTGATACTACGGTTGCAATATGCATTTGTGTGTGTGTGTAATACTACGGTTGCAATATGCATTTGTGTGTGTGTGTAATACTACGGTTGCAATATGCATTTGTGTGTGTGTGTGTGTGTGTGTGTAATACTACGGTTGCAATATGCATTTGTGTGTGTGTGTGTGTGTGTGTGTGTGTGTTTTAGGACAACGCTTAATAAAATAAAAGTAAAATCGACAGGCTTAAGGCAACAAGGCTGGCGGGTCCGACAGCCGCTTCTAAGCGGCTTCTGAAGTCCCTTGCGGAAGGCAGAAAAGCAAGGGAACACAACAGCAGCAATTTTCATTTTCTTCTTCAGATCTCCCCCCCCCCTTTAAAAACCAACAGCTATGCAGGCCACCAGCCACTCTGGTGAAGTTTCTCGTTTGGTTGTTTTTTCTTTCCTCCCTCCCTCCGCACCGTTTCAACACTTTCCCAACGCCGCTTATGTATCACGCTGCATCGAAGCCGCAAAAAGAAAGCCAAACCGCCGCAGTCTGTTTCATTCTCAACTTCTCCTCCCCGGCCCTCCAAACTCTATAGAGGGGGGAAATGGGGCTGGGGGGTGTCACAGCACCAGTCCCCCCCCCAGCCCGACATATTTCCCCGAAACTTCGTCTCTTTCCCTCACCCACCCACCCCCTCCCCTCCCCTCCCGTGGTCGTAACCGCTAAACCTCCGCAAAGGGGCAAAGGGCCTGGCCGCGGAAGGGAAAGGCGGCGTTATATTACAAATAGAGAGAGCGGTCAAAATTTCAGGGGTCCTCAAACTTGGCCACTTTAAGACTTGTGGACTTCAACTCCCAGAATTCCCCAGCCAGCGTAGCTGGCTGGGGAATTCTGGGAGTTGAAGTCCACAAGTCTTAAAGTGGCCAAGTTTGAGGACCCCCTGGGTCAAATTAAAGCAGCGAGGGGGAAAAAAAAAACACAAAATGGCTTGGGAACCGGCCCTGGTTATTTTTATTTTATTTTATTTTTATCATTGGACGCCGAAATGAATCTGCCCGGGAAGTAATTTAGGGGAGCGTTTTCAGGGCAGGAATCGGGGATTCATTCAAGGGACCCCGTAGCTGCGAAGCTCCCCCCCCCTCCCCGCGTCCAAACGACCATTTCGACGGGTGCCGCGAGATGGCTCTGAATTTCCCCACCCGGATCGATCCTTTTTTTCACCCCGTCCCCCACCAGC
Source organism: Vipera berus (assembly GCF_964194415.1). Lineage (NCBI taxonomy): Eukaryota > Metazoa > Chordata > Lepidosauria > Squamata > Viperidae > Vipera > Vipera berus. The sequence continues at coordinate 218,050,206 of NC_138202.1, read as the reverse complement.
CAGCCAGCCCGGCCTGGGCTTTTTGCCTTCCGCCACCCCCCATCCACGTGGCCGGCCCGCCGCCCGGCCTCTCCGCCCGGCCTCTTCCCCTCACCTCACCTCACCTCAGGCGACGGCGGTCCCTTTTCAGCGGCGGCGGCAGCAGCAGCAGCAGCCTGTTTTATCCCGCGCGGCAGCTGGCGGAGGCCAAGCGGGCGAGTCTATACCCCTCACGCCTCGCGGCCTGGTGGTCCCTGAATAAAACCGGCGAGAAAGAGCCCGCCCCCGCCGCCGCCGCCGCCGGTGCTGCTGCTGCTGCTGCCGCGCAGGTGAGCGGCTACTGCCGCCGAGAAACCTCCCGACGTCCGCGCTTGACAAAGCCCGACGCGCGCCGCAGAGCCTCTATTTATAGGCCCCAGCCTGGTTACTATGACAACGCACCAGCTCAAACCAGCCCCGATCGGCTGCGACCGGGCCGCCGCGTTCGCCAACTGCTATTATGACGTCGGGCAGAGGTGGCGAATGTGGCGTGTGGCCGAAAGGAGATTCTATATATATATATATGTATATATATACACACTCATACTCACACACTCGCACACTCACACACCCATACACACACACACACACACACACACACACACACCCATACACACGCGCGCACACGTTTCGTACCTTCCCCACCCACCCCCACATACACACCCATATTTTTTTTTTATTTTTTTACCCAGAGACATTGCATAGAAGGGAAGAAAGTGAGCTTCCGGCCCAGATTAAAATTTTCACACGTGCGGCATTAGTGACAGGAGGTTACCATGTAAAGGTTATAAAACTCGGGAAAGGCAGTAGAGCTTCTGGTTGTTTCTTTTTATTGACACAATAGTATCTTGTCTTTTCTTCAGTATCTTGTCTTTTCTTTCCCAGATTGTTGGGGGCAATAAGCTGACTTTGTAATAATGCCGCTGGGGGGGGGGGGGCGAAAGCCCTAAATAAGCAGGCATATACATAGAATGAAGGCTATTGCTAAGCACATTGGTTTGTGCTTAAAATTGTAAGCCGCCCTGAGTCTTCGGAGAAGGGCGGGATATAAATGGGATTAAAATAAAAATAAATAAAATAATTATTATTGTTTATTCAATGTATATATTCGTGACTCTGGCCTGCTTCCAATTAAAGCATAAACCATGCCAACCCCACCCCCAATACAACACGCATTTAAAATGCCGGCCAGGTTGACGCATTTGTTCAAACCTACTTTTGTTCAACCTAAATGACGCAACAAGTCCTTGTGGTGGCGAGCCGGAGAGTAACTACAGGCGTTCACATTAATTCCGATAAAAGCACAGACAGCATTTTACACCTTCAAATATAAAGCTTATATGTGGCAAGTGTTATGTATATAGAGGATGTTTCCGCAGTAGTGAGCCACTGATACCACCAGGTGGCATGGTACCCTGTCCGGATTGGCAGGGTAGTCCTTGGCTGGAAATCCAGATAAGGGGATTGGTCCCAAGTATACCTGGCTAGGTATATAAGAGGGGCTAATAGCCCTTTGTCTCCAGTCATGTGTTAACTTCAATAAAGTTCTATTATGCTGAGCCCTGTTGTCCGGAATCATCCATGCGGTCCAGAACCCAGAAGGATGGAATGCTGCTTCACGCAGATCTGAAGTCACTTGGAAAGGGGGAAAGGCAAATCTTTCCCGAGAAACCTTCCAAGCGAAGCAGTATCCACGGACCGGGCGCACCATGGCGAGGTTCAGACACACCAGCGAATTCCGTTTTAACATCGACGAACCCGAGCAGTGGGAAGCGCACCTGGGACAGATCGAAGGGTTCCTGCTGATCAACAAGATCATGGAAGACCAGATGAAAGCAGCAGCCCTGCTGTGCCTCAGTGGCCAGGATGTATATGATGTGGCCGTCGGATTGTGCACACCGACGCCCGTCGCATCCGTCCCGTATGATGAACTCAAGAATAAGCTAGCTGAACATTTCATGCCGTCGAGGGCTCTAATTTTTTGGTGTTTCCAATTTTCCCAGCGCATCCTGCTCCCGGGCAAGACAACATCACACTACGTTGCAGCTCTGAGACAGGCTGCTCATTTGTGTAAGTTCCCTGATCTCGAAGATAGAATTCAAGACCAGGTGGTGTTCGGGCTTAGAGACCATCAGTGCTGACAAAAAATCCTTGCAAAACCGCCAATGAATCTGCGAAAAGTCCTAGACGAGGTAATGGCTCACGAGGCAGCCAATGGCACCAGCAAGCCCACACACCGTCCTGGCAGTAGCCCAGGAGGGACAATACATCATGAATGTGCCACGAACAGCAGATACGGAGAAACGGACAGAGAGGCAGAGATAGATGTGGTCCAGCAAAGGCCCGGGAAACAGCCAACATGGCGGGACAACGACAGAAGCCATCGAAAATACACATCAGTCAGCAAAAGCACTGCTTGCAGCTGCAGCTGCAGCGAACCAAGAGCAACCAACTACGCCAGCCAAAAATGTGCCAGCTGTGGAGGAAACCATCCGAGAGTGACCTGCAGATTCAGATCTGCGAAATGTCGCTCCTGCGGCAAGACAGGGCACATTGCAGCCGTCTGCCGGAACCGCAACTGGGACTGCCTGAACGAATTACAAGCCATGGCGTCGGCACTTGAAGGTACTGGGTCCCCGCAGCAAATATCACTGAAATCTGGGGGGAGCAGGTGGACCGTGTCTCATACGGAGATTCACCAGTTGCTCAAGCCTAAAATTATGATACAGGTCCATCTGCAAGGGGTACCTTGCACGATGGAGCTTGACTCTGGTTCCGCAGTCTCAATAATTTCATATGAGACAATTAAAGGAATTTGCAACCGGAGCAAGCGGAGAATTCCTTTAAAGCCCACCACATTGCTGCTGTCTGACTTTCAGCATTCCCCCATTAAAATCAGGGGAAAGACCACCGTGATTGTGGGGTTCAAGGAATTCCAGGGTCCTTTGGATGTCCTTTTGACCGACGGGCGGAGGACCAGTCTAGTGGGGCTGGACTGGTTCGATGCCCTGGGCATTTGGTTGGGGGGAGTACATAACATCCAACCCAAAAGTCTTGAATCCATCTGCAAAACGTTTGCAGACGTATTCGATGACAAGCTGGGTAAATACACACACCCCATTTAATTTAAGCTAAACCCAGGGGTCTTACCTATTCGTATCAAGCCCCGGAGAGTCCCATTCGCTCTCAAGCAAAAGATTGAGAGCGAATTGGATAAGTTGGTAGAACAAAGGGTGTTAGAGCCTGTGGAAGGGGGAGAATGGGAGACGCCTATAGTGACCCCACTTAAGGCTAATGGGGAAGTAAGAATTTGTGCAGATTATAAGGCCACGGTAAACTGGGCCTTGAATCCGCACACTTACCCGGTCCCGACGCTCCAGCATGTCCTCTCTGCAATACAGGGCGGCACCATCTTTGCAAAGCTCGATGAAAACGGGACTTAAATCCCTCTCCATTTGTTAAAAATTCATATTTCCTTTCCTTTGCCTCCACGTGGATATTTCAGTAATTTGCAGTGGAGAATTGGAAGTCTGAGCCAAAAATTCTCATACATGCATCTTGGTACCAATTTCCTCTTTCCCCTCCCATCGAATCTTTCAGCCACGCATTTCTCAAGTCAGCAATTAAGTATTTATCTCAAATTTTTAAAAGGCAGAGGAGGAAATTAATTAATATTCAATTGTTCTAAGTTCAGACAAGCAGGGCAGTTCTGAGTTTAAATCAGGGGCCACAGGCTAGAGCAGACTCCTACATTTATGGACCTTCAGAAATCTTGAACTCTCTGCTGGTCTTTGACCAAATAAAAGTTTGATTGGTGCTTGCTGAATTTTCTTTTGACAGGTACTACACCAGTCTGAACCATTACTTTGGACTAAGCATTCTTAAGGAAAAAGACTCTGAAGCATGCAGGAAATCATCTTTAAGTACACAGCCCCCTTGTATTGTTGGTTGAGTAGCTTATTATTTACTTACTAGGATTAGTATGGTGCCTAATACATTACATTATGTAATACAAGAATAACCAACTCATAATAATTTTGACCTGGAGAAAATATTCTATGGACGACTAAACTTTGATCACACCTGTAAAATTTTGAATGTTGCCTAATGCAAATCTGTTTGATTTTAATGACCTTAAAATATTAATAAAAAGGACCAGAATCTGGTTTTGACGCTGGACTGCCTGCAATGACTCTCTTTAGGCAAATGAGCTTCCAGGAAATTATTGTGATAGAATTTCTTAAACTTCACCAAAGCGAATGTTTCAGGTCATTGTCAGCTATGAAAAAACTCCAGGCTGGAGGTACAGATCCTCCTAATCTTCGCAGGAAAGCCATCTTATGCCCAAACCTGGCTTTCTAATTATAGAATCCAAGAAAACTAAAAATCAGGTGTCTATGATTTTGTCTATTTTGTTGTGTGCCAATACTTCTTCTATTGATAAATCAGGATCAAATCAAATATTTGGCAGATTCAAATAAACCATCAGCCACAGATTCTTTTTCGAGATCTATGTTTTTGGGTTATGGCAGATCACATAACAGTGGATCTGTGGCTTTCATAAATCTAGGTAGGTGTTCTGATATGTATTTTCATATAAATTACTGAGGACATATATTGTGTATTTGATTTTGTGCCATAGCAGGATTTCTAACAGTATTTTTGATACTGACAAATATATACATTTGCATATGTATGGGATCTATGACCAAGATCTAGGATTTACAGAAGAACAGTTCTATAAAACTACATTTCTATTATTGTTAGTGCCATCAATGAGCATCTAGTTGGCATTCATGTATAGGATCCATGGGGATCCATGTCTATCACCTTTGATTTCGATTTTGCAATACATTGGTACAATAAAGTTTGATGGCTATAATTTCAATACAGCCTATCTACATGAATAACAGCCATCTTTAGAGCTATGATTTTGAAAGCCTTAAACTGAGAATCTATATCAGAGAGATTCTATAACGATCTGCCTCCCAAATGTCTAACTTTGACACTGACATTTAGTGTGGATTATGTGCCATCATTTATTTTCCTGGGCTCCAAGATCACCGCAGATGGGGACTGCAGCCAAGAAATTAAAAGTTGTTTGCTCCTGGGGAGGAAAGCCATGGCAAATCTAGACAGCACACTAAAAAGCAGAGACATCACCCTGCCAACAAAAGTGCGTATAGTCAAGTTGCAATGTATGGTTGTGAAAGTTAGACCATAAGAAAGGCTGAGTGCCAAAAAATTGAAGCCTTTGAACTATGGTGCTGGAGAAGACTCCTGCAAGTCCCTGGGACTGCAAGGTGATCAAACCGGTCAGTCCTAGAGGAGATCAACCCTGACTGCTGTTTAGAAGGCCAGATCCTGAAGTCGAAGCTCAAATACTTTGGCCACCTAATGAGAAGGAAGGACTCAACCAATTAGGGCACTATATCAAAAGCAAACAGCCCGTATAATAGTTAATAATAGTTTGACGGAAGTGTGTAATATTGAAAAGGGCACAAGGCAGGGGTGCCCGTTGTCACCTTTACTATTTGTTTTAACATTGGATATATTATTGATTAAAATACGGGACTCGGAAAAAATTAGGGGAATTCAAATAAGAGATCAGGATTACAGACTGAGGGCGTTTGCAGACGATCTGGTTGTTACGGTAACCCAGCCTGAAGATTCAGTTGTAGAACTGATGGAGATAATAATGCAATATGGGAAAGTTTCTGGATTCAAGGTTAATATACAAAAAACTAAAATGTTGTCTAAGAATATGACAGTATCACAAAAGGCTGTTTTAGAAGAGCTAACGGGATTTGAAATTGTTAAAAGGGTTAAATATTTGGGGATATATTTGTCACCCTCAAATGTAAAGTTATATAAAAATAATTATGAAAAGTTATGGGGAAAAGTTCAAAAAGAATTGGATAGCTGGAAAAAATTACAATTATCTTTATTGGGAAGAATTGCAGCAGTGAAAATGAATGTTTTGCCAAAATTTTTATTTTTATTTCAAATGATACCTATTCTTAAAAAGGATTCAAACTTGGAGGAATAGCAAAAGGGTATTAATAAATTTGTCTGGGCAGGGAAAAGGCCACGAGTTAAATTTAAGATTATGCAGGATACGCGTGAGAGAGGTGGTCTTAAAATGCCTAATCTTAAACTATACTATGAAGCTGCTGCTTTGTCAGCGATAAGTGATTGGATTAATTTAACACAAGTGAGATTATTAAATCTTGAAGGCCATGATTTGTTATTTGGTTGGCATGCATATTTATTGTATGATAAGAAGGTGGATAATGTGTTCAAGGTACATATTTTAAGACATGCTCTGTTGCGAGTTTGGAAAAAGTATAGACATAAGTTAAATTATAAGATACCTATATGGGCAATACCAAAACACGCAATAAAAAATATAAGCGTTGGGTTTAAACATGATGTGACTACATATAAGGAAATTTTAAGTTTGGAAAGGAATATATGGTATTTGAAGCCGTATAATATCTTAAGAGAAGAAAAGATCGTACAAACTTGGTTTCAGTATGGGCAATTACAGGCCAGGTGGAAAGAAGACCAGAAAATTGGTTTTTCAACGACTGATGAAAATCTGGTAAAGCAAATTAGAGATCAAGGTCAAGCACATATTAAAAGGATATATCTTGCATTGATAGAAATTGATTCAGAGACAGAACTTGTTAAAGACTGTATGATAAAGTGGGCTCAGAATTTTCAAGAAGTCATTACAATGGATACTTGGGAAAAGATTTGGGTGAGAAACGTAAAATTTACGCAAGCTCAAAACTTGAGAGAGAACTTTTATAAAATGTTTTATAGGTGGCATTTAGATCCTAAAAAATTAGCAAGTATGTATCCGAACTGCCAGTCTAAATGTTGGAGGTGTGGTGGTGAAGATGCAACGTATTTTCATATATGGTGGACCTGTAAAAATGTTAAAGCTTTTTGGATTAAAATTTGGTGAAACATGCAAAAGATATTTAAGAAAAGGATAAAGTTTTGTCCGCAATTGTTTTTACTGGGCATTATTACTGATACTACTGTTGTGGACACTAAGTTGATGTTGAATTTAATTACGGCAGCAAGACTTTTAGTAGGGCAATATTGGAAGAAGGAAGAACTGCCGACTATAGAAGAATGGACTTTAAAAGTTTCCAACCTGGCGGAAATGGCAAAGTTCTCAGCGTACTTGAAAGACCATTCGCAACAGAGATATATTGTGGAGTGGAAAAAATGGATTGATTATATCCAGAACAAATATGGGACTAAAAAGTTTCACCTAGCATTTGAATAAGTATTGATGTGATATTTATATTGCTTGTAGTTATTTTATAAGAGTTAAAGTGCGATAGATTTAATAGTTTATTGTAGTTTGCATAAGGTAGATTATGATTGTATTTTTATACCTTGTATTCAGCTCTGGGAAGTCGGGGAGGGGGGAGGGAGGGGGAAGGGAGGGAGGTGTTGGGGAGGGTTGGGGAGGGGGGAGGGGGTTGGGAGGGGTTTTGTTTTGTTATAAAAATGTATTGTAAAATTTTTCAATAAAAAAAAGAGAAGGAAGGACTCACTGGAGAAGAGCCTAATGCTGGGAAATATTGAGGGCAATAGAAGAATGGGACGACAGAGAATGAGGTGGCTGGATGGAGTCACTGAAGCAGTAGGCGTGAGCTTAAATGGACTCCAGAAGATGGTAGAGGACAGGAAGGCCTGGAGGAACGTTGTCTATAGGGTCGCGATGGGTCGGACACGACTTTGCAACTAACAACAACAACAACATGTGCCATCAACTCTTGGCACATCAACTCAGATTTCTGTAGCTCAAACTTTCCTTTCTCAAATTGCATGTTTTGCACATCCTTTTTTTTAAATCTCTACTAACTTTAAAATGGAAGCCTACCTTCAATGTACTTGCCAGTGCATGGTTTAGGGGGGGGGGGGAAAGTAAAAAAGCAATTGAAACATCTACTTATAAGATTTCAGTAGCACAGAAGCTTACATTTTTATACTTACAAGTTTCTTAAAAAAACATTTTTTCGAATTCTGATTAGTAACTATTAGTAATTATCCAACATTGTAGCACAGCTTAGAGACATTCAAGAACAGGCTATACATTATATATGTATAATATAGATACATGTATCTATATTATAGATACATGTATCTAAGATACATGTATCTAAGGATACAAATCATTGGAGAAAGGATTCAACTGATGGGGAGGAAAAAGCTTGTTGAATAGTTCTATATTTACCACTAGATATTGCCTCCCATATTACAAAATATATTCTGTAGTGTAACAAATATGTCCTTTTTAGAAGACAAATGATTTATAGGTTTGATTTTTTTTAAAATGACAAGTTATGAAATACATGTTATGAAGTAAGATAACATGGATGCATCTGCCTATATCTGCACTTACCTGTACCTGGTTTTAAATCAATAGAGGTTTAATGTGGGACACAAAGACTTACTTCTCCGAACTTACTCAAAAACTGTCTTACAACACAAGGTTATAATAGCTCGTGAGGTAAACCCTAACAGCTGGTCTTTGATGATTTACAACTTACACATGGGCTTTTGCTGTCTTAACTAGCCGTTGAGAGAACGTAATCAAATCTCATTAAAATCTCTCCACACGTCTTCAGGGGAGGAAAAGCTAATTGTGTAAAGTTGCTGAAAGCTACCTTTCCATCTTTGTATTTTTTTTTTTACTATTTCCTGCCAAAATTCATTCATTTCAGATTTTAGAAGTACAATTCTGTTGAAAAATAAATTATTTCTGTTCATGTCAAAGCAAAGTAAAATTAGTGCCACTTGCAAGTGAGCTAAAGAGGTTATTTATGTAACTTACTTTATTTATTTATTTATTTATTTATTTATTTATTTATTTATTTATTTATTTATTTATTTATTTATTTATTATTTGGATTTATATACCGCCCCTCTCCCGAAGGACTCGGGGCGGTGTACAAGGCAATTAAAACACTATATACAACACATAATATACAAAAATTAAAATAAATTAAACCAAGTAGCCCTAAACAATAAAACACGTTCTAAAATGTAAAATTTAACATTTAAAATCTAAAATCCAAGTCCCTCAGTCCAGGCCGGCAAGTTCAAATAGCCAAGTCTTCGGGTCGCGGCGGAAAGAGCGAAGTTCGGGAGCCATCTGGAGCTCAACAGGGAGCTGATTCCAGAGGGATCACTAGATCTAGTGTCTAGTGGGCTTCTTGCTGATATTTGCTACAGCCTTGAAATAAGGTCCTGTAATACATTTTCTATGTCACATGGGGAACCTTTATCTGGAGGAATCCTCTTATAGATGGCAGAAGACTATATCCTAAAAGAGAAGAGACGAGGATCTTCTTATGTATTTGAACCTTAAAGAGGAATTACGGTGTAACTTCCAACCTCTCTTTAAATTAGGGGTGTCCAATCTTAGTAACTTCAGATCTGTGGACTTCAATTCCCAGAATTTCCCAGCCAGCATTCTGAGAATTTGAACTCCACAAATCTTACAGTTGCCAAGCTTGGACAACCCTGGTTTAAATGATACCATTCACTACCTATCCTTTGCATCTTAGGATTCTTCTTCACAAGTTAGTGCTGCTGTTTGGCCTATGGGGAAGTGCTGCCCTAGTGATGTATAGGAGTTCCAAAAAACACAGCGCACATTGGGAGATGGTTTAAAGTCAAGTAGGCTAGAGGCAGCATAGCTCTTTCCCTATTGTCATGAAGTGCTTCTATTTCTCTCGGGCTGCATAAAAAAAGATCTGGACTAATCCATATCTATAAAGAATCCCACTTACAACTATTGCTCTGCAAAACTAGATCTCAAGCCATCCTTCTCATTCCTCTGATTCTTTTCTTCCGATCTGAACATTCCCTGCTTTCCCAAATTGTCTCAGTCCTTCAAGATAGTGTAGCCGAGACAGGAAATCCAAACCATGACCACTAATACACCTTTTATGGTGACAGCATCTTGCAAGTCTGAAAGCATTTCCTCCCTCCCCTTGCCTAGAGAACTAGGGAGGATCCTGTTTGAGATGCTTTCTCTACTCCTGTTCCTTCTGTGGGCTGAGATATCTCTTATCTGAATATTGCCTGGCTGTGGCTCTTCTTCCTGTCTCCCAAGTTTCTTCTCATAGTCCAGGCATGTCAAACTGCCGGCCCATGGGCCAGATACGTCATGCCGAAACCACACCCATCCCATTGCCAGCAATGGGGAAAAAGTCACGATACGTTGTGCGACGTCATGTGACATCATGAGTTTGACATGCCTGTCATAGCCCATTACAGTGTGATTGAAATACACCAGAGATATTCCTGCAGATAGAAGAACCAGGCCCTTTCTTTGTTCCCTTGAGCCTCAAACACCAGATAACACTGGGAAACTAAGAAAGCATAAAAATAGAAATGTATTTTTGTTGTTGTTATTGTTATTATTTAGTGTATGATGAGAACATGGAAGAAGAGAAGAAAACATATATACCCAGGCCATGTAATTCTAAGTAAAACTTCTATGGGGGTACAGCAGTGGCCTCATAACTGGATGTCCAATTCAGCTATCCAGGCTTCTGGCTTTGCTTCATGCAGATCTTCTAGGCTAGGGCAAAGTTCCCCAACCTTTCTGGCTTGGCGACCTGGAAGGAAAGGGAGCAGTAAGGAAATGTGTGCATGCACAATGCACAATGCACAATGGTGATGCTAGCCTGCATGCACATGCACGTGGGCTGCATACACCCATGGCATTGTGCTGGTGCATGCACTCATGTGCAAATGGGCCGCTGGCACCCGTGTGATGCTGGCGGAGGTGCCAGCATCCCTGCGCATGCACAAATGGGACCTCTAGTGGTGCTACTGTGAGTGGGGTGGGGCTTGTCAGCTATTCCCAGGGCACAGTGGCCAACAGTGGCCATGGACCATAGATTGGAGTTCCCTGTTCTAGAGAACCAGAGAGTGCACGTTGTGGGCAATGAATTTAATTCTTTGGATATCAACACCATAAACGCAACATGGGGAATCTTTCCATCCCCATGGAAAGGGCAGAGGCCCTTCTTCCAGTATCACACCTAATTCTGTTCCATTTCAACCAGACGGAGCGAGTCAAGTCAAAACCAGGTGGTTTGGTAGAGGGATCATTAATGGTCAGTCCACAAGAAGGTACGTTGGACCATTCCCATATCCAGGCATTCTCTGGGTTAAACTGGGTAGATGTTAAGTGAATGGCCATTTTCCAACCTGGCTTATGAGATTTTAATCTTGTGATGGGCTGTGCTTTGTCCTGGTGAATAAGGAGGACCTTGTGGTTCAGCATCCTTGACCATAGCCAAATGAGAGCTTGTTGTCTTCTAATGTGAGGTGATATGATGTTGCTAAGTAATGGTAACCAGTGCAAGGAAAGGATGTGCCAGAGTTGATACTCATTGTCTGGAGGAGTTGGCTATCGACCATTTGGGTGTGGGCATTGTTAAGCCACACACTGGCACAATACTCAGCTGTGTAATAAACCAAAGCCAAGGCTGTTGTTCGGAAGGTTAATGATCTGTCCAGTGTTATTGCCAGGTACTTCAGGGAGTTATTATATTATAAAATACAGTTCTGGTACTTCAGTGAAGGCTGGAAATTTGTGTACCTATTGCTGAGGTGGAATATGGCTAATTCTGTTTTTTTAGACATGGTTGGAGGTGACAGTTTTTGAAGTAGTCATACATTTCTGGGAGATCTCGAGATAACATGCTTTCTGCATCACTGAACTTGATCCTTTTGACTGTGAGATTGATACCATCGGCATAAAGAAATTTCCCAGAAACAGTTTGATGTACAAGTTAAAAAGAACAGGGGATAGCCTGTTCCTTGTGGTAGTCCATTATTCATCATGATATCTGCTTTTATTGAATTCTGTGAAAACCTGAAATAATAGATTTCAAAAAAAGAAAAATAGAAATGTACATATAAACAGTTAAAAAAAAGCCAATAATAGATGCCAACTAAATATTTCTCACCAAAACCGTCAACACAGAAAATAATACTAGCTTCTGACCTTGGAGTTTGAGGGAAGAGCTAGATTGGTATGGCCTTCCAGAAAGCCAACAAAATGGGGTCATGTGGACTTCAGGAGGGAGACTCCTCCACAGGTCAGGTGGCAGAGAAGAGATATCTCCTAGGTCCCACAAGATTACATTATTTTACAGAATGAATTTGCCCCAGGTCCACATGAGACAAGTAGAAATCACTGAAAAAAAGCAGTCTGGGCCCATGCCCTGAAGGACTTTGAAGATGATGACCAGGACCTTGAATTGGACATAGAAACCTTTTGGGACCTATAGTGTAGCTCAGATAGCATACCAGCTGCAGCTTTCAAATCCTTTTCAAGGACAACCCCATGCAAATAAAGCACCTTGAAATAGTCAAACAGGGAAGTGACTAAGGTATGAGTAATTAAGAACACAATCTCTCAACCCAGAAACAAGTGCAACTGGCTCGTGAGCTGGATTTATACTAAAACCCTCCTGCTCGTGGCTGCCATCTGTTCCTCAGATAGTTTAGGAAGGCCCCAGATTTTGTACCAACTCAGTCTGGGGGTGATGTGACTAACGAGGGTAAGGATTACGCGGAGACAGCAGGCTCGGGTTACAGATTTATTGAGGGGGAATGGCAGCCTATCCAGTTAGCAGTGTGAGGTCTCCAGATCTGTGGGGTTCTTAAAACTCAGCTTTGCTTGGTTGAGACAGAGCCTGTTTTTCCCCATCCAGATTGTCACAGCCTCCTGGTCTGGAAAAGAACCTGGGGAGAAAACAACCCAGGCAACCCATGGTTAAGTTGTATATAGAGTATTGATAAGCCTTAACCCCATGCCAAGGCAGATTTTCATGGTGATCTTTGGGAAGGGACACCTTCTATTAGAAGTAATGTGCTTTTTCTGATGCAAAAAGAGCAGAAGCTGTTTGCCCCATGTAGGAAGTGACCTTGAGCACCCTTGGCAAGGTAATCACATCCTTGAGGCATACCACAACATAACTTGTACTTATCTCTCAATAGATGGGCCCTACTTCCCCTTCTCTTTTGCATACATGCACAAAAACACAGAACTTAGTTGTCTCTCTCATATATGCACTTGATTTATTTCTTAAATACACATTGGATATAATATGTACATGTAGGATTTTCCCACTAGCTTTCAATTCGTCACTACATACTACACATACTATAAACTAAATAGGATTGTCTTTCTACCCAGGAGAAGAGAAATTTTCTCCTTTTTGTCACAATGGCATTTAGCTAAGGTTTACCTCTACATTGTCAGATCTTAAAAATCATCACTTAAAGTTTCTTTCGAAAGTGGGGTTAACTGCAAAAGCAAATAATTATTATATTGTTTATTGTTATTATTATTATTGAGATAAGACAGATTATTTTTTAAAGAAAAGTCTGATTTCTTAAACAATGTAATAACATACTTTTGAAAGAGTAGTCCCACTTTTTTAAAAATAATTTTTTTAATTTAAATTTAATTAATTATGCAGCTCTTTTCCTGGATACAAAATAAAATTTAGTAAAATGTGCTGGTTAGTTTTTAATGACCCTAGGAAGTAAGCACAAATGTAAATAGGTTACAAAGCCCTTGTCTGTATATGTCTAAACTCTCAAGAAGTACATCCAAGGTGTACAATTTAATTTTCCTGCATGAATATCCACCCAATGCTGACAGGCCAAATTGCTTTTACTTTGAAAAGTAGGTCAGTGGTTCAGCAGTGGAGCATCTGAGGTAAAAATTAAAGGGAAAGTGGCAAGTTAGCACATGATATTCCTTTGCTCCCACAGCAAGTTTCTCTGGAACATGGCCATGTATGTCAGTGCAACTATTCACTCCAGCACAACCTGCTTGGGCTGGGTCATATGACCAGAAATCTACTTTATATAGTCTAACCAGAGATCCAGGTATTGGGTAGAGGTATCAAAAGTTGGAATTAAGATTGCCAGGAGAAATATCAACAAACTAAAATATGCAGATGATACCACTCTAATAGCAGAAAGTGAAGAGGAACTAAAGAGCCTCTTGTTGCAGGTGAAGAAGGAGAGTGCAAAAGTTGGCTTAAAACTTAACAGTAAGAAAACCAAGATCATGGCATCCGGCCCTCTCAGTTCCTGGCAAATAGATGGGGAAGTAATGGAGGTAGTGACAGATTTCATTTTCCTGGGCTCCAAGATCACCGCAGATGGGGCCTGCAGCCAAGAAATTAAAAGACGCTCCTGGGGAGGAAAGCCATGGCAAATCTAGACAACACACTAAAAAGCAGAGACATCACCCTGCCAACAAAAGTGCGTATAGTCAAGGCTATGGTCTTCCCAGTTGCAATGTATGACAGTGAAAGTTGGACCATAAGAAAGGCTGAGCGCCAAAGAATTGAGGCCTTTGAACTATGGTGCTGGAGAAGATTCCTGCGAGTCCCTTGGACTGCAAGGTGATCAAACCAGTCAGTCCTAGAGGAGATCAACCCTGACTGCTCTTTAGAAGGCCAGATCCTGAAGTTGAAACTCAAATACTTTGGCCACCTAATGAGAGGGAAGGACTCACTGGAGAAGAGCCTAATGTTGGGAAAGCTTGAGGGCAAGAGAAGAAGGGGACGACAAAGAATGAGGAGGCTGGATGGAGTCACTGAAGCAGTAGGCGTGAGCTTAAATAGACTCAGAAGATGGTAGAGGACAGGAAGGCCTGGAAGAACGTTGTCCATGGGGTCGCAATGGGTCGGACACAACTTCGCAACTAACAACAACAACAATCAGCCCAGGGTTTGTGAAACAGGCTGTTCTCTTTTCAGATTATCACATCAAAGTTAGTTTTATTCAAATGGGTCATTTAAGGGTTTGCTAATTCTGCAGTCTTTGACTAAATTTGTGTATTGCATTATTACTGGAGCATAACTTTCTCATTGTGATGCGGTAACTTCTTACAGTATGTATGTATTATATTAAAACCATTGCAGTAATTTTGTTCTACCTATGTCAGCAGCTTTAGGCAATTAGATCTTTATATTTATACATTAGGTTTTCATACAACAAAGTGGTTTCAGTTTTTTGCTTGTCAGAAGCAAAACTACCCTGTCTTGATAGAAAACATTAGGGAGGGATTAAAAGTAGTTATTCAGAAGGAGTTTCAAATAGGATGCAAGTATGTTATACATTTCATATAATTTATGTTCCAATATATTTGTGCGTATATGCAGAAATCCTTGACATGTGACCACAAATTTTCCGTTGCCCAAAATTTCCGTTGCTAAGCAAAACAGTTATTAAGTGAGTTTTGCCCCATTTTATGACCTTTCTTGCCTGAGTTTGTTAGGGGAATCCCTGAAGTTGCAAAGTTAATAACACAGTTGTTAAGTGAAACTGGCTTCCCCATTGACGTGGCTTCCCAGAAGGTTGCAAAAGGTTGTCACAGGATCCTGGGACACTGCAACTGTCATAAATACACGCCAGTTGCCAAGTGTCCAAATTTTGATCATGTGACCATAGGTGACCCACAGTCATAAGTGTGAAAAACACTCACTTTTTTAAACTGCCTTTGTAACTTCAGATGGTCACTAAATAAATGGTTGTAAGTCAAGGACTACCTGTACTGGCGAACATGGGCACCATTTGTCCATGTTGTATATTCAATTATCTTCTTTCTGACTTTTACGAGGTGAATGTAATCTGAGGAGTATTGACATGTTTCTGCCCAATTTATCTCTGCTCTGCTTTGGATCCATTCGCATATAGCGTCCCGATGGAAGAAAAGGGCCATCATTTTATTGAATTGATCTCCTGTAAGATTAAAAACTAATTCTTGAATTAATATAAGAACATTTAATTATCTTCTTACTTCATAAATACAATATTTACAGAGAATAAGATGTGATTGTAAGAAGCATAGCTTTAAAAAAAGGACAGCACCAAGAGTGAGAAGGCTCTTGGCATAGTTCAGTGGAAAATGTTCTTAAAATGAACCATATACCTTCTTGGGTTAACAAGGCTAAAACCAGGGTAGGAGGCTAGTTTGTCTTACAATATTGTCTTCCAATAAAGGTAATGGTGGGTTTTTTATCACTTAATACAATAATCCAGAAGTAGATTAAATGTCTAGATTACCATGTGCAAAAAACATAGTTGCCCTCAAGAACAAAGGATTGGATGGTCAACTGAGAAGCAATTGTCCAAGGATGTTTCAAAATAGTATCAAGATATGAGGCCAATATGAACTTAGCTCAGAGCTTCTAAATGTCCCAAGAAAAAATAAAAATAAAATGTAGGGAAATGAGTCCAGTACAAAAATACTGAAGATACAAAATAAAATGTAATACAGTATATAGTATACATTACTGTATACACTAGTGGTTCTCAACTTTTTCTTCACCATGGACCCTGTTTAACTATCTTTTGTGGCCATGGACCATGGCCATGGACCCCCAAGATTTAACTGAAGACTCATAACATTTCTTCAAAACTTTGCAGACCCCCTCGAGAGGATATCACAGCCCCCAGGGGCTCATGGACCACAGGTTAAGAATCACTGGAATACAGTAATTATACAAAACAGAATGTTAATTACATTCTGTCAGTCACAAGTAGACAATATTAACTTAGAGCAAAGTACTAGATTTATAAAGAAGACAAGCATAAACAATTTTATCCTAATCAGGGATAAGCAGGAAATTTAATAAGCTATGTTCCATCGTAGCTCTCAGCAGGGAAAAATCATACCTTCCATTTTAAAGGATGGATATGCTGGTGTTGATATTGGTATAATTATACTTTTCCACATAGAACAAAATATTAATTTAATGACCTAAGATGAGAATTACAGGTAAGATAACATCTGCTTTAATTTCCAGGAGTTAACTGCTTAATAGATGGACAAAATAAAGCAATATGAATTAAGAATATTGTCATAATGTTTGTTAAATGATTTAATATACAATAGGAATAGACGTATTCACAATTTTCACCTTTTTAATATAAAATAGTTCTGTGGAAAAACCCAATGAAAGAAACACAAGACAGCAACACAAAACAATAATTCTTACTTTAAGATTCAGAGTTTCAGTTTCAATTTATTACAGCCAAAGGCCACACATAAATCAAACATCCAAATAAAACTAAACAGAACCATCACAAGAGGACATAGCAACCATGCAATGACTGGGCGACCAAGGTCTGCCTCGTTTTACAGACAGTATATCAAAAACAAGCTAGCTTCAGAAAAACGATTCAGAGGTTTATTTTGCTAATAATTTTGGAACATAGCAAACATAATAACACAATATCACTTACATTAATAACCCATTGCAATGAGGTCCAATGACACAGCAGTTCCAATAAGGACAGCTATAGGCCAATGGCAAAATCAATCAGGTCCAGTCCCAACTCTTTATGCCCTTTCTCGTCCTAAGACTGTTGACAGATGGTCAGCAATCTTACACCCTCTGCTGATTTTTTTGCTGACTTTTGCTGACTTTCTACTGACTTCCTGCTGACCTTCTGCTGAACGTACAGTAGTGGCCAAAATTGTGGAAACCTTTTGAAAAAAAAGTGTATTTTTGAGGTTTGATGGCTAATAACACCACCTTTTGGGGAGTAGTACCATAAAATTATATATCAATGGAAAGATAACTTAATCAAGAATGCAACAAAGTTTGTTCATTTATCTGTTCTGTATTCCATGAAAAGTTATAGCCAAATAACCAGAAAAAGGAAGCACAACTTGTTTAGGTTGATATCAGGTAGCTTTCCTTTTATCTGATTGTAGCCAATGAGTGTTTAGAGAGCCAATCAGGTGTCATCTTGTTTTGGCAATGAGCCAATCAGATCACAGTAGGATTCAGTTATTGATGTCATGTATTGAAGCTGAGAGGAGGATATTTGTCAATGTGTTATGTGATCGCTATCAAGTTGGTTGGTTTTTTTTTCATTTAGTGAGCTTGTAAAATGTAATAAAATTAAAGTAATGGTGCAAAGAGTTGACTGGTTGCCTAGAAAGCCACGTACAATAGTACCGTATTTTCCGGCGTATAAGACGACTTTTTAACCCATGAAAATCATCTCAAAAGTTGGGGGGTCGTCTTATACGCCCAGTCGTCTTATACGCCGGAAAATAGTACATAAATCAATCGAGCGCCCCCGTTCTTGCAAAGCAACTTCAAGCCTCCTTAGTCCAGTCCCCCCTCCAACGTGACTCTCCCTTCCCACCCCCAAGAGCCTCTCAGCCCCTTCCCCTCCCCCTTGCAAACGCCAGACCCCGGGAGCTCTTGCGTCTATTCCAAAGGGTGGGTGGAAGGAAAAGCCCCTTTCGGCTCCGGCTTGGCTGCAAGTCAGCGAGCCCGGGAAGGCATGCCCTCCCCTCTCACTGTGGAGGAAGCAGGGCAGGTTGGCGTCTGGCGGGAGCCGGCAGGGCAGTCCTGCGCACGCGCGTGCTCCCCAGCTCCTAAGGAGTCCTCGGGGAGCCATGGCAGGCGCCTCACGCTCTTCCCTCTTGAAGCAGCATCAGCGGAGCCGTCCGGCGTCGGGCGGGAGCCGGCAGGGAAGTCCTGCACACGCACGCACTCCCCGGCTGCTAAGGAGTGCTCCTTAACAACCGGGGAGCGCGTGCGTGCGCAGGACTGCCCTGCCGGCTCCCGCCAGATGCCAGCCTGCCCTGCTTCCTCCACAGTGAGAGGGGAGGGCGTGCCTTTCCGGGCTCGCTGATTTTCCGGCGTATAAGACGAAAAATCTTGAAAATCATCTCAAAAGTTGGGGGGTCATCTTATACGCCCAGTCGTCTTATACGCCGGAAAATATGGTATTATTAAGTGAGCAAGGCTACAGTTATAAAGAAATTAGAAGAAACATTGGTGGAAACGTAACCAAAGGTGGCATTTCTACTGTACACTTTTCCCAAAAGGTTTCCACAATTTTGGCCACTATTGTAACTTTCCACATATACCCATGTACTGTACATTGGAACCCGCATCCATCAGCTACTTTCAGTTCCCTATTTCTTACTGTTCCAAGCTTTATGTTCTAAATATATTTGAAACAAGCAAGCTTAGCAAAATCACATTAAGTAAAGTACAATTGCAAACTGCAAAATTAAGCATTGCACAGACTTTGGTTCAATACTTTTTCCATGAGGCCTGATTTAGTTCACCTGGGCCTAAACCTTGCATAGAAAAACAACAGCCAATATTTTCGTTTTCCACAATAGCAATATAAAAGTATAAAACTAAAAACTGATACATGACAAAAGAATTGACTCTGTCATTTGGTAGACTACAGCTGCCATTTAAAGCAACATCTAGAAGATGGCATCCTTAGCATATAGGGCATTGTGCTCAGCAAATTGTTGTCCCACGGCTAGGGATGAAGTAAAATTCAATAGGAAGTCTAATCAGACTCACAAAAGAGATACAGTCCATCTTGCTCTTCATCTCAGGCTGCAAGGCCAATCTATTTGGTAATTAACAAAAGCTTTTGAAACATTTGTCTCATTGTTTTAATCACCTTCCTCCAGAACCTCTGTTTCTTAATAAATTTCTGCTTCACAAAGTATATTTCCCTCTGACGTTAACATTTCTAATATATTCCATCCCAGCCTAATATTGTATAACAGTCTTGTGTACTTACTTTGAAACAATGATCTTATTAAACTACCACAGTAATGGCTTTATATCATGGGTGGGCAACTGTTTTAGCTGGAGGCTGCAATTTATAGAAAAAGAATAGGAGGCAAAGGGAAGGTGAGGACAGTGACCTCACAACTTCACTTAAGGGGGTGGAGATGGGATTTTGACTTAATGTACCAGTTTTTCTCAGTAGACTAGTTTTTCTTTCTTTTGTGTGTTTGCTGCCTGCCAGAAAACCAGGAAGAAATCATACCATTGTCATCCAACAAGGATATGCAAGCTGCCCTGCCAAGAGTTAAGAATATGGGATCTTTGGGCCACAGGTAGCAGCCACACCTGATTTACACAGAGGTCTATTTATCTTCTCTGGGAGGGAAACATCTTACATTGTTGCACAGGTTGTTGGCATTTAATTCTACAGGGTGGCTTTGTTGTCATCTGCAATAAATCCTCTAATCCAGTCAAGCCACATCTGAGAATTTTGGGGCAACTCAAGCTAAAGAGTTAGGCTAAACCAGGAGGGATCTCTGGGTTTTTGTTGTTGTTGTTGTTGTTGTTGCTGAATGCAGTCTGAAAAGGCAAGTACATTTTTCCATCAATTTTTAAATTCCTCTTTCTAGTTACTTCCATACATTCCCTAAAATGTCCCTCTATCCCAGGGCTTTTCAACCAGTGATACGGGTACCACCTGTGGTACATTAGCACCTGGCAGGTGGTACATGATCATCCTAGAAAAGTAGTGGGGGAGGGGAATGAGCTGAACTGGTGGCAGCACCACACAAGCCTGAGCGAGAGATGGCTGGAGCTGCAGGGCTGTCAGGGCTCAGTGGAAGCGCCAGGATCAGCGCCAGGCTCCAGCTGGAGCTTGGCGCTGATCCCGGCACATCTGCTGAGCCCAGAAGAAGCGCCAATCAGCTGGAATGTTGCAGCATCTCCAGGGTCTTGTGATTTACATTCAGATGCTTGGCAACTGATTCATATTTATGACGGTCACAGTGTCCCAGGGTCATGTGAAGTGACCAAAACCTGCTGCAAACACCCAGCAGAGGGGGGGGAATAAAAACCAAACACACCCCACCCCACCCCCGCTGCCAATCCTCAACAGAAATGCTCACAACAATGAAAACCTCGGACAGGAGGAAGTGCGCCGCCAGGCCGGCAGGCAGGTGTCTTGCTCAGCTGTGGCTTGGGGGACACGTTTTCCAGTGCCATTGTAACTTTGAACAGTCACTAAGCGAACTGTTGCAAGTCGAGGACTACCTGTACTTCATCACTTTTTTCCTTTTTTTTGTCATCACGTTTTTGACATCTTGCTAGGCGACTGGTGGTACTCGGATGTTGCCATATCCTAAAAGTGGTACAATGGGTGAAAGAAAAGGTTGAAAAGCCCTGCTCTATCCATCCATACATTTTTTTAAACTAGATGAAGAGAATGAGAAAATGTCACTCATGTGCACATGTTGGAGTGGACTTTGGATCAGGGCCACTGGCCATGGCTATTAATGTTGGACAAATCTTTATTTAATTATGATGTTGCTGTGTAAGACTACATATGCCCACTATCATAGTAGCTTGAACCAATAAATGATTTTATTACAATGTCTTGCTTTGACATTCATTCTGCATATTTAAAAAAAAACTTTGTTGGTAGATGTCATGCGAATATATTTTAAAATCAGCTGTCTATGTATGTTTCTGCATATTTTCAGGTTTAATGAACTTCAGCTAGTAGCCTAGAATTCCTCTGTTCGGCTGGGGAATTCTGGGAGTTGAAGTCCACACATCTTAAAGTTGCTGAGATTGAAAAACATTGGTCTAAAAAAAATCTTTTTTCACTAGAGAGACCAGAGAGACTCTGCAGCACAAAGAGGAGGCAATGAAACCTCAGCAGAGTTCTATGATTATATCCTAAAGAGTGATTACGTCCTAAATACAAAGTCTTCAAGTGGGAAAAAAATGTCTTGTAGAGTCTGGTCCAAACATAATAGACCAGGAAGCAAGCTTTAGACACACATGAATGCTTTACTTGGTGTTCAGAAGATATTTGGCTAGTGAGAACAACTCTCACTGACATTATAACCTGGTTGGAAATAGTTTGTTGTCATTACATATTCTGAGGATGGTCAAATGTAAGGCAAAGTTCTGACCCAGAATCAGAATTTTCCTTTGCTGGGGAGAAAGTGGGGGGAAAGGAAACCACAAAATGGCTGTTATAGCTATCTGATTAAATTAGCCTCAGTTCCAGGGACTGGTGGCCTGAAAATAATTTTAGATTCCGCCCCCCCCCCAGTTCAATAAACCAAAACAAGCCTCACCTAATCTGGAAAAGTATCCTGCCAGCCTGCACACATCTGAAATGTAACACACCAAAGTGTACATAGACTGGCTTGAATGATGCATTCTTCAGAGTATCAATTTTGGGTTATTAACTTGTGAAATGGGTTGAACAATTGCTTAAAAGGTAAGATGTTAACAGGCAATTAATTCATCCAAACAAATCAATATTAAATGAAAGAGGATATCAATGTAGCAGACTGTTATAAAATACAAATGAACTCATGAATAAAAATGAGAGAAAATATGAAAACCGGCAAAATATCAGCTTAAACAGAGAATTACATTGCTTCTTTTTCTAACTTTGCTTTTTTTTTACTCTTACATAATTAGCACATGCACTCACATAACTCAGAGAAAAGCCCTTTTATGTGTCTAATGGTCTTTCTTATCCACCAATGAGTGTCCTACATTGATCATCCAGATGCTTCCAGATATTTAAAGTCAAATATGGAGAGTTTAATCTCCTAATTAAACACTGCAGCAATAATCCAGTAAGGGGCCCAAATCCAACAGTCCTTGTGAAGTGTGCAGAGATAGATTTTCCTGATTGCCCAATGCAGGACATTATAAGCAAGAGTAAAGAATTGGACAGCTTGGCCAAATATTATGACCACAGGAATCAGAAACAACTGCCCCCGTCACAATGGTTTTATGCTCTCCTATAGTTGTGAGAATTGCTCCAACACACCTGAAAATGCAATGCTAGAAGAAAGTGTAGAAAATAACACTGATATTTTCTGCAACTTCTTCTAGGAGATATCTGGCTCGTAAAAATGAAGAGAAAACACCACAATGGTAAATAAAATTGGCATAAGAAGGGAAGACGTCATATTGTATTTTAAACTGTAGAATTTATTACCATGAGATGGAGCGATAGCCTTGGCTAGTTTTCGAGGGCAATTAGATAAAGTCATGGCAATGAGTCACGATTGTTGCTGTGCATGTATTCAGGATGTGTCTCCGTAACACTTGCTGGCAAACATGCACAGGAGGGTGCTATTGTACTGGTGTCGCGGTTACGTTCTCCACATTGGCATCTGGTTGGCTGCAGTATGCTGGTTTAATATGTCTTTGATCTGATTGATACTCTTACATTTCATGAAATTGCATGAATTGGTCCTTTCTACTTTAGAGTAAAATGAATATGAGCAGATAAGTACCAGATTTTCTTGGTTTATCCTGAGGATTTGAACTAGATGTTATCCATTTTTTTCTCTTCCAATCCAATGTCCAAAATTGCTAAAAAAAACAAAACACTGTACCATTTTGCACCCATTACTGAAAGCATTGGGATGGAGAAGTGGTGCTTTCATATAAAGGACTTTTTTAAAAAAAAAACTGAGGGTTCAAACCATTTTTTCCATGTCCCTCCAAGGAGCTGCCATTAGGACTAACATCCTTCATGTCAGTCCTAATGGCAACTCCTTGGAGGGACATGGAAAAATGGTTTGAACCCTCAGGTTTTTTTAAAAAGTCCTTTATATGAAAGCACCATTCATTCTTTATTGAGAAAAGCCCTTAGTTATGGAGAGTTTGCTGAATGAATGTTGGTCACGCTCTGATGGGTATTTAAATGCTGCTACGTATCATTTAAATATGCCATTTAAAGTTCTTAAAATAGGCCATTTTTTGCCACAGTTTGCCTTGGCTTAAGACCCATGAACCCTGCAGGAAAGATAGAATAGAAAACTTTGAAATAAACGAAGGAATGAATGGAGAACCAGAATCATCCAGTACCGGAAGAGCAAAACAAATCTTTAGTTAATTACAGCACTGGACATACTTAAGCTTCTTGTGAAAGGAATTCAATTTGGTTTGACTAATCTGTAAAATACTAAGACTATGTCAGCCCCTGACTGAAGCAGCATCTTCCTTTTTCCTCAGGGAGGAGTGATAAATCATGGCTGTGACCTAGTTTTAGACAGAAATCATTTTCATCATTTGAAATGTGAGTCATTCCATTGTATAGTTGACCTGTGTAATCCCTAAGAGTGTATTCTGGCTATGAGAGGACATTTAGCAACATTATGGGGTATTCCACAACTAAGTCAATCCTTCCAACTACAGATAAAATGAGATTTTTTTTCACTGGTGCTGGTTTTCTATTAAATGTTACGAATGCATAGAATTCTAGAATTCGAAAAGGCGCTTGAATGCAGCAGAGGAACCCAGGTTAAAGTACCCCAGACGATGGCTGTCTAGCCTCCACATGAACATAGTCCCTGTAGAGGAGGCTCCTTACTTCTCTAGCACTCTTCCACTATTAAACTGTCCTTATCATTGGGAAGCTTTTGCAACTTTCATCATTTCATCTGAGTCCTACGGGAATAGGGCGGTATATAAATTCAATAAATAATAAAATAAATAAATAAATCTACGTTCTCATAATTTGAATCCCTTATTTCCTATTCTACTGTATACTCTGGAATAAAAAAACAAACTCCAGATCTTGTTTTTGCTGTATGTGTAACCCTTCAAATATTAGAAGAGGGCTGTCATGTCTCCCATCACTCAACTTTTCTCAAGGTAAAACATATCTAACACCTTTGATCTCCTCTTACAAGCCTTAGTTTTGAGACTCCTGATCATCCTCTTTACCCTTTTCTGAACATGCTTGTTTTTTTTTAAAAAAAATCCGTCTTAACTTGTGAATCCCAGAACGTTACAGTAGTTGAGGTGGGATCTGACCAAAACAAAATGCAATCAAATAATTTCTTCCCATGATTTAGAATCGATACTTCCGTTGATCCAGTCTAAATTGTTGTTGCCTTTTATGCAGCCATATCACACAGCCAACTCATGTTCAGGTTTCAATCAAGGACTACTCTAAGATCTTCACAAACACCATCACCATGTCTGATGTACCTCATCTATCACCATCTGTAAGTTGCTTTCAGTCAGAATGAAGAAAAAGGAAGCCAGTGACATACCGCAAATTCCATACGTGTGTGGGATGACATCTTTGCTCTTATGTCTCTTAAATTTCTGGTTCTTTACCAGAGCCTTTAGTTTAGAAAACAAATGTCTTTCTGCATACAACTGAATATGCACTGATGATAAAGCAAGGTTCCACACGGGTGCCAATGAACCTAAAATTATGTCCACACTGGGTTTTGTTCTCCTGCAAACATGTGCTTTGAACATTGTTGGTGAGGATGGGGCTTCTTTGGAAGGCTAGCCTGATGAAATCTCTGGCTTTCAGAACATTTAAATGGACTTCTTGCTTTAACATGAACTTAATTTAGATCTTGTTTTTAATTCCTAAAATAATTAAGTTCTGCAAGTCATACAGAACAAATTAAAAGGCGGTAGTGGGGGCTTCTAAAATAAAGTTGGAACATGAACAGAGAGATTACTATAACAACAAAATTTAGCAGAATAAAAAGGCTGACACTGCGGGCTTCCTTGCCAACCTATCCGCTGACATCTCCATAGTTTGGATCATAAAAGTTGCTTTTTTGTGTGTATTCTGGGGACCTCTTTGATGTGCTGTAATTTATATTAGAAAATGGGCACCAAAAGCTACCAGTATTATGGCAAGCCAAAAGCTGAAAATGAAGACTAGTAGCATTAGAGTTCTATTTATTATATTCAATAATGTCATTTTCCTGCCTTGAAATGCAACAGGAAGAAGGAAACATGTATTCTGTTCTGTTTTTAAGATTTAGATTCCACCTTCCTGCTAGATAGAAGCTCAGTCATAGCCCAAAACCTTAATACGTAAGCCTTAGTGGCTCTTTTACTACCTCTTGAAAGCATGGGTTTCAAGCGGAGAAAGTTAAAACATTAACTGAATGGGATTTAGGCCCAATTATACATTTAAATAGAGGAAATTTCATACAGATTTCTTTGGATATAAGCAACAAATTATGATTTAGTTAGCAATCTGTGACTCAGTACTTTAAATCAAACAGAACCACCTGTCCAGGGGAAAAATATATATTGATGTATACAACTCAGAATAGTTGTTTCTAAGCTCAAAAGGGTTTTGTTGTTGTTGTTTTAAGTTCAAAACAGTTGAGTGTAGAATGTTCCATTCTTAGAATATTTGCACATCCATAATATGTTGAGGTTAAAAATTAGTGACTGGTTTGGAAAATTGTGAAGCCATATACCAGGTCTAGCACTATGAAGAATAGGGCTTCACCCTTGCTTCAGCTTACCAGACATAGGACAAAAGGTTCACTGTTCACTTTTCCTTATGCCCTCCATCTTCCAGGCATAACCTTAAGATCAAATATTGTCTAGCTTTTTAAGTATCTTGGTTCTTTTTTGAAAAATGGACTATTTTTACAATAGTAGTTATTCAAACATTTGTATGCTGTGACCTTGTAAATGGTTTGATTCTTCTTCATCCATCAACAGACTTGATGGCTTTGAACAGTGGTTCTCAAACATTTTTGTCCCAGGCTGCCTTTACATGCTTAAAAATGATTGAGGACTCCAAAGAGCTTTAGTTTATATGGGTTATATGTATTAATATTTAGATATCAAAACTGAGAAAATTTTAAAATATTTATTGATTTGATTTGTGGCCCCCTTGAAAGAGTCACAGAAACCCCCAGGATCCCGAGATCACAATTTGAGAACCCCCCAACCTAGATTTACATGAATTTGAAGCAACTGGCTTCAATCAAGCATTGTCATAGCTGAGATTACTGGAGTCTGTGGTTCACATGGATCATCTTGTGTGTCCTTTGATCGACTTGTATTTTTCAATGAAAGCTTGGAAGAGAGGCTGCTTAGACAAAGTAGCTCTTCCTATTTATTCTTGCAAGCTGTGAAATAATAAACTTCCAGCTCTAATCCCATCAGATAATTAGTTCCCTCTTTTGTCCTAGCAGGCTCCCAGTGCCTGCTAGGTATGTAATCCTCATTAATATTGGATCTTCCTTTGCTGATGCTTAGATCAAGCAAGTCTGGAGGTGGAGAGGGAAAGAGAGGTTGTAAGACTATGAAACATGACTAATGAAAGCAAATCCCTTTGTGAGTCAAATTCTGGAGATGGAGAGGTCCTTGATGTTGTAAGTAATTAATGGGGAAAATTATATGATATTGTTGATTCATTGCTGGCATCTCCTTTAATGTCCTTTTGATTCAGTATCCATTCTGCAAATTCTGGATTAGCTAGCAACATAAAAAATTGAGAAGATGTATTTCTATTTGAAATTTGAAAAGCATGTATCATCAATTCTATATTATGGTTAGCATATATTTTGGAAAATAAAGATCTGTTGCAAAAATATTGCAATTGGTGAATAAGTCTCCAAAGAAGTAATTTTCTTTTTCTCTCTCAAAATTTCTTAGTTTTTATACAAGAGTTAAAATACAAACTCACAAAAGAACAACTAAGGACAGAATAAAGAGGGCAAAAAAGTGCATTTAAAAAAGAAAAAAAGAAAACCCACATATATTGTCCCCCCAGTTGAATACTGATAAATAAATTACAACATTAGCAGTTTTTTCCCCTTGCTAAACAGATCTACAATATATAAGCTTCTAGAAATCTATTCACCGAAACAATTTGACCTATGATTGATTTACTGAAAAAAAAAACCCACAGTAAAGAGGTAAGCCCAACAACAGAAATTAACTTCAGAACCCTCTGTGAACAATCCATCAAGGTGCTGGTGATGACCTATAAAGCCCTAAATGGCGAGGGTCCAGAATATTTGAGGGAACTCCTGCTGCCAGCATCAAGCTCCCTTCGTCCAGTGCGCTCCCACAGGGAGGGTCTTCTCAGGGTGCCGCCAGTTAAAGATTGCCGGCGGGTAACACCCAGGGGTAGGGCCTTCTCAGTGGGCGCGCCTGCCCTTTGGAACCAGCTGCCTGCGGAGCTTAGGACTGCCCCCGACCTCCGTTCATTCCGCCGGGACCTGAAGACCTGGCTCTTCGAGCTCTCTGGCCCAGGCTGAGAATTTTTTAATTTTTAATTTTAACTGGGTTTTTATTTTTTTCTCAGGGTTTCATTTAATCTTTTTTAAATTTGTTTTAACTTTTGTATTGATTTTCTTTTAAATACCCTGTAAACCGCCCTGAGTCCTTTGGGAAAGGGCGGTATATAAATCTAAATAAATAAATAAAAATAAATAAATTATTGTGTGTTACTCGTAGAAAGTCTGCAATGGCTTCAGTTTCAACCTTAACCACATTGTCTTTGGTCCATCCAGGATCAAGAATCCTTGAATAATTCTTAATAATAAAACTTCTCCTTAAAATTATAGCTAAGGTCTTTATTCCCCAAATGTCGTAGCTCTGTTGTAGGTATCTCCACAGCATTTATTACCTTCTATCATTCTAACTGTGATGGCTCAGTGATTAGAATGCAGTATTGCAGGCTAACTCTGCTTTCATTGCCAGGAGTTCGATTCCCTTGATCCTGACCAGCTCAAGTTTGACTCAGCATTCCATCCTTCTGAGGTAGGTAAAATGAGGACCCAGATTGTTGGGTGCAATATACTGACTTTGTAAACTGCTTAGAGAGGGCTGTAAAGCACTGTGAAGTGGTATATAAGTCTAAGTGCTATTGCTATTTATTGTTCAAAAAGTCCATAAATTCTCTTAAGCAAGTCCAATTCATCACTCCATTGTATCACCTCTAAAATTTTTGGGATTCACAGGTCTTTCAGCTTTCTCCACCAAGTAATTTTCCTGCAAAATTCCTTCTCTTCCAACTCTGCCATCAAGAAATCAATTTCCAATTCATCTGATTGCAAATCTGATTCTGCTATTGCCTGTATAATGGCCTCTTTAGGTTGATATATAATTGCTATTGCTTCATTAAGCCTTTTATCCAAATTTTCGAAGAAAGCTAGTAGGTTAAAACACATTTTTTTCCAAGGGCTTCCAAGAAAGCTTTTAATGTCTTCATTTTCATTTTTAATGTACAGTAAAACAGCAAGTTATTATAAAAGCAAGTGAAATACAAATTCCTTACTGTAACAATCCAGCATAAATCAAAGCACTCTCACTACAAAAGAAG
The DNA here is from genome assembly GCF_964194415.1 of Vipera berus. Classification (NCBI taxonomy): domain Eukaryota; kingdom Metazoa; phylum Chordata; class Lepidosauria; order Squamata; family Viperidae; genus Vipera; species Vipera berus. Next base: position 218,021,217 of record NC_138202.1, on the reverse strand, counting down.
AAACCTTCGTGCCATCAACTTCCATGCAGTGAAAGGAGAAGTATTTCATTAATTCAAAAAAAAAAAAACCCAAGTAAGACTTTTTTTAAAAAAATCATTACATTATAATGATTTTTATATTACATTGTAATCCAAAAAGGGGGAAAGGATACTTTAGCATTCAGCCAGACGTTTAACATTTGAAAGGTAAGTCAAAAATGAAAACAAATTCCAAAAGTGATGTTAAAACAAAAATGCCTTCCAAAATCCAAATAGCTGATGGGAAAAAATGGAAACCCAACACTCTGGCCACTCTTCACCGTGCATTGTAACCATCCAGGTTTCTCTTCACAGGTAAATAGTACAGTCTTCTGAGAGTCATGTACAAGTTCTTCTTTGGCAGCAAAATCAGCTGTTTGTTGGCAGGAAAAAAAAATCCTAGCCACTCAGGATACTATTTTTGGAAGATCTCCTGAAGAAGTAATTTCATATACATGTGGGCCTAAACAGATATTTGTTTTTCACTATAATTTTTGTTGCAAATGCCAAGAAACTTAAATAATTAGTATGTCCTCTGCCCCCTCCCCATTTGCCCTCCATTCCAATTGTTCATTTCCTCCTTTGCCTGTTCTGCTATCTTTGCCCTGTCAGTGAATAGGAAGAAGAAGAATAGGAACACAAGAAGCTAAACACTTCAGTTCAATTTGAAAGTTAGGTTTTAATAAATGAATATACCATATCATTTTAAAAACTACTTATTATTGCTAAAATCCAAGTTGTACAGGTAGATTTCTCTTACTTATTGCCTCATTTAGTTATTGACTGAAGTTAGAATGGTGTGAAAAATAGCTTTGCAATTGGTGCACATTTATAACCACAGCAGCATCTGCAGTCACTTGATCACTATTTGTGTGCTTTGCAACTGGTGCACATTTATGACCATTGTGACAGTTACCAGTCCAATTGTGGATATTAAGAATTACTGTCTGGTTAATGCTAATGACCAGATAATCCTATAACTCACTATTTTGGTTTGCATCAAATATATATTCATGCAGTCCATGCAGTGGTGGGATTCAGCCGGTTCGCACCAGTTCAGCAGAACTGCAGCTTAATGCACAGTGCTTCTGGAAGTCCAGTCTAGGCCTCGGAGGTCTGGAGGAGGCCTTCCAGGCTTAGAACGACCTGCCAGAAGTGCATGGATGCCACTGCCAGAATTATTATTTATTTATTTATTATTTAATTTAATTTATATACCGCCCTTCTCTCAAGAGACTCAGGGCGGTGAACAGGGCAATACATACAGAAGTCTGTTCTAGGCCTCGGAGGCCTGGAGAAGGCCTTCCAGGCTTAGAATGGCCCGCCGGAAGTGCATGGATGCCACTTATACAAGTCTGTTCTAGGCCTCAGAGACCCAGGCCTGCACTCAATAAGAGAACCGGTTGTTCAGGTATTTGAATCCCACCACTGAGTCCATGTATAGGTTGTGTTCCTTCAGTGGAGAGAACCTAACTATAAGGTGATAGGATCTAATCCAGGGGTCTTCAAGCTTGGCCCTTTTATGACCTGTGGGCTTCAACTCCCAGAATTCCTCAGCCAGCATGCTTGTTTGAAGACCTCTGATCTAATCGGTAATCTGTAAAATAGCTAGCTTGATAATATAGTTTAAAGTTTGGGGTTCATTGACTCCTTGTTCTTTCAAATCCTGTAACATTTTAGTCATGGGATTTTTATTAGACAACACAAAATACATTACTTATATCTACCTATCATTTAATACCTTTTAAATTTTTATTACAATTATTTGTTACAGAAAATTAAGGCTCGATAGATAGAATGTTCATTTTAATGGCTGCAATTCCTCCTTATCAAGACATTTTTAACTTTCACCGTTTAAAAGCATTTCATTATATTTTTCTCAATCTATGAAAAATTATATTTAAATAATACTTATTGGTTCTTGTCAAATAAGTCCCTAGGTATTTTATCTTTTTAGCAGTAATATTAAAACTAAGTATGGTATAAATGTTGTTTCTTCAGCTCGGATCCATGTCAACAATTGAATTTTATCCCTGCTAATCCAATATCCTGAAACTGTAATTAACAAATAGTTATAAGTCACTTTTTTCAGTGCTGTTGTAACTTTGAACCGTCACTAAACGAACTGTTGTAAGTCAAGAACTACCTGTACAATTAATAAAGAAATAGGTCTGCAGATGACAACATTTTAGAAGGATAAGGCCGGGAATAAACAGGGCTTCTCCCAATCTTTTACTTCTTCCAAATAAACAGATAGTTGGTCTTCCCTTTCTTGCTTCTGGTTGATGATGGTGGTGATGTAATATTCATCCAAACCAAACAGTGATGCAGTTTGTTAAAACGCTCTCAATTGCGCCTCTGTAAAAAGTCATCAGGACAGAAGGAGAAACATGTGCTCTCCTCATCCGAGGCAGGAAATGCAGATGCTGGTTTGCACACTTCACTAAGGATGAAGTGTGGAGAGACCAAGTCAGATTGTTAGTTATCTGCACCCCCAGATACTTAATGCTGTTGACCACCTCCACAGCAGCAGCCTTGATACAAAGTGGAGTATGACTATGCTAGCTCTTTCTAAAAATTAATCCTCAAATGGATTTATGCACAAGTATACACAGTATTTCCTTTTCTCCTGAGATTAGAAAGTTGCAAGCTGAAGTGAGAAACTCAGGTCTCGAGGGGTGGGTGAGTGGGTGGGTGGGCTGAATGAATATTTTGGACAGGGGGCTACAAGAGACAGAGCAAAACTTTTTCTGAACTGAACTACACAGAAATATTGACAGGCAGAACGCTTGGACCTACAACCACCACCTTCGCACATATTCTGTCTGATGATTGGTTGTGTGTGACTTTTCTCTTAGTTGATGACATTCAAATTTCAGCCAGAGAAAAATACCACTCAGTACATTTACCGTGCTGTGTGGAAGAGATATGGGTACAGTACAGTTTATTCCAACTGTACTTCCTTCAGCTCCAGCAGACGGGTGATTGATTCATAATTCACAAAGGAGTATTGGTCAGTGCTTAGGAAACATCCACAAACTCATCAGGTCAAGAGAACTACCTACATCTGAGGTCATAACCTCTTGCTTTCATGAGTTTCAAAGGGAAGGCAAACCTCTCTTTGAAGAGAAAACAATAAATTAAACCCCCAAAGGAGAAAGAGATCCTAAGATTTGGCTCCACTACATTCTGTGCTGGCTTTGCAGCATTAATACAACTATCGTGATTGCTCACTTCAAGGAAAATATTTTTCCAAGCATGAGATCAAAGGGGGGAAAAAGCATTTTGGGTCCCAAGCACAAGGAACTTTTGAACAAGTGAGTCGGGATTGTTTATGTATCTAGAAATGCTGTGACAAAGAAATTTCTTTTCATGGGGCTTAGTCACAATAGCGTAGATCAAGCATTAATCAGAAGTGGACAGCAACTACTTTATATTTTTCAAGGGACTTTTACCGAGATTGAATTTTAGGTGGACCCAATGTAATTCTTGTTTTTAGTAGCATGAAGGCAGCCAGACAGAAGGCGCCACTGTATCTTTGTCCTAAAGCATAACCATGTTAAATATAAAAGGATAACTGAAACAATATGAAGCAGCTGGTCCAACCCCTTGCAGGAGACACCTAGAGCAGGCCATGCTGATGAAGCTTGCCTCACAAGTTTGATTGGCTCTTTAAATTCTTTGCAAAGTAGCAATTGGATTTTCTTTTCTTAAAAAATTTGTATAAATGTATATTTAGTTGCTTGGGAGATGTCTACAAAGCATGTCAGATGCAAAATTGCTGTATTTCTGTTAGGCCAATTCTTCAGCTTCAGTGCCAGAAACACTGAACGTAAGCACCTACAAGGGATAAGCTCTATGGTTTCTCGGCTATATTGTAGGCATGGGTCTAATCTGGTGTTTCCTAACCTGAGAGATTTTAAGACTTCAACTGTTGTGTCTGTAGATTAATTAAAAGGGGCCTTTCTGGAAGCGGGAAGCTCTGAGTGCAATTATTGGCTGTTGCAATTTAGGCGGGAGTTTCCGGGCTGGGGATTGGCCACTGTTTGAATGTAGCTAACTATATAAGGGGGAGTTAAACGGTTAATTGCCAGTTGACTTATGCTTGTGTTAATAAACGTTCTTGCATTAAACCTCACGGTGTGATCGTCTATTCGAACCTAACAATTGGCGACGAAGGTGGGATAGACGACAGATCGGTGAAGGAACGGCGGAATCAGCTGTGCGCGAGGCGGGAAAATTCGAACGCAGTCAACCGAAGTACAACGCTGCCGAAAAAAATTCACAATGGCACAAGTCGGCTCACTGAAAGAGTTTGACCCGCGATTTCCAGAAGACTGGGAAGAATATGTAGGCCAGGTTGAAGGGTTCCTGTTAGTAAACGGCATTACGGACGACAGGAAGAAAGCCGCGGCTCTTCTGACCATTAGCGGGACGCCTGTGTATTGGATTGCCGTCGGCCTGTGTCAACCGCTGCCGGTCTCTAGCGTCTCGTATGCAGACTTGTTGGCAAAATTGAAGGTACACTTCACGCCAAAAAGGTCTGAGTTATTTTGGAGACGGATTTTTGAGAAAAGGAATCAAAGACCTGGCGAATCGATTACACAGTTCGTGGCAGCGGTTAGAGAGGCGGCTTTGAGGTGCAAATATGACAACCTCGAGATCCGTATCCGAGATCGAGTGGTGCTCGGCTTGCGGGACGAGAATCTACAAAATCGAATCATCGCTAAGCCCACGGGAGATCTGCAGGAAGTCCTCGATGAGCTATTAACGTATGAATCAACTGGAACGCGAGACCCCCCCCCCGAAACAGCATGGCCTCTGCAGCCGAAATCAATCTTGAAAGCCATGTGGACAGCGGGGAGGTGGACCAGCAATGGGAGGCCGACATAGCTGAGATCTCCAGACGATTCGGTAAGATGGCAGCCAGACCACCGCGGACCGAAGCTACTGACCAGGCCCGAAGACAACAACCACAAGCAGCGCAAAGAGTGCCACGAGACAGCCTGCCCAGATCCAGAGACCAGGACACCAGATGCGGTAGCTGTGGGGGCAACCACCCCAGATCAACTTGTAGATTCCGCACAGCGAAATGCAGATCGTGTGGAAAGACCGGCCACATCCAGGCCATTTGTCGCAACCGGACGCGAGACAACAGAATCCACGAATTGGACGTCTGGGCCGAAGGTAAGGTAACCCCCCGGGAGCATGGCATAGAGACCCTTAGACCTAGGGCACAACAATCCAACCGCGGGGAGGGGGCGAGAGTCAACCACATAAGACAACAAAAAATAAATCACGTACTGAGGCCTAAATTAAAGATCGTAGTCCAGTTGCAAGGAATACCCTGCAAAATGGAGGTAGACTCAGGGGCCTCAGTATCAATAATTTCATGCGAAACCCTGAAGTACATTGAACGGGAAAGCGGTCACAAAATTCCGCTTAAACCGACAGAAATCCAGCTAGCCGATTTCCAAAAATCCCCCATAAGCATTAAGGGAAAAATCTCCATTAGGGTTAGTTATAAGGGGTTCAATGGATCATTGGACCTGTTAGTGACTGAGGGCCAAAGGACTAGTTTAGTAGGCCTTAATTGGTTCCCTGCATTAGGAATTTGGGTAGGGGGAATAAATACAATTCAAAGTAAGACCCTCAAATCTGTTTGCGATGAATTCGCAGACGTATTTGATGGATCTTTAGGCAAATATAAAGGCCCCCCCATTAATTTTAATTTGGACCCCGCTGTAAAGCCAATTAGATTGAAGGCCCGGAGGGTGCCTTTTGCCCTTAAACAAAAAATCGAGGCCGAGCTTGATAAGCTTGTAGGCCAAGGCGTACTTGAACCGGTCGAGGGAGGCCTGTGGGAGACACCAATCGTCACACCCCTTAAACCTAATGGGGATGTGAGGATTTGTGCCGATTATAAAGCCACTCTAAATTTGGGAATGAAAAAACACGCTTACCCGGTCCCAACGGTGAAGCAGGTCCTCACGACGATCCAGGACGGCGCCATCTTTGCCAAGCTCGACTTGGCGCAGGCGTATTTACAGCTTACCGTGTCTAAGGAAGCCGCCGAGGCCCAAACGATTGTAACCCACAAGGGGGCGTTTCGAGTTCACAGGCTTCAATTTGGAATTGCAGCAGCTCCAGGCATCTTTCAAGAGGTGATGGAGAGGACCTTAAAGGGCATACCTGGTGTATGCCCTTACTTTGATGATGTCCTGATTGCTGGAAAAACTGAAGAAATCTTAGCTGACCGATTGGAACAGGTACTGGGAAAATTTAGAGCTGCAGGACTTAAATTAAAAAGGGAAAAATGTTTTATAGGAGTTAAATCAACAGAATTTTTAGGGTTTAGAATTGATGAGAAGGGCATTCACCCAACAACTGAAAAAATTAAAGCAATTAAATTGGCACCTGAACCAAAGAATAAGGCTGAATTACAAGCCTTTTTAGGATTAGTCAATTTTTATCATACATTTTTGCCACATAAGGCTGCCATAGCTGAACCATTACATAGACTCTTAGAAAAGAAAACCCCTTGGCAATGGCAGGAAAAACATAGAATCAGTTTTCAAACGTTGAAGGACATTTTGTCTAGCCACTCCACTGTTACACACTTTATTGAAAATAAGCCAATTTATTTAGTGTGCGATGCTTCACCCTATGGTGTGGGTGCTGTCATTAGCCATATGGATGACAAGGGTCAACAAAAGCCAATTGCTTATTATTCGAGAACACTTACAAAAGCCGAAAGAAATTATGCCCAAATTGACAGGGAAGCCTTAGCAATAGTGGCAGGTGTAAAAAAGTTCCATGATTACCTTTATGGTAGGAACTTTACTATTTACACTGACCACAAACCCTTATTGGGATTGTTCACCACGGATAAGCAGACACCTCAGATCATGTCCCCTAGGATGCTTAGGTGGTCCATATTCCTCTCAGCATACTCATTCTCCCTAAAACATAGACCTGGCAAGGAAATGGGCCATGCAGATGCCTTAAGCAGGTTGCCACTGACTGACACTGAGAGGGATCCTGCTCCAGTGGGCCAGATTCTGTCATTACATGAAATACCTGAGTGCCCATTGACTGCAAAGGACATTGCCATAGCCACCAAGAAAGATCTCACACTTAACAGAATTTCAGCATGGGTTCAGGGGGGATGGCCTAATAAGAATCCAGACCCCAAATTCACACCTTATTTTAGGAGGAAAGATGAATTATCATCTCATTTGGGATGTTTGTTGTGGGGCAGCCGAGTGGTGATTCCTGAGATTCATAGGAAGTCAGTATTAGCTGAATTACATGATGGCCACCCAGGAATAGTACGCATGAAGGCTCTAGCTAGAAGCCATTTGTGGTGGCCTGGGTTAGACACTGCAATTGAAGAGTGCGTAGCTGGTTGTTACCTATGTCAAAGATCTAGGCCGGAACAGGCTCACATTACTACACACAAATGGGAGGTGGCTAGGAATCCATGGTCACGTATCCATATTGATTTCGCTGGCCCATTTCAGGGCCTAACATTCCTAGTTGTGGTAGACAATTTCTCCCGGTGGTTGGAGGTTGTGCCTGTTCAAACCATGTCATCAGCTAAAACAATTCAGGTTTTAAGGGGCCTCTTTGCCACCCATGGGTTACCTGACGTGATTGTCTCTGACAATGGGCCCCAATTCACCTCTGCTGAATTTCAGGATTTCCTCAAGGCCAATTGGATTAGGCACACGACTTCGGCACCTTTTCACCCATCCACCAATGGCTTGGCTGAACGCAACGTCCGAACAACAAAAGACGCTCTGAAACGCATCATCCGTGGCAACGGGCAACAGAGATTGGCACAATTCCTTCTGTCACAGCATACTACACCCTGCACAGCTACAGGGAAGAGCCCAGCTGAGATGAGGTGGGGAAGAAGATTAACCACAAAGCTGGACAGACTTCACCCCGACAGACTACCCACAGAAGCTGAGGCGGCTATACCAACCCGGTCTCTCAACGTTGGTGACTTAGTGTGGGCCAGGAACTATGGTCCGGGGGACAAATGGGTACCGGGAGTGGTCATTGATGTCACGGGGCCATTGTCTTATTCTATTGAGGGGGAAGGGAATAGAGTAATGAAGAGACATATCGACCAATTAAGGAAAAGGGCCCCAGAAATTGATATTGGGAAAAATGATGTGGGCAATTACACACAGGCTCAAGATGTCATACTCAATCCTGACCGCCTGAGCTCGACAGTTACCGGGGACGGTGAGGGTGGAGTTGAAACACAAACCAGGCTACCTAACGTAGTGCCTCACCTGGGCAATGATGTCGGGGAGTTGATTCCAACGGGTAGCTCAAGTGCATCTCATAGTGGTCAACAACAACAAACTCAACAACAACAACAGAACACTAACATTGTGTCATCAGAGCCCTTGGCCCAAACATCTGGGACAGGTGCCAGTAGCCAGACAGCAAATGAGACGGTTGCCAACAAGAGTAATAGATACCCCACCAGGGTTCACAAGCCACCATCATATCTGAGAGACTATGTTAATAAATAACATTAGTGGGGGGGAAGGGGTGTTGTGTCTGTAGATTAATTAAAAGGGGCCTTTCTGGAAGCGGGAAGCTCTGAGTGCAATTATTGGCTGTTGCAATTTAGGCGGGAGTTTCCGGGCTGGGGATTGGCCACTGTTTGAATGTAGCTAACTATATAAGGGGGAGTTAAACGGTTAATTGCCAGTTGACTTATGCTTGTGTTAATAAACGTTCTTGCATTAAACCTCACGGTGTGATCGTCTATTCGAACCTAACATCAACTCCCAGATTTCCTCAGCCAGCATACTGGGTGGGAAATTCTGAGAATTGAAGTTTATACATCTTAAAGTGAGTCAGGTTGAGAAAAATTGGTATAACCCATTACAGGATCCCACTTAACCCAATGCACACTAGCAAGTTTGTTGTCCATTTCTCTTTTGTGTGTTCTGTGATACTCCTTACGAATCCAGTATCTCACTCCTTTTTTGGACACATTTCCCCAAATAGAAAAACAGAGAGTCTGTTGCTCATTATTCTAATTTAAATAAAGAATATAAAATGCTTCTGGGAGTCTTTAAATTTCTCAAAACAATAAATTATTTTATAAAAGTTAGGGCAAAGAGTCTAGGAAGAGTATCTCTACTGTTTATACCCTGATCTCAATAAGACCATGTTTAGAATAAATTGGTTTCTGGAAACCTGTGAATGTAGTAACACTGCAACACATAAATGCTTTAAAAAAAGACACTTGCCAAAGATAGGTCAGATCCATTGCCAAAGCTTCAACGGGAAAAACAGATTGAGTCTAAAATAAGAAGGTATGGTATGTACAAGCAATTCAGGCAGATAACTCCCTAACTCAGATGAGTATAAGGGTTTCTCGTGGGGGAAGGGAGTAAAGCGTTGTCAGATTTTCAAGATTCTATTACTATAATAGAAGTAGTTTGAGCTTCCTTGGGGAGTTGGTTTCTTGGTTTGGTCTACATGATGGGGCTGACAAATGCTTTTTTTTTAACTTCTCCCTGAACTTTCCTTGTGTATGTATTTGCATTGGTTTCAAAGTATATGCATATTGTTTTCAACTCCTTTCTTTGTCCTGTAATCCAATGCCTCATATCTCTCTCTCTCTCTCTCTCTCTCTCTCTCTCTCTCTCTCTCTCTCTCTCTCTCTCTCACACACACACACACACACACACACACACACACACACACAATCTTCCATTGTCTTGGATGCCAGGATCTTCCATCTGATTGTTTTGTTTTTGGCATGTTGTATAGATGTTGTAGGGATGCGGTGGCTCAGTGGGTCAGGACGCTGAACTTGTCGATTGGAAGGTCGGCAGTTTGGCGGGTCGAATCCCGAGTGCCGCATAACAGAGTGAGCGCCTGTTACTCGTCCCAGCTTCTGCCAACCTAGCAGTTCGAAAGCACGTAAAAATGCAAGTAGAAAAATAGGGACCACTGCGGTGGGAAGGTAACAGCGTTCCGTGCGCCTTTGGCGTCTAGTCATGCCGGCCACATGACCACGGAGACGTCCTCGGACAAGCGCTGGCTCTTGGGCTTTGAAACGGAGATGAGCACCGGCCCCTAGAGTCGGAAACGACTAGCACGCATGTGCAGGGGAACCTTTACCTTTACCTTTTATAGATGCTTCCTTCCCTGTTAAATCTAACCTGGTGTTTCATTGGATGAAGGGAAGGAATTCCTGACAGATTTTAGACATAAAAGCTGGAACGAATGAAAAGAAATGATGAATGATGAATGAAAAGAAATGTTCCAGCTCACCATTGTTAAAGACTACATAATACTGTAAAAGGGCCTTTAATATTCTTGCTTTCCTTTCCCCCCAAATCTTGGGATTTGTTGGCATCTTGGCATCTTTTTAGATGGAGTAAGGAAAGGGGGACCCTTTAGATGCAGTCCCAGCAGTTCCCAGCATCCCAATTAGGAATGAAAGGTATAGGGTACTGGGAATTGTAGTTCAGCAAACTTAGAAGAGCTTAGAGACTTCAAGGCAAAGGTGAAAGAGCAAGTTTGTCGTTCTCATTGAGCTCTCAGCTGCTTGGAGAACCTGTCCATTTGAAAGACAGAAAAACTTTAAATAATAAATAATCCATCAATCAGTCATATATTTGCTTCTGCTTGTTTTCTTGTCTGATTTAGTGGCAATGGTGTTCTGAATATACGGATGGCTTAATTTTGAAAATAATCTGATAAAACTGCTCCATTTTAGTTCCTCTTCATTTTCCTTTAAGCTTCACTGACTAAAGAAATGGTAAGTTTACTTTTCACGGGGCTTACTTGCATTATCTTCAGTTAGTGCATGCTTTTGTTTCAGGTTGGCTGATCAAAGAGGCCGGGTCTTTGTTTTTGCTGGATTTTTGCAAACAGAAACTAAATAGCCATCTCTCCAGAGCGCTTTCATTTGGATTCCTGCATTGAGCAGGGACAGGGCTAGATGGCCTAAACAGCCCTCCTAACTCAGTGATTCAGTGATTCCTAAATTCAAGGCAGACTTAAAGACAAAATTCAGGGATCTTCCTGAAATGTTCAGCTTTTGTATTTTAAAAAAAAAACAACACACAAAAAAGAGAATGCATCATTGCATGCTGATTGGCATGCCCTTGGAAGTTAGTTTTAAAAAGTTGTAAAAATGTAGTTTTAATCCTAAAAATACATACCTTTAATTTAGTAAATTAGCATGGCAGGGCAATGCTAATTTGGAAATAAAGCATGCTGAGATTAGCAAGATTGCCAGATATAATGCGGCATTGTTTCCAGTGTTAGTGCTGATTTACAGATAGTCCTTGACTTACGAGCGGTCACTTACAGGCAGTTCAAAATTACAACAAACCTTCCTGGAGATACTTATGACTCAGTTCTGACGTTCTGGCAGACACCGCTTCCCTCACAGTTACGTAACTGAATTTTGGGCACTTGGCAACTGGCTGGCTTTTATAGCCGTTTGCAGCGTCCCACAGTCACATGACTGCATTTTAGCATGTTTTTGGAGAAAACCAGAATTTACTTTTTGTTTTTGTCAAAATCTGTCCATAGTGAAACATTGGTTTGCTTGACTGCTGCATTATCTGCTTAATGACTGCCACAAAAACGACAGTAAAATTGGCTCAGTCATGTGGGTGACTCGCTTTACGATCATCACAACTTATGACTGTGATGTGCAGATTCCATTACGGTCATAAGTCAAGGATCCCCTGAACAGTAGAGGTAGCTCTTGACCTAAAACAGTTCATTTAATGACCGTTCTAAGTTACAATGGCAGTGAAAAGTGACTTATGACCTTTTTTCACACTTATGACTGTTGCAGCATTTATATTCGGATGCTTGACAACTGACTCATATTTATAACAGTTGCAGTGTCACAGGGTCATGTGATCTCCTTTTATAAACTTCTGGCAAGCAAACTCAATGGGGAAACCAGATTTACTTAACAACTGTGTGACTAATTTAAGACCGGCAGTGATTGATTTAACAAATATGGTGAGAAAAGTCGTAAAGTGGGATAAAACTCACTTAACAAATTTCTCACTTAGCCACATAAATTTTGGGCTCAGTTGTGATTGTAAGTTGAGGACTTACCTGTACATCTTTACTCTCCAATTGCTGGTTTGAGGTTTAGTTTTCTCTGTAAAATTCTATATATATTATTGGTAATAAAATAAAATAATAGTCTTGAATATATTGATAATCCTTTGGGATGGAGCAGTCAAGAATTAGATTTTACAGGGAGAGATAGGCTAAAAAAGAAAGCATAAAAAAGTTTACAAAGTGACTAGTTATTCCCACCTGGTCCATTAAACATATTCAAATAATTCATAGAATAGAGTTGATGCACAACTGCTAACCCTGTGAATCTCTGAATAAAGGAATAACTAGGGTAGTTTTCCTTGTCGATAGTTATCTTCTGTAGCTTAAACAAAGATAAAAATGTTTAATCACCCTAAATGTTTTAAATTGTTCACTGATGAACAGCATCTACTGAATGTAGTATTCAGTCACATTTTTTGAATGGTGACAAACATATCAAATTTCATATTTCAGATATGTGAACTGAGAAAAAGATGTGGCTGTCTTAATGGGCTGTCCACAGGTGCTATGTTTGTACTCCTTCATGTTTCAAAGTACTTTCATTTTCTTTGTGTGTCTGTTTGTATCCCACTGTTATTTTTACAAATAACTCAAGGGTGCAAACATACCAAATAATTCTTCCTCCTTTTTTGTTGTTAGCTGCGAAGTCATCTCCGACCCATCGCGACCCCATGGACAACGTTCCTCCAGGCCTTCCTGTCCTCTACCATCTTCTGGAGTCCACTTAAGCTCACACCTACTGCTTCAGTGACTTCATCCAGCCACCTCATTCTCTGTCGTCCCCTTCTTCTACTGCCCTCAATCTTTCCCAGCATTAGGCTCTTCTCCAGTGAGTTCTTCCTTCTCATTAGGTGGCCAAAGTATTTGAGTTTTAGCTTCAGGATCTGGCCTTCTAAAGAGCAGTCAGGGTTGATCTCCTCTAGGACTGACCGGTTTGATCGCCTTGCAGTCCAAGGGACTCGCAGGAGTCTTCTCCAGCACCATAGTTCAAAGGCTTCAATTCTTTGACACTCAGCCTTTCTTATGGTCCAACTTTCACTACCATACATTGCAACTGGGAAGACCATAGCCTTGACTATACGCACTTTTGTTGACAGGGTGACGTCTCTGCTTTTTAGTGTGCTGTCTAGATTTGTCATTGCTTTCCTCCCCAGGAGCAAGCGTCTTTTAATTTCTTGGCTACAGTCCCCATCTGCAGTGATCTTGGAGCCCAGGAAAATAAAATCTGTCACTACCTCCATTTCTTCCCCATCTATTTGCCAGGAATTGAGAGGGCCGGATGCCATGATCTTGGTTTTCTTAATGTTAAGTTTCAACCCAACTTTTGCACTTTCCTTCTTCATCCACAAAAAGAGGCTCTTTAGTTCTTCTTCACTTTCCGCCATTAGAGTGGTATCATCTGCAGATCTTAGGTTGTTAATATTTCTCCCGGCAATCTTAATTCCAACTTTTGATTCATCTAGCCCTGCCTTTCTCACGATGTGCTCTGCATATAAGTTAAATAGGCAGGGCAACAGTATACAACCTTGCTGGACTCCTTTCCCAATTTTGAACCAATCAGTGGTTCCATGTCCAGTTCTCACTGTTGCTCCTTGACCCGCATATAGGTTTCTCAAGAAACAAATAAGATGGTCTGGTACTCCCATCTCTTTAAGAACTTGCCACGGTTTGTTGTGATCCACACAATCAAAGGCTTTAGCATAGTCAATGAAGCAAAAGTAGATGTTTTTCTGGAACTCCCTAGCTTTCTCCATGAACCAGCATATGTTGGCAATTTGATCTCTAGTTCCTCTGCCTCTTCGAAATCCTGCCTGTACTTCTGCTAGTTCTTGATCCACATACTGCTGGAGTCTAGCTTGTAGGATTTTAAGCATAACTTTACTAGCATGTGAAATGAGTGCAATGGTGCGATAGTTTGAACATTCTTTGGCACTGCCTTTCTTTGGAATTGGAATTTCCAATCCTGTGGCCACTGTTGAGTTTTCCAAATTTGCTGGCAAATTGAGTGTAGCACTTTTAACTGCATCGTCTTTTAAGATTTTGAATAGCTCAGCTGGAATACTGTCACCTCCACTAGCTTTGTTGTTGCTCAGTTTTTCTAAGGCCCACTTCACTTCACATTCTAGGATGTCTGGCTCAAGGTCAGTGACCACCTCATCGTGGTTATCAGGGATGTTAAGCTCATTCTTGTATAGTTTTTCTCTGTAATTTTGCCACCTCTTCTTAATCTCTTCTGCCTCTGTTAGGTCCCTGCCATTTTGGTCCTTTATCATGTCCAGTTTTGCATGAAACTTCATCTCTCCAATTTTCTTGAAGAATTCTCTGGTCCTCCCTATTCTATTGTTTTTTTTTCTATTTCTTTACGCTGTTCATTTAAGAAGGCATGTGTCTTGGCTTGTTGGAAAAGAGTGTTTGCTATGACCATCATATTCTCTTGACAAAATTCTATCAGCCTGTGCCCTGCTTCATTTTGTACTCCAAGGCCATTCTTATCTTTTCTAGCTATTCTCTGGAATTCTGCATTCAATTGGGTGTATCTTTCTATTTCTCCCTTGCCTTTCGCTTCCCTCCTTTCCTCAGCTATTTGGAAAGCTTCCTCAGACAGCCATTTTGCTTTCTTGCATTTCTTTTTCTTTGGGATGGATTTAGTTGCTACCTCTTGTACAATGTCCATAGTTCTTCAGACACTCTGTCTATCAGATCTAATTCCTTAAATCTATTTGTCACCTCTACTGTATATTCAACAGGGATATGATTTAATTCATACCTGAGTAGCCTAGTGCTTTTCCCTACTTTCTTCAGTTTAAGCTTAAACTTTGCAACGAGAAGCTCATGGTCTGAGCCACAGTCAGCTCCTGGTCTTGTTTTTACTGACTGTATAGAGCTTCTCCATCTTTGGCTACAGAGTACATAGTCAATCTGATTTCTGTGTTGACCATCTGGTGATGTCCATGTGTAGAGCCGTGTCTTGGCTTGTTGGAAAAGAGTGTTTGCTATGACCATCATATTCTCTTGACAAAATTCTATCAGCCTGTGCCCTGCTTCATTTTGTACTCCAAGGCCAAACTTGCCTGTTATTCCGGTTATCTTTTGGCTTCCTACTTCAGCATTCCAATCCCCCATGATGATAAGGACATCATTTTTTGGTGTTAGTTCTATAAGGTGCTGTAGGGCTTCATAGAACCGGTCAATCATCCTCTTCAGCACCGGTGGTTGGGGCATAGACTTGGACTACTGTGATATTGAATGGTTTGCCTTGAAGTGAGATCATTCTGTCATTTTGGGGATTGTATCCCAGTATTGCTTTTCCTACTCTTTTATTGACTGTGAAGGCTACTCCATTTCTTCTGAGGGATTCTTGCCCACAGTAGTATACCTGATGGTCATCTGAATTAAATTCATCCATTCCTGTCCATTTTAGTTCACTGATTCCTAAGATGTCAATGTTCAATCTTGTCATCTCTTGTTTGAGCATGTCCAGCTTTCCTTGATTCATGGATCTTACATTCCAGGTTCCTATGGAGAAAAAATCTTTAAGCATCGGACTTTCCTTTCACCACCAGACACATCCACAGCTGAGCATCCTTTCGGCTTTGGCCCAGTCACTTCATTCTTTCTGGCGTTACTAGTACTAGCCCTCTGCTCTTCCTCAGTAGCATATTGGACGCCTTCCGACCTGAGGGGCTCATCTTCCAGCGTCATATCGTTTTGCCTTTTGGTATTGTCCATGGGGTTTTCATGGCAAAGATACTGGAGTGGGTTGCCATTTCCTTCTCCAGTGGATCATATTTTGTCAGAACTCTCTGCTATGACCTGTTCGTCTTGGGTGGCCCTGCACAGCATAGCTCATAGCTTCATTGAATTACGCAAGCCCCTTCGCCACGACAAGGCAGTAATCCATGAAGGGGTCTTCCTCCTTATATAATTACATTTATCTGCACTCTAAAAAGTGCATCGTTGTCTCTGATGTTTCCATTGGTGTCAGTAATACAATATTCCAGTTTGCTTTCCTGAAGCATCAGTATAAAATAATTATGAAGATGCAGGACTTTTGCACCATGGTAGAGTACAGAGTTTGTGGACATTTCATTTGTTACCATCTGTTCCTCTGGTTTAGTGATTTTTCAAATTTAGTGACATTAAGAAGTGTAGACTTCATCTCCCAGAATTCCTGAGTCCACACCTTTTAAAGTCATCCTATTTGAAAAACACTATTCTAATTCATCCCTGGTAAGTGTGTAATTAATGCAGTTCTAGCTCAATGAAGCTTGACATGGTTTCGGAAATGTCTCGGACAAACTGATGGAAATCAAAACATGGCAGGCAAGCTAGTTATCTTCCTGGGGCCCTTCCAAACATCTTGAAACAGGGCAGGAAGTGTAGTCCCAGCTGAACTGATAAGTAACCTCCTCATTGAAAAGAAATGCAGTTGCACACCCTCTACGGGCATCATCCTTTCCGAGAAGTGTGCCAAATGTTAAGTGTCTTCCCTGATTCATACTTCCTGCAGATGTGTCTCCTTGGATTTCCCTTCCAAGTTGGGCCTTATTTTAAAGAAAATAGATGGTCCAAAGGGAAGATGCTTTCTATGCCAATGCAAGTGGACTGAGATATACTATTCACTAAGGAAGCTGTGAGCCTGTAAGCAGAAATTAGGTATCCCAATGCTATGAGGAGTTCACATGATCAAATGCATTGCTGAATCTCCTAAAGTACTGCACACGCAAAAGCTGGGCTGGCACTGGTGTTGGGTTTGCATTTAAACCTTCTAAATTTCTTTGTCGGAAGGCATGCAATTACCCTCCTGCCAATGTAGGCATACCTGTGAGGGGAGGAAAAGATAGGAAATCACTAACTATGTGTTGCAATGTCACCATGCAAATCTTGCCCCTTTTGTGTTTGTGATGTAGCTATCATGGGTAAGTAAGCACAGGCTTGCCCTGTGACATCACAACCCATGTTTTTATTCATTTGATAAATACTTGGCTTGCTGCAGATGTCCCTGGAATAAAGTCTTGGCTTCTGTGTCTGTGTCTGTGTCTGTGTCTGTGTGTGTCTGTGTATAATTTATATACCTGGACTTCTGCAGCAAGCTAAGTATGTATTATCAAAGGGATAAAAACATGGGTTGTAATATATCAGGTCTCACTTCCAGAATTTGTGAAATGTGGGGTCCTTGGTGGTCTTGCAGACATTTTGTTACCCAACTAGGTAACCTCATCAATGCTAGAAGAAACTGGAGTTTGGCATCTACAGAAAACAAACTCCATTCATTTCTAGCACTGATGAAGTTGGGTAATGAAACATCTGCAAGAAAACAACCAAGCTAGAGCTCATTTTTAACCTTGAGCTACAAATATTCTTTTTCAATTTGTGGACTGCAATACTGCAATGCATAGTTTTATTTTAATGTGGTGTTCAATCTATACATCACCTCACTGGTGCTAAGCTAATTTACAGATATAAAGCTTCAGGAAACAAATGTCTTAAAGTTACATGTTTTAGAATGAGTTTCTCATCCTGCTTCTCTCAGATACAAATCTGAGTACAACTCAGACTACAGAGTACAATCCCATTATACTTAGCCAACCCTATCCCTATCAATTCTCACTGGGGATGATGAGAGTTGCAATTGAGGCATTGAAGAAATTAAACTGGGGACAAAAGGGTTAAAAATCTTAATGCCATTTTCACATGCTATAGTATATATCAAGTCAAAAATAGAATGTAACTAATGCTTTAATGTGTATAAATCGGTTGAACATTAAAGAAAAAGACTGGAAGAATACCAGGATCAAGCCACAGATTATAGTTTGTTGTAAACTGCCAGTTTTTTTTCCAAAGTAAAAGGAAAACCAGGGCCTTAGTTACTATACTACATTATAATATAATTAATGTATTTTTGTATATTTATTTGTTTGTTTATTTAATCTCCTCGAAGAGATAGGTATTTTAAAGCCTTGGCCAGATGTGTTTGAGGAGAGATGTTTTAATCAGCAATTGTTTTTATCTTCACTGCAAAACATGCAGCCCCACAGACACCCTCACAGCACATTATGTTGTATAATTGCTTCTACATTTGCAATGTCTATTACAATTGAGGAAAGCAGTGCAAAAAAGTCATTTTACAAAGTCTGGTGTTTGTGCAAGCAAAACATCCCCCTTTGAAGCAGTGTTATCCAACTTGGCAACTCATATGTGTGGACTTCAACTCCCAGAAATCAGCTACCAACACTGGAGATTTGGGGGGATTCTGGGAGTTGAAGTCCACATATCATAACGTTGCCAAGTGGGGCATTGGCTCACATAAAACTCTACAGGGTTTTCTCTTTCGTACAGTTTAACATCTATTTTGAGACATCCACTGGAAAATCTCCCCTTCTTTCCCTCTCACTTCAAAAAGTTCTGGAGATCCTGAAGTTTGGGGTAAATTAGATGAGGTCTAACAAGAGACAGTAATATCTCCTACCCAACATGTAAACCAAAATGTGAATGGGTAGTAGTCCTATCCTGAAAAAGGACACCTCTATAAACCCATATTCCATATTTGATGGAAAGCAAGAAATCACAACAGTGTGGATCGCCAAATGAGGTTTTCACAATGTTCCTGATTCACCTAGTCACGGAGCTGCTACTGATAGAAGACAAATAGGGCCCTGCTGACACCAGGCTTTGATTACAATCACTTTCCATTGCTTAGAATCATAGGACTGGAAAAGGCTGAAAGGCAAACTAATGGTCAGTGTGCCCATTGACAGTTGTATCACATGGTCCTTGAAGCATCACATGCTCACAGCCTCCTTTGGGTTGCAGAATCTCTGTGACCAATTTGTCAGAACTCAGATTAAAGCACGTAATGGGTGCAAATCCAAGCCATGGAATAATTGGAGAAATTAAAAAGGCAGCTTGAGGCAAGTTTGAAAATTACAGGGGAAAAAAAGTTGTGTGTCTCCTTGAATCAAGATCTGAAGCACATGACTTGGAGGTTATGGGAAAGATGTATCTTCACAAAGCACTAAGTATCCATCAATGCACACAAAATGAGAAACCATAACATCAGATCATGATTCCTGTATGATAAGCATAGAGAGAAAATAAATGCTCTGGAAACAGTGCTTTCAAAAAATCAATTCTGTTGCCGGATCCTTGGGGTTATTCAGTGGATATACTCATCCGTAACGGTACATTAATAAAAATAAGTTCACATTACTTATTTTTAATTTAAACATGTTTGAATGGAAAAGGAAATATTCTATAGTTTCCATCACATGCACAGAGGTCCATGTGACAGATTTGAATGAAGCACTGGAAAAAAACTTGTTCACTATATCGAAATTAATACAAGGTCTACTATATAGTCCATTCTTGTTCAAAAGCTTGGGGTCACCATTCACCCAGAGCCAGAATGAAAGTTAAAGGTGCCAGGTCTTCCCATGGATAATTAAGCTCTTGTTCAGTCTGCTGCACATAGATTTTATGTGGAAGCAGCATGATTCAGGAGTGGCAATCTTTTTAAGCATCTGCTGCAGTGCTTACACACTATGTGAAAAAGTATTTGTCTGGTTAAGGTTTATCTTTGCTTTTTTTTTTTTGCCCCTAAGTATTATCAGAACTTTTCGCGGTTTCTAATAATATACAAAGGAAGTCTGAGTAAACAAATAATATCCACTTTTGGTGCTTGTTTTGTTTATCTCGTCAGCACATCCAAGATGTGAGGTGTCAGTATGAAAAAGTGAATGCTCCCTTTAGATTCAGTAATTGCAGCCAGGAATTTTAGCCTTTTCCACTATGACAGCTGCTTCACCTTGTAGCATAAGTATGAGCTGCTCATTTCTAGTCCTACCCCCACCATTTCTAGGCCTGTCCTTTGACTTGGTCATTCCAAAGATTGTGTTTGTTCTTCTTCATCTATTCTCGCAGAGTCTTGCTTGTAGGCTTGGGGCCATTGTTGTATTGAATAATGTAGTTATGCTTTAGCTGATGAATGGATATTTATACTTGGACTATTTGTACAAAAATAAATTTCTGCTTCATTCAAGGTCAGTAAGGCACTCACATCCAAAGGTAACAAAACATCTCCAAGCCATAAGTTTGCAACTCTCAAGCTTGATAATGGTATGAAATTCTTATGGTGGAAAGCAGGGTTTGGTTTCTGACAGGTATAAAGACATCCTAGAATAGGTGATACCTGGCTCAATAGTAGTAAGTGAGAGAGGGATCTTGCAGTCTTAGTGGACAACCACTTAATAGAGGGATAGAATCAAGATCACATGAACTGTTAATACCACTTTACAATGCCTTGGTAAGACCACACTTGGAATACTGTATCCAGTTCTGCTCGCCACAATATAAAAAAGATCTAGAAAGAGTGCAGAGAAGAGCAACAAAGATGATTAGGGGGCTATAAGCCAAAACATATGAAGAACGGTTGCAGGAATTGGATATATCTAGTTTAATGAAATTAAGGACTAGGGGTGACATGATAGCAGTGTTCCAATATCTCAAGGGTTGCCACAAAAAAGAGGGGGTCAACCTATTCTTTAAAACAACTGAAGGCAGGACAAGAAGCAACAGATGGAAACTAGTCAAGGAGAGAAACAACCTAAAACTACAGTAAGGAGAAATTTCCTGAGAGTTAGAACAATTAATCAGTGGAACAACCTGCCTCCAGAAGTTGTGAATGCTCCAACACTGGAGGTTTTTAAGAAGACATTGGACAACCATTTGTCTGAAATGGTCTCTTGCTTAAGCATGGGTTGGACTAGAAGACCTCCAAAGTCCCTTCCAACTCTATTATTCTGTTATTCCATATAGCACCCCCCACTTCCACTTTTGACTCATCTGTCCTTAGATCTTTCCTTCAGATATTTGGAGGGTTTTGATATCAGTATTTTTTGGCCAAATAGAGCCAAGCAACAATATTCTTCTTAGTGACCCAGTGGCTCCTGCCTTGCCATTCTCCCATGAAACACAACTTAATCTAGCCCCTTTCTGAAGGCATCATCATCATCATCATCATCATCATCATCATCATCAATAGTGAATTTAGTCCAGGTGATGGAGGCCTGAGAATCTCTGGTTGTTGTGTTGGGGGTCTTAATGATTTCCTGGGCAATTTTATGCTGGGCTCTTTTCAAATCAAATCAAATCAACCTTTATTGTCAGAGTACAACATGTGTACAATGAGATTAGCTGAGCTTCCCTTTGTGCACCCCCCCCAACACAATAAATCTTAGTAACAAGCACACAATCTTATTGCACCATGTGAACTTATTGCACAATGTGCCGGCCCCACAAGTCTATCATACTATATTGACATGAAGTTATTTTCCATTCAGGAGTCTGACAGCCCATGGGTAGAAACTGTTCTTGGAGTGGGTTTTAACAGGAGAGCCCATTTTAAGAAAATGCACTACTGTCCCAAATCTCTATTTCAAGACTGTGTGTCTTGACTATGAATTGGTATAATCCCCAAGTTTTACAAATGGCTTTGTAACATTTTCCAGACTGGTAAGCTCCGAACATATTTTTTTACCAGGGGTCTTCAGAAATTTCTTTGGAGGAGGATATATTGTGCCTTTACAATCAGAGCTTCACTCTGATGAGGGAAACCAAAGGTTGTCAGATTGTATATTAACTCTGACTACTAAAGGACTTCACAAGTGACCCTTGTTCATCTTCAACAGCCTAGTGCTTTCCCACAATTGCAGCATTTGCTTTTCATATCAGTTTTCAGGTGATTTTCACATCTGTGTTAATTGTGTCATGCAATTGCTTTGGTCTTCCGTATGGGCATTTGTCATCGATGTTAAAGTGATAGTGCAGGTAATGGTGTGGCCGATAGAATGTGGCTATGCCACTATAGGCATTTTCCCCATATTTTCTCTGTTATTGGTGTAGTACCGATCTGTGGCCAGATTGTATCAGTGCTGATGTATGGCATTCTTTATGAGTTTATTTATAATTAAAAATATTTGCCACATTACTCTGACATATAAAAAGCTGGTTTGAGGAATACATATGTATGTATCTGTGTGTGTGTGTGTGTGTGTGCGCACACACACACACACACATACATATATATATTCCTCAGAGTGTGTGTATGTGTGTGTATACGTTTGTGTGTGTAAGTTTTTTCCGGTCAGACCGGTCTGATCAATGCACCTTAGGTTTTTGAACTGCTATATTGCAGTTTTATTATTAGGATTTCTTTTGCCTTGCAGCTCCAACGTAGGAGCGTTAAGCAGGGCTCAAGTCACTACTGCGATCCATTGTGTATTCAAATTTCTTTTTGCTGACAAAAACTCTTTGTCAGCAAAAAGAAATTCGAATATATATATATATATATATATATATATATATATATATATATATATAGAGAGAGAGAGAGAGAGAGAGAGAGAGAGAGAGAGCAGGGGTGTCAAACTGCCGGCCCGCGGGCCGGAGCGTCACGGGAAACCGTGCCCATCCAATTTTCAGCAATGGGAAAAAGTTCTGATACGTATGCCTGATATATATATATATATATATATATATATATATATATATATATATATATATATATATATATATATATATATATATATAGAGAGAGAGAGAGAGAGAGAGAGAGAGAGAGAGAGAGAGAGAGAGAGAGAGTGTGTCACATGTTCATGGTCACATTGCTCATCTTTTTTAAAAAATGATTTCATGGTAGTTTGTGTGGAATAAACTGATAAGCATCACAACTTCAATAAAATGCTTAGCCTGCAGAGCAGACAAAAAGAAAAAGCGATATTCATGGATACAAAACCATTCATCAAGATTAAAGTCTTGGAGAGAAAGCAGGGGGGTTTATTTCACAACTTAAAAGCAAAGCATCCAATGTTTAGGGCATTCACCAGATAACCACTTTGATTTCACTCTGTATGGAATAGATTTATTGGCTAGAAGCATGAAACCCACACCTGAGCTCAATTTGGTCTAATGTGAAACTATATATATGCAGCCCAGCAGCCCCTTAGCAGAGAGCAGGTAAGTCAGGGTAGAAAGTTTTGGGCACCTATGGGCCGCTTTTTGGGTGCCAATTGCCCCAAAGGGACCCAAACACTTGTCACCTGAATGGAGATCTGATAGAGACTGGAAGCTCCATCTGCTTGCGAATGGGACGCTTGGAGATGGAGCTAATTGCTACGTTTCAAAGTGTCCCATTCATGAACAGATGGATCTTGTAGTTTCCATCAGATATCCATTCAGGCAAAAGTGTTTGGGCGCCTATGGAGCCCTTGGGGCAGCTCCATCCCCTTCCCCACCTGCCTTGCCTTGTGGTGGTGGCATGGCACGGCAGGCCACACAGCCTCCTGCTGCAAGCGGCTGTGAGCTGCCACAGAAGTGGGCCAGCAACCATGCAGCCTGCTGCTGGATGGGGCTGTCGGTGCCGCCACCATGAGGCAAGGAAGGTGTTGGGAAAAAAGACATGCCCCCAAAATAAGACCTACTACCATTTTGGAGGCAAAAAATTAAAAAAAATAAGACTGGGAAACACTGTAGATCAGACATGTCAAACTCGCGATGTCACGTGACATCGCATAACGTATCGTGAGAGTTTTGCCATTGCTGGCAATGGGGTGGGCGCGGCTTCCGGATGACGCATCCGGCCTGCGGGCCGGCAGTTTGACACCCCTGCTGTAGATGGATAGATATAGATAGATGGATGATAGGTAGGTGGATGATAGGTAGGTGGATGGAGATAGATAGATAGATAGATAGATAGATAGATAGATAGATAGATAGATAGATAGATAGATAGAAATAGAAGACAGATATAAAGATAATAATAATAATAATAATAATAATAATAATAATAATAATAATAATAATAATAATAATAATAATAACAACAACAACAATGTTTGAAGGGACCTTGGAGGTCATCTAGTCCAACCCTCTGATCAGGCAGGAAACCCTATACCATTTCAGATAAATAGCCTATACATTTCAGACAAATGATATAGATAGATAGATAGATAGATAGATAGATAGATAGATAGATAGATAGATAGATAGATAGACAGACAGACAGACAGACAGACAGACAGACAGACAGACAGACAGACAGACAGACAGACAAAATATCATTATCTCTCTCATGTAGTTGGCTGAGTCTGAGCCTACTGATGGGAGGAGAGAAACTATAGTTAGTCCCTACCAGAGCTCAGCTAGAATGTGTCAAGGCTATCTGTTTCCAAGCTGCATACACTAGACATAGCACAGGATGGTTGACACAGGACAACCAGATCCTGAGTTATGCCTCATTGTGCAGCAGAACAGCTGATTACAAATATTAGGCACAGGAGCTTGAAAAGTCTTTCCTCTGCTCTGGGGTCCAATTGGCTAAAAATGCAGCTATGAAGTTGCTTTCTCTTAGTAAGAATGCAGTTACCTGTATCTGAAGCCATTGTTGTAGGAGTGTTGGGCAACTCCTGTTTTTGCAAGTCACTGACAGCATTCACATATGTATTTGACACTGGTACCCAGAGAATCCATCTTAAATTAGGACTGCAAAGGGGCCAAAGCTATAGGATTGGTTTTTGGTGGTGCATCAAGTTGTATTTTTAAAGAAGAAAAACTTCCTTCTGCATATGTTTACATGGCAATATTATAAGAGGTAGACCCCAATCACATTTGTTGTCTCAGACTGAGTAATTAAAAATGCCTCTAGCCATAGAAAATAGAATAAACAATGTGGACTTTTATAAGCATCAGAAAAGAATGGGCCGAGTCCAGTTAACATGTTTTGATCCGTGGAAGCTGTGTCACATTCCTCCCTATCTTGGATGTGATCAGGATCAAACTGAGTTCCTCTCTTTGCCTAATCCCCATCAGATCTTGATTAACTCTCCCTGCCCCCAAAGCTCCTGCAATCCCTTCTACAACTCAAAAGGCGGCCCTAATAAGGAAGTTGCAACACAGAAACAAGGTTAGACACCCCAAGGGTGCAACTTGAATCAGTTTCATTATTTCAACTTTCCATCTTCAGATCTTCTCCAGCTCTGCTGCTGCTCCTGAAATGGTCAGGTTGAGAAAAACCATCCTTCAAAGAATCATTTTATCAGTCAGTGAGTTCATTTTCCCCCCTCCCAGGTGGCTCGCTGACTTCTGCCAGATAATCCTTCCATGTTTTCTTCCTTGCCTCCAAAACAGCTAACAGCTGATTGGTAGAATGTTTTGGAATCATCTGTACTCCTAGCAGAATAATTTCACCTATCGTAGTTGGAGCCAGTGCCCACTAAGACTATTTGAGAAGTCTCTTTCCATTTGATTTAGTATTGTCTGATTGGGCATTTTGCTCCTAGAAGTAGAATCCTCATCTTCCTTCCTTCCTTCCTTCCTTCCTTCCTTCCTTCCTTCCTTCCTTCCTTCCTTCCTTCCTTCCTTCCTTCCTTCCTTCCTTCCTTCCTTCCTTCCTTCCGTCATTCAGGGAGATAGGAGGCCCTTTAAATAGTTGTCTGCTCTGGCAGTTTTTATTGTTTTTATTTCTGCTGGGGATTTTTGCCTCCCTCCCTTTAATTTTTGATATGGTTTCACTGAATCCCTGCCGGTGGTTTAAAGTACAAAGCTGTTTTGGAAAAACTTTGGCTTAATAAAGGAGGCCATCCCCTATACATTAGCTTTACGAACCAAGTCAATCATACTCTGGAGGAAGAAATGGAGATCTGCATTGGTTGAGAATCAGATACGTCAACGGTCCCCAACCTTTCTGGCTCCAGGGACTGGTTTTCGAAGAAAACTTCTCTCCCATGGACTGGGAAGGGTGATGGGGA
Source organism: Vipera berus (assembly GCF_964194415.1). Classification (NCBI taxonomy): domain Eukaryota; kingdom Metazoa; phylum Chordata; class Lepidosauria; order Squamata; family Viperidae; genus Vipera; species Vipera berus. The sequence continues at coordinate 217,995,259 of NC_138202.1, read as the reverse complement.
CGGGGAAATGGTTTTGTGGGCAGCAATCTAGATCCCGCGCATGCGCAGATGAAGCTTTGCTCGGTCACCCACCACTTGTGTAGCCCAGTTCCCAATAGGGATTGGAGACCCTTGACAAACATAATTGAATAAACACACATATTAAATGTGTTTACAGAAGCTGTTTGCATAACACAGATTTTAAATCCTCTCATTAATTTGGACTTTCTTGCTCTAACGAGGATAGAATTAAGGCAAGCAACGAACCAAATAACACTTAATACACAGAAAGAAGTGGGTCAGTGATTCAGAAACACATTAGTAAATCAAATATAAAATCAAGGAATAGACATACCCACAACAACCATGGGACTGGCTGGCACCATGAGAACCCCCTGCCCCACCTCTATTAACAACTGCTAATCCACCATCTTGGAATTCTCCATCTTTAGAAATTTTTATAATACTGTTTTATAATTTTAAGATTGTTAATCCTAAATTATTCTGATTTTAGTGGTTGATTCTATTATTATATAATTTATAATTGTACACTGCCTAGAGTCCCTCTCTGAGGGAGAGGCCGGTTAAAAAATACAAAGCATAAGGTATATAAAGAAATAAATACTTTATCCCTCATCACCACAGCATAGACACTATTCAAGCAATGGGCAAAACATTATTCTTGACTCCTTAATGGAATATTAAGAAAAGAAATTCTGTAAAGGAAATGATGTAAAAGGAACGGAATCTCTCTCAGCACAATTCATTCTCTAAAAACTGAGCAGTGAAATTTGGTGTGGTTAAAAACAGAAAAAAATGGAACTGTAGACCGTCTACCCCAATGCTTCCCTAAAAGAAAGGAGAGTGGTCTGGAGATGCAAAATGAGGGTAGAACATTTATTTTATTTATTTAGCATATGGCATTCTTGAGATCTTCTCATAGTGATGTGTTTTAAGCCAGATCACAAGGGACTGTCTGGCTGCCATTGTGGAAGAATTAGCCGACTTTGTGCCGTTGCCCAGGAGACGCCCCAGTTTAGGATTCCTACATTCTTCGGGAAGGCATCTTCCTTGTCCCCTGAGGCACAGTTGGCTAATTTTTCCACAATGGCAGCCAGACAGCCCTTTTATGACTTGTGGACTTCAACTCCCAGAATTCCTCAGCCAGCATGCCTGGCTGAGGAATTCTGGGAGTTTAAGTCTACAAGTCACAAAAGGGCCAAGTTTGAAGACCGCTGGGTTAAACAAACAACACATTAAAGAGAATACTGTATTTTCTCTATTGAAGTCACTGGGCCAACATTAATCAGTGTTCTTATTAGAAAAAACACTTGAAGCTTTAGTTTCCTTTAGTAGCAATGATTTCAACCTATTACCTGTCAATAATACAATCATCACCCACACTAGCTACTTCACATGAGCTCTGGGTGATGCCACTACTACTACTACTACTACTACTACTACTACTACTATTATTATTATTTTATTATTATTTTGAGTTCAGGTGAGGGTTGATTTGTCTATTCCATAATGCAATGTTTCTTCTACTTCAGCCATTTTGTTGTAAAATCACTTATTTGTTTAGGATGCTGTATGTCTCACACTGGTTTAAGCTTTAATCATGCACTTTCTTATATTCTCCTGTAGAATGTACTGATGCAGATCTTGCAACCTCAAAGCAGCCAAAACCACAATACTTCCATCGCCATGAGTCACAGTTAGTCTAACGTCGGTGAAGCCTGTAAAGGACTAATCCGATTTATTTTCTACTTGTTAGTTGATACATAGGCACACTCATGCACACTCTAACATACAATTTCTTAAATAACCTACAGTGACTCCCATTAATGGCTTATTAGAAAGAGATAGCACCTTACCATAAAAGTAGGATTTCCTGAAACTCACCTACTGTATATTCTTCTCTGGTAATGTTTAGTGAATAACCACATGCAATGCTGGTATCTCATTTAATTCTCCAAGGGCAGACACCAGTGGAAACGCCATTCTAGCCTGATTATTTTTGCCTTATCACAAAGATAGGTAAAGTCCACAAGTCATAAAAGGGCCAAGTTTGAAGACCCCTGGTTTAACCAGAACCTCATTATTAATTGGATTTAAATAAAGTTCAGACACTATTGGAGGTATGTACTGCAGAACTCCTAATAATTCTACAGAGTTCCCAAATTTCCTTTCAATTTTTTCCTTCTTAGCTTTTCCACAATTTTTTCTCAAGGTAATCACTTTAATTATGCTCTAAAGAAAATGATGGAAGGAGGGTTTATTCTGAGAAATATATATCTCTTCTGGAGGAAAAAACTGTTGGTAAGATAGGAAGTGGGGATAATAGTTGATTAAATTCTCCCATCTAAAGTAGAAGTTATTTTAAAAGAATTCATAAAACTTTAGCGCTCACACATAGAAGCATGAACCAGCACCTGAGTAAACTGACACTTGACTATTTAGAAACTGCTGAAATGAAATTCACATTAAATATATACTGTAGTTCATATTGATAGACTGTAGGCTCAGTCTAACCCTAACCTTAACTCTAACCCAGCGTTTGTCAATAGTGAAAATAAAAAGCTACAGTAAGTGAAATGTAGGTAAAATCAGAGCAGACATGAAACTAGTCCCCAATGTAGGAAAGATTTCTTTTCAAGTACTGTTTAGTAAAATTGACATCCATGGAATTACATACAAATCTCCTGTACACCGATTTAAACTTAGCTCCTCTTCAGGAACACAAACAGATTACTATCACCAAGGAGAGCTCTAAAGTAAATCCTTCCTTTTGTTTTGCTAGAATAAAAGTTCACTTTAACCTCATCGGTTGGGAAGAAGTGAAGCAAATGTTATCTTAACTGCTTGGTTGTCCAAATATACAGTATATATCAACAGGGCTGCGTACTGTTGTTCACATACCATATAGCAAGGTTTTCCAATACTTAAGAACTAGAGCCATTCGAAGTGTCACAATATTATTCATGTTTATTCACGTTCACACAGAATGTACACCTATCAGCCACCACACACAAGGTTATACAATAACCAACTGCTGTCTCTTCAGAAACATTACAGTAACACGTACATCCGGGGCAAACAGGAGATCCACTATGCTTCCCCACAACATAATTGGGCTATGGACTGTTTTCCTCTGTCACAGTGGAGGACAATCCACTATTAAAAAGCAAACTTCTGGGTCCCCAAAAGAAAAAAGCCAATCATCAATGGAAGCGTCGCCTGTTTCCCTGTTTACTTCTGAGATGGCCAGCAGACCGGCGGACTTTTCTCCTCTCTTCGTGATGGAGTTTCTCTGCTTCCTGCTGCTTTTTATGGTGCTCGGACTGAAAACAAATGGCAAAAATCACTTAACGATAACCTCATAATTTATATCCAATGGAGTTCCTTTTAATAGAACAGATTGTCTCTTAGTGGAGGGAAGAGACAAAGTGCTGCCCTCCTCCTTCCATTTGTATCTTTTCCCTTCTCCAAAGCTTTGGGGATGAGAATGCGATCATTAAATTTGCAAGCAGCTTCATATTCCCATAAAAGAGATAAGAAGAAATAGCGTAAACATGCCAAAATAAAAATAAAATAAAATAAAACTTAATGAAAAGTTTATTAAGGAACATAAACAAGTAGGTAACTTTTTTTTTAACCTGCTTATAATGTTAAGAGTTCACAGTTACGGTTAGATGTTAACATTAGAATGGTTTGGTCCACTATGGAAAAAAAACAAACCCCAGAGTTGCTTTGTTCTAGAGGTAGACCAAAGTGCAGTTTTTCCAGGCAGAAATACAAGTGTGGCTGGAGGAGCAAACGGGAAAAATCTCAAGGAAAATGTCAAAAACATCTCCTCTTCCACTCTCTCAGAACTGACAAAAACCTTAAAGATGTCTACAATTGCAACTGAGGCTGTAGGCTGAAAATTCCTTCCAAAATATTTCGTAGAAGCCAGTTAGTTCGCCAAGCAATCTGGATTACAATTAATAGAAGCAAAATTTGTCTTTTTTGATGTGGTATTTTAAATCCCCATTTTAGTTTATTTCAAACAAATCTACTTTTTTACAGTTATGTAGTATAAATTATGGCCTGGTTTCTAAGAAATTGGTAGTAGTTTCCTATTCCCACTTCCTTCCTCCTGTCACCTTGCCTATGTGCTTTCTGTGAATGTGGGATGACACCTGAAAAAATGATCAAAGCAAAGATGGTGAGAGGGGCTGCTAGGAAATTGGGGGGCCCTACAGGTAATGGTTCAGTGGGTTAGGACGCTGAGCTTGTCAATCAGAAGGTCGGCAGTTTGGCGGGTCAAATCCCGAGTGCCGCGTAACAGAGTGAGCGCCTGTTACTCGTCCCAGCTTCTGCCAACCTAGCAGTTCGAAAGCACGTAAAAATGCAAGTAGAAAAATAGGGACCACTACGGTGGGAAGGTAACAGCGTTCCATGCGCCTTTGGTGTCTAGTCATGCCGGCCACATGACCATGGAGATGTCGTCGGACAAGCGCTGGCTCTTCGGCTTTGAAACGGAGATGAGCACCGGCCCCTAGAGTCGGAAACAACTAGCACGCATGTGCGGGGGAACCTTTACCTTTACCTTACAGGTAATGTGTGTGGAGGGTGATGATGATGATGGTGGTGGTGTGAATATGAAAGAAACTAAGATCTATCCCATTTCTGCTTTGGTTAGACTTCTGCAAAATCCAAGTCAATACCCAGCAGAAGCGTAATGCTATATGGATCTAGCTGTCACGACACAACCAGACAAAGGTTTAGCACCCCTCTCACAGCTAGTGGCAGCAAATTAAAATGTGCAAAGCAAAAAGGGAGATGCAAGTCTGCCGAGTTGGCCCAAGAATAGACCATTTCCCTCTAGAAACAGCAATCCACCCGCAGTGCGCAAGAGGAAAGCAGTCTCATCTGAAGGACAACTTAGTACTTTTACTGCATTGATCTTAACAGTTTTAAATTTAGGATTGATGCTTACCTTTTTTAATTTAAAGGTAACCTGCTTACTTCCTACAGTGGTATCGTGTACACTAAGTGCACCTACTCTCTCTTCAAGTTTCAAGCGATCTCCAAGTGACTTTCTGCAAATAAAAATGAGAGGATGAACTCAGCATCTACTTTCATGGTCACCATATCATCTTCCACAGTTTGTGCTTTCAGAGCAAAGGGAACAGAAATTCACCACAAAAATGAGGAAGGGAGGGAGGGAGGGAGGGAGGGAGGGAGGGAGGAACCAAGCTAATTCAACTATCTTAAGACCACTTATAATGATCTTTACATTAGGATAGGCCAGTGGGCTTGGCTAGTAGACTATGGATCCTATAACATATCAACCTGAGACTATATCCGGATTTAAGGACCCATGACACTAGCACAATGATGCCACATAGGCTTGGTGCCTCCCTATGCACAGCCCATCAACATTTCTAAGGAGTCAATGGAGTTTCTAGTGGCACCTCTTTTAATTGGTGTGCAAATGAATGGATGAATTAAGAGAAACCTCTTCACTGTATCTGCGCTATGAAATCAACTGCCTTTAGCAGAAATCTGAAATCCACAGTACATCTTAATCATGAGCGATGGAAAAAAATGAGGACAAATCACTGGAATGGAATAAAATCGTAGTCTTACTTCTTTAACTTTTGCTTTTGGGCAGTGTCTTGGAAACTTCTAAATTCTTCCCCGGCTTTAATCTCAAAAAACTTTGGTTCCAGGACTGTTTTCTGATCCTCCTTGAACCTTTCCTGCCGTTTTACTTTTTCCTCTTGGCGTAGAAGTCTGCGCTGTTTCCTGACCTCTTCAACCCATCCTTTTTCATCATCTGAAGACTCCGAAGTTTCTGCATCACTTGGTTTTCCTTCTGGCTCTTCCTCTTCTTCCTGAAGACAAAAATAGTCAGTTAAAAAAAAAAGAAGAAAAGAATTAACATTCCTTAAATGAACCATTTACCTAATTAGGAGTACGTGACGCCTTACAGATGCACTGTTTGGAAAGGACGTTAACACAAGATTGGGCAAGACATTTTCAACAGAATGCCTTTATTGCTAATTACCATCACCAATGATCTACAACTCTACCTGTGCTATTGAAAGATTAAAGTAGCCCTCACTCAAAAGGACAAAACATATCCAATATAAATTAGATTTAATATTCCTATTGTTGAAAGGAGAAAAAAAAGGATCCTAGACTGCTAAGGGAAGCAAAGCGTGTGCTACATATGGCTTCCAACTGCCCAACTTAAGAAGCAAACATCTGAAATTAAGAACCAACCTATCAGAAAGTAGCAAAAGGGAAATTAAGAGACCCATCCCTTGATTTTATAATAATTCAACAAAACAACAACAACCCTTTCCAAAGATAAACAATGGCAAGAGAAGACTAACATAAAAAGATGCATTCTTAAAAAATACAGACATATGCGAGAGCTGGGGATCTGATGTAATGGGAGGGAAAATAATTCCACAGCATACATGCTATCAGTGAGTAACCCTGTCTTCACAATATCTCCCAGGACCAATCTGCAAAATTGTGGCATAGAGAACATGGCCTCATCCAAAGACTGCAGTTGCCTGATGTATTTGAAGATGATTTTAAGGTAGCCTGCTACAGTACTGAGCTTGTGGCAAAGTGCCAGCTAATGCCAATCTTTTAGCAGAGGGGTGATTGGTTCATGTTGAGGCATTCTAGTTAGTAACCTAGGCATTGAATTCTGCACTAATGGTACTTTCTGGACTACTCACGAGGGTACGCCACAAACAGCAGTTATAGTAGACCACTCCTGAGGTTGCCTATGCAATGAATTACTATAATTAGGCAATTCTTCCCAAGGACTGAGCAGAACTAATCTACCAGTTTAAATTGATAATATGCTTCCTAGCCATGAAGGTAGCCATCGGTAGATCCAGAAACAACCCTAAACTGCATATTTGTTCCTTTGTGGGAAACCGGTCCAATCTAGAACAGGTAGATCCCCTACTTTCTCTACAAATTATAATTACCTTATCCATCTCATCTTTCCTATTACCATCTCCTATTGGTATCTTATGATTTATCAATTTGTTGTTCATATGTACACTGAGAGCTTATGAACCGGAGACAAACTGTCCAATCACACTTGGCCAAAAAAAAAAATTCTATCTATGAAGCAGATACTCCTAACACTTTAAACTTACCATGCAACAATATTTTCACTCCTGGTAAAAATTTTAAGACCGTCACCTACTTGCATGTGAGTAGAGTGCATGCTGCATTCCCATTTGGTCCAAACTGTCCACTTTTTTCAAGGTTTTGTGCTCAAAGGACCAATACCGTATAAAAGGGAAAAGCCATTTGTCGTGTTTTATTAGCTAGCCACGTGTGTCTGTGCACAAGCAAGAATTGGATGTCTATGCAAAAGGAACCACACAATTATCTCAAATCTTGCTAGGGATTCTTAGCACACATTAACTAAACAAATGGTGGGGATAGAAAGGTTGAGAAAATATGATTATATTGAATCCTCCTGGAATCCTTCTCTAACAGTAGAGGGAAAATTACATCTCATTTTTTTATAAATAGCTATTGGAGAACACTAGAAATTCTCAGATTCTCGGATTTTACCTCTCCCAAGGTTTCATGGTATTCTAACATCTTTAACTTCTTCTTCCTTTTCTCGCTTATTTTAGAAACAAGTGGATTAAGCAGCCTAAACTCTTCACTCTTCTCATCCACCTGGAAATCAGGATTCTCAAACATGATTTTGAAGCGGTCATCACTAAGGATGCTAGGCATTTTCTGGAAGAAAAATGAAAATGAAGTTGAGAAATAGTTCCCTTGCTTAAAGTTTTCGAAATACATCTGCTAAATGCATTTAAATCGCCAAAGTCTTTTTGCAAAGCAAGAAGAAGCTTTGTAAAATAAAATTAGTATTTTTTTTCTCCAATGAGCTATCTATTTTTTATTATTTATTTAACATCAAGCTAAACCAACTTTTTCCTGCCTTTTAAGAGTTTGCTTGGGGGACTATAATTTCCTCTTCATATATTCTCTATTAGATGAGTTTTTATGTTTAGCTTTTCTTTTACTGTCAGTTGTTTTGAGTACCATTTGAGGTGGAAAGGAAGGTTGTAAGTTAAACAAATGCAACAGCAGGTTTGTGGAGGAAGAAGGAAGCTGCCAGGCAAAATGTTTTATGTGTTTTCTTCCAAATTCTTCACCAGTCCTTGAAATGTCCACATTACTTACCTAATAGTACGCTGACTTAGATTTATTTATCTTACTTTAGTTTATTTTTATTTCATTTGTTTTACTTATTTAACTGATTTCATATGCCTATTTGCACTTATGCATAATTCAAAATAAAGATTATTTTAAGATAACAGTGACAGAAGTGATGGGAGATTGCTGCATTAAATGTATGAGTGATAGCCCTCAACAGAATCCTTTGCGGATAGAATAAATGGAAATTTTCTGTAATAACTCCATTGTTTGGAGAACATCTTTCTGAGGAGATTCATGTATCCTTTACTCAAAATTGGCCATAAAGATTTGAATAAGTATTGATGTGATATTTATATTGCTTGTAGTTAGTTTATAAGAGTTAAAGTGCGATAGATTTAATAGTTTATTGTTGTTTGCATAAGTTAGACTATGATTGTTTGTATTTTTATACCCTGTATTGAGCTCTGGGAAGTCGGGGAGGGGGGAGGGGGAAGGGAGGGAGGTGTTGGGGAGGGTTGGGGAGAGGGGAGGGGGTGGGGAGGGGTTTTGCTTTGTTAAAAAATGTATTGTAAAACTTTTCAATTAAAAAAAAATTGGCCATAAAGAAATAGCAGGTATTTGGTACGTAAGTGAGGTTCTTCTAATATCATAAGGTGTCACACTTTTAATTCCACACAGTGATTTTCTTGATAGTGTGGTTTTATTGCTAGCGTTTGAAAAATAGCATGCATAGATACATCAATTGTGTCTTGTTGAATTGCTCTCAACAGCCCCTGTCAACTAACCTTAGGAAGATTTTTTTTTTAAAGAAAATCTGAAGCCCAGCCTATATTAGTCAAGGTACTCGGGATTTAAGCAGGGTTAGTATGGCAATGTCTCATTTACAAATTAAAAGGCAGTTTCAGCTTTAAAGTGAACTCTAATTTTAATTAAGATTACAATGTTCTGACAAAGCTATTTAATCACTATTTGCATTTTAGGAGTTAGAAAAAAGGTCACTTGAGCCTGGCTGCTGGAAAAATACTAGCACCTGGGAACTAGTCTTGTCCAACAACTTGTTTGGACAGCTGGCCAGAAAGGAAAATTCTCTGAGTCACTAAAATTGCTCTAAAATATGCATTAAGTTTAACTAACACGGATTGCTTTGTAATCCAACAGGAATCAGAAGTTGCTGGGATAAAATAAAAACAACTTACAACGCAAAGCCGAATTTAAAATACCAAAGAGGCAGGAGCACCGTATTCTGATCAAATAACTGTATCACCCCGTTTATTGTGTAGATGATTTTAGTTCATATTACTTAAAACACTTTACATTAGCCTTACTATTGCTATTACTTTACTATTGCTACATCACTATTAATTTCAATGTAACCTTTCTATACAGGGACGTGCCTAGTGCACTCTCATTTCTGATCATAACACGCCTGATCGTGTTTTGATTAACAGAATTCATCTTAGCAAGTGAAGCTCTTTTAGTTCAGTCACCCGAGTGCCATTTCCTGTCAGGCTCTCCAAGGATTAGGATGATATCGGTCTGAGCCCTGTCATCAGAGGCCCAATAACTGGAGATAATAGCATAAGTCAAAATAGGACTTTCAAAGTTTCTGATCCCTCATGAACTTATTTATACCCCTCCATCACCTCACACATATCTAGATACAGGCATCTTTGAAACAGCACCCACCGGTCAGTTTCACTTCATATAACTAATATAACAGGCACAAGGAAGGCCAACCCACCTTCTGTTTCTTCTTTCGAGCATTTTGTAGCTCCTCTTCTCCCTCCTCAATCAACTTCAGTGCAAGTTCTTTATTAACTCTGGGAAGTTTCTAGTGAATAAAACAAGCACGGATTTCTTTAGTGTGGAACCTGGCACCTTCAATGTACTTGCTGATTAAATATACAAATCACTGTACGGGCAGTAACTGTATATAGGCTATATGATGATTTGGAATATGTTAAATTATGTATTAAGTGAAAGAACAAGCTCTAGTTGCATCTACCAGATTTCTTGGATAATTTGAGAAATCCCAAATGATTTAGAAGGTGCCCATACCAGGGATTTCAGTAGAAAACATCAAGAACTTGGATCTTGCTGAGCTAGCCAAGGACTTTACCAAGGATTTTACCAGTGGCTTAAGAAAGAAGAGGATCACACTTATTTTCACAACAGTGCAGTGCATGCTTTGGAAATGAGTTTAAAAAAATGGTCTCAGACTTTGTCACTGGTTCTGGGGAAATCCACTTTTAAAAATCAAGAAGACTCTTAAGGAAACTGAAAGGGCAAACTTGATGGACCACTGGGTGTTTTCCTGCCATCAGGTTTCTACATCTCTATGTTTCTTCAAGCAGCAGCAGTACCTTTTTTTTCAGATTCACAAAGAAGCCTGAACAATGCTGGGATCCCTCCTCCATGATGCAAAGTGAGCCCTAAGCACTATGCCATTCCTATTACAACCGCTGGCATTTTTGCCAAGCTAGCACAAAATAAAATTCAGGTTGCTGACTTATCACCTGGTTCAAATGTCATTTCTCATCAGGAAAACCCAATCTACGTAGGGGCTACCTAATTCCTTCCTTCAAGAATCCTGAAAAGGGGGGGAAGGAGAATATGGATTCCTGCCGATAGCTGAGCCAAACGCCAGTAGTGCCCTTTGAGATCTCACTACTTACCCCAGCAAGGTCAAAAACAAGAAAAAAAACTCTGCAGCAGGTGACACGCTGTGCTCCTTTCCTTTCAGGCGTAACAACTCTCAAACCCTCCAAATGTACTGCTTATATCTAGGACTCTCTCTTTCATTCTCTCTTGGATGAACCTATCCTGAACGAACCAAGCTTCTTCTTTACCTTTAGCTGCACTCTCTGTGCGCGTGTTTCTTCTATCTTCTGTCTAATTTTCTCCCTTCTGTATTCCTCGTAGGCAAAAGGGTTTACCATCATTTTAACCTGCAAGCACAAAGCAACCAGGGAGAAAAAGGAAGAAACCATAAATCATTGCATAATTCTTCCACTTGATTTAACACTCTTATTTGCTGGATTTATTATTCAGGATTGCCAGCCAGAATGAGAATAAATCTAAAAATCAGGCTACGTTAAACGTTGCTGAAAGATGGCAATAAAATGAAACTCACGGCAGCCAACTAATTAAAAGTCATCTCATCCATTCAACCAAAGGTCTGCCTGAAAAAAAGGTGCTCAATGAGAAAGGGAGCTACCTTGACTCCTTTGGGCAAACCCACGTACCTTATGATACAATCGTATGTCCATGAAAAAGCCATGCATGTATGCCCGAAGAAGGGGTGATCCAATAAGATGAGAAAGCCCTGGAGACAAAATGGAGGTTGGGGGGGGGGGAAACAGAGAGAGGGAGATACATATATTGAACATGACTTTAATATAACACAAAACTTAGAAAATAAATTTCAAAGTATCCATGGCAAAAAAAAACACAATCTCGTGTTGCCAACATGATTATAGACTTTTGATTCCAGGTCACCGTCACAGACTCCCTGCAAAATCTAAGATAACCACTTTGTGTTACTTAGCTATAAATCTTTAAAAAATGACAATTTTAAGTACTCCTAAAGTTTTAAATGCAAGGAGCAAGTAGATTTGAAAAAAAAATCATATTAGATTTAATGTAAATGTTACATCCTTTTAAGGTTTATTTTTTTAAACGCTTAACTGGCTTCTCCCAGGTAAAATATATTTATAGAGTTTTAACAGTTTATTACTAAATTAAACAAGTTTAATTTTCCTCAATTACTAATAAAGAATTGAGTCTCAAGCAGCTTTTAAATTAAGGTCTTCAGCAGGAAAATTATTCCTGCAAAAATGCTAGTTACATTTGTATTTCTTTTGCATAATACTGTTAAGGTACCAAAATTGTACCTTATTCGTTATTTGAATCAGCTAATAATATAAGCCATTCTTTCAACTTAATCAAGGTAGAAATCAAATGTTCTCAATTTGGAGTAGGAAAATAACGAAATCAAAACAGGGGTCTTCTACCAAAGACCTGGTAGTGACAGGATTGCAAATACATTTCATCTTGAAGTACTGTATGTTGTAGTCACTAAGATACATACCGGTATAAGTAAATCTGAGGTCATACTCAAAGGAAAGAGGCAAGACAAAATAAATCACATCTACAGCAGTAATACTTTACCAAGATTGTCAAGATCTTTTCTTGTTACAAATTTATAGTCATCATAAACTGTTGTCTCTGGGTTCTCCTCCAGCTCTTCTGTCAGATTATCAAGAAATGAGCACCACTTGGGAGCAGGACCTAAAACCTGTAGATATATTAAAATCAGATGTGATGGCAAATTATTTCGATCAAAACACAATGACCCAATAAGTCTGAAAGTGATTGCTTCCCTTTCCTCTAAATGAGGGTGGCTTAGCCCTTTTCCACTGTTGATATCAATCTCTCTCCTGCTACTCGGTTCATGCCCAGTGAACCCAGATTAACCGAGTAAACTTCAATATGTACACAACATTATCAAGGTGCATGTTGAAAGCTCGCTCTTTCTCCAGAGGAAAGGGGGAAAAAAAAGAAATAATGGCACCTACAGAATGGAACTTTTAATGCCCCACTTCCTTTTCAAATCAATCAGTGACAATAATATAGGGAGAAGATAAACAAGACATTTCAAAAGAGAACAGCTGCAATCTAAGCAACCTGGATCTCCCTACTCCAGAGCAAAATATATTTTGGGGATGCTAGGCCTATGTGCTCTTCATATGATGATTCATGTCACTGTAGCTGAGACCACGTCAACCTTATCTACCACCTACACAACTCAGCTCGAGGAGAAAAATATTTGTACATATCAATAAAAACAGCCAGTGCCAATGATTTAAGTACACATTCACTGCCAGCATACTCCAAGTACTTCTTTGGAATTGTTACTGAGTTTAATTTTTCAATACACACATGAAAAGTTGTGTACGTGTGGGGGAGGGTCTACAAATTATTAATGATGAAGTTCTACATAACTGTGAATAAAAGAAGGCTCAGTACAGAAAGATTCAACCTGTGCTGTCAAATGTCTGAGTGGCACATGGCAGTTGCCTTAGCAAGAAACCTCAGCAGTGAAACGTAAATTTTCCTGATTAAAAACAGCTGAAGATTTGGGTTCCAATCAACATGTTATTTCATACTACTATTAACTGTAATCTCCCGTCTATTTTTTTTCTCTACCCTTCTACATTTCAAGGCTCTGACCTGAAAAGTGCAATTATAATTTTCCTCAAACACCCCGAGAAAACATTCTTTCTGAATTAGCCATTACATCCTCATCTTGTAGTTGAGTCTGTGCAAACTACTGACAGCTTCCCCATTAACCTACTTTCTGATTTATTGAGAATAAGGCTGTTAACCTACTTCGCTTTCCTTTCAGTGTAATTATGCCATGCTTTGACACAGGCTTCCTTTTCTTTCCTACAAGATACACCCAAGGGTGATCATTGCTACCATTCGTTTTTCTCCTCTGCTCTTGACAAACTCAACCCTAGCAGTCTTTTAGGTTCCCTTCCTCTATTGCTCCTGAGTACTCTCCCTGTCGGTGCTGTCAAAACAAGTATACCTGCTTTCGCCATCTTTGCCTTCAAACAAATCTTCCCCCAAAATACACAAGGTCGCATTTCCCCAACCTTAGTTTATACCATCATCTATTCTTTCTTGGCTTAAAAAGGTAAAGGTAAAGGTTCCCCCGCACATGCGTGCTAGTCGTTTCCGACTCTAGGGGCCGGTGCTCATCTCCGTTTCAAAGCCGAAGAGCCAGCGCTTGTCCGAGGACGTCTCCGTGGTCATGTGGCCGGCATGACTAGATGCCAAAGGCGCACGGAACGCTGTTACCTTCCCACCGTAGTGGTCCCTATTTTTCTACTTGCATTTTTATGTGCTTTCGAACTGCTAGGTTGGCAGAAGCTGGGACGAGTAACAGGCGCTCACTCTGTTAGGGGCTGCCTAACGATGGGAAAAGAGTTTATGAAAGATCAACCTGACTGCAGATTTCAGTATTTCCAGGTAAAGTTCATCGTCATGTGTTGGTTTTCTACCATTCTATTTACAAGCACTGACAGGAAGCAGATGGGTACTATTTATCTACAGGCACTAATTTGAGCCCCTGGAACAGCTCCAGGTAAGCAATTCTGTTAAAACCGCATCTGAGAAGGAAAGCTTTTAAACTCCCCTCCACCGGAAGCATGCCTAATATTCATTTATGGCCATTAGACTGGCAGAGCAAACTCCAGCCCATCGTCCAGGAACCGTTCCCTGTTTCTCTTCCTCTCCTCTGAGAAATCAGAAGCAAAGGAAGGAAGAGCTACTGGATTTTAAAGAGCTGAAGGAATGTCAGCACCAGGGACTTGTCAAGCAGGGGTAAGAAAATCTGTTTCAATGAAAATGCTCAGTTCTACACAGCTAGTAAAGGGCCTCCCTCTTCAGTCTCCGTTTTTGCTTCTCTCTCCTTTTCTTCAAAAAGAAAGTTAAGGGAAGGAGGGGAAACAAAAGAAAAATGAAGTTTTTGCTTTTCTTTTCGGTCACCAGAGGTCTGGGGATGAATCCGTTGCTGGCTTTTACACCCCACCGAGTGAAGTATCACAGCAGCCTTCTCCAATCAGGTGGTCACACCACGCTGGGAGTTGCACCGCAATATACCGGGAAGGCTGTACTAAATATCCAACAGAAAGTCAGTGGGCCATAATGAAACTCTGCCTAGAACTGTATCATGGAGACTATGAGCACAATCTTAAAAATACTGAATCCTATGGATCTTCCCATGGATAAGCAGTTTTTCCCCCCTCCGTGGACGTCCTGCTGGAAGAGGCTGCCCACACAAGGTATAATGGGCATTATTATATTGCTGTGCTAATGTTATGTGTTAACCAGCCTAGGGAATTCTAACGTTATCATCAATCCAGACCAATTCAGCATTACGCTTTATGCGTCATCCTTCAACATCCCACAATGTCGCTTTGATTTCTTTCCTCTCGATCACTGTTGATCACTATGAAGATTAGGGATATATTTGCTTAGTCTTGTGAGCCAGTTGCTCCAAGGAGAAGCCATGAGAACTGCAAACAACAAGAAAGCTTTGACAGAGATGATTTGCATTCATTTCCTTCTTGCTGTGCTTTTTTTTTTTATTTCTCTCCCAGGCCTGTGACTCCTTGAACAGCCCTACTGTAAGATCAGGCTCATCTCTTATTCTGAAGCTTGCTCATTTCTAGGCCAGATATTTAATATAGGCTGTGTCATCTATATTAGAAGAGGGAACAAATGGCAGGGTTATTCAAACATACAGTGGTGAAAGAAATTACACGAAAATTTAGAACATTCATAACCTTGCAATGCTGTGACCTACAATGTGATGTGAGTTTCATCTAAACCTCATTAAGAGATGAAGAGAGTCTGGTTAAATAAACAAAAAAAGAAAGCAATGTCAAGACTTTTTACTGAACACACTCTGCCAACATTCACTGCCTTTGTTGGGGGAAAAAACCACACGTGCCACCTCTTTTGACAGCCGTAACTTCAATCTAATGTCTTCTGTATCTATTAATCAATCCTTAACATCAGCTTGAAGATATTTTGACTTCTTTATGGAAACTGCTTCAACTCACTTCACATTATGACATATTTAGCTAGATTCATGGCAGGACTCTGATTTAATCATTCAAAAAATTAGCTCCATTTACCTCAGGGGTCTTCAAACTTGGCCCTTTTATGACTCGTGGACTTCAACTCCCAGAATTCCTCAGCCAGGCACGCTGACTGAAGAATTCTGGGAGTTGAAGTCCACGAGTCATAAAAGGGCCAAGTTTGAAGACCCCTGATTTACCCCCTTAAGAGAGATGACTATCCTAGGGCTTCACGTACATTCTAACTAAGGAAGTAAAATATTAGTCAGTATGATCAAATAAGGGATGACAGAGTATACTGTTGGGCTGGTTTGTTTAAGCAGAATTTTTCTATTAATTGAATTTAGATGAAGTGGGCCAGAGTATTGTTAGATTACAGACAGATCTAAAGATTCAAATACTTTCTGGTACTACTCCAAAATCATCCTGCTACACATTTCTCCACAATAACCAACTGTCACAGAACAGAGATGCAGGTCAATAGAAGCTAGTTAGGACAGAGGAGGCAATCAGGATTGTTTCCAGAACAGGAACAGAACAGCCAAACAAAATACACGTTGCCTTGCCATCTTCTGGCCAAATGAAATCTTGTATAAGTAGACTCAACAGTGCTCTTCATTATTTGACAAGCATGCTAGTCCATCAATTTGGGGAAAGCATCTTCTCCTAGTTTTACAAGCTTTGGAAGGATGCATTATATTGATGGAGTACGCCAGTTTTTCCCCCTAAAAGTTTGAATACAAAAGCAGTTGCCTGTAATTTCCAAATATTTCCCCAGACCCTTCCTGTACCTAATTCTACAATTACTTTGTAAAGTAGCAGAAAGGCCACTGTTTAAATGGTCTTCTGGCCAAACAATGATAGGTCACTAAATTAAAACTTCATATTCGTAATAGAAAGGAGCTGTCATGACAGCTTCCTTTGGTTAGACATCAATTAATACCTGCCCTCCTCACTAGGTGTAACTACCCGATGCCTTTTATTGCTTCCAAAATGTAGAGGTGGAGGTATAATTCCATCAGCTTGAGGACTTTCCATGGCATAGTGAGGGCCATACTCCATAGGTCAGGATGTTTTATAATGCTCATGGTACCTATAGGGCTTTAAATCTTCCCAACTCTACACACACACACACACACACACACACACCCCAAAGGAGAGGGGGAATTGGCTTGAATTTTTTTTGGTTTTCCCAGCTCTGGGGTCATAACATGGGTTGCTGCAAGCCACATCTAGTTTTTTTGCTCTCCTGTTCCAATACAGCTAAGGTACTCCTGACCAGAGGGATTCTATTTAAACCCAATGTGATGGGAATCCCAAAGCCACATTGGTTAACTACTAAAGGCACTGTCTGTTTTCATATCTCTGAAGAGCTTCCTAATTCTATTTCAGGATAAAAATTCACATTTTAAAATAAGGATGTTACAACAGATGGGACATACCGTATATACTTGAGTATAAGCCGACTTGAGTATAAGCCGAGACCCCCAATTTCACCCCCAAAAACTGGAAAAAGTTATTGACTCGAGTATAAGCCGATCCGCCGTTCTGCAAGCCTCCGCCGCCAGCAGAGGCTCGATCCGCCATTTTGCAAGCCTGAATACACAGGAATACCCTGTGTGGCCGCGGCTCTCGGGGAAGCCCTGGCTGTCCGCTTCCTCGCTCCACGCTGCCAGTTGGGGCCCGCGCGTTCCCCGGGCAAATCGCGGCACCCAGCAGGCGAGGAAACACGCCCGCTCCAGTCGCCCCCCCTTCCCTCAGGAGACGCGAAGCAAGTGACCGCCCGGAGCTTACCGAGGACTTGCGCGCGGCCGAGGCTTCGGTGCTTCCAGGATCGCGCGCACCTCTCCCAAGCCGCCGCCGTCCGGAGACCTGCCGAAGTTTGGGGAGGTTTGGGGAGGTGCGCGCGCACCTCCCCAAACCTCCCCAAACGTCGGCAGGTCTCCGGACTTCCGCGCCCTGCCTGCCTGCTTCTTTCCGCTGCGGAAAGAAGCAGGCAGGCAGGGCGCGGAAGTCCGGAGACCTGCCGATGTTTGGGGAGGTTTGGGGAGGTGCCCAAACCTCCCCAAACGTCGGCAGGTCTCCGGACCTCCGCGCCCTGCCTGCCTGCTTCTTTCCGCTGCGGAAAGAAGCAGGCAGGCAGGGCGCGGAAGTCCGGAGACCTGCCGACGTTTGGGGAGGTGCCCAAACCTCCCCAAACGTCGGCAGGTCTCCGGACCTCCGCGCCCTGCCTGCCTGCTTCTTTCCGCAGCGGAAAGAAGCAGGCAGGCAGGGCGCGGAGGTCCGGAGAACTGCCGACGTTTGGGGAGGTTTGGGGAGGCGCGCACCTCCCCAAACCTCCCCAAACGTCGGCAGGTCTCCGGACCTCCGCGCCCTGCCTGCCTGCTTCTTTCCGCTGCGGAAAGAAGCAGGCAGGCAGTGCGCGGAGGTCCGGAGACCTGCCGACGTTTGGGGAGGTTTGGGGAGGCGCGCACCTCCCCAAACCTCCCCAAACTTCGGCAGGTCTCCGGACGGCGGTGGCTTGGGAGAGGTGCGCGCGATCCCGGAAGCACCAAAGCCTCGGCCGCGCACAAGTCCTCGGTAAGTTTTTTTGTTGACTGGAGTATAAGCCGAAGTGGAATTTTTCAGCCCAAAAAGTGGGCTGAAAAATTTGGCTTATACTCAAGTATATACGGTAATTAAAAACTGAACAGGTATTTTTTTTTTAAATGAAAGAACGTATCAATCCAAGTTTTGGTATGAACGTTCTTGTATTATTAATGATGTATGCTTATTTCCACATGGTCATTTTCCAATATTCATCTGCTATCCATTAATATAAATATCTCACCTTCTTCACTCCAGTTTCCAACCTATTCAATGGTGCGTCATATTTAGGAAGTAAATCAATAAATAATCATATGACTCCTATTTCTAACCATCCCCTCAAAATTTTGAATTGTCTGTGCAAAATCTGAGATCTCTCAACAGAAATCCCAAAAGGGGGCAGGGTGTGGTTCATGACTCCCCCACTTCCTTCCCTAAAGCCTTCGCTCCTGGTGTGGTTCTCCTGCCCCCACCTATCACTCTCTATTTTCCCTATAACCATTTCCCCTTTGGGAGGGTGGGGTCCCGGCACCCTTTGTGCTGAAGGCCACATGCAGCTTTCAATAGCCTTGATACCTATCTGTAGACTCCCAAACTATCTTGCCAATTAACATTAATGTTCGATGTGTGAGAGCTGGGGAAATTCCTAATTCAATGAAGAATAATCATATTAACTAGTCAGTATAATTTTGTGAAACTATTCAATTCAATCACCCTCACTCTTTCTTTTTTGCTTTAGCCCTGCCTACATTGTGAAGTGCAGCCTACAACATGCTACCACCTAAAGCATTTCCCTGTATAGAACATTTTATGCTCCCAGAAAATGTTCCCTCCCATCCAGATCCACCTTGGTCCATAGTCTACTACCATCCTTTAACTGAAGTATCTCTCTTTAACATCTGCTTATCCAGCTGCTTATCAGGACCACAGGGTCTCCTCCCACACCCGACACAGAGGTCCAAATGTGTTAAAAGATTCTACAGGATGGCCACAAAATTACTTCCTGAGAGTCACACACTGGATGGTTTCCGCACCTATGCCCACACACGCGCATTTCCTTTGAGGCAACATGTTATGATGGGAAGTAGAGGATTTCCTTTGTTGTGAATAAGTCCAACGTGCTACTTTTTAGATTGAAAGTACTTATCCAAAAACAGATAGGAAGCCCACATTTCCTGTTTTGTGGAGACTCAACAATTGTCTGGCAGATTATACTCAAAAATATTGGCAGATGAAACCACAAGCATTTCGCCACATTACCACAAGAAGACCCAAGAAAGAGAAGGTAAAATTTCTAGGGAAATAAGTTAATGCTGGGCGTGAAATGCACAAGTAAAGCAATATGTTTCTTTCAAATCTATTTTCTATTTTATTTAGTGCTGTTTACAGTTTTAACACCATTTATTGGTGAAAAAAGTTGATATCTAATGATCAACTATTTTACATTTCACTGTGACTGCATAAGACAGAAAAAGTCTATTAACCAAGCTTTGTCCACAGTGGAAATCAAGGGAAAATTATCAAGTTAACTTCAAATGACTGGAAATTTTTAAATAAGTTTATTGTTTTATCATAGACAATAAATACAGAACACTAAAACAAACAAACAAAATGAAACAAAACAAAAACATACATTCGACCCTAACCAGAACAAAAAAGGAAAAAAAAATAAGTGTACAAAAACGGAGGAAAAAGTGGTCAATTACATTTAACATTTAACGTGTAGGATCCACCCTGGCTGACTGTAGCATTTTTTGTACATAAGCTGAGCTTGATTTTAATAAAAAAAAAAGCTTGATTCTGATAAAAGGTGCAAGACTAGAGGTCAACAGTAGAAAATTGAAACACAGAATTCTCTTTTACAGCATCATAACCTTTTTGCTCCTTCAAATACATGTTTTATTTATTATTTGTATTATTATTAACTATTTTCACAGGTCCACAATCCTTTGGCAATATTTTCCATACATTCTGGAGGAGACTGATCTGAGTTATCATGCTAATATCTAGGGATGATATTAGATCCTAGCCACATACTATTTATGAAAAAGCAATGTAGTCAAGCAATGTATTCATGGGAACAAATTGCCTCTAATGGCACCCTGCTCCCAACTCCCTTATTAAAAGTGTAAGGGCCCATCTGAACAGAACTTGGAAGATGTATGGGGTAGAAGAGATACAAGCGAAAGTTCTTTGATATGAGTGTATGTAATGCTTATGTAATGCTACACATAATCTAAAATCAACCTGGGCCTTTCTTCAGTATGCCTGACCTTGATGAACCTGGCCCAAGAACTATAATGCTTTAAAATGTTTTATCTTAATGAGTTTCTCATTTGCATTATGATGAATTGATGGCAAACAATCTTTAGAAATATGACAACAAAAATAAGTAATTCCCAGGCTAGTCATCCCATTAAAAGAAATCTAAGCAAATTAATTGAACTACTCTCAGTTCATTAATTCGCATTAACATAAATGTGCATAAAAATTCTGAAGGAAAGAAAGTATAACTTGTTTTCTAAATGACCGATGAACATGTACTAACATTTTCCCCAACTTTTAAGGTAATTCTTATTATTCATGTTTTTAAAGGACTATTATTCAATTAATTCATTTATTTTCTCTCCCAAATAATATGTTAAAAGACCCTGTGGTGTGTATTTTTTGTTCAGAATGAATAAAACCAAGTTGCTTATTATATATTTTATATAGGTGACAGAAAGTTGTTTTCATTTAAGTTAAAATATATCTAAGAAAGCTAAGTATGACTGCAAGCCAAATAAAAAAAAATGGAATTTCTAATACAAGACTCAGTATTTTGAGGGATTTCATAGTAATGTTTTTTAAAATATTATTATGAGAGTGGCAATCCTAAAACTTTTCAAGATTTTACAAAGTTCAGTAAACACAAATGCACTCAGGATGTCTAAACACAACTACACTAATATCATGTGGCAATAAACAGCGCCTTCAGTTCTTATATGTGTGTGTTTGCATAATCTGTAATTTACACTACATGCATAGTTTGTTTCCCGCTCTTGTCTGCCAGCATGCTTGAGATAAATATTCTCCCATTAAAACACTGCTTGGTCTTAGTAGTACAGGTTTTGAAAGCCAATTTGCATTTTGGATTCATAATTCTCACCCAGGACCCACTCCTAACCCAACTTAAGATAACAACAGGTGAGGTAGATTGGAAACCGCCAAAATCTCATGAGCATGCTTTGAGTCTTTAGCTATTAGATTAGATGATCTACATATACTATAAATGAGTCCTCCTTTAAATACTCCTAGAGGTTTCAACTAATTCTAAATGCAGCTACTGGACTGTTTTTAATAGGTGACATTCAGACCATATGAATCTACTGTTAATCCAACATTATTACGGTTCCTGTTGCGAGCTACCCAGAGTTGTGTGAGCAGGTGAGCAGCCATGTAAAACTTTGCAATGAGTAAATAAATTACTGGTTATCTTAATTCAAAATGCTGAGGCTAAAATTGTTTTCTTTTATTTACTTAAATTTGTTCTGGCTGCCCACTTTAATAGCTTCTTGGCAGCTTACAAATCCAAAACACGGTTAGAAAGAGTTGAAAACATGAACAAGGCAGCCTGGACTAAAACAGCAAAAATAAAAATATGACAGCCCGCCTCTCCTCCATACATTAATCCCAGGGCTGGAAACAAAATAGGTTTTAAGGACTTTTTGGAACCCCAGGATAGTGGGCACCCTTTTGTGATTCTGGGGTGGTGCTGGGGGAGATGCTATTCCAAAGGATAGGGACAGCAACAGAGAAGACAACTTCCTTTGTCCCACATAATGACAATGTTTAATACAAGATACCTGGAACACACCCACTATTTGAAAATATTGGATGAACAGAAACAATTTGAGATAGGTGGTCCCTCAGATCACCAACCCCGAAAATGATTCAATAGTGGTCTCACTAGACCACTGTGAAAAGTGGGGTGTCAAACAGAACCCTCTGGTTGTGACCTTACATTTTTCAACTACTTCCCCACAGGATCCAATAGCTATATAATCAATCTCCCAATCTAACTGCAACTCTGGGATCTTCTAGTGATCCTCTATTGCAATACGAATGAAACACCGCCTTGCTTAGGTCGGCCAAAGAAGGTACTGCCATCATGAAAAGACACCGTCAATGAAATAAAGTAAACTGTAATTTCAGTGGGATGGGAATAAAAAGCACGCATGAAGTACTGCTGCTGTTTCTTTTTCAACAGCAGTGTAACTCATAGACTGAAATATGTATATAATCCTTGTGACTGAATGCCAACTTTAAATACAAAAAGTACAGATTTATTCTATCATGCCGAGACAAAACAGCAAAGCTCACTTAACAACTCATATTACTTACGGGAATGTAGTAGATGTTCATTTTAGGGGCTTCATTGGCTGTGAACAGCATTCCTGCGGATCAAAAAAATTAAGATTGTTGGTCTCAAATGCAAAACTTTTCCTCCATTTTAAATTTTGAGGAGATTGAACTAAGATTATTAGTGGGAGTAAAGCTAAAATATCATACATTCCAAAGTCTTTAAAAAAAAATTAACAGGTCTACTGATATAGCAGCAACTCTAACTCACACAGAAGAATGTTTAACCCAAACCAACAGAAGTAATCACCTTTTCTCCCATCTTTCAACATGTACCTTGCATTCAATCAAGTACACTTGCAGATTAATTAAGAGAAAAACATGAATCAGTCCAACACCGATATTTGACAAAGGAGAAATTGTTTTTCTTCCATAATACTGATAGCATTGGAGCAGCGGGCAGCATCTTGTTTATCTTTAATTGTCAACAATGTCCATTATTTTTATCTCGGATATTATACCGACAACCAGATTCTAACAACCAAGAAACTTAGAATAAATCTGGATTTTTGAATGTTGCATTATCCAGTATAGTTGACTTCTAACAATAGTAAGAGATAAGTTCTAATTAATATCTATAACTTAATCCTTGAACACGGGACACAAAAGTGCCATTTTACAGCCAGATGGGATTAAGACAATCTTTGCAGATTTCTTTTTTTAAAAATCCAACATTTATTTCCATAATTCCACCCTCCTCACTCCTGGACAAGGAAGTTAATAATATAAAACAAGAACACTAATCAAACTACAGCGATCACAAAGACTTTGTAAGCATGACCATCCATAATAACTTCCATACATTGCAGTAAAGATGCAAGCAGTAAAAATCCACAGCTTCCTGTAAGCACTCTAATTAAATTCTGCCAATCCCATCAAACGGTATCAACTTCCTGCAGAGTTACAGATTTAGAGTGACAATCTGCAGGATCCTGGCTCATGTGAAAATCAGCATGTATACAACTGTGTGCAGCTTCTAGCAGGAAGCCAAGATTGTGTGAGTGACTTTGGGGGAAGGGAGAGGTAGGGCTTAACTACAGCACAAGGACTCCAAGTTTCAGAACATATGAATGGAGCATGGAGCTCAAGGGATACCCTATTTAAAGCAGGTAGGTCTTGTATTTTTATTTTCCCATTCAAAAAATAACAGGCATCCAATAAAGATGCTTTCCCCCCCCCCCTTCAACACCAAAAAGGATATAATGGACTCCTTGATTAATTCAGTAGGAAGAATCTCTACTATTCCCCACTCCAATATAAACTTAAATTCAAAACAATTCATTAACCAGGGGAAAATGTGTACTCATGCTGTGGAGGGACCGTTTCTATATGCCTGTGGAAGAGGACTTCCAGAGAAGCTCTATAAGGACATGATATTATAAAACACTTCTCCAGATAGATGCCCATTGAGCTGCAAGCTACACATTCTCAAAGTGGTACCTGTAATAAATCAGGAAGGCATCACACCCAAACATGGGAAAAAAAATCCTGTCTGCTTTGAATAATCTCATTAGTAAAAGACAATGCACAGAGACACTCTTAAGACATCAGAGACATCTGACAGTGAAATTTTGTAACGGGGGAATAAAATGATCCAATTCTAACATGACGATATTTTGAATGAGAGATGAAGATTTTGGAATTTAAAAAATGAACTGATTAAAAACCTCTATGAAGAATAATGACAAAGTATATGTCTATCTTTAAATCTTAAACTCATCACCCCTTGAATTGGACAGGTTTTTAGGAAATCACAACCAGCTCTCTATCCAATCCTCATGAAGGATTCAGTATACAGTACAGCCCAGTGCTTCTCACTCTTTGAATCTGTAAGAGATGTGGACTTCAATTCCCAGAATTCTTCAGCCAGCATGGCTGGCTCGGAAATTCTGAGTTGAAATATTTTAAAATTGCTAAGGTGAAAAATATTTTCACCTGTAAGAGCGAAAATGCTCCAAAGCTGTTTAAAATTGTTAAGAATTCTGAAATGGTCAACAGATGATTCATTAAGCACTGTCAGAGGAAAAATGAAAAGGGTCAACTCCTCCCACATTCTCAAGAAATTATCTTAACATTGGGCAGCCAGAAAAGCTATGAGTCAATCTGTATGACCAGAAAATCCAGATATTATTTTGTACTTTACCTGAATTGGGGTACAGGCAAACATCATTAATATTATGTTCAGGTTCTATAGACGTGAATATTTTCCCCTGAAAAATAAAGTCACACAGTTCTTAATGAAAGCATACAAAGGAAGTAAGGAATTTCGTATTATAGAAAGAGGATTATTTGGGTAGTGACATGGATAGCATATAAATTCAATAAATTCTTCAGACAATAACTCATTATCTACAGAAATATTGTTATTGCCTTCATATTGCTAATATTAATTTGGAAGCGTGTGCACTTAAATAGAACAATTTCATTACTATTTCAGGAAAGAATTGGTTCAAAGTCTTCACTTCCACTATGTTGTGCAAAGCCTTATTTTTATAGCTGTTGCAGTCTGAAATTTTAGTACTTTTTAAGAGTGTAAATCTATCTATCATCTATCTATCTATCTATCTATCTATCTATCTATCTATCTCCATCCATCCATCCATCCATTAAATTGTTACTTGAACCATGCAAAGAACATCTAGCAGCAAATTTCTATGTCCATATTACATTTCCTTTTAATAAACGACATGCACCAAATCATAAGACTAATCATATTGTCAAATGGTGCAGTCCGGTCTAAATCTATTGATTTAAGTGGTTGTCAAATATATCAAAATCTCTTCTTCAGAAAAAGAAAGGATTTCTTAGCTCTGGCTAGACTAGACTCATCTTTATTGCCAACAAGCTCTGCTCCATAGCACATAACTCTTCACTTTCACAATGTGTCCTCTCGTATTTCCAGTTCAGTAGATAATCCATAACTGAGGCACAAGATGATTGTAGCAAGCTCCATTTTCTATCATTTGAAGGCACGTTCTGCAGCCATTTTAAGCACCCCACATTCCTTGGCAGCCAATTCCACCTACTTCCAAAGTACTTAGAAGAGGACAATCAGACAATTGTATTGCTAGGTATGAAGAAAGCAAATTACTCTTCTGGTATTTTTCTGCTGGCTGGAGTTGCAAAAAAAATTGACAAGCAAATTTTGAGGACACAGACGTTGAAAGATTTTAACACAACAAACATACTGGCAAGGCTCATATACTGAAGATGTTTTCCTTGAGTAAGTGCCAATTGAACAAAGTACTACAAGCAAATCTCTAACAACCCAGAATTCCTATCTGTCTGCTGGATCAGCCATTGCCTTACACTTTTCATCCAACGTGCATGAACATATGTTTTTCTGGGCCTTCAAAGTAAGTATTTTCTCCCTTTCCGTGGGAGGTATGTGGATTTTCCGTTTCCACTGTAATATTTTCCACACCGTTTTCAATGTTTTCATGTAGAGGAAAAAGATGTTTGGCCAGAGCCAGATTTAATTTAGAAGTGAGTGTATGTATAGGGAGGTATGAAAGAGGAAAGAAAACCTACTGCTTTGAAGAGAGCAATTTATTGTATTAATGACCGCAAGATGTTTGAGGAAGCCCCAACTCCTTTCCTCTCTCCCGTAAAAACAACTCTCCCCCCCTCGAGACAAGTGAAAAGTTAAAAATTATTTTTGTTCCACAACATGCTGGGATCAAAATACTGGGAAAATATTATGCAAAATCATGGTTGTAGCAGAAGAGGTTTGTGGTATGCCGGGAAAAAGGTGAGGAGTCCACATTTTTAGTTCTTACACAGAAGCTCCCTTTGTTCGGATATATATTCCTAAACTGGTAGCCTTCAAATATGGGCTTTGTTTATTGGTATCAAACAAATTTATACCCTGGTGGAGTCACAGGATTCTTGGCAGCTCATAAATTTTTTTATTTTAATTTAATTTAATTTAATTTAATTCCATTTATATCCCGCCCTTCTCCGAAGACTCAGGGCGGCTTACAAGCTTAGCAGTAGCCTTCATTCTATGTATATGCCTGCTTATTAGGGCTTTCACACACACCCCAAGCGGCATTATTACAAAGTCAGCTTAATTGCCCCCAACAATCTGGGTCCTCATTTTACCTACCTCAGAAGGATGGAAGGCTGAGTCAACCTTGAGCCTGGTGGGACTCGAACCTGCACTAATTGCAGGCAGCTGGTGTTACTTAAGGAGGCGTTAGCCCACTGCTCCACTAAGGCTCTTTATTTATATATACAATATAAATGTACAATATAAAAACATACCGCATAAAATAACTAAAACTCAGAGATAACGTATCAGACCCGCAAACCCTTCAAGAACAAAAACCAAAAACAGTCTTCAGCTTTTTTTCAGAAGGCAGTGTCAGAAATGGAGAAAACTCCAATGGAAGGGCTAGTCCCGTGGTGGCAAACCTATGGCACGCGTGCCACAGGTGGCACGCAGAGCCCTCTCTGTGGGCACAGGCGCCATCATCCCAGTCAGCTGGGTTTTATAAAACCTTTTCACTTTAGGCCTCCGCCGCCATGTGCAAAAAAAAAAGAGGTTCAATCAATCAATCAATTTCAACTTCTCGCCGGAAAAAAAAGATTTCGCAAAGTTGGAATTGATTGATTGAACTTTTTAGTCCCACCCAGTCTGCCGTTACCAGCGCAGCCACGCCCACCCAATGGGCCATGCCCACCCAATTGGCCACACCCACCCAATGGGCCACGCCCACCCAGCACCTGACGATACATAAGTGGGTTTTGAGTTGCAGTTTGGGCACTCGGTCTCTAAAAGGTTCGCCATCTTGGGCTAGTCCTATCTCCCTGAAAAGCAATGCTTCCAGACTCTGGACCCCCTTGATTTCTAAGTATGAGAAACAACCAGCTGCTTCTCCCAGCATAATCAAAGAGGCCAGGCCAACTCTAGTGAGGAGATGCAATCCTCTAAGCAACCTAGCACCATGCCATAATTATAAGTTGAAACCAGCACCTTAAATTGCAACCAGACTTCAGTCAGCTATCGGCATGGCCCCCGCTGAGAATTCTGGAGCTGGTGGACATCTGGCAAGTGAAATAGCTGTACTAGAACAGCTTCCCAAAGGCCAGATGTGTGAAGATTAGTCTGTGAAGGTGCCATGGCATAGACGTAGGAGTGACCACTCTTAGGGGAAAAGGTAACCATCCTAAACTTAGTTCTCACTGAATCCAGGATGAGTCAGCTAAATAAAGGATATGAATAGTCGTGACTACAAGTCTGACACTGAAATAGGATATTTGTTTCCCCTTTGTGAATTCCTCCCTTCTTCACTTGTTTCTTTAATAGTTTCATTTTGCCTCTAGGTACAATACTCTTCCTTTCCCTCCCTGTTTAATTCTGGACCTCGCCCACTTCTGCTGCTTTCTTAATAATTAAGAAAAAAGATTTTCTTCCAATCTCAACGTTGAAACCAGAGGATGAGATACTTTCCAGCTCCAGGCAAAGTGGAGACATAAAGCTGCTTCCTATCTTACCACCTTCCAATTACACACAACCAGAGGTGATTAGGGAGTAGCCAAGGCAGATCTATTAGATCTGTTTTGTAATAAGGTGACTCCTCATTTGGAGGAGAACTCACTGAGTTCTCTATAATCCCCTATGGTAATTTTGCTGTAGATACAGTTTAAAAGTCCTTGGGGTGGGGTGTGTTGTATAGCTACCAGTCAAGAATGGCTACTTAAATCATTATGATTCTACTCCCCAAAGTGGACAATGACCAAAAGTGAATCTGTATAGCAAAAAGTTGAGAACTCATTTCAATTTTGATATTCAAAATTCTTGGGTGCTGAAATCATTAATTCCAACTGTATCTTTTACACCTTGGCTTCAGTTGGTGAATTTTAGAGTTGACATCAATAAACAGATTCCACAAGTCTGATATCTGCTCTAGCTCTCTTCTGTATTAAGACGTTATTAAGCCCACAATTCAAAATTAAATGCACCTTAATCTTGTGCATAAGCACATAGACTAAAATGCAAAGGTGAAGCATAAAGGGAGACAAGGTAATAGAACATTTGCTTCACACTCATGAGGTCCTAGGATCAATCTATGGGGTATCCAGAGAAAACCTTTGATCTAAAACCCTTGAAGGTCCTTGTCGGTTCCCACAGAATAGATTATTGCCTCTGTATAAAAGTTTCTTTTGCTCATAATCAATAAACAAAATTTTAAAAGGACAAATCTCTCCAGAATGGTATTATATGTAGTCCTCATTTATCGATCGCAATTGGAACTGGCAACTTTGTCATTGAGAAACGTGGTCATTAAATGAAATGTCATGTGACCACACCAGATTTATAAGTACCACTGCATTAAGTGAACCACCTGCGGTCATGAAGCACAGCACTGCCTGACAGCGACTTATGATTTCCTGCTGGCTTCCCCACTGACTTTGTTGGAAGCTAGCTGTGAAGGATGTAAATAGTGATCATGTGACTGAGGGATACTGAGACCATTATAAATGTACAGTGGTTGCAAACTGCCCAAATTGTAATCATATGATTGCAATGCTGCAATGGCAGGAAGTTCAAGGACTAGTTGTAAGCCTACTTTTTCATAATCTTGGAACAGTCACTGAATGAGGTAGTCGGTAAATGAGGACCACCTGTAATATAAAGAACGAAAGAAATATCTTTCTCCAACCAGCTTGCAAATGCATTTTTAATTTTAAATATCATGTAGGGAAGGAGATTAGAAAAACTAAAGAATTGGAAAAGCATGAGCACGTAGGCAAATGTACGTCAAGTAAGATCAAGCCATAGCACACCATTTCCTATAGTAATGAACAAGGGCAGATACCAATATTAAGCAGAAGACCATTTGTGAGAAGGGAATTTGCGTTTCTTTCCCCCTTCTCTAAGAAGAAGCACAAGGACCGTAGGGAGAAGGACATCTGCTCTCTTAAAGTTACGTTTGCAGAAATGGGTAACAGTGTCTGCTCAAGGTTCAGTCAACCCTATTCAAAGCAATGACCAAATCTTATTTTACGACCATATAAATACATCTGAATCCCAGGACATATCCTTTGGTGTCTCGGTTAGTGATGTTTATCTATTATTCTGTGAACAGAAGGCTTCTTTCTGGACAACTGTGACAGCAGGAAAGATCCTTTAAAGCAGAGGCACCCAACCTTTGGGGAATCAGGGACCGGTTCCGTGGAGAGAGGTTTTTCCACGGACCGGAAGGTGTGTGGTTGTGTGTGCTGCCTGCATCCCACAGATGGGGCTTTGCTTGTTTGTGAAGACCGGTTGCTGGCATGCCCCAGACCAGTACTAGTCCACTGACCGGGGGTTGGGGACCCTTGCTTTAAAGAGCTGGGGAACGAGAATGCCACATGGCTGTATAATAAGCAGGAAGACTAGAAGAGTGAGAGATGATCAGCAGTTGTATCACTCCTGCAACTGACCTTGTTGAATTAGAATGATAATATGAAATATGGCTTAGCCCACAAATTAAGCATTTGGGGATTGTAGCAATACCACTTTCAGTTTTTACAAAATCCAGGACATGCAAACACCTTTTATAGGAGAACTGGAGCACTTCTACTTAACTAAACAGAGTTCCCATTATGATTTATCTGCATACTAAACATGAATAAAACACTATTTTTATCTCCAATGGGGCACCGAAAGTAAGCATGCTATTTATGATTTAGTTATAACAGTAGAAAGTAGACGGTGTTCAGACAGGAGACATGAATCAATATCCTTACCGTGTCCTGGTTCCATAGTTTTATAATTCGTGAGTCAGCAGAAATAATCAGATCCAATGCATTGTGGAACTGGATTGATTTGACCGGTAGACCGTATTGGTGATCCTTCATTATTAATGGATTATTCGACCGAAGATCATAAAGTAAGACCTGGTATCCAGAAACGATAGGTCAATTTTTGTGGTGGTCAGGTATTGTTTAATACAGGTACAAGCCTAAGATAACATTTATATTTTCAAATTGAGAATAATGAAAGAGATATTTTGGGTTATTGAATATTCTGTAAATCCACCCCAGGGACTTTTAAGTAACAAAACCTCTTAGAATAATCCATAGTATTGGTCTGCAAATCAAGCAGCATTAAGCATTATTTTATTTAGAATAACTATTACGTACTTTTATTAAAACACTATGGAACAGACTAGATCAACCCTCATCCATTGCACACTTGACAAATCTCTATTTATATGTTGCAAAATACAGGTCACGGTGTATCATCCAACCATCAGTTTGGCTGGCCTACAGTAATCTCATTACATTCATGAGCAGGGTTTTATTTACCCTTTAAAACTTCAGAGGAGCTATCACAATAATCTCTGGGTATGAATTATACTAATAATTAAAATTAGATTTCCATCCAGTCTGGTTTTGTTTGGTTGGCTGAAGTTTTTTTTATATATACAAAAAAAAAACCCCACAGGAAGCTCTCATCGATAACCCATCTTAACATACAACACATCAACTAACCCTTTTGAAGAATCCACAAGTGTCTTAAGTTTAGACTAGAATTAAGCAATCCGAATTACAATATTCCAGCACCATATTCCCTTCACAAGCTCGCCTTATTGAATTTTCTTTCTTTCTTTCTTTCTCTCTTTCTTTCTTTCTCTTTCTTTCCTTTATTCACTCAGCCAGCCAGCCAATTTATATGCCACCCATCTCACACTGCAAAGTAAGTCTGGGTGGCTTACAATTAAAATCATAAATATTAACATATTAAAAACATTAGGTACAAAGCTAAGAAACAAAAAGACCTATTAGTCCCATCAGCCACCCTCAACACAGAGCACCTCCGTCAGAAGCCCGAGCCACCAAATCCAGGTTTTAATGTCCTTCCAGAAGGCCAAAAGGGTGGGGACAACCTGACCTGTCAGCAAGAAAGTTTACTTCACAGCCCTCAAGGAGTGTCGTAAGAAGGTGTACACATAGCGTACCTGCCCTGTAGATGTTCCAACAGCCATCTTCAAGCTTCCATCAAACTTCAGGGCGGAAACAGCGGGCAGGCCCCCTACCCTGGGAAAATTCGAATACACTTCATTCAGACGCAGTAAAGGTCATCATAATCCAGACCCAGACTTAACACCCCAAATCTGAATCTGGCAGCATATTATTTCTATTAGGAATACGACACCGGAGAGATGTTTAGAAATGTCCATACTCTTGATCAGCAGTCACGCTGCTTAAAGCGCAATCCAGCATCCCAACACGATTTCTCACTCTAGGGTCCCAGCATTCCACCTTTCCCTGAGAAAAACAAAGAAAAATGAAACCACTCGGTTATTCTGAGTAGTTCACCATGGTTCGCCTGCTTCCTGGTCAGCTTTTTACAGAAACCACCAAACTACTTTAAGGCACATTTATTCCTCCAGTTTAAATATTTCGCTGCATTCGAATCTGGCATGATTTCCCCCCCGATTCTGAACAATAACTCGGGAGATTCCAAAGGCAGAATAACACTGAGCTCCTGCAGAACATCAGCCAACTGAATTACATGGAGCACCTGAGCTCTGTTTGGGAAGAAAGGGCCCTAAGAACCAGTTAGTGTAAACTGTGATTGTCTGGTGAGCCCCCGTAGATAGGGCTCGCAACTTGGGAGTCCTCCTAGATTCACGGCTTACTTTGGAAGATCACATAGTGGCCGTGACTAGGGGGGCCTTCGCCCAGGTTCGCCTGGTGCGCCAGTTGCGGCCCTATCTAGACCGGGATGCCCTGCGTACGGTCACTCATGTGCTCGTGACCTCTCGTTTAGACTACTGCAACGCTCTCTACATGGGGCTGCCCTTGAAGACCACTCGGAGGCTCCAACTGGTACAGAATGCAGCCGCGAGAGTTGTGTTGGGAGTTTCCCGATACTCCCATGTTACACCTCTGCTCCGCAAGCTGCATTGGCTCCCAGTTGTCTTCCGGGTGAGGTTCAAGGTGCTGGTATTGACCTACAAAGCCCTACATGGCATGGGTCCGGAATACCTTGGGGAGAACCTGCGGCCGGCATCAACTTCCCTCCGTCCAGTGCGCTCCCACAGAGAGGGTCTCCTCAGGGTGCCACCGGTCAAAGAATGCCGACTGGTGGCCCCCAGGGGGAGGGCGTTCTCTGTGGACGCGCCGGATTTATGGAACCGTCTTCCGGTTGAGCTCCGGATGGCGCCCGACCTTCGCTCCTTCCGGCGCGATCTAAAGACGTATCTTTTTGAACAAGCTGGCCTGGCCTGATGGGAGGGGGTTGGGTTTTTATTATTTTTAAATGCATTTTAATCTATCTAAGAGTTCTGGGCACTTGTTTAATCTTTTTTAATTTTTGTATTCTGTCTTTTTAACATGTATTGCCCTGTTCACCGCCCTGAGTCCTTCGGGAGAAGGGCGGTATACAAATAAAATAAATAAATAAATAAATAAATAATTTAATTGGTATGATTGTTTCCTCAGTCCAAGCTGAAGCTGGATAGAACCCCATTACGATTATAGAGGCAATGTCTACCAGTACAGGTAAGTCTTCGAATTACAGCTAGAATTGGGAATAGAATTCATTTCTTACTTGTTAAGTAAGTCTTGCCCTATTTTATGACCTTTTTTGCCATGTGTGCGAAATGAATCGCTGCAGCTGTTCAGTGAATCAGGTGGTCGCTAAGCGAATCCAGCTTCCCTCGCTGACACTGCTTGTTGGAAGCCGGCTGGGAAGCTTGCAAACGGTGACCACATGACCCCAAGATGCTGCAACCTGCTTGCCAACCACCCAAATTTTGATCACATAACTGTGGGGATGCTGTAACAGGTCTTAAGCACAAGAACCGGTTGCAAAGTCACTTTTTTCAGTGCCTCTGCAACTTCGAACCGTTGCTACATGAATGGTTGTTAAGCCGAGGATTACTTGTATTGCCTGGGTGGCGTTTGAGCTTCAGGAAGTGGAAGAGGATTTTTCAATTATGGTGTGTGGAGCCTGCCTCGCCAGGCTGTTCATGATGGCCAGCTGAATAAGGATAAGCAGCTGAATCTCAGCAATGGCCAAGACCTCTTTGAAGGAAGGGAGGAGGTTCCAGCAGCCCTGAAACAGGTGCCACCTATCTGACTCCTCAAGCAGGCAGCCTCTGATCCATCTTTGATGGATGACCACTATCCAAACTTGTTCCACAGAAGATTTTTGTGAAAGCAGTAGGTCAATAATTAGAAAGCTCTAGAGGATGCAGCATTATCTGGATCCGTGGCAGTGTGGATTCAGGCCTGTCTACTTAGGAATAAACCTTGTTGAGTTTAATAGAATAGATCTATCTACTCTTAGATAAAAGGGTAGATAAAAGGGTAGAGAAGTGAAGCTTCAATAATTGATCATTATTATTTAACTTTTTTACAGTAAAATGCCTCCAGCCAAAATGTATCAAACAACAAAGAACAGCCAGCAACATCCTTTTCCAGGATACATTTTTCCATTTCCCAGTTATCTTTTCTTACTTCCAAAAATCCAATGCCCTTTGCTCAGTATTTAATAGGTAACATTTGTAGAGATTCTCCTGCTAACATTTTCCATTAACAATTTGGAGATGACTTTTTAAAATATATTTCTAGAAGCTTTACATTTTCCTTACATATTTTCCTATCTCCCACTTCTGGGCACGTGATGCTGTTCTGACCCAAAAATTGAACGTTCTTGACCACGAGTACACAATTTTAAACTCGCTTACCTCAATCGTCCCAGTGGCAAATAAACCATGTACAGGATTTATGTCGCATACATGATTCTCTCTAGAAAACAACAATAATAAATGTTTAATACAGACAGGGAATAAAATCCTCAAGAATCATGTTTGTTAGAAACATTAAAACCAATCAAAATATATAGAAAGCAAAAACATTATAGGACAAATCGAATGCAGTGGCTTGCATTTGAATTGCTGTATTTTCTTTCTGATGTAAAATATGCATCATAATATAAATTCAAAACCAGAAATTATCACAGAAGAAATAATCAAACATTTGCTTTCCCCCTAAAATATCTCAAATACAAATGTTTTAAATCTTAATAGGCCATCGTGGTCCAATATGCAGGTGATTTAAACAAATGCTTTATAATCTGGGTACAAAGCAGAGGGATGTGTATACTAAACTCTCAGCACTCAACTATTATTCCTAGTTCAAATGTCATGAGAAGGTATCTTCGCCTAGTGAATCATGGCTTGTTTTACAACTTGTGGAAAGAAAACACCAAAGCTAAAAAGAAAGTGAGGGCTGCAGGCAGAAAGATTCCTTCTGCTTTTGCTGTACTATTCAGCCGATTTTAGAATTAGTGCAATAACCCAATGCTGACCATGAATAGTTCAACATTTACAATGTACATATAGTATTGTATATAAATGTACAAACACAAAGACATACGGACACATACATATAAATGCCAATACCAGATTGCTTAGAAATTAGCTTGTGATCTATCTATGGTGTTTTTACAGAGATCTTACATAGTTTGGCTCCACCTACTGGAAAAAGATTCTTACATTAGAAAGCCGAAGATATACTTACGAAGCATCTGTTTGTAGAGAATTCAAATACCTTCCTTGTTCCAGATTTAGCCTATATATTTCAGAACTGTAACAAGAAAGAAAACACTCACTTTGCTTTTGATTCCTGAGTTTTACAAAGAAAGATAAAAACCATGCAGGCAAGAAAGGATGAATTAAAGACAGTTCTGCTAAAGATAAAGAAGATGACTGTGATGGAATGAAGAGCCAGTGAGTAGATTGGCTCTTCGCTATTCCTCTCTGGACAGGAAGAAGACTTGTGATGGTCCACAAGTGCTCCACACAGCTGTTCGTCCCAAGGAGACTGCAACACAATCGTTTGCTGCATGTTTAGAGCTCTTGGAGACAAGAAAATAACCATCCTGCTCAAACCACAATCAGCAACTTTAAGGA
This sequence comes from Vipera berus, assembly GCF_964194415.1. Taxonomy (NCBI): domain Eukaryota; kingdom Metazoa; phylum Chordata; class Lepidosauria; order Squamata; family Viperidae; genus Vipera; species Vipera berus. The sequence continues at coordinate 217,959,519 of NC_138202.1, read as the reverse complement.
CACTAGGTTTGCATATTTCCTTTTCTAATAATTTTTGGCCATTGCTTGTGAACTGCTTTTTAGGTAACAGGAACATCTGGATTGACATGACTGAACACACCGGGTGAGTGACAAAAATCCCAGTACTGTACAATACTTCTGTATTTTTGTAACAAAAACGACATGGAGCTGTCTCTGAAGTCAAGAGGAGATCAGCTTGCCTTGAAAGGGAGTTTAAAATAATATGTAATAAATGTAAAAAGAAACTCAAAAATAATCCCACCTCCATTTTGTTTGGGGCAGTGACAAACACAATCAAACTCTCAAGATTCTGTAATTCTATCCTACAATAGTAAAGAATATTTCAGCAATCTCAACTGTGTCTGTTTCTTGACCTTGCCAATCTCAAAGGTTGATAATTCTTATGCTTCCATGGAAAGGACTGGATTATGTTTCAAAGTTGTAATTAAACATAAAAAAGCTTTTTAAAATCTCATTTAATTTTCCAAGATTTCCAGTTATGATTTTTGCAGTTCTTTTACAAATATTTTTAAAATTTAGATCCTTATCCATGTGATTGAAATGCGCACAAATATATTAGAAAACTATTCGATTTCAGAAAAGCACTGCAGCAACTGTGCTTGACTTATATAGAAATGTTTATCAAATAATTTTATCACTTTACTCAGGGAGAGAAAGAAAATGATTTTTTAGGAAAAAAAGAACTAGTCAAAACTATTTCCCGTATAGAAAAATAAAAGTAGAATTTAATAATGATTCAAAACATCACAAATACCTTGCTCCTACAAAGTATAAGTCACAGGATGGATAATGATACGAGAAATCTCTTCCAAATTTTGGTATTCTTGTCCTGTAATAACGGCCATGTTGTGAATGGAATTCCACATATCTGTCATTGTGCAAGAAAACTATCTGAAAAATACAAGCCACAAAACTGCATTGGAGAGGATTACTTCTCCCAACTGATACTCTTATAAAGCGTTATTGAAACAAAACAAGGCGATTGTTTAAAACAAAGAATTTATCATTCAAAAAAACTACATCACTAGGGCTCTGTAAATCCTTGAAAGGATGATTTGCTCCAGGAGTTAACTAGGGCCTTTTTGAAGCAAAGCTGCAAAATGAAGCCGTACCACACTTATCTTTACTGAAACAAAGGGGAATCTATTTCTGCATACAAAGAGATTGTCCCTGGTCACAGTGGCTACTGCTTGTACTGCAGTCCCTTGAGGCAGATCACACCCGGCCTCATCTCTGCCAAGGTGGACCAATGCATATCCAGGAAGTGCTTTTTCTCACTGAGACACAACAAGGGTCTTCCAAAAGTGATGCTCTTCAAGCATCCTCCTTATCTGGGATGGTCTGAGGATTTCTCCTCTGGGCAGGGAGTTGGACTGGAAGACCTGCATGATTCTGTGACAAGGTAAATCCTACGAAGCACGTGAAGCTTGTTTCAGAAACGGAGAAGATACAAGGCAGAGGGACGTCACATTCGTTCAGTTTAGTTCTCTCTTTTGTAAGGGTATATCGCAGGAGTTACAAAAAAAATGCATTGCGAATTTTACTCTATTAGCTTCACACCCGCACACACAGACAGAGAGACACACACACACACAAGAGCCGGTTTAGTGCAGTGGTTGAAACCGGGAGCCCTTGAGTCCTAGTCCCACCTGGGGCACAAAACCAGCTGGGTGACCTTGGGCCAGTCCCTCTCCCTCAACCCTGGGAAGGAGGCAAAGAGAAAACACGTCTGAAAAACCTTGCCAAGAAAACCGGAGAGACGTCTCTGGGTAGTCTCCAAGGATAGGACATAACTGAGCAAAAGAGGAGAAAAGGTTCACACTGCGAGCTAAGCCACGGTATTTTTTTTAAACCGTGGTCCCAGATTTACTACTATTTACACATATAATTTAAAAAAAAATAAAAGCTGACATACCTTGGAGTAATCATCTGATAAAATGTCAAATGTGACTACTGGGGAGATGAAAAGGAGATTACAAACGGCAGTCAATCACTGAGTAACTATTTCACATCATGCTTTACCCCACTGTCTCAACACTTAATTTCACCACCCGTCAAACGCTCTCTGATCTTGCAGCCAGAGTCAGGGGCCAGAGCTGGACCAGGCATGGCCATTACAGCTCTCCACTTGCCTCCTCACCCCAACTTTTGTCCCCTGGGCTTTTGATCCATGGTGCTGCCCCATCTTGAACCAAGAACCTCCACAGCAAGAAGAGCAACCTGTCTTTCAGTCCAGACTCTTCCTGCTGTAGAAAGGTTTCAACCTCTCCCATTAGGTTCAAGGGCCCAAGAGAAGCAATGGCAAGATTTATTTTTTGTAGGACATTTGTACACTGCCTGATTCTCTTTGACCCTGGAGCCCCTCCAAAGTTGCTTTCGTAGCTCTCCATAGGCTGCCTGCTTTAGAATCAGTTATATGTAAGCCAAGAGGGAGTAGCTCTGCACTCATCCTGGATAAGCAACAAATGAGTGCAAGTCTACTTATTGTTTAAATATCCTGCCCAGAACACAGCAGTATCGGTTTGTTACAGAACGTTGTATCTTCTAGGTGTTATATTAGAAGATAATACTCAAAAAACCCCAAGAGATCATTCCCTCACAGAGCCCAAAGAATGAAGAGGAGGATCCATGTCCAGCAAGCTTTGTCTTTCAATCTTTCTTTGTTTAAAATCAGGAATATTTCAATTTCAAACACAGTGAAGTTTTTTTTAAAAAATTCTGGTTTGCCAGAGTCATATTATTTTTAAAGAATTAATACAATTCAGTTTTCTACAATATATTTTCCAAAGAACAAAAATAGCATGCATTGAAACTGCTACATCTTCATTCTTGGAAGACCTAGCTTTTCCCTTGGCATTGTGGCCAAGATGTTGGCTAAGCCTGATTGGTATGAATGTTTTATTATATGTTACGGTTAAGTTTTGAAGTCTCGATTACATTATAATTTACTGTATTGCAGGGTTCCCCAACCCCAGGGCCGTGGACCAGTACTGCGCCGCAGCATGCCAGCAACCGGTCCACACAAACAAGGAAAGCCCCATCCACAGGATGCAGGCAGCACACAAAATCACGTACTCTCCGGTCCGTGGAAAAACCATTCTCCACATAACCAGTCCCTGGTGCCCAAAAGGTTGGGGACCTCTGCTGTATTGTATTGGTTTTATTTTATTTTGCTTTATATTGGGTTTTTCATGTATTAGCTTCCCAGAGTATTATTAGGTTGAGATGATTACCTCATAAATTATAAAAATAAACATAGTGCAACTATTGCATTAATAAGAAAAAAATTCAGACCACTTAAGGTGCAACCCCTATCTGCTCCCCAAGAAAAATACTTCATAGACCAGAGGTGTACTTATTTCTAAATAAATGTGGATTGAATTACTCTCTGAGATTTTGTTTTTCCTATGTGCCTAATTTGTCCATATTGTTTTCCATCATAATCAAGATTACTAACCTTCAGCATCCAAGCATCTTTCAAATTTCATGGATAACTGATAGGTATCAAAACATCGGACCCTTGGCTTGTATGTGCCTGTTAAAAATATATTTCAAAGTGAAAAGGAAGATTCAAAGGTTGATTTCTTTAAGAGATTTTAATCTAGAAATTAATGAATGGGGAAAACAAAAATCGTCTGAAATTTTGTTTAGTGAAATTCAACAATGAAAATGGTCCTAGTTCACACAGTATAAGTTCATGCTTCATATGCAAATGAGTTTCCATGCAGGCCAAATATGTACATATTTTATAAAAACTGCCATCCAGGGCTCCCATAGCAGCCATTTTATAACAGCGACCACAATATGTCCTTAATACTGTTTAAGTGTGTCCTTGGGACCAACAAATCTTTTTCTAATTTCAATATTACATCAAAATTCTTTTCAATGCTGTAATATAAAAGAAAATTGAAACATTAATGCATCAGATATAATCTCTACTCACATTATCTTTCTTTAAGGCTCCCAAATACACAATGATTTACTCTCCTAACCTTTGCAAGATTTAATGCCAATAGACACTATATTAGATTTGTGTGTAATCTCCAGAATCCAACCCAGCATTCCTCAGTCATAATTTGATTTTGCAGGTTTATTAACCGGACCTGGTTTTAGTCAAACTTACCTGTTGCCATTACGTACTGCCCATCTTGTGACACCTTGATCTTGGTGCTAACAGCAGGCATTTCAAAATCTTGGATAAGTTCAATTCTTCTATGAATATCTTTAAAATATGAAATAAAATTTGAAGAAAGACTGCATAGCAAACGCATCACTACCGTTGCACAATAGTGGCAACAGCACTGCTTAACATTGCCCCACTTGGCCCTAAATACCTTTTGTATACCCTATCCTTATGCAATTTCCTCTGTAAAATGTTACTGCAGAAACACCCTCGCCTTTTGTTCCTCCTTTGCAATTTACCACACAGCACTGCTATGAGCCTTGCATCTTTTTCCACAAATGTGCTTCTGACACACTAACAAAAGGAAAGAAAATGTATCCTTCAAATTATCTTCAATCCTTGCTAACAACATGAACATATCTATGTGGGGTGTTTTTTTTAACAGTATAGTTTTCCCATCACTTTTTTCCTATAATGATTTTTCTATTTCTGTCCAGCCTAAAGCCTTTGGATTTGCTGATGATCTCTCATTAAGGTATTAACCAGGTCCAATTCTGCATAGCTTTTTCAAGAACAAACCCAGAAGCTGCCACCTGCAGTGACAATAAAATATATTTTTTCTTTTGTTGATCAATTTTTTTTTGTCAGTTTCAGAGTTTTCAGTGTTCCCATTACAACACTGAAATTTTGTTGTTTATGTCTCTTGGGTCAGTGTTTCAGGGAATTATCTCATTTTTTTCCTCCGCATGAAAAATACTTTTTAGTTTAAAAAAATCTGGCTTCATGTATACTATGCTAATTTGGAAAACGTGTGCTCTGCTATTTAAAACTCCTTCTGTGCTCCTAAGCTTTTAATCAAACATAGTAAGTTCAGAATATTCTGTACTGACTGACACAACATGCCAACTCTCAGAACAAGACTAACTAGAATTGAAAAAAGGAAGAAGTCACAAAGGCACTAGAATTACACTTCTACCAGACATTTATGCACTAAAGGACCTCACTCACGGAACATGAAAAAAATAACTTTCAAATCTAGATGCTGTAAAAATGTCTGTAGCAACCGTTCAATCAGCTAAATTTCACAAGACACTGTATTATTTTTTTAAAAAAAATACTTTGCCGGTTTAAGCACAGACAAGAAAACACCAACATAAAGAGAAGGCAGTGAATGTTCTTCCTCCCAACATTAATAAAATACAGAAGCTATGGTTGATAGGAACATGTCTTCACCTTGGTATCACGAAAAAAATTGTTGGAATCTGAAATAATATTAACATGCACGAATGAATATAAGAACTCTTTTTAGAATAAAATAAGGGCAACTCACCAACATTTTTCTTTTGCAGTGCTCTTTTTTTTCTGTCAGAAAGCCACTATAAAGAAACACAAACAAAAACGCTGAAGTTTAATGATTTGTGGAAAAGACTAGGTTGCTCAAGGCCAGTTTATATTTTAAAAAATCTTCAGCTATACCCTCTCAGTTTACAAACATTAAAAATACAACAAAATCAAATAAAACAATAATTGTAGCAGGATCCAACACAGTAACTGCGTATTCACAAGTGCTGAAAAGTCACCTGATTCTGTAACTTTACAGCACAATAACATGTTACCAAATTAAGAACTTGGGGAATATGTAAGCAGTTGATTAGAAATTTTAATCTCTACCGTGCAGGTGTTTTCAAGATAATTCACTGCAATCCCTGTAGCTTTGTTTTTCTTTCAAGAAGCTGGAGACATTATATTTGCCTTATCAGCTTACAAATCTTAGATCATGCAATAAAGATCTAGTGAATTTGGTACAGTAGTACGGCCAGAAATGTGCTGTTTCAAAAAAATACTCCCAACTTTCACACAAAGGAAGTATAACATTTGCAAAATAACATGTTAAATACGTAAAAACAACTTTTGCCAGTTTTGTATCTGTCAGCTGTAGTAGAATTTAATTTCTAGCCAATATACCAATAAAATATTGACTCTTAAATAGCCCAAATGTTCACAAAAACAAGAGGGGGGGGGAATGCTGCATTTTTTCTACTTATCCTGAGAATTAGTTCAAGGAAGGTACACTTCTTTTTTTATAAGATTTTTATTGATTTTTTCATACATTCAATACTACTTGTTCATCAAAGGTGTTGTTTGAGTTTTACATTCACAAATGCAGATTTAATTCCTAATCCTTTATTCTTTCCTCTAGCGGCTAGCCATTGATAAAATAAGTCCTAAGTTTGATAATATTCTGTTTCTTTTTCTTTCAACCTCAAAGTCACTCTACCCATTTCCACGCGTTCTAGTATTTTTTTAATTATTTCATCATCTGATGGTATTTCTTCATTTTCCCAATATTGTGCGAATATAATTCTTGCCGCTATTGTTACATGTAAAATCAAATATATGCTTTGTTTATCGGCCTTTTCTGGCACTATGTCTAATAAAAAGAAAGGCACACTTCTAAATACCTGTACTTACACTTTGCAGAATTCAGTATTAGACATACATAGGACCACACTGTGAGCGATATTACTTGTTTACCAACCGGTCGTTCAGCAACCATTCAAAGTTACAATGGGCTGATTTAAGACCCTTCCTCGAAGCTGAGGCCCTGGCACCCTGCCCACGGTCATGTAATCGTGGTTTAGGTGCTTGGCAACTGGTGCACATTTACGTTGGTTGTGATATCCAGCAGTCACATGATCACCATCTACGGCAGGGGTGTCAAACTCAATTTCATTGAGGGCCGCATCAGCATTGCGGTTGCCCTCAGGGGGCCGGGTGGGTATGGCCAGGGTGGGCGTGGCCTACTGGGTGGGCGTGGCTAGAGTGCGTATGGCCTACCGGGTGGGCATGGCCAGCTCTACATCGTTCGCATCAAGAGTGCCTATGGGGGCCTGGGCAGGAGTGGGACAGATCTGAGGGTCTCTGGTAGGAGGAGGGTCTCTGGGCCAGGGCCAGGGCAGCGGGGACCGTTCCCTCACTGTTTCCAGGATGGCTTCAGGGGCCACATGAAACCACTTCGCGGGCCGGATCTGGCCCCCGGGCCTTGTGTTTGACATGTCTGCAATAGATGTTTTTCGTAAGGCCAGAAATACCCTTTCCCGGTAGCGATCGCCTTTTCGACCTGTATTGATAAGGAACCTGAAGCGCAGGATCCGCCTTTGGGCACAGCGCGGAGCGAAAAGGCGCGCGCTCTATTGCTAAGAAGCGCAGCGCGCGGGAAGGCGGAGCGCGCGGGGAGGGCAAAAGGCGGGGGTTTCGCGCTCCCGCATTCTCACCTCCGGCAGGCTCCGGCCGGCGCTCAGGCTGTAGATTTTCACTTCGTTGAGGCTGGAGACCTGCATGCCGCCCCTCTTCCTGGACGAGTACCGGGCTTCACTTCCGGGAGCGAGAGGGAACTCTTCCGGCCATAGAGTGGAGAGAGAGAGAAAAAACAAAAAACAAAAGACTGGAAAGGCGGCGGGTCGGGTCATCACAGATCGTCAACCACGTGGTCCTATCTGAAGCGCTTTTCGCTTCGTCCTTTCGGGTTGGATCTTTTATTACTTTTTCCATTTGGCTCAGAAAGGAGAAACTGGAAAGGAAGGTTTCCGGCAACTCTGAACTTGGCTCTGGGTTAGGTGGGAAGTCCCTTCCCGAAGTGCATACTGGAACGTGTACACGGAATCCTGACCCCCCCCCTCACCCCTTCTCCAAAGAATCAGAATCAGAATAGAGCTTGAAGGGACCTTAGAGGTCTTCTAGTCCAACACCCTGCTCAAGCAGGACACCCTATACCAGAGGTAGGCAACCTTGGCTCTTTTATGACTCGTGGACTTCAACTCCCAGAGTTCCTGAGCCAGCACAGCTGGCTCAGGAATTCTGGGTGTTGAAGTCCACAGTCATAAAAGAGCCAAGGTTGCCTACCCCTGCCCTATACCATTCCAGATAAGTGGCTGTCCAGTCTCTTCTTTAAAACCTCCAGTGTTGAAGCACCCACAACCTCTGAAGGCAAGCTGTTCCACTGATTAATTGTCCTCACTGTTAGGAAGTTTCTCCTTAATTCCAGGTTGCTTCTTGATTAGTTTCCATCCGTTTTTTCTTGTCCTGCCCTCTGGTGCTTTGGAAAATAAATTGAACCCTTCCTCTTCATGGCAGCTTTCTGGCAAAGCAGGGCCAAGTTCCCACTCTTCCTTCTTCACTGCTGTATGTGGCCTCAGATGTGTTCTTCTGTGCCAGTTGGTCTTTATGCCCAAGTTTTTCCTTGGGCTGAATGAGGGCCCAGCAACCCCCATCCCAAAAAAGAGCAAGAAAGAAAGCCGGAGGTGTTTGGTCTTGGTTGCCATGCTGATCCTTGGAAATTGTCTTTTCCAGGAAATCCCATTTTATTCTGGAGGAGCATAGTGATGGCTTTCTACTCTCCATTGCACCACACCACTTTTTGCTCAATTTCCCCAGAGGTACTGGGGTAAAACTACCTTTTCTAAAGATGTGAAAGTCCGTGTCTGACAAAAAAGGTGGATGTTTAACTCTTGAGTCTTCATTCGTCCTTTGGATTAGCCAACTGCAAATGACAGATTTGAAGTCTGCTTTTACAATGGTAATCCAACACACTTCTACAATAGGCAATAATAGCAGCAGCCAGGGTAGTTTGTTAAGTAGTTTTATAAAATTTGTAGGTAGCATACAAAGTCAGTCCTCAGCTTTTGACCATGATTGAGCCCAAAATGTCTGTTGCTAATCAAGGCAGTTGTTAAGTGAGTTGTGCCTCATTTTACAAACTTTTTCACCACAGTTGTTAAGTGAATCACTGCAGTTGTTAAATGAATCGTGTGCAATATAATATTCTTATTTTCATTATGATTTCCACATATTGAAAATTAGCCAAGATTTCTTCCATTTTAACATTTAGTACATCCTTTCATATCATTACATCCAAGTATATTAATTACATTATATCATTCTTAACATAACCTTAACCTTAATCAATTTCATTTAAACAGCTCAATATTTCAATTTAACTGTTAAGCAAATCTGACTTCCTCTATTGACTGTCAGAAGCCAGCTGGGAAGGTTACTTCTGACAAAGTCAATAGAGGAAGTCAGATTTGCTTAACAGGACAATGCAACTATCATAAATACATGCCGGTTGCCAAGTGCTTGAATTTTGATCATGTGACCATGAGGAGGCTGCAATGTTGGTTGGTGTGAAAACCATACATAGCTTTTCTCTACTGTTGTAACTTCAAACAATCAATAAACAAATGGTTGTAAGTCAAGGACGTACCTTTGAAATTAACAGAAATATATTAAAAGCCTTGGAAGAATATACTATAACCATCTTTGCTAACTGCTAGGCATATCTTTCTGGAAAGCCATTCTGGAATAAGAGGGGCTATCATTGAAACAGCCCTTCCGCTGCCATCTTCAACACCAGAGAGTTCCCAGAGCAAAACTGAAATAAAATTAGGGTGCACACAGAAGTACAAAGAGGTGTCCCCCCCCCCCAGGTACTGTGATCCCAAGCTACAAAGAGCTTGGTGATTAAAATCAGCACTAGAATTGTGACCAGAAATCAAATAGAACCAGTGAAAAATCATATTAAACTGGCCAATTATGTTGGTAACATCCTATTACAATCTTGCTGCAATGAGTATGTATATTTCTCTGTGAATGTATTTCTTATATGAAAGAGAATAGCTAGGATATATATCTGGGGGATTGATTTTAAGCAGTTAATGTTGATCAGTACTTATTCAATTAATTTCTTTCTTTTAATTTAGAGTTTGTGAATGGCATATGGGCACATAAACATACATGATGTGCAAGTGTGTCTCATTTGTATGTTTACTTGAAATGAAATAACTGTTGACATTTTGAACTTAGATATACTAATATCAGCTAAAAACTTATTTTAACTGATGTTTTAACTGCTGTTACTATAGCTAAGTTCATAATATTGGGAGCTAGCCCTAGAGAGGATCTTTGTCTCCATTTAAATAGATTATTTTTGTCTATTATTTATTTTAGAAGTGGGTCATCATAATGTATGTTTGTGTTCCTTTCTAATATAAATACAATAAATGAATATTCTAAAGCATCTTAAAGGCAACCACACAAAAATTACATTGCAATAAACTGAAATATCCAGGCAAATCAATAAGGCTTTATTCTAGGCAAAAGTCATTCTGCAGGACAACAGCTACAGTTTAAGTACCAAAACAAGCCTAATCCCTGGTTGAAATAAATAATGAAATTGACTACTAAATATTTTGTGTAAGAACTGAAATTCGTAAACTGGAAACCACTGGTTTTCAGGCTAGACCAGGGGTCAGCAACCTGAAACAGTGAAAGAGCCACTCAGAACCGGTTCCCTCAGAAAAGGAAAAACTGGGAGCCGCAAAAAATGTGTGCGCATGTGTGTACATGCGTGCATGTGCAGAACAGGGTTTGACTGAAGAGTGGAGACAAGGCGAGATATGCACCTACCCTGCATATTTGAATTGATTGGTTGAACTTTTTTAGTCCCACTTTTTTTTGGGGGGACTGCACATGGCAGAGGACTGGGAGCCGCAGGAGATGGCTGAAAGAGCCGCATGCGGCTCCGGAGCCGCGGGTTGCAGACCTGTGGGCTAGACTGAATCTTTATTAAACAGATGTCTCCCAGCTTTAAGGTCACAAAAAGGACATCCAAATTTCACTTGAATTGAAAGGTTGAAGAAATGACCTGGAATTTAAATATTGGATGAAACATATAGGCAAATTGTCTATGATTTCTGATTTTTCTGCAAGAAAACTTATCTAGCCATATCATCTGAAGTTCCTGTTTATAATCAAGTTGCAGAAATATGAGGTGAAGTGTCTGTAGATTTATTGCTGGTCTGGGCATGAAGTCAGCACATCAACACAAAAATATTGATATAAAAACTGGCAAACAGCATACAGACATTATTTCCAAGAAGATTATGCAAGCAGAGTCATTAAATCAGAATAGCATATACAGTCTTTATTTTTTTTATTTTTAAAAAATCACTATCTGCTTTTGTAAATGGTCACCAACCCTTTGGTCATAGATTATTATTTGGGATCAGAAGGTCGGCAGTTTGGCGGTTGAATCCCAAGTGCTGCATAACAGAGTGAGCACCTGTTACTCGTCCCAGCTTCTGCCAACCTAGCAGTTCGAAAGCACGTAAAAATGCAAGTAGAAAGATAGGGACCACTACGGTGGGAAGGTAACAGCGTTCCGTGCGCCTTTGGCGTCTAGTCATGCTGGCCACATGACCATGGAGACGTCCTCGGACAAGCGCTGGCTCTTCGGCTTTGAAACAGAGATGAGCACCGGCCCCTAGAGTCGGAAACGACTAGCACACCTTTACCTTTATACATTCACAAAAATTGACATCAGTGGTGTTAGTTTCACTGGGTGTGCAAAACCCTCTGATCAAAAATTTCTGAAATAAGTTTTACTTAAATGCAGATTTCCTCTTTTTTATTACTTAGATCAATATATTATTATTAATTATTATTATTATTATTATTATTATTATTATTATTATTATTATTATTATTATTATTATTAATTATTTATTCAATTTGTATACCGCCCTTCTCCCGAAGGACTCAGGGCGGTTAACAGGGCATATATAAATAACAGTATATTGATATATTGATATTCTGCTCTATTGTCTTGGAATTTTTACAACTGGAATTATATGTTTTTCCCCTCACAGAATCTTATTTTGTGAGGGGACAATCATATGATGACAAGATGACCTCTTATTTTTAATTTGAAGAGGGAAGGAAGGAAGGAAGGAAGGAAGGAAGGAAGGAAGGAAGGAAGGAAGGAAGGAAGGAAAGAGGCGCCAGCCCTGAAAAAAGTTCTAAAGCTTCCCCGTCTGGATGTGTGCGCGCCTCCATCGTCTGACGAAGGACCCTGAGGAATCGTCCATCCCTGGCAGGCACCTCGAGATCTGAACCAGGCAAAAGCTGGAAGGGGGAGGCCAAGGAGGAGCTTCGGCAAGCGCCACTGGCCAGAGGAAAGCGGCGGGATGGGTCTCTCCTCCCTCCTGCAAAAGGCGAAGCCGCAGCCGGTGGCGGTTCAGCGGGTGGCTCTGCGCCCTGCCAAGTCCATTCCTCCCCCTCCGGCGTCTCTCGGAGCTGCGCCTGCTGCCGGCAATGAAAGGGGCCGCCGCTACAAGGTGAGGAACACCTGTCGTGGGGTAAGTAAAGTTTTCCCACCGCCTCCTTAGGGAGGTCGGTTGCTGCGCTGCTGCGAAGCTCCGGCTGGGAGGAGGGCGCGCTGCGTCGCTGGCTTCGAAAAGAGACCCGAAACGCTTAACGCGAAATGATCGGATCGGATCGGATCGGCCTCGGGGGAGTTTTCTTCTGCTCGGCCCATTTTATTCCAACTCGGATCTCGGCGTTGCGTCTTGGGAATAGAATGCGCTATTTGTTAGTCGTTGAGCTTGGCCGTTTACATCCCTTCTGTTTCTAAAAGCAGTTAGGAGTGATGGGAAAGGCATTTTCGCCCAGCCGTTGTGAGCTACTTTCAACATCCAAGTAGACGTAAGTTATCCCAATAAAGCTGAAAAGCAAGCCTAGTTTGTGATATTTTTAGGATGCTTTGGTTGTTTTGTGTTTGAAAGGCACAAGGCATGGATCCATCCCAGGCCATTTTAGAAAGGGGTCATTTTTTGCCTTGGAATCAATATTCGAAGGCCCGCTACTAGATAAATTAAAGGTTAAATGATGAAGGGAGAATTGAAGAACGTTGATTATGATCCCTTTTTACACCTATTACAGCTATAACCAACCTTTTCCCCTTCCTTTCATTATGCTTTCCATTTTTGAATGATCTTTCTGGCTTAAAAGATGGATACATAGGATCAACCACACTCATTTGTTCCTAATGGTAGTGGGCAATTTCTGCAGATGGCAGCGTCCAACTAACCTGGCTTTCTCTGAAAAAGCTAAGCAAGGAGAGAACTGATTGAGGAAAAGATAGGAGACCACTAGGAAATCCCAGGGCTGAAGGCTAGGTTGGAAAACTGAAAGTTTCCCAAAAGACAGCTGTGGCAAACACCTTACTGTGAACATAGATGTATCCATCTAATAACCAGAAGTCAAGCTCAATGTAGATAATATTTATCTTTTTTAAAACTGATAAAATCATCATAGATGCTCATATATGAAATGCAGAAGGAGAAAACTCCTTCCTCTGCACTATTTCTCATAATGCCTTAGTGATTTTATACATACATTTCATTGTTCTGATACTTCTGAACAGAAGTAGATTTTTTTTAAAAAAAATAAATCTACATCATGGCCAAGCCAATATGGCAACAAATATATATTAACTGCCTGTCAGTTAGATTTTTACAATGAAGTTGATTTTTGTTATTTGTTTTGCTACTTCTAGTATAAAGATGAAGGACAAATACGTCTAGAATATATATCCTAGCATGCTGGCTGGGGAATTCTGGGAGATGAGGTCCACACATCTTAAAGTTGGCAAGTTTGAAAAAAAAAATGCCTGAACATTCTTTTCAGATAATGCTTTTTGGATTGGAATTATGAATAGATCAGCCTATTACTTCTGCAAATAATTGTGAATTGTTCCATGTTCCAGCACCCTTGCAATTAAAAACTCCTCCCTACTAACCAATCCAGGCAGGGAGGGGGGAAAAAGGGAACTACTTGCCTGTTGGTGACTTTGAAGAGAAGGTCACATTTAATTTTAGATTTGAATTGAAAGGTGATAGAAGTTTCCCTGTATGGACTGAAATACCAATACCTTTTTAATTTTTTAATTTTTTTAAAGGTTTAGCTGATCTATTTTTGTGTTTTTGTCCCCCCCACCCCTTCTTTAGTTATAGTGATTTGTACTCAGGGATCCTTTTCTACCATGTCAGAGTTCTGGCTAATATCAGCTCCAGGGGATAAGACAAATTTGCTTGCCTGGGACAGAATGAACACCGTGACTTCGAAAGCCAACCTGTCCAGCAACAGCAAGTTCGCCATCCCTGACCTCAAGGTAAAAGTTCGACGAAAAGTTAGAAGGGGAGGGGGGAAAAGGAAGAGCAAGACAAGAACAGGGCAGGGATCAAGCATATTTCTTTTTCTTTTTCTTTTTTGGTAGAATGGGTCTCCATACGAGGAAAATTAGTCTGAATTATATCTTTCATTCTGTAGCTTTCTGAAGTGCTTGAATTCTATGCGCCATTATTATCAATCAGTGGGTTAATTACTAGCAGAAAAGTCTGGAGGTTTAACTTGGTTCTTACTCAAGCTTGTCATTTGCAGAAAATCTCAAAGAACTTTAGCTAGACAATCTATGAGCATCCTTAATGGTTATTATTCCAATTAATTAATCAAAGGCAAGCTCTGCCATAGATATCTTAGATAGAGACAAATTAAGTAAGATTTACTCACAAACAAATGTATAGGCAATTGTAGCATTAATAAACTAAATCTGAATTAATTCAATAAGGCTTAGCCCTAAGAAACCATACATTTCGTTTGAATGGAGAGTCATCACATTTTAATGGGTGTCTATAAAGAAAAATTGTGTCATATTTTACCATAATTGATTAAAAATCATAATTTGTACCAATGCTGTTAGCATGTCTATTCAAAATAGGTCTTAGTTATTTTAATATTTGTGCTGTATAGACTTTTATCATAATTTAATTGACAAAACTTCAACTTATTAAATTACTTCTTCAATAACATCCTGCACTAACAAGTTAGCTTATTTTGGTTAGAGTACTAGAGGTAAAAAAAATACAGGGATTAATAATATGACTATGATAGAAGTGCTGGCTGGTATCTGAAAAATCACCTTCACTATTGGTAAGATAGTGTTGGTATCTTAAAGTGTAATAATTTCAAGAAGAGATGCAATGAATTTATTTACTGCAACTGCTTTCTGCCCACATTATATATAAATAAGGTAAGGCTCTCTCATTTTAAAGATGAAATGTTTCTTCCTACTGAAGTTTGTGAGGAAAATATAGGTTCTGTTCAGTGCCTTGTGATTGCATATACAATATACTGTGAGCAATAAAGCTGTTGAGGAATACTGAGAATAAAAATAGGGAAGAAGTCTTGTAGAAGTGGGATTATAATCACATGATGACATGCAGTTTTTCTTTATTTAGAATAGAAGAAGAGGCATTTCAGTCATTTTCCATTGAGAGAAAATATTCTCTCTGATTGACTTTAGCTTCCTCCAAGTGTCCTTAATACCTTGATTACACCAAAGGGCATCCATGCCAAAAATAATAAAAAAAGATCAGGCAAAACAGTGGTGTAGCTCTTCTGTTTATGTTAAAGTATTTGTGTTCCTTTCCACAGGTAGGAACTCTGGACACACTGGTTGGCCTCTCAGATGAGTTGGGAAAACTCGATAGTTTTGCTGAAAGGTAAAATAGAACTTATTTACTGCACACAAACACAAATGGATGTTGTTTTTCCAGGTCACAGGGTTCCTGCCTGAACCCAACTCTGACTTGTTTAAGCTTGGCCTTAGAAATCAGCCAGATCAGGCAGGTTTGGCTTTATTCTGTTTAAAAAGAAGAGTTGGGTTTAAACTCCTGTGTTTTATTTTGAATCCAGTATGTTTGGATCTAGGGACACAGCCTTTGCCCCAAGGTAATCAGCAAAGTCCCTGTGAAAAATGTTCCCTGCCCTCTTCATCAATCTATTCTATACAGTTATTCTGAGGAGCCATTACAGATATGAACCCAGGACTCGTGGTGAGAAATGTGGGAGAAATAGCACTTTTTGCAGAAGCACTACGGATGCTTTTAAGAATATTGAAATAGCTCTATTATTTCGGGAAAAATGTCCATCTATAGCTAAATCTGCCCTCCCCACTCCCAACTCTTCACTGTTCAGTAATAACACTGATAATAACCGCTACTAAGAGACACAGGACTACTAAGATGCATCAGCACAGAATCTGGGAAAGAAAATATAGGGGTGAAAATGAAGTGTATATTTGAAACACTATAGTGAGATTTGGCAGCCTAGAACAAAAGTTGGATTTTTTTGGGGGGGGGAGGGTGGATAGAATGCCCCCCAGTCCTTTTCCCTTTTTACAGTGAAAAGCAGAGTCAAATGGGCAAGGCAGATAAGAAACCCTACTTTCTCTCATTTCTTTTTCTGAATGCCCACTTTCCAATTCTCTTTCCCCTTTTGTCTATGGAGATTCTCAGCCATCCAGGTCATGGTTGTCTCAAAGGTGGTTTTTCAAGTCAACTGGATTATGTCCCCCCCCCTTTGAGGAAAAAGACATTTTGCTTCTCATCCAAGAAGCTTCATCAGTTCTGGCTGGATGGCGGTGGGGGAAATATCTTCTTCTTCCTGAAGAGAAAAAAAAACATTGTCCAGTTACATTTTGAAAAAGCAACTTTGAGTCTTTCCCCTTTTCTTCTTAGTCCTTGCATCTCTAGGAAAGGTGAGAAGTATGAAGTTGTGTCTTTTATTGAGCGGTTGGGATTT
The DNA here is from genome assembly GCF_964194415.1 of Vipera berus. NCBI lineage: Eukaryota > Metazoa > Chordata > Lepidosauria > Squamata > Viperidae > Vipera > Vipera berus. Next base: position 217,942,895 of record NC_138202.1, on the reverse strand, counting down.
TTTTAAAAAAAAATGCAGAACATATGGGCCTGTTATTAAGAAATAGATTTGCTTCTCCTCAGTGGAACACTGTTTCTCAGAATTCATCTGTTTTCTAACTAGGCTTCTAATACGGGTACTCTTATGGTCACCAAGAATTCAACTTTGCTCTATGCGTAGACATCCATTCTTAATTACGGTGTTGCCAAAATGACAAGAAATGGGTTGCCACACTGTGATGCACATTTAATCTCTTGCCTGCTCCCCATGCAGATTTTCATTTTCATTTATTTGTTATTTATTTATTAAACTTCTGCATTACCCATCTCCCCTAAGTAACTCTGGGTGGTTTAAAATAGCATCATAAAACAATATAAACACCTGAATAAAAGCGGAGCTAAAAACAGAGTTAAAAACAAGTTACAGCTTACAAGTTAAAAAGTTAAGAGATAAATATTTTTTTAATTTTTTTTTAAAAATAAAGTTTTAGAAGGCTGCAAAGGTTATTAATGAGGCAACAGGAGTGCCACCCAGCCACCAGCCATCCCCAGGGTTGCATCATACTCTTAGACCACCACCCCCCATGCTAATTGGAAGACCCACTTCTTAACTCATTTCTGGAAAACCAGAAGAATGGGGGGAGGGCAAGATTTTCCAAAGGGCAAGGGCAGCTGAAGAGATGCCTCATAATGGCAAGGTTTTTGCCATGAGGATTCAACCCACATTTGTATTAACTGCATCATTTTATAGAAGAAGCCGAAAGTCTGCCGGGGAAGCTCATCTGATGAAAGAACAGACTTGTGTGTGAGGCTAGGGTGTTATAAAAATGAAAGCAACAGATGCTGAAGTCCATGGACAAAGAGGAATTGGTCTGAAGCTAGGCCAATGAACTCAGCATTTATATTACAGTTTGCAGAGAAGCAGGTTGATAGTGGAACTGTTATTAGATCAACATATGCAGGAAATGCTGGTACATCTAGCTAGGCAGCAGAAACCAGCCAGCGCTGCTTCTGACCAGCGTGGCAGGGAAGGGGCAAGAGTTTTCAGGGTCTCTTGTTTCCCTGCAGTTTTATTACTTATTTACACAAGGAGGCTGAGTATTTTTCCATGTCACTTTGAAGCAGCCCGTGGTATTCTGATGCTCTCTGCCCATCCATTCTTGAGTTGTTTCCATCTCGGATGACCCGCTCTCCTTGCAAACCTATTTTTAAATGCTCACCAAAGTTAAAATGGTATAGAATAAAGATGAGAATCCTGGGGAATTTGGGTGGAGACTTAATACTTCAAAAGCAAGTTAATGCCCATTTCTAAATACGTTTATTCTGGAGGAAGCGCTTTTGGACTTTTCCAGTTCTGCTGCAGCAGTGTTCCATTACATGCACAAACGCACACCCGAAAGAAAGGAGCATCTGTGGATCCCATGGGCTTCAAAAGTGCTGCTTGTAGGGTTGCTTGTAGGCTACAGTTTGAAGCAAACTACATATATACACACTCTGATTCCAGGTGTGCTTTTTCCTCTTCTTGAACAAGCCATGCCTTATTTTCTTGACAACGAGAGCAGTTGGGAAACAGACTTCGTAACATAAAGAACTTACTAGGGCTGAATTATTAGTTCCATCAATCAGAGTTGGGGACAAATCAACAGGAAGTCATGCACTTAGAACAGGGGTGTCAAACTCAATTTCATTGAGGGCAGCATCAGCATTGCAGTTGCCCTCAGGGGGCCGGGTGGGTATGGCCAGGGTGGGTGTGGCCTACTGGGTGGGCGTGGCTAGAGTGCTTATGGCCTACTGGGTGGGCGTGGCCAACTCTACATCGTTCGCATCAAGGTTGCCTATGGGGGCCTGGGCAGGAGTGGGACAGATCTGAGGGTCTCTGGCAGAAGGAGGGTCTCTGGGCCAGGGCCAAGGCAGTGGGGGCCGTTCCCTCACTGTTTCCAGGATGGCTTCGCGGGCCACATGAAACCACTTTGCGGGCCAGATCTGGCCCCCGGGCCTTGTGTTTGACATGTCTGACTTAGAATGAAAGAAAAAAGTATTTTCTTATTGTTAGTACCAGAACTCAACAGATATTTTGTACCATACCCAACACATACTTTAAAAAAATAGCCAGTTCCCTTTGTTGTTATTGAAACTCCCTGTTAATCCATCACTGGTTTTGATCTGTCATTTGCTCATTTCTGCCTACACATTGGTTCTCACTTTAGTGACTATGAAAATGATTTTTTTTTTACTATCTAGTAAGTTATTTCATGATTCTCGAATTAAATTGAACTAAAATGTCACTGTTTTGTTCTTGTGTGAAGTGTAATAAAGAAAATTGCCCAGTATATTGGAGAAGTTTTAGAAGATTCAAAAGATAAAGTACAGGAAAACCTGCTGGCCAATGGAGGTAGGCCTTGAAATCATGGATATATTGTTGAGTTTGGATGTTGTTTGTTGTTTTCACTGAGTTTCCAGAAAGAATCGCTGGAATTAATATGCTCGTTTATTAGAAAATTAGATGGTGCTTCTAGTTTTAGAGAATAATACTTTTTCTTCACTGTATATATGATTAAAAATATGATTGTTTTATAAGGAGTCCAGATTCCCAGAGAGATGACTATTACTCTACAATTCCATACAGATTTATTCTCCAGATCACAAAGTATTTAATGGTTTCTAATGATACGGAGAAATCCTTAACGGCAGTCAGCAGTGAAACACTTAGCACAAGAAAAAATTACTATAACAGAAGGAAATCAACTCAGGCTAAAATGACATTTTAAACTGCAATGTCTCAAGAACATTGCAATTGACAGCTTTTCACAGGCTAAAGTGGGACATGAATTGCTCCAAATGCAGCGTTAGTTCATACCTACACACAGAGGTTTTTGTGCAATCTACTGAAAATTACCTTTAATGAACTGTTGAAATGACTATCGATAGCATAAGACCAGAATGGAATTCTGTTCTTTGGCAGACATCTTGCAGAAATAAGGATGCCAAGTGATTACTTTTTAAGTCAGGTATTTTTGAAGATCAATAATTGCACTTACTATATTTCAGGCACAAAGGACAAAATGAAATGTCTAAAGGGTATGTTGTGTTTGGGTGGCAATGTGTCTTGGCCAGCATGCTCTAGTGTTTTTAATAATAGAGTGGAGCCCACATCTGGTTGTAGGGGTACAGTGATCAGGTTACGATGGATTTCTCTAGTAACAACCCCGTAGCTTGATCACCATCTCCCTATGACTCAGATTACTGCAGGTTTGCATCCTAGATTACTGATGATTTTTCCTTTGCCTCGGTCTTTTTCTTTCTTTTTAACTTAACTTTTTAACTTAACTTTCTTTCTTTTTAACTTACTCTGCATGTATAGTGAAAGGAACTGTGGTGACTACTGGAATGTGTGAAACTTTTTGCATGCATCTGTGTTCTTATGATCAGCTTGTAGGCCGCTAAGCTTGTAGGCCGCCCTGAGTCTTCGGAGAAGGGCGGGATATAAATGTAATAAAAATAAAATAAAATAAATAAGTTGTATCATCAGTGTTCTTAAGCGTGCAAAACAAATTATTGTACTTTTTACTCAGTAGATCAGTTGAGGCTACTGGATCTAAGCTGTAAAAATTCAGATGAGGGTTTGGGGCAGCAAACATAACTTGCTGCTGCCACCTAGTAGTTATTTAGATTTTGCAGCCCTTGTCTACTATACCCAGGGCTCTTCCTCACAGGTGAGGGCTGTTCATTAGTCCTTAAAGGGGAAAACAAAAAACAAAACCCCCAACACACACCATGTTGGCATTAGCAATGCTGTCCCTTTGCCAGTCTAAATTCTCGCTGGCTCATCGTACTTTCCTTATGTAGCTATTGTAGCCATTTTAAGGAAAGGAAGTGGTGATTCCCCTTGTTTCATTTCATGTCCACCATGTTATGCTTGCTGATTAGGAAACAGTCACCAATCTATTTCCCTCATGGGTGGGGAGTGAGGATGGGTGAATTAGATGATTGGTTAGAATGGCAGATTAGCCCACTATGAAGTTGCCAGACTTACACTTAGTCCTCAACTTATGACCACAACTGGGAACAAAATCTCAGTTGTTGAGTGAAGTGCTCATTAAGCAAGATGCCCACATGATTGCTTTGCTTAATGGATGCAATCCTGGCACTTGCAGTTGCAGTCATTAAACAAACTTGTGTGTCTCCCAGGGCCTCCCTCATCCCTTGAGACATCATATGCTCATTTCGTTACTGCTCTGTCTCTCCACTCAGAAGCTGAAAATCCTCTTTGCTAAAACCCAAACAGGTTTTTCAGCCCTCGAACAAAGAGACACTCCACACACAACCTAGGCCAGGCCTCCCAACCTGCCTCTCTGCACCTGCCTGAGGAGGTCCATGCTCATTACTCTACCACGCAGCCTCTCTCTGCTGTGCTTGGATTTCAGCTCCCCTTGTCTCTGGAAGCTCACTGAAAGAGCTGCCTGCTGGAGGATTTCATCTTCCCTCCATGCACAGAAGGAAACTCCTTCCGTGGGACTCAGGAAAAGATGAAATCTTAAGGATTTCAGCTCCATTTCTGCACTCTGCTGAAGGAGTTCAGCTCCCCTTGGCAGACAGTTCTTTCAGCCACCCCCAGAGGTGAAAAGGTGTTCTCTCGGCAGGTGGCAGCAGCAGCTTGCAATCTTCCCTGCCAGCTTCCTCAGTGACTTTCTGGGGAAGCCAATAGAGCAGACTTCAAATGATGATCACATGGTTGCAGGCACATGGCAACTGTTGTAAGTGCAGACAGATTGCCAAGCACCCAGATCATGATCATGTCACTGTGGGGATGGTGGTGCAACATTTTGTGATGGTTGGAAGTGCTTTATGGACCGTAAAGCACCATTTCCAAGGACATTGCACTTCCTGACTCTTGTTAAACAAATGGTCATAAGCTGAGGACTATGGACATGGGGATCGGGACATGGGAAGAAGTGGAAGGGACCACTGCCAGAGCTCCTTGGATCACTTGAATTTATCAGTCAGATCATTTCTGAACATGTGTAGGTTGTCCTGAAAAAGTGCAAACCCTGTGTTCCAAGGTAACTTGGATCCACAAGTATGGAAGACAAGCAACAGAGGTGAAACAGGAGTTCCGATGGTGTCAGCAAGTGACTTTCCATTTTAAGCATCTGGCAGTAACCAAAAGAGAACCACGCAGAACATGTGTGTGGCAAAACTGACCTCCTTAATCACACCATTCTGGATGGTCTACACATAATCACAACAGATATCATTATGGCAGCTACCGCTGTCAAAGCCAAAATAGAGGGGACAGACTATCCTGTCCTCCCCTATCAAGGGGGATATATGTGTCCTTGATGGGGTGTGCAAAGGGTCACAAGAAGTGAAGCTACACAAAGTGATCTAGGAGCACGGCCCAGTGGGGATAATAATTCTTGTCAGCAGCAGCAGCATTGGAAAGCTTGTCATGCACCTACTGCTGACAGACCATAAGAGCACATTGTTGGCAGAACCTGACTCTTCCCCTGCAGTACAGGACTCGTGCTTTTTCAAACAACACTAAACCCACTTATATATTTTAATCCATAATATGAGGGAGACCATGAGTTCTAATCCTGCCTTAGCCACGAAAGCCAGCTAAGTGACCTTGGGCCAGTCACTCTGTCTCAGCCTAACTCACCTCAGGGAGTTCTGTTGAAATGAATGGGGCAGACCCTGTGAGCAAAGCACTCTCTGTGCACTTAAGATGACAGTCACAAGTTATAGTTCTGTAATGGATTATTTGCATTCATGGTTTATTCAAAAGAAATGAGTACAGAAAAAATATTGGAGAACTACAGTGAAGTGCGGCACGGTGGAATATTCCTGTTTAAAATCCATTTCCTTTCCTTTCAGGAAGGAGACAGAGAGGCTTAAGGCAGGAGTATCAAATCTTGGCAACTTTAAGACCTGTGGACTTCAACTCCCAGAATTCCTCAGCCAGCCATGCTGGCTGGGGAATTCTGGGAATTGAAGTCTACAAGTCTTAAAGTTGCCGAGGTTGGACACCCCCAGTTGAAGGGAAAGGAAAGCGCCAGTTAGTTAGCACCATGCGCACTTAGGGTGCACTTAGGAGTGTGTACTTAGGAATTTTACAAACATCTTTGGAAGGAGTCCATTTGCTTCTTGAATGTCCCTACTGAGCTGTCTCCTACATATTTTATAGAAGATGAAGCCTGTTGATTTCAGATCTCCAAGTCCTAAATTCTTGCTGTGCTCATTAGTTTTTCCGCACCCAGGAAATATAAGAAGGTAAGGTGACTCTTTCTAGGAGAAGCAACACTCTAGAGAAGGGCTTTGAGATACCAACAGGGAGCCAGTCTGATAACCCAAAGGAAGGTGATTGCTGTAGGCATTTGAAAGAGACACACTGTCCACCAAGGCAGAGGTCACCACACCTGCTTACGTGCCTGTCAGTCATTTATTTCCTTAGACCAGGGGTCTTCAAACTCGGCCCTTTTATGACTCATGGACTTCAACTCCCATAATTCCTCAGCCAGCGTGCCTGGCTGAGGAGTTCTAGGAGTTGAAGTCCATGAGTCATAAAAGGGCCAAGTTTGAAGACCCCTGCCTTAGACCATCTGGATTTTGACTCTGTACGTATCCAAATGCATTGTGAGTGTTTAGTCCCATATGTTTCTTGCACACATATTCGGTTTCGCTTAATAATTCCTTTTTGGTTTGTTATTAAGGCCTCATTAAAAAACTACACAAAGTTGCTGGGGTGTCACTCTAGAAGCATCCTTGAATGTACTTTCTTCTGTTTTTTTTCAGCTCCAGATGTTTGTGTGTGTTTGTCCATTTGTTTGTTCCTGCACACGTGTATTATTTAAAAAATGGCTTTAAAAAAAGTACCTTGCCCCACATTAGGTCCCCCCCTAATGCCGTCGGTCAAAGAGTGTCGACTGGCGGCCCCCAGGGGGAGGGCGTTCTCTGTGGGCGCGCCAGACCTTTGGAACCGTTTACCGGTGGAGCTCCGGATGGCTCCTGACCCTCGCTCCTTCCGACGTGACCTAAAAACATATTTATTTGAACAAGCCGGCCTGGTCTGATAGGTTTAGGGGTATTTTAACATTTTGTATTAATCTATTTAATTGGGCTACTGTATTTAATATTTCTTTTAATTTTTATATATTGTATTTTATTGTATTGCCCTGTACACCGCCCTGAGTACTTCGGGAGAAGAGCAGTATAAAAATTAAAATAATAATAATAATAATAATAATAATAATAATAATAATAATAATAATAATAATAATAATAATTATTATTATTATTATTATTATTATTATTATTTCTGCTCTCCTGCAGTATCTCCACGCTACTTTTGATGTCACAGCAAAGGTCACTTGAAAGCTTTTGGGTGGTACAAGGAGGGCTGCAGCGGGGATCCCAGCATTAAAGCATACAATTCAGGATCCAACCCTTCATGTATTCCTTTAGTTCTGGTTTCTCCCACTGCCTGGCAAAAGGCCCTTTATGCATCCATTAATAGTTATGAATTTGGTCCTTATTGAAATACTAATCCAATTAACATTTTAAAAGCTCCATCCCCACTGAAGAGCTATAGCTAAGTCAAGCAGAGGGGGATTTTTCTCCTGTAACAAGCAGGAAAATCTGTGGATATCTCATTTCAAGCAGCTTTTATGTTCATGCAGAGTAATGTAGGTTGGTAGATTTTTGACACAAGTGAAATTTACGTGAGATTTTGCACACTATGAGTATGTTAGATAGTCTCTGCACATGTTATTTTTTTAATCCCTCTGGAAATAACCCCAACATCTGATAATAAGTTTATAAAAAAAAGCAGTCCCCTTCCAATGTAAATATTTTGTTTGTTTTTTTGTATCCTGGCTTTATTATTTTTACAAATAACTCAAGGCAGTGAGCATATCCCACATATCTTCTGTTTCCTCTACAACAACAATCCTGTGACATGGGTTCGATTGAGGGAGAGCAATTGACTTCAAGTCACCCAGCCAATTTTTCATGCCTAAGGCAGCACTAGAACACCCAATCTCCCGGTTTCTAGCATGGTGCCTTAAGCAGTTTTTTCAAATATATAAAATAAGTTAGGGGTTTTTATGGTTCCCAAGCCAATATGAACTATATCTTTCAGGACTCCAGTTCTTGCTGGTTGTAGCTGTGAAGCATTTTAGTTCAGTGACACATTGTGTGGGCCATGGATTCTCTAACCCTGCCCTAAATTAAACCTATTACTTTTAATCATAATCTTTATTCTCTTATTTGCTAACTATATTGACAAGATGAGAACTAAGATAAATATATTCCTCTTCATGAAATTAACTGGGTGAATATTTTTAAATTGTAAACAATTGGTATGGTGGGCCTTCAGATCTGGATTAGTATCTGGAAAAGGGAATAAATATAAAATGGCAATCCTTATCCAAGCCATATCTTAAATGCAAGCTAATCTGAATGTAGGTTTTCATGCAAAAAGAATACTTTATTCTCAGAATAATTCAGTTCCCTGAATAATGCAGTTCACTGGATTTATTTTTATCATTTCAGTTGACCTGGTTAGTTACCTCACAAAGTTTGAATGGGACATGGCCAAGTATCCAATAAAACAGCCACTGAAGAACATTTCAGAAGGATTAGCAAAGGTAATCATCATTTTCCCCTCCTTTCTCCTATACTGAGAAGCACCTTATAAAAGCTGTTTCTGGGAAATGGTGATAAAATGCAGTTAATTAAGTGCATTTAATTGCTTAGGACAGCTTCCTTAGGAACCCAGGTCTGGAAATGATGGGTACTGATTTGCTTTGAAATTTATCAGAAAGCAAACTAGGGCCTTTTCCCACACTGTCAAATTCTAGCATTATGAAAATATCTTCTTCCTCATCTTTCTCCCCGCAAAGAAATTCTTGTCTGAGAAGAAAAGAAACAATAAATATGTAATATCTATGTCGTCCTAAGTAGTATCTCCTGTGACTTAAGGAGACTATTTAGCTTATAACTCTAAATATATACTTTAAGTCTGTCTTAGAAGCGATCACAAGTCTGTCACACAGCAGTTTTCAGCAGAGAGAGAAGGCATTTATTTCTGTATCTGTAAATCTGAATGACAAGTGTGCGTTTAATGAGGGGTTTCACCCTAGGACCAGGAAGGATTTTCTTCAAGACCATAACAGAGCAAGGATAAATCATTTTCTTCCTTCTCTTCTCCCTCCAGCTGCTGTTAAGAGAGAAAGACAGATGTAGGTATTTAAATTGCAACTAAAATGGAAAATAAGTTTAGTTTTGGCCCTTTGGTAAGCCTAACAACGGAATCTATATTCTCTGTAGAGTTTTCCATGTATGAAATGATTAAAACGCTCGACTTCAAAATGGAGGCAGAGTTCACATTGTTCAGCTGGATCTCCTTTTTATGTTTAGCAAATTACACAGATTGAAGCAGACATGAAAAGCCGAGCAGCTGTCTACAACAACATCAAAGGAAATCTTCAGAATCTGGAAAGAAAAACGATGTATGTGTTTAGATAAGTTTTCATGAATTGCGTTTTCTGTATACATTGGGATACTGTTATGACCCGGGGCTGGGCACAGAAGCGACACACAGCCGAAGTGAAGGGTTAACTTCCTTTTATTGCTCCAACTTTCCCTCAAAATTCCCACCATTCACTACAAGTCCAAGAGCAACCTCTAAACACACACACACACACACACACACACACAAACACACAAACACACACACACACACACACACACCTCCAATAGTTATTGGCTGCTAGAAGTCCAGGGAAGCAGCATACAGCATAGTTCAGGAAGCTTGGTCACTGGGCATCGCAGAGCTGGGTCACTGCGAAGTCCAGCCAGGGCCAAGGCAAGGCAAGGCAAGGCAAGGCAAGGCAAGGCAAGGCAAGGCAGCAAGATGTTGGTAACAGCAAGTGTGGCTAGAAAAATGCAATGCTTGTTCCCGACAAAAGCTGCTCCCCACGGCCGGCCTCTCTTTAAATCGTATTCCTCAGGTGAGCCTTGTCAAGAGGAGCGGGGCACCCTCCTTCTGAGTAGTAGTAGTCGGGTCGAGTAGTCCGTGCTCAGGGATTGGGTGGGGGAGGCAGTTGCTTGCCTCTGGAGCTCCGTCGCTCCTCTGCTCTACTGCCAGCCCTTTCCTCCCCACTCACTCAGTCATCCTGCACCCTCTCTTCTTCCCTGGCGACCCTTCCGAGGGACCCGGGACTGCCTCGTCCACCTCCTCTGGTCATTCCTCCTGGGCCAGAGAGGCAGCGCCATCTCCCTCCATCGGTCCCAGCTCCATCTCCTCCTCCTCCTCCTCCTCCTCAGACCCCGGCTTCGAGGAGGCCATGACAGATACTGACTTCCTATGATGATGTCTTAACATGTTAGCTGCACTGGAATATAGTAATACAGACAAGTAATATGGGCTTAATCAGGGAGTGGGGTTTTGGTGCTTTTGGATCAATATTGATGATTTCTGTCTGGAGAAGTCAGCAAGTTGCCATTGTTTGCTTCCCAGGGCTAAGAGAGGGTGATTGGCCTAATCTGGTTTCATGCCTAAGCTGGGAGTAAAAGTCATGATCTCCCAATTTCTAGCCTAGGGCCTTAATCATTGCATGAAATTGGCTCTCTGGTCAGCTCTTTAGTGGATCTGCATTAATTAATTAATCTGTTTAAATAGAATTTTTAAAAAGTGCCTAGTTCCTCTAAGCTTACTATACAGTATATAATGGCTGGATTTGCTTTTAAGTTTGTCCAAAAATTCCCTGAAAACATTTTCTTTCTAATCATCCAATTAAGCATTTACTTAACATTTAGAAAGTATAAATGGTGCGCTAACCCTCTGCTGAACTTTTCTGCCTTTTTTTTTGTCCCCAGAGGAAATCTTTTGACCCGGACATTAACAGATATAGTGAACAAGGAAGACTTTGTGTTGAATTCCGAGTATCTCATCACTCTCCTTGTTGTAGTTCCTAAGTAAGAAAAAGTTGGCTTTCCTATGGATGGATTGAATTGTAACGCTCAAGGTTTACATGGTATTTTAGAGAAAATTCTCTGTATACATTATGCCAGTTTTGCCAGGAAGATTTTGGTGGAGTGAACTGGCAGAAAGTCCTCTACTAACCAAAGAGTTAGTGGAAAGGGACAAGGTTGGAGCAGGAGACTTTATTGCCTATAATAAGATCCTCGGCTCCGTTCTGCTCAAATTCACACCGTGCATGTATCTATGGGTATTCTTCGCATAATGGCTGCCTGGTTAGTGACCATTTGAAGTCATTCTGGCACTGAAAATGTAATTTTATGATTGGCTCCTTGCACTTGCAACCATTGCAGCCATTTCTGTAGCTACATCAGGGCCCCCAAACCTTGGCAACTTTAAGACCTGTGGACTTCAACTCCCAGAATTCCCCAGCCAGCATGGCTGGCTGGGGAATTCTGGGAGTTGAAGTCCACAGGTCTTAAAGTTGCTAAGGTTGGGGATCCCTGTGCTACATGATCAAGATTTGGGCACTTTGCAATGGCAGAAATTTATGGCCATTGCAGCATCCCATCGCCAGACAATCACCATTTGCATGCTTTCATAACTGGCTTCCGAGAAGCAGAGCTGATTAAGAAGAAACTGGCGGTAAAATCGCAAGTTGTGGTCATTTGGTCTCTCACTTAACCATCATAACAACTGTGGCAGACAGAAGTGAGGTTGTAAGTCTGTTGCAGTCACGTCTCGCTTAATGACTGCATCACTTAGTAATGTAGTTGCTGGTCCCAGTTGTGATTGTTAAGTGAAGTTTACCTGCATTGTAAATATGAGCATTCCACATGACAGATTCAGAATACAGGCGGTCCTTGACTTACAACAGTTTGTTTAGTGTTTGGAGTTACAACAGCACTGAAAAAAGTGACTTAGGACTGTTTTTCACACTTGCGACCACCGTGGCATCCTCATAGTCACGGGATCAAAATTCAGACGCTTGGCAACTGACTTATATTTATGACGGTTGTCGTGTCCCAGGGTCAGGTGATCAACTTTTGCAACAAGCAAAGTCAATGGGGAAAACCAGATTGTCTCACTTAGCAAGAGAAATATTGGGCTCCATTGTGGACGTAAGTCGAGGACTACCTGTACCACGTTGCAGTGAGGATTTCTTTATTTTTCGAAACTGTAGATGCTGTTTTTTCTTTGTAAAATAAATCCAAGGATGCTGGCACACACAGAACATCTTTTGTTTATGCTTACTCAAAAGAAAAACCCATTGGAATAGAGCTTGATATTTATCGACAATTCCTCAGCTCCTCCCCATCACCATATAATAATAATAATAATAATAATAATAATAATAATAATAATAATAATAATGATGATGATGATGATGATGATGATGATGTTGGAAGGGACCTTGGAGGTCATCTAGTCCAACCCCCTGCTCAGGCAGGAAACCCTATACCATTTCATTTCAGACAAATGAATGTCCAGTCTCTTCTTAAAAACTTCCAGTGTTGGAGCATTCACCACTTCTGGAGGCAGGTTGTTCCACTGGTTAATTGTTCTAACTGTCAGGAAGTTTCTCCTTAGTTCTAGGTTGCTTCTCTCCTTGACTAGTTTCCATATTAGTAGTTGCTTCAGGTAGATATAGAGAAGGGAAGGTGAACAAGGGAAAGAAGAGCATCATGGAATCCTTGTAGACAAGACTCGATATTCCAGTAGCCCCTCCAGTTATGATTTACCCCAAAAAAGGGGACTTCAAAGTACTGATGGTCAGCCTCCCTCCATGGTTATGTGACTGAACTTTGGACACTTGGAGACAGGCTGCATTTACAGCTATTTGCGATGTCCCGCAGTCACATGGCCACACTTTATAAAAACCTGACAACTTCCAGTTTCTGGCAAAGTTGTGCAAAACCAAACTTTGGTTCGCTTAATGACCGCAGTGTTCGCTTTACGACTGCCACCTTTACTTAATGACCACTGGGGAAAAAAGGCATAATTTTACAACGTATCACAGTATTCGACCGTAAATGGCGAGCTCCATTACACTCGTATGTCGAGGACTGCCTGTATGTTAGAATGGATAATTGCAATGAGCCTAGGAAGATTCCCCAAATATGGAAACTTCAGTATGAACTCTGAATGCTCACCTCTCAGGTCTTAGGCCCAGCACCATTTTATTTTATTTTTATTTTTATTACATTTATATCCCGCCCTTCTCCGAAGACTCAGGGCGGCTTACAAGCTTAGCAGTAGCCTTCATTCTATGTATATGCCTGCTTATTAGGGCTTTCACACACCCACCCCCCCAAGCGGCATTATTACAAAGTCAGCTTATTGCCCCCAACAATCTGGGTCCTCATTTTACCTACCTCGGAAGGATGGAAGGCTGAGTCAACCTTGAGCCTGGTGGGACTCGAACCTGCACTAATTGCAGGCAGCTGGTGAATCCACTTTTGTCAGCTCACTCGGGAAGACAATTCAAGGGTCTTAATGCTATACCGTTTACACTGGAAGCTGGCTAACCCTTAGAAAAAAATGGAATGGGGATCGGGCAACCTGTGTCCTCCAGGATTTCTGGCCTGTAAAAAATGCAGCTCAGGAAACCCAGTGCTCTCCCATTGGAGACTAAGTGGAGCTTAAAATTTCAGTTCTTCTTCTTCTTTTTAAAAGTTTTGGTTAAAGGGTAAAATGAGTGCCTTGCAGAGAATAGCACAGTTTTAGCCACTTTTGGAATCTGGCACAGAAGATGCTGCCTAGAGCTCAAGCTGATGGAAATTGAACAACCTTGTCACACAGGGTCGATTTCCCTGTGGTGCTTCCCCCCCCATCAACTTAGCATTAAGATTTTTTGAATTTCTGTAAAGAGAAGTGACAATCATTATGCTTAAAGTAGCACTTTATACAGAGATACTGTACAAAATTTCTCTTGTTGCAGATCAAGCTATGTGCAGTGGCAAAAAACATATGAATCACTCTCGGATATGGTGGTTCCTCGCTCTACGAAGTAAGTACAACTTTTGGACTGCCTTGTTTCTCGAACATATTTCAGCCTTATGCTAAGAATCGTTGGGAGTCGTCATCATATTCTGGTTTGGAAATGCTTTGCTCAAAATTTTTCCAAATTGGCATGTTTCTGATTTGGATATTCTGGAATATGAATATTGTGGGGGGGGGGGTTCTTGAAGGAACCTAAATAGGATTAGACATGGCTGAGTCTCCTCTTCTACTCGGAATTTTGAAAAAGAAAGAATTTGGACTGTTGCAAATTGTGACAAGAAATATCTCTTTATTTTTAAAAAGTATTAAATATTAATACTGTCTTATTGCATAAAGTTTTAAAGGATGCTGGGGGAGGTTGATTTAAAGCTGCTGAGTATTTCTTTTTGATATTTCTTCTTATATAACAAGATTGCTTTTTATTGCCAAGAAAAAGGAAAGGAAAGGGAAGGGAAGGGAAGGAAAGGAAAGGAAAGGAAAGGAAAGGAAAGGGAAGGGAAGGGAAGGAAAGGGAAGGGAAGGGAAGGAAAGGAAAGGAAAGGGAAGGGAAGGGAAGGAAAGGAAAGGAAAGGAAAGGAAAGGAAAGGAAAGGAAAGGAAAGGAAAGGAAAGGGTTACTGTAAGAGGAATGTAGGTACCAATTTTTGGAAAGTGTGTTCAATTGTTTTCTGAAGAACCCAGTGTCTTCTGTTAATCACAGAATGAAGGCTATTGCTAAGCACATTGATTTGTGCTTTAGATTGTAAGCCGCCCTGAGTCTTCGGAGAAGGGAGGGATATAAATGGGATTAAAAAAAACAAAACTTGGGGGGGGGGTGAAATGGAAGCTAAAAAAATTCTCTATGTAACAATAGAGTGTACAGTATCACAGTACTATTGTGTGGATTAAGAAACTGCTGAGGAAGTAATTGAACCTGACAATTACCAATTGCGGCAGGTTATAATTATTAACAATCACAATTACACACTCATTGTTAATTGCTTTGGCACCCTATCACGGAAAGGCAGGATAAGTTTCAGAATAACCGGAGCTGCCATGTATTTGATTCTTCCAGGATGATCACTGAAGACGCCGAGGGAGGGCTCTTCACAGTCACCCTGTTCCGAAAAGTGATTGATGACTTTAAGACCAAAGCCAGAGAGAACAAGTACTGCTTCCTTTCTACTTCTATGCCAGAAAAGCAAAATAGTTCAGGCTCTTTCTCCTGTGCTGAAGTGAAACTAGACTCGTCCGTGCAGTTATTCATCGGAGCTCTTGAATAATTTGCACGTGGATGGATCCAGGGGTGGGCCTGTTTGCATCAGCAGAACAGGAAGACGGGGCAGCCAATGCTTCTCCGCCTTCCATGAATCTCCAGGATGCAGTGGGGAAAGTCTGCTATATGAATGGACTTCTATTTAGCGTATGTTAAGGACACACGCCATCCAGCTAGGTTTTAACCAGATTTTAAACTTGTTTAAGAATATGTTCATACCTGAATATCTAGGTCAGGGGTCTTCAAACCTGGCCCTTTTATGACTTGTGGACTTCAACTCCCAGAATTCCTCAGCCACCAAAGCTGGCTGAGGAATTCTGGGAGTTGAAGTCCACAAGTCATAAAAGGGCCAAGTTTGAAGACCCCTGATCTAGGTCAACCCCGAAGAGATAGAAACGAGAGGAAGATCATTTTAAAATATCCAGTTTAGCCAAGTTATATTCACTGAACGGTACTGAGGAATGGATGACAAGTAAGGCAGTCTTAATATGCCATGGCTTTTTAAGTCTATCCAATCATTCTCAAATGTTTGATGCTTACAATATTAAACCTTGAACAGTCCTAACCCTTGAACAATTTGAGGACTCGGTTACCTTTCTGTTGAATCATAATATTTACAAACATTTTGCTAGTAACACCACCACTTGCAGATTTCCACATAATGCTAAGTGAGAGACGAGCTCTCTCGGTGGCATCTTCTATGTACTGTATGAGATCCCCCTCTGGGCTAGGCTTTGATTACAGGTGGTCCTCAACTTATAAATGGTTGCTTAGTGATTGGTCAAAGTTATGATGGATTTCCCTGAGGATACTTCTTACCCAGTTCTGAAGTTCAGACAGCCACCTCCCTAGTCAGGCACCTGACTGCATGTCAGGTGCCTGGCAGCCAGCCTGCATTTATGGCTGTTTGTGGCGTTTGGTCACATGAGCGTGTTTTACCCATAGCAAACCGTTAGTTCACTTAACAGCCATGGTGTTTGGTTAAGAATCGCTGTGAAAAGTGGGTTCGTCACATGCGTGACCTGTTTTTACAACCATCACGACTTACAACCATGATAGGAAATCTCCATTAGAATCCTAGGTTGAGCTCTACCTGGTATCCGTGGAAGATACACTCTGTTTTAGCACACCATGAGTGCCTGCTTGCAATTTATTCTTATACAAATATGTTTTGGATTGTTGCCTAATGAGGTGTCTATTGGGAAGGCCTCTAAAAAGTGAAGATGTTGGGGGCTATCAAAAAATCAAAGTCTTGCCCTTTTTCATGTACCACGTGATGGCTATATAAAGAGACAAGACTTCAATTGGGCCTATCTTCTTGAATGTTTTGGTGATTCTTCCCCCCCTCCCCCCACCAGCTCCACTGGTGCCTCTACAGCCTAAATCATCACTTCTTTTGACCACTGACTCTCCATCCAAAAACACCCAGGGTTGCTGTTAAATTCAGAGAGGAAGGGCAGGATTATAGGGAAAAATAAGAAACCCTTCATAACTTCAGCTAATGAGTCACCTTTTCCAGTCTGATGCATCAGGAGGGAGTCATGGAGCTGAAAACAAAACAAGCTTATTAAAGATGACAAGAGCTCCTGAAAGCCTTGAAAATTAGTCTAATGTGACTTACTCCCACACTGCCTTTCCCAGCTAAGCTTTCAAAGTGTACCTTGTGGTTTAAAAGAGCATTTGTGTTCAAAAGCCCAGGCAGGAAACAGCTTTCTAAAAGCCCAGGTGATGTCTTTTCAGGTTCATGGTGCGGGAATTTTATTTTGATGAAAAAGAACTGAAATGTGAAAAGGACGAAATGAGGAAGTTAGCTTCTGATAAGAAGCAACAGTATGTGAGTAAACTTCCAAGTTGTGCATATTAACTTCTGTGCCCCACTTGCTGACTGTTTGCCAAGTTGCCACATGATCTCACTGTTAATGGTTTGCCCAGAAATGCTATACCTATTCTTGGGATGACAGCCAAGACAATTCATTATCCAAAAGTGTTGTTCACAAAACACATTTAACCCGATTGCTGAATTAATCCATTGCCATAATCCGCATGACTCGTTGACCCATGAATTAATCAATGACCTACGTTTGCACCGCAGGTTAAATCTGAAAAAAATAAGGAACCAAATTTAACACATTGCGAATACAGCTGTTATGTTTGTACTTTTATGTTTACAGGTCTGGTTACACCTGTACACTTTTGGAGTGTGCATGTGTGTGGTTGAGAACTAGTTTGCTGTAGTGGTTAATGTAACATGTAAGAAACCGGGAGAATGCGACTTCTAGGTTGGGGCTCAAAGCCACTTGGGTAAGCTTGGGCCTGAAATTCTCTCTCAGCATTAGGAAGGAGGCAAGGGCCAACCGCTTTTGAAAAACTTTGCCAAGAAAACTGCAGGGACTTGTCCAGGCAGTTACCAAAGCCAATGCTGATTCAAAGGTGCATGCATGCATGCATCCAGATGCACGCGCACGCGCACACAAACACACACAACCTTATTAGGCACAAACCAATGCGGTTTTCTCTCATCAACAGAGTGTTTTAATCTAATATTAGATGTAGTCTGGAATAGCACTCTTGATTTTCTAAAAATGGGACTTTCAAATGTCTTCCCTGTGAATGGATGTTACCTAATTTTGTTTGATTACTATGGCCATCCATCTTACATAAATAACTTTGGGCAGTATATATAAGGATTAAAAGCACACAACCCACAAAACACAAGCCTCAGTGCCCACAGATAAAACAGTGACCCCCACTCTCAACTAGTACTACCTCCTCCCCCCCAACCCCCCATAACAACAGCAATGGACATCGCATAAACCTCCTGACCCAAATGCCTGGGGAAATCCTTATCCTCTGAAGGCTGAACAGAACTCAACCCAACAGACACCATTCAGGTGGGTTGGCTAGCTCTTCTGCAAGTTTTTCCCAGCCAGAGGTAGCACCACGAACTGTAGGCTTGACTCCTTCAGTCGTTGGCTAATATGTTTCACCCATTTTTGGAGGGCTTGGGTTTTGAAGGAGTGAATGGGTAACTGAAGCCTCCACAGACCTTATTTTGTATGAAACCCATGAAAACATGCCATCGAAGAGTATCAGTGAAATAGAAGGTGGACTTTTGGGGCACAATTGCGAGTTCTGGAGGCCATAAAATAGGATTGGACGTATATTATTATTTATTAAGTTATTTATTAATTCGGTTTATATACCGCCCTACTCCCAAAGGACTCAGGGCAGTTTACAAGGCAAAATTTAAAAACAATACAATATAGAGTGGACTTCCGGTGGCTCCGTGGCGCCGGAGACAGCCTTCCCGGGCTGCCCGCCGCCCAGCTGTGTGATTTTTCGCCCGAAACAGCGCCGATCAGCTGTTCGGGCGAATTTGAAGCCCCCTCCTCGGGAGAAGAGGAGGGGGTGAGCCCCCAGGTAGGGGTTGAGTTCTCCGGGGCCGCCTGAGCTTGGAGCTTGGGCGGCTGAAGGATCGAACTCCCCCGCAGCCTGGGCTGCTCCCAGCTGGCTAGCGTCTCTGCTCCGGACTTCATGGAGCAGAGCCAGGCGTCTGCGACCATCCCTGCTTGAAGGAGAGACTATGAAAGGAAAAGAGCAGGCAGAGCAGTACAAGAGGGAAAGATGAAGAGATGAAAAGGATTATTTTATTTTACTCTCGAGCTTGATGGACTTTGCTTAAAACTTAAAGTGAAAGTGCGACACAATTGTAAGTAAAAGATGGCGTCTAAACCTCCCCCTAGAACTTTTCGGAGTGCTGGAAATTCTCCGGTGCAACAACAATCATTACTGCAGGCGTTGCATTCTCCAGATGTAGTGACATCGAAGGATCTTGAAAAACATACCCAGTTAATTTTGGAGTCAATGGGTGTTAAATTTGCACAGATGGAGGAGAAATTGGAGAAATTGGAGCAGAGAATGGAAGAAAGGATGGAACAGAAACTTAGAGAGATGAAGGTAGACATTTTGTCCTCAGTGCATAAAATAGCTAAATGTGTGGAGGTGCTGGATGACAAAGTGGCAGAACTGACTCAAAAGAATGCTATATTAGAAGCAAAAGTATTGGAAATTGAAGATTTCAAAGACAAAATGGATAGCGAACTGAGTTTGGCCCAATTTTATCAGATGCAGTTTGCTGTTAGAATTAGAGGCCTAAAAGAGAATATTAAGGAAGATTTAAAGCAGCTGGTTTCTGAGGCTTTTGAGGTGGTATTGAACCATCCAGCATCTGAAATAAAACAAGGCATGGACAAAGTGTTTCGTGTGAACTCGTGGATTGCCAAACAGAGAAAGCTGCCTAGAGATGTGGTGGTTTATTTTGTAAAAAGGGAAATTAGAGATGAAGTTATACAAGCTGCCTATGATACTAAAGTTGTGATTGCTGGTCAAGAAGTTTTGGTTTTAAAAGAAATTCCTCCAAAGATTTTAAAGAGAAGGAAGGACTTTATATTTCTTGTGCAAGAGCTCAAGCAAAGGGATATAAGGTTCAGATGGGAGATCCCAGCTGGGTTGAGCTTCATGTATGAAGGCAAAAGGTACTGTTTGGGTACTGTGAAGCAAGCGCATGATTTTTACAACAATGTCTTAAAAGCAACCCCATCAACACTTTTGGAAGCTGCAGAGGGATCTGGAGAAGGAGAACATCAAGAGGATGAAGATGGACAGATAGACGAGAATGGTGCAGGAGGAGATCAAGCTGCAACTCTTTTGGATGATCCTAGAGAACAGAGGGTGACGCGTGCTGCCTTAAAACGCTCAAAAAAGAAAAGAAGATAGGTCTAGTAGAAATCTATGGAACTTCCACAACATACTGATAGTCAAGTGGTAGTTGTGTTCTTAAGAGTTTTGGGATGATATGTATGGTAACAGAATTTTTAATTTGGAATTAATGGACAATTTACTACAGAGGAAGAGGAAGAAAGTTTTGTGGGTTAATGTGGGTTAATTTGTGTAAGAATTATCTATTATAGCCTATTTTGGCTAGAGAGGTTAATAGGGATAGGTGTTTGTGATGTGTAAATGAGAATATGTTTAGGAAATAGTGAACTGTGGAAGAACATAGATGGGAATGACGCTAGTTTTCTTTTATTTTAGTTCTTTATACATATTTAGTATTATTAAGGATTGGTTTACTCTATATAAGCTAGAGAGTGATGGATTTTAGAGTTTATAATTGTTAGTATATGATTGTTTATGATTGCTTTTTAGATATATACCTTGTATTTTGCTCTGGGAAGTCGGGGGGGGGGAGGAGGGGAGGAGGGGAAGTAGGGGGGGGAGGCAGGGGAGGGAGGAGGGAGAGGGGGAGGGGGGAGATAGGGGGGAGGTGGGGAGGGGAGGAGGGAGGGGGAAGGGGGGGCTTTTTAAAGGAAAACTGTATTTTAAAACTTTTCAATAAAAAAAAAAAAAAAAAACAATACAATATAAAATTAAAATAAAATTAAATTAAGTCTAGCCGCAAAAAATTAAAATCACAATTTAAAAACATTAAAACCCCTCAGTCCAGACCAGATAGCTCAAAGAGCCAGGTTTTTAGGTCCCGGCAAAATGAACGAAGGTCGGGGGCAGTCCGGAGTTCCGTTGGCAGTTGAATCCATAGGGCAGGCGCGCCCACAGAGAACGCCCTCCCCCTGGGGATCACCCGTCGGCAGTCCTTGACCAGCGGTACCCTGAGGAGGCCCTCCCTGTGGGAGCGCACAGGACGATGGGAAATTGACGCTGGCAGCAGGTGCTCCCTCAGATAATCCGGGCCCATGCCATTTAGGGCTTTATAGGTCATCACCAGCACCTTGAATCTCACCTGGAGGGCAACTGGAAGCCAATGCAGCCCACAAGTGACAAGTTCCGCCTGGATGACAAATTCCCACTATGTCAACTGTATTTTTGCTACCAAGGAGTTGTTTTTTAATCACTTGATGCTGAATCAGATTACCTGCATCCTTCCTGGGAGGGGCCAAGGATCACAATTAGCCATTTTGGTTAAGTATTATGGAAGCATGACAATACCTAAATGTAGTTTAAGACTCTGTTTAATTTAAGAAAGTGGATTACATTGCTCCTCACATATTTCATATTATTTTGTGATTTTTTTTTTTAAAAAAGGGCCCTCAGTTTGGAACCTTTGAGAGTTACACTTACAGCTCTTCCATTATCTGATATTGTATTTTACTCATTAAAGGGTCCTCTGTTGAGATGGTTAAAGGTGAACTTCAGTGAAGCATTTGTGGCTTGGATCCATATAAAGGCACTAAGAGTCTTTTCAGAATCTGTCCTCAGGTAAACATGAAATTTCACAGGGTACATTTTTCCTAAAGCAAAGCACAATCTCGGTTCAATCATTACGGATCTCGGTTGATCAGTTTTGACTTTCTCACTGATTTTAAACATACTTTTGTGGTAACCCGTGGTTCTTAAAAACATTTCAGGAATAAACAAACTGTAATTAGGCAAATGTTGTGATAGAGCTAATAAGGAAAATAAGCAATCTTTGATGCAGTTTAAGACTAAAAACTCCTAGTCACAAAGAAAAGCAAAATGAGGACAGTTGATAGGTAATGTGAAAACTTGCATTGCATTCTGCTGCTGCCAGTTTTAACACCCATTGAACTTGTTCAAGGTATGGATTACCAGTGAATTTCCAGACAATGCTACTTCAGCCTAATAAGAAATCTATGAAAAGGTTGAGAGAAGTACTAAATGCAGTTTTCAAGCATCTGGATGAAGTAGCAGCAGCCAGCCTAATGGATGTAAGTATGCTACTGCAGGTGGCCCGCCAAAAGATGTAGATGGCAAACAAGGGCTGCGGGAAGCATAGGACAAAATGGGTAGTTGTCTCCTATTCTGACCCTTCCCCTCCTCTCATTTTTGACACTGCCTTCTGCCTCCCAATCAGGAGGCTGTTGAATAAAAGGTAGCAATCATTTATAGCAGAGGTGAGGAACTATGCCCCCTTTATGATTTGTGGACTTCAACTCCCAGAATTCCTAAGCCAGCATGAGAATTTTGGGAGTTGGAAGTCCATAGGTTATAAAAGTGCCATAGTTCCCTAACGGAGTATGTGTGGAACCCCAGGGCTGCAGTTACCCCACCCTTAAATTGGCTTATTCCTGTAACATCTGCCATGAAGTTTTCAGAAGATCTAAAGCAGGGGTGTCAAACTCACAATGTCACGTGATGTGTCGCGATGTATCACAACTTTTTTCCCATTACCGGCAATGGGGTAGGCACGGTTTCGGCATGATGCATCCGGCCCACGGGCCAGCAGTTTGACACTGTTGATCTAGAGACTTCTAATGAGGGATCAGCTTCGTTACACTAAGTCTGGGGATTTCCAATTTAACATCTGTATTTACTGCTTGTTTGAGGTCTTTCATTTCACAGTACTTGCTCCTGTTATGGTTATTGATGTTTCTTAAGTATCCCCTTGGATTCAATAAAAATTGTAGCACCTATCTATAAGGTTGAAGGACCTCACCCTACTTTATTTTAATCTTTTCCCAGACTTCAGTTGACATCCCTGGCTTGCAGCTAAGCAATCAAGACTATTACCCCTATGTCTATTTCAAGATTGACCTCAGTCTTCTCGATTCCAGCTAAAGTTTGCTGGGCCAAGTGTGACTTGTTTTTCAGTATTGTTGGATTTGATTGTGAACAAAATGTCATCCACTCAAGCTGTTTTGTTTTTTAATACAAATATAATGGGAATGTGACCTTTTCCATGCAGAAAGAGCAAGTAATTTTAAGCATGTGTTAACTGTAGTTCCTAGATTTGGCTTAACGATAGGTAGACTTAATTGCTTTTTACCATTTTAACAGTTAAGATACTAGAAGCTTTTTTCTGATTATATTAGAAAACATGCTTTGCGAGGTATTGTGTTATAGTTGTATTTATTGTAATTACAAAACAGCCCTGATCGTCTAGGCTAGGTTTTCAAAAATTTAAAGGTAGTTTTAAGGTAGAAATATCCTGGAGTCATACATCTGTAATTTGTTTAATGTATTGATTCAGTCAATACAGCAGTTATACATTAAAATAGGAGGAAATATGTTTGGGAAATTAATTTTAATTTAACTAGTTGCTTCAGTTTAGCATGTAAGAAATCCAGATAGAAAATTTTTCTCCTCTGTTTCAGTGAAACAACTTTCCTTTCCACTGAAGACTGACTCACTCACTGTAGACATAATACAGAATTTGAAATCTCATTTTGTTTCCCAGTTTGCTGAAAGTACTATGGTCTTTTAAGTGTCCAACTTGTATTAGAATAAATGGCAGCACTTCCTCTCACCACCATTGGTTGACAATGTTACAGTATAGAGAAACCACCTTCAATGCTGCTCAAAGGGTAGTTCCCCCCCCGCCCCAAAAGTAAAATCCAACAATTGGCTCCAATGATGCTGGAGCCCTGGAGGCCCTAGAGCAGGGGTGTCAAACTCGCAATGATGTGTCGTGATGCATTGCAACTTTTTTTGCCATTGCCCGCAATGGGGCGGGCATGGTTTCGCTGTGATGCATTCGGCCCCGCAGTTTGACGTCCCTGCCCTAGAGTAAAGTGAGCCTTTTTTTTAAAAAAAGAGAAATATTGCTTAACGTTATTTTGGGCAGGAGAATATAATACTGACATTTGGGATTTTTCTTACATCCTTCCAAAGAAATCACGTCTTCTGTTACAGGAGTATTATACTTTACAATTTAATATTATACTAAAATTAGTCTCAAATCATAATTCTGGTCTATCTGGGAACATTATTTGTCAGAGACAATCAGAATTAGCTGATCGCTTATTATTTTTCTTGAGTTACCATGAAGGAACATTAGTCTTTAAAGATTCCCACTGCATCAAGATAAACCTATCACACATTACCAGTAAACATGGCATTTCTTTCAGTTCTACAGAAAAATAAGAGTTCAAAGTATTTAGAGAGAATCCGAGGACCTGGTTTATAAAGCTTAGTTAGTTAGTTAATGTGAAACATTTCACTATAGTTTGTTCAAAACAGCAGAATTTTAAAAGTGACTGGCTTAATACGAACACACAGACATATATCGTAATATGGCTTCAAATACTGCACTGATCTATTCAAAAGGAGATCTCTGCACACTGTACAACACTGACACCGAGTCAAAAATATTGTTTTATTCTTTCATTGAAATGAAAGCTATACTGTGGGGGAGGAGAGAAAAGAATCACATTTTAAAACTAAATAGAACAAAAGTCTCAAGTTACAATTGACCACATGCCAGCTAGATAAAAAAACAAAACAGAACAAAAAACAAGAGCATTTCAATGAAAGACCAATGTTGTTCTCAAAATATCTGTTGCACCGGATACAATTTCACTCAATAAAAAAAATTCACAGAATTTGTGAGATATTTTTTCTTAAGAGATGCTCAGTTCACTGATGACCATGTTTCCAACTGCGGCAAAAAAGGCCACTGGTAGGTCCATGTGATGCAAAATGTTCTTCTATCCAATCCAACCACAGCCCCAATGTCTCTCAAGAAACCAAGTTATCTTCAGGCTCTCACAATTCATCCTTCTGAGTATCCCAGTCATCAAGATCTACATCGCTGAGATCAATATCGTCTTCAGCTGGGAGCTATGAGACAATGGGAGTGAATTGATGAGGCGTTTATCATGTATCACCAAACACTTCTTAGAACAAGTTTCAACCCCCCCCCCCAAGATGCTGAGAAAATACTGTTCAAAAGCAAACAACGCTACTATTAGATAACTTCTAAAGAGATCTAAAATCCTCTCTTCTGCTTTTTTAGTTTTGTGTACAACCAGCAAGTCACTTTTCTCATCTTCCCTTCAAAGTTGTAAATTACACACCCACAATCTTATTTTGAAGGTAAGATTTCTACCATTCAGATAAGTGATGCAATTAAAATGGAGTTTCACTACCCACAACACCATTCCATCTCATTGCTGTTATTTTAACTCATTAAAATCAGCAGAAAAATTAAAGCTACGATTACTGTCTGATGGCTAAGATAAAAATAACTGGGTTTACACTGCATGCTAAGTCAAACGTTGGCTTAACATGATAAGGGAATTGGGCTACATGTTTATTTACAGGACTTTGGCTTCTTGATTCTTGTTCTGTGTCCTACACTCAAGCTGCTAAATGCCTACAGAGATGTATAGCAAAATCATCCAAACAGTAAACGAATGTTAACTCAAAAAGTGGCCAAACAAGGCATTATTATTTTATCTTTCTACAAGATAAGACTGTTTCTTTTTCATTAAGCAAACCAGGCTTGAAACAAGCCCAGGTGTGACATTTTGTGTGGCTTCAGTGAATTATGGAGCAGAAATTGCATATAAAAAAGTAGAAGTCAACAGCAGACTAAGCAAACAAAGTTGAAAATCTACGTAAGCTTCAATGTAATTAACAGCTGGATAAACAAGCAAAGTAGGAGTGACATTATTATCAAGTTCCTCTTTATAACCCTTAATGCAACAATGCTAAGACTACTTGAACATTTGGTGAGCAACCTGCATCAGGACAGGAAAGAAAAAAAAAGAAAATAGTCTGCACAGGAAGCATATCAGAATAGCTCAAACAGGATACAGAAAATAAAATGATGCCAAAAATAGATAGGTAAACAAACATCAACACTTTCAGCAAAATCCAAAAGAGAACAAAGATACAGAGGCAAGTATAGAATTAAGATGGCTTCTCACAGATAAGGTGGGTGACAGAAAAGAGGAGAAATAAAAAGAAGCAGCAAAGTTTTAATTAAACATGTTTTGAGTACAAGCTTTATTGTATATACTGAAGGTTTATCAGGCTAGCCAAATACTGAGAGACTGACTTCATAGTGAACCAACTTTCAATGCTTGAACCCTAAAATGTCCAAATAAGTTCGGTTATGAACACAGAGATGAAAATGGAGTCTCTTACCTCACCATCTTTGCCATCCCAGGGCTCCACTGTGTTAATTTTGGCAAAAGCGCCTCCACCAACTGGTGCCGTGGACCCTCGTCCAACAGAAAGTTCCCTAAAAATTGAACGAACATTTAGAACGTAACATATAGCACTCTGGTGGTTCACAACTGAGAACCAGTTTGGCCTAATGATTAAGGCAGCAGGTTAGAAACTTGGTGATTATGAGTTCTAGTCTTGTCTTAAGACATGAAAGAATGCCGGGTGGGTGACCATGGCCCAGTCACTCGCTCTCAGCTAACCCACCTCACAGGGTTGTTGGTGGAAAATAGGAGGAGGAAGAAGTAGCAGCCATGATCACCATCTTAAGTTGTTTATAAAAATAATAAAGATGGGATATAAAATAAATAAGCCTGGCGTGATGAATAAATATAGTGAATAGCACTGAGTGAGACTGGCAACTGGCCTACCTTCCCCGTGTTATAATTTCATGAGATTTCAGCCATCTCTTTAAAACATGGGAGTGGAGTTAAATAGGAAAAGATGGGATTCAGGAACGTTCCTGAGCAAAACAGTCTTCTTGTGTTCAGAAAAGAAGTCAACAAACATGCTTACAAAGCAATTGTTTTTCCCTCTGACTGACAACTGCATTATTTTTCACTGAAGCTCGTCAAGCACAACATTCGTAGGATCTGAGGTACCAAATCCTTACCTTAGGAATTCATTAATCCCCTGATCACTGAAAGAGCCTTTCAGGAGAGCGAATTTCATCTTTCGGGCATTAACGGCTGCCATGGCTGGATAGCCAAAGCCACCGATACCCAAAGAGCTTTCAAGGTTAGACTGGGCTCCGGCTTCTGTCCACAGCCATCTTGGATAAAAAAGAATTAGATGTTTTTATCTCAAAAGCAAACCACAGAAGACCACATTTCTCTACAGTTCCAGGTCCGCTGGCATCACCCAATTTCTGTTGAAAGTTGCAGAACAAAAGGGATGGAGACAGTAGATCAAAACCAGCTGACTTCCTTAAGCCTCCCCTACTTCAGTTTGTAAGCACTGTAGGCTAGTCTATGTTGGCCAGTAGCATCTTTGTCACCGACTTACTATTTTCGTTTCAATAGGAACACAGTTTGGTATTCCTCCCTGCCCCCAAACCGAAGCACCTTCTGCTACAATCTGTAACTTACCCCCACATCTTCCTTTTGTATTTGTCTGCCATTTTCAACATGACGTCCAGGTAGGCATTTCTACCAGCAGCTCCTGTTTTAACAGAAATCATAAAAAAGAAAGGTCACATTTGAGGCCAGTATAAAAGCCAAAGGTAAGGGAAAATGCTGTTTTGTTCTTACCTGTGTCAAGTATATGGGGCAAAACAGAAATGATACAAAGTTGGTGAGCATCACATGTTTGCTTTAAGACGTCTTCATTAATAATCTAGGAGAGGCAGATTTACAGATTCAAACTCCTAGCAAGTAAAGAGTAATTACTAAACTGGCTGATGCAACTACAAAGTTGATTCTCCCCCAGCAGGTCTTTTCTTGCTCAATATTTTTTTTTTAACACGGTTGCTTTATTTGCTCTGATAGTTAATTTCTCTAGATCTCTCTACAGGTAGTCCTCGACTTATGACAACAATTGTGCCTAAAATTTCTGTTGCTAAGTGTGTCATTTGTTAAATGAGTTTCGCCCCATTTTATAACCTTTCTTGCTACACTGCAAGTGAATCACTGCAGTTAATAAGCTAGTAACCCGGTTGTTAAGCGAATCTGGCTTCCCCATTGACTTTCCCTGTCAGAAGGTTGCAAAAGGGGACCAAAGTATAAGCCAGTTGCCAAGCATCTGAATGTTGGTCATGTGACCATGGGGATGCTGCAGAAGTTGTCATTTTGAAAATTACATAATATTTTTCAGTGCCACTGTAACTTTGAATGGTCATCAAATTAACTGTTGTACGTCAAGGGCTACCTGTATTCTGACATCCTTAAGACTTTAAAACAATTTTCATCTACGGGAGCTAAGGCCAGGAGGATGCCAGAAGTTGTCTTAATTCACAAAGCTCACAAAGAAACACTACTAAAATTAGGGCCTATTGATCATGCCATTCTTGCTCATGACCTTTCAAAGAGAGACACGCCCTCCCAAAGCTCTTTGCGAGCAAATGTCACTGTTATCAACGCAGCTCATTATGAAATAAGGGCAGACATTAAAAAAAAGGCTTGAAATTTCCAACCACATGCAGTAAGAAAATTTTTAGATAGTTTGCGATAAATTCAGTGAGAAATCAAGTTTAGTTTTATTGCTCATTTTCAAATAAAAGTTTGATTTGAAGTATATGCGTATGTGTATATATATATATATATATATATATATATATATATATATATATATATATATATATATATATATATATATATATATAATGTGTGTGTGTGTGTGTATAATACATATAGATATACATCTATACATACATACGTATGTATGTTAAATTTAGATTGCTAACATAAAAAAGTTTGTCGCAATAGCGACTGCTCCCTGTGGATGGCCCTATATATCTTGAGTGGGGTTTTTTTATGCACCCTGTCAGCCCATATGGGAAGAAGGAATCTTTTGCCTGTATCAGCCCAATCTAGGGCCACCCACAGGGAGCAGTCGCTACTGCACCAATCATTTTTGTTAGCAATCCAAATTTAACACACGCACACACACATACTTCAAATCAAACTTACATATATATAAAACCCTAACCCTTAATTTTATCAATAAAAAGCATCATAACAGCAAATTTTGTTATCGAATTATGATGGCTATGTAGCTAAAATAGGACTAATGGGGTGGGGTAACCACCTTGCACAGGTTTGCTGAGGAGAAAATATTAACAGTTCTGTGAATACAAAATAACTAAGAAAGAGTCTGAAATGGAATATGGAGTATTTTGAAAGACTGCATGACTGTCTCACTGGACAGAGGCACCCCATACTGCAACTTTTTGTTGCAATTCCTGTTGGAAGTAACTGCTTGATCAAAATGAGGATACCTCTAGGAGTTCAGGCGCTGGTGCATTCTCTGAAAACAAGTCCAGAGCCCGAGCAATGATATCTGTTTTTGTCCGGCCACCATCATAGTCAACAGGTTCTTCTCCCTTTTGGAAAATTTTTATTGTTGGAAATCCACGGATCTGAAACACAGAATCAAAGAATTCATATCAGAGTGGGCACAAAAGGTAATCACCTTGGTATTTGGTGAACTAAAAATTAAAATAAAATAGTGCTTAATGTCACTGAATGTCTGCACAATCCAAATTCTCTAAATAGCCGGTATGCAAAACTATCACAGAAAACATTACATCTCTCTCTCACACACACACAAACACACATTTAGAAAGTATTCAGAACTCCGCTTGTCAATTTTGTTATGCTGCAGTCCGATTCTACAGTTGTTGAAATTCATTCTTTTCTCATTAAAGTACACATAGTACCCTATAATGACAAAGTGAAAAGAGAATTTTAGAAATGTCTGTAAATTTATTAAAAAGAAAAAAACTGAAATATTACATTGGCATAAGTATTCAGACCCTTCACCAGTACTTTGTTGAAGCATCTTTGACAGCAATTATAGCCTTAAGTCTTTTTGGGCATGACACTACAAGCTTTGGACACCTCGATTGGGGGATTTTCTCCCTTTCTTCCTTGCAAATCCTCTCAACTTCAGTCAGGTTGGTGGCGACTGTTGGTGGACAGCCATTTTCACATCCCTCCAGAAATGTTCAGTAGAGATCAAGTCAGGGCTCTGGCTGGGCCACTCTAGGACATTCACAGAGTTGTCCCAAAGCAACTCCTATGTTGTCTTGGCTGTGTGCCAAGGATCATTGTCATGTTGGAAATGAACCTTTGGCCCAGTCTGAGGTCCTGAGCGTTATGGAACAGGGTTTCATAGAGGATACCTTGCTCCATTCAGCTTTCCCTCAACCCTGACCAGTCTCCTAGTCCCTGCTGCTGAAAAACATCCCCACAGCATGATGTTGCTGCCACCCTACTTCACTGTTGGGATGATATTGGGCAGGTGATGAGCAGTGCCTGGTTTCCTCCAGACATAACGTTTAGAATTGAGGCCAAAGAGTTGAATCTTGGTTTCATTAGACCAGAGAATCTTGTTCGTCACCGTCTGAGAGTCCTTCAGGGCCATTTTTACAAACTCCAAGTGGGCTTTCATGTCTTGTGCACTGAGAAGAGG
The DNA here is from genome assembly GCF_964194415.1 of Vipera berus. Classification (NCBI taxonomy): domain Eukaryota; kingdom Metazoa; phylum Chordata; class Lepidosauria; order Squamata; family Viperidae; genus Vipera; species Vipera berus. Next base: position 217,912,556 of record NC_138202.1, on the reverse strand, counting down.
CCTCCCTCTAGCCACTCTGCCATAAAGCTCACATTGGTGGAGGGCTGCAGTGATGGCTGTCCTTCTGGAACTCTGTCATGTCTCCACACAGGATCTCTGGAGCTCAGTCAGAGTGACCATCGGGTTCTTGGTCACCTCTCTTACTAAGGCCCTTCTCCCCCGATTGCTCAGTTTGACTGGGCAATCAGCTCTTGGGAGAGACCTGGTTGTGCCAAATGTCTTCCATCTGAGAATTATGGAAGCCCCTGTGCTCTGTGAGAAGGACCTTAGTAAGAGAGATGGCCAGGAACCCGATGATCATTCTGACCGAGCTCCATCTCTGTGTGGAGATGGGACAGAGTTCCAGAAGGACAACCATCAGTGCAGTCCTCCACTGCTCTGGGCTTTATGGCAGTGTGGCTAGACAGAAACCTCTCCTCAGTGCAAAACACATGAAAGCCCATTTGGAGTTTGCAAAAAAGTACCTGAAGGACTCTGAGGCTGTGAGGAACAAGATTTTCTTCAATGCAGCAGCAGCAATTTTATTGTAGTCTTCCTCAGATCTGTGCCTTGCAATAATCCTGTCTCTGAGCTCTGCAGGAAGCCTTTGACCTCATGGCTTTTGCTCTGCTACAGTATGCACTGTCAGCTGTGAGGCCTTCTACAAAGAGGTGTGTGCCTTTCAAAATCATGTCCAATCCATTTAATTTACCACAGGTCGACTCCAATCAAGATGTAGAAACAGGTCAGCAATGATCAAGAGAAGGCACCTGAGCTAAATTTTCAGTGTTGTTGCTAAGGGTCTGAATACTTACGCCAATGTGGTATTTCAGTTTTTTTTCCTTTTTAATAAATTTACAGATGTTTCTAAACTTCTGTTTTCACTGTGTCATTATGGGGTACTGAGTGTAGATTAATGAGAAAAAAATGAATTTCAATAACTGTAGAATCAGGCTGCAGCATAACAAAATTGATAAAAGTGAAGGGGTTAGGGTTAGGGTTTCTGAATGCACTGTATCTATCGCAATGTTTTAGTAAAAAAAGTTCCTACTATGGTTTATACAAAAGATGCTTTCATACCTGTGTTTATTCAACAAGGCTCCAATATGTAAGTGCTTAAAACATTCCATGCACTATAATGTTGCCATCTTAAAAGGGACATACCGTATTTATCGGCGTATAACACGCACTTTTTCTTCCTGAAAATAGGGGGCAAATGATGTGTGCGTGTTATACGCCGATATAATGTTAATGATATTTATTTGAAATTTAAGTTTTTTTCCTGAAATTTCCTTTTTAAAATGAGGTGCGTGTTATACGCCGGTGCGTGTTATACGCTGATAAATACGGTACTTTCCCTTCTGTGTTACTTGGGAGACAGCAACTAATAAAATAAAAGCTTTACCGCTCGCACTGTATACTCACCCCATACCGACTGGCTAACGTTTGGTGCACGGTAGCATCTACAGCAGCTAGTTTAACTTTTCCCTTTGTTTGCTCCTTCACTTCAGTTGCAGCTGATGCCCACTCTGGCTCCAAACTGTAGAAGGAAATGCATTGTTACATGTGGCTGTTTTCCTTTTAAAAAGAACGGCAATAAATTACAACAGCAACTTACAATTAAAAACATTTTTTTTAAAAAAATAAAAATAAAAATGGTTAAATTATGATAGTTCCCAGGTGGTAGTTGGGCTCAAAATTACCACAGGTTGCTTGCTACTTACCTGATTAAAAAACATGGTTGATAACAATTTTTACTAACCGATCGCAATGACTACTGAATAGACCTCAAAAGGATCTTATGATTTGACGATCTTGAACTACATTAGCCCCAGTAACTATTATTAAGGGACGCGGTGGCTCAGTGGGTTAGGACGCTGAGCTTGTCGATCAGAAGGTCGGCAGTTTGGCGGGTCGAATCCCGAGTGCCGCGTAACAGAGTGAGCGCCTGTTACTCGTCCCAGCTTCTGCCAACCTAGCAGTTCGAAAGCACGTGAAAATGCAAGTAGAAAAATAGGGTCCACTCCGGTGGGAAGGTAACAGTGTTCCGTGCGCCTTTGGCGTCTAGTCATGCCAGCCACATGACCATGGAGACATCCTTGGACAAGCGCTGACTCTTCGGCTTTGAAACGGAGATGAGCACCGAACGACTAGCACGCACGTGCGGGGGAACCTTTATCTTTACCTTAACGATCAGATTCCAGGAATGGGGATGCCTGAAAGGCCTACTCCTGCTTTACAAAAGACTAGATTTTCACCAGTTTTGTCTTAAGATGACAACAGAGTAACGAGTTCAGAGGAGCATCGTATTAAAAGCAAAGGAAAAGAAAGAAAACCCAAGGATGCTTAAATAGGGCTCACATACCTCCAGAGGTTTCAAGCATAAGCTGCATTTCTGTATTTGAGAGCCCCACTGATTTAAATGGGGCTAACCTATCGGTAGATTGCATTATCAATACTCGTGCACCCAACTACTACTCAAACAACTGGTTTCCCCTAGTACAGACATGTCAAACTTGCAATGTCACGTGACATCGCGCAATGTATCGGGACGGTTTTGTTATTGCCGGCAACGGGGTGGGCGTGGCTTCCGATGATGTGTCCAGCCCGTGGGGTGGCAGTTTGACACCCCTGCCCTAGTATGCATATATGTAAATATGCTATACAGCCAGAACACTTACTTTTTGCAATGTCCACACCACGGAGCATAAAATTCTACCAGCCAGATACTGTCACTGTCTAACACATTCTTATCAAAGTTATCATCGGTCAGTTCAATCACATCCTTTTTGCTGGAGCTTCCACTTTCATAACTGCTCTATTAAAGAAACATAAAACAGTATTTAGTACTACAGATTTTACTTCAATTCTAATTATTGATCACAATCGCTGGATATGTGCTTTCTAGCAAAAAAAAAAGAGAGATTAGGATAGAAACTTACATATAATATTTTAACTTATAAAGAAAATAATCCACCTGTGCTTGAAATCATAGTCTGTACAGGATGGAAAATGTAAAAGCGAAGTCAACCCTCACTTATTCAAATTGAGTTTTTCAACAAGGAACATCTTGCTGCTTTAGTGTAGTGGAACTAATCAGTAGAGCTTCACTTCCTCTGTTTCAGCAGCTGTATATGTTGTCCTGAGAAAGGGGAATTTAAATAAGAGTAACAGACTTGGGACCTTGGAGGTCTTCCAGTCCAAACCCCCCCCCCCCGTTCAAGTAGGAGTCCCTATAAGCATTTTAGACAAGTGTCCAGTCTCTTCTTAAAAACCTCCAATAAAAGACTTATTGTGGCTGCCTATCTGAGATCTATGCAGCCTAGAAGTCTTGCCTTCTTCTATAAGTCTCTTTTAATTTATTTACAGCCATGATTCCTTTATAAAAAAAAATTAATAAAGAATTTTTAACAAGGTAAAAACAACGAAATGTGAAAGAAGAAACAAAGACAAAGAAAAATATTATGAAGTGGCTTCTAATCTTTTTACATTGTATTTTCCTTCTTCCCACATTTTATCCTTTTTTTATCATCAAACCCTTAAATCACAAGTTCATACGTGAAGGTGTCGTTCTTTCTCTAATGCTTATAGCCCTGATTTCTAAAGCATCTGTACAATGGAGGCATCAGAAGTCAGAAGAAATTCTTTGCCATTCATCAACTCTCCAATTCTTTATTTTCCTGTATCCATCAACTGTCACAGTCTACCCCTTTTATTCTGATAACTGTCACTGTCCTCTACTAAGAGCTCCACTATGTGACCCATTTAAATGAGCAAGCCAGCTGACCTACTAAATTTTTCACTCCTGTCATAAAATAAGCCCTTCTTAAAGCCATCGTTCAAATGCCAATGTTACTAGTTGTCCTGCAACATCTTTGCAATGAGTAGGAGGCAAAGCCTAAAGAGGGGTACCTGTTTTCCAGAACTGTATCCTCCACCTCTGCCACTAAGACGATCTTTTACCAGTGACCGGACAGCGCTTAGAGCAGAATCAACAATAGCATCACTGGTCCTGCCTCCTGAGACACAAATGAAAGGTAGAATGCTAAGTAATCGTGAAAACTCCACATATATCAACATTCCCATTTCCTTTCCAGTAGCGGTATCCACCATTTCAGCTCCTTTAAAAGAAGCGGGGGGGGAAACAACGTGTGGCTTCTTGGTGTTGTAGCAGGACAAAGCACTGGAGACTTCAGCCTTGAATTGGAAATCCAGGTTTTAACTTAAATCACTATGCTCCCTGCCAACAGTGGTGGTGAACGTATGCTTCTGCATGTTCTGAACTACAACTCCCACCCAGTTCAGCCAGAAGTGAGGTGTGCTGGGAATTGAAGTTCAGCAGCATTTGGAAGACCACAGGTTCCTCACTTCTGCTCTCCTGCAAATACTCAGCTCTTCAACCAAATGTAATGCAGCCATAAAAGCGGGAAGTTCTTAGGAATTTCAAGTCACCAAAAAAGGACCCAATGTATTATAGCAGTCTTTTCTACTTAAACTAGGCTTGTTGTGAACAAGAGGGGGAAAAAAATCAGTTTTGTTCAAGATGCACATCAGCAAAAAGAATGTATTTTCTTAAAAATACCTTGGTAGTCTTCTGCTTTGTGCTTGTTAGCACCAAAAATCTTGATAGTGGGAAACCCTTTAACACCATATTGACCACCAAGAGATTGATGTTTATCTGCATCAACTGCCCCAACTTTCACAACACCCTGGAAAAAAGGAAAGTTTTCAGGTTAGAGAAACAAGACAAAAAATAAAAATAAAACCCTCCACAAAGACAAGGTAAAAATCTGTTTTGCTGAGTTCACACACATCTGCTGACTTTAGCCCCAAACCATGGATATGTCAGTTCATATACACATTCATTAAGAAATGCTGGTTTTGGCTTAAATATTGCCTTTGACTAAGCAGTTTCATGAACTTAGAAGAATAATTCAGCTTGAAAATAAAGGATGATGCGTTGATCCTCTGATTCTTCATTTAAATGCAAGAAAGTCATGAAGACATGCAGCTACATTAAAGATGTTCTCTGTCTTTGGCAGCATCCTATGTGGTTTGCCATGACTGCGATTGATCAGGCGATTGATCAGGCAATTCTCCAACAGCAAAGGCCTGCTCACTAGGAAGTCAAGGTGTCGCTCACTGATTTCCCATTCATTGTTAACAAAAACCCAGCATTACCAGGCTTCCTTCCAGTAAATCTTTTAAGAACGTAAATATCTACCGTTATGTAATTTCTGATAAAAATATATCGTGTAAATAGGGTTGCCAGCAGTTTCAAAATACTGATCTGTCAACCATAAGATTTAGTCCAATTGGCAAACAAGCAAAAATACATCTCTGAAATAATATATTTTAGAAGACAAAATCAGAAAAAAAAAAACACCCAACAGGGCACAAGCTAATTATAACAATCCTGGACAAAAGGTGTAACAGAAGAACTGTGGTCTGAAGGCCCTTCTATGGCAGGGAGCTTTCTATCAGCTTCTCAGTTGCAAGCCATTTGCCACTGCTACAGGGAAAAACATGGGAAGCGGTAAAGAGGAAGAGCCAAATCCTGTCACTGCTCCAACCAACCTGGATAGAACTGGCTCTAGAATTATTTTGTGGAAAGTTTATAGTAATGCCAAAGTCAAATATCTTAATATTTAACTTTATATATGTGAGGATAGGCCTTCTTTTGACACACAGACATCATTAGGCATAATAAACAAACATCATCATCCATCAAGTGTAATAAAATGAGATAGTTCTGGAGAATTTTTTTTAAACAACTCAAAAAATGAAGCTAGCACCCACCAGGCCTCACGGTTCTCCCCACGGCAGTAGTGGGTATAGCGTGCGACCTTCAGGGGTTATCTGAATTCCAATTTTTAATCAATCCTCATCAATGTGCCCATTTTAAGGAACGGCAGAAAGTACATTCAAGAGATGAACAGGCCACATATTTATTTTTTAATCAAAGAAAAGGGACACCCTAGAGATCGTATTTTCAATGTGATTAATTTTTAAAAGGTTGTTAGGACGCTTATTCGATGACAGCCATCTTCTGCTAACAAAGGTACCAGTTGATGGGTAGAATACCTGCTTTTATTGCACATAACCCAAGTTTCATTTCTACTATCTAATTTAGCCTGAGAAAGACTCAGAACTGCTGTTCCCTTTGAATTTAATTTAATTTTATTAAATTTATATACCGCCCTTTCCCGAAGGACTCAGGGCGGTTTACAGGGTATTTAAAATCAAACAGTACAAAATACAAAAGTTAAAAAACAATTTAAAAAAGATTAAATTATCCCTTAACTAAAAACCTCAGTTAAAAATTCTCAGCCTGGGCCGGAGAGCTCAAAGAGCCAGGTCTTCAGGTCCCGGCGGAATGAACGAAGGTCAGGGGCGGTCCTAAGCTACACGGGCAGCTGGTTCCAGAGGCTGTTGAGTTAGATGAACAGTGCTATCGGTGGCCAAGAATCATTTAGCTAGACAGTAGCTTCATTGGGCTTTATCATATATTAATGTACAAACCGAAATGGCTTAGCATTATCCACACACATTTCCTTCCCTTCCTATGCTCTCAGAAAACAATAAACCCTATCAGCTCAGCCATAAAATACTTGAGAAGCCAAGAAATATTGATAAAGCTGGGAGAAGATGCTAGGAGGAAAGCAAAAGGCTCTGGGAAGCAAGACCAGTGTAAGATAAGAGATACTGTTATCGCCACCATTTTGCTATCTCTGGTACTAAAAGTAAACAATTTGAGTTTCAACAGAAGAGCAGATTGATATTTGTTATAAAGAAACTCTTGGGGAAATCTGTGCAAGAGGAAAAAAAATCTCCTTTACAGCACGTGAGGTAAAAATATTCTAACTTAACAGTAGGATGCAATGATTAATGTATTGAATAAGGATAGGGGAAACTCAGGCTGAACTATCTCCTCCTCCCTTATGGAAATTCAGAAAGTGACTTTAGGCTTTCTTAGCCCAATTTATCCTACAGGTTTATTGCATCAGAAAAATTGGAGGAAGGAACTAGTACACTCCCTTGAGTTCCTGAAAGACAAGTAGGCTGTAAATCTAATGAAGATTTTTTATGGATATGCTACTCACTTTTAAGGCAGTTGCAGCTTTCTTCCATTCTGGTGTCAATCTTTGGCAGTGGCCACACCTTTCAGGAGATAAAAATAAAAATCTAATGTTCCAACATTTGATTTATTCCAAACCAAAAAGACTCTTATTATCAGATACGTCAAACTCGCAACATCACGTGATGCCGCGAGATGTATTGGGACTGTTTTTTGCCATTGCCGACAATGGGGTAGGCGTGGCTTCTAGATGACGCATCTGGCCTACGGGCCGGCAGTTTGACATCCCTACTCTCTATGAATCCTCACATTGAAAACTGTACAAGGCAGCATACAGTGGTTATATTCCAAGTGATGTCTCTGACTAATTTTTATTTTTCTAGCATTCCATGCTGTTTGGAACCAATGCTTATTGCTACAACTTCCCATTCATGTGTAACTTTGCACAAAATTGAAAGAGATAGACATGTCTCTTGTCTTTTTAAAAAATTAACAAAACCTAACATTTCTATACAACTAACTGAAGTTCAACACACACAGTTCAATCACAGAATTTTCACAGTAGGCAGGTGACATTTTGCTGCAAAAGGTACAGATCCTTTCTCCCAGGAAAAAAAAACCAACCACCACCAAAGTTGGCAACCATATATACTTTTTTAATAACATAAATCTTCTGAAACATGAGAATAAACTGGAGTTGTAGAACACTGTTATGACTTGTCCAGCCTTCAACAAAGATTTACATTCTTATTTCATCTACTGAAAGATGTGGGAGCATCATTTATATTGGTATCACAACTAACACATGCATATCTAAATTTAATAAGGATGGTTAAGGCTTATCTCCATCGACTCTCCAGGGATGTTGGGCCTGTATGTTGACTGTGAATTTCGGGAATTGCGATACCAACATCTCCGAAGGACAGCAATGAGAAAGGCTGAGCCATGTATTCCTGCACCCCATCTCACTTAACCATAACAGTAATACGACCAGAACAGTCCAGCTAAAAATGATGCTTTGAGATGCAAGACACGGGTTACAGAAATAAGATAGTTAAAGTGTACACGTGAACAAGTGACAAACAGAACAAACAACCACCATTTTTTTCAAGGCAGCTGAGTTAATACGTACCATGGTGCATAGAATTCTACTAGCCATAAACTATCGCTCTGAATAACCTCTTTGTTGAAATTTGTTGGTGTAAGTTCTATAACATCATCACTGGAAGAATACAAGCCATTAACAGCCAAGAAGAGGGTACAACTTACAGTACCTAGGATACAAACAGAACAAAATTCAGATAATTACCGACAAGAATTATATCTTTTGGGTCAAAAACAATGGCTAAGTTAGTGGTAAAACAATGTCGGAGAACCCTGGCCCGCTAAACCAAAAAGAACAAGAAATAATTTGTGTGCAAAAGATTTCAACAGTGAAATCCCATTTTGAGTAGGAAGAAGCTCTGGCATTACAAGAACTCTTTCAATCTCCCCGTACTTATAATCAGAGCAGCCTTCTTCTGGTAAGATCACAATACTAATGGAATATAGTGAAGTTGGAACAGATTAAAAAAAAAAAAGTAAAATCAGAATAGATTTTAGGATTGGAACTTTTCCTGCTAATCTGGCGTTTCCATTTCCTCTCTATGCAAATGTGGCCACCTGAATTAAAAAAGTAAAAGGCTATTTTTTTCTCATGAAAACATGTCTACTCATCAACAGGCAACTTATATCGAACGTGCACGAAGTAATTTAGCAGTAATGCTCTTCCTGCTTAATCCAGGAATTCTCTTGATTTTGTGGCTAAGCAAACTGGCAGCTTCTCCTGCCATGGGCGAGTGGGCACTGTCAGTTTGGCTTGGGTGCATGGGCCCTGCCAATCTTGTCAGTTTTCTAAATTTACTTTGATCTCTCATAATCAACAGTTCAAATCTGACTTCATCCTTTATACAACTTAAAACAGGGCTTCCTGCACATGCTGGATCCCTTTGGAATTTGGCTTCACTCCTAAATCCACTTATAGGGAAATAAGCTCCATTAGCCCCAATGAAACCATTCTCAAGGAAACAGGCCTGCATGTGTTGACTCACATACTTTTGAACTGTACGTGGGAGCGGTTCTTCTGCTTTCAACAGATTACACCACATTTTGTAACACTGTTGAATTGAAAGGTTTTATTAGGCTTTTTTTTTACTGCTATGTTAAGGTGGTACGTTTAAATTATCCTGCTTTGGGATTTGAATGAAAACTGAGCTTTATTAGGATAATATGCCATATGTTGCTGTTCTTTAAAGGTTCTGTAATGAAATCAAGAAAGCAAGTTTAACCTCTTGTCCTCGTTAGGTTCTTTTTGGAAACATAGTCTTTAACACCCAAATATTAATTTAGAAAGGATGTGCCCTGATCAGTTGGCTGAACCATTTATTTGAAGGTTATTCTGCAATAATTAGTCAGTCCAAAGATGTATCCATCTAAGGCAGGGGTAGGCAACCTTGGCTCTTTCAGGACTCATGAACTTCAACTCCCAGAATTCCTAAGCCAGCATGGCTCAGATTGGAAACCTCTCCTTTTCCCCTCAGCGTGGCTGGCTCAGGAATTCTGGGAGTTGAAGTCCATGAGTCATAAAAGAGCCAAGGTTGCCTACCCCTGATCTAAGGTAATGTAGTCTACATGAAAGCACAGAGGAGCCTTTCAAATTCTAGTGAGATGGGCAGCAAATAAATTTAACAAATAAACAGAAGATGGCCCCTGGAATAGAAATCTGCATGCGATTAGGAAGACTGATCATCAGCAGGCTGCACAGCTGAAGCATTCCAATACAATACAGATACCATTCAATATAAATTGTAAACACTTTTATTTCTGCAAGACACCTTCCTAAACCAGATGCTCTTGGAAATTTACACACAACACTTGTGTGTTGTAACACGCAATTACCATCCATACATCAATCACATGATTTATATGAAGATCACTACAAGTCTGATCTAATGCCTGGAAATGTATATATGTATGTATATATTAGAAATGCCCAAAATTTGTATTCAAGAACTGGAACAATTCTATACATCCCTAAAAGTAATTTATGTGTGTTTGGGACTGCACTACAGTAAAAAAAAAAATTTCCCTTATGATGGGAGAAAAAAAAAAGCCTCTCATCACAGAAAGTATCTTTGTTCAACTGAAAACGCTTAACAGCAGGAGCAGGAAAGCAACGGGGTGCCTGAGATCAATCCCATTCCCACCCACAGCAGGTTTTTTTTAATATGCTTTTTAATTGAAATAAATGAAGTGCTGACATACTGGAAGTGAAGCACAAATCTCTTGCATCAATCTAATTTACAAAACTATTTCTGGACCCCATAGATCAGACATGTCAAACACAAGGCCCGGGGGCCAGATCCGGCCCGCGAAGTGGTTTCATGTGGCCCGCGAAGCCATCCTGGAAACAGTGAGGGAACGGCCCCCACTGCCTTGGCCCTGGCCCAGAGACCCTCCTTCTGCCAGAGACCCTCAGATCTGTCCCACTCCTGCCCAGGCCCCCATAGGCACCCTTGATGCGAACGATGTAGAGCTGGCCATGCCCACCCAGTAGGCCACACGCACTCTAGCCACGCCCACCCAGTAGGCCACGCCCACCATGGCTATACCCACCCGGCCCCCTGAGGGCAACCACAATGCTGATGCGGCCCTCAATGAAATTGAGTTTGACACCCCTGCCATAGATAGACTGTAAAAACATGAAAAACAAGTGTGGGTGCCTGCAGCCCTGAGTTCTGTTTCTCCTGGCTTGGCTGTCTACAAAGAGCACATGATATGCTGAGCTTGCAGAGGCATCCTTGGGAGGTGAGGGGGCAAATGATAAAACCAGGTTTGTGGTTAAGTGCTGCCCCTTTTACACATGTATCATGACATTACATGCCCACACAAAAGAAGTAGGACTTCTGATGTGACCCCTGCATTGATACCTCCAATCATCAGGTTGGCTAAAAAGGGAGCACTTCACGTGTTAAGATAGTCATTCTAAAGCAAACTTTTCTAAAGGCAATCATTTTGCAAAGTTTCCACGTGTACGCTGACCCTAAAATACAGGTAGTCCTCGACTTGCAACAGTTCACTTAGCAACCGTTCAAAGTTACAACGGCACTGGGGAAAAAAGTGACTTCTGACAGTTTTTCACACTTACAATCATTGCAGCATCCCCATGGTCACATGATCCAAAATTTGGATTCTTGGCAACTGACTCATATTTATGATGGTTGCAGTTTTTGTGGGATCATACGATCCCGTTTTGCAACCTTCTTACAAGCAAAGTCAATGGGGAAGCCAGATTCACTTAACAACCGTCTTACTAACCATAACTGCAGTGATTCACTTGACTGAGGCAAAAAAAGTAGTAAAATGTGGCAAAACTCACTTAACAAATGTCTATGTAGATTCTCAGTCATCCGGGTCATGGGTGTCCCAAAAGTGCTTTTTCAAGAGGCAACTGGACTGTCTTTTTTCTTTGAAGATGTTTCGCTTCTCATCCAAGAATCTTCAGAGCTGAAGAAGTTTCTTGGATGAGAAGTAAAAGAATCACTGAACAAATGTTTCACTTAGCAACAGAAATTATGGACTCAATTGTGGTCGTAAATCGAGGACTACCTGTATTGCCTAATCCTGCCTTCTCTATGTTAGAGAAATGATTTATTTCAGAGTGGCTACTTTACATTCCTCTGTTCTTATTTGATTATCAGTGCTAAAAAAATGTCCACAACCCTAACCAGGTCTGGTGCCCTCAGACAAACGATTCCAAGGGGATCCAATGAGATCAACAGGATCTCCTTCTATTCTAATGCAAAAAGCACAACAGCACTACCCGAGACCCACTGCAGCAGGCACCAAGCTAAACCCAGACTTCAATTTCCATTCAGCCTGCGTCTAAATAGCAGGGTGCAAAACATTGTAAATGGGAAGAGCTCTACGTGAACTCGAAACAACCGATCCGAGTCGAAACTGGCTTTAAAAGCATTCCCGGCAGGGTCAGCCCAGCTCGTTCCCAATGTTTCAGATTGGAAGCATTTTGCCCGTCCCAAACAGGCGCCTGGGGTCACAACGAGAGCCGCCGAAGAAAAAGGATGGCAAAGCCGCCCCTTCAAACACGCCTCGTGGGGGCTGGACTGTCTTTTCCTCTTGAATAAAGCGCGATTCCTACTGCAAAACGGAAAGCACGGGGAGAGACGGGAAGAGACGGGAAGGACCCCTGGCCTTTCCTATTTATGTAGCACAGGGGTCTTCAAACTTGGCCCTTTTATGACTTGTGGACTTCAACTCCCAGAATTCCTCTGCCAGGCACCTGGCTGAGGAATTCTGGGAATTGAAGTCCACAAGTCATAAAAGGGCCAAGTTTGAAGACCCCTGATGTAGCGTATGGCATAGATCAGAGCACAAGGATACCAGTAATAACATTATACAGAAGGAGCACAAAATACTACAATGGTACGCGAGCTTTCCTAAAATCGGGTGAATAAAAAGCAGGACAGTTGCGTGATAAAAGCCATGCTGGGGGGGTGGGGAGGAAGGAGAGGGCAGAACCCCCCCCCCGCCAGGAGCAACCACACAAACGTAGAAACCACATAAGCCGCCTTAAGAAAAGAAAAAAAAATCCGATTTGACTTCTTTCCCAAGTTATCCCTCGCGTCCCCAAAACGCTTCTTCAGACTGTAAACTAGAGAGCCCGATCGCTCTCCTCCTTTAAAGGACCGGCTATTTTAGAACGATACGCAGCTAATTATCTAAGGCTGGAGAACCTCACGCAGTCCATTTAAGGCTGACAATCGGGAGGGGGAATTTCTTACGCCGAACCACCATTAACCCTCCAGACCCGTCCTCGTTTCCACTACGCTCCAGATCCGGCTGCGCCTCCTTCCCTCCCTCCCTCCCTCCAATTACCAAGCAAAAATCGCTTTCCACTCAACGCGCCCATGTTGCGCTCCGACGACCTCCGACACAAGTCGCGTCGCCGCGATTCTGCCGCTCCTCTCCCAGGAGAGCAGCAAATGTTTCAGCAATCCCCGCCGTGGCTGCCGCGCATTGGTTCTCGCCGCGATCCCTCTTTTGCATAGCCAATGGGAAACGGACGGGTCAGGCGTGGAAGAGTTTGGATGGGCGGGGCTAATGAAACCTCGGCGAAAGGAAAGGGAAAGGGAGTGAAGGTTGGAGCCGGCGCCGCTCGACCACTCGCTTCCGGCCTCTCTTATTAGTACTCTTTGGTTGAGTGGCCATAGAGCTAGGAAAAGCGGGGGGAAAAGAAGACGTGGAAGGGAAGGATTCCTTTCGGGTTTTTGATTTGCGGAGCAATGAAACTGCTACCGCGGCTTTAAAGCTTGGCGCCATGCAGATAAGCTAGGAGTCCAGTTCCCACAATTCTCAGCTGGGCTGGTGTGGAATTCTGAGATGAGTCATCCTTACCCTTATGGAGTGTATGCCGAGCTGCTATAAGAGAACCTGTCTTTGAACATTTTCGCAGAAAGTAAAGGTTGAAAACCCAAAGGTGCTTTTTTGGAAGGCTACTGGGCTTTCTTGTTTTTCTTTGAAGACGTTTCGCTTCTCATCAAAGAAGCTTCTTCAGCTCTGGTTGGATGGTGGCGAATGTTTCCTTCCATTCCCCACCATCCAGTCAGAGCTGAAGAAGCGTCTTGGATGAGAAGCAAAAGTCTTAACAAAAAACCCACGAAAGTCCAGTTGTCTCCTGAAAAAGCACCTTTGGGACAACCAGGGCTTTTTTTTGTCATACAACGCTCAGAACGGAGTTCCGGCACCTTTTTTGGATGGAACCTTGTAGCGTAGGCAAGGCAGGTTGTATGACGTGTGAGTTCCAGCACCTTTTTCTTTTACAAAAAAACAACAACAACAGGACAACCATGACCTGGATGACTGAGAATCTCCAATAGACATAAAGGTTGAAAAGAGTTTGGAGATCATCTGATTCAGCCTCCTGCACTGCTCCCCATACAATACAATACAAATAGGTAGTATTTGTAAGATGGCACTTTGTAGATATTATGTCCTGGGCTCTGATGAGCAGGAATGAAGACACACAGTTGAGTACAGAGAAACTCATTCTTTTATTAAGCTGGAACTGTACTGAGGACTTGGGTGCAGCTTGCCACAATATATAGCCAGACCCTATGGTAGCAGCCAATCAGATTGAACCCATGCTTGCTGCCCAAAGCTGACCAATTGCAGGACTGGAGACATCCTGTCTGGTTCTCTAGCAACGCATGTGGTGAGGTACCAAAAGCCCAGTATATAACACCCCTCTCTCCTAAGATCAGTCTATAATACCCTTATTGACTTGACAACAGTCAAGGCTTATGAATCACTCCCAACAACCAAAATATTAAAATAATAATAATAATGCTTGTTAAGCCAAAGCAGTTAGAAAGACATTACGCGACCTTTACAGACGTGCCTTGTAGTATGGACTTCAATGAGATTAAACAATGGCTAAAATAGCTTGTTAATGCAGTATAACTATAAAGAGATAAAACAACATTTCAGTGAACATGCTTGACAGCAGTTACAATTTACCCCCAATTTCTGTAGGTAGTGGTACCATGTCAGAGCATTACGCATCACTTTATTTTACAATATAGTCTGTAAGATATGCTGGGGGTTTGCAAGGTCTGGAGGAATGCCTTGGTGTTCCAGTCACTTTGTGGTCTACCAGCTTACCCGGTGGGCTGGGTAGACCCATGTCCCCTTGTGCTCTGTCGTCCAGGGGAATTGGAATGCTCTGGCTGGCCTCTCCAGGTTGGCCTACCCCAGAGTCAGACTGTTTTGCAGAGTAGGCACAGCGGTCACTGAGATTCAGCTGGTTCACCTGGTCAGGGGTCCCATGTTGCACTTCTGAGCTGCCATGTTCTTCCTCGGAATCAAGTTCCACTGAGAAAGGAAAACCCTGGTGGTTCTGGTGTGGGATGGCTTGGTTGCCAGCTTGAGGACTTCGGGAGGGACTTGTGCCATAGTCCTCACTTAGTGACCGTTCTGGAAACCTCTTCCTAAGTTGGTCAATGTGTCTTCTGACCAGTCGCCCTCCCTCCAACCCCACTTTGTAAGATAGGGGTCCGGATGCTTTGGTCACCTGACCAGGAACCCACAATTTTCCAGGCCCATAGTTTCTGGCCCAATCACCTATTTGCAGCCTTATGAGGTAGAAATGTGTGATAAAAATTCAGGAGGCCCAAAAATGCTTGCAGCTCTCTTGATGTTGGCCAAGGAGCCATTTTGATGGCCTTTACTTTTGAATCAGCGGGGTGAATTCCACTAGCATCGATACGGAACCCCAAAAATTCTGTTGATGAGACCCCAATACTACATTTGTTTTTTTGAAATTTGAGGCCCGCATCGTGGAACCTTTGAAAAAAAACCCAGCCCTGAGCCTATTGGCCAATACTTCTGGGGATTCCCCGGCAATGAGAACATCATCAAAATAAGGACAGACACCCTGTATACCCCTAAGTGTGCGTTCCATAATCCCTTGGAAAATACCCGGTGCAACGCTGACTCCAAACTGCAAGCATTTGACTTTGAATGCCCCTCAATGAGTTACTATTGTTTGAGCCGTGGCTGTGGCCTCATCTACCGGCAGTTGCTGATACGCCTGCACTAAATCAAATTTAGCAAAAATGGTTCCCCCTTGCAAAGAGGCTAGAATATGGCTGACTATCGGGACTGGGTATGCATGTTGATTGAGGGCTTTATTTAACGTGCATTTGTAGTCTGCGCAAATGAGAACCTCCCCGTTGGGCTTAAGTGGGGTGACAATAGGAGTTTCCCACTCCCCCCCATCAACAGGCTGTAATACACCCTGCTCTACTAACTTATCTATTTCAGAATCGATTTTGTGTTTCAAGGCGAAAGGAACCCTGCAAGGCTTGACCCTAATCGGTACAACGTTAGGATCTAATTTAAAAGAAATTTGTGGCCCAGTATGCGTTCCCAGTTTTGACTTGAAAACATCCATGTATTCCTCACAAACAGCCATGAGGTCTGCTGTCTGTGTCTGGTTAATGCCTGTTATTTGAATGCCCAAAGCCTCAAACCAATCAAGTCCAATAAGACTTGTTCTTTGGCCCTCTACTACTATGACATCCAGGTGTCCCAAAAACCCTTTAAATTTCACCAATAAGGTGGCTTCACCCTTAACTTTAACGTGAGCATTCTGAAAATCTGTTAAAATAATATCTGAGGGCCTTGGTTTAGCCCACTGGTTGCTGCGTCTGCACACAAAGTTGAATGTGTCATGCGAGATGATTGAGACCGCCGAGCCGGAGTCCAATTCCATTTTACATGGAACTCGTTGTAGCTTTACCGAGAGCTTGAGTTTAGGTTTAAGGGGGTGACGAGCCCCGGTGTGGCAAACGCTTCTCCGGCTCCTGAAGAACCCCACACTAACTGGACCCTGGGCCCCAGTACCTCTCCTAGTCGGTGAAGCAGGATCCCACCTTCGTCGCCACTATTATGTCATGGGGTCTGATGAGCAGGAATGAAGACACACAATTGAGTACAGAGAAACTCATTCTTTTATTAAGCTGGAACTGTACTGAAGACTTGGGTGCACCTTGCCACAATATATAGCCAGACCCTCTGGTAGCAACCAATCAGATTGAACCCATGCTTGCTGCCCCAAAGCTGACCAATTGCAGGACTGGAGACATCCTGTCTGGGTTGCTGGAGAACCGTTAGTTCTCCAGCAACGCACGTGGTGAGGTACCAAAAGCCCAGTACATAACAGTAGATATTTGGGGTTAGTGTTAGATTTTTATCCTTTCTCCCATAGCTCAACGTGGGAAACATACCTAATATTTCTGCCTCCTATTTTCCTCACAATACCTAATAAAATGCACACACACTATTAGAAACCTACATCCCACAGCAATGATTACATGAATCAAGTATGGGAAACCAAGGACAACAGCCTGGCAACTAAATAAGATTCATGTGTCAACACTGATGCTAAAGAAAACCCATTTAAGTTTGACCCATTGCAAACAAACAACAATTTCATTATAGAAGCTGTGAACACAAACAAACAACAATTTCATTATAGAAGCTATGAACACAAGTACTTTGAGATTCAACTTGTATTGACTTATAAGAAGCTTTTTGTTGTTAGGACAATATTTGGATTAGGAACCAGCTTGACTATCTTTATTTAGCAGGTTTTGATAGTTCATAACAGGAAAGCATACAAGCATGAAAATGCATTTCTGAATACTATGAGAATAGATTTCCTTCTGAAGAGTGGACTTGCCAAAGTCAAAGCTTATTTCAGTGACTCACTGCACATAAAATTCTAAAGTCAATATATGCTCAAAAGCGAACAACAGTATAACATATTAGTAAACTTTCAGTGATAATGGCCTTCCAACCAGTATCTGTCAAATGTGATAACATTGAAAAGAAACTGGATGAGCCCTTCATTTTGGTTACATAAAAGATAAACAACATAAATGCATGTCTGTTCTTTTTCATTTTTATTGTTGATCATAAAAAGAATATAACAAAATAAAAACTAATAAACAGAAAAAATAATGTAATAAAATACATTAATAAAAATAAACCCGTTATTAAACAATGACTTGAACCTTGATGACATAAAGAAATATTGGAAAGGCTCTCGTGGGTGGAGAATGAATATGTTTTCAGTCTATGAAATTATTTGTCCTCTAATGTCATAGCAGTTGAATTTGCTCAGGAACTCCGGAAAGGTTGGGGAGCTCTGATCTAATTCAACCCCCTGCTCAAGCAGGAGACCCTATATCATTTCTGACAGGTGGCTGTCCAGTCTCTTCTTAAAAGTTCCAGTGATGAAACTCCCACAACATCTGAAGGCAAACTGTTCCACTGGTTGATTGTTCTCACTGTCAGAAAATTTCTCCTTATTTCTAGGTTGAATCTCTCCTTGATCAGCTTCCATCCACTTTGTAATAATGCCGCTTGGGGGGGGGGGCGAAAGCCCTAACAAGCAGGCATATACATAGAATGAAGGCTACTGCTAAGCTTGTAAGCCGCCCTGAGTCTTTGGAGAAGGGCGGGATATAAATGTAATAAAAATAAATAAATAAATAAATAAATAAATTGTTCCTTGTCTGGCCTTTGGGTGCTTTGGACAATATGTTGTCCCCCCTCCTCTCGGTGATAGCCCCTCAAATATTGGAACACTGCTATCATGTCATCCCTGGTCCTTCTCTTCACTAGACTAGCCATGCCCAGTTCTTGCAGATGTTCTTCATATTGAAGGCCGCGCTCTGGAAGGCCCCAACCATTGGACAATTGGGGGCCCATGGGGCTGCGGCCAGGAACAATCGCCTGGAATGGTGGAGCGGCGGAGGAACTATGGTGGCGTCTTGAGTGGCCGGCCATTAGCAGACGGAACTATCATGGCCTATTATATCTTTGCCCTGTACGAACATTTGTCTACTCACCTGCATATCATCCCCAAAGGACTCAGAGGGTCCTAGGTATAAGCCACCGTGAGAGGGTGGCTTGAACTTATATCTGCTGCCCCTAGAGGTGAGAGCTCTATGGGGCATGCCTTACCTAGAGTGTGTGTTCCAGACCACCCCCGGGAACAGGATCCGCGACCGTCGTGAGAGGATGGTGGTTGGCCTGTTCTGGGGGTTCACCCAGCTGAGTGGCAGTGAAGCTGGGTGGATGGTCTGGACACCCATCTACCCTCTGTTTGGACCCTCCTAATCAACTAATATGGGACTGCCTGCCCCTGGATTTGCTCCTTATGCCTCGTCTTTGTTATACTTGCACGGACTTGCTCGCCCTCAGGGGTGCCCCCCCTTCCTGGGTGCGACCCGCCTTTCTAGCCACTTATAATCTCGAGGAAGGGCCCGATTGTTGGGACCCTGAGAGATGGCTGGGCACGGGTAGGGGCCTCCGATATAAATTTAATAGGAGGCCCCTGCTAAGTTTTTTAGCTAATTTTTTTGTGGGGTTAGGGAGGGGGGTGGGAATCTCTTTTGGTTGTTTGGAAATGGGGGGTAGTCCAATAACTGTTGTTCAGGCCAGGCCCGGGACTGATCGCGGGGGGGGGAGTGGAGGTCGGTTGCCTCCGGGGCTCCAGAGCGGGTCGTGGGATTACCTATTCCCACGACGTTAGGGAATGGCAGCAGGTGTATGAACAGAGGGCTGTATCGACTTCTGGGAAGGCCTCTCCGCTGCTTACAAGCGGTGAGGCACTCCGACCCTCTGTTTCTGCCCCGAGGTCCCAGGAGCGAGGATGTGCAGCCACCTGAGCTCCGGTTGGTGTACTTGAACGCCAGGTCTGTTGTTAATAAGGCTCCTCTTGTCCGGGATCTGGTCGAGGGTGAGCATGCGGACCTGGCTTGCATCACGGAGACTTGGTTGGGCCCAGAGGGCGGTATTCCTCTGGTCGACCTTTGCCCACCGGGTTTCCGGGTGCTACACTGGACTCGGGCTCAGGGTAGGGGCGGGGGAGTGGCGGTTGTTATGAGGGAGACCTTGTGTCCGCGGGAGACCACCGTTCCCCAGATAGTCGGGTGTGAGTCTCTCTTCTTGAGATGTGGCCCTGGTGCGCAGTTGGGCTTGCTGCTGGTGTACCTTTCGCCTAGTCACGCAGCAGCAGCCCTGCCTGAGCTTCTCGATATCCTCTCTGGGTTGGTGATTGAGTTCCCCAAACTTATAGTTTTGGGTGACTTCAATCTACCATCCCTGGGAGGATAATCTGAGTTAGCTCGGGAGTTCATGGCTTCCATGACGGCCATGGACCTGACACAGGTAATCTCTGGACCGACTCATGTGGGAGGCCACACCCTTGACCTGATTTTCTTATCTGGACGGTGGTTAGATGATCTTGGTGGGGGCTCCCCAATTGTTATGCCCCTGTCATGGACCGATCGTCATCTCCTGCGGCTGGTCTTCCGTTTTGCCACTCCCCACCGTGGGTGTGCGGAACCAACTAGATGGTACCGCCCCAGGCGCTTAATGGACCCTGAGAGGTTCCAGGCAGCGCTGGGGTCCCCACCTGCCTCCTTCGCTCACAACTCGGTGGATGCCTTAGTGGAAGCCTGGGAAAGGGCAGCCACAGAGGCTCTTGACCGAGTTGTACCCTTGCGGCCCCTGACCCGGTGCAGATCCCATCGAGCTCCATGGTTTTCCGCGGAGCTTCGGGAGATGAAGCGTCGGAGACGGGGCCTAGAGAGCTGTTGGAGATCCAGCCGATCCAAATCTGACCGATTGCGACTAAGAACCTACATTAGGTCTTATCTCGCTGCGATAAGGGTGGCGAGGTCTAATCACTTCACTACCCTTATCGCGTCTGCAGATAATCGCCCGGCCGCCCTGTTTAGGGTGACCCGCTCCCTCCTTAATCAGGAGGTGAGGGAGGAACCCTTGCAGGGTCGTGCCGAGGAGTTTAACCAACATCTGTCGGACAAAATCGCTCGGATTCAGACTGGTCTGGACTCTGACTGGGCAGAGTCTGACGATCAGGACACGGGTGGTCTTGTCAATATTACCTGGGAGGAGTTTGATTCTGTGACTCCGGAAGAAGTGGACAGGATTATGGGGCGGCTGAGCTCCACCACATGTTTATTGGACCTGTGCCCTTCCTGGCTGGTTTATGCAGCCTGGGAGGGGACACGAGGCTGGTTCCAGGCGGTTATATCTGCCTCTTTGAGTGAGGGTAGTTTCCCCACCGTCTTGAAAGAGGCGGTGGTGAGGCCTCCTCAAGAAGCCTGCCTTGGACCCAGCTGTGTTGAATAACTTTCTTGCGAAGGTTGTTGAGAGTGTGGTGGCGCATCAGCTCCCTCTGGTCCTGGATGAAGCGGATTATCTTGACCCGTACCAATCGGGTTTCAGGCCCGGGTACAGCACGGAGACGGCATTGGTCGCTCTGGTGAATGATCTCTGGAGGGCTCGGGACAGGGGACATTCCTCTGTCCTAGTCCTATTAGACCTCTCAGCGGTGTTCGATACCATCGACCATGGTATCCTGCTGCGGCGTCTCAGGGGATTGGGAGTGGGAGGCACGGTTTTGCAGTGGTTCTCCTCCTATCTCCTGGGACGTTCGCAGTCGGTGTTGGCAGGGGGGTAGAGGTCGACCTCGAGGTCTCTCGTTTGTGGAGTTCCTCAGGGGTCGGTCCTCTCGCCTCTCCTGTTCAACATCTACATGAAACCGCTGGGTGAGATCATTTGTGGTTTTGGAGTTGGGTATCATCAGTATGCCGATGATACCCAGCTTTTTATTTCGACCCCAAACCACCCCAGTGATGCCCTCGACGTGATGTCCCGTTGCCTGGAGGCGGTTCGGGTCTGGATGGGGAGGAACAGACTTCAACTCAACCCCGACAAGACTGAGTGGCTGTGCATACCGGCATCCCGGGATATTCAGAATATTCCATCTCTTTCCATGGGGGGTGAACTATTACCCCCCGTAGATAGGGCTCGCAACTTGGGAGTCCTCCTAGATTCACGGCTTACTCTGGAAGAACATATAGTGGCTGTGACTAGGGGGGCCTTCGCCCAGGTTCGCCTGGTGTGTCAGTTGCGGCCCTATCTAGACCGGGATGCCTTATGTACGGTCACTCACGCGCTCGTGACCTCTCGTCTGGACTACTGCAACGCTCTCTACATGGGGCTGCCCTTGAGGACCACTCGGAGGCTCCAACTGGTACAGAATGCAGCCGCGAGAGTTGTGTTGGGAGTCTCCCGATACTCCCATGTTACACCTCTGCTCCGTGAGCTGCATTGGTTACCAGTTGTCTTCCGGGTGAGATTGAAGGTACTGGTAATGGTGTTTAAGGCCCTACATGGCATGGGTCCGGAGTACCTTAGGGAGCACCTGCTGCCGGCATCAACTTCCCTCCGCCCTGTGCGCTCCCACAGAGAGGGCCTCCTCAGGGTGCCACCGATCAGAGAATGTCGATTGGTGGCCCCCAGGGGGAGGTCCTTCTCTGTGGGCGCCCCGGAGCTATGGAATCGGTTGCCGGTTGAGCTCCGGATGACGCCCGACCTTCGCTCCTTCCGTCGCGATTTGAAGACATTCTTATTTGAACAAGCCGGCCTGGCCTGATGGGGGATGGGTTGGGTTTTTTATTGTCATTTTTTAATATATGTATCTACTGTTTTAGTTGGGCATATGTTTAATTTTCTTTTAACTTTTGTATTTTTGTATTTTTTATATATCTGCCCTGTTCACCGCCCTGAGTCCTTCGGGAGAAGGGCGGTATATAAATAAAATTATTAAATTAAATTATTATTAAATATGTTTTAGCCTACAGGCCCGAATCATCCTTTTTGCTCTTCTCTGCACTCTTTCTAGAGTTTCAATATCTTTTTTATAGTGTGGTGACCAAAATTGGAGGCAGCATTCTAGATGTGGCCTTAACTAAGGTATTATAGAGCGGTAGTAGTACTTCAGTGATCTTGATTCAATCCCTTTGTTAATGCAGTTTAGGATTGCATTGGCTTTTTTGACTGTTGCCGCACACTGCTGGCTCATAGTTAATTGATTTCCACTACAGCTCCAAGATACCTCTCATAGTTATTTAACCTCTCTCAGCTATTGATGTTTTATCTAATCCAGACATGTCAAAGTTGTGACATCATGTGACGTCACACAACGTATCGGAGCCTTTTCGCCATTGCCAGCAATGAGGTGAGCGCAGCTTCCAGATGACACGTCTGGCCCGTGGCCCTGCAGTTTGACACCCCTGATCTAATCTGTGTGTGTACTTCCCTCCCTGGTTATTTCACCCTTCCTATGGAAAATGCCCAATCTCTGCTTGCATTTTCCCCTAGCAGTGTCTCACACAAGCTTTTGTACATATTTTGTGAGGGAAGCAGTTACTAATTGATGGGATGTAACGTCTGTGCAGAGAGAAAGGGGAAGGATCTCTTGTTGTAACTTTTTTCTGAAGCTTCATGTAAGGTACCCCAAAGGCCAGCAGGTGGCAATGTTTGCTATGATGCAGCCACATGTCAAGAAGGCCAAATGAAGTCGTTTTGTATATTGCTTCCGAAAATGGGAGCAGAGGGCAATATAAAAATACTTCAAAGGTTTTACATTGACATTTGTTCAAGAACAAATGTCAACATTTGGAGCAATGGTAAAACAACCTGTAGAACTGACATAAAAAAAATATCCTATCAAGGGTTCCCAATCCTTTTTTAATTTGGCAGCACCTTATATTAAACCAAGAACCGCCATAGAATTATCACTGCCTGCATTCAGTATGGTTGCACCATCACATCATAAGGATGCATTCCAGAAGATTCATACAGTTCAGGAGCAGAACCAAAAGGATTAGACCAGGATCAACTGATACTAGAGAAGGAAATAGTGACCTTTAGCAGCCCACATAATTGTAACAAGACAAAATACCAGTGCAAAGCAAAATCGACCAGGTTTTTGGCTGCAGTGTAACATCTGAAAAAAGCCATTACCCTTTATATGTCAGGGTAATGGAAATAAAGTTATACAGAATAATCTTATATGGGTCTCATCAGAATCAAGACTCTGCCTGACTTTGGTGAGGCAGCTTTTCAGGTAGGTGGTGTAGGATTGGAGACTTAGGGTACAGTCTTATGCCACCGATTTGGGAATGAGCCCACATTAATTCACTGGGCTTTAGTTCTTGATACCCTTATATAGAATGTGGCTGTTAAATTATTTGTTTGAAATACTTGTTACTTAGGCGATTTGGGAAGTCTGTGAGTCAATGTTCTGCAAAACCATCTGCAGAATTTAGAAGCAAATTTAAGATGGCCACCAGATGGCAGCCAAGAAATATTTATTTATTTATCAAATTTTATATACAGTAGCTGCCCATCTCACCGAAAATGATTCTGGGCAGTGCACAAGAATAGATAAAACAGAAAATCTAAAAACAGCAACTATGGATATAAAAACATAGTAATAGATATCTGAAAAACCCAACATACAAACTTCAGAGGGAGAATAAGAAGTGGCCCCCTCAACAATGGGGCCATCTAGGCAGGGGTCTAGTTCTGTGAGAGTCCCAGGATGGTATAGAGGTAGTCCTTGACTTACAACAGTTTATTTAGTGACTATTCAAAATTACAATGGCACTGAAAAATATGAATTATGACCGTTTTTCATAGTTACGACCTTTGCAGCATCCCCATGATCATGGGATCAAAATTCAGATGCTGTGATCTGATAAGCAAAGTCAAGGGCACAGGTCTGCAACCCGCGGCTCCAGAGCCTCATGCGGCTCTTTCAGCCGTCTCCAGCGGCTCCCAGTCCTCTGCCATGTGCAGTCCAAAAAAAAAAAGTGGGACTAAAAAAGTTCAACCAATCAATTCAAATATGCAGGGTAGGCGCATATCTCACCTTGGCTCCACTCTTCAGTCAAACCCTGTTCTGCGCATGCGGACACATTTTTTGCGGCTCCCAGTTTTTCCTTTTGTGAGGGGACCGGTTCCGAGTGGCTCTTTCACTGTTTCAGGTTGCTGACCCCTGGTCAAGGGGGAAGCCAGATTCACTTAACAACCAGGTTACTAACTTATCAACTGCAGTGATTTACTTAACACCTGTGGCAAGAAAGGTAGTAAAATGGGGCAAAACTCACTTAACTAATGTCTCACTTAACAACAGAAATTTTGGGCTCAATGGCAGTGGCAGGTTGAGGACTACCTTTATAAAAAACCCTTAACTTGTTGCTTCCATCTAGTGGTCTTCCAAATGTTTGCAATCCAGAAATCTTAGAACTTAGGTAATCAAGAAGTTTCCTTTTAATAGATTTCCCAGTTAACTAGTTGTTTAAATATGAGATTTAAATATGAACT
This sequence comes from Vipera berus, assembly GCF_964194415.1. Classification (NCBI taxonomy): domain Eukaryota; kingdom Metazoa; phylum Chordata; class Lepidosauria; order Squamata; family Viperidae; genus Vipera; species Vipera berus. The sequence continues at coordinate 217,887,667 of NC_138202.1, read as the reverse complement.
GTACTAAAATTCTTGCCTTGTAGCTTTCATTCTGAAAATTTATCTTCAGAAGACTTGTACACCAAAGTAACAATCCTATGCCCTTTTACCCGTGAATAAATGCAATTGAACATCATAAAGCTTAATTCTGAAGCCTTGAAGTGCACAATGTGTCTTTGGTAGATTAATCTGCCAATTACTTATACAGTAAAAGATAACATGTCAAGGGTTGTGTTCCCCCCCCCCCACACACACACTTTGGAGCTAGAGGGCCACCGTGAATGTCCCAATGATCCAGATTGGTTGGGATTTTCCCCCCCTCCTAGTTTTAGGTGGCAGTTTTGTGGAGTAGTTTTCAAAACTGTGGTAAGTCTTGTAGCATTTCTACCGCAGTTTTCCTATGTCTCCTGTTTGAAAATGGTGTTAAATTGGGCCACCAATGTTCATAGTAGTTATCAGAGAAAGGGATTAGCAGAATACAGCCTGCTTCTACCATTTTCAGAGTTTGCTTTTTAAACAGAGAAATATGTGCCTGTATGATTTCTGATTAGATGATGGTTCGAAGAAGGCAGAGACACTGCCTGTGGTAGATATGAATCTGATTCTGCAAAGTATCATATGAGAGATTTCCCTTTTTTAAAGTGGATTTTTTTTAAAATTGCAATAACTGTATGCTGCAAGTTCTCTAGAACAGTGATAGTGAACCTATGACAAGTATGTCACAAATGACACACCATGTCATTTTTTGTGACATGCCTAGGGACCACATGAGAATGCAGCCTCCAGACCCATCCATTGCTTCTTGTTGGAAATTACTCAAGGAGAGAAGCAAACTAGAACTAAGGAGAAATTTCCTGACAGAACAATTAATCAGTGGAACGACTTGCCTCAAGAAGTTGTGGGTGCCCCAACACTGGAGATTTTTAAGAAGAGATTGGGCAGCCATTTGACTGAAATGGTATAGGGTTTCTTTTTGGAGCAGGAGGTTGGACTAGAAGATCTCCAAATATTTTTAGAATATGCAGTACCATGCACAAGTTAGAAGATATTAAAAGATCGTCTTGGACACATATGGCTGCATTTCTTACATTTGCCATACTGACTTTCTAGGAGATAAGTGTCCACAACAGAGATTCTTTTGTGGCAATGAGAACATTTAGAAGTTAATAGCATGCCAAAGGCATTTACCCACAATGGTTGCCATGGATGGATTTACTAAGACAAAAGATGAGTATAGCCCATTGTTATGTACTGGGCTCTTGTGATACACCACGTGGGTTGCTGGAGCAGCTAACGGCTCTCCAGCAACCCAGACTACCAGTCTCCTGTGCTGCAGTTGGCTATCCCCAGGTGGCAATGGTTGATTCAAACCTATTGGCTGCCGCCTAGGGGCTAGACTATATATTGCAGCTGGTTGCAGCCTTTGCCTCAGTACAGTTCCAGCAAATAATAAACAATGAGTTATCCTGTACTCAGCTTCGCGTCGTCATTCCTGCACCAAAGAACCTGCTATTTAACACCCATCATAATACACTCATTTACCAGGAGGGAAAATAGGAAGATTGCTTCATTACACTCGGTATGACTGATGAGGGTGTCACATCAAATCAGTGTTGACTCCTAGTTACCACATAGACAGATCCTCTACAGCAGAGGTAGGGAATGTTGGCCCTTTTATGACTTGTGGACTTCAACTCCCAGAAGTCCTGAGCCAGCCAGGATGGCTCTCGAATTCTGGGAGTTGAAGTCCACAAGTCATAATGGGGCCATTGTTCCCCACTTCTGCTCTACAGGATGTTCTGTCCTCAACCTGGCCTTTCAAGTCTTCTAGTAGTCCACCCATTGCTGCTGTAACTAACTCCATCCACCCTGCTGCTGGCCTTCATTTTCTTCTCTTTCTCTCTGCCTCTCTCAGCATTATAAACTTGTCCAGAGAGTTTGGTCTTTGTTTGATGTCTCCAAAATATGATAATCACTGGCAATCTGAATCCAAAATAAACTCTTGTCATCCTAAATTGGTGATACCCAATTTTCTGGGTAAGTGATACACCTGCAAACAAATGTGGGCTCTAGTCATTCAACATTTTATTTTTCTAAGAATGCCTATCTGAAATTCTAAGGTACTGTATGCTTATAAAGATTCTTATAAAGGCCCTTTGATACTGTACTTTATTTTGTAGCCTTCCTTCCTTCCTTCCTCCCTCCCTCTCTCCCTCCCTTCTACCCCCCTCATTTCTTTTCTTTTTCTCTCCTTCCTTCCTTCCTTCCTTCCTTCCTTCCTTCCTTCCTTCCTTCCTTCCTTCCTTCCTTCCTTCCTTCCTTCCTTCCTTTGGTTTTTTTGTGACACCAGGACTCTTTCTTTCAAAGTGACCACCTTGTTTAGTTTTGCCCCACAAGAAGCAAACTTTAGTTGTGCATCTGTTGTCCAAGATCCATAGATCATACCCCAGATTAACTGAACTACATTTCAGTTGGAACTAAGCATACTTTCTTTGTTCTGGGCATAAATCCACATGGCTCTTCTAAAGACAATTTGTCCAGCATTCAGTTTTCAACAGATTATTCTCAGACAAATTCTTTTATTTTATTTTTTTCAGAGATCACGTGAGGGCACTTCTTAGGTCACCTCCAACTGCTACTGTGAAGTATAACGACAGCTCAATTTTGAGATGGTCTTTCAAAGGCCATCATTAATGCATGCTTTTTCACTTTTAATTTCAGATTAAAAAACAGTCTTGAATACCCAAGACTATATTTTAGCTTTTAATCCTTTGATACAGTTTTAATGTTACCTTAAACGTAGCATTTATTTTTAATCATTGTTTCATGTTGATATGTTTTGTGTTGGTTCTATTTTTCTGGGCAATCAGCTTTAAGATTCCCTATTAGAACCATTTCTTTGAACACTTTCATGCTGTCAGCAGCTTCACTTCCCCAAAGTCAATATCAAGTATCTTGAAGATTATCCATATTTTTTCTGTTTCTGCTAAGAGGAAATGTTGAGAGCAGGAAACAAAAGTCCCTGCCTCACTCTGAGCTTCTGAAGGAATCTTCTCACTTATTTACGTTGCTGATGAGAAGGCTGGGTCATTTTACTTACTGGCTTATTATGTGCTGAAGTAAAGAAAATTTTCTTCCATTGGGAGATGGAGTGTCTGCTTCTCTCTCTCTCTCTCTCTCTCTCTCTCTCTCTCTCTCTCTCTCTCTCTCTCTCTCTCTCTCTCTCTCTCTCTCTCTCTCTCTCTCTCCCCCTCATTCTCTTTCTCAATCTCTCTCTTACTCTCTCATTCACTCTCTCATTCTCATTTTCTCATTTTCTCTATCATATTATTCTCTTTCTCATTCTCTCTCTCATTCTCTCATTTTCTCTCTCATTTTCTCTCTCTCATTCTCTCTCTCTCTCTCTCTCTCTCTCACACACACACACACACACACACTCACACTCATGCATGGATAGTTCGGCGTATTCTCTTTCAGGTTAAGCAATACTATGCAAATGCAGACAATGAATAAATACTCCACAGCAAAAAAAATAAAAGACATGGCCAATGAAATATAGCTAAATCTAACTTGCAATACATCCACTTCACTTCTCTTATCTTTCATTGGCTGCAAACTATACTGTAGTAGGTATTAATCTCCTTGAAAGTCAGTGTAGTAAATGTAAGAGATGCAATAATGGGCATCAGAATTGGCTTCTTTAGTCCTTTCTTTTTCTTCCAGAGCCATTTCCCCCTATGGTTCATGTTTGTCCCTACTAAAGAACAATCCGTTTCACATTCAGAACTTCTTATAAAATGGGTGGAGTCTTCAGGAGGGCCAAATAAAATAAAATAAATAAATGGCAGAAATGTTGTGGTGGTGCAAAGCCCAGTCCTTTCGGACATGGACTGCTCAAATCTGCAACGAGGGAACGCGTTTACAGTGTGATGCTTCTTCCATCATCTTGTTTCTTTTGTTCCCCTGAAGATGTGTTGATCATCCTTGCCTTTCTCACTGTTATAATCGTTCATCACGATGAAAGCAACCATGCCATTCCATTTATTCCTTGATTCACATCATTTCCCAAATTGAGGTTGTTTTGTAGAAGTTTCGGTTAGGCCACAGCTGACCTAACAATATATCAGTTCAGCTTTCCAGCACTGATCATCTCTGATATTGCTTTGTCCCCTATCATGGAAACAGAAAGGTCCAGAACTCTTTCACACTGGTGGAAATCAATGCTCTACTGCTCTTGATTGACGTACCCTGCTAGAAAGAAAACAAGATTGGAATACAGGAGCAAGCATTTGGTGGGAATCTTTTGGACAGTGTCCATCACGCTTCTGATGATAAGCAATGCTGGATTTATACAGCTTCACAAAATTGTTTTCCTTTGTCAACATCCTTTTATTGTGTGACACAAAACACAAAAGTGAGCTTGGTTTGCTAGATGAGATTTGCAGGAACTGAGCAGAACAGAAGTTTTATGTCTCCGAATCTTGGATCCCAGTTTCTATGAAATTGTAAACATAATGGACTTTATACAGTTAGCTTTGGTTCATGTTCTACTTGTTACAGCTCAGCGCGATTTCTACATTCTTATTGATAAAGCTACTTAAAGATTAATGCTATTTTTTTTATTCAAAGGAGCTCATCTATGTCAATAAGTTTGTACTTTTCTGTAACCTATCTTACTCTTTGCTGAAAAGTGCAATGCATATGGACAAAAAGCTGCATCCACTTTATCCACAAATTTCTATTCTTGTAATGTGACTTTCTTTTGTTCTCATTTTCTCTCTATTCCAGGTATTCTCCTTTCTTTTGTCCCAAGCCCTTTTCCTAACTCTCCTCCTCTATTTGGAAGATGTACAGAGAGAAATGCTGAAAGAGAAAGATAATCTGTTCTACCGGTACTGGAAAATGCCATTCCATTAGCCCACAGGTCTGGAACCCGCAGCTCCGTAGCCGCATGCGGCTCTTTCAGCCGTCTCCTGCGGCTCCCAGTCCTCTGCTATGTGCAGTCCCAAAAAAAAATGGGACTAAAAAAGTTCAACCAATCAATTCAAATATGCAGGGTATATCTCGCCTTGGCTCCTCTTCAGTCAAACCCTGTTCTGCGCATGCGCGTATGTATGCACATGCGCGCACATTTTTTGCGGCTCCCAGTTTTTCCTTTTGTGAGGGAACCGGTTCCGAGTGGCTCTTTCACTGTTTCAGGTTGCTGACCCCTGCATTAGCCAAATCATTGGATATAATACTACTATATTGTCTTCTTAAAAGTATTGTCAATATTCGAATGTATGAAAGATGAACAGATTGGATGTTCCTTTCATTACAATTAAGGAATAATAGTCCATAATAAGGATGCAAAAAATGTAATAGAAAGACCCCATGTGTCCTGTCAGTATAGTTTTGTAGAGCTGAGTATCCTAAATTGTTATGGGCGAAGTGTTTTGATCTTTCTTTACATTTTTAAGATTTGAAGACTTTTAAGGGACAAAATAGTGCTTTAAGTCTCACAGATGTTTAAGGCGCCTATTGCAATCTTGAATTTCCATCCAGCAATTTTTGGAGTGTGGTCTTCAACGTGAAGTGCAAAGCCTTGTATAGCCATTAAGCTTATGCAAGGTTATGTTCTGATCTAAAGGCATCATTGATTACATTCTTTATGCAATGCTTTGAATAATATATGGTGTTTCATATGCCATTTCTACCTGAAAGTTATATTTTAAATTCAGGGCCGAAGATGGGATAAGGAAATATTTATTTAAACCTATGATGATAAGAGGCATATAACATCTGCATGTACAGTATATTAATAAGGTATGCAGACACACACACACACACACACACACACACACACACACACACACACACCACATGCAAACAGAAAAAAAATATCAAGACCAATTGGAGCATTGCTCTGCAGATACACTCACATGCAAAGGATAAGCACTTCTGATCAAATTGTATATTTCATTCTCTCTGTAAACATAGCAGATTAAGGTGTGTGCTTGCTATTTATACGGATACAGATTCAAAATAAGAAAACAATATGGTAAGTGCAGACATTTGGACACCCTTTCAGTCAATACTTTGTAACATCTCTTTGGGCAGAAATAATAGCTTCCAAACGCTTCCTTTTGCCAGCTAAGAAAATGAGTAAGACAATTTGTCACATGTTCTGCCATGATCTTTGCTTAAAAGGTTGGCTTCTGTGGTGAATGATGTTAAGTCGTGGGCTCTGGTGAGCAGGAATGATGACACGAGGCTGAGTACAGGAAAAGTCATTCTTTTATTCTTGCTGGAACTGTACTGAAGCTTGGGCCACAACCAGCCACAATATATAGCCTAGCCCCTAGGTGGCAGCCAATTAGGTTTGAACCTACGCTTGCCGCCTGGGGCTGACCAATTGCCAGACCGGAGATGGCCTGTCTGGGTTGCTGGAGAGCCGTTAGCTCCTTCAGCAATGCTTGTGGCGTAACACCACAAGCCCAATACATAATAGATGAGTAACCTCAGGGAGGGAGTATACGGGGAAGCACTTTTTCTTTTCCCTTTAAAAGTGCAAAGTGGGCAAAGTCAGCTACTCCAGAGGACCGTCAGGATCCCTTGAAGTTTGCAGAAGAAAATGTTCTCTTTTGTATCCTTACTGAAAATGTCTTCTTCTAACGTTGCTTCTTCTAATGGAGCTTAGTCTTTTTTCAGTCACCCAAGAAGTAAATATATAGACTAAAGTTAACAGAGTTCCCTTAGGATGGAAGGACAAAATGTGTTTTTGCAAATGGCATTGAAGGCTTCCTCTTGGGAAACGGGGCAACCAAAAATGCTGTTGTCTCATTTTTGCATTAATATCTTAAGTTTTGAATTGCAGTGTAAAGCTGCTCTACTTTCCTTTGCCCTAGATTAGACTTTATTCCACCTTTATTATTTGGATAAATAACTCAAGGCATAAATCACTAATGTGGGTCTAGAACTCATCATCTCCTGGTTTCTAGGCCAGCGCCTTAACCACTAGACCAGGGCTCTTCAAACATGGCCCTTTTATGACTTGTGGACTTCAACTCCCAGAATTCCTCAGCCAGCCTGGCTGAGGAATTCTGGGAGTTGAAGTCCACAAGTCATAAAAGGGCCAAGTTTGAAGAGCCCTGCACTAGGCCAAATTGGTTCTTAATTATACAGTGTACAGGTAATCCTCAACTAACAACCACAATTGAGCCCAGAATTTCTGCTACTGAAACGTTTGTTAAGTAAATTTTGCCCCATTTTATGACCTTTCTTGCCACAGTTATTAAGCAAATCATTGCCGTTGTTAAGATAGTAACGCAGTTGTTAAATGAATCTGGCTTGCCCATTGACTTTACTTGTCAGAAGGCCATGAAAGAAGATCACATGACTCCAGGGCACTGCGACCATCGTAAATATGAGTCAGTTGACAAGCGTGTGATTTTTGATCCCCTGACCATGGGGATGCTGCAACCATTGTAAGTGTGAACAATGACCACAAGTCACTTTTTTCAATACCACTGTAACTTCAAATAGTCACTAAATGAACTGTTGTAAATTGGGGACTACCTGTAATCCTTCTACCTTTTCAAACAACATGAAGGTGCCATCTGAGCCACAAGATCAGGGCTGCTGGTTGGCTTTGCTGTCAGGTAATGTGATGAACTTGAAAATTTTGTTTCCTCTGTAAAAAGAGGAATGCCCATCCCAGCAACTTACGAACAGGATGCAGAGGTAACCTGACATTGATTACAGCAGAGTAAGTTATTCCATTTAGCTGAGTCTCGAGTCTCCATCCTTTTTTGGCAAAAAATGACACGGAACCCTCCACCAAGTTCTACTTCACGGAAAGAGTAGTGGAAGCTTGGAACCAGCTTCCAGCGGAGGTAGTAGGTCAGTCATCAGTAACTGAGTTTAAACTTGCTTGAGTTAAACACGTGTCCATCATCTGACCTTGAAAACAAATACCATAAAAGCTAATAAAATATAGTAAAGGTAAAGGTAAAGGTTCCCCCGCACATGCGTGCTAGTCATTTCCAACTCCAGGGGCCAGTGCTCATCTCCGTTTCAAAGCCGAAGAGCCAGCGCATGTCCGAGAATGTCTCCGTGGTCATGTGGCCGGCATGACTAGACGCCAAAGGCGCACGGAACGCTGTTACCTTCCCACCGTAGTGGTCCCTATTTTTCTATTTGCATTTTTACATGCTTTCGAACTGCTAGGTTTGAAACAACACTAATTAACAGTAATTAACAGTAATTAACAGTAATTAACAACAGTAATTAACAACAGTAATTAAAAAAGAATAAATAAATTAATTTAAACAAACTCAAGGGGCAGGCTCGCAGGAACCTCTAGGTCTTTTTCTGTCATCAGTTTTGATGTTTCTGTGTCCCCAGCTGCAGATGAAACTGGTGAGATCAGTGAAATTGCGCAGGTGTGACAGATGTTCTCTTCATCCTTGTATGCAGAAGTGGGGGGGAGGGGCTACTAAAGATCTGAATCCAGAAAGTTGGAAAGTAGAAATCAAGTGACAAGTGGATGAGCTGCTAACAGAAAGGGCAAAGCAATTTATAACTTTGAGCAAGAATAAAAATAGGTGGCTAATTAGCAGTCTGTCTCCAAAGGGAACATCTTTGGCACTTAAAAAAAAAGAAAAAAGAAAGAAGCCATTATTACATCTTGCTCAAATCATCAGAACGCTAACTGGGAAAAATCACTTGCCATGTTATAAACTCTGAGAATATTTCCAAAGTCCCACTGGTGCTATTATTGCAGAGCTATCTGACATTGGTCTCAGCCTTTACTTAGCACCCAGCCTGCCAGACACATTGGGCTATGCAACTCCATATGGAGAATTTTCACAGTGGCTGAATAGGGTAGGAAGCATCGCTGTGTAACCTTACATACAGAAAGGCTGCCATTGTGTTTCTGGCCTTACACACCCGTTCTTTTACTTAGGAATTAATGTGCTTGTTTTGTAGTCTCAGCAGCTGACAGTAGCTGTCTGACCTTGTTTAGGCTCAGAAATTAATTGAAATCAGGCCAGGTTAAGTATTTGGATAGGAGAGAGTTAGGAAATTCCAAGGCCAAAAGGTAGAATGAAAAATAAATATAAAAACCCCTCCTGTTTTTCAGAGCTAAGCTGATATTTATACAACTGCCCTCCCATTCCTTCTTGAGGCTACCTCCATACTCCTCTACAAAACGTCTTGGAAAAAAGGTTCTTGCATAACTATTGTACTCAAGAAAAAGCATGTAGGTATCCATGCAGAAATTGGAAAGTCTTTCAGGTTTGCTAGGAAAAAGAAAATTATATTTGCTTTAATCGTATATTCCTTTCTTATTCTTTTTTTTCCTTGTGGCTGTAAATCTTGAAGTAGGAAGGTCAGGGCCATGAAACTGAATACGTTTTATTTCTGAGTAAATATATATGGGACCACATTGGGAGTTTATTATTTTTAATGTCCCTGAATGATGTCAATCATATTTTTTCCTATGGTTGAGATTTCCACTAGAGTACCGCCCTGCAAACTCAGGCTAGCCATTTCCATTTCCATTCCAATCATACTCTTTCCCCCCTCCTTATTAGTAAAACTTAATTCCCCAATTATTTTTTGCTCAAGTAATTTATTTTTCTTTCTTTCTTTCTTTCTTTCTTTCTTTCTTTCTTTCTTTCTTTCTTTCTTTCTTTCTTTCTTTCTTTCTTTCTTTCTTTCTTTCTTTCTTTCCTGCTTCTGGAAATCCATTCTGGGCCTGGGCAACAAAAAATTAGCTAGCGGTTTGGCCGAACTGGTGCAAATTGGCTGAATCCCACCACTGGTTTCGGCGCCTGTCCTGTTGCAGAACAATACAATATTTTAGGTGAGGGTGAAAGCAGACCATTTTGATTCACAAACAGTCCAAATGGCTAATCAGGCTTATCCTCCACTTTTCAGTTACTTAATGTCACTATCCTATTTTGTCTAATTTAGGAACAGTTGTATCCAGAACTTCACAAACTCTAACAGTCCACTTCACAAGTGTCACCATAAGTATATCATTTTATGCAGTACAAAAGGTTGCAGTGAAAATCCCAACTCATGGCTGGGGATGAAGGCAACATCATGGGCTCCGGGGGTGTGGGTGGGAATTGCTGTTCTCAAGAAATGACAGTGGTCTGGTTGGCCACAAAGGGGGACAATGCCTGTGTCTTTATAACCGGAAGATCAAGAAGCTACCTACAGCGCAGCCTTGAAAAACTCAATCATGCAAAGCACTGTGGGGAAACAGAAACTTGTCATTCTTATTTACCAAACTTTTAACATTGCCAAGGTGAACAGTTCCCCAGGGTTGACAAATGCATTAATGGAATTGCACATGTTCCTATCACATTTGTGAAAAGGAGAAAAAAGAAAATACAGATAGATTCAAAGTGGTCTGAAGAGATGCAAGATGAGCTGAAGCTCTGGGGATTGATGGAAATCTCTTACTTACTTAATGGACTGATTGCTCAAGCCATTCTCTTATAAATAGCTCAATTGCGTGGAGATTATAGAGCAACTAGATTATCCATTGGCCATAAAACCTATAATCAGAAGATGGGCCAAGTAGCATTGTGAGATTACAAAGCCTTTTATGAAGATAAATTGCTGGAATTATTTAATGCTAGGAATATAAATTAAAAATGCAGAGTAATCCACATTAAAGCATCTTGCCTAGCAGAATACCATTAGAGAAGATTGCCTTGAAATACAGAAAATAATTATCTCCCACCCCTGCAAAATAAACAAAACAATACAACCTGACATTAAAACTCAAGAACAAGGGGAATTTGTTCCCTAGAACCAATTTAGAAAGGAAAAGAGTAAACTAACAATAAACAAAAACCACCTGGCGGATGTGTAAAGATAATGTGTTTAATATACACTTTTCCCTGCAAATTCTTCCAAGACTTTTTCCATATAGCTCCAGCTAGATTGTAATTGTACTTTAATATAAAGGAAAAAAAATCAGAACTGATAAACAAATACAAGGGGAACTCTGCAAAGAAGAGAAGTCAATATGGAAATCTTATCATCTGGGCACTGCAAATAAAGTACCCAAAGAATGGAGACTCCCTAGAAAATAAAAATAATATGTTATTACTAAAGCTATATTCTTGAAACAACCAATTTGGTCTAGTGCACGGGTGTCAATCAAATCATGTGGCGTACAATGATGTATTGCGACATTTCTTGCCTTTGCGGAGCTGGGGTGGGTGTGGTCTGCACATGACGTATCCGGCCTGTGGGCCGCCAGTTTGACAACCCTGGTCTAGTGGTTAAGGAGCTGGACTAGATCAGGGAAAACTTAATTTTACTTCTGCCTTAGGCCGAGAAGCCACTGGCCAGTCCTTCTCTTTCAACATAATGAAAAAGGCCATGGGAGAACACTTTTGAAAATGTTGCCTAGAAAGCTGCATGTTGTCCAGATGGCCACCAGAAGCCAACACTGGCACAAAGACACACACACACACATATATAATTTCTTTTGACAAGCTCAACTGTCATGAGAGATGTATTATTTCTTTGAAATGCTGTACTATTACTGAAAAAGGTAATTTTCCTTGAAGTAAATATTGGGTTCATCAATACTTGAGTTGCTAATTTTTCCTATATTAAGATTATTAAAATAATCATATACTGCTTACCATACTCAGCATATCTAGACGGGGCAGAAACTTAAAGATTCAGTATTGTATAGTGCTAAAAGTCTTAAACACTAGAAGTGAAGAAAGCCACCTTCACATCCATTGTGAGGCATAGAAGGTCACTGGGTGACTGTGGGGTAGCCATTTTCTCTCAGCCCAACGTACTTCTCATAGTTGTTGTGGACGTGGGAAATCATGGGAGGAGAGAGGGCTATACATGCCTCCTTGACCCCTTGAAGAAAAAGCAGGACATAAATCTATCAAGCAAACAGAATATGCCAAACCAATGTCTACAACCAGGAAGATCTCTGAGGGGTGATTAAGGCAGTCGAACGTTCCTGTGTAAGAAGGTGTCATATCTCTGATATTAGTCCTTATAGCATGGGCAGAACTGGTTGTGAGGCAATCTTTTTTCTCTTGATGTTGTGCCTCCTTTCCAGCCTGAGACACTAAGTAGGGTCTTTTCTGAGTCTTTTGCCCCACTTGCAGGCTATGCAATCTCTTACCTGATCATTCCCTAGGCATGTTTTTTGGCCCATTCTCCCAAGGTCTTTCCCACATACCATTACAGAGGATTTGAAACCAAAAAAACAGGTAGAACGGGACCAGATTGTATGAATTAGAGAACTCCTGAATTTCTTAGTTTCAACAGAAAAAAACACCTGATAACCATTCTTTTTTAAAACATTCAAGAAATCTATTAGAATCATCTATTGGAAAATCAATAGACACAGAATGAAATCTTCTTATGAATTAATACTGTCAAGTTTGACATAAGAAGTGCATTTTACATTTTGTAAAACCAAACTTTGCTGATTTGCCAAGAATGGATTTTCCAATTCCTTATTCCTATATTACAAACATATATTTCATCAGTTTCATAGGCAGCAGACATACTTGAAGGTGCAAGAGATATTATATATATTTGAACTAAAGCTAAGTATTCAATTCTATAGGTAACTAAGACATAATTAAGATTGGTGGTAATTTATATAATCCTCAAAAGAACTCCAGATCAAACTCTAGCAATAGATGCACAATGCACAGAATTTTAGTAACATTTTAGCTTTGTATTGTATGTGACATCTGCATGGTCAATTCATAAATCATGGACTTGAACCCAGAAAATTGAATGGAGGAAATTACACGTCAATTATCTATGGTTAAATGTGTTGTAAAGTCGTGTGGTCGCACACAGAGACGGACACTCAGCTGGGTAGTAACTTCTTTATTGAGGTTAGGAACGAAGCTGGGGAAAGGGTTTACCTGGTGTATCTTTATACCTGCCCAGGTGAATACCATCCAATGGATTCAAACCTGGGCTTCCCGCCAGTGCAGGTGGCCAATAGATTTAAACCCTGGCTTCCCGCCAGAGCTGACCATGCCCCTGGGCTGTCAGGTTTGTTCGAACCAGGCTTTCCCGCCAAAAGCGGTTATAGCCTGGAGCTGTCCAGCCCCCTGCTGTGCTGACATCCTGTGTATGCTTTTAGTCGCATACACTACATGTGTCATAAGAGCTCAGCCTTTGATCTGTTTTTTCTTTGAAAAGTAACCTGACAATTTCAGTCAGTTTTATTTTCTTCTGGCTGGCTTAAAAGGTCTCATTGTGATTTGATTGCAACATAATTGGTGAATTCTGTCAAACTAATATATCCATCTGGCTATTGTAATTTTCATTTACTCTGTAATGGCAAAGAAGGAATCTAATAGCTTTATTTGACATAAGTACGTACGCAGAGAAAGCAAAGTCAAGGTTTTAGAAGATTCCATAGCAATAAGGAAGATCAACATTTAAAACTTAACTAACACATCATTTCAATAAATCCTTGTAAACTATGGGTATTTACAAGACATGAGGATAAACAGAGGTGGGCTACTTAGCCCGGCTGAGCAAATTGTGTGTAGCAGCCATTGTAGTTATTTGATGTTTCAGTTTATTATTTATTTTATGTATTGTGTGATACGTATTATGTGAACCAAATTAGTAGTGGTGATGCAATGGTTAGAATGCAGCATTGCAGGCTAACTCAACTCAGGGCCAGGAGTTTGATCTGACTGTCTCAAGTTTGACTCAGCCTTCTATCCTCCAGAGGTGGGTAAAATGAGGACCCAGACTGTTGGGGGCCATATGCTGACTCTGTAAACTGCTTAGAGAGGGCTGTAAAGCACTATGAAGTGGTATAAGAGTCTAAGTGATATTGCTAGTTAATTTTTTAGTACGTCATTTTATCTCCTTCATTTATTATTCCAATTTATATAGCTCTCCATCTCAGATATACATGGCTCTCAGTGGCTTACAAACAATTAAAAGACATGAAAATAACAAAAAAGCACAACACAACAATTAAAAAAAACAAGGAAAACAATATAAAGCATATAAAAACATTAAAATTCATACAATTAATAATACACACACAGAGAGAGGCAGATGGACAGACTTCCTATTTCTTTGAAGAAAGTCCCGTGGATTCTGCTGATTTGCAGCTTCTGTAGCAGAATATTTATAAATTGTATTTATTCATCAAATTCATATTCCACAGCAATCATAGGATTATGGCAGCTGACAAAGTAAAATATATAATAAAATAGAAGAACATAAATACAAGACAACTGAATTCCAGACACAACACATGGTATCAGTCTCCACAAGCTCTCTAGAAAAGCTTGATCTTCAGCTATTTCCAGAAAGTGGACAATTTTGGAGGCAGATGTCACCTGGGAGGTGATTCCAGAGGGCTGGCCCCATCACTGAAAAATCAGGCTTCTGGGCTTCAGCAGGCACCTGGAAGCTAATAGGAAGTGAGTGAAAGGTCTGCAGAACAGGCAATAATATATGAGCCAGTTTGGTCCAGTGGTTAAGGCACCAGGCTAGAATCCAGGAGATTGTGAGATCTAGTCCCGCCTTAGGCATGAAAGCTGGCTGGGTGACGTTGAGCCAGTCACTGTTTCTCTCAGCCTAACCGACGTCACAGGGTTGTTGTGGAGAAAATAGGAGGAGAAGGTGTGCTGGATTGGATATGTTTGCCTCCCGAGTTATTTGTAAAAATAATAAATACAAACAAAATAATGAAGTAAATATGGCCTGTGCTCCTCATCTGTGAGTACTCAGGCCACTGTATGCATTTTGTGTGCATACTGAAGCTTTTCGGAGGTCTTTAAAAGTAACTCTGTGTTTTGGGATTGCACCAAAAGTGCCTATTACTGTTGGTACTACCTTTGCTTTCTTTTGCCACAATCATTCTACTTCTATTTTTCTGTTTTTTCATATTTTGTTATTTTCTCTAGTTTTATTTTATAAGGGACACGGTGGCTCAGTGGGTTGGGACGCTGAGCTTGTTGATCAGATGGTCGGCAGTTTGGTGGGTCGAATCCCGAGTGCCGCGTAGCAGAGTGAGTGCCTGTTACTCGTCCCAGCTTCTGCCAACCTAGCAGTTCGAAAGCACGTAAAAAAGCACGTAAAAATGCAAGTAGATAAATAGGGACCACTACAGTGGAAAGGTAACAGTGTTCCGTGCGCCTTTGGCGTCTAGTCATGCCGGCCACATGACCACTGAGACATCCTCGGACAAGCGCTGGGTCTTCGGCTTTGAAACGGAGATGAGCATCGGCCCCTAGACGCATGTGCAGGGGAACCTTTACATTTACCTTTTACCTAGTTTTATTTTGCTGTTTCCAGGTATGCAACACCTGGAAACAGTGAAATAAAATTGGAGAAAACCGTAACATATAAAAATCAGAGGAAGGAACTCTCCTGGCTACAGCCATCACCTGATGATACCAGGGCCCAAACTGCTGGAGAACCTCTCCCAGCAATCTCATATACAGGTAGTCCTCAACTTACAACCGTTCGTTTAGTGAGTATTCAACGTTACAACAGCACACAAAAAAAGGGACTTCTGACCATTTTTCACACTTACCACCGTTGCAGCAGCCCCATGGTCACGTGATCAAAATTTGGATGCTTGGCAACTGGTTCCTCTTTATGATGGTTGCAGTGTCCCAAGGTCATGTGATCCCCTTTTGCGACCTTCTGACAAAGTCAATGGGGAGGCCAGATTCACTTAACAATCAGGTTACTAACTTAGCAACTCTAGTGATTCACTTAACAACTATGGCAAGAAAGGTCATAAAATGGGGCAAAATTCACTTAACTGTCTCACTTAGCAAGAGAAATTTTGGACTCGATTGTGGTCATAATTTGAAGACTACATGTACATGCTAAATAACAAAGGGAAGGGAACTAACGTTCTGAGGCACCCCAAAAGGGAGCAATCACACTACGGATCTCTCTCTCTCTCTCCCCCCCCAAATCTGACTGCCCTATGTTTTAAATTCAATTTACAGGGAAACTGTAATTTGAGTAATCACGGGTTTTATCACTGAGCATTTAGTATGCCATAATGATTAAACTTTGGCAGGGAAACGAGGAGGGTGAATATGCTCACAAGGGTGATTCATACTAGTGAAACCAAGTATGGACTCCATGTTCCATTTGTTCCAAAGTGTGGTATACAAACTCGATTATCAGGCCTCATTATCAACATCTCAGCAAAGTTGTCAGAGAATAGTATTTCAGGATGGATGCTCTCCAAGATACTAATGAGATTCCTAGCGCTAAATAAAATCATTACAATACTTTTAAAGTGATCTAAACCCTGTTCCTTGATGAAAAATAAGCAATGGCTGCTCTTTCTTGGTTTAACTATAAATGTGTCATAGGGGATAGAAAGGTCTCCTGCCATTTTTTTTACAGACATATAATAGTTTTTCCCAGGATACTAATGATGTATGCAGGCAATAACATGGAAATATTACATTTTTTCAAAAAAAAGTCTATATTCTTAATAAACATTCAGTGTTGTGTTACATTTAACATTCTTCTCAGGCATGACCCCCTTATCGAATTGTATTGAGATAAGCTATTTTAGTGGCTGATGGACCTCTAAGGGTTTTGCCATCACGAGCTTTGGGGGATGACCTATAACAGGGGTCTCCAGACTTGGCAACTTGAAGACTTGAGGACTTCAACTCCCAACATGGCTGGCTGAGGAATTCTGGGAGTTGAAATCCACAAACCTTAAAGTTGCCAAGTTTGGAGACACCCTGACATGTAAAATGGAAGACACTTGGCCTATAATATCCAGGCACTTACAATTTTCTAGCTTCAATGGGACTAACTAGAAGTATAGCTATTTTGAGAAGAGCTCCCTGTCTTTACAATCAACAGTAACAACAACAATCAGGTCTCTTTTTAACTTCCCCAGTTTGTATCTTCAGTGAAAGAAAAAAAGGGACAAAGTTGAGTTTCCTTCCCTTATTTCCTTATTTAGAAATCTGGCTCAGAACCAGAACCAGAATACTTCTGAAATTAACATAAAAAAGATCCACAAAGGTGGAAATGGAGCCTGAACATTATGTCAAATCACATGAAGCAAAAACATTTAGCCTCCTCTTTGCCAACAATTCTCCTCTTGCCCATCTATTTCATATTGACTCCTGAAAGCACTCTGGAAATTTGGCTTCAGCTGAAAGTTGATATTTCCTCTGCAGAATTAAATTACATTTCCATTCCTTGTACACAGTATGAATTGGGAGCCCTTTTAAAGGGCCTTACTTCAGCAATACAGTATGTCTGTCACCTTTTATCATTCTTGTAACTTAACACATTCTCAAAGAATTTAAAGAAGCTGACTATACATAGGGATGTTCAACTAGCTCGTTAGGCTGACCTAAGGTGACCCAAGGGCTATTTTTGCACAACATGCCTACTTGTTGTTAGAGTACCCTGGTTAACTCAATTAACCCCTTTCCCTGTTTTCTTAAGCCAAGCTGTGTCATCAGTTAACAACTTTGGCTAGTCTCACACAACACAGGTAAGAAGTGATTTGTTTATTTATGGACCAATGTGTCATATCAATCATTGTGTTTCTTGAACAAATATCTGAATTTCTCCAATTATGGATCTGACATGCTACTCACCACACTAAGATGTATAAATGCCGAGGAAAAGCATATGTTGAAACTCTGTTATTTGATCCAGAATGAATGCTGGCCTTCATTTGATGTAAAAATTAAAATCCTCTTATTTATATCTAGTTCATAAACCAGCCTAGGGTTCAATAAGCTCTCATTTTTTACATTTTCAATAGCTGAAACATAGTAGGGTCATGTTCACATCAACCCATATCATATAATGGCAGCTTCCCAATGGTTGTGGGTACAAACTGATGCGGAAAAGTTGATTCTCAATGGATTAGCCTCTTTGTTTTTAATATCTGGGTGCCTGCCATTTTGATTTTTGTTTGAAAATTGCACAACCACAACCAATATCATGATGCTCTTCCCCCATTCTACAGAACAGCTTGCCTTCTGATATCTTAACTACCCTATCTTAACTCCACCTTGGAGAACATGGCTCTTTAGGAAAGTGGTTGGAGAGAATGAGGATTGACTTATATCTCATTTGGATGGGCCATGAAGGGATACTGTTTTCCTTATTGTGATTCCACGTTGAAGTTTTTGTTGCTTGTTGTAAGACACTTTGAACACATGGAGAGGAGCAATGTGAAAGCCACAATAAGTAAATAAAATGGCCTTAATATCTCTTAAAATTATACATATAAAGCCACTTCAGTGCAGTATTAGCTAAAAGGCTGATTTTAAGAGACTTGAATCCACATTATAGGAGCCATGATTACCAGTAGTCAGTTCACTAGTTTGGCAGATCACTGTGTATATTAGTGGTTCTGGTTATATCATGTTATTAAAAAACCATGTTATTAAAAAAGTATGTCACAGCCACAGATACTGTTAAAAACATCTGCACCAATAGTGAATGACATATTGTTTTGTTCTTTTTAAAATGTTAGATGTTCTAGGAGAATTTAAAAAAGACTGGGAAAGGGACTGGAAACAACTGGTGGATCAAAAATGATCAATGATCTTGCCTGAATCTGACTCTAAAAATTAAATGAAGGAAGCTGTTCCATATTAAATGGTTCCAGAGAAGACAGATCTCATATAGCAGGGGTGTCAAACTGCCAGCCCGCGGGCCAGTTTCATCATACTGAAGCCATGCCCACCCCATTGCCGGCAATGCAAAAAGAGTTGCAGTATGTTGCGACACGTCACGTGACGTGGCGAGTTTGACACCCGTGTCATATACATTTTTTTCTGTTATTTACTCATCAAAAATTCCCTCTCCCAATGCCCCCACCCCCCCAAAAAATCATCAGTCCTTGAAGACCACTGTTTAAATCAGTTTCTCATCTGACAATTTGGTTGGAGTAAAACAGTTGCAAAACTGATTTCCACAGCTAACAGATGCCACCTCTGGATTATAATTACATCCTTGTTAACAGAGGAAGAAGATTTAAACTGTCTGGCACTTCTTTTTCTGAAAACGTTTATTAAAAAGTCCCACTATTTTCTCTTACTTTAAAATGAGTGCTGAGTTGTACAATGAAGAGAATCACAAAATTCAAATCTCATCAAACTGCAATCTTAAGTCACCAGCAGTCACCTGTTGCCCTTCTCCTTGACCTCTCTTTTTTTTTGGGGGGGGGCAGGAGAGGGTGTATGTATTAATCTAATCATGGGTTCTACTTGTTCCCTTCTCTGCCTGCTGTGGTATAGCCCAGCAGGCATTAAGCAATCTATGACAAACACCAGGTTTTGTAGCATCTCCCAGGTTGCTTTGGCAACATAACTTCCAGTTGAGGAGATTTGCACTATACAACTGAAATGGCCAAGCTGAAAGAGTAGCATGGGTTTGTCTGTACAAACCTTTCACCTCTACTGCAGTTATTGTAATAACCTCTGGCATTTGCTCACATCAAGGGTTGATGAAAGACAGGTGTGTTTCCATCAGGATCTAAAGCAAATCACTTGTAAAGTGTACTGAGAGACAACACAGTCATGCCGCTGATTCCAAATCTGGTTTCAGAGCTGCTAATTTAATTTCCAGTTGGGCATACTTGTACCAGTCCCAATGAAGTTGATGGATCCCATTCTGACTGGAGACATTTAGGATTATCCAGCAAATGCATAATGGGACCTTTTGGTCCCTTATAAGCAGTAATGGCCATGACATTTACAACAGATGCTGAATAGTTCAGTCTTTACAGCAAAGTCATATCACTGAGGCTTGGTCAGTGCTTTTTTTGTAAAAGAAAAAGGTGCTGGAACTCACACATGTCATACAGCCCGCCTTGCCTACCCTACAAGGTTCCATCCAAAAATGGTGCCGGAACTCCATTCTGAGCGTTCTATGACAAAAAAAGCCCTGGGCTTGGTGATATCAGATAGCCTTGCTTTAAGCAGCTGTTTCCATGCCTTGGTGAAAAGCTTAGGTATGCTACCAAAGCTAGAAATCAAAAGAGAGAACTAGCAGAGCTTGTTTAGACTTAACATGGTTCCTTTCATATATATTCAGATAAGAACTCCCATGATCTCTGATTAGGATGAAAACATTTGGTGTAGAGATTCAACATTGATGGCCATTGGGCGAGATGCAGATAGTTGTGGACCAATATATCTAGACCGTACCAAACTGAGAAAAATAGCATATGTAGATTTGGTAGAGCAATGCAGTCAGTTAAACGGCTTATGATGGAGCCTTACAATCCTTATTTTTGTGGAAACAATAGCACTAAAGCAATTAAAAGAATCCTTAAAGAAAAAGCATGGCTGTCTATGAACATTATTCAAACAAGCTTCAAGGATATGAATAAATATGCACGTTCATACTTTCAATTATTCATTTCTACTTTGGCCTATTTAAATCTCCAATACACGGGATTTAAACATGGGGCTGTCATATCTGAGCTGTAAAGTTCTGGTTTACTCTTAGATGGCAGGAAATTGTTCTGAAGACATCTTATGTTTTTTCAGCCCAGTTTCAGAGTGAGGTAGAAAGAAAATGAAGTAAGACGGGGAGGGAGGAAATATACCTTATAACTTAACTTTCATAATTTTATTGCTGTAGTTAGCATTAATGGTGGCTTTACTGTTTAGTAGAATCTATTATTTATGCTGTCTATAAATGAAGAACAATAAAGGAAACTACTCAGAAGTAACTACATGTGCCATTCTTGGAGCCTGACATTAATCTTGTCAGATTAAAGCAACTATTGCATAACTACAGATATATACTCTGGAAATCACTAGGGAGGAGCTATTTTAACCCTCTTCCCACTGACTAAGCTTTCCAAGCTCCACTGCCTCTTTGCCCCTACCTATTGGGAATCCAGACTACATTCCACCACACTTACACATTCTTAGCTGTATGCTAAGTTAATGTTAATGTTCCTAAATTAGTTCATCTCTCTCTTCTCCTGTGCAACTTCCAACCTCTAGAATACTTTCCTACAGAAGTTATATTCCCAGCTTTAATCTCTCCCTCTCCCTCTCCTTCCCCCTCCCTCTCTCTCATACACACACACATATGTTTTTGAATTGGCCCTCCCTTTCATGCAATTGGCCTTCCCTTTCATGGAATAATCTTCCTAAGCTACTCCATGCTCTGATTGCCAAGCAACTCCTGACCCAGTATCTGATACCTTGCACCGTTCTGGAGCTCCTCCAAACTATCCCTCCTTCTATTGTCAGTCCCTATCATTAGCTTTCCATTGGTGAAAGGTACCAATTTAAGTTGCTGGTTAAACTCAATAGGCCTTGAGAACAGTCACACCAAGCGATTTGGAAGATCTGTTTGTTAACTGCGCCTGGGGCTCAGCCTAACTGTCCAGCCAGACCCAACTGGCATTTCCTCGTTCTAAAATAGCAATGTCACAGTTGAGAGCTTTTTCTCAACCAACCCCAGTCCCTCATTGCTTTTTATGGGACATTGTGAGGCTGGTTTGAGGATAACTTAAGAAGGAGAAAGGAGTATTAGTTATGTTTGAATTATTTATAAAAGTAATAAAGGGGTGATAAAAAATTGAATAAATATGAATGGTGGAGAAATATATGAATATGTTTGTTAAAACTAGTTTGGGCTCTGTGTCCTTTTTCTTTTTAATCTCGTGATTTTAACTTCTTTGGCTTATATATGTAAATAAGTGTTTCTGAAAAATGATGTTGACAGTCTAGGATTAGTTATTAATTCTCATTTGAACAGTCAACATTAAATCAGTAAGCTGAAGGCTTCTGCTTTAAAATGCCAGTTACGTTCTGCAAAATGCTGCAGGTTTGACTATTTTTGGATTGTAATTATTCCCTCCGCTAGCCACAGCCAATTTCATATGAAATGCCATGAAATCAGAGAAACCTTAAGGCACATACTTAAAGCAACTCAAGCTGCCTGCTAATGTGTGATATTTTTGGTTCAGTACTTCGAATTTGAGCACTATGAGAAAAGCAGCCCTGAAGCCAATGGAAGCTTTATCAAAGTGAGAACTGCAGGATTAGATCAGCATTTACTGTTAAATTTGTTTTCCCCCTCCAACTTTGTGTGTGTGTGTGTGTGTGTGTGTGTGTTGTGTATATAATGAATAGAACCATCTCACATTAAAAAAATTGGTATGGGCCACAGGTCTTAAAGGGTTAGATTTAGCCTTACAGTTCTGTATTAACCTAAAGTTGTGTTTGTGAAAGGAATCAAATAGGACAGGGGTCGGCAACCTGAAAAAGGAAAAGAGCCACTGGGAACCGGTTCCATCACACATAAAAAAAGTGGGAGCCGCGTGCGTGTGTCCATGCATGCGCATGCGCAAAAAATGTTTTGCGCATGCACAAAATGGGTTTTTCTTGCGCATGCGCGAACACGCACAGTTGCCATTTTTTTTATGTGTGATGGAACCGGTTCCCGGTTGCGCGACGGCGATGGCCCGTTTGCTTTCTCAAAGAGCGGCGCCGCTGCCCGTTCGCACGGAGGTGCGCGCGCACCTCTCCAAAGGTTTGGGGAGGTGCGCGTGCACCTCTCGGAATGGGCACCGGCGCCGCTTGTTGGGAAAGCTTTCTCAACGAGCGGCGCCGCTGCCCGTTCGTGCAGAGGTGCGTGCGCACCTCTTCAAACGGGTGGTGCCACTCTCCATTTGGAGAGGTGCGCACGCACCACTGCCCGTTCGAAGAGGTGCGCGCGCACCGGGCGGCTGGGAGCCGTAGGAGACGGCTCAAAGAGCCGCATGCAGCTCCGGAGCCGCGGGTTGCCAACCCGTGAAATGGGATGACACACAAGTAATTTCTGTTGACTAAATTCCCTTCTACTGGCAGAATTTTATTCTGATGGATTGGGAAACATCCCATTTAAAATTCCACTGATTTGCAGACAGAGAAATCAGCCATTGGATCTATAAGCAGAGAGGACATAAAAATACGATACGGAAAAAGCGGAAGGAGAATGTTATACCTAAAGGTAAAATCTGAAGGCATTAAAAAGGCAAACAACTCCTTAATGCCCTCTTGAGGCATATCCTGAATCTGAGCCACAAAATGGCTAAGGTTAAGATGGAATACAATTTTCCACCCGTCAAATCTTGGCTTAGATAAAGTAGTGGCAATGAGGAAGACCACTGTTGTTTTGAGTTTAGTAGTGACATATTTTGATTTCTCCTTCATATTAAGAGATGTTTAGCAGTTTAGAGCTCATTCTGAGCTAACCTTGTTTTTTTGCCCTCGTTTACTGAATAAAGGAGGATGGGTTGTTAGTGGGGAAATCTTCACCTAGCTTTTCTAGCTGTGAAAGTCTCAGACTTTCAACTCTCACTCCAGTCATGGGCAATTCTGTGATGGTCAGGTCTTGCGGTGTCTTGACCATAGCAGGGCCATGAAGTCATGGAGCCAAGTTTTGATAAAAAAACAACAACCTTGGTGTAATATATTGGGCCTTGTTTAACTGAGTGGGTTTTGAATGCTGGAAGGTTGCTTAACCAAGAAGCTGGCTAATGGCTCCCAGTTCCCCAGACAGCCCATCTCCAGGGCTGCCATTGGTTGCCTCTAGGGCGGCAATAGGTTGCTTTAAACCTATTGGCCGCCACCTAGAGGCCAGGGTATAAATAGCTGCATTCATAGCCCTGTTTCCCAGTTCAGTTCCTGCGTTTCAATAAAAGCATATTCCTGCCTGAACTCACTCGCCTCGTCTCTTCCTTCAAGAAAAGACCCCAGTATGCAACACTTGGGTTATTGTTATTTGCTGGGAGCTTCAGCATGGAACCTAGTACTGAGTACTGTGGAAACTCTAGAAACTGGCCACTTTGGCGGTATCTCTGCTGCTGTTATTAAGGAGATCCTGGCAGCTGGTAAGAGATTTGGGTATTATCTTGCTTGGTATGTATGCTTTTTATATTACCCTTTTAACTTTGTTGACTTGAACTAATAATAAAATTTAAAACCCCTTTATTGTGTGCTTATTGTCTCTGCATCCAAAAGAACCAATTTCCTGGGCCCCTGAGCACTGCCCTGACACTTGGTAAAGCAGATGGCATCTGGCTAATTAGGATTATTAATACTAATTTTAGTTCTATTTTATTTATTTCTCATATTTCTACACCACCCATCTCACCTAAGTGACTCTGGGTGCTTTGCAAGCAACATCATAAATTAATATAAAAACATGTTAAAAAAATAAAAGCCAAAGTTAACAAGGTGGAGGGAATGCCCTCCAGGGCACCCAGCCATTCTTTAGACTGCATAATACTCTTGGATTCTCCCTCCCCGAACCTAATTGGTAGAGCCAGGTCTTTATGCCCTTCCAGAAGGCCAGGAGAGCTGGGGCTAGCCTCAAATTTTAATAGAACTACCCTGAAGTGTTACTTAAAGTAATTTCTGAATAGTGAGTCTTCCTTGTATTGCCTAACTAGAAAGGGTCTGGCAGAAGAAAACGAAGTATCGTCTTGATAGAAGGAGGCCGTTAAGGATGATGAGCATGGTGGACACTGGCTCACTGGCTGATAATGTTTGTACTTTCAAAATGGCATTATTGTTATTCTGAGGAGTCAAACATTGCCATGCAGTCCCTGAGTTTGAAGCATTGAACTGTGTTGAGAAGCTTGTGAGAAAATAACGGAGAGAGCTCAAAATTGTGTCCATTTTGCTCCTTCCCTTGCACATCCATGTGGACAACTTCCTAACAGTGAGGACAATTAACCTGTGGAACAGCTTGCCACCAGAAATCATGGGTGCTCCATCACTGGAGGTTTTTAAAAAGAGACTAGACAGTCACTTGTCTGAAATAGTATAGGTTCTCCTGCTTGAGTGGGGGGCTGGACTAGAAGACCTCTAAGGTCCCTTCCAGCTCTATTCTATTCTATTCTATTCTATTCTATTCTATTCTGTTCTGTTCTGTTCTGTTCTGTTCTGTTCTGTTCTGTTCTGTTCTGTTCTGTTCTGTTCTGTTCTATTCTATTCTATTCTATTCTATTCTATTCTATTCTATTCTATTCTATTAATTTCACTCCATTCTATTCTATTCTATTCTATTCTATTCTATTCTGTTCTGTTCTGTTCTGTTCTGTTCTGTTCTATTCTATTCTATTCTATTCTATTCTATTCTATTCTATTCTATTCTATTCTATTCTATTCTATTCTATTCTATTCTATTAATTTCACTCTATTCTATTCTATTCTATTCTATTCTATTCTATTCTATTCTATTCTATTCTATTCTATTCTATTCTATTCTATTCTATTCTATTCTATTCTATTCTATTCTATTCTATTCTTGTTCTGTTTCTATTCTATTCTATTCTATTCTATTCTATTCTATTCTATTCTATTCTATTAATTTCATTCTATTCTATTCTATTCTATTCTATTCTATTCTATTCTATTCTATTCTATTCTATTCTATTCTATTCTATTCTATTCTATTCTATTCTATTCTATTCTATTCTATTCTATTAATTTCACTCCATTCTATTCTATTCTATTCTATTCTATTCTATTCTATTCTATTCTATTCTATTCTATTCTATTCTATTCTATTCTATTCTATTCTATTCTATTCTATTCTATTCTATTCTATTCTTGTTCTGTTTCTATTCTATTCTATTCTATTCTATTCTATTCTATTCTATTCTATTCTATTCTATTCTATTCTATTCTATTAATTTCACTCCATTCTATTCTATTCTATTCTATTCTATTCTATTCTATTCTATTCTATTCTATTCTATTCTATTCTATTCTATTCTATTCTATTCTATTCTATTCTATTCTATTCTATTCTATTCTATTCTTGTTCTGTTTCTATTCTATTCTATTCTATTCTATTCTATTCTATTCTATTCTATTCTATTCTATTCTATTCTATTCTATTCTATTCTATTCTATTAATTTCACTCCATTCTATTCTATTCTATTCTATTCTATTCTATTCTATTCTATTCTATTCTATTCTATTCTATTCTATTCTATTCTATTCTATTAATTTCACTCCATTCTATTCTATTCTTCTATTCTATTCTATTCTATTCTATTCTATTCTATTCTATTCTATTCTATTCTATTCTATTCTATTCTAT
This sequence comes from Vipera berus, assembly GCF_964194415.1. NCBI lineage: Eukaryota > Metazoa > Chordata > Lepidosauria > Squamata > Viperidae > Vipera > Vipera berus. The sequence goes on along the minus strand of NC_138202.1, from coordinate 217,861,569 downwards.
TCTATTCTATTCTATTCTATTCTTGTTCTGTTTCTATTCTATTCTATTCTATTCTATTCTATTCTATTCTATTCTATTCTATTCTATTCTATTCTATTCTATTCTATTCTATTCTATTAATTTCACTCCATTCTATTCTATTCTATTCTATTCTATTCTATTCTATTCTATTCTATTCTATTCTATTCTATTCTATTCTATTCTATTCTATTCTATTCTATTCTATTCTATTCTATTCTATTCTTGTTCTGTTTCTATTCTATTCTATTCTATTCTATTCTATTCTATTCTATTCTATTCTATTCTATTCTATTCTATTCTATTCTATTAATTTCACTCCATTCTATTCTATTCTATTCTATTCTATTCTATTCTATTCTATTCTATTCTATTCTATTCTATTCTATTCTATTCTATTCTTGTTCTGTTTCTATTCTATTCTATTCTATTCTATTCTATTCTATTCTATTCTATTCTATTCTATTCTATTCTATTCTATTCTATTCTATTATTAATTTCACTCCATTCTATTCTATTCTATTCTATTCTATTCTATTCTATTCTATTCTATTCTATTCTATTCTATTCTATTCTATTCTATTCTATTAATTTCACTCCATTCTATTCTATTCTATTCTATTCTATTCTATTCTATTCTATTCTATTCTATTCTATTCTATTCTATTCTATTCTATTCTATTCTATTCTATTCTATTCTATTCTATTCTATTCTATTCTATTCTATTCTATTCTATTCTTGTTCTGTTTCTATTCTATTCTATTCTATTCTATTCTATTCTATTCTATTCTATTCTATTCTATTCTATTAATTTCACTCCATTCTATTCTATTCTATTCTATTCTATTCTATTCTATTCTATTCTATTCTATTCTATTCTATTCTATTCTATTAATTTCACTCCATTCTATTCTATTCTATTCTATTCTATTCTATTCTATTCTATTCTATTCTATTCTATTCTATTCTATTCTATTCTATTCTATTCTATTCTATTCTTGTTCTGTTTCTATTCTATTCTATTCTATTCTATTAATTTCACTCCATTCTATTCTATTCTATTCTATTCTATTCTATTCTATTCTATTCTATTCTATTCTATTCTATTCTATTCTATTCTATTCTATTCTATTCTATTCTATTAATTTCACTCCATTCTATTCTATTCTATTCTATTCTATTCTATTCTATTCTATTCTATTCTATTCTATTCTATTCTATTCTATTCTATTCTATTCTATTCTATTCTTGTTCTGTTTCTATTCTATTCTATTCTATTCTATTCTATTCTATTCTATTCTATTCTATTCTATTCTATTCTATTCTATTCTATTCTATTCTATTCTATTCTATTAATTTCACTCCATTCTATTCTATTCTATTCTATTCTATTCTATTCTATTCTATTCTATTCTATTCTATTCTATTCTATTCTATTCTATTCTATTCTATTCTATTCTATTAATTTCACTCCATTCTATTCTATTCTATTCTATTCTATTCTATTCTATTCTATTCTATTCTATTCTATTCTATTCTATTCTATTCTATTCTATTCTATTCTATTCTATTCTATTCTATTCTTGTTCTGTTTCTATTCTATTCTATTCTATTCTATTCTATTCTATTCTATTCTATTCTATTCTATTCTATTAATTTCACTCCATTCTATTCTATTCTATTCTATTCTATTCTATTCTATTCTATTCTATTCTATTCTATTCTATTCTATTCTATTCTATTCTATTCTATTCTATTCTATTCTATTCTTGTTCTGTTTCTATTCTATTCTATTCTATTCTATTCTATTCTATTCTATTCTATTCTATTCTATTCTATTCTATTCTATTCTATTCTATTCTATTCTATTCTATTCTATTCTATTCTATTATTAATTTCACTCCATTCTATTCTATTCTATTCTATTCTATTCTATTCTATTCTATTCTATTCTATTCTATTCTATTCTATTCTATTAATTTCACTCCATTCTATTCTATTCTATTCTATTCTATTCTATTCTATTCTATTCTATTCTATTCTATTCTATTCTATTCTATTCTATTCTATTCTATTCTATTCTATTCTATTCTATTCTATTCTATTCTATTCTATTCTATTCTTGTTCTGTTTCTATTCTATTCTATTCTATTCTATTCTATTCTATTCTATTCTATTCTATTAATTTCACTCCATTCTATTCTATTCTATTCTATTCTATTCTATTCTATTCTATTCTATTCTATTCTATTCTATTCTATTCTATTCTATTCTATTCTATTCTATTCTATTAATTTCACTCCATTCTATTCTATTCTATTCTATTCTATTCTATTCTATTCTATTCTATTCTATTCTATTCTATTCTATTCTATTCTATTCTATTCTATTCTATTCTATTCTATTCTTGTTCTGTTTCTATTCTATTCTATTCTATTCTATTAATTTCACTCCATTCTATTCTATTCTATTCTATTCTATTCTATTCTATTCTATTCTATTCTATTCTATTCTATTCTATTCTATTCTATTCTATTCTATTCTATTCTATTCTATTCTATTCTATTCTATTCTATTAATTTCACTCCATTCTATTCTATTCTATTCTATTCTATTCTATTCTATTCTATTCTATTCTATTCTATTCTATTCTATTCTATTCTATTCTATTCTATTCTATTCTATTCTATTCTATTCTATTCTATTCTATTCTATTCTATTCTATTCTTGTTCTGTTTCTATTCTATTCTATTCTATTCTATTCTATTCTATTCTATTCTATTCTATTCTATTCTATTCTATTCTATTCTATTCTATTCTATTAATTTCACTCCATTCTATTCTATTCTATTCTATTCTATTCTATTCTATTCTATTCTATTCTATTCTATTCTATTCTATTCTATTCTATTCTATTCTATTCTATTCTATTCTATTCTAGTATTGAAGTGGTAAAAATGTGTCTGCATTACTACATTATTCACACATCCCTAAACTATCTGACAAATTTACACAAGGGAGAAATAGTGGAATAAACTTGACCTTACCTTTGTTCCCCAATACACTTTCAGAACTGAAGCCATTAGGTAGAATGGTTTGTCCAGTTATAATGTTGCAATTAAAAAGAAAGGTTAAAAGATCTGTCCTTAGCCATCAAGCAATTTTCTGGTTTCCTGACTTGAACTTGAACTATGGGCAGAGACATTATTTCTAAATGTCCTAACATAAAGGATGAAAAATACAGAAAAGAGAAAAGGGGGAGAGAGAGAGGAAAAAAAACCAAAGCTGTGATTTATGGAAAGCTAAGTACCTCCAATTTATAAAATTAAATTGAGAATTATGATGTTCAGAAAAATACACATCTGCCTTCCTGAACAATTTGTTCTCAGTGATGATAAAGAGACTGAAAGGATATTATCAGATGTTATCACATATCCCAGAGATCCACATAATTTCTCTAAAACAGATTTATAAATAATAACTTAGCATTACATTTTAAGTGGAAATTTCTTAAAAGGTATGGGATCACAATTTTGTTTCTCTTGCAGGATAGTGAACATATGTACAGTATGTGTGTATCAATCTCATCAAGATTTACTTTTACAATGAGATGTAAGCAATGCAGCAATATTGAGTTGTTGTCCTTTGATCCTGTTTTAGTAATTGCCAGTGTTGATCATTCAAGGCAGCTAAAGTCTCCCATCCCTTTGAAATGTCTTACCCTGGAAAATTCACGAGATGCCCTCTCTTTTGTTGTTTAGGAAGGTGGTGAAAATGAAGGTTTTTCATAGCCTTTTAATTAATAATCTCCAGATACTAATGTTGCCAGTTGGGTGCATTCAAGTTCTTTTGGACTATAACTTCCAGAATTTTACCTATATTGCTTACAATTAAGGAATTATATCAGCCCATCTTAAGGGCAGTACTTTGGGAATCTAGTCAAAGCCACCTGCTCAGTGAAATGTCAAAGAAATTGTTAGGCATATGGTGTTAGCCTACAATGTTGGGTTGAAAATATATTAACCATAATGCTATGACTTTAAGAAGTTAATTGGCCAATGGGTGTGTAAGTGTGCTCATGGCCATAAGAGGAAGCTAGGAACGTAGCTTCTCTCTCTCTCTGAATTCACTGATCTCTACTATTACTGTTTTTGCTCTGCTGTTGGTTTACTACTGTTGTAAACCTGAACTGTGTATTGACCTCTGGACCGGTAAGAAGACTTTGTAGCTTGGACTGTTGCTATTGTGTATGACTTGGACTGTTTATTTTTGACTGTGCATTTTTGTTTTTACACCACCTCAAAAGTAAAATACTTTTTGCTTTTTATAACTCAGTGTATTCTTGTGTGACTTTACTGCTCTCAGTACCATTCCTTGTCTGTGCAAACTCTTTGGTAGCACAAGGAGACCTCTGCACAAACAAATTTCTTAACACTGGTTATGGGCCCAGGCCTGTACTGAGAGTAAGTACACACAGTATTCCTAGCTGAGTTTGTATTTGGTGTAAAATGGCACAGGAACTGTTGTCAGGCATCTCCTGGATAACCCGGTTGGATGGGACAAACTATGTTTCCTGGTCCACAAAATGCTGCTTGCTTTTGCGCAAGGAAGGACTATGGGCTGTTGTAAATAACCCACCAGATACTACTGCTTGGGATCCAGATGATGAAGAGGATGCAAAGAAGTTAGACGACTTTAAACGAAGCAATGAGAAAGCTCTTTGCATTATTGGACTAACACTGAATGACCAGCAGCTTGTCCATATTCGTGGTGAGGAGTCTGCTGCTAGGTGTTGGGATGTTTTGCGAAGGCTTTATGTTCGTGACAGTGTGGGTGCACATATACACCTTACACGTAAGCTGTTTAGGACTCGTCTGCAGAAGAATGGAGATATGCTGACCCATTTAAATTACATGAAGGCAACTTTTCAAGAGCTTCATGAAAAGGAGCTGATTTTTTCAGAGTTGCATCAGGTCTACATTATTCTGTCATCTTTGGATGAGAGTTATGATGGATATGTTTCTTCTTTGGAAGTCCTGACCAGAGAGGAACTGACATTGACTAACATTACTGGGAGACTGCTTGAAGAGTCCAGAAGGAGGCGTGACAGAGACCAGCTGAGAGAGACACAGCCACAAGAGGAGCAGCCATTTACCACTGCTTACAACGTCAAGAAATGTTATTCTTGTGGGGCTAGAGGGCATATAGCCAAATTCTGTAGAAAGGGTAAAAAACAGAATGTGAATAGCAGTGGGAAGGCTAAAAAGAGCATTGGTTTGGCTATTTCTGGTGAACCAACATCCAGAAATAATGAATTGTGGGTTGTTGATAGTGGGGCTTCACAATGCATTACTAAAGAGAAAAAGAGGTTTATTAATATGAAAAACAGCAACCAATATGTTTCACTGGCCAACGGTTGGAGGATGAAGGCCTCTGGTGAAGGTAATTCCTATTGTCCATGCATTGATGAACAGTTACCTATGTTATATATACCTAAGCTAAGATTCAACCTGTTATCTGTAAGGGAATTGGTTAAGGTTGGGTTTGTGGTAACATTCAGAGGGGAGCAATGCACTATTGAGAGGAATGGAACCTGTGTAACTGCTAATTTGAAAAATGGTTTATTCGTTCTCACAAGTAACCAGGTTAGTACAGTTAAAGCTAACTCGATATGTGAGAACAAGAAGCCACATGATGAGTGCATACATTTATTGCATAGGCGGTTAGGGCATGTAAACTTTAACTCACTATGTAAAACAGTTGAGTTAGTAGAAGGAATTAAACTGAAGCCATGTAGTAAGTATTTGAATTGCAATGCCTGTAGTCAGGAAAAGAGTGAGGCAACTCCTGCAAACAGGTTAAACGGCTTCAAAACAACTGTTCCTTTGGAAGTTGTGTTTGCTGATTTAATTGGACCCATGAAGCCAAGTTTAGGAGGGTCATGTTATATTTTGAGTATCCTTGACCACTACTCTCGATATGGATTTTGTTATCTGCTTAAGTCAAAGGCAGACACTTTCCAACAATTTGCAAACTGGCTGAAGTTTGTGGAGAGAAAAACAAAGAGAAAGGTTCAGTGCATAATTACTGATAATGGTACTGAATTTACAAATAAGCGTTTTGTTGATATGCTACAATCAGCTGGCATTGAGCATAAACGTTCAGCCCCTTATAGGCCTCAACATAATGCTTTTGTTGAGAGACGTGGGCAAACGTTACAAGCCATGATGAGAACTATGTTAAGAGATTCTGGCTTAACAGATAGACTGTGGGGGGAGGCAGCAAAATGTGCAAACCATGTTCTGAATTTAGTTGTTAATACTTCTACTGGTAAAATACCATATACAATATGGCATGGTAGAAGACCAAACCTTGATTACCTGCACACGTTTGGCACCCCAGCTTGGGTCCACATTCCTGCACAACTCAGGAGTAAAGGCCAACATAGGGCTAGGCAATTATACTTCGTAGGTTACGAAGCTAACCATAGATCCTATCGTTTCTGGGAACGAGGCACAACTAATGTATATAACAGTGCGAGTGCAAAATTCCTTGAGCACGTTGGTTGGGATAGGTTAGAGCAAGAAACTGTTAATACTGATCCTCTAGTGTTTGAGGACTCCTCTGATAACGTAACTAGTAATGATAATTCATCTCCTGTAAATATAAAAGATGAAGAGGAGATAGGGGAGATAATAGAGGAATCAGAGGAAGGAAAGGAGTCAGAAACTCAAAGCCCTGTAATTCCTTGGCGTTCAACGCGCATCAGACATCCACCTGATCACTATGAAGCCAGTGTAATATGTCAAGTTAGTTCAGTACCTTCTAACTATGATGAGATCAGGATGTATCCTGAAAAGGAACAGGCATCATGGAAAGCTGCAATGAACAGGGAGTTGAAGTCTTTGCAGAATCTTAAGGTTTATCAGAAAGCAAAACTGCCACCTGGTGAGCAAGCTATAGGTTGTAAATGGATATATAAAATAAAGAAGGGAGTAGATGGAACTATAACCCATAAGGCACGTTTGGTTGCACAAGGTTTTGCCCAAACTACTGAGGATTATGACGAGGTGTTTGCACCCAGTCTAAGGGCAACTACTTTAAGAGCAGCTTTAGTATGGGCGGCTAAAAACCAATATATGGTTAATCATGTAGATGTTGAAACTGCATATCTACATGCTCCATTGCAACATACTATTTATTTAAGAATACCACCAGGATTGACCAGTGATAGAGACCATGATTGTTGGGAGTTAAAGAAAAGCCTCTATGGATTGAAACAATCAGGCTATGAGTGGAACAAATGTATAGTAAATGAGTTAAGTGCAATAGGTTTTGTAGCCAGTAATGCTGATCCTTGTTTGTTTAGAAGGGAACACAACGGAGCATTATCTTTTCTCTTATTATTCACAGATGATATTGCAATAATAACAAAAACTGAGTTAGAAGCACAAACTATCATTTCAAGATTGCAAAATAAATTCACAATTAGAAATCTTGGAGAAATAAGCCACTATTTGGGGTTAGATATTGTGAAAACGAATAGGGGTTTTAAGGTGTCGCAAGCCAGTAAGATATCTCAGTTATTAAAGAGATACAATATGGAAATGTGTAAACCAGCAAAAACTCCGATGGCTATGGATTTTAAGGACACTAATGTGGAGAGTCCTGTATTTGATAAGACTATGTACCAATCTTTGATAGGAAGTCTTATGTATCTGAGTAATTGGACTAGACCTGATATTTCTTACTGTGTAAATCAATTAGCTAGGTACAACAATAATCCAACTGTTAGACACTGGCAATCAGCTAAACGGGTATTAAGGTATTTGAAGCAAACTATTCACTACTCGTTATATCTAGAGCCAAATCGTGAGTTAATCCTTACTGCATATGCAGATGCGAGTTTTGCCTCTGATTCAAACAGTCGTAAATCTACCTCAGGGTTGGCTGTAATGTTGGGTGATTCTTTAATTGGATGGAAGTCTATTAGACAAAAACACATAAGCTTATCTACAATGGAGGCTGAATTTTCATGTCTATCAGTGTTATGTACAGAACTGCTAGTGTACAAACAATTATTGTTAGATATGGGTTTAAATGTAAATGATCCATTTATTGTGTATGAGGACAATCAAGCTGCGATAAAGATGGCTAATAATGCTGCAGTAAGAACAAGATCTAAACATACTGATCTTCGTTATTTAAATGTCAGACAATGTGTCAAAGATAAATTAATACAGTTAGAGTATTGTTCATCTGATGTAAATATTGCAGACCATTTTACGAAGGTACAAAGTGCTGTGAAACACAATGCTAATTGTGAAAGAATGTGCATAAGATTGTAAGAGTTATATATTATTCTACCCAAAGGGGAGAATGTTAGGCATATGGTGTTAGCCTACAATGTTGGGTTGAAAATATATTAACCATAATGCTATGACTTTAAGAAGTTAATTGGCCAATGGGTGTGTAAGTGTGCTCATGGCCATAAGAGGAAGCTAGGAACGTAGCTTCTCTCTCTCTCTGAATTCACTGATCTCTACTATTACTGTTTTTGCTCTGCTGTTGGTTTACTACTGTTGTAAACCTGAACTGTGTATTGACCTCTGGACCGGTAAGAAGACTTTGTAGCTTGGACTGTTGCTATTGTGTATGACTTGGACTGTTTATTTTTGACTGTGCATTTTTGTTTTTACACCACCTCAAAAGTAAAATACTTTTTGCTTTTTATAACTCAGTGTATTCTTGTGTGACTTTACTGCTCTCAGTACCATTCCTTGTCTGTGCAAACTCTTTGGTAGCACAAGGAGACCTCTGCACAAACAAATTTCTTAACAGAAATGTCCTGGCACTAGAGAGCTTCTGTGACTATGTTTTGTCTAGAAACCCATTCATAAATTAGTTCATTTGCTTCTACTATTTTAAGCCATCAAATATAGCATTGGCACGACTTACTGTCTAGTAAGGTGTTGATGACAAAACCTTCTGCCTTAAGTAGGTATTTGCAAATTATAACAAGTAGGGTGTATTTGAACCTCACTTGTAGAGAAACAAAGCATGTTTTATCTCAAATATAATGGGAAAAGTAGCCTTTAGAGATTATTTTTATATTTGATATACAAGAGGGTCATTCCTTCTTTCTGCTTCATTTTAATAATCTTGGTATCAACCTCCAGCTTGAATATCCAAATAAAGTCCAGGATTTCTTTCATTTCTGAAAATATTTCTGTTTTATTGAATACATGACATGGTGTAGTAGGCAATGGAAAACTAACTCTAAAATCCCAAGATATCTAACCAAAGCATATAACAATGATATTCCCAGCCAAACCTCCCAGAGGTCCACATAGTTCATGTAAACACCTTCTTATTGTTTGAGATCCTTGTGTTATCTTCTTCCCAGCAGTGAGAATGTCCTCAAAAAGTTTCCATACATTGGTGTTTCAACAAACGTCTGCAGATGGGGCTGCCCTTGAAGACCACTCGGAGGCTTCAACTGGTGCAGAATGCGGCCGCACGAGTTGTAATGGGGGTCTCCCAATACTCCCATGTAACACCTCTACTCTGCGAGCTGCATTGGCTTCCGGTTGCCCTCCGGGTGAAATTCAAGGTGCTGGTTATCACCTATAAAGCCCTACATGGCCTGGGTCCAGGGTATTTGAGGGAACACCTGCTGCCGGCATCAAACGCCCTTCGCCCAGTGCGCTCCCACAGGGAGGGTCTGCTCAGGGTCCCGCCGGTAAGAGATTGCCGGCGGGTGACACCCAGGGATAGGGCCTTCTCAGTGGGGGCGCCTGCCCTCTGGAACCAGCTGCCGGTGGAGCTGAGGACTGCTCCCGACCTCCGATCATTCCGCCGGGGCCTGAAGACCTGGCTCTTTGAGCTCTTGGGCCCAGGCTGAGGAGACATTCATTTTAATTGGGGTTTTTAATAGTACAGGGTTGATTTAATATTTTTTAAATTGGGTTTTAACTTTTGTATGGTTGATTTTTAACTCCCTGTAAACCGCCCTGAGTCCTCAGGGAAAGGGCGGTATATAAATGCAATAAAATAAATAAATAAATAAATAAATCTGGAGATGTTTTGTTTCTCTAATTAACCCATTTGAAACCTCATCTCTTCCCCCCCCCCCGGCCTGACACCTTGAACCATTTGCCACAGTTGTTTAAATGAAAAACATGGGGAAACTGAAATGTATGTTTTATATTAATCTTAAGGCATCAAAGGAAAGACTGAATGATCTGAAGATCTGGCTCCTTTTCCAGGCCTTTGGTGAGGATGACTGAAGCTGCCTTTTAATATAGGTTGTTTTCTCTTGTGTCCACCCAGTTTTATTCTGCCATCATTATCCTTTTTTGCTTTTTTTGGCTTGTTGTTTCTAGTGTCTTGTTTTCATGTTTTAAATCATTTGTAAACCACTTGGAGTCACTTGGGGTCAGGCAGCATATTTATAAATTTAGTAAATCATCATCATCATCATCGTCATCATCGTCTCTTATCAGCCTCTTAGCCGGGAATAATACTCAGCATCTTGGCCTCACCCATGTGGCCCATGTGATGTTCACAGCTCTAGCCATATAATGTCATCTATCCACTACAATACCATCCCTGCACAGATTCATATCAGTGTAACACAGTGTAACACATGTTAATAAAAGAAATTTACATTTCATGAATAGAAAATTCAAAGTCATAGTACCAAAAGAACAGTTGAGAGAGCCTCAGTGGCAACCAGTATCTACATCAGGGGTCTTCAAACTTGGGCCTTTTATGACTTGTGGACTTCAACTCCCACAATTCCTCAGCCAGCATGCCTGGCTGAGGAATTCTGGGAGTTGAAGTCCACAAGTCATAAAAGGCCCAAGTTTGAAGACCCCTGATCTACATCACTGTCCTTGGGTCACACTAATGTTCCTTCAGGATGCCCTATACAACCCAGGAATACAACCTCATGAGATGGTATCACGTGAGCCAAGATCTTGTCCTGATGTGATATTTCCCAAAGATAAACTTCATGAAATTGTAGAAGGTTCATTTTCACTGCTGTCTGTATGACAGGACTAATTTTCATGGGGGAGATCAGAGGGCCAGATTAATAAGAAAGAACAGAACGATGTAGCAGCAGTTTTGTCCATGAGGTGATTGGAAGTTTAGAATAACAGAACTTCAAGAGAGAGGGCCTATTTTCCCAATGTCAGAAGATTTCTGCTGGATATGCAAAACTAAATAATTAGGAGGGAGTTTGTGAGTGCCAACACTTTCATATGGGAAAAGGACAAGTATAATTAAACATAAAGCCTCTCAGTACAGCAAGCAACATGCTAATTATTTGGCTATAGGATCTGTTATATGATATTGTGATGGAACTAATACTGTCTCCAGCAATGACTTGGTCAGACAGCTGTCAGGGATGACTGCCAAAGGTGAGGTCCATTGCCAACTGTAGGCTTACTTGGATTTCCACTCAGTGCACCCAGAAGCTTTGGGGACTGGTATTCTCTTAGGACCTTTCTATATGTAAGAGTTACACTGCTATCGGGAGTGACAGTGCTCTCATGCCCCCAAAAGAACTGGGGACCTGAGCTGGCATCTCAGCTAATTAACCATCACTTCAATTCTTCCCCACAATAAAAGGTGCTTCCCATATGATCTGGCAGAAAAGTATCAGGAGATGTGAAAACTGGTCAAGTCTTGAGGGAAATTATAAAAATGGATGGGAACTTTTAACAGTTTGGAGCCCTCTGGCATAATGAGGTCCCAAGGATGGTTGCCTCTTGCTGTGATTCTTCTAGAACAAAAATCTGGCTTTGACCACAAAACTTTGAGGAGTGTGTATGTGCAGTTTTTAATTCAGAAACAGAGTTATAAAAGTTGTAAACCTACATTTGTTTCTAAGTGTCCTGAGTTTCTGGATCAAACAACAACAAAAGTAAATGTTTCAAAAAGATCCTTTTTCTCCTCAGTTTGATTTCTGTTCTCCCAAGCCTTTCTCATCTTCTAATCCTTTTTATGCAATGGCATAACAGGTGAAAATGTGTTAGCGCCTGGGTCATTCAATCAGAGATTCATGAAGGAGGTGGGTTCATTTGAGTTGTATCAGAGATGGAGCATAACAGCCATAAACTCCCAGAGAGACAATTTATGTATAAACCTGTGAAAATAATACTTAAAGAAGGAATAAGATGCAAAGAAAAGCCAGAAAAAGGTCTGTTTCTGTCAAATCAACTTCTCTGTTATGAATTCTGAACATATTTTAAAATCCAAGATCCTATTAGGGCAACCAATGCGTAACTAGTTTATCATTGATTTTATTTGGATTGTTTTCCTTTTTATAACCAGAGATTTAGCTTCTTTGTTTATAAGGGAATTTTGCATTAAAATCTTACCATGGATAAGTTGGTTCCTCATGAAGTTCACCAAGTTTAAGTTCTATACTTCTTAAGTCAGAACTGAAGAATTTTCTTTCTCTTTTGCAGAGAATTTAGCCCATTAACATTCCATGTTAGAAACTTTGTCGCCATCTTTTGCGACTTGAAGCTTTCGGAGCGTATCTTGCAGATCCATAAGCACCTGCCTATTTGGTCTCACTCCTCCCACTGCTTCAGTATTAGTGGATTCTTGAGCTGTAATTTTAAGATTCTGTTTCTGTTGTTCTTGTTGTTGTTCCTTTCATCTGGTTGCAGCCCGTGTCATTCTTTGATCATTTGGTTCTTCTAATGATGCCAGGGGCTGTGCAGTTTCCACAGTTTGCTGTACTTCTTTTACAGTCAGCGAGGTCATTTATTTTATTTATTTATTTATTTATTTCAATTCCATTTATATCCCGCCCTTCTCCGAAGACTCAGGGCGGCTTACAAGCTTAGCAGTAGCCTTCATTCTATGTATATGCCTGCTTATTAGGGCATATTATCACGTTCTCTGTGGTTGTCTTCCTATGTTGCTAACAGGGGATTAGAGAGACATTTAGCATGCCTACCTTCGACAGAAAAGAATTGCCCAAAGACACCTGGTGGTTTTGTTCATCACACTGGTGTTAGAAACGAGGCTTTTGTTCATCACACTGGTGTTAGAAACGAGGCTCCTTGCTAAGGAAGTGTTGCCACATATTCTCCATCAAGGGGCTGATGAAAAAAGATTTCCTTCTTTTGGCAGGAAGAGGAGGCTCTTTGCATCTGTTTAATTCAGGAGTGGGGAATCTCTTGTCTTCCAAAAGTTGCTAAACTACCGTTCCCAGCATCCCTGGCGATGCTGGTCCGGGTCCAGCAGCAACAGTTAAGAGCTTACAGTTCCTCAGCCACACTTTTAACATTTCAGCAACGGTTGGGACTGGGAGGAATAAAGGAGTAAACCTTAACACAAAAAAATGGGGGAACTTCCTCTCTGAGGTAGCGCAAGCATTGCAAAAATCATCTTCCAGCAACAGCGCCATGCCCAAAGAAAGGGACGTTTGAGCCTCTGCTGAAATGGGCTGTACACATCACAAGACCGGCCCTGTTTTCCTCCATGTAAATGGACCACATATGCAAGGATGGCACGTGAGCGTTTGTAGTGAGTCTGCAACATATTACTAACTCACCCTTCCCTTCCCAAGGAAATTCATTTCTTCACCTTGCTGTATACCTTCCATTTGTGCCTGTCGCGCTCCATCTTCCTTTCCTCTTTTGAATTCTGGGGGTGGCGGTGGACCTGCTTTCAGTACATTACAATAAAAATCTCTAGCCTTCAGAACAGTATTAAGATGATATCTTGTACCTGCATAATTCACCACTATCCCAGTTGGTATCTCCCATCTAAACTGGAGCTGTCGTTTTTTAAATTCATCTGCCAAAAAGACAAACTCTTTCCTATTTCTTAAAATTCTTGGTGGAATTTCTTTCAAAATTAAGACCTCTTGATCAGCCACTTTAAATCTATTATTATAAAAAACTTGAATAATCGCATTTCTGATCGTTCTCTTTGTAAAATAAACAACCACATCTCTTGGTAGTTTTCTTTGCCTAGCAATCCAGGAGTTGACATGAAATATTTTATCTATTTCCATTATAAAATCTTCAGCTCACTATCCCAATATAGGTGCCACAGCCTTTGCAAATGTCTCTTCCAAGTTTTCTTGTGGATTTTCTTTCAGACCTCTTATTCTCAAGGCAAACTCCATGTCTTTATATTGTATCATTACCACCTCATCATCGATCTTATCCTTTTTATTCTCAGCTTCACACATTTTAGCTTCCAGTATCAAATTACTTTGGTTAACTTCTTCCATGCGTTCATCCAAACGCTCAATACAGACTGCCACCCCCTGAAATGCCATTAAAATATCCTCTCTTATTTCCTTATTTTTCTCATTAATAAGCTCCGCTATTTGCTCAGATTGAGGTTTTAAAGCCTCTTGCAGATCTTTTAATGTTAATGTTGGTGGGGGTGCTGCAGGGGGTGGCATCAAAGTCTGAAATGCAGATAGTTGCTGAACTGGTGATGCCCCTGCACTTCTAGAAACAGGAGCTCTAGGCAGTTTACAAGCCATTTTAACACCCATTAACTTTCGTTTCTCACTTTCACTTTTACACCCAATCCTTATATAAAATATTTCAGTATTTAAAACAATTTAAAAATGATGTTACATGTTTGCAGGAAACGCACATTTGTGTATCAGATCAAAAATATTTGATAAATTCCAGATTGGGTACACAATTTATTGCATCTGCTCCAGACAAGAAAAATGGAGTAGTTATCTATGTGAAGAAGGACTTAACAGCTAACCTAATTGAAGCAGATAAACAAGGAAGATACATTATAATTGAACTTTTAATAGAAGGGAAGAAAATACTTTTAATTGGAATATATGCACCCAATCAACAAGGAGAATTTTATAAACTTCTACATAATAAAATAATTCAATGGGATTATAAATCGTGTATTTTAATGGGAGATTGGAATGGAGTTTTGGATACACAGAAAGATAAAAAAGGAACTTTTAAGAATATTCCAAATCATGCTAGATTGCCTAAATCTTTTTTTGATATGAAAGATGATTTGGAACTGAGAGATGTCTGGAGAGAATGAAACGTGGAAGAAAGGGATTTTACTTTTTTTTCTAATAGACATCAATCTTTTTCTAGGATTGATTTTGTACTAACTACTAATGATTTTTTTCCTAGGGTTAAGAAGATTAAGATATGTCCAAGAACTTTATCAGACCATAGTCCAGTATGGATGGAATTGGATCAGGGGAAGGGTGACAGGAGATCTTGGAGGTTAAATGAAAATTTGTTTAGATATGAGGAAAATGTGGAAGAATGTAAAAAACAAACGAAAGAATTTTTTACTATAAATATGCATAAGGGTACTCCAATCGAAATGGTTTGGGACGCAAGTAAAGCTTATATGAGAGGAGTTTTAATATATTTGAATAATAAACATAGACGTAGATTGGAACATAAGTGTAAGGAGCTAGAGGAGGAAATAAAGTTGAAAGAGAAGGCCTTTATCTTGAACCCATCTGACAAGAGGGTGAAAGAAGCAATTAACTTGTTAAGAGGGCAGTTTAACATGTTGATGGCAGATCAAGTGGCAACTAATTTACGATATGTTAAACATAATACTTTTTACAATGCTAATAAGCCTGGTAGGTGGTTAGCTTATTTGTTAAGGAAAAAACAAAAATCACATAATATAGATAAAATAGAATATAAGGGTAAAGAGGTGTTTCAACAAAATATTATTAAAAAGGTTTTTGCAGAATTTTATTCAAAATTATATGCTAGTGATACAATTCAAGGTTTAGATATAGATAGATATTTACAAGGAGTCAATATCCCAATTACACAAGAGCACAGGGAAGGGATGAATCAATTAATAACTGCTGAAGAAATTATTTTAGCAATTAAACAACTAAAAGTGGGTAAGGCACCTGGAACAGATGGTTTGACAGCTATTTATTATAAAAACCTACAATTAGAAATGGTGGAACCTTTAAAGGAGTTATTTAGAACAATTCAATCTGGAGGAGAAGTGCCTCCATCCTGGAAAACAGCTTTTATAACATTGATTCCTAAGGAAGATCAAGATCTTACCCAACCTAAAAATTACAGACCAATATCGCTTTTAAATATTGATTATAAGATATTTGCAAAAATTTTAGCAAACAGATTAATGCCGGTTATGCAACAAATGATTCATACTGACCAAACAGGATTTATAAGTGGTAGACAAATGAAATATAATGTGAGACATATTGTAAATTTATTAGAATATTTGGAAAGAAATAATCAAGTCCCCGCAGTGCTGATTTTTCTGGACGCCGAAAAGGCATTTGATCAATTGAATTGGCAATTTTTATTTAAAGTATTAGAGAAGATGGAGTTTGGGGATAAGTTTTTACAACCTATTAGGGCAATATATCAGAAACAAACAGCTCAAATAATAATTAATGGTAGTTTAACAGAAGCTTGTAAAATTGAAAAAGGTACAAGACAGGGATGCCTGTTGTCACCATTGCTGTTTGTTTTAACATTGGAAATATTATTGACTAAGATACGTGATTCAAATAAATTAAAGGGAATTAAAATAAAATATCAAGATTATAGATTAAGAGCGTTTGCGGATGACTTGGTTATTACATTAAGCCAACCGACTCAATTGCTTATAGATTTAATGGAGATAATTTTGCAATATGGACAAGTTTCTAGATTTAAGATAAATAGGCAAAAAACTAAAATATTGTCTTAAAATATGACTATAGAACAAAAAGAATTCCTAGAAAGACTAACGGGATTTGAAATAGTTAAAAAGATTAAATATTTGGGGGTATATATTACTGCTTCAAATGTGAAATTATATAAAAGTAATTATGAATTGTTATGGCAAAAAATACAAAAAGACTGAGAATCTCCATAGACGTATATTTTTTAAGCATCTAACAATCTAAAATTTCATCCTTTTTAATTTTCTTGTTGCACTAAAGGAACAAATTGATTGGCCCCCCAGAGTTAAATTTTACTCCCCTCCTCTCAGACAAAATGTGTTTCATGCTGACCCCATTTAAAACTCAGGAAAATTTGGAAGCCCAGAGGGTTGCACCTTCTCCCACTACATAGGGACCAGTGGTTTTTTTTTACTCCCACCTGTTGCCTTCTTTCTATCTATATTTGGAAAATATTCCAAGCTTTTCCTGCAGAATAAAAGTGTTATTTTTGCAGAACTTGGTGGACAACCTTTTAGCAGCATCTCAGTGCCCTAGGTTTTTCCTTTTATTGGAATAAGTGTTTTTCCCCCGCCTAGAAGATCCCTAATTCTGGCAATCTAAGGGCATTGCAGTTATTTCCTCTTTTCCTCATTAATAGATTTTCTCGATCATCATGTCAATTAATTATTATTAATTAATGTATGGGATGGTGAGAATGGAACAGATTGTTGAAAAAAGCAGAACAACCTCAAATGGAAGACGTTTTGAAAAATACCATGCCTAAATTAGACAGATTAAGCATCTGCACATTTTTGAGAAGAGATACAGAGAGATTTCTCTGAAGACAGTTATAGCTTCAGAGATGCAAAGCCTAGAAGAGTGGGATGGGGAATCAGATTGAGATTTTTAAAGTTGCTGCATTTCAAAAACCTAACCTTTAACAGGTCTGTTTTTTGCATGTCACAAAGACACGTCTCGGAGGATGGCGTGCCAGGCCAAATAGTTTGGTGACGTCTTTCCAGTAAGATGGCCAGTTCAGTTATCATCAGCTGCTTTCTTTTAGCCAACCTGACCTCGCAGCAGCTGCCTTTGCTGGCTAAGAAGCATGTAAACAGGATCACAAGCTATTTCCTCACTAATAAGTTATGGCTTCCTCCAGCCACTAGTGGGGCAGTGTGACCTCTGTTTTCATGATTGCTATGTTGGCACAGGGATAGTTGGGTGGCACCTTGAGATGCTATAAATTGCCAGTGAGGAAATGGCTCCGTCATTCCATTTTGTTTGGCATGATCGGCTTCTTTTGATCTACTGCAGAGGTCTTCAATTGGTTTTGGCTGACAGACATACTTGAAATGTTGAGAGTATGTTACGGGCTTTTTCACAAAATGATTTCACAGAATGATTGCTATGGATAGCATGATCTGATGGCCACCTCTTGAGGATGCTGCCTCTCCTGCTACGTAGACACTCTCTCTCTCTCTCTCTCTCTCTCTCTCTCTCTCTCTCTCTCTCTCTCTCTCTCTCTCTCTCTCTCTCTCTCTCTCTCTCTCTCTCTCTCTCTCTCTCTCTCTCTCTCTCTCTCTCTCTCTCTCTCTCTCTCTCTCTCTCTCTCTCTCTCTCTAATTCAATTGTGTCTGATGCTCAGGGACTACCTGAACTAGTTCCTGGAGTTTTCTTGGAAAGGTTTTTCAGAAATGATTTGCCATTGCCTCCTTCCTAAGGCAGAGAGAGCATGACTGGTCAGACAGCTGAGTTTGGGCTAAGAGTTACAGTCTCCCGGTTTCTAGCCAGGTCTTTCAACCACTACACCAAACTGGCTCTCAGCCCCAATTTTCATTTTTCTTTATTTCTGGGCATAGCACAGTGGTGGGATTCAGCCAGTTCACACTGTTGAGTTGTGGGTTCTGGAGAGCAGGAAGGACGCTGAGACGATGAGTACAGCATAGCCGCTCTTTATTAGGTGATGGGACTGTACTGGGGGAATAGGGGTTACCTGCACCCTTTATATACCTGGCCAGGTACACATCCAACCAATCAGGGTGAACCTCTGTTTCCTGCCGAAAACGGTTCCAGGCCACAACAGTTTCAGTTCAGCGCCACCTGGTGGTATCTGTTATGCCAGCGCTCACGGTGTTCCCTTAAGCCCAATACATAACACACACCAGTTCGGCAGAACCGGTAGCTAATTTTTTGTTCCCTGGGGCCCAGAATAGATTTTCGGAAGCAGTATCCACAGAGAGAACTGGTTGTTCACATATTTGAATCCCACCACTGGCATAGCATATATCCCAACAAAGCACCAGGCTCATTTTTATTTTTTCAAGAAATGTATAGAGGACCTGAATATTTTGGGGCAAATAAATATCAATATGTACCAATAAATAAATAAAACCTGTTAATGGAGGCTGCTTTAAAAGCTGGTTTCTGGTTTGCTTTTTTAGAAAAATTAAACCATGAATAATTAATATTGTTTTAGATATTGTAGGAACCTGTGCAGATGCCGTAGATAATACTATAGGGCACCCCCTCCCCCATCTATCAGATGGATCTCTTGCTATTTTTTTCAAGGAGCTGGGAAAGCAGTGGAACCCACTTTTAAAACTTACCAAACTGTGATGTACCAGTCATCTCTGATAATTTCTGGATTTTGCATTTGGGCATTAAAGGTAAAGGTAAAGGTTCCCCCGTACATGCGTGCTAGTCGTTTCCGACTCTAGGGGGCGGTGCTCATCTCCGTTTCAAAGCCGAAGAGCCAGCGCTTGTCCGAGGACGTCTACGTGGTCATGTGGCCGGCATGACTAGATGCCAAAGGGCATTAGCTTGAGTTAAAAAAATATACATTGTGTGTAACTTGAACCTGAACGAAGGAGATGAAGCAATGGATGGAAACTAATCAAGGAGAGACCCAATCTAGAACTAAGGAGAAATTTATTGACAGTTAAAATGATTAATCAGTGGAATGGCTTGCCTTCTGTAGTTATGGGAGCTTCAACCCAGGAGGTTTTTAAGAAGAGATTGGACAGCCATTTCTCCGGAATGCTATGCTGGCTCAGGAATTCTGGAAGTTGAAGTCCATGAGTCATAAAAGAGCTAAGGTTGCCTACCCCTGGTATAGGGATTCCTGCTTGTGCAGGGTGTTGGACTAGAAGACCTCCAAGGCTCCTTCAATTCTATTATTCTGAAATCTGTTAAACCAAGAGAAAACAATGAAGATGGAGAAGTGACTGTGTTAAAGACATGGCCCATGTATTTAGTCATTGGTGACACTAAATATTATAGAAACAGATTAATAAGTAGCTCTTTGACCAGTTCAGGGATGGCAGAAAAAGTCAAGATGATAGCTTGGCATGATTGAATCTCTGTTATTTTTATACACGACCCAGAGCTTCAATCACAATGATGTGGTCACCATGTTTGCGGTTTTTTGAACACACTTGTATACCCTTTCTCTCTTGACTGCTGAAAGAATGAAATAAGAGGACTCCAGTTATGCTCACCTGTTGGAAAGACAGTATACAAAGGAGTAAGCCAATAAGAAGGGGAAACACTTATCATATTGGGGAAGAAGAAAACAACAGCAGATTCCTAATTTCAAATTCTCTTGATATATCTACCTATTTATACCCATTATAGCTTTGTGAATAAATGCTTTTTTCCTCTCCAGATGAAATTATATGACTAAGATAGAAGAATATTTTAAGAAGTGTAAACCACATGTTTTTGTGCTTTTTAGGGTTGATTTAGGCAGTTATTTATAGGATCATGGCTCAATTAATTATTTTGTTCAGAGCAGCCCACAAGTGACAGTAATTATCTAGCAGGTTTTTTTGTCTTCTTGCATCTCACTTGTGCAAAGAAGAGAGTATGTATGTGGGCATGGTGTTACTTACTTTTATTTGTTTGTTTTGATACCCCGGTGTGGTGAGGACTTTGGAGACAGTGTGGAGAAAACTGGGGGTTGAAAATACAAATGCATCCATGACAAGAGGAAAACAAATGGGTGTATGTGCAAGTGTTGAGCTAGAAATCAGTCTGTATGCATGCACACATAAGTTACATTTGGGTTTATTGGATATACACACAGATAGCCAAGAATGAGTCGTGTTCTTTTAATTGGCTACTGAGAACAAGTCTTGATTAGCAAAAGTCAGAAGAATTTTGGTAGCACTTTTTGATACATAGTGTTGTTTTTTTAATTAAAAGGTGTACGTTTTCATGAACTGTAGTTCACTTCATCAGTTACATGGTGTTTAGCAAAACAGATTTATTAGAATCAGAAAAGAAACTATTCAAACACGCTGCAAGGGACGTGCGATCTCACTTGGAGAACACAATACGTGAAAGTTGTGTCATACATGGTAAATGTAGCCTCCTGCAGCGGAACGGTGGTTTGAGGGTTTTAAACAATTCATCGCCATTCTACAATGATTCCAAGAGAAGCCAAGGCTGTCACCTTGGGATCTGTCAAATCTAACGGCACAAATAAAGATAAATGAAATTGCCCATTTAATTAAGGTATTGCAAATTAGTTCATCGAGGCAGGAAAATCAACCTAAGGGAATTAGATCGTTTCTGTTACCCTGAATGAGGCAAACTGAAGTTAGGATTGTGACTAGGCTCAAGTGGTAGGCGATTGTTTTGCTCACACCAGGACACAGGGAAATGCTTAAGTTAGTCACTGTGCATGGACTGGCACTGGGGAAGAAGGCATATTGATCCTCCCATTATGTCACATGTAATAAGCAGTGATGTTTTTAGTTTTAAACAGCCCTTTCTTCTTCAGCTTCAGTTTCTTCCAGCCTTGGAGATAATTGCCAATCATTTAAGACCCTTCAGTCTGTCCAGATGTCACCCACATCTTGAAAGAAGAGATCACGAAGAAGACGACTCTGCTGTCTATGCTTTTCATTTGCAGCACTTAATCATGCTCTTGCTTCATTCCACCAGAAGAGGGTAGACTTTCGAAAGCATTTGACGTCAGCCTGGAATTCCTATTGTGCTTTAAAACAGCAGAGGGAAAACAAGCACAACTTTCTCCTTGGCACCTTGCTAGACCTTGCCTGGAGCAGATGGTGAAAAACGCCCCAAGTCCTTCATTACAAAAGGAATGCAAAAGATTTTTCCCTTGGAAGCTGGGAAGCCACGAGATCGCAAAAACTCCCAGTGGAACTTAAGGTTGTTTTCCTCTCCCACTGCCAGAGCTGTCCTGTGTGGGTACTTTTTGTGCTACAGCCTTTTCTCTAGGGATGATCTGCTTCTGATGGGGAATCCGTGCCACTTTGGAAAAAGACAGAGCAATTTCCCAGCACTGGGTGAGTTTTCTTAAGCATTTCTTTCTCTGCGTTGAAATTTGTCAGGACAATTCGAATAAATGTGCTCTGACTCAGAAGCAGCCAGATGATTTGTCTCTTTACGGAAGCTTGTTGCACACTTCACAAGGCTTCACAACCGACAGATAGACTTGGGTCCCCTTTCCTAGCCCTGCTGAAAGTCGTTGTAGTTCAGATTGGCTAAGACACAGCGAGTGTTGGCTTTTTGCAAAATTACCCAAGGTTTGTCCAAGGGAAGAAGCTATTTGAAACACAGCTGCAAGAAAATAATTTAAAAAATGAGCGAGAATGTTAGTTTGCAAGAGCTGGACAGCGACAGGTCAGAAAACAGTGAAGAGATGGAGATTATTGTTAATGTTGGAGGCGTAAGGCAGGTGCTATATGGGGACCACCTGAACCAGTATCCCAACACAAGGCTAGCAGAACTTGTGAACTGTTTATCAGGAGGATACGATACCATTTTCTCACTTTGTGATGACTACGATCCTGGGAAACGAGAGTTTTACTTTGACAGAGATCCAGATGCTTTCAAATGCATCATCGAGGTTTATGATTTTGGGGAAGTTCACATGAAGAAAGGCATCTGTCCCATCTGCTTCAAAAATGAAATGGAATTTTGGAAAGTGGATCTGAAATTCCTGGATGACTGTTGCAAAGCACACCTGAGTGAAAAAAAGGAAGAACTTGAAGAGATTGCCCGTCGGGTCCAGTTGATCTTGGATGACTTGGGAATGGACTCGTCCGAAAACAGCTGGACCAAGTGCAAAAAATGCATCTGGAAATTCCTGGAGAAACCTGAATCATCCTACCCGGCTCGGGTTGTAGCCGTCACATCTTTTCTACTCATCCTGACCTCGTCTGTAGTGATGTGTGTGGGAACCATCCCAGAACTGCAGGTGCTGGACTCTGAAGGTAAATCCATAGAGCACCCAGTTTTGGATAAGATTGAAACAGCTTGTATTGTCTGGTTTACTCTTGAGTATGTCCTCAGACTCATCTCTTCTCCCAATAAGTTGCACTTTGCTCTTTCTTTCATGAACATCATTGACATTTTTGCAATCCTTCCTTTCTACGTCAGCCTCATCCTGACCCATTTGGGCACCAAATTGATGGAATTAACCAATGTACAGCAAGCTGTCCAAGCACTTCGGATCATGAGGGTGGCCAGAATTTTCAAACTGGCACGCCACTCCTCAGGTCTACAGACATTGACCTATGCTCTTAAGAGGAGCTTTAAGGAACTGGGGCTTCTCCTGATGTATCTAGCAGTTGGGATCTTTGTGTTTTCTGCTCTGGGTTACACAGTGGAGCAAAGTCATCCTGAAACATTGTTTAAGAGCATCCCTCAGTCCTTTTGGTGGGCAATCATCACCATGACCACCGTGGGTTATGGAGACATCTACCCAAAGACAATTCTGGGGAAACTCAATGCTGCTATCAGTTTTCTTTGTGGGGTCATAGCCATTGCCTTGCCCATCCACCCCATCATTAACAACTTTGTGCGATACTACAACAAGCAGAGAGTGCTAGAGACAGCTGCCAAGCATGAGTTGGAACTGATGGAGCTCAATGCAGGGGACCAGAAAGGCAGCGGTTCCCATGATAAGCCAGAGCACCTTCTGGGGAATGAAAATGAACATTCCCAATGGAGCAGACACCAGAAATTCTCCTATAGTGACACTTTCATTCACCTCCTGTCAGATGATAACTATTACCGAACCAGGCTTCAGAGTTGCAAGTAGTCTGCCTCCATTCAGAAGTCTGGAATAAAAGAGAAATAGAAAGGACTCTTTTGAGGTCAGATGTTTTGCACAGGCTTAAAACACACAAATGTCACAGTGTCTCCACTTTCTTTTGGTAAGTCATGGATTAGGGAAAGCGAAGAGGGCAGAGAATGTATAGCCAAGTGTGCTGATCCAAACTGCCACTTCAGGAGCCAAAAAGATAAATAAAACTAAAGATCTGTGAGTCTCTTGGCCAGTTAATGTTTCATGATTGCTTATGCAACCTTATAAAATCACAAAAGATGTTCTGCATAATAATAATAAAAGCAAAAATACATGTGTATAGAGCTGGTCAAAGATGTCTCTGAGTTGCTTGATAGAAAAGTCATTTCAACATTTCTGAAACCTTAGTATGTTTAGCACAATGCAATCTTAAGATTTTTACAAGTGAAATCCAATTGAATATGTAATACTCTGGGAAATGTGTTTTTAAAAACCTGTAAGATTTGGTGATTCAAAACTTCCCTTTTTAGCAAAGAAAAAAGATTGCTCCTGAAGGTACTATAATAAAATGATATTTATGCCAAATAACAGGATCTTCAGTGGATATGTTTTTCTTGTTATGATTTCATTCAGTTCCTTGTAGGAAAGTTCCATGCTTTAAAACTTTACACTAAGCCTTTAACCCTTTTAAAAGTAATACTGACATTCATTTGTCTTCAGTCTTGCAAAAAAGGAGAAATAAAAGTGATCAAAGAAAAACTTGTCACAACAGCGTGTATTTTATTTATAGTGGTAAGATGTTTGTGCAATTTCTAGTAATACAGCATTTGATTTCTTAGCAAGAGGATAAATCTCTCATGCAGCCTATGTTCTGAAGGATGGGTATAGCATGGAGAATTTACAAAGTGATATCTATGGATCTAGCAAATATAGTCAAGCAAAACATCTTATAAAACTATGGGGTTTTTTAAATGGCCAGAGCCATTTATTTCTGGATGGGGTTGCTTTTTGCTTAGAATTTCATAGTGCAATTATTCAATCCAAAAGTGATAATTTACATTTTAAGAGTGGCAGAAAAGAACTAAGTACCTGAAGTTCTGGGAATATCAGAAAGGATACCATAAACAGGTAGATTTAAGCCAGATCACCCTCTGTAAAAAATAATAATAATCGTGTCTTCTGGTATAAAGAATGGCTACAGTTGCAATGAAATTTATTGGAACTTGAGTTTGAGTTTGAAAACATATATTTCACTCACCAGCACAATTCATTTTTACAAGTCATGTGATGAGACTGACTTGGATCATTTTCTTATGTGAAGACTGTAGATTTGTTTTCCAAGAAGCTCAGTCACATTGCCCAATGCTGGATAGCCGAGACAAATAAAAAATGATGACGATCTTTTAATTTTGTAACACTCTTTTGCCAGGTGTAATAAGAGGAAGGCAAATGTCCTCTGCCATTGTACTTGCTCTCTTATGTTCAGTTCTGATCCATCAAATTGGAGGGTAATTTTTAAAATTAATCCTCGTGCTTCTACTTTCTTGTATTACTTGGAAGATCTCAATAAGATGGCATGCTATTTGGGGGACAAGTGGAAAAGGGCTTGAGGAAATATTTAAACCCCTCATTTTTTTTAAAAAAACTTGATTTTAATTTATTGCGTTAAGAACAAATAAAGTTGCATAGAAGTTCTCCCTCTTTTTCTAGCCTGATAACCATCCCATAATATCAATGGAGGCAGAAGCAGTGATTCAGCAAAGGACATAAAACTTTAGACTCGTGGCCAAGAGGGATTTTGAATCATAGTCTCAGGGTTGTTACATTTGGAAACAAACAATTTACCACTAACTCAACAACAGGAAATAGATTCTTGTGGATGAGGATAAGGATGTAAAGTAAATTATAAGTAAAAGGATTTGGAATTCTCCAAATGCCAAAATGCAAGTGCTAAATAAAGTTGCCAACCAATCATTACTGCAGCCTTTAGCACAACTGCTCTCATTTAGCATTAAATTCATGGGGCAATGATTCCTTTTAATAAAACTAATTAATTCGTTAGTTAGAGATCTGAGTAAGAAGCAACACATACATTCTGCCACTCCAGAAGCACATTAAGAAAGTACAGGGTTCTTCTAAAATAAAATAAATGATAGAAAATAGCTTCAAAACTAGATCATGGGCAGATCTATGACTCCACAACTCAGCCCAAATTCATCTCCACAAAAATCTAGAAACCTCTTCACCACCACCACCACAACAACAGCTGTCAGCCTTATCAGGTAAACCAGACCGAAAACATGATCAGATAAGTTAATTCTACTTTATTGTGAAGCTTTATTAAGAGAAACCAGCAAGCCTGAGAGTAAAATTCTCCTGCTATCACCTTTTCAGTCCAATAACTAAAGGAAGGTCTCCTGCGCTTTTTGCTCTGCCCACTGTACAGCTGTGGGCTATGCTGTCTCTTACGGTACCTGACCATTCACTAGACAGCATCTCTTTCCCTAATCTCCCAAGGTCATTACACTAAACGAGGCTGTGTGCCTGCCCAAGGGGCACCTTTCCTCTTTTTGCTCCCTTCTCCATTTGTTGTGCGCAGAACTGACATTGATAGAGTATCAATTAAATATTTACTTTTCAAATTTACATCCAGATTTGAAAGCCAAGAAAGTCAAGTCCACCGTTCCTAGCTGACTAGCAGTTGCAGTCTGAGGTAGCTGCTGCCTTATCTTGGTTATTCGTAAAGTCTTCCTTGGATTTTGACTAAGTTGGCCCAAATTCAAGTCCACCTTCAGCTTGGGAGTTCACTGGGTGATTTTGGGACCAGTCACTCTATCTCACTCCAGTTTATCTTAGAGGATTGTCACTGTGGGATAAAGGATGGAATTGATCCTATGGAGTAGAGGATTGAATTGGTCCATCACTAGAGGAAACATAAGATGCAAATTTATCACCAAACAACCTTGCCTTGAAGTATTCATTAGGCTGTTGGAACATAAACGACAGCTTATAGTTTTTCTTGGGAACAGGGATCTTGAGCGTCCCGCACTTTTTTGTTTCTCCAAAGAATGAGAAGTTCAAGAGATACAGCACTTACTGAGATCTCATTGCATTTGAAAGAACAAGCCGCTGATTTTATGATTTTCTAAATTTATAAAAACATTGATTCAATACAGTTAATTATATTGATTGATGACCAGAGCCCTCTTCTTCCATTTCAAGTCTTGGGAGAAAGAGTTACTCCCCAAAGGCCTCTCTAAATTTTCTGTCGCTCTTCCTTTCTCTATTTTGTAAAAACAACAGTCAACTGTAGCCCAGTGAGACAAATGCTTCAACTCCCTTCTTTCAGGTATATTAATGGGAGAAGATTCACGGGTAAAAGAGATTGCTACACCAACAAACAATCTAGCCAGGACTGCTGTTTAAATATAATGTGAAATGACTGGAAACAGATCCTCAAATCCCTATTTCTGCAATCCAAACATGTTGGAACAGGGCTGATACGGTACTTTTTCCCCTCTGCCCAGTTTCTCCACCTGCTGTAGGTCTTGTGGACAACAGCTCTACCATCTTGCATAAACATTAACTCTGGACTGAATCAAGAGATAGCTGCATGGTACATGTGAGTGACAGGACCCTGCAACATCCCCCAATTAGACAAAATGCATTAACATAAATCAAGATTCAAAGTGGCAGAGATCTTGGAAGATCTTAGGCTTTTTGCATAGCAGTTTATGAGATTTGGGATATTTTTCATGTATTTTTTGGGCTCCCTCTCCTGATCACTTACAGTTCCTATGGCTTGTTTGCCTAAACCTAGGTGAGATCAACTGTCCATGCAGAACCTGGAACGCTGGAAGGGTGGACTTGTTCTACCCATTTTTCAACAATTTCACTGGTGCTACTGGCCTCGAGGACTCTAAGCAAAAAGCTTGCTCAGGAGTCTACAACGTACAGTGGACTATTCCACTATTCAAATCCTCCCCCTCCATTTTCTCTCAGTTCTTTTCCTGGCTTGCTTTTTCCACTCTGTCTCTCTTCTTTCCATTCATGGTGTTTGGTTTCCACTTGCATTTTTTCCTCCATCATCACCTTTCTCCAGCTATTTTCTATCTCTTACTGTTTTAAAGGGGAAGTTGTCTGCTACCATTGTATCCAGCAGCATTTTCATTTCTCCAGAAGATGAGAGGAGATGATGGGGTCTTGGTACTTCTTGAGGTGATGCCATGGACTTCAACCTGGTGATCTGTGGCACTCCATAAATTTGCAAGGGAAGTTTATTTTTCTCCAAAACACTGAAATCAGTTCAGTGCCACAGAGTCAGCTTCTCTGCTTGCAGAAGCGTTATGAAAAAGCAACATTAAGGAGTCCCACTTTAGGAAGTTCATTATGGAACTATCTCACGTCAGTAAAGAGGAGTACAATCTTCCTTCACATGCCGCTGTTTCTTTTCACCGTTCTGATTTCCATATCTGTTCTCACTGTAAGAGGAACATGCTCTTCATCTGACCCCTTCCATTTGTATTCTTTCATTTGAAAATACTAATGCTTTACAATGCACTTAAAGCAATCAGGGTGACATTTTTATGGAAATCTTTAAAATGAAGATGAATTCAGAATTTGTGTGGGAGAAGAGCAGTGCTCTGCTAGTAATATTACACTAAGATATTTACCAGGAAAATGAAACATGCAATCTTATGCATGTTATATTATCTGATAGAACCTCCACAGAACTGATTTCACGGCAGGCTGTATTGGATAATTGCTTGGATCCTAGATTGCCTTCTCTGGTAAACATGGTACAATGTCAGTTTGGCTTCAGCAATGCAGCTTTCTGGGGGGAAGATTGCCCCCAGGGTAAGTGGTAATTACTGTATGGTAGGACAGCCATGAATCTGCATCGTGCATAATAAAATGGAATCTTTCATATTTGTTCAATTTTACTGTTTTGGTTTAAGAAACCATAATATAATATGCTTTCTAAACCAACTGAAAAACCTTTCCGTGAAAGGCAACACATACATTTTTAAGATCAAATATAAATATTCATTGTTGGGTTCAGGATTCATGCTGAAACTGGTAACTGCATTTTGTAGACAGGTTAGGCTTTCATCCTCACAGTGTTAAATTAGCATAGTTATTCAATAGCATGTGGATTAAATGATGAAGTCTATAGCAGGAAGGTAGACACTTGTGGTCTCTCAAAATGCTTGGACAACCTAATGTCCTATTCATGTATCTTAGAAGCCTCTTTTAATTATGTTAATGTCAGTTTGATTGCAAAGCTGTTCAGCTATGCTACTATCCCGATCAGTGAGCATTTCAATCAATCAGTCAATCAATCAATCAATCAATCAATCAATCAGAATAGATCTGGAAGGGATCTTGGAGGTCTTCTAATCCAATCCCCTGCTCAAGTAAGAGATCCATTTCAGACAGGTTTTTGTCCAGGCTCTTCTTAAAAACCTCCAGTGATGAAGGCAAAGCTGTTCCACTGGTTAATTGTTCTCACTATTAGGAAGTTTCTCCTTAATTCCAGGTTGCTTCTCTCCTTGATTAGTTTCCATCCATTGTTTCTTGTCTTGCCTTCTGGTGCTTTGGAAAATAAGTTGACCCCCTTTTCTTTGTGGCAGCCCCTCAAATACTGGAATACTGCTATCATGTCACCTCTTTCTTTTCTCTAGACTAGCCATACCCAAATCCTGCAACCATTCTTCATATGTTTTAGTCTCCAGGCCTTTAATCATCTTAGTTGCTCTTCTTTGCATAATTTTCTAAAGTCTCAACATCTTTCTTGTGATGTGGTGACCAAAACTGGATGCAGTATTCCAGGTGTGATCTTACAAAGGATTGATAAAGCGTTACTAATACTTTGTGTGATTTTGATTCTCTGCCTCTATTTTTATCACCAACAATTGTATTAGCTTTTTTTGGCTGCTGCCACACATTGCTGGCTCATATTTAATTGACTGTCCACTAGGACTCCAAGGTCCCTGAATTTGAAACACATAGAACAAACACATAGAGGAAGCTCATACAGTAGCTCTAACAAGATCCAGTCAAAACAAGTAAGGATAAGAAAAGATCTACAGCAGTCAAGTTACATTAGACAAAGTGAGACATAGGAGGTAAAATCAACAGAGCAAAAAGACCGAAAGTTTTTTAAAAAAAATTTTGAGGTTACAAGTTGAGATACCTGCATATGGTCATCAGATCTGCTGAGGAACTGAATCCAGGGCTGTAATCCCCAAGCTGGGAGCTATCATCCTTCCTCTGGATAACATGATGAACATAGTTTTCCTGAAAAACAACTCTGTGCTTCATCCTGATCAGAATCTTGTCCACGAAGCAAAGCATGGGGTGAAATCTGGACCAAATGTGGCTTATGAAAATTGTCATACTGAACTCTTCAAAATATAAAAACATAATCACCAAAGCGTAAATGTGAATGTGAATGCAAGGGAAATAATTTAATACAAGGAGAGAGTCAATCCAATCCAGTCGAATGCAATGCAACGCAACGCAACGCAACGCAATGCAATGCAATGCAATGCAATGCAATGCAATGCAATGATATCAAATAAATTCAATTTTAACATTAGTAAATTTTATATGTAATTTTAATAAAGTGAAATCAGGTATAAAATCAGGTATTAAAAAATATTTTATTTTGAACCCACTTTATTTTGAGACTTGAGCCCCCTACCATGACATTCAAAATCAAATTCTCAGACATCTGAAAAAAGTCATTCATGAATGAAGGTGACTATACGTATCCCAGGATAATGTTGCAGGATCCAATCTGGGTTGGTCACCAGGACCAGAGGTTTTGTCTTCCAATCTGGTCACTGACCCAGATTGGATTCTGTAAAGTCATTCATCATTATCATAATGCCTGGGAGCAAGATTGTATGACATCTGCCACTGTAGTACAACTATCATTAAAAAAATATTCACTGATCTCCATATGGCAGCTGGTGCTGTAGCTCAGTGGTAAATAGCATGCTGTGTTTTCAGCAAATCTCAAGGCTTCATCCTTGCCATCTGGAGTTTAGATAGACTCTAGCTAGGAGGGTTGAGAAATATCTGTGCCTGAGACACCAGAGAAATGTTGCTAATCACAATAGGAAAGACATGGACCAATGAGCTGGCTCAATAGAATTCATTGGTACATGAAAGTGCCAAACGTTGGGCCATGTTCTAATGACATCACTATGTTCTACAGATGAACCTGTTGATGGCTTTCTTAGCTGGTATGGGAACAAAGCACAACATCTCCTGCCAATGGAGCTTCTTTATGTCTACTTCTGGTCATCATAAGCTTGCAGCACACACACCATTTCCAGCCAATCAGCTGCAAAAGGAGATCTTTTTTTTTCAGGAGAGTTATGCCAACCAATCAACCAATGGCTTTTCAGTCTCCAGGGTTTTGCCAAGTAGCTATTTGTATAGGGTAAGAAAAGCTAATTCCCCAGTGCAAAAAGTGAAGTTTACCTTACAAGCATATTCATCACTCCTAGATGCCATTTTCCATACTCATTTCTCTCCCATTCTTCTACTGTCAGCAAGTGAAAAACAGATAGGGTTTCACGGTGAAAATTTGTTCAGCTGTTGACTAAAAAAGGCAGCTTATGAAGAGTGGCAGGCTTCCAGGATGAGGAAGTCTTCAAGATTTTAAAGCTTTCAATTTCCCAAGCATTGTAAGCAAGGTGATTCTTCCACTTCATTCCCACAGTGAGCAAGATGAAAGAACAGCATTAGTAGGGAACATATTGTATGAGAGCTGATTTTCATTTTGCCATTTCTGTCTGCCTTTCCATAGCCTCAGCTATGGAAAGAATGCTACTATATACTAGCTTTCTTATATTTTCAGGAGGTGAGTGCATGAAGACACATTCTCATTACCTACAACATTTGTCTAACTAGTTTCCATTAGAGGAAACCGTATTTTCCAGAATGATAAAAGAATCCTCCAACCATATTATTTCCAAACTTTTAAAAGGATGTAAGAAATAGAATTTTTAATTTAGTCAGGAATATATCTTTATTTTTATTAATAAGTTACACACAGAGATTTCTGGGATCTTGGCCTCAGTTTTGCTCAAGCTGTTTTTGAAGACTTGAATCCAAATTTATTTGAGCATAGACAATAATATTGTCTTATCACTGCTATTTATAGATTACAGTATAATTACAATTTCTGGCCATGAGATTGATGGCTTAGTGCACAGTGCAAACCTATACAGGGTCTGGAAGAATTTACTTTGTAAGATTTTAAATATTTTACCAAAGAATTTTGGGTTGTCTTTCAAACTAACTGAATCTTTTTTGAATTTGTCTGTTTCCTCTTATGCATGACATTTATGTCCTACATTGGGGAAGTAAACTTTTTTAGCTATTTTTTGTGGGAAAAGCTGATCATGTCTATTCTCAATGAACTTTCTCCTTTTCTCTCACACATGTAAATGGTGCTATTCAGTAATTTAATTTAATTTAATTTAATAACATTTATATACCGCCCTTCTCCCTGAGGACTCAGGGCGGTTCACAGGGCAGAATAAACACTTTCTGTCTAATTGTTTGAACATATATGTCAGGGGTAGGCAAACCTTGGCTCTTTTATGACTCATGGACTTCAACTCCCAGGAATTCTAGGAGTTGAAGTCCACGAGTCATAAAAGAGCCAAGGTTGCCTACCCCTGTATATAAATAGTATTCTTTAAAAATTATCTGACTCTGTCATTATCCAACAACTACTACCGAGAGTTACCTGGAACATAGATTCAGTGCAAATACTGCAACAGTGTCAGAAACTAAGACAGTTCAAAATAATAATTCTGAGATTTCCTTCCATATCTAAACATATTACATCACCATTTGGAATAATAGCAACAATAAAAGAAGAATATATAAATAATGCTGATATCAGAAAAGCATTCTCATACTTGATCACATCATTGCTACACCTCAATACAATCCAAGTGGTACAACAACATCTCACACATGCTCCAGAGTATAGTGCAAATTACTGCTGGCAAAACACTCTTTGTGTGATGGAAAGAGGAGAATGACAGATGAATAGCCTGAATATTGTACAGATCCTTAAGGAAAGTATGTGTATCTGTGTCTATTTCTCCCACTGGCATACATCTCAAGAACTTGTTTTGTTCATTCTTGGGAGAGATTACTCATTCTGCCCTTTATTCTTGATTGGACGATAGTGATAAATGTAGAGTTTTAAGAAGCAGACAAATCCATGGAGAATGAAACTATCACTGCCTGCTAGTCCGTCTTCAAAGGCAGCTTGCCCTAAATTTTAGCTACTGTGCTCTTGTAGTCTGCTTGCAAACTTTCAAAATGCCCACTGTTGGAACTATGCAGCCTAGACAGACACAAACCCTGTTTGTGGCAGAGCTCCTGCAGAGCTGCCTATACAGTATATCCCTAATTAGTGATTTTTTTTTTTGGCTATTACTTCTTAAACTAGCACAAGAAATCCTTTGAAAAATATAATGAAAGCTACAGCACTGTCCCCAGCACTGTCCCCAGGGAATGATTATGCTTCAAAGTGCTTTGAAAGACACTAAAGTTAGATCATTAAGTCACCTATTTTCTTAATGAAAGATTTCTATTTCATTAAATTTTCTAATTAAAAATGGCATTAAATAGGCTTTGGAGCTTGCTGGTTTATTAATATACACAGCTTGATAGCAAAAATTGTTTTTCTTCTATCAATGCAACTGATGACATTCAAAGTACCCCTGTCTGAAATCATGGAGAAGTCTTTCTTAGTATTAACACTGGAAGGTATTCTTTTCCTTAAAAAAAGGAACAGGGCAACAGATTGAATCAACCCAAGACAGAGAAAGAACAGCTTTCTAGATCAGGGCTTTTCAACCTTTTCACCCATTGTACCACTTTTAGTATATGGCAACATCCGAGTACCACCAGTTGCCTAGCAATGTGTCAAAAACTTGATGACTAAAAAAAAACCCAAAAGGAACAAAGTGATGAAGTACAGGTAGTCCTCGATTTACAACAGTTTGCTTAGTGACTGTTTGAAGTTACAATGGCACTGAAAAGGTGCCTCCCAAGCCACAGCCAAGCAAGACACCTGCCTGCCCACCCGGCAGCACTCTTCCTCCTGTCCGAGGTTTTCATTGTTGTGAGCATTTCTGTTGAGGATTGGCAGAGGGGATGGGGTGGGGAGGTGTTTGGTTTTTATTTCCCCCTCCCCCGCTGGGTGGTTGCAGCAGGTTTTGGTCACTTCACATGACCCTGGGACACTGTGACCATCATAAATATGAATCAATTGCCAAGCATCTGAATGTAAATCACAAAACCCTGGAGATGCTGCAACATTCCAGCTGATCGGCGCTTCTTCTGGGCTCAGCAGACGTGCCAAGATCAGCGCCGAGCTCCAGCTGGAGCCTGGCGCTGATCCTGGTGCTTCCGCTGGGCCCTGACAGCCCTGCAGCTCCAGCCGTCTCTCGCTCAGGCTTCTGCGGTGCTGCCACCGGTTCAGTTCATTCCCCTCCCCTGCTACCAACTTTTCTAGAATGGTCGCGTATCACCTGCCAGGTGCCAATGTACCCCAGGTGGTACCCGTACCACTGGTTGAAAAGCCCTGCTCTAAATAAACAAATCAAACATTGCCTGGTGCACCAAAGACAGTAATCAAGGTGCCAGACTGATCTCACTAGAAAAAAAAGGTCCTCGCCACTGAAAGTTTAAATCACCTGTTTTCATCTGATGTCTTGGTTGTCCCACAGGACAGTGAAAAGGTGCTATTGTCTCTGCTTTTAATCAGTCCAACCTTACAAATAGGACAGCAATCCCATTGTTTGCTTGATAGCAAGACAACAATGCCACCCTTTTCCCCCCACCTCACAAAATCAGTACAGAATGTGCTTAGATTTTAAAAGTAACATGGGAGATGTCTCCAAATCAATTTTACCTCCAGATCCCTATCATTGGTTGAATTTTTATATTCATTAGAATGTAGGTATCTGATGTTATCCAAATGCTGCTTATTTATACGATAAAGGTGGGCAGCTCTACCCATCAGAAGCTGCAGATTCAACACCTGCAACTCATTTCCGCAGCCCCACCCAGGTGGAAATGTATTTTCAGATGGCTCACATTTCAGTACACATCTTTTCAGATGGCTCATCTTTCAGTACATCAAGGAGAAGATTTGCTCCTACTGATTTCAGGATCCATCTCTGTCAATAACTGCTCTGTTTAGGAGCACAGCATGCCCTGCTTGAGTTTTTTCCAGTTCCAGGCACCAAAACTAATTTACAATGTTTTTAATTGCTTTCTTTCAGTCCCTCCGTTGGCAGACTACTCTGTACTTCAGTCCTGGTGTTTGATGTTTGAATGCCTAAAAATTAAGGCAGTGCTCCATACATAATACTGTTTTATCCCATCACTGTGACAAGTCATAAATTAAGCCTGCTACTCATGATTGACTTCTTTCCTCCAAACTTTCCATCATTGCCA
The DNA here is from genome assembly GCF_964194415.1 of Vipera berus. NCBI lineage: Eukaryota > Metazoa > Chordata > Lepidosauria > Squamata > Viperidae > Vipera > Vipera berus. Next base: position 217,826,301 of record NC_138202.1, on the reverse strand, counting down.
ATGATTAGCATTCATTCTTTTTCACGTTGTTTGCTTTTTTTATTCTCCCAAATCCTTAATTTTTTCTTTAAAACTGCTATATTTATTTTGGGAGGCATCCCAGGCTGGAAGAACTCTAGTCTTTCTCGGATCGAAGGCCTAGTGCAGCCTTCTCTCATCTCCTTGATAGACAGACTAGCTAAGGATTATGGAGGAAGTAATCCTGCACAAATAGAGTTGTCATATATGGAGTGCAAACATCTGGATGATATTAGACAGTCCTGAGCAAAGAATTTTCTGTGTCTCTTTGCTGTGATCCAATGACATCCACTAGACTAGACCCTTGCAGCCATGATTTGATAGCCCTTATCATTTTAGGTCATCTATGATCCTGAAGGGTCCCTTGTCCTTTTCAAGCCCAAACTACGCTTTTCTTGAAGAAACAAATGTTCTTGATCTGCAGCACCTGGCAACAGTCCTGGTTCTACAACAGGCATGTAAAACTGCCAGCCCATGGGCTGGATGCATCATTCCAAAACCGCATCCACCCTATTGCCGGCAATGGGGAAAAAGTCGCAATACCTCGCGAGACGTCATGTGATGTCATGAGTTTGACATGCCTGTTCTACAACATACTTGTCTGGACCAATGGGGGAGTCAGGAGGTACTATGCTATGGGAATAGCAGAAAGGTATCCATTGATCTGGTAATGTAAATCAGTGTTTCTCAACCTTGGCAATTTTTAAGGTGTATGGACTTCAACTCCCAGAATTCCCCAATTAGCATGGTAGCTGGGGAATTCTGGGAGTTGAAGTCCATACATTTGAAAGTTGGGAAGGCTGAGAAACACTAATCTGAAATAATGGGGAAGTAGATGTAGGCCAAATCATGCTCAACCTTGCACAGGGTAAAGCTAATTGCACCCAGTTAACCATGTTCCATAAGTACTAAATCCTGTTTGGTCTAGCTAGTCCTCCAAGAAAAAGAGCTGGAGAGAAAAAATAACTAAGAAGCTAGTTTCTATCACAGAACCTTCTGGCCATGCCCAGCAACACAACAACAATTCCCAGGCACTCTTAAGCCATGCCTATTGCTATGTGGAAAGAGGAAATGCAGAGCAATGGGGAAATGCCAGGATCACATCCCTCTCCTTTAAATCTGTCCCTCCTCTCTCTGTAGGGCATAGACATCTGCAATGCTAGATAAATTGGAAGTGTAGAGGCCACTGGTGTAGTGGGGTGTATCAGAGAAAGGAGTGTGATATATGAAAGAGAGGAAGAAGTTGGAGAGCACCTGTGCAGTGGTTGAAGGCTCAGCTGCAGCAGCTGAATGAAGGCTGCTTCTACTGGAGAATTGCCAGAGGGACAGAAGATGTAAAAAGTCAGCTCAGAAGAATGGGGCAACATGGACCCCAAAGGTGGTTGCATTACACCAAGGAAAATAAAACATCTGAGCTACTCCCCCACCCAATCCCTTCTAAAAGTACTAGCAAGCCTGATGACAGCCCAGAGGCTTAGCAAACATAGGGAAAGCTCAAAACATTGGCAAAATGTAGAAGGGAGAAGCTGATGCAGACCATCTAGAGAATTTAAAATTGAATGCTAGGCCTGAAAAAGCAACAGAAAATCAGAAGCAAACATTTTTGCACTAAGGAACTTCTTGAATAAGGATAGCCTTGTGCTTTAAAATTTATGTTGCGTAGGTGTGTTGTGTTATCCTGCCAAGAACTTGTGACATACTGCCAGTCTGTATCTTTTCCATCTACAAAGCCAGTCTATTCTCAAGGCCCCTCCTAAATGCCTCGAACATGAATAGGCCTTGGATCATGACACCAGTCCCACCATCTTATCCTCTGCCTCCCCCCTCACCCATCCGAACACCTCTGCATTCTTAGCAAAATGTTTTTAATTTGATAAGCTTAGCAGAGGAAGTTAAATTCAAATTCTCATTCCCCAGCTCATATCTTTAGTAGCTGGTTCTGTTTATGAAGTATTTCTAGATAGGAAGAGCTGTGGTGGCACAGTGATTAGAAGGCAGAATTGCAGGCTAACTCACTGCTCACTGTCAGGAGTTCGATCCTGACAGGGCTCAAGGTTGACTCAGCTTTCCGTTCTTCCAAGATTGGTAAAATGAAGATCCAGATTGTTGGGAGCAATATGCTGACATTTGTAAACCTCTCAGAGAGTGCTGTAAAGCATTATGGAGAGGTATATTATAAGTCTAAGTGCTAAGTGCTATTGCTATTATACTATAGACATGAAGGGTTCCTGCAGGAAACCGAAGGGAGCAACTTCAGGAAATCAGGATGCTTCGTCAGACAGTCAACTTACTGTAGATACCAAGACTGCTTTATAATTGTGCTTGTCATTGGCATTTTATGATAACATTCCTGCTAGAGATGCCTGTTGGGTTCTGACAGACGAGGACTCAGAGTGGTTTAACAATGAACGAGTTTATTGAATACACAAAGTCAACTGTCAACTGTCAAATGTTGCAACCTTTTATAGGGGAAGTGTTTGAACTGTATCCAATCAATGGAGCTTATTTTCCCGCTCCTCGGTTATTGCAACCAATGATTGCACCAGGATCTCCCGCTCAAACCCTGCTATTCTGCAATCAGCTAATTCCCTTATTAATAACTATTTACATACACAACAATGCCCTTATAAGCTCATAACTCTTTTATTGTAATTAACTTTAATAAGTAATAGTAATGTATGGGACAGCAATCCAGAGGCTTTTATTTATTTTATTAAATTTGTTTTCTGCCTATCTTGGCACAAGGCGATTTTTTATTGAGACTCGTTATGCATGATTTTTCTTGGACTTCCCCCCCCCCCCAGGAAATAAGAAGTAAAAAAATATCTCCAGGGGCTTTTTTGATAAAATAGTTCACCCCTAAATATCCTGACATAGTAAATGCTGAGAAGGTCATTTCTTCCAAAAATGTCATCATGATCCTCCCTGTAGTTCTTGGGGAACTTGAAAAGTTTAACAGGCTATGCATTAAGCAAAAACATGAGAACTTTGGGACATTTGAAAATCTTAGCCGTTATTGTTATAGCTGTCTTGCAGTAGGGTCCACGTTCTTAACCTTGCCCCTTAAAACTGTGCAGTCTGAAGCTGATCAGGGAGAAAACTAAGAGTACAGAGAGGAAAGAGGATCACTTGTCCCCATGTGTGAGTTGAGGTCTGCTTAAGTGAACTTATCCAAAGCCCAACCATGTATATTACTGGCACAAAGTTCTGTGGATTATCAACCAGGAATGTTGTCCTCTGATGCTTGAAACTGTTCCATCCACACTAGGCTTGAGGTATTTCAGACGTCCCATTCACCCTCATGGCTGCAATGTCACCTTGCATTCATTTCATTCATTCTAAGGTTAGTTAAACTTAGATGCTTCCTCCTGAGGATCTTGTGCCAACTCGAAAGAAGATCCTAACCTCTCTGTAGGAGAAGTGTTGAAAAGCCACACTGATTTATTTCTGATTCAACTGACATGCAATTGGAACCACTGCAAATCTGCTTATCATAATAGTTGTTTTAGAAGCTATTTCCTCATTGGAAGAAACTCTGCCCTCATCCCTCTTTTCTGAAGGGGAAGTGCTAGATGGATAGTTTTGTAGATCCCGCCTGATCTATCAACAATGTATTTTACAAGTGTTTTGCCAGTTTCTCCTTTTCTTCAGCAGGCACACAGAGCATGGGATTATTAAGATTCTTCCCATTTTGCCTTTTGTGTTGAGTGGGAATGATTCCAGGGGACTGGTGGTACCACAAATTTAGGATAGGACAGTAGTTTTCCCTGCTCGACGTGTGTTCTTGGCGTTGCTTTTGAACTTCCTTGCAGGGTTTCGGCAGTGAAGATAGAAGAAAAGCAGTGGGAAATTGACCCCTGTGAACACCGAGTCAGCTAGCTGCAAATGTTGCTGGACATTTTGCTCAGCTCTAGAGCTACAGCTCAAAGTGGGCAAACCAAACATAGGAAACAGAATTAAGCAATATAATATTTAAAATTAAAAGACCAAAATGAAGTGCTAAATCAGGGGTGTCAAACTGCCGGCCCATGGGCCGGTTGCATCATACAGAGGCTGCACCCACCCCAGCTCCGGCAATGTGAAAAAAGTCACGGTACATCGCAACACGTCACGTGATGCGGCAAATTTGACGCCCGTGCTGTGAATAAACTAATCAAACATTGTCTGGTGCACCAAAGACAGTAATCAAGGTGCCAGATTGATCTCCCTAGGAAAAAAGGTCCTCTCCACTGAATTTTTAAATTACCTGTTTCCATCTGATGTCTCATTTGTTCCACAGGACAGTGAAAAGGTGCTATCGTCTCTGCTTTTAATCAGTCCAATCTTCCAAATAGGACAGCAATCCCATTGTTTGCTTGATAGCAAGAAAACAATGCCACCCTTTGTCCCCCTCACAAAATCAATACAGAATATACTAACTTAGATTTTAAAATTGACATGGGAGATGTCTCCAAATCAACTTTACCTCCAGATCCCTATCATTGGTTGAATTTCTACATTCATTAGAATGTAGGTATCTGTTGTTGTTGTTGTTGTTGTTGTTGTTATGATTATGATTATGATTATGATTATGATTATGATTATGATTATGATTATGATTATGATTATGATTATGATTATTATGATTATGATTATGATGATTATGATTATGATGATTATGATTATTATTATTATTATTTAAATTTATATGCCACCCTTCTCCCTAAGGACTCAGGGTGGCTCACAACAATAAAAAATTAAAAAACATAGAATACAAAGATTTAAAATTTTTAACAATAAATAAAGGAATAAAGGACAATTTCAGCCGATAAAAACCAAATTTAAAAACCATGATCAGCCAGGCCCGCTTGTTGGAACAACCACGTCTTCAGGTCACGGCGGAAGGATCGAAGGTCAGGGGCCATCCGCAGCTCCGGAGGCAGTTCATTCCAGAGGGTCGGCGCACCCACAGAGAAGGCTCTCCCCCTGGGGGTTGCCAGCCGGCATTGCTTAGCTGACGGAACCCTGAGGAGGCCAACTCTGTGGGAGCGAACCAGGCGATGGGAGGTTGACATTGGCAGCAGGTGGTTATCCAAATGCTGCTTATTTATACGATAAAGGTGGGCAGCTCTACCCATCAGAAGCTGCAGATCCAATACCTGCAACTCATTTCAGCAGCCCCACCCAGGTGGAAATGTATTTTCAGATAGTTCACGTTTCAGTACACCCAGACATCAAGGAGAAAGTTTGCTCCTACTAATTTCAGGGTCCAGAGTCAGTGGGAAATTGACCCCTGTGAACACCGAGTCAGCTAGCTGCAAACATTGCTGGCAACTGAGGGAGGAATTGATTAATGATAGTCTTGGCTGCCAAGGGGGTCTTCTCCGGGGTGCCCATTTTCACTAAATATTAATATGCTTTGTAATGTAAGAAAAAGCATTTAGAACTAGTATCCTCTTGTCCTCACTTCTATAATGGGCTGACTTTGCACAGTGCATGGAAATCTTCATTCGCCAGATAATTTTAATAACGCATATGAATAGTTTTTTATTATTCTCCAGACCGAAATTGCAAGCAAAAATACATTAAAAATAAAAATAAAATAAAAACAAAAGATGAAATATTACAATTGGTGATGAGTTTGTCAGCGGATAATCAAAATCTGGCTAATTTTACAGGCCATGTAACAAAATTTAGCTGCGTTCAAGCAGACTGAATCATAGTGATTTGATGACAGCACATTTTTAAAAAATAAGATGTTTTACCCAGTGTTGGGATTCAGCTGGTTCACACCACTTCAGCAGAACCGGTAGGTAATTTTTTGTTGCCCAGGCCCAGAATGGACTTCCAGAGGCAGCATCCACACAGAGAATTGGTTGTTCACATATTTGAATCCCACCACTGTTTTTACCAGATAAGAGGCTATAAGGCAGGTCCTTGAGCCCTTTAAGAGAGTTGACCATTGCAGCAAGGCTGTGAGCTATAGTTCCTTCTCATGGGGGCATAGTCTTAGCTCATGGGGGGACTCTTTTTGCACCGGTCCTCCAAAACTGCTATGGGGAGAGTGTTGAAGGTAGTGCCCTTCAGAATTTGCAAACAGATATGTGATATTAAGTATCACACTGGCTTGTAAATAGGGGCTTGACTGCTGAGAAAAAGGTTCTTAGGTAGAACAGACAGGTCCTGTTGGGTTTCCAGGTTTTCGATGCGTTGTTTAAATGTCCTGAGTGCAGACTGATTAACGTGAACTAGTTTGGTAATGAAATGTCTGCAGGAAAACCACCAAGCTCAGAGAGTACCAAGGACCTCACCGAGTGTACACCCATAGCCCTTCTATAGGAACATCTCCCTGAAAAAGCTATCAAGACCTATTCCCAACTAAAGTTAGTACATCAGCCATCTGATTCAGTGGACTGTAGCTTACAGAATATTGTGCCTGGTTCAGTGGCGTAGCGTGGGTTGTCAGCACCTGGGGCAAGCACCCGGCCACTGCACTGTCCCTCCCCCAGATAGTCCCTCACTCTCTCTCCACACCGCACCGCACGCCTGGCACCCCCCCACCTCCACAGTGGGCGGCGACCCGGCGGCTCGGATCGGATTCGCACAGCCAGCACTGCAGTGAGAGAGAGTGAGTGAGCCAGGCAGGGGCAGAGAGCTGCGAGTGCGAGCACGCCCCCCCAGATGTTGCGCCCGGTGCGGCCGGCCCCCCCCTGCACCCCCCACGCTACGCCACTGGCCTGGTTCAATAACTTTAAGCCACTTGGGGTTCCAGGGAGGCAACTACTAGGGCTACTGATCGAAAGGCATTGGGCAAGTGCTTCATCTTTTTCTTTGTCACCGCATTTAGGAACACAGGAAGATTTAAAGTGATAAATAATGTTGCCTTGCATTTAATTTTTATTAAGAATTTTGATTATAATAGTAAAAGCTAATGCAAACTAAGCTTAAAGTAAGAAAAGAAAATAGAGAAAAGAGGCAGCCACACATCTTATTTTAACTTTATATTTCTTCCTTTTATTTCTAACGGTCTTAATCTTTAGTTGGCTCAAATAATTGGGAATATTTGGAGCAACATAATGAAAAGGATCAATTTTCTTGGCCTTTGACAATTGTATTTATTATTTTTATTTTATTTATCAGATTTAGAAACTTCCCATTTCTCTTACAGAAGGATTTCCACTGGCTTTTCTTTTTTTAAAGTTTGGAAAGATATGAAATTTGGAAATATTTTTTTAATACTAATTTTTATTAAAACAAATCTTAATATAACGTTCAAATGAAAATAAAGATGATGGGAAAAGGTAAAAACAAGAAGCTATAAATATAAAAAATTGAAGCCCCAACTTTTCCTCCTTGGACAGATAGATAAACCGTTAGAAAAGGGCCACGGAACATTGTTTTTATATCTGATAACTACAGAAAAATTATATGCACAAAGATGGAAAGATATGGTAATCCATATCTAGGAATGGTTGATGAAGATAAAGGAACTTGCTAAAATGGCAAAAATGACGTTTGATTAGAAAAAAAGACAATATCTACATTCATTGGTGACTGGAAACCATTTATGGACTTTTTGCATAAAAATAAAAATATATGATTTATGGTTTTGATGATGAAACAGGATTGTTGTTGTTAGTTGCAAAGTCGTGTCCGACCCATCGCGACCCCATGGACAACGTTCTTCCAGGCCTTCCTGTCCTCTACCATCTTCTGGAGTCCATTTAGGCTCACGCCTACTGCTTCAGTGACTCCATCCAGCCACCTCATTCTCTGTCGTCCCCTTCTTCTATTGCCCTCAACCTTTCCCAGCATTAGGCTCTTCTCCAGTGAGTCCTTCCTTCTCATTAGGTGGCCAAAGTATTTGAGCTTCAACTTCAGGATCTGGCCTTCTAAAGAGCAGTCAGGGTTGATCTCCCCTAGGACTGACCGGTTTGATCGCTTTGCAGTCCCAGGGACTCGCAGGAGTCTTCTCCAGCACCATAGTTCAAAGGCTTCAATTCTTTGGCACTCAGCCTTTCTTATGGTCTAACTTTCACTGCCATACATTGCAACTTGACTATACGCACTTTTGTTGGCAGGGTGATGTCTCCGCTTTCTAGTGTGCTGTCTAGACCCGATGGGTGCATAGAGTCAGATCATCAATGACTTTCGTGCATTGTGCTGTGATCTTCTTGCTAACAAACATGTTATCCATGCATCCGTATCTGTACTTTAATTCTAATCAAAGTCTCAAGCTTCCAATTTTATCTGGACTGTTAAATCGTTCATAACTTCATAAGATCAAAATCTTATCTAGCTTTTTGCTGTATATTTCGGATCCTTTATATTCTTAAACTTATAATTAAAGGTTTCTTTCATTCAGAATTAAAAGCAGATTCACTCAATGTTTTCAGATTTGTCATTCTGAAGGTCTCTGATAGCTTAGAAGTAGTTAATGAGCAATTTCTGAAAGTGATTAGAAAGTGAGGAAGGCAAACTTAGCGTCCTTTAAAAGTCTCCATTGTGGTTGCCAGCAAGGTGACTAATCCTGTTTTTCTCCTGAAGCACAAGCCTGCAGAAAAGTGCTGTCCGGTGGTCTTCTCACAGACAGCAGCTGTCTGCAGCAGAAGTGGGTAATCTCCAGTGGTGGGATTCAGCCAGTTTGCACCAGTTCGGCAGAAACGGTAGCTAATTTTTTGTTGCCCAAGCCCAGAATGGACCTCTGGAAGCAGCATCCAAACAGAGAACCAGTTGCTCACATATTTGAATCCCACCATCCTTTCTTATATGGAGAGGTACCAAGTCTTTCTCAGTTCTTTGCCCCCAGTCATCAGCTTTACTTTCACAGAATTGCCTTCAGTTTGCCATACCTCACCTAAAATGGTAAATAATATTGTGTGGATCACCAGTACAATTTTATAAATGAGGCAGAATAAAACCTTGCCTGGAAATATTTTTCTACTATTGGAGACCTTTTCCTTGGCAAAGCTTCTGTACCATTAACAGGCAGATGGGAAGTTGAAATTCCACAAATTAAAACATGCCCTGGCATGGCAAAGTTTGCAGTTGAAAAATCTGCACATTTATATTTCTGCATGCTTTCAGAAAGCCTTTCAAAGGAAACATCCTCTCTCAATACTGAGAGGTTAGGGTGAGCAGTCAAAATTACTCTGTATGCTCACACAGTCCGGTGTTATGTTTGACAGATGTCACTGGGAGATGTGTGAATAAGAAAGAAGATCTCATTCCAATTCATAATTAAACTTGGAAGCCAGTTTCACTGTGTTTTGATGTTTAGAAATTCACTTACTTCTGCTCTTGATTGACAAATGCCTTGTTGGCAAATATTAGTACAACTGCAGTTTTAAAAACAAAACTGTTTTTGCTAGCAGTTGGTTGTTGATGAATGACAGATTTGCCAGTGCTTCTCCTTGCTTTTCATAATATAATGATGCTGCTTTCATTCAACTTGTTAACCATATTGCTTAGTCAGACCAAGGAACAGAATGCTTTAAATGAAACAAAACAAAACAGAAATGTCTTTGCAAAGTCATTGAACATTTGGGGTTATACTTTGGGGGTTGGGGAGGAATGCCATTAAAAGTAGAGAGTCTATAATTTAATACAGCTATGCAGGTGTTAAAACTTACATTTAGAGAGCTGAGTCAAAGCTGGTTCAGTTCAATCTCAACACTTTTCCAAATCAAATTGGAAAATCAAATTTGTGCAGATTAGAATCTTTGAATTGATTTGAATAATTCTGCTTACACATGTAAATTGGCTTTTTCCAAATTGACTCAGGAATTTGAATTAGTTTGAATCAAGTCACCTGAAGTTCTACAAAGCAACATACAACTGAAATAATAAAATCTAGTTATCATATATGAAATATAGGTAGCATTCAGAGAACAAATACATCATTTTCCTCCAATACAGTATTTTGTTTGTAATACTTTTATTGCTTTACCTTTAAGGCAGGCTGTTTTTGTACAACTACAAAAGAGGCTCTTAAAAACACCAAGGACTGCAGAGGCATGTTCATGATGGAAAGGTGTCAATCACCGCAGTGAATCATCTAGAATAACACACCTGTATTTTTCACGAAGAATCCACAGGTGAAAATTCTGCAGCCTGGAGACATATATTATCACCTATATCTAAAGTTTTTATTTTTAAACCATTTTAAAGCTAAATAAGCCAATGAAGATTTAGCAATTTTGGGAAATGATGTTATAACAACCCCCATTTAGATGTTTTGCACCTCTCCTTTAATAGCACCTCAGCAGGAATATCAAGTGAAAGTTTTCTTAGCATACAAAAAAGCTGACTGCTTATTAAACATAATTTTAGGGAGTTTTTTTATTGTTTCTTTCTTTATACACCATTCAGGATGGAAAAATCATCTCTGTGCTGCAGAAGTTAATAAAGAGCAACCCCAAAGTGCCCAGCTAACATCACAAACATTTCTACAGAGTTTTATAAAAGGTTAGTCAGTAAAGCAGTTGATAGGCAATGAATTTGTTGGAACCCCAAGCACACCTACATACTAAGCTTGTATTTGTTCATTCATATCGCAGCAGTAGCCCAAAGGATAATGAACCCAGCATGACTGGGTGATAGAGCCAGCTCCTGCCAAAATTGTCCAAGGTTTGCAGTGTTGACTTCTGAGATCTCCCCTAGGGGTTTGTGCTTTTTGTAGACATTTCCATTGCAATTCTCTACAACAGGGCTCTCCAAACTTGGCAGCTTTAAGATATGGACTTCAACATCCAAAATTCCCCAGCCAGCATGGCTGGCTGAGGAATTCTGGGAATTGAACTGCACAAGTCTTAAAGTTGTCAAGTTTAGAGACCCTGCTGTATGTACAGTAGTGTTTCCCAACCTTGCTGACTGGGGAATTCTGAGAAGTCCATACAAGTTCAAATGGCCAAGGTTGAGGAACATCTCTTTTTAGGAATGTGATGATCGTGCTGATCCTATGCAGTCTCTCTAATGTCTCTCCTGTCCATCAGCATTTATTTATTTATTCAATTTATGTGGCTGCCCACCTGCCGTGTGATGCTAGCAGTTAACAGAGGGTTGGGAACATCAAAAACAAGCAACAATCAATACAATCACACTGCATCAAAAATAACTCATACTTCTATCACCCTGACCAGAATCTGGGCTCACAGCCATTTCCTCGAGGCATTTCAGAAGCCCCCCCCCCCAGGCTCAGGGTCACCAAATCTTCAGGGGGAAACATTGCTTAGGGATCAAGGGAGGAGAAAAAACCTTAGCATTTTGATTCTGGGTGATGAGCAGAAGTTCTCTGGCAGTGAATTTTTCTCCGAAATGTTTATATAGACATTTCTTTAGTTCTGTAACATAATATGAAAAGCTAAATTGAAGCAACGTACTTTCTGCTTATTATAGGAATGATGACACCATAATCAATACCACTTTGTTACAGCTATATTAGTCAACACTGATGAGAGAATGGAGTTCCTGAGATTATTGGCCTACAACACAGTCCCATGCAAATGTACTAGGACTACCACATATCTCTGGGTTTTCCCCAGACATGTCCTAATTTTATGTTCTTAACACTGGGGATCTAACTGGTGACTCAGATCAACAGTCCCAACATGCAAAAACAATGGGAGATGACCATTCATATTCCTATAAACCTGAAGAGATGCCAGGACTTCCTTTATGACTGAGGGGGCTGTGGCCTTGCTGGCAGCCTTTCCAGAGTAATTTGCTTTGTCAACACAGGAGTTGTTCTCTTTCTTGGCTGGCTCTGAACTGTTCTTCTTTGCCTTTCCACTGCCACAAACCTGTTGGAAGACCTAGTATGGATTGTGTACATCTAAAAGCTGGTTGGTTGTGTGGCAGAAGTGATAAGTGGTGCCAAGACAACTGGTGCAGCAGAAAAAATTTTTTAGCCAAAATCCTTAGGAGAGGGCCATTATGGGTATGGGTAAATAAAGGTGACTTCCTGTTCCCTTTAGATCAGTTGATCAATAAATCTTAGGCAGACTGGGGTAACTAAGAGTTATGGGAATTGAAATCCAAAATATCTGGAGAATGCTGGGTTGGGGAAGGGCAAAATAAAGAACAAAGAAACAATGTGCTATAATGCTTAAGTTGCTATAATGCATTGGGGGTTTTTTCCCCAGGTCCTAATCCACCCCTACTCACAACTTAACTTCCAATGATTAACCTTTGGCCATAAACTCTCTCTCAGCTCAACCTACCTCAGAGGTATTTTTGCAAGGAAAAAAGGAAAGAGAACCATATTTATTGTCTTGAGCTCCTGAATGAGAGGCAAACATCAGTCTAAAAAAATTACAAAGACAGCAGTTCTGTTTCTCAAGTCCAGAGTATTGCATATAATATCAATCAATCAATCAGAATAGAGATGGAAGGGACCTTGGAGGCTTCTAGTCCAACTCCCTGTTCAAGCAGGACACCCTATACTATTTCGGACAAGTGACTGTCCAGTCTTGTTTTAAAAACCTCCAGTGATGAAGCAACCACAACTTCTGGAGGCAAAAGCTGTTCCACTGGTTAATTGTTCTCACTGTTAGGAAGTTTCCCCCTTAATTCCAGGTTGCTTCTCTCCTTGATTAGTTCCCATCCATTGTTTCTTGTCTTGCCTTCTGGTGCTTTGGCAAATAAATTGACCTCCTCCCCTTTGTGGCAATCTCTCAAATATTGGAATACTGCTATCATGTATAATAACCAGGTCTTTCTCTTCTTCAAAAGCCAGTTGATAAGATTGTAGGAAACAAAACTGTAGCTTTCTTAAAGAGAAGATAACATTGTAGCTTCTTAAAAATGGGAGAGATAGGGTTTTAGGGAATAATATTATAGCTGCTTGGAAACGGAGGGAACTTGTGGCTTTGTGGAAAAAGAAAGAGAGCTCTGATGCTTTGAGAATGTGAGACCATAGGGATAATTTATCTTTGGGTCAGCTATAAGGAGGAGGGGGAAACCAATCACCAACTTATATGCAAGAATATGAGAACTAAAGCATTGAATGCAGGCAGCGGACAGGATAAGAAGACAGAAATAAATGTTGCATTTTGGACCATACATGGTTTTTTTTAAAAAAAAACAATCCTATGAGGAATGTCCCTTTTCTTGAAAGTTAAAATTTGGTGACCCATAATGCATTCATGTTTGGGTGTCTCTGATTTTTAAGTAAGACCAGTTCATTAAACTATTAAACTAAATATTAGCTGCATTGCTTATTGCTTTTTAGCTAGGAAATGCATTGTGTTGATAACTCTGCTGTCACTTTCTACTTTGGTTGAAATTCTTACTTTTTGCTAAAAAGAAAGGCCTTTCTCACCTGAAGAATCCCATCAAAGCCACTGTTGATTTTAAAAGAAGGCTATAAACTGCAATTTGGTTGGCCAACGTTTTAGAATTTGATTTCAAAGTAATGTGGAAATTGTCTGCTTATCGTATGTCAGTAAAAGTATGCAAGAAATACAGACATTTTTAATATTGATCACAGGGGATCTCTCTCTTTCTGTCTGTGTATGTGAAAATGTCACAAAATGGTGACTGTGACTCTCAAACAAAGCTGGCAGTCACCATCTTGACTTTCTTGTCTTGCCCCCCGGACTATAGCAATAGCACTTAGACTTATATATCGCTTCACAGTGCTTTAGAGCACTGTCTGGGCAGTTTACAATGTCAGCATATTGCTCCCAACAATCTGGGTCCTCCGTTGGTGGGATTCAAATATGTGAACAATGGGTTCTCTGTGTGGATGCCGCTTCTGGAAGTCCATTCTGGGCCTGGGCAACAAAAAATTAGCTACCGATTCTGCCAAAGTGGTGCGAACTGGCTGAATCCCACCACTGGGGTCCTCGTTTTATCAATCTGGTAAGGATGGAAGGCTGAGTCAACCTTAAGCTGGTCAGGATCAAACTCCTGGCAGTGGGCAGAGTTAGCCTTCAATACTGCATTCTAATCACTGCGCCACCACGGTTCCTGAGTGATTATTTTAAAGAAACTTCTTCACATTTCATCCCTTCTCTTGAGTTCTTTACATGTCTTGGGCACCCAATTCTGTAATTCATCATGAAACAGCTAGTCCAACATTCTGTAGTTGGGTGCATCAGCTTGGTAGAAATACTGGTCTTCTTTATAGAACACCTTTATCCAAATTATATAACACACTAACCAAAAGGTATTATGGTGTGCATAGATTATTACAGATCTTTATTCCAACATTTATTTCTATAGTTTGAACCACTTAAGACAGGCTTTAACCTCTTTGGCCCCCAGGAACTTTGGCATGTACAATTTGCATCTAGATAAATAAATTGTAGACCCTGTAGATCTGTACAGAATGGCACAGTAAATCAATCTGAATACCATTCTCTGATTAAAATGAAAAAGAAGCAAGGAATATAAATTAAAGAAATTTAGGAACAAGAATCTGTCAGAATGCCAGCAGCTCAGCTAAAAGGACTGGGTTTTTTTTAAAAAAAATACTTTTTATTTGACATGATTCTGAAACTAACAAGAGTTCTTAGCAAATTCTGAACATGTGACAGAAGATAGATGTTGCTAACAGTGTTTTATGCTGTAAATCAAACATTAAATTGTATTAGTTTGGCATATATCAAGGACCTAGAAATATATAGTACTATTTTTAATACAAGCCAGAGCTTTGTTTATCAGCAACTTGTACATTGAACTTTATGATGGATGGTTGCTCCTGCGGCACTTTGCGGGCAGTGTGAATATGAGGCCCATAATAAATACTTTCCCCTTGAAGGAACTGAAGTTCACTCTGTGAAAAGTAATTTGGTTTTTTGTGGTTTTTTTCTGAAGACCCAGCCTGGCCTTTTATTTCCACTGCTTTGTTCTTGCACATTTTTCCAGTGTTACAATAATTACTTAAAATTATAGCCGCTTCCTTTTTTCAATTCACAGTTTCGCATAATCCTGTTTCAATTATAACCCAAGAATGGCTATGATCTTTAGCACGATCAGCAGGGGTTTGTGCATACCACCCTGGGGAGTAGAACGTCACTGAATCCAGTGCAACTTATTTAAAGTGTCTACTTGTTGGAGTGACTACGTGCCATCAAATTGTTTTTGAGTCTTGGGGACCTCATAGATAGATTTCCTCCCCGATGATCTATTCCTAACCTTGTCCTTCAGCTCTTTTAATGGTGCACCCATTGCCGTTATAACTGAGTCTCTCCACCCTGTTGCTGGTCATCCTCTTCTTCTCTTTCCTTCTACCTTTCCCAGCATTAGAACCTTTTCCAGAGAGTCTACATCTACATCTAAGAAGAGAAGGTCAACATATTCTCCAAAACACCTGAAAGCAGGACAAGAAGCAAGGGATGAAAACTAATCAAGGAGAGGGCCAACCTAGAATTAAGGAAGAATTTCCTGACAGTTAGAACAATTAATCAGTGGAACGACTTGCCTCCAGAAGTTGTAGGTGCTCCAATACTGGAAGTTTTTAAGAAGAGATTGGACAGCCATTTGTCTGAAATGGTATATTGGTCTTGTGCTTCAGCAGGGGGTTGGGCTAGAAGACCTCCAAGATCCCTTCCAACTCTGTCATTCTGCATGTATAACCCAATATTATTATTGTCAGTTGATTAGATTTTTTGTTTAAAAAAGAAGAAGCAAAGAAGATAACTGCTATGCTGGTATATTTGGAAAAAATATAAAAATAAAAGAACCAATAGGACAATGGCATCAGAAGAATGCTTTAAGGTGGAGATCCTATGTACGGGGAGCTGTGGCCGGCAGTTTGACATGCCTGGTGTAGAACTACATTCATTGTATCCTCTTAAGACAGGGCTAAAAATATCTATAAAACTCTAAAGTTTAATAGTGATATTGATATCACCACTATTTGTCATTAATCCCCAAATAAAACATACATACAGTCATGGCCGAAATTGTTGGCACCCCAGAAATTTTTCCAGAAAATCAAGTATTTTTCACAGAAAAGTATTGCAGGAACACATGTTTTGCTATACACAGGTTTATTCCCTTTGTGTGTATTGGAACACAACAAAAAAGGGAGGAAAAAAAGCAAATTGGACTTAATGTCAAACAAAACTCCAAAAATGGGCTGGACAAAATTATTGGCACCCTTTCAAAATTGTGGGTAAACAAGATCGTGTCAAGCATGTGATGCTCCTTTAAACTCACCTGGGGCAAGTAACAGGTGTGGGCAATATAAAAATCACACCTGAAAGCAGATAAAAAGGAGAGAAGTTCACTTAGTCTTTGCATTGTGTGTCTGCGTGTGCCACAATAAGCATGGACAACAGAAAGAGGAGAAGAGAACTGTCTGAGGACTTGAGAACCAAAATTGTGGACAAATATCAACAATCTCAAGGTTACAAGTCCATTTCCAGATATCTAGATTTGCCTTTGTCCACAGTGCACAACATTATCAAGAAGTTTGCAACCCATGGCACTGTAGCGAATCTCCCTGGTCGTGGACAGAAGAGAAAAATTGATGAAAGGTTGCAATGCAGGATAGTCCGGATGGTGGATAAGCAGCCCCAAACAAGTTCCAAAGGAATGCAAGCTGTCCTGCAGGCTCAGGGAGCATCAGTGTCAGCGTGAACTATCCGTCGACATTTAAATGACATGAAACGCTATGGCAGGAGACCCAGGAGGACCCCACTGCTGACACAGAGACATAAAAAAGCAAGATTACAGTTTGCCAAAATGTACTTGAGTAAGCCAAAACCCTTCTGGGAAAATGTCTTGTGGACAGATGAGACCAAGATAGAGCTTTTTGGTAAAGCACATCATTCTACTATTTACTGAAAATGAAATGAGGCCTACAAAGAAAAGAACACAGTACCTACAGTGAAATATGGTGGAGGTTCAATGATGTTTTGGGGTTGTTTTGCTGCCTCTGGCACTGGGTGCCTTGAATGTGTGCAAGGCATCATGAAATCTGGGGATTACCAAAGGATTTTGGGTCACAATGTAGAGCCCAGTGTCAGAAAGCTGGGTTTGCGTCCGAGATCTTGGGTCTTCCAGCAGGACAATGACCCCAAACATACATCAAAAAGCACCCAGAAATGGATGGCAAGAAAGCGCTGGAGAGTTCTGAAGTGGCCAGCAATGAGTCCAGATCTGAATCCCATTGAACACCTGTGGAGAGATCTTAAAACTGCTGTTGGGAAAAGGCGCCCTTCCAATAAGAGAGACCTGGAGCAGTTTGCAAAGGAAGAGTGGTCCAAAATTCTGGGTGAGAGGTGTAAGAAGCTTATTGATGGTTATAGGAAGCGATTGATTTCAGTTATTTTTTCCAAAGGGTGTGCAACCAAATATTAAGTTAAGGGTGCCAATAATTTTGTCCGGCCCATTTTTGGAGTTTTGTTTGACATTATGTCCAATTTGCTTTTTTTCCTCCCTTTTTGTTGTGTTCCAATACACACAAAGGGAATAAACCTGTGTATAGCAAAACATGTGCTCCTGCAATACTTTTCTGTGAGAAATACTTGATTTTCTGGAAAAATTTCTGGGGTGCCAACAATTTCGGCCATGACTGTATAATATTGTAAAGGAAAATAAAAGGAAAAGGAAAGAAAAAAAAACAGTTGAAAAAAGCAACAAACTAGTGTGAACCATGGTTTTTTTCTCTCTCCCCTTCCCCAACTGCCTTTGAATTGAAAGCATCTTATATCATCTATGCTGACACTTCAGCATTTTATTTTATTTTTTTGTCTTTATAGCATAGTTTGGAAGCTTTCCTCCTGCTTCTGAGGCCTTTAGATAATTATACTGTGTCTACCAAAAAGAGAACAATTTGATGTGCAAAACAAGGAGCCTCTTTATCATGTATCCCACATTACAGCACTTGGGTTTCAGTGCGAGGCTGTTTACAAAGTAAAATAACAACAACAAAAAATCTGAAAGAATTGAAATGGCTTTGTGGCCAAGCAAGGGGGATATTTGCTGAGACTAAAAGCGATAATCAGATATTATTACTGCTGTATATTCTTGCTGATCAGTCCTACACAGTATTTTAGATTAATTATATTAACCAGGTGGCTGGAACCATCTTTAATTGGTATGGACTCTAATATTTCTGCACTAATTTATGTTTGTAGGTTTTTAACAATATTCTTTTGCCCTTGTCTGATGGGAGCAATTGAACCTGTTTCCTATTTTTTATTGTGGCACCTGTTTTATCACGTTTTGTGCATTGACCTGTGAACTCTTAGCCAGCTAATTGTCCGTTCAAGTTGGATGAAAAAAATGTAATCTTCTTCTTAGCTAACTTCTCAGCATAACGGCCTAGAAGGGTCAGTGAGAGTGCTTTGATTGTAAATGTTAAAAGGCAGTTAGTTTTTTAGATCTGAGAGCCACCTTGTACAGGAAAATGATGTTAAAATAGTGGCACAGATAATTACACGGCTAATAATGTTTAACTTTTAATTACTAATATGTTTTTACATTTTTAATGAATTTTTCCCCTTTCCTTTGGTATATTAATTAAATTGCAGCTTGGAGAAATCTCAAACTCTGAATACAATGTCTAATAATATGTTATAGAAAATTGAACATTTGGCCTTAAGAACAGAGCCAATTTGGTATAAAAACCCCAGGCTGGAAACAGGAAAGTTTGAGTTCTAATTCTGCCTTAGGCCCAACTCCAGCTGGGTCACTTTGGGCCAGTCACTTTCCCTCAGCCCTGGGAAGGAGGTAATGGCAAACCATTTATTAAGTCTTGCCAAGAAAGCCAAAGGGACTTGTGTAAGGACCTACCGCTAAGCCTCCCAAGAAAGCAGAACTCTTGAAACAGGCATTGTCTCAAAAGGCACTTTTATTAGGGGCTAGTGACAGTAAGGAATCAAGGCAGAATCTGAGAGAAAAACCCGCGAAGCAATATATTAAAAGCAACATTCAATACTCCTCCCCCAGAGTCTCAGTGTTCGTTTGAATCCTAGCCAATCCACAGTGGCATCACGTTTTGGTAACTGGTCTTTTCAGCGGTGTCCTCAAGGTCTTTCTCTCTTTCAATTTCTCCTGGCTCCAAGTGCAAACCGTCCCTTATGTTTGGAACGTGGCTCAATATCCCAAAACAAACAAACTCACTTGGAATTCCAGCAACAAAGTTTTATTTAAAAAGAAGCGTTTGCAAAGGCTTGGTGAACACACACAGGAGTTCAGTCACACCTCCAAGAGCTGTTTGACACATTTTTATATCGTACTCCCAACGCAGATTCCCCCCTCCCCTATCGCACTCAACACCCCTTCCCTAATCATCTGATAAACTATCCGGACCGCCTAAAACCAATGCCCCCTCCCCTCCCCTTTTCCAAGAAGCCCCCTTTGTGCCCATCCTATCTATTACCATCTGCTATTCTATGAACGAAGCTTGCTTTTTATCTACCTGTGGTTATGCATTGAGCTCTAGACTTACAGGTGTTATTTTTCCACTACTTGCGGTTTCAGTTAGCAGGCGTTTTCAGCTTATCACATTTGTACTTGTTAACTTTTAGATGAGATAGAGAGACAACTGTTATTACTTAGGATTTTCAGGTGGCTTCTTCTAATGTCCTTTAGACTCATTAGAAATTTCTGAATAATATTTTATTCCTTTCGTTTAGATAAAGGAGAGACCTTCCATCCCCTGGGGGAATGGCATCGTGCAGACAGTGCAAGCAATCCCAAAAGCTCCCCCCTCCCAACAGAGTGGCAGGCCACAAAGAAAGGCTTCAGAGAAGGGAAAATAGGCATAAGGTTAAAATACACTTTTTGGGGGACCCGACAACTTGTCCAGGCAGTTGCCACGAGTAAAGACACATTTGAAGATAGCTATGTGCACACACCCAAATACCTATTTCTTAAACCTAACTGACTCTGCCCTATCATAATTCCATAGGCCTATTAACATTCATGTGTATTTCAATTCTATGTTCAAAATTTGTAAACATCAGAAATATATCTATTCCATTTATACTTGGAGTATCCATGCCTAGGTTTCCCAGGAAAAAGCGGTTGTAAAGGGGAGATGAAATCTTCCTTTTAAGAAGGAACCATCTTCCTTTTAAGAAGAGTTTGGACAACCACTTGTCTGAAATAGTAGGGTTTCTGGCTTGAGCAGGGGGCTAGCCAAGGCCCTAGAAAACCTCCAAGGTCCCTTCCAACACTGTTATTCTGTTATCCGGATTTGAGCATCTCTGCCCCTTTTCTTGATGAGACTGCTCCATCAACAAAACAGCCTCCTTGATTAAATCTGATAAAATATATAGGCAAAAGTATTTTATCACTAAAATAATAATAACAATATCTTCTTACAACTTACAGTAGAGGACTTACAATCTCCATTAGTAGTTCTGATCTGAATTAGTACCTCTTTTCACGGATGCTCATTGTCAAAATGTAATGGAATAGGAACCGTAGTGTCTAATATTTTATTTTATTCTTTACATTTTTAGACAATTAATTTTCAGGTATTACTATGCCAGAATTATCATAAGTTTCTAGCAAATGAATTTTTGAATGTTCCAGCTATACCTCAGTGCTGATTACATTATGCCAGATATTCATAAAAATATCTGTATGGAACAAGTGGATTCTGTTCAACAGAGATAACCATGCTAATGTTTACCACAACTTTCCTTTTGTTGGCTGAGAATTCTGGGAGATGCCGACCCAAAATATGGATGCCAAGGTTGGAGAAAGCTACTTTATATAATAACAAGGCCTCTAGAGTTTCTAGGGATAGTCAGAACAGCTGCATAATTATATATATTGGGATAAAAATAAATTAATGCTTTTTCTGGGAGATTCGTTTTAATTAAGATTGGTACTCTTCTAATTTTGGTAAGTTAAAGACTAAAGATAAAATTGGCACAAGAGATAGTTTTAATTATTCTAGTAAGGAAGGATATAACAAACAAAATGAGTCTATAATGAGCACCTCTGACAAAGCAAGCTGAAGAGACCCTCATTTTACCTTCAAAGATTAGTAAGAAAGCCAGAATGCTAAATCGCAAACAAACACAACTCCCTTCCACTTGAATGTGAATGGCAAGGAAAGAATTTGCTAGAGGATTTTGTTCTTGGTATCATTTGTAAAGAGCAATGCACTGATGGAGGAAGAAAGAAGGAATCTAAGTTTACTTCAGGATTACCAGGTATAATTCTTCTGGGATTCAAGAAGAATGTTTCCCTACTTCTTACACAGAGTAGTTAAGCAGATAACCTGCATTAGTTTATACCATTTTATTTTGAATGCAGTCCCTTTTTAACAATTTTCCTTTGAGATTCAATTTCCATTTTGGATAAACCTATCTATTGTTAACCCTCACTCTTCGAATTCAGTCTTCTTTCTCTAAACTCAATACCTACCTATGTGTCACTTGTTGTTTTGGATTGACTAATACAAATAAATAGAAATTTAAGCAAACATTTTTAATACACTCAGAGTCTCTTCTGTGAGATATGTTGTCATATAAATGTGATAAATAAGTTAATGCAAATATCCATCTTGAGGATTGTACAGCTTAGGTAGAATTAATATATTTGGGTTGCAAAACCTTGGACAACCACTACTAGGCAGCAAAAAATGTTTTATATTTCTTTGCTGCCACCTAGTGGCCGTGTGGATTTTGCAGTAATTTCAGTCTTGGTCTTGGCAGATTAACTACTAATGCTAGGCTTAAACTGCCTTTGTGTTTTTTAACTCAGGGGTCCCCAAACCCCGGTCCATGGACCAGCACTGGGCCACGGCTTACCAGCAACCGGGCCACACAAACAAGTGAAGCCCCATCCACTGGATGCAAGTAGCACATAAAGCCACACCCCCTGTGGTCCACAGAAAAATCTTTCTCCACAGAACCAGTCTCTAGTGCCCAAAAGGTTGGGGACCACTGTTTTAACTAACAGAAAGGAGAAGACACAATTGTTCTTTTAATCATGCCCCTATTTGAAAAGAACAGACGGTATCCAGCAAACATTAGTAAAGCATTAACTACTCTAATGCCCCATGTATATATATTTACAAATGCTCAGTATTTAATGTTCATCAAAATATTCCAGTAATATTCTCAGAAAGTGAAAACAAAGAAGGTTTAGCAAAAAAAATGTTTAACAACGTTATAGGAGAGAAAAAACTATAATGCAATAGAAGAGCTAAAAAGGCAGGCAGGTTAATTACCCAAAATGTAGTCTCCTGTCATTTTATATTTGCTGTGAGTTCTTTGTTATGGTTGACTCCTAAAATCACATGTGAAGAGGCTTGTAGAGTTAAAGGGCTGCTGAAAACCCTTTCCGGATCTGTCTGTCTGTCCAGATCCTTTCTTCATCCATGACCAAGGAGTAGACCAATGTCAGAAGTCCTGACTTTTATAATAGTCAGATGGAGCTGGACACGGGCTCAGCCATGTCCATTATATCACTTGAGACATTCAACTTCGTCTGAAATCGCAGCAAGAGATGGGCCAAACTCAGGCCATCTGACATTATACTGACCGACTTCCAGAATGCCAGAGTCACAGTCAAGGGTGAGGCCACACTGGCTGTCAAATTTAAGGGGTTTTCTGGGCTCCTGGACGTTGTCATAGTAGGGGGTCAGCGAACGAGCCTGATCAGGGTCGATTGGTTTGATGCATTAGGCATCCAAGTAACCAGAATCAACTGGACGCAAGTCACGAGTCTAGCGACAGTATGCGAGGAATTCGCAGATGTGTTTGACTCAGGTCTAGGGACTTACACAGGCCCGCCAATAACATTTAAACTAGATCCTACTGTAATGCTGGTCAGGATTAAACCTCGAAGAGTGCCATTTGCTCTTAAATGCAAGATAGATGCTGAGTTAGATAAACTTGTAGAACAGGGGATACTACATCCCGTAGATGGGGGTAAATGGGAAACCCCAATCGTCACGCCACTAAAAGCCAACGGAGAGGTCAGAATTTGCACTGATTATAAGTGCACAATTAATCATGCACTTAAACAGCATGCGTACCCGGTGCCAGTGGTAAGCCACATCCTGGCATCACTGCAAGGGGGTACAGTTTTCGCAAAGTTAGATTTGGCTCAGGCCTACCAACAGCTTCTTGTGGACGAGGCCACAGCCATGGCACAGACTATTGTAACTCACAGAGGGGCTTTTAAAGTAAAACACCTGCAATTCGGGGTTAGTGTAGCCCACAGCATCTTTCAAAGCATTATGAAGTGTACACTCAAGGGTATTCCGGGGGTCTGCCCCTACTTTGACAATGTGCTCATAGCCAGCGAGTCCACTGAGGTGCTTGCAAGGAGGCTCAGAGCCGTCCTTCAATGGCTTCATGAAGCGGGCCTTAAACTTAAGAAAAAGAAGTGTAGCATTGGACTCCCTTCAACTGAGTTCTTGGTTTTCTGTATCGATGCCGATGGCATCCACCCTGCTGAGTCCAAATTGAAAGCCATTCAGATGGCGCCCAGCCCCCAAACAAGGGAGAGTTTCAGACATTCCTAGGCCTCCTAAATTTTTACCATGCATTCCTTCCTAACAAGGCTAGAGTGGCAGAGCCGTTACACCGGCTCTTGGATAAAAATACTTCTTGGAAATGGACCAATGTTCATGAAAGCAGCTTTAAGGCATTGAAGGCCCTACTGTCCACCAGTTCTACGATCACTCATTTTAAAGAGTTGATGCCCTTGTGCCTTGTGTGTGATGCATCCCCATATGGGGTGGGGGCTGTTCTAAGCCACTTGGAGAGCGATGGGACTCAAGTCCCAATTGCTTTCTATTCCAGGACACTGTCCTCCGCAGAGCGTAATTATGCACAAATTGATAAAGAGGCATTAGCCATAGTAGCTGGAGTAAAGAAATTCCATGACTACTTGTATGGCAGGGACTTCACGGTCTTCACAGACCATAAACTGCTATTGGGGTTATTCACTACAGACAGATAGACACCCCACATCTTATCCCCTAGGATGTTAAGATGGTCTATCTTATTGGCCTACAGTTTCAGGCTAATTCACAAACCTGGCAAAGATATGGGCCATGCAGATAGCCTCAGCAGGCTTCTACTGCCTCAAATCGAGCCAGATCCGGCCCCACCGGCCCACGTTTTGTCTATTCAGGACTTGCCAGAGTTTCCTCTCCACGCTGGGGATGTAGCTGCAGAAACGGCTGCAGACAAGACTCTAAGTAGAGTGCTATCCTGGGTTCACACGGGGTGGCTGGAAAAAAGACCTGGACCCGAGTTCCAGAGCTACTTCACATGAAGACACAATGTTTCAGCTCATAAGGGTTGTATTCTATGGGGGAGCAGGGTCGTTGTCCCCACCTCATTAAGGGACAGGGTATTGCAATCGCTTCATGAAGGTCATCCAGGTATTGTTCGGATGAAAGTATTGGCACGAAGTTATTTATGGTGGCCAGGATTAGATAAAGCCATTGTAGCACAAGTACATGGGTGTTACATGTGTCAGCAGTCTAGGCTTGAAATGCCACATGCTCCTGTCCATAGATGGGAGGAAACACACACACCCTGGTCGAGGATTCATATCGACTTCGCTGGGCCCTTTCAGGGACAGCTATTTTTTATAGTGGTCGACAGCCACTCTAAATGGCTGGAAGTTATACCAATCGTGAATATGACTACTGCTAGGACCATTCAGGTGCTTAGGAAACTCTTTGCAATGCATGGGCTGCCGGACGTCGTAGTGTCCGATAACGGGGCCCAATTCATAGCGGCAGAATTTCAGGCCTTCTTGAGGACTAACCTCATTAGGCACGTGATATCAGCTCCATTTCATCTGTCTAGCAATGGGCATGCTGAACGAATGGTGTGCACTACAAAGGAGTAGCTGAAGCGCATAATGACTGGGGATTGGCACCACAGCCTGGCCGATTTTTTGCTCTGTCAGCATACCACGCTGTGCACGGCAACTGGCAAAAGCCCAGCAGAGCTGCTCTGGGGAAGGCGACTGATCACAAAACTGGACAGGTTGCACCTAGACTGGGTGGCAGCAGAGGCCTCTTGCCCAAGACCTCCGAGGGGGTTACAAGTGGGTGATGGGGTATGGGCCTGGAACTATGGGTATGGGAACTTGTGGGTGCCAGGCAAAATCACTAAAATATCGGGCCCTCTCTCATACAAAGTGGCCCTAGATGGTGGGCGAGTCGTTCGCCACCATGTTGATCAGCTGAGGAAGCAGTTTCCAGAACGGCCACAAAGCGAGGACTTCGACCCAGGTCCAATCCACGGACCTCAAACCGGCAGCCAGGCTGAACAATTCACATACTCTGAGGACCCTAGCAGTCAGAGCAATGGGGAGGTGGTCATAGAGGGGCAAAGCCCAGGAGTGCAACATAGGTCCCCGATGGGCAAAGGCAACCTGAATGAAGGCTACTGCTAAGCTTGTAAGCCGCCCTGAGTCTTCGGAGAAGGGCGGGATATAAATGGAATTTAAAAAAAAAAATACAGCCGCTGTGCTAACTCTGCAAAAACAATGGACTCTGGGGTTGGCCAACCGGGAATGGCCAGCAAGAGAAACACGAGTCAGCCAGACTCTCTTGGACTCAGGGACCCTGGTCTACCTAGCCCGGCGGGCAAGCTGGTAGACCAAGAGCTGCCAGGATCACCCAGGCAATCTACAAGGGTTCGCATACCTCCTGCGTACTTACAGGATTTTGTCCTAAAATAATTGTACTGTAATGTTGTATTGTCATTGGAATTGCTGCTAGTTCAGGAGAGCCTCTGTATTAGCGAACATGTGGAACAATGCTGTACTTGTGCACACTACTGTTCTGTATTATTGTAAACTCTGTAATTGCTATACTTACTTTTTTTTTGTTGCTATAATGTGTGTACATTCTAGGGGGAGGGGTGTAATGTATTGGGCTTTGTTTTACTGAGTGTATCACGTGGGTTTTGATTGCTGGAAGGTTGCTTAAGCAGGGAGCTGGCTAATGGCTCCCAGCTCCTCAGACAACCTATCTCCAGCGCCTCCATTGGCTGCTTCTAGGACGGCAATAGGTTGCTTTAAACCTATTGGCCGCCACCTAGAGGCCAGGGTATAAATAGCTGATTTGCAGCCCTGTTTCCCAGTTCGGTTCCTGCAAGCAATAGAGAATGTTTCTGACTGAACTCACTCGCCTCAGTACACAACACTATCAAAAAGAAGCTCATAGAGACAGACAGTAATGTAAAGATAGATGCATAGCTGTGAAAACCTGAGGTTCAAAAGTTCTATGTCTGCTTGGGATGTTCCTTGTCTGTGTTCTTTATTATCCATTTTTAATAAAAAAAATCACAGTCTCGTTCGCTGAGAGACTCATTAACTCACTTTTATTAACACATCTGCCCTGGTATGATGTTTCAAAACAAGACAGATTAATTACAGGAAAATAGAGTGAAATTTCACTCCCAATCAGCCTAGGAGAAATATCATGAAACAAACACTGGGGATAAACCATATGCATGATTTTGTTTATTTGT
Source organism: Vipera berus (assembly GCF_964194415.1). Taxonomy (NCBI): domain Eukaryota; kingdom Metazoa; phylum Chordata; class Lepidosauria; order Squamata; family Viperidae; genus Vipera; species Vipera berus. Next base: position 217,799,875 of record NC_138202.1, on the reverse strand, counting down.
ATCATGACTTTATTATGTTTATAAATAACTGAAGGGTGTGAACATACCTAATATTCGATTCTCTTCCTATTTTCCCCACAACAACAGCCTTGTGAGTTAATTGTGCTCTCTCTGGATTTGTTTTAACCAAGAAAAAGTTTCAGAGAAAACTAAATCTTGGTTGGCCTGCCCTAAACCGAGCAACTGCAGTTCTTTTTCTCTCCACACAGGCATATTCAAGCGATGACCACCACCCGAGATTTGGCTATTTTTTAAAGAAAGCCACTCCTTGGGGCAGAGAGAAAAGAGGAGGATTTTTGTAAAATAATGGCAGAATATCCTTCTCATTTCCTTTGCCCAAGCTAGAATAGACTGGTTGAATGAGCTCTCTGAACTTTCGATTGTAAGATTAAATTAGAGTCCCAAAGATCCTTTTTCATGAGGCAACTGGACTTTTTTGTTTTACTTTGACGTTGTTTCACTTCCATCCAAGAAGTTTCTTCAGTGTAAATTTACAGCTACTTTAGAGTAAATTTATATTGGAAACATTTTGGATCTTTTATGACTAAACTCAGAACAAGTGGGGGGTGGGGAAGAGAACTAAAACTGCTTAAGCAAATTAACCCAATAGAGGTGATAGTAAAACAGCAAGGATCTGCAGCATTGAACAGAAAGAGGATGAAATGTTCTTTTCTTAGTAACAGGAGATTGTTCAGGTTGACATTTCCTATGATTAGCTTTACAGCTATCATCTCAAAACTGGAAACAGTTTTGACTTTAACAATACCATTTTACATTTCTAAAAATGAACCTCCCTCCACAATCACCTGCTTGATATTTGCTATTGGCAAGCTTCAATGAAGTCCTTGCTGCGTTTTCATAACATTTCTGTACATAATCCAAAATATACAGAGTTTATGTCTGCAAATTCTTTAGTACTTGACTAAAAATTGGCACCTAGTACAGGTTTTATCCCCTCTTCTTTGGATATATCTGGCCATGTTCCTTGATGAGGATTGAGGGAAATTTGCCCCTTTTTTTGTAAAATTACCTGGCCTAATGAAAGCAATGCATTCGTAGGGACTTGGGATTTTCTTCCTTCTTCACATGCATGCTTTTATTTTTAACTTGTTCTGAGTTCTGATGCTAGCAGCCAGGATTGCTAGTTGACTGATCTCCCCTTGATGTTTGAATTTTTAACATTATTTCCTCAATGGTAAGGAGCTAACTAATCGAAATTTTGCTCAGGGAGACTAAGGAACCAGCTTTGGCAGAAAGCATGTTTGACACCTGTTACCTAGCTTCACTCCTGATTTTCATAAATGCTTGTTTCTAGCTTTTCAGACTTGAATGATATGCTAAATATATGTCAGCACTTCACATATTTCAGCTGTTGCCACCTAGGCAACATTTTTTTAAAAATCCCATTTATATCCCGCCCTTCTCCGAAGACTCAGGGCGGCTTACAATCTAAGAAGCACAAATCAATGTGCTTAGCAATAGCCTTCATTCTATGTATATGCCTGCTTATTAGGGCTTTCGGGGGGGGGGGCCAAGCAGCATTATTACAAAGTCAGCTTAATTGCCCCCAACAATCTGGGTCCTCATTTTACCTACCTCGGAAGGATGGAAGGCTGAGTCAACCTTGAGCCTGGTGGGACGCGAACCTGCACTAATTGCAGGCAGCTGGTGTTACTTAAGGAGGCATTAGCCCACTCCTCCACCAAGGTTCATTTCCTCTTTTGGGGAAAAAAGTTTGCTGGAATCTAGAATGGAAAGCAAGAAGCCTGATTCATTCTCGCTTCCTGCCACATGTGCTTTGTCACAGAAGCAGAAAGCTTCACTTGTGCAAATAAAAGCTAAAAGCAGCAAATTGTTTAAAAGGAAACAATATGCTGAGACTATTTTTTTTACCATAAAATATTTTCTAATTACAGATGAAATTTGCTGGCTCAGAAAATCAGATTACTGCCCAAAATTGTAGCTTTCCTCAGGGTGATGCTCTCCAAGCTACAATTCTCATAATCTCTAGCCAGAGTGATGCAGTAGTGAGAGTTGTGGACTGCTCTGCCTTAGAGTGCATTTTATAGGGACGTTTTCCTCTAATATCCTTCCAAAGAGTAACGCTAATGATAGCAAAGCATTTCGATTTTTTTTTAAAAAAAATCTATCTTTGTTTCCTAACTTGAGTGATTTAATTTAAATTTGATTCAATTTAAACATTGAAGGTGGATCAGATCTCTTTTTATACATTTCAGGAGCTTAAATAGGAAACAATTTTGCTTGGAAGTAATTTAAGTGTACCTGATGTGGTTTCCAGAGAGATATTTTAGACTGTTACTGGGAAATCGAAACAATATCCTGGAAGAAGGCAATGACAAAATGCTGGAAATTGTTGTTGCTGGAAATTTGTATGTCCATACATGCATCTGATTCAAGGGGACTCTACTCTTCCTACTTCAGCAAAAACAATAAAAGGTATTCCATATACCCATATTACTCCAGAAGAGAATGCATGATAGTGTAGTTATGATCATGGTGCCAAAGGAGATTTTATCTCTGTGGGATGAAAATGCCTTCTTCCTCATTGCTTCTGCAAGGAAGGAAAGATTCCATAACTTGCCTGAAAGCTCTCACTGTACTTCCGTGGGCAATCATTCCCGCTTCAGTGTTTCTCCCACTTTTAGTGGTTACCTTGCAGCTGCAATGAAGTGTCTTCTCAACCTACCAGTCCTCACTTCCAGCATCTTGAAATTCAGCGCCGTGTTCTTAGAGCTTCCACGGTGTGCGCATTCATGTACATAATGGGAAGGTAGGGTGGTTTATTCATGGACTTGAAGGACCTGAGGAATGCAATAAGACAGCCCACAGTCAACTTGAGAACAAATGAGCATTAATTGATTGAAAGCACTTTGCAAGGTCTAGCTTGGATTAGGATTTGGAGTTCACATTTCCTGTGGATGCATTTCATAAATAGTGTTAGCTGCCTTGGATGATTTCATCACAGCAGAAGTTTTTAAAAATGTCATTTCAAATGTCACATAATTTTCAAGATGTGTTCATCTCTTTTATATTAGGAGTAAACAGTCTTTGTATGTGCTCCATTTTCATCAGCAAGAAATGCATGCTGTGGTACTACCTTTTTGATAAGTAATCTCTCAGGAGCAAGTAAAAGGAAGTGATTTAAGTTTTCATTTCATATTCCCAAAACTGAAATATAATTGTAGTCTACAATGAAAGTGTCTATTTTATTTTAATAATTTATCTTATGCATATTTTCTTATTATCACTACTTACCTACCCTTAGATGTATAAAGTAGCAGCTAATATATGAATTTGTGCTTCATTTAATGCGGAACAGAATAAATCTAAACTGTTAGAACAGTAAAATATCTTAATATTTAAGACAACAATTCATTTAAGATTTTGTCTAGCTTTGTTTCTGGTTTCTTTGGAAACCATTTTTGGTCTTTTTGCTACAAACTGAATTAATGGTATATTAATTTTGGAATTTGACCATTAGAGTTGTTTACGGTTATAGAAATACTGTGTAATATTGAATTTTAGATCAAAAAGTTAATGTATTTTATATTTGTAAATGTATCAAAGAAAGTTGGAATTTCCCATTTTTCTATTTTTTTCCTTTTTCTTGGCATCTTCCCCTTCCCTATTTTTTCCCTTTCTAATTCTTTATTTCTTGTTTCTTATATTTTACCTTTGCAGAAATTTAATAAAATATTTTTTTTTAAAAAAGAACAATAATTTATTTCAATATTTTATTTCAACATCATTCAACATCCAACCATAGTAGAACTTACTGTAAAAGGAACCCTTGGCAACATTCTTATTAGCTCATATTTGAATGTCATTTTCCGGGTCGTCTTTCCTGCTGCTGCTCCATTCACCTCAAATTAGGTGTGTGAAGTAGGCTGAAATAAAGTAAGATGCCATTTATTCAGCCGCTACAGTCATCTGAATTCACCTTTGAGCCTCACCAGTGTAATGTGGCTGCTGAAAAAATAATGCAACTCTAGATGGAAACAATAGAAGTATAGTTTCAAAATCAAGTAATTCAGTATTTGAAGTACTGGTTTCAATTATGAAGTGCTACACTTACATAAAAATGCAAGTAGAAAAATAGGGACCACTACGGTGGGAAGGTAACAGCGTTCCGTGCGCCTTTGGCGTCTAGTCATGCTGGCCACATGACCATGGAGACGTCCTCGGACAAGCGCTGGCTCTTCGGCTTTGAAACGGAGATGAGCACCAGCCCCTAGAGTTGGAAACGACTAGCACGCATGTGCGGGGGAACCTTTACCTTTTACCTTTACCTTTTTTACACTTAAGGAAGAATTCATACCAATTGGAACAAAGATTATCAGTGAACTGGAAACTTATTTGAGGGGAGACTGATGTATTTATCCTCGGAAGAAGACATCTAAGAAGGAATGTGATGGCATTTTTCAATCACTTGTGGTGCGTTACACAAAAGAAGGCTCTTAGCCTTACATTATTGTCCAAAGTGCATGACACAGAATAAGGGATCTAAGTTACAGAAGACAGATTAACACTAATGAATGTTAGAAACCAAATCTTAACAGAAAGAGTAGCTTGACAATCCAGAAAGGTGGTGGGTTCCTCTTCCCTGGATATTCCCAAATGGAAGCCAGGAAGTCATTTGTCCAAGATACTTTAATATGGATTCCTACACTGAACAGAAGGTTGAATTTGGTGCTCTGAATCAGGGCTTTTCAAACAGTGGTATGGGTACCACCTGTGGTACATTGGCACCTGGCAGGTGGTACGCGACCATCCTAGAAAAGTGGTAGTGGGGGAGGGGAATGAACTGAACCAGTGGCAGCACCACAGAAGCCTGAGCGAGAGACGGCTGGAGCTGCAGGGATGTCAGGGCTCAGTGGAAGCGCCAGGATCAGTGCCAGGCTCCAGATGGAGCTTGGTGCTGATCTTGGCACGTCTGCTGAGCCCAGAAGAAGCGCCAATCAGCTGGAATGTTGCAGCATCCCCAGGGTCTTGTGATTTGCATTGAGATGCTTGGCAACTGATTCATATTTATGACGGTCACAGTGTCCCAGGGTCATGTGAAGTGACCAAAACCTGCTGCAACCACCAGCAGGGGGGGGGGGGGAGAGAAATAAAAACCAAACATCTCCCCAACCCATCCCCTCTGCCAATTCTCAACAGAAATGCTCACAACAATGAAAACCTCAGACAGGAGGAAGAGCGCCGCCAGGCAGGCAGGCAGGTGTCCTGCTCGGCTGTGGCTTGGGGGGCACTTTTTTCAGTGCCATTGTAATTTCGAACTAAGTGAACTGTTGAAAGTTGAGGACTACCTGTACTTCATCACTTTTTTCCTTTTTTTTAATCATCAAGTTTTTGACACCTTGCTAGGCAACTGGTTGTACTCAAATGTTGCCATATCCTAAAAGTGGTACAATGGGTGAAAAAGTTGAAAAGCCTTGCTCTGAATGACCCTTTCAACTCTATGATTAAGTCAAGCTTTGGTACAGCTTGAAAGATGTTATTGTTGTAACTTTCCTTTTGTAACATCACAAAAACAAAACAGAAATAAAACCCTTCAAACTATAAATATTTTCAGTATCTCCAAATCATATCCATAGGACAATTTTTGCAAAGATCTATGTGGATTATTTTAAACACTGCCCTTGGTTTCATGAAATGCTGATAGGCTACTGAGATCAGGCTGAGTCATAACTCACATTTCTTTCTATAAAACATGATTCTTGCTAATCAATCATTCTTAGTCAATGGAACATTTTTTTTGACATTAACAAGTACCAGTATGTATTGAGCCATTGGCATAATTCCAGAAACAGATGTGCCACAAGTTGCCAGTTCAAATCCTTTTGACCTGGTTCCAAATATTTCTATTTGCTTTTCCTATAAATCACAACATGGTTCCAAAGATAATATGGAATCTTTGAATTCTCATACTTAAACATTGCATATACAGTATAGTGATTTCTACTGTCCATTTGTTCAGGATCATAGGTTCCCATTAATGCCACATTTCCCAATGGTGCTATTTTTCCTCATAAGCCATAAATTTACAAGCTTTTATTCTTAGTGATTATTTTAATGCTTTGTCATATAAAAATGTTTGTGGGCCTGGTGGCTTCAGTTTTAAAAGACATTTTTACTATCCATAGGATGCCTTTCCCAAGCAAAACATAGGATGCCAAAAGACTCTCTAGTGGTCTTATAAGATATCTGATGTGAACTTAAAATAAAAGCAAAATGACAGCCATTAGAAAAATAACTCACCCCTCTACTGTAGCTTCAAACATTACACTGCATTGTGCTTCATTTATCTTGTTTAATGAACTAACCACAGTTGGGTTTAGCCTTCTCTTGCTCAGACTTGTGCGGTGCTGCCACCGCTTCAGCTCATTTCCCTCCCCCGCTACCACCTTTCTAGGATGGTCGTGTACCACTTGCCAGGTGCCAATGTACCACAGGTGGTACCCGTACCACTGGTTGAAAAGCCCTGAGCTAAACAAAACCTGACTCCCTCTCTTCCCTCTCCGCATCCCCCTTGGTGAGAACTTCATTTTACCTCTAATCCGATTAGAAAGGTGAATTCAAGCCCCACCCCTGAAGCTGCCTTGTAGGGGTTTTTGTTTTCCTCCTTGAAAAAGGGAAAAAAATTAAAGCAGCATTGCTTATGGGGGTCAGGAGGAAGGAGTCAATACAAAGCCTGCAGAAGGTTAAAAAAGGGGGTGTGGCCAGAGACTGCAGGGAAGCTGTGTGTGTTTTAAAAAGGAATGGGTCTCCACCATCGGCAAAGTCAGTTTTGCTTGCCCGCAGCGGAGCTACAGGTGTTTTCCAAGACCAGGCTCACGTGGGAACCTGGCTAGTCTCGGGCAGGTGTGATGTCTGCACTCCACGGCCAAGCTGCTGCCAAAAAGAGAAAGGTGGATGGCCTTTTTGGCAGTCAGACTCGCTCACCAGGCTGCCAGCTCGGAGTGCTTAGCTAGCAGGCAATCTGTTAGTCTGAAGGAGCTGCCCTGAGTCTCAAGCTAGATGTTGGGAGTGAGCCCTGCCTGCTCCGTCCACTGCCTCTACTTGCCTTCAATGCCAGCGTAACGCTGCTTTATCTGCGTATTCCTATCGCAGCTATTTTGGCTACAGCCCGGGGACCTCGGCGAGATACAAAGCAGTTGGTTGGAACCTGTAAGAAGATGGAGGTTCAGAAGGCCTGCCCTCCACAGAGAAAAAGAGAGAGAGAGAGAGAGAGAGAAACAGAGAGAGAGAGAGAGAAACAGAGAGAGAGAAAAAAACAGAGCGACAGAGAGAAATAGAGATAGGGCAGCCTAGAAAAGTAAGTGCCCTCCTAACCATACCCAAGCACTCCGAATTTGGTGGCAATGTCCATTTTGCTCTTTGAGTTCATGTTGACCTTACCCTAACCCTAAGTGGAATTTTCCTCCAATGGGATTTTCCCATGTATTTTACCAAAAAACTAGGTACGTAGCCTAGAAAAGTAAGTGCCCTCCTAACCATACCCAAGCACCCCAAATTTGTTGGCGATGTCCATTTTGCTCTCCGAGTTCATGGTGACCTAACCCTAAGTGGAATTTTCCTCCAATGGGATTTTCCCATGTATTTTAGCAGGAAACATAGATAGGGCATTTCATTAATTGCATATACCAAGTCTACACCTAGCAGTTTGGCACTGGCCTGGTAATTGCCAGTTGGTAGCCACTTCTTCCATAGAAAAGATAAATTGCCTAAGTCAGTTGTAACTTCTAGTTACCAATAAAGAAATCCAACTTCAGGTCATTGTCTTGTTCTCAAGAAGCATTTTGCTCCCATTTGCTTTGCATCTGGCTTCCAAAATAATAAAGTGAATATCAAAAGGGCAAACAAATCTTTTATGGAAGTTCTATAATGTGAGTGATATGAAGCGATACTGAAACAGATAACTGCAGATAATACAGTTATGAAGCTCTTGAATTAATCCCGAAGGAAATGATTCAAAACAGGGCAGGTCATGGAAACGAGCTTTATTGGACTGAGATCTGAAACAATTTGGATTTTTTTAAATTGGTTATCTGCTCTCCTGAATGTTTCCTGTCAAGTCATATAAGGAAAAACAATTAAAAAATGCAGGGAAACAGGAAGGATAGTTTGTTTGGAATAATCACTTGTGATGCAGCTTGTATGATTACAGTATAGCCTCAGGTTCATCTGAGACTTCACAGTTCTGCCTCAGATCTGATCTGTGGTCTCTAAAGTTTATTGACACAATTCTATTGAGCCTTAGCAGCAACTGCTCTTCATAATGTGCTTGTGAATCCATATACTCCTCTGTTATTGTAAAACGATGAACATTTCCATTCATAGCAACAGATTATGGATGGAAGAAATCTGATCTGGTATAATTTCACCTTATTCTTTGTCCATTTTCACTTTTGTTTCTTATAATATCTAACCAAATTATTACAAGTCTTTTTTTTTTGGGGGGGGGGGAGAGAATGCACCTACTTCTCTGCCCATTAAGTTTGTTCATATCAGATTAACAAAATTAGAAAAATAAGATTATAAGAAGAGCACTTCCCCACTTAACATGTGACTTGTCTCTGACCTTAGCTACTAATCATGTCACTGCCAGGATCAAATACAAAATGCCATTTGTTAAGAAAAAATGCAGAGACATATACCTATGCCCAGGATTTTTTGGAAGCGGAAGGGGAGGAAATTAACATTTATAATGTATGCTGAAAATTATTTATTCCAAATAAAGTCTTTACAGTAGAGAAAAGAATACAATATATGGAGCTAATTGTATTTGATATGAAAGGTTTCTCCCTTTGCTTCCTTCCTTAGCTCAGTGCTTGAAGAAATTGTTTCATAGCAACTACCTGGAACAAAACTCTTCTCCCCCCCCCCAGCACCCAACTTTAGAAAGAAACTACGCTACAATAATTACCCAGAAGATTCTGGTAGCTTAATGGGCTTTTCAAAAGGCAATTTTTGAAAAGGCATTTTTCTTGCAATTGTTATATGTTATATTTTGCATGGGAAATTAATACGGTCACTTTATATTCTTTCAGTCTGTTTTTCTCCCCAGATTTTTGAAAATCATGGTTGCTGTAAAGAACTAGTTCTTTACTCTTTGATGCAACCTTTTTCCCCCAGCTCTTTGCAACAACCAAAGACGAAATGCCTGCCTTGCTTATTTTTAGTAATCTATAATCATAGATTAAGTTGAAATTCCACAACTTTGGGGAGATCGTCCATATCCAATCTCAGGATTAAGAGATGTTGCTCAGTGACATTAAATTTGAATATACTTGGGCCATATTTTCTAGGTTTGACATTTTTTATGGACACAGAGACTCTTATTTAAAATATTTAACAGAAACAAGATAGTCATTTTCCAATCATCGCATATGAAAGCTAGAAAAAATATATATAGAATCTCTGGATGTATTTTGTCTTGATGCAGCAAGACATATTGTTGTTACTATGCACTGAGGCATCTAATAATTGCAAAATCTTAAAATCACATACCGTATATACTTGAGTATAAGCCGACTCAAATATAAGCCGAGACCCCTAATTTTACCCCCCAAAAGTGGGAAAAGTTGGTGACTCGAGTATAAGCCGAGGCTGGGAAATGCAGCAGCTCACCTTATGCTCCTCTCCAGAGATCTTCCCTCAGCAGCGGCCGGCAAAGTAGCTCGCACGCGAAACAAGCCCGGCAGAGGAGCCGGAGCGGCGAGCAGAGGCGCCCGGCCCAGATCCTGCAAGGCCCGGCCGAGACACGCCCCCAGCAGCGGAGCTGCTCCGGCTCCTCTGCCGGGCTTGTTTTGCATGTGAGCTACTTTGCCTGACGCTGAGAAGACCCGCTTGGGCACTCGGGTTGGTGTCAGTCTCCGCAGGCCCTTCTCGTTTCCAGGAACGTCAAGCGCGCTTGGCTCCCCACCCCCACGGCAGGGCAGGGCAGGGCAGGGCAGAGACTTGCTCGCCCTTCTGACGGCCCTGAAGAGAAACGAAGGGCTTGCAAACTCCCCGCGAGAAGCTGGGCGAAGCGCGCGGCTGGGCGAGTGTGTGCCTGCGCGCGTATTTACGAAAGAAACGCTCCGAGAGTTCTTCTTTCTCCGCCCCCTTGGGGGGAACTCTAGCGACTGCTGTAGCCGCGCTTCTCTTCTCGGCTCCGAAAATAGGGATTTCTACTCTCTCTCTCTCTCTCCCCTCCCCACCCCGCATTCTCCTGCCTCTTCGATTGCGACAATAAAAGGGCGAAGGGTGCGCTGGTTTCTTCCTCCTTCCTCCCCCCCTCCCCTCCCCTCCCCGATTGTCAGGTGAGGCAGCTGGAGGTCTGGCCGGGAGATTGTAGCCGTTTTGAAACGCCGCGTCTTGAAACGCCCGATCAGCTGATTTTCGGGTGGAAGAGCCGCGGCTTGAATCTGTTTGCATCTGCCTGAATTAGACCGAAACGGCCTGAATTTGACCAGAGTTGCTTTGTAATGGCTGGAGGAACTGCAGAGGAGGTCTTGCCGGGAGATTGTGGCCGTTTTGAAACGCCGCGGCTTGAAACGCCCGATCAGCTGATTTTCGGGGCGGAAAGAGCCACGGCTTGAATCTGCTTGTATTTGTTTGAACTTAACCAGAAACGGCTCGTAATGGCTGGAGGAACTGCGGAGGGAGTGAATGCTCCAGCCTGGAATATTTGGAAAGGCTGGGGGAACCGGATGAACTGCAGCTTAAGCGACTGTTGCCGGAGGAGCCATGGCTTGAAACGCCCCAGTTTTGGGGCAGCGTTTGCTTGTTCCCTCCCTCCCTCCCTCCCTCCCTCCCCTCTAAATCCTTCCTTCCTTCCTTCCTTCCTTCCTTCCTTCCTTCCTTCCTTCCTCCCTCCCCTTTCCCTCCTCTCTAAATCCTTCCTTCCTTCCTTCCTTCCTTCCTTCCTTCCTTCCTTCCTTCCTTCCTTCCCCAGCCCTAATCCGGAAAGTGGAAGGAAAGAGTAAAGGCTGGGCGGAGGAGGAGGGGAAGTTTAAAAAGGGGGCGGCGTTCCCTTTAAAAAGCCGCCCGCCACGCCGCGCTCCCTCGCAGCACTCGCGGCGGCTGGCTTCTTGGCTCCCGGTCTCCCCCAGGCTTCCCGGCTGTGATTGGCGAGCAAGCCTCCCGAGCTCCGGCGGCCGTGACATCAGCAGAAGCGGAGCAAGCAAAAGCGAAGGGGGAAGTCTCCCCTCGTCCCGGGAGACTCTCGCTTCCCCCCACCCCCCACCCTCCCTACATCCCGAGCCTTCCAGATCTTCGCCTGCCTACTCGCGAGCAGGCATGTTTTCCAGCCAATCCGGGCCTGGGAGCAGGGCGCCGGCGGCACGTCCACTTTCCCCGCACTCTCCGTTCAGACGGCGCCCTTTGAGCCTGGAGTGATGCGGACGTCGGAAAAGGGCGCCGGGCGAAAGCAGCGAAGCGGGATCGCCGCGTGCCCCCCACTCCTCCTCCTCCTCCTCCTCTTCTTCTTCTTCCTCCTCCTGGTCGGCTTGACACCCCCATTTCGGCTGCTTCGCAAACTGCTTCCTCCACCCCACCCCACCTCACCCCTCCCCGCAAAAGATGCCGGGGTCGACAGCGTTTTTTCTACCCGGAACAAGCAAACACGCAGGCAACCCTGCACTATTCAGCTCAGTGAAGTCACGCTTGAAACGGCTTGAAACGCCCGATCAGCTGATTTTCGGGGCGGAAAGCGTGCGGTGTTGTTGTGTTTTTTTTCCTCCCCCCGAAAGTGAACGGCAGCTTTCCGTACTAGTGTATTGGCATGTCAAGACACCAGCACAAAGACCAAGGTACAAGGAGCCCTCCTTCAGTCATTATTGAAACATTTGATCAGCCCAACTTCTTCTTCTTATTATTATTATTATTAAATCTGTTTTTTAACCAAGCGTGACTTCACTGAGCTGAATAGATGCCGGGGTCGACAGCGTTTTTTCTACCCGGAACAAGCAAACACGCAGGCAACCCTGCACTATTCAGCTCAGTGAAGTCACGCTTGAAACGGCTTGAAACGCCCGATCAGCTGATTTTCGGGGCGGAAAGCGTGCGGTGTTGTTGTGTTTTTTTTCCTCCCCCCGAAAGTGAACGGCAGCTTTCCGTACTAGTGTATTGGCATGTCAAGACACCAGCACAAAGACCAAGGTACAAGGAGCCCTCCTTCAGTCATTATTGAAACATTTGATCAGCCCAACTTCTTCTTCTTATTATTATTATTATTATTATTATTAAATCTGTTTTTTAACCAAGCGTGACTTCACTGAGCTGAATAGTGCAGGGTTGCCTGCGTGTTTGCTTGTTCCGGGTAGAAAAAACGCTGTCGACCCCGGCATCTATTCAGCTCAGTGAAGTCACGCTTGGTTAAAAAACAGATTTAATAATAATAATAATAAGAAGAAGAAGTTGGGCTGATCAAATGTTTCAATAATGACTGAAGGAGGGCTCCTTGTACCTTGGTCTTTGTGCTGGTGTCTTGACATGCCAATACACTAGTACGGAAAGCTGCCGTTCACTTTCGGGGGGAGGAAAAAAAACACAACAACACCGCACGCTTTCCGCCCCGAAAATCAGCTGATCGGGCGTTTCAAGCCGTTTCAAGCGTGACTTCACTGAGCTGAATAGTGCAGGGTTGCCTGCGTGTTTGCTTGTTCCGGGTAGAAAAAACGCTGTCGACCCCGGCATCTTTTGCGGGGAGGGGTGAGGTGGGGTGGGGTGGGGTGGAGGAAGCAGTTTGCGAAGCAGCCGAAATGGGGGTGTCAAGCCGACCAGGAGGAGGAAGAAGAAGAAGAGGAGGAGGAGGAGGAGGAGTGGGGGGCACGCGGCGATCCCGCTTCGCTGCTTTCGCCCGGCGCCCTTTTCCGACGTCCGCATCACTCCAGGCTCAAAGGGCGCCGTCTGAACGGAGAGTGCGGGGAAAGTGGACGTGCCGCCGGCGCCCTGCTCCCAGGCCCGGATTGGCTGGAAAACATGCCTGCTCGCGAGTAGGCAGGCGAAGATCTGGAAGGCTCGGGATGTAGGGAGGGTGGGGGGTGGGGGGAAGCGAGAGTCTCCCGGGACGAGGGGAGACTTCCCCCTTCGCTTTTGCTTGCTCCGCTTCTGCTGATGTCATGGCCGCCGGAGCTCGGGAGGCTCGCTCGCCAATCACAGCCGGGAAGCCTGGGGGAGACCGGGAGCCAAGAAGCCAGCCGCCGCGAGTGCTGCGAGGGAGCGCGGCGTGGCGGGCGGCTTTTTAAAGGGAACGCCGCCCCCTTTTTAAACTTCCCCTCCTCCTCCGCCCAGCCTTTACTCTTCTTTCCTTCCACTTTCCGGATTAGGGCTGGGGAAGGAAGGAAGGAAGGAAGGAAGGAAGGAAGGAAGGAAGGAAGGATTTAGAGAGGAGGGAAAGGGGAGGGAGGGAGGAAGGAAGGAAGGAAGGAAGGAAGGAAGGAAGGAAGGATTTAGAGGGGAGGGAGGGAACAAGCAAACGCTGCCCCAAAACTGGGGCGTTTCAAGCCATGGCTCCTCCGGCAACAGTCGCTTAAGCTGCAGTTCATCCGGTTCCCCCAGCCTTTCCAAATATTCCAGGCTGGAGCATTCACTCCCTCCGCAGTTCCTCCAGCCATTACGAGCCGTTTCTGGTTAAGTTCAAACAAATACAAGCAGATTCAAGCCGTGGCTCTTTCCGCCCCGAAAATCAGCTGATCGGGCGTTTCAAGCCGCGGCGTTTCAAAACGGCCACAATCTCCCGGCAAGACCTCCTCTGCAGTTCCTCCAGCCATTACAAAGCAACTCTGGTCAAATTCAGGCCATTTCGGTCTAATTCAGGCAGATGCAAACAGATTCAAGCCGCGGCTCTTCCACCCGAAAATCAGCTGATCGGGCGTTTCAAGACGCGGCGTTTCAAAACGGCTACAATCTCCCGGCCAGACCTCCAGCTGCCTCACCTGACAATCGGGGAGGGGAGGGGAGGGGGGGAGGAAGGAGGAAGAAACCAGCGCACCCTTCGCCCTTTTATTGTCGCAATCGAAGAGGCAGGAGAATGCGGGGTGGGGAGGGGAGAGAGAGAGAGAGAGAGAGTAGAAATCCCTATTTTCGGAGCCGAGAAGAGAAGCGCGGCTACAGCAGTCGCTAGAGTTCCCCCCAAGGGGGCGGAGAAAGAAGAACTCTCGGAGCGTTTCTTTCGTAAATACGCGCGCAGGCACACACTCGCCCAGCCGCGCGCTTCGCCCAGCTTCTCGCGGGGAGTTTGCAAGCCCTTCGTTTCTCTTCAGGGCCGTCAGAAGGGCGAGCAAGTCTCTGCTCTGCCCTGCCCTGCCCTGCCGTGGGGGTGGGGAGCCAAGCGCGCTTGACGTTCCTGGAAACGAGAAGGGCCTGCGGAGACTGACACCAACCCGAGTGCCCAAGCGGGTCTTCTCAGCGTCAGGCAAAGTAGCTCACATGCAAAACAAGCCCGGCAGAGGAGCCGGAGCAGCTCCGCTGCTGGGGGCGCGTCTCGGCCGGGCCTTGCAGGATCTGGGCCGGGCGCCTCTGCTCGCCGCTCCGGCTCCTCTGCCGGGCTTGTTTTGCATGTGATTCCGGGCCAGGTGCTGCTGAGGGCGAGCAGAGGCGCCCGGGCGACCCCAGCAGCGTCAGGCAAAGTAGCTCGGCCGCGCGCAAGTCCTCGGTAAGTTCTTTTTTTTTTTGTTGACTGGAGTATAAGCCGAAGTGGATTTTTTCAGCCCAAAAAGTGGGCTGAAAAATTCGGCTTATACTCAAGTATATACGGTACTCAGCTATGATGATACCTTATCCTGTATACATTTTTCATATTGTTTTTACAATTCATACATTTTTAACACATTTTTAAAAAATGTTTTCCAAAGGAAAGTACTTTATTACTACAAATTTTAGTCTTTCAAATGATTTAGGAATAAATAGCTTGACGGTTGAGAAGATGGTCTCCTAAACAAGCATAAAACAGCAGATTCTGGTAATCATTTAAAGTCCAGAAGGTGAAAAGGTCATACCGGAATAGCCCATAATTGTCATAGTGGTACAACATCCTATTTTATAGACTGCATAAATCAAAAAGTAATTTTCTGTCTCCACTAAAAGGACTCTTCTCTCAGTGTGAGAAGCAGATCATATATATTCCAAAGCTATATACTTAATGCCACTATTTGTAGGCAGCCAGGCAAAACAATTGTGCTTGATCATTTAAAGTATTAAAACACCATAAAACGCCCTTCCCAACACACTGGGCTCTAGAAATATTTACATAATCTCAAGGGGACATTCAGTACAATTTACTGAGGATAGCAGCCCTGTCTGAAACGCCATTTACCTTTATTATGACATTTCTATTTTGCCCAAGACAGGCCTCGTTTGGAATCACCTCAGTTTTTCCTTAGAGAATTATGAGATGGGTTGGACTGAGAGAAGGTGATTAGCCCAAAGTCACCCAATGACCTGGGCTGTACTATTCTTGGTCCACCAGCAAATTTTCATTTTTTTTTTGCCATTGCTATTCTAGTTCATTGTCTGGACATCAGTTATTAGCAGTAAATTCAATATCAGGTACAGATATTAATCTAGGATGGGCAGATTCATCTTAATTGGTACTTTTTATTACCAACTGTTACTTGATTGGCAACTCATTCCTACCTGATGCTCTCAAGTGGGGCTGCTACTTACTGTGGAGTCATGCTCATCCCATTACTTTGGTCCATCTTACCTGGTCAGTCAGGGAAGGTTTGCTGTGGACCCCATCAGTCAACTGGTGGGATCCAGGAAGAGACCTTTTTCTGACATTGCCCCCACCCTACAGAACATTCCCCACACATTCCTCCAGTGGTGAGGCAGGTGCCCACTCTCCTGGCCTTTTGGAAGTGCTTGAAGACCTGGCTCTGCCAACTTGCTTGGGGCCCACAGAAAAGGATGCAGCCATGGGGCTAGTTAGCACCCCAAAGCCCATTCTGGTATTTTTAAATTGTAATTACATCATTCTTGTTTTTAATGTTTATGTATGTCTTTCACGTTTTAAAGGGTGGTTCTGTGAAGATGGGCAGTTTCTAAATATGATATATACAAAATAAATAAACTTACAGGAAGCATGGCTGTGTGGGTTGCAGTTTCAATATATTGGAAGCCACCAAGTAAGGGACACTGATTTAGGGTATGCTAAATATAAGAGAATAACAAAATTGGAAAGGACCTTGGAGGTCTTCTAGTCCAACCCCCTACTCAAGTTGGAGACCCTATGGCCTATGCCAGGGGTAGGCAACCTTGGCTCTTTTATGACTCATAGACTTCAACTCCCAGAATTCCTGAGCCAGCTTTCTCAGGGCCTTCCATGATGTGCCAGGAATTGCTCTTCATCCAGTGTTGAAGGCCCAAAACAAGAAATCTGCCAACAGAAGCACATTCTGATCTGATTAAAATGTAAAATACATTATTTATCCTCAGTCATAAGATTCTTTTTTTATTATTGAAAAGTTTTACAATACATTTTAAGCATAAACTCCTTCCCTTCCCTTTCCCCCCCCCCCAACTTCCCAGAGCTGAATACAGGGTATTGCCTCTAACAAACTTAAGCTAAAATAAGCTAACCAACTATAAATACACTTTAAATCCTATCACTCTTTAACTCCACTTAAACATAACTAAATAATAATACATCTTATAATTCTAATACTCATTCATATATTAAATGAAATTTTTTAGTCCCATATTAATTCTGAATATAATCGGTCCATCTTCTCCATTCCGAGATATATCTCTGTTGCAATTGCTCTTTCAAATATGCTAAAATTGTTACCATTTCTGCCAAGTTTAAAACCTTTGAAGTCCACTCTTCTATAGTAGGCAGTTTCTCCTTCTTCCAGTATTGCAAAACCAAAAGTCTTGCTGCCATTATTAAATTCAACATCAATTTAGTTTCTACAACAGTACAATCTGTAATAATACCCAACAAATCCACCATATATAATAGTACATTGCAACATTTAGATTGATAATTTGAATACATACATGCAACTTTTTTAAAAAACTAAATACCACCTATAAAATGTTTTATAAAAATTATCTCATAAATTTTGTGCCTGAATAAATTTAACATTTCTGACCCAAATTTTTTCCCAGGTATCCATCGTTATTAACTCCTGAATATTCTGGGCCCATCATAAAATCTTTAACAAATTCCATTTCTGCATCTATTTCTATCAATACATTATGTATCCCTCTTTATATGCACTTAACTTTGATCTCTAATTTGTTTTACCAAATTTCTTTCCATCTAACTTATATCTGGCCATACTAAAATCAAGTTTGTACTATTTTCCTTCTTTTTAAAATATTAAATGGCTTTGATTGCCATACATTTCTTTCCAGTCTAAAAATATCTTTATATGTGATCACATCATGTTTAAATCCCAAACTTATATTTTCTATAAAAACATTATCCACCTTTTTATCATACAGTTAATATACATACCAGCCATATAATAAATCACATCCCATCTTTCAAATCAAAAAAGAATTTAGGCAATCTTGCATGATTGGAGTACTTTTAAAAGGTCCTTTTTATTTTTCTCTTTATCCAGCACTCTGTTCCAGTCTTCCATTAAAATACACGATTTATAATTCCATTGGATTATTTTATAGAAACTTTGTTACCATCTTTTGCGACTTAATGCTTTCGGAGTGTGGCTTGCAGATCCTCAAGAATCTGCATCTTTGATCTCGCTGCCCCCACTACTTCACTATTAGTAGATTCTTGAGTTGTAATTGTAGGATACTGTTTCTGTTGCTGTTGTTGTTGTGCCTTTCGTCTGGTTGCAGCCCGTGTCACTCTCGGGGCCTTTGATTCTTCTAATGAAACCAAGGGCTGTGCAGTTTCCAGAGTTTGCTGTACCTCTTTTGAAATCAGCAAGGTGATTTCTTCATCTCGCTGTATGCCTTCCGATTGTATCTGTCGCACTCTTTCTTCCTTTCCTCTTTCAAATTCTGGGGATGGTGGTGAGTCTGCTTTCAGTATATTACAATAAAAATCTCGTGCCTTCAGAACTGTATTAAGACAATATCTTGTACCAGCATAATTCACCACTATCCCAGTTGGTATCTCCCATCTAAACTGGAGCTGTTGTTTTTTTAATTCATCTGTCAGGAAAACAAACTTTCCTTTTTCTTAAAATTCTTGGAGGAATTTCTTTCAAAATTAAGACCTCTTGATCAGCCACTTTAAATCTGTTATTATAAAAAGCTTAAATAATCACATTTCTAATTGTTCTCTTTGTGAAATAAACAACCACATCTCTTGGTAATTTTCTTTGCCTAGCAATCCAGGAGTTGACACGAAATATTTTATCTATTTCCAATATAAAGTCCTCATCTCGCCAACCCAAAATAGGCGCTACAGCTTTTGCCAATATCTCTTCCAAATTTTCTTGTGGATTTTCTTTCAGACCTCTTATCCTCAAAGCATACTCCATGTCTCTATATTGTATCATTACCAGCTCATCATCAATTTTATCCATTTTATTCTCGGCTTCACACATTTTAGCCTCCAATAGCAAATTATTTTGATTAACTTCTTCCACATGTTCATCCAGACTCTCAATACAAACTGTCAGTCTCTGAAATACCAGCAAAATATCCTATTGTATTTCCTTATTTTTCTCATTAATAAGCTCTGCCATTTGCTCGGATTGAAGTTTTAAAGCATCTTGTAAATCTTTTAATGTTAATGTGGGTGTAGGTGCTGCGGGGGATGGCATCAATGTCTGAAATCCAGATTGTTGAACTGGTGATGCCCCCGCACTTTTAGAGACAGTAAATCTATGTGATTTGGAAGCCAGTTTAACACCCAATTAACTTTCGTTTCTCACTTTCACTTTTCCGCCCAAATTGCAACTTTATTGCTTCACTGTTAAATATCCAAATCTTTTAAATCTTTTTTAAGCCAACTTCAAATGTTTTTAACAGAGTCTTTTACAGCTTTAAAAATCCACTTTCTGTCTTCCTCCTTGATCTTTTATTTTATTTTCCTTATTCTTTTGTTCTTCCCGCTTTCTCCAAAAAATTTATTCCAGCGCCATCTTCCTCCCCTTCTTTTAAGTTAAACCGGAGTTAAACATCATATACTTGCTGTTTCAATATTCTCCTGCTCAGCTCTGCCTGCGTCTGAGTAATCCAAAGTACAATATTGAGTGCAGGGATGGTTGCAGCATCCTGCTCTGTTTTAAAGCCTTAAAACAGAGGAGTCCCCGAGTCCAGAGCTGAATTCAGGCTCCGAGGGAGCTCTTTCCCTTCAATCCCCAGACTAATCATTCTGGGGATCTAGGGGAGCTCTACCTCTACCTGAATGCTCACCCCCCCTCTTCTCCCAAAGGGGGGATTCCCAAACCACAAAACAGCTGACAGCTGTTTTCGCGATTTGAACAGAACAACGGGGCTGACGGTCAAAAATGACCGCCATCGACGGAGCCTTGCCACCCGGAAGTCCTCAGTCATATGATTCTTGTAGAGGTTCTAGAGAAGATTGCACCCAAGCCCTTGAGATGACTAAAATAGCTTTGGAGCCTCAAACAATGCACCTGCAGAGAATGTGTAAATTTAGACACACAAAATAGATCTATATTCTGCTTTTAACACTTCGGCACCATATAGATTTCACAGACCATTCCAGTCATTGAGTCCATGCTAGGTCCCAGGGTTATTTCCATTTTCTTCCCTGAAGCACACCTCCTGGGTTTCTTAATAAAGCCCTCTAGGAATGTCTCTAGATGCTCTTTTCCCCGCTGGCTGATGCAAACTCTGCCTTTGTGAAATGAAGAGGAGAAATGACATTTCAGCAGCATTCTAACAGAGAGCATCAGATGAAAATGTTAACATGCAGGCTTTTTCCTAAATATTTGTCTATGTCCAGGATCGTGTTTTAATTTAAAATGATAATGAAGATAGTTCTTTCTCCCTCATTCAAATTTTGAGAAGATTATATCTTTCTTTTCTATTCTTCCAGGGACAAAAAAAAATAAGCTGCTCTTTCTGACTGGCTGATGACTTGACAGAAAAATGAAAATCACAGCTGCAGCCATCCAGAGGCAAAACAAATGTCAGCACTACAGATTTAAAATTAAAATTAAGTTTGGGCCTTGCTGGCAATGTTTTTCCTTTATCGTCTTGTGACCCAATCTGTTTTCTGCTTTAAAATGGTAATTGTTCCCAAATTATTTCCATGTTAATCATATTCTAAATGTTATCTGCATGATTTGTAACACCCACTCAACTTTTGAAATGTCAACAATTGCCAGGGGCCACAGTGTGGTACCTTTTCCTCCGGGTATTTTTTTTCTCCCAGCAACAATGGTGCAGCCAGGTCTGTGGTAGTTTTATCAGTAGCTGACTGCCACTCAATTTTGCTTAGGTTCCTGTCTCCAAGGAAACCTGTTTTAAGTGGATAAGGCAAAATGCCCTTTCAATTTTCTAGACTACAATTTTCACAGTCCCTTGCAACTGGTGAATCTAATGCACATCTAAATCTTCTGAAGCCCATCATGGTGCTACTTCTTCTTTCAAAGGCAACATGGAGTAAATAAAAGATCTATCAATGGTCAGATCCTGTCTCGAGTACTGTATCCCCCCGTTCTGGGTGCTGCTGTTCAAAAAGGACAGTGACAAATTTGAGAAAGTTCAGGTAAGAGCTATCAAGATGGTGAAGCTTTCTGAGGAACCATTCAAGAATCTGAGGTATGTTTAGTCTATAGAAAAGATGAGGGGAGGTATGATATCTGAAGAGTTGCCACTCAACAGTTTATTTTTTGTTTTTCCAGAGGGCAGGATTGGGACCAATGGATTAAAACTACAAGGAAGAAAAGTCAGGCTAGACATCAAGAAGTTGTCAGCCAATGGGATTGGTTGACACACAATGGTGTAAAATTTCATTTACATCAGTTTTTCAGAACCTGGATGGTCTGCCTGTCAAAGATGTTCTAATGGATCTGTATTGGACAGGAGAATGATGACTTCTAAAGTCCTTCCCAACTCAATGATTCCATTATTTCTAAAAAATTTCGGTCTCCTCTGATCCACTTGAGAGCACATTTCTGAAATCCATCCCTATTTACCATGTTATTGGGGCACACATTTCTATCTTCAACTGTCTCTCACTTACAATCTGACAATCACCTTGATTAGGTGAGTGTTTTGAGGGGTATGGATCGTTTATCACCACTGACCTTTACAGGACTTACTTGCCTTAGTTAAAATAAACACATCTGAGCTTGTACCAGGCCCAAAACTAAACTGGTTTTGTGTTGCTGTACCTACTCTTCTATAATACATGGTATATCTAGAGCACGGGTGTCAAACTCGCCACGTCATGTGATGTGTTGCGACGTATCGTGACATTTTTTTGCATTGCCAGAGCTAGGGTGGGCATGACCTCTGTATGATGCAACTGGACCGCAGGCCGGCAGTTTGACACCCTTGATGTAGAGCAGGGGTGTCAAACTGGTCCCGCAGGCCGGATGCATTATGCCGAGACTGCAGCCACCCCATTGTTGGCAATGGAAAAAAAAAGTTGTGATATGTTGCAACGCGTCACATGATGTTGCAAGTTTGACACCTCTGATCTAGAGTCAAATAAAATCTTTTCAGAAGTGAAGTAATTTGGGAAGAGAATAAATGGTAATTTTTATGTCTGGTTTCTTTGAGTGCCATCCTGTCACATTCATGTATTCACAATTAAAGGAAGGAATTGGTGCAGTTCAAGCGCACTGATTCCTGAATGAGAGAAAAGAAAAATCTATCTATGATTGTAACTTTTAATTTCAGGTGCATAGCAGCTCAGAGAGTATAGGATCTCCATAGGCAGAGGGTTGGACTAGAAGACCTCTAAGATCCTTTCCACCCCTATTATTCCAAGCTCTATGCCCTGTACATTCTCACAAACCCCAAAGGTGCCTGTTTTATATTATGAGTCGATCAGTATTTTTTTTAATCACAGGAAAAACAATTAGTTTTTCACTCAGTTTTGCATAATTAATTGATATAACTGTTAGCACTAACCATTGGCAAGCTGTGCTTGAACAACACCACTCCTTGGGAAAGGGACTAGGATGGTATATATGGAATCATGCAGTATCAGAGGGCAGAGAAGCAAACTGTTGCTATCCTAATAGAGGTGAGGCTGCTGTTTAATTCAGGTAGTCCTTGATTTATGACCATTCATTTAGTGGCTCAGTGGCTTAAAAGACACTGGTGAAGTTCTATACTCCAGTGGTTCAAGTCCCATCATTTGTCTCAGCTCCTGCCAACCTAGCAGTTGGAAAGCATGTAAATGCAAGTAAATAAATATGTATAGTTTGGTGGGAAGGTAACAGTGTTCTGTGTTTCGCCATATTTTCTGAGTTGCGGTGTGATGTCATGCTAGCCATATGACCACAGAAACGTCTTCAGACAGTGCTTGGTCAATGACTTACAGAAACGGAGATGAGGAGCACCCCTATGGAAGGCTATGACTAGCAGAGTAAAAGCTGCAAGGACTTTTATTGCTACTTTACCATTTGTTTCCTGATGGAATTCAAAGTGTAAATCTTCCTCTCTTAAAAGTTGTAAGGTTGAGATGCTCCCACAAGCTGAAGGAAAATAAAAGCATATTTATCAGAGATGAAGCGCATTGTGATTTAAGATATGCCTCATGTGGTAATGGTGCTCATACGTTAATTTGCTTTTTCCTTTAGATGAGGAACATCCATTTTTCTTTTAGATGTTAATGAACTGTTTTATCTTCACTGTTTCTGCTTTTATCATGCTTAAATATCTACTTATCAGACAATATCAGAGTATAAATGCATTTTATATTTTTTTTAAAAAATGAATGGAAATTGAATTTATGTTGGTTACAAAATGACTTCAGTTAACGATCGTGAGTAGCTAAGTTTCAGGAAGTTTACCATCTTAGACTTTGAAGTGATTCCACTCATTTATCTGCTTCAGTCAGAAAGGAAGTAAAAGCTGACATATCTTTTCTTCATTTCTGGGTGCAGATCAATCAGTGCTGCGACATTCTCATTTTATCTGCAAGACATATCTTCAAGCCAGCTTATTCACAAAAATAGAAACTCAACCCAAAATAACTCTTCTTAAATGTTTTATCACAGACCTGGCCTGGCTTCTAACATCTATTTCTCTATCCTCTTGTCTACTGTCTGCACTTCTTTCTGTTGTCCTTAAGAAGAGCTGATGAAGGGGATTGAAAACAATTAAATGTCAGGAATGATCCTTTGTAAATTAGAGGTCTTGTCAAAAAAGATGAGGTGGTACACATGTATGTAGAAAAGTTCTGGTCTGGACTGCAGGCATAATTCTAGAAAAAAACAGGGCCAGCCACATTTGACATACAACAACTCATTGCTTACCTTAAACACTTATTGAGCTCCTAGATGCAAGACTGAAAATGCAATATATAAACCCCTAATTTGATCACAGGTAGCTTTGACTGTATCCAATAAATAGTCCCATTTTGTTGATTGAACACTCATTTGCTTTGAGGCTGTTGGGAACTTACTAAATGTAATATTTTTTTTCCAGGGCCACCTGATTATAAGATGGGTGAAGCAGTCAGTTTTGGTAGCCAGCTGAAAGGGATCACAGATAGGGACCAGCTTGTCCCATCTTCCATTTTGCTTAACGTGAACAGAACATACGGACACATGCCTTGCCTGCTGCTTTGGCTAACCATCTCAGGTGAATCCTTCTGCAGGGATCCCTGAAAGGGAAGCAAACAAGCAAAATGTATCTCTAATTGTTTTAGTTCTTGAGTTTTCATTATTATTCTAACAAAAGGGAACTGTGGATATGTCTGAAATGGGTACAAATGGCACTGCTGTTCATTGGAAGCAACTAGTTCACCTCCCTCGGTCAATCTTCATGCAAAAACCTTGGAAAAAATGGGTACATGTGAGAGATAAGCACATCGTAATCAGGTGTGACTCAACACAGTGTTAACAGCCAATAAACTATAACCTTCAAAAACTGGATTTTGCGAAACCACGAATTTCCTATTAATCCAAGCCAGCCAACATTCTCTCCCTTTTTTTATTATAGCTGTAGCTCAAATATAAATACGTTGATACCTACCAAAGATAGTATTCTCTCCTTGAGAGTAATTTGACCAAGTCTGGATA
Organism: Vipera berus; assembly: GCF_964194415.1. Classification (NCBI taxonomy): domain Eukaryota; kingdom Metazoa; phylum Chordata; class Lepidosauria; order Squamata; family Viperidae; genus Vipera; species Vipera berus. Next base: position 217,775,708 of record NC_138202.1, on the reverse strand, counting down.
TAAATAAAGCATTAAACAGGGAAAATTATTTACAGATACAATAAAACAAAACAAGCGGCATTAAAAATAAAAAAATAAAAAAATAGGCAATCAGCGAAGTAGACTAGGTCTTGCTTTCCTCACCAACCATTTATGGCAATTCAAGAGAAAAGCCTTCAAACCATCATGGGCTGACCTACAGAGAGCACACTGAAGTAGTCAATATGGGTTCTAAGCATGATACAGATAACTGTGGACATTTCTAACTACCCCAGGAAAGATAATTGGCACAAAAATCCTACTTGCACAAACTTCACTGCAGACATTGCATGCAAATCCAGTGACAGCTAGGGCTTTATGAGCACTCCTGAACTACAAATCTGACCTCTTTGTAGGGATGTAGTTTCATTGAAAACAGGCTTACCTTTCTACTTAATAATATCATTTTTATTTCATCTGAATTTATTCAGCTTGTTCTTCATCCATGTTGGTTGTTCTTTTGAATGAAGCAACTCTCTCTCTCTTTCTCTGTGTGTTGTGTGTGTGTCTGTCTCTCTCTCTCTCTTTCACACACACGCACACGCGCACACACACACAGAGAGAGAGAGAGAGACAGACGCAGACACACACACAAATACATTTCTGTTCTAGCTTATCTATCAGAATGTCTCAGTACTGTACCCATAGCAAAATTTTGATTGATCTGGATATAGATAATCAATTTCATCGAAACGTTTCTGGAATTGAAAGTCTACTATATTATCCAGGAATGGAAGATTTGAGATTCATTCTGAGACAAAAGAACTTTTTTTAACAAAGGCCACACAACTGGCTCTGTATATCCCACACTAAAGGAGTTATAGAGCACCCCCCCTCCTTTTTCCTCCCTCAACTGGATATAGCACAGTTGAGGAAAGGAGACAAGGCAACCTACATCTCTTCAAATATTCCGTACATTTTCTCTACAAGCTGAAAAGAATCCATATTAACAGGATCAGCAGTCGCTAAGCTTACCTCTCTAATGTCTTCCCCAACACTTATAGTAATCAAAGCTGAAATGAATCCATTCTGCCAAGAACAACGAACATTGCAAAGAAGAATAAACATTTTGTAGTTTTTTTTCTGGAGTAATTTGTTGAATCCAGGGGTAGAATGGGGAAGGAAATCTTGCCATTGACAGCTCATGCTGATGGTAGCCAACCCCACAGCAAAATATAAATTGATTACTTTAATCTTTAGTTTTCCACGTTGTGCAATGTAAAAATAATTGTGCAGGAAGCACTTCGTGGTGTGTGCCTTGAGATGTACTCTTTTTTCAAATTCATGAATGCTATTACTTAAAGAGTCTAAAGCAGTTTCAATTTATGCAAACTCTGAAAGATGTGCTAAACATACTGAACATCAGTTAAGCGAAATCAGTCTATTCTTAAGAAAAATTATACATTTATATCTTGCTAATCAAGTTTTAACAATTAAGAGTAAAATTACCTCCTGTTCCATTTTGGAATGTAACTCTTTCCAAGCTGATTTTTTTTTTAAAATTCTCAGAGACAGATTATATATTTATCTTGCAATTTAATATTGGATAACAAATTCTGCAGTGGGCAAACTTTCAAATGTAGCAAATAAACAAAATAAGCATACAGACATTTATGTAATTATTTCTGCATCACCTCTTTAACATATACCGTATATACTTGAGTATAAGCCGACTCGAGTATAAGCCGAGACCCCCAATTTCACCCCCAAAAACTGGGAAAAGTTGTTGACTTGAGTATAAGCCGATCCGCCGTTCTGCAAGCCTCCGCCGCCGGCGGAGGCTGGATCCGCGCTCTGCAAGCCTCCGCCGCCAGCGGAGGCTGGATCCGCGCTCTGCAAGCCTCTGCCGCCAGCAGAGGCTCGATCCACCATTTTGCAAGCCTGAATACACAGGAATACCCTGTGTGGCCGCGGCTCTCGGGGAAGCGGCTCTCGGGGAAGCCCTGGCTGTCCGCTTCCTCGCTCCACGCTGCCATTCGGGGCCCGCGCGTTCCCCGGGCAAATCGCGGCGCCCAGCAGGCGAGGAAACACGCCCGCTCCAGTCGCCCCCCTTCCCTCAGGAGACGCGAAGCAAGTGACCGCCCGGAGCTTACCGAGGACTTGCGCGCGGCCGAGGCTTCGGTGCTTCCAGGATCGCGCGCACCTCTCCCAAGCCGCCGCCGTCCGGAGACCTGCCGAAGTTTGGGGAGGTTTGGGGAGGTGCGCGCGCACCTCCCCAAACCTCCCCAAACGTCGGCAGGTCTCTGGACCTCCGCGCCCTGCCTGCCTGCTTCTTTCCGCTGCGGAAAGAAGCAGGCAGGCAGGGCGCGGAGGAACGGAGACCTGCCGACGTTTGGGGAGGTTTGGGCGCCTCCCCAAACCTCCCCAGGTCTCCGTTCCTCCGCGCAGACCTGCCGACGTTTGGGGAGGTTTGGGCGCCTCCCCAAACCTCCCCAAACGTCAGCAGGTCTCCGTTCCTCCTGCCGACGTTTGGGGAGGTTTGGGCGCCTCCCCAAACCTCCCCAAACGTCGGCAGGTCTCCGTTCCTCCGCGCAGACCTGCCGACATTTGGGGAGGTTTGGGCGCCTCCCCAAACCTCCCCAAACGTCGGCAGGTCTCCGTTCCTCCTGCCGACGTTTGGGGAGGTTTGGGCGCCTCCCCAAACCTCCCCAGGTCTCCGTTCCTCCGCGCAGACCTGCCGACGTTTGGGGAGGTTTGGGCGCCTCCCCAAACCTCCCCCAACGTCGGCAGGTCTCCGTTCCTCCTGCCGATGTTGGGGGAGGTTTGGGCACCTCCCCAAACCTCCCCAGGTCTCCGTTCCTCCGCGCAGACCTGCCGACGTTTGGGGAGGTTTGGGCGCCTCCCCAAACCTCCCCAAACGTCGGCAGGTCTCCGTTCCTCCTGCCGACGTTTGGGGAGGTTTGGGCGCCTCCCCAAAACTCCCCAGGTCTCCGTTCCTCCGCGCAGACCTGCCGACGTTTGGGGAGGTTTGGGCGCCTCCCCAAACCTCCCCAAACGTCGTCAGGTCTCCGTTCCTCCTGCCAACGTTTGGGGAGGTTTGGGCGCCTCCCCAAACCTCCCCAGGTCTCCGTTCCTCCGCGCAGACCTGCCGACGTTTGGGGAGGTTTGGGCGCCTCCCCAAACCTCCCCAAACGTCGGCAGGTCTCCGTTCCTCCTGCCGACGTTTGGGGAGGTTTGGGCGCCTCCCCAAACCTCCCCAGGTCTCCATTCCTCCGCGCAGACCTGCCGACGTTTGGGGAGGTTTGGGCGCCTCCCCAAACCTCCCCAAACGTCGGCAGGTCTCCGTTCCTCCTGCCGACGTTTGGGGAGGTTTGGGCGCCTCCCCAAACCTCCCCAAACGTCGGCAGGTCTCCGTTCCTCCTGCCGACGTTTGGGGAGGTTTGGGCACCTCCCCAAACCTCCCCAGGTCTCCGTTCCTCCGCGCAGACCTGCCGACGTTTGGGGAGGTTTGGGCGCCTCCCCAAACCTCCCCAAACGTCGGCAGGTCTCCGTTCCTCCTGCCGACGTTTGGGGAGGTTTGGGCGCCTCCCCAAACCTCCCCAGGTCTCCGTTCCTCCGCGCAGACCTGCCGACGTTTGGGGAGGTTTGGGCGCCTCCCCAAACCTCCCCAAACGTCGGCAGATCTCCGTTCCTCCTGCCGACGTTTGGGGAGGTTTGGGCGCCTCCCCAAACCTCCCCAGGTCTCCGTTCCTCCGCACAGACCTGCCGACGTTTGGGGAGGAACGGAGACCTGGGGAGGTTTGGGGAGGTGCCCAAACCTCCCCAAACGTCGGCAGGAGGAACGGAGATCTGCCGACGTTTGGGGAGGTTTGGGGAGGCGCCCAAACCTCCCCAAACGTCGGCAGGAGGAACGGAGACCTGCCGACATTTGGGGAGGTTTGGGGAGGCGCCCAAACCTCCCCAAACGTTGCGGAAAGAAGCAGGCAGGCAGGGCGCGGAGGAACGGAGACCTGCCGACGTTTGGGGAGGTTTGGGGAGGTGCGCGCGCACCTCCCCAAACCTCCCCAAACTTCGGCAGGTCTCGGACGGCGGTGGCTTGGGAGAGGTGCGCGCGATCCCGGAAGCACCAAAGCCTCGGCCGCGCACAAGTCCTCGGTAAGTTTTTTTGTTGACTGGAGTATAAGCCGAAGTGGAATTTTTCAGCCCAAAAAGTGGGCTGAAAAATTCGGCTTATACTCAAGTATATACGGTACTTGTTTGAAATTGTAAACCTGTGAAATACGTTTCCAGAAACGATGAGCTAACGCTAGGCTTACCATGTGCTCTTTTTCTCTTGAGAGCTGGAAAATAAATTCACTGTGAAGCTTTCTCTACTGTATACAAAAAGCTTCACATATAGAAGTTTTTTGCATTACAGCTCTTAAAAAATACCAGGCTGGATGGGGAATGTGTATTGACATTTCCCACAAGTTGTGTAGCTGGTTCTTTGCAGGCTTTGAGTGAGACGGAAGGTTCAAAAGATCAACATGCTTTATTGAAGGTCAAACAGAACAGAAGCAACAAAGGAGCTGCTGCACAGCTATTTATACAGTTGGCTGATAGGCGGTGACCAATAGGTTTGAAGCATAGGTTTCCCACCCAAAGACCTACTTAGCCGGTTGGAGACAACCAGTCTGGGCCAGCTAGCAACCATTACAAGCATACACTTAGGAATTGAATGCAAGCAATTAGCAAGTAGTGTAACATGAGCAAACACTTACAACATATACAAAAGGCCAATACATTGCACCACATATCATATTCAATACAACACAGACCAAGTCTCAATTCAATTCAGACCTGGATTTTGCAGTTTAGGGTTAGGGTTGCTGTCCAACTGCAAATGGAAGTTAGGGTTGCTGTCCAACTGCAAATGGAAGTGGATAGAAGGATCTTCCCTTTATATCAATATTTGAAGGGGGATGTTGGGAATACAAATTGCCCAATATTGCTGAATCTTAGCAGTGGAAAGTAGCCTGAGCAAAAATCAAACGAGCTCCCCAAATAGTTTCTTGAAAGTACAGAAACTAAATTACGTATACTATCTGGTCACACCTATGTATGTCCTTTCCTTCTTTCCAGTAAAACCATGGTGAAAATCCATAAAGATCTAGATATTCCTTGAAGGATACATGGAATGTTTAGTGACATACAAGGTCAGAATAACAGTTGGAAGGGACCTTGGAGATCTTCTAGTCTAACCACCTCCTCAAGCAGGAGACCCTATACCATTCCAGATAAGTGGCTATCCAGACTCTTTTTAAAAGCCTCCAGTGATTGAGCGCCTACAACTTCTGAAGGCAAGGCACTCCACTGATTAATTGTTCTCAGTGCTAGGAAATTTCTCCATAGTTCTAGGTTGTTTCTCTCCTTGATTAATTTCCATCCATTGCTTCTTGTCTTGCCTTGCCTTCTTCTTTGGAACACAGGTTGACCCCCTCTTCTCTGTGGCAGCCCCTCAAATATTGAAACACTGCTAACATGTCACTGCTAGATTTTCTTTTCATCAGACTAGACATGCCCAATTCCTGCAACCATTCTTCATATGTTTTAGCCTCCAGCTCTCTAATCATCTTTGTTGCTCTTTTCTGCCCTCTTTCCAGAATCTCAATATCTTTTTTATAATATGATGATCAAAACTGGATGCAGTATTCTAGGTGTGGTCTTAGTAAGTTTTATAAAGCCTTGGTAATACTTCATGTGATCTTGATTCTATCCCTCTTGTTGTGTACTGGGTTCTTTTCTGGAAGCAGGAGACGAGGTGAGAGAGTTCAGGCAGGAACATGCTTTATTGAATTGCAGGAACTGAACTGAAAACCAAGGCTGCTATGCAGCTATTTATACTCTGCCACTAGGCGGCGGCTAATAGGTTTAAAGGAACCTATTGCCTCCCTAGAGCCAACCAATGGCGGTCCTGGAGCCGTTCTGTCTGAGGAGCCAGCGACCATTACCCAATTACCTGCTTAAGCAATCTCACAACATTCAAAACCCACGTGGTACAGCTTTAAGCAAAGTAGGCCCAATACATTGCACCTCTGTTAATGCAACGTAGGATTGTGTTGGCTTCTTTTGGCAGCTGCAGCACACTCATATTTAAATGATCATGCACTAGGACTCCAAGATCCCTTTCACAGTTACTGCTATTGAGCCTGGTTTCACCTAATCTGTACCTATATATTTGATTTTTCTGGCCTAAATGTAAAATCTTACTTTTCTCTACATTGACTTTTATTTTGTTAGATAGGGCTCAGTGTTCAAGTCTGTCAAGATCTAACTGGATTTTGAGCCTATCTTCTGGGGTGTTGGCTATTCCTACCAATTTAGTGTGATCTGCAAATTTGATGAGTTCCTCTTCTGTTCCCTTATCTAAATCACTTATGAAAATGTTGAAGAGTATTGGACATAAAACGGAATCTTGGGGTACCCCACTGCTATCTTCCCTCCATGTAGATGTAGTTCCATTTAGGACTACATGTTGAGTGTAATTTATCAGTCTGTTACAAATCCATCTGATGGTGATGCTGTATATCCCACATATTTTTTAGCTTATCAAGAAGTAGGTTGTGATCTACTTTGTCAAATGGCTTACTGAAATTCAAGTATATTATGTCTACTGCATTTTTCTGGTCCACCAATTTAGTCACCTGATCAAAGAATGAAATAAAATTTGTTTGGCATCATCTGTTTTTGACAAACCCATGTTGAGTTCTGATTATAACTTTGCTTCTATGTATTTGCAGATCTGTTTCTTGATGATCTTTTCCAGGATCTTCCCAGGTATTGACGTTAGACTGATTGGCCTGTAGTTTCTTGGATATGTTTTTTTTTCTTTTTTGAAGATGGAAACCGTATCATCTTTTTGTTCTCAATTGTGTGTGGACCTCAGTAAAATACTTGGGAAAATCACATTGTTGATGAAAATGAATCTAGGGTTAGGGTTACCATTACAGTTGGTGTTAGGTCTTCTTGGAGTCATGCCCCAAAACTGCTAGTAATATATTCTTAGAGGGCTTCTAAGGAAAGCAAATCTGACCCCTTTTCTTTCTGAGTTGTTTGTGAACCCCAGTGAAATAAATGGGAAAACTCCCATAGCTAATGAAAATGAATTTAGAGTTAGGGTTATGGTTAGGTCTACTTGGCATCATGGCCCAAAACTAGGTTTTCTAAGAAAAGCTATGTTGATAGCTTTTCATTCAGAGAAGCTGGCCTCCCTTGCGGCCCAGGGCAGCATTCAAGTTATAGGGGTTCTGTAACTGGAACTAGAAAAAGAAACAAATTGTGTAGCCTTGCCTAACTATTGCTATCTCACTTCTGTAATCAGTGTTTGCGTCAGGGACAAATTTCATGCAAGCATAGGAAACATGTACACGGATGGTAATGTACTGAAGGAGGGAATAAGGGAATGTACAGGAATGATTGATGTCTTCCTTATATTGTAATAACTCTGTTGTCTGATTTTCATTGGCTAACAAAGTTTATAAAGCAATGCTACTAACTTTCTAAGGTGTGGCACTTATGAATGCAACTGCTGCTAGTGTTTAGATTGTGTTCCCACCCGGGACTTATTTCGATCAAAAATAAAGTTCTGTACCTTTAAGAAGCCTCTGCCTGAGTTTTCATGATTGGATTTTTATGATTTCTGAAGTTTTGCCAAGGGCCAGTGACCTTACATACTGTATTCATGCATGGAAGTCAAGACATTGTGATTTCTGACACTGTACCAAGTTGCTCTTGGCAATTTGTTTTTGTGGGCAAAAAAATTAAAGCTCTCCATTATTTTATGATGCTGAAGTTATGTGCATTTCTAATTTTCAGAAAAGAAGAGACAGATGGGTCCCTCAGAAAGGCGAATGAGGAGTATGCAACTCATGTATTTACTTTTAAACTCAATTGATGAAACCACAGGTTGGCCTTGCAAGTTCTCCTGGAAGTCATACTTTGTTCAACACTGTGCAGTAACATTGTGCAGTTAGATATAATTTAGAACTGTCAGATGCCTGCTGGTTATCTGCTAAAGTCATGGTATTGGGAGAGCAAGGCTGCATAGCAATAAGAAGTTTGTGAGTTCTTTCAGGCAAGCATTGTTGTTTTTCTTTCCACAGTTATATTTTTATTTTATTTTTTTCTGCTTTGTGGGTGTACAAAGCCACAGATGAAATAATAAGCAATTTGTATTTGCTTGATTCCTTTAAAGCCTGAGAATGAATGTGTTCCCTATGTTTCTCTTATTATTTGGCCCAACCTCTAAAGCAGTTATTTCTGGCTTATTAATTTGCAGTTTAATCTGAAAGGTTGATGGGTAAATTGAAAGAGTATTTGAGGTAACCTCCAGCTGTTTGTTTTAATGCATATTCTTCTCCCTTTTCCTCTTTTTGAGAAGACAAGAATTCAGAAGAAAAATGATTAAAATGGTAATGCTGCATTATTAAAGATAAATGAGCACAGATAGAATTATGAAAAAAAATAGATGAAGGTCAAATATTTAATAGCCTTTAGTGAGATTAGAGCCTTTAAGAAATGCCAGCAATACATAATACTTACTTTATATAGTTCCATTAGTCCTATTATTAATTATTCCACCTGTAAGTGCAAACAAATAGCTGCAAATAATTTTGCTTCAAGAGAATGAAAATGCTAAACTAGCATATGCATCCTGAAACAGGGTTTTTAGTGCTTACAAAAACACCTGCAAAGATTTTTTAATCGAAAATAATAGGTAGCTAAATAAAGTACAGTAATGATGTCTTTGTCATACCACTCTCAAAAACTGTTGAGCACTAGAGCTCCAGGGTATTTTTATTTATATCCTGCCTTTATTATTTTTTTACAAATAACTCAATTCGGTGAGCATATCCAACACACCTTCCTCCTTATTTTCCTCAAAACAACAACAACCCTGTGAGGTGACTTGGGTTGAGAGAGAGTGACTGGCTCAAGGTCACCCATCTGGCTCTCACAACTAAGGCAGGACTTGAACTTTCTAGCCTGGTGCTTTAACCACTACTAGACCAAACTGGCTGTATTCTAAACATCTCTCTCTCTCTTTTTTTTTGGCTTATGATGAAATATGTTGCCTATTGGTGGTTGTCTCTATGTGTTTCAGTGTGTCCTCCATGTATCTTCTTCCCTTCCCTTTCCCCCAACCTTGCATTTCTTTTATAGTCCCCAATATAATCTCTGCCATATTTTTTCAGCCTGTTTTCATGGAAGGGGGTTCTGCTGCATCCCTCTTTCTGCTCCTCTTCAGAGAGCTTCAGAACTGAAGTAGAATCTCACCCATGTAAATATAGCATCGGCCTCCTTGCAAAGCTCTAACAATTTAGTTATACTTTATGTGTAACTATTTTTGTCCACTCCTTCCTTCTTATTGCTCAAAGAGGTATCAGAAATGCAGGGATAGCAGGAAACCACCAAAATGGCAGGTGGTTCAGAAAAGCTTCTGCATACAAATGTTTACTACCCTGGTCATAAAGCTTCTGTCTCCAGGAACTGTCATTTACGTATTATCTTCCTTCACCTTTACAAACCCATCTTTCCAAACAAGTTTCTTGTTTTGTTCTAAGCAATCCACCAGACAAATATATGGACAGTGAGGACAAGCCAGCTAGTTATTTGATCTCTTTGGAGCAAAATGAAAGGACGTTTGTAATTTTACAATCAAAGGCGAAGTTGGAGAAGGAGGACTGTGGGTGACTTAATTAGATGCTCAAATATTAGCTCAATAAAAGCTGGGGTGAAGCTGGATTCTTGTCCTTTGCAAGCTCTACTCTTGGAAAAATGTCAACACAGCCCAAATGATAGCGCCTTGAAGGGCATTTGGATTTGTTTGTTTACATGTCTGTGGTAAAGACTTGGGAAAGGGATAAGATGTGATCTAGTCAACCTCAGAATTAAACCTCAAAGATATGGCCATTAACAATAAACCTAGGAACAAAAATCAAGCGAGGTTCATGTGGCATTTAATCCCAAATAATTGGTTTAATAGGTCAGTCTGTTTGTAGGAGGAAAGGAAATAAAAATCACTGTGTGGTCTGTATGGTATATGCATGGATGTGTGTCTCTGTGGAGGGAGGGAGGAAGGAAGGAAGGGAGGGAGGGAGGGAGGGAGGGAGGAAGGAAGGAAGGAAGGAAGGAAGGAAGGAAGGAAGGAAGGAAGGAAGGAAGGAAGGAAGGAAGGAAGGAATTTAGCACCATGTAACAACAGAACTAAAGAATGTGTTTTCTATCATTCTGAAATTTCCCTTCAACAAAGGCCGGTCTCGCCTTGCCTTCTCTTCTCACCGTATCCTCTTAGATAGCTCCAAGAAGCAGGGCATGAAAAAAATTACTGCTTCTTGTTCCTTAGCAACTGTTCTTAAAAAAAACACCACCTTTATCTCTGCTAGTTTTTGAGCCATCATGACTGGTTTAGGGATCTATCGTCCATGAATTAGTCTAGCACCTCATAGTCGTCTAGCTCCTAGTCTAGCACCTTTAACCATTCTGCCAACTGGCCCTCAAATCTGGCCCTACTATTAGTATTTCTGGTCTACCTCAGATCTTCAAGGAAGACATCAGGTCTACTACTACCTACTTTTGACTTTTTGCAGTGAGGGAATATTATCTCAACATCCCAAGGAAGGAGCAATGCAATTTCACTAGCTAGATTTTCCTATATCAGAACTTTCTGAATACTGTGAATTATAATTCTCATCCTTCCCAGAACTTGGCCATGTGTAACAGAAGCAAGGGGATAAAAAATATGAATATATAAAACTGAAAACTTGCCTTACTCCAATTCTATCTTTCCATACACATTCCAACTGTCCAACAGTGTTTGCCATTCATACTGGGAGAGAATAATTTTCCAACTTTATAAAAAAAAAACTTTATCCCAAATTAATCTTTCAAATGGTTGCATGCAGTCTGAATTTCAGAAAAATCTATCCCAGTCTTGGCTAATTAACTTTGGAGCAAAATCCCAAGTGTGATTGGACACACAAATTCCTTATGTGTCCAATCGTACTTGGCTAATAAAGAATATTGTATTGTATTGTATTATACTGGCAGTCATTTTGCATAGCATAGAAAAGGACCTTGATAGTAGCATTCAGATAGGAGAGGGAAAATGAGTAACACTTGGACATTTTTACCCTTCTGGATTTGCAAGTTGGATTTGCTTGAACCAGAAATTCCGTAACAGGCCCTGTAGCTTTGCCAGGTGAAACAGACAGAATCTGAAAGCTTTAATTCAAAGAAAAACTATCGCTGGTGTCTGGGTAAAATAGAGCTCACTCAGCTGATATCCACTGTTAAGCTTCACTTAAGTTGGCAGAGAATATTTTTTTTGTTTTTTAATCCCATTTCTATCCCACCCTTCTCCGAAGACTCAGGGCGGCTTACAATCTAAAGCACAAATCAATGTGCTTAGCAATAGCCTTCATTCTATGTATATGCCTGCTTATTAGGGCTTTCGCCCCGCCCCCCCAAGCGGCATTATTACAAAGTCAGCTTATTGCCCCCAACAATCTGGGTCCTCATTTTACCTACCTCGGAAGGATGGAAGGCTGAGTCAACCTTGAGCCTGGTGGGACTCGAACCTGCACTAATTGCAGGCAGCTGGTGTTACTTAAGGAGGCATTAGCCCACTGCTCCACCAAGGCTCTTTGCAGTGGTAACAGGGCTCCCTACTGGAAGGATCAGACACCTTATTTCCCAAGGTTTGTGACCAAACAGGGAAACCAATAAAACACATCAGAAGATCGGTAGACCTCAAAGAAAATATATTTATTCAATTCAAGGTTGCCAAGTAAACACCAGATGGCAAGTGTGATGGACTGGTCCTTCTCTCTTCCGATAAGTATTTACTCTAAAGATTTAGGTAATCATCACCAAATAAGATGGAATGTGTCAGCTTATTACAACAGTCTCTGCTTTATCAGTCAGCCTGAACATCTTCCTCCTGAGCAATCCTTCCTTCCTATACTGTTAAAACAGATGTTTCCTTATCTATAGTTAACCAGAATGTCTACATAAAATAGATATCTTATCTTTCTCATGTCTTCCTTTACATGTCTTTTTAATGTAGTTTTTGCTATGTGATGTGCTCATTTGTTTATTTATTTATTTTATTTATTTATTTTAATTCCATTTATATCCCGCCCTTCTCCGAAGACTCAGGGCGGCTTACAAGCTTAGCAGTAGCCTTCATTCTATGTATATGCCTGCTTATTAGGGCTTTCACCCACCCCCCAAGCGGCATTATTACAAAGTCAGCTTAATTGCCCCCAACAATCTGGGTCCTCATTTTACCTACCTCGGAAGGATGGAAGGCTGAGTCAACCTTGAGCCTGGTGGGATGCGAACCTGCACTAATTGCAGGCAGCTGGTGTTACTTAAGGAGGCATTAGCCCACTGCTCCACCAAGGCTCTTTGCAGTTTATAACGGCAAGAGCCAGTCTTTTCTTTTTCTAAAATGGCATTACTACTGCCTATACAGTCTAGAATAGAATAGAATAGAATAGAATAGAATAGAATAGAATAGAATAGAATAGAATAGAATAGAATAGAATAGAATAGAATAGAGCTGGAAGGGACCTTGGAGGTCATCTAGTCCAGCCCCCTGCTCAGACAGGAAACCCTATATCATTTCATTCAAATGGCTGTCCAGTCTCTTCTTAAAAACTTCCAGTGTTGGAGCATTCACCACCTCTGGAGGCAGGTTGTTCCACTGGCTAGTTGTTCTAACTGTCAGGAAGTTTCTCCTTAGTTCTAGGTTGCTTCTCTCTTTGAGTAGTTTCCATCCGTTGCTTCTTGTTTATTTTATTCCTGTATTTATTTACTGTATTTTGTTTTATATTTACTACAAATATATAAGGAAAATATAGGAGACGGTGAGTGCTAGTCCTGCCCTAGGCATGAAAGCCAGCTAGGTGACTTTGGGCCAGTCTGTCAGCCCAACTCACCTCACAAGGTTGTTGTTGTGAGAACTGTTGATGGGGAACTTTTACATTGTTACAAAGACTCTGCATAGATGTATACATCAAGCTCAAGATGCACTTATGAATGTTTTGCTGAAATCTGCAAATATAACACAGGTAGTCCTCAATTTATGACTGGTCACTTAGTGACAGTTAGGATGGACCTAACTGACCCAGATTTGAAGTTACAATGCCACAAGTCACATGAATGCATTTTGGGCACTCAGCAACTGGCCAGCATTTATGGTTGTCTGCAGCATCCTGCAGTCACATGACTGTGGTTTATGACCTTTTTTGTGGCAAAATCCACCCATTACAGGCAATGGATTCACTTAACAACTGGAACGTTCGCATGATGACTGCTGCAAAACAGGTGGTAAAATCTGGCTTGGTCACATGGTGATCCAATTAAAAACTGGCAGGATTTATGGCTGTCTTTGAGGCTGTTATGGTTGTATCAGGTGCAGCTGCCAACAGCCTCTGGCTAGTGTCGCAGTCACAAATATCTCTCAACACCAGAAGACCCCACCATCAAACCTGTGGCAGAATGGACATCATCAGCGGCATAATTTTGAACATTTTATTTTTATTTTTTAAAAATAAGGGTGGGTACCTACAAAAGAACGAAGTATTGCCATTTACACTCTTAATTAGCCAGCACCATTTAAAGGGGGCTGAAAAGTGCTCCATCTGTTCTGGCAGAGCCTTTAGAAACCAGCCGTCTAGGACAGGGGTCTTCAAACTTGGCCCTTTTATGACTTGTGGACTTCAACTCCCAGAATTCCTCAGCCAGGCATGCCTGGCGCATGAATTCTGGGAGTTGAAGTCCATGTCATATAAGGGCCAAGCTTGAAGACCCCCTGGTCTAGGAGGACATTCAAAAGTTATCCCACACCCTGCTTTCGATTCAGGTTTTCCTTATTTGTGGAGGATTAATATAGCCATGTTTGTATTGCCAAACAAGAAAGGACATCACTCAAAGAACACACTTTCGTATAAGGGAAAAAATATGCATGCAGACGTAAATTTTGTATTGTACATTTTTTGTATATTGTAACATTAAACAGAAATAGAAATGATTTCATTGTAGCAGAGAGGTGATTATGCCCTTGGACCTTCTTAGCTCAGCACAAATGATGGCTCGCCCAGTAAGAAAAAGGATGTCCCCATTCTGGGAAGGAATTAGCAACCTAGAGAAATGTGATTGTATAATTTGTGTCAGTTTGAAATGGAGGAAAAGGGATGACACGTACCCAAAATTGAATAGGAAGTCACAAGGCTTGGCAACAGAGGTGGAATGACCAAATATGGTTCAATTGCAGAAACTGCAAGTAGGGGCAAAAGGACATGTGGGCTTGAGCAAGCTGTAGGGGCAAAGGGACACGTTGACTTAAGCAAGGTATAACTCCATAAAAGGTAATAAGAATAGACTGAGTTTTATGAAATGTTCCTTCCTTGTTTCTGGCACTCAAATGCATAAAAGATAGTGCTTTGCTGCTGTTCGCACTGGAACCCTTTTGCCAAACAGTTTCAACAAAAGTTTTGCGAAAGTCCATCACTCATGACTGGCTGTGATCACCTTCTGTGCCAGGCTGACCCATTTTGGGGACAACACTACCAACATATAAGCGATTTGAAGGCCACTAATGCTCTCCCACTTATGGTTCTTAATAGTGAAGTCAGCCTGAGACCCAACCAACCCATGATTTTGTGTTAATTAATAAGGCACAGATACCTTCTCTACAAGATGAGATTTGCCTTTACATTTAATTATCCATGCTGTGTAGTTGAGGAAAGAATGATTAAATGTAAAGCATGTCACTGAAGAAGCAAATGTTTGCAAAGAGATACAAACCAGATAGGGAAGCGGTGGCTCAGTGGGTTAGGATGCTGAGCTTGTCGATCAGAAGGTCAGCAGTTTGGTGGATCGAATCCCGAATGCCGCATAACAGTGAGCACCTGTTACTCATCCCAGCTTCTGCCAACCTAGCAGTTCGAAAGCATGTAAAAATGCAAGTAGAAAAATAGGGACCACTACAGTGGGAAGGTAACTGTTCCGTGTGCCTTTGGCGTCTAGTCATGCCGGCCACATGACCACGGAGACATCCTCGGACAAGCGCTGGCTCTTCGGCTTTGAAACGGAGATGAGCACCGGCCCCTAGAGTTGGAAACGACTAGCACGCATGTGCGGGGGAACCTTTACCTTTACCTACAAAGCAGATGTTTTTGAAATCCAAGAAGAATGTCCCTGACTCTGCAAGAAAGCTAGGAATTTCCTGATCTTCTCTTTATTTGCTGCTATCAGCTCTTCAAGGTGACAAAACGCAACTTTTTCATAACTTCTCACTACTATTCCAGTTTTAAATAATAAATAGAGCCCTGCAGTGATCTGGATTTAAAAGGCAAACTGTGATTTGAAGCACATTTGAGTGAGCACATAGCACCTGTTAGGAACACATTAATGTGAAGATGAAAACTGCCCACCCACACTCTGAATCACTTTTTTGCCCTTCGAATCCAGATCTCTGTAAAGCCTTCGCAAAAGTGCACTTTAATAAAAGAGATGGAAGCGCCGTTAAGAATGTCTCAGCTATTTATATCAAAAGATAATAACTTCAACAGTGGCTATTGCAAATAACAGGCGTGAGTTTCCTTATGCAGCCAGACCTCTACTTATTGGGTATAAGATCGGACAATATCAACAAAAGAGATTGGTATATATTTGTTCATGTCTCAACAGTGGCGAGGATGGCCTTTGCCCAATTGTGGAAGGACCCAGATATACCCCCTGACCATTTGATAATAAACAAGATTCTCCGTTGTGCCGAGATGGACAGGTTAACATACATTTTAAAAGATAAACCTGAATCACTATATAATATAAGTTGGAACAAATGTTTTGTATGGCTTAAAAGAAGGTTCAATTCAGGAGACGAGTGATGAGATCGCCCACTTAATTGATCTGTGTAATTTATTAGGCTTACAAGCTTGACAAGATATGACCAATGGTAGTTTTGTTTTTCTTTTAATGATAAGGATATTTTATGTATTGGAAAGTTTAGCTGGGATGATATATTTTTTGTTAGTAGGAGAGTAGATATAACTCTCGGTCTGTTTTGTTTGTTTTCCATGGTTTGTGTTACGTGATTATATGTTTTGTGTCTTTAAACCCCTTGTCCCTTTCCCTATGTATTATTCTGTTGTCATTCTTACTGTAAATAATTAATAAAGATTATATTTAAAAAAAGATAATAACTTTATCTGCAAAAAAGGAAACACACTTAGGAATAGAACCCTTCTCATCCAACAGCTCAAACCTGTGTGTGTGTGTGTGTGTGTGTATGTGTGTGTGTTTTCCGGATCACATTTGTAAGTTGCTAGTAACATGGATATTTATTTACTCTTGATACCATAAAATTTGATACTTTCAACTTCTGTTCATTGTTTAGTTGTTCTGTTTATAGGGCTAATATGATCTGTTTTTTTAATTTTCTATTTTCTTAATATTACATTTTGGTGCATTTTAAAGATTTGTACAATATTTTAGACAGGTTTTTCACTTAATGTTTTGTAGGCCAAACAAAAGGATCATGCCGCCCCTTCACTCTCATCCACAAAATAATTTCACTAAAATGTTGATAGTTTTGGCTGGGTTTCCTAAGTACAATTCTTTAAATTTATTTTTATTTGAAGTTAGGATGACCATTTTTTTTCCCTTAAAAGATCACCTTAATAGTAATACATATTCTTTTTCTTTTCTGAGCAGATGTCTTCTCTGCTACTTTTGGCATTCATATGACAATCTGTTTATACATCTCAGAATTCAAAAAGCAGTGCTTTTTGTGGTTTCACAATGGAAGAGAACAACTGAATTTTCAAATAAAAGCCAGAAGATTTCCATTAGAACACCGTTAACATTTGCTATAGTTAGGGATGTATAATTTTTACTGCTGGACTTTTAAATCAGTAAACGTTAAGTTAGTTAGTTAGGTTAGCTTATTAGGTATAAACTAGCTAATAATCTCCAAGTAACAATTTAGCAGCATTTTTCAACACCTTGAAAAAGCCCTTTCTATTTCAGTCTCTGTAAAATTCTGGACCTCTTGATCATTATTGCAAGTTTAGTCAGTTGAAAAAACCTGATTGATAGCGTCTAATTTTTTTATTATTATTTTGTGTTTGTACGTGCGTGCAAATTTATTCGCTTTGCTTTCCTGGCCAAAAAAGGCTTAATTTTAAAAAAGTTTTTGGAAGGAAGGAGGGATGCATTTGAATGAACAGGAGGCATATGGGGGAAAAAACTATAGCCATTATTTTACAAAGCAATTCTTTTTTTAGACAATGGTATTCATATCCACTGCTCTGAAAGTATTTGGAGAATTTACTATTCTGGTGCCCGGCAGACAGGGCTTTTTTTCTCATAGAACGCTCAGAACGGAGTTCCGGCACCTTTTTTGGATGGAACCTTGTAGGGTAGGCAAGGTGGGTTGTATGACACGTGTGAGTTCCGGCACCTTTTTCTTTTACAAAAAAAGCACTGCAGATATGTTGGGATGATAAATTCCAAAATTCCCAGTTAGAAGAGTGAATGGATGAGAGTTGAGGGAGTTATTTTACCATCATATCCAAAGGTTATGAAGTTGGGAATTGTTGGGAACAGTTGAGGATTGCTTTTGAATTTGAGCCCCAAGTAGAGTTAAGCCCAGATGGCTTAGATTTTTGCCTCTACTTCTAGGAGTTACCATGTGCTTTAAAACAAAAATATTATATATTTCACTGCAAAATGCAATATGTTATTTATTTATTTATTTATTTATTTATTTATTTGTTTATTAAATTTATTGACTGCCCACCTTACCCCGAGGTACTCTAATACAGCTAGCCCTCGGGTTATAACGGTTAATTTAGTAACTGTTCAAAGTTGCAATGTCACTTAAAAAAAGTGACTTATGACCATTTTTCACACTTACAACCGACCACTGCAGCATCCCCATGGTCATGCAATCAAAGTTTGGATGCTTGGCAACTGGTTCATATTTAGGATGGCTCATGTAACCACTTTTTGGGACCTTCTGACAAGTAAAGACATTGGTGGAAGCCAGATTCACTTAACAGCCATGTTACTAACCACTGCAGAGATTCACTTAACAACAGTGGCAAGAAAGGTTGTAAATCACTTAACAGCTATTTCACTTAGCAACAGAAGTTTTGGGCTCAATTGTGGTCAAGAGCCGAGGACTCCCTGTGTACCCCTGAAAACAACACTAGTTGTCCTTCATATATCTTCCAGTGTAACTACACAGATATAATCTTGATGCCGCAACTAGGGACATACTGGGATGTATCAATACATCCTGGCTACAGATGACTGACATGATAAGCATGCAGAGGACATGAGAGTGAGAGCACAGATCTGGAAGTGCTTGAAACTGTCTGGCCCTTGTCTGTAAGCCAAGTGGAAGGGCTACTGAACTGAGGCTTTATTAAAGAAGATGAGGCAGACAATCTGTCTCCTGTGCGGTAGCCTGCTCCCCCAAGATGTCGCTTGATTGCCAGTGCTGAAACGCGGGATCAGTTTGGTTTTTTTAGGAAATTATATTCTTTGTCGTTTGAAGCAATGTGCCTTAAGGTCTATCCTGTCTTCCTGTACTCAATCTTTGAAAATTCTGTAACCAACTTATTTGAGCCATTTCTTTATGGATGAACCTGTAGACTGAAGTGTCTTTATCCCATGTGTATGTCATGGTTCAGTCAGGATCTTTAAATATGTTAAAGTACATGCATGCATTATGTAAAGAGTTCCATACTGGTTTTGCTGTCTGTGTGTAAGAAAGCTAGTATTATATAATGGTTAAGGGTTTGGATGATGATCAGTTAGGGGCTGGTTCAAGCCTATCCTCAGTTATGGAAAAAACACTGGGTGACTTTGGGCTGGCCACTGCTTCTCAGTCCAGATTACTCCATAGGTTCATTGTAGGAAAGGAGAGAGCGCTGTGTATGACATCTTGAGCTCCTGAAGGAAGGAATAAATGAATGGGATGAATTATCCTACCAAAGAAATAAATAAATTTAGCATAAAATACATGTATAAGAATGTGTCTTGAGGAGAACATTTGCAAATACGTATTTCATGAGAAGATGCATTTAAGAATGCACAGTTAAATAACACTTCTTCAGATTAAATTTGCAAATGGAGCAGAATAAACTTACAGTTGAACACATATGAAAGGGAGATAGACTGGAAATGAACTGATCATCCCTAAATGTATTATAATTAAAAGAAAAGGAGGCCAGCTTCAAAAGATGCCAGAGAAAATACACACTTGGTGCATCCCAATTTACAGACAGAGAACTTAAGAATGTATATTTAAGAGACAGGATACATTGGGAAAAGTAAAGCAGAAAATAATATTCCCCAAATTTCAAAGAGGAATGAATTCTAACTCAATGGCCTCAGTTAAGAAATGAAGTTAATCAATTAATTTAAAGTACAACCCCTTTTTCATTAGAGGAAACAATGGTTTGTTTTCTGAGGAAGCTTCAAGATCCCCTTTGCCAATCTTGGCGTATGAGCTGGAATCGAACCAGCCTCAGCCTCAGTACAGATAGTCCTCAAATTATGACCACAATTGAGCCCAAAATTTCTGTTGCTAAGTGAGTCAGTTATTAAGTGATTTTTGCCCTATTTTATGACCTTTCTTGCCAATGTTGTTAACTGAATCATTGTAGTTCTTTAGTTAATAACATGGTTGTTAAGTGAATCTGGCTTCCCCATTGATTTGCGTGTCGGAAAATGGCAAAAGAAGATCACATGAACTCAAGAAACTGCAACCGTCTTAAAAATGAGTCAGTTGCCTTTTGATCATGTGACCCCAGGGATGCTGCAACAGTTGTAAAAGTGAAAAACAGTTATAAGTCTTTTTTCCCAGTAACTTCAAACGGTCACTAAATGAACTGTTGTAAGTCAAAGACTACCTGTAGTATAGTATGAACAATGGTCTAATAGATGGGAAAGGCAGTTTTAGTCAAAGTCTAAGTAGAACAGAATTCAACTCTTAAAAAACAATCAACATTCACTGTTATCTGAAAAACAGGTGATACTCTGTTAATTTACTTCAAATAGAGTCAAAGTCTAGTCCTAACCATTTTGATGTATTATGTATCATGAAAGAAAATTCATGAAACATGACCTGTATAAGTATTTCTTTCTAAAAATATGTGCTACTTTGTATAACATGGTTGTCCTAAATAGTTTTCCAGGTGTTTCATTTAGATATTTATTTTAAGATTAAAATAATAATTAAGTGGAATATTAAATACAATTAAAATTGAATTGCTCTAATGGTATAAAATAAAAACAGTTAAGATGTTAACCTGATTTTAATTTAAAATGATTTAGAGTCAGACTACTCGAGATGCTGATGGCTCTACATTGTCTGTCTCCATTGTCTCTACTAGCCGCATAATGGCTGACAGAATTATCATGCTTTGAGTTCCATCAGTAGAGCAATGCCATATGATGAAGCCCAGGGACACAGTGATTGGTGGACATAATGGACTGTGGGTGGCCCACAGGGGAAGGGGGGAATTAACTATGCTAGCTTTTGCATGGGAAACCGTGAACCGGTTTTGCTTTGTCTGTGCCAATATGGTTTATTCAGTAAAGTTTATACTCTTGGTAAAATAATGTCCAAGGAGTTTTGTTATGTATTGGGGTTTGGTAAAACACCTATTCACTTGCATACTGAGAACTAACAGTTCTCCAGCACATGTACTGAGCTCTAACAGTTCAGGCAGGAACCAAAATAGCGGGAATAGTGGGTTCAATCTGATTGGTTGTATGATGGTATATAAAGAGTGCACGTACACCCTAAACCCCTTAGTACAGTAATGGTTATCAATAAAGCTGCTCTTTCTCTGAACTCATCTGTCTGGCATCTTTCCTGCTCATTCGAACCAGAAACACAATAGTGGCGACGAAGGTGGGATCCTGCTTCGCCATAGAGCTGAAGTCACGAGGGGACAGCTTACGAGCTGGAGGAAAGAGGCATCTTTCCCCCCCCTCTCTGTCGGCTGGCTAGTTCAGCACACTAGCGGCCACATGCTCAGAATCACCCGTCTAAGCCTGCAGAGCAGGATCCAAATGCAATAGGAAGAAGATGCCAAAAGTCGGTCAGCCCCATGAATTTAACATCCGCCATCCCAAGCAGTGGCCGTCGCACCTTGGGCAAGTAGAAAACTAGTTACAGGTGAACCAGATCGCAGAAGATGGCCTAAAAGCAGCAACTCTACTCTGCATCAGTGGGCCTGCGATGTTTGGCTTGGCTGAAAGTCTATTCGCCCCGACACCGATTGAATCTGTTTCGTTCGCCGACCTCAAACAGAAGCTGAGTGGACATTTCAAACCTAGAATGTCGGAGATGGCCTGGCACTGCAGATTCGATCAGAGAGTGCAACGCCCCGGGGAAACTGCATCAGAGTTCATTGCGGCATTACGCCAGACCACATGCCTCTGCAGGTTTTCCATCCTGGACGAACGCCTACAGGACCGGCTAGTATGCGTCCTTCAAGACAAGGCACTACAGCAGAGACTTTTCGCAAGAACTAACTTAACGCTACTCGATGCGCAAGACGAAATAATGGCGGATGAAGCAGCCGGAGGCGCGGTCCAAGAAGTACAGACATCCAAAACCCTGAAACCTGAAGAAACAATTCACCTCGAAGCAGCTAAGTACGATGAAATCACAATCGAGGAAGAAGCCAAAGTAGACAAGCTTCAGAAGCTAGCTGGGACACAAGAGCGCGGACTGGATCACAGAGAGAACAACCATAAGGCAGCTCTCTTTCCTCGATGCTTGGGTTGCGGCGGCAACTATGCACGTGTGAATTGCAGGTTCCGGAAGGCCACGTGTCGGGCCTGCGGACGAACAGGACACATCGCAGTTGTATGCCAAGCCCGATCCAGAGAAGGTCAGCTCAAGCGACAGCCGGAGAACTCGACAAGGGAGAGGTACTGGGGCCCAGAGTCCAACCAGTGTGGGGGGTTTTTTGAGACCCGGAGAACTATTTGCCGATCTGGGGCCGCCACCCCCTAAAGCCTAAACTAAGACTTGAAATTAATTTACAAGGCATTCCATACAAGATGGAACTAGACTCTGGCTTAGTGGTCTCAATTATCTTGTATGAGACCTTTAAATTTGTTTGTGGCTGCAGTAAACAGTGGGTAAAATTGAGGCCCTCTAGTATCATACTGACCGATTTTCAGAACAACAGGGTTAAAATTAAGGGGGAGGCCACCCTGACAGTAAGGTTTAAAAAGTTTCATGGGCACCTGGATGTCGTCGTGGTAGAGGGCCAACGAACCAGTTTAATAGGGTTAGATTGGTTTGAGGCACTAGGAATCTTAATTGCTGGCATTAATTGAACGCATGGAAGTAACATCGAATCTGTCTGCGAAGAATTTGCAGATGTGTTCGATTCAAAGCTAGGAATGTACACAGGGCCCCCCATTTCATTTAAATTAGACCCAAATGTTTTGCCCATTAGGATCAAACCCTGAAGAGTCCCTTTCGCGTTGAAACATAAAATTGAACTGGAATTGGACAAACTAGTTGAACAAGGAGTGCTGCAGCCTGTAGAAGGGGGGAAGTGGGAGACCCCTATAGTTACCCCACTTAAACCTAATGGGGAAATCCGTATATGTGCAGATTATAAATGCACCCTAAATAAGGCTTTAAATAAGCATGATTACCCGGTCCCAATGGTCGGCCATGTTCTCGCTTCCCTTCATGGTGGCACCATTTTTACAAAGCTTGACTTGGCGCAGGCATACCAGCAGCTGCCTGTTAGCGCAGCTACAGCAGCAGCTCAAACTATTGTTACTCATAAGGGAGCATTCAAAATGAATCGCTTGCAATTTGGCATAAGTGTGGCACCAGGGATATTTCAGGAAATCATGGAAAGAACGTTGAAGGGCATCCAGTGCGTGTGCCCATACTTTGAAGATGTTCTCATTGTGGGTGAAACAGAAGAAATTTTAGCCAATAGTACTGTACTGAGTAGGCTTCGTTCCGCAGGTCTCAAATTAAAAAGAGATAAATGCAGCATAGGGGTTGATTCTACAGAATTTCTGGGATTCTGAATAGATGCAAACGGAATCCACCTCACAGAGTCTAAGATTAGGTCAATTAAAATGGCCCCCAGTCCTAAGAATAAAGCTGAACTGCAAGCATTTTTAGGCTTATAAAACTTTTACCATACTTTCCTACCTCACAAAGCTGCTATAGCTGAGCCATTACATAGGCTGCTTGATAAAAAAAAGCTGTTTGGAAGTGGTCTAGCCTGCATGAGAGAAGCTTCCAGGACCTTAAGGGTCTGCTGTCTGACAAATCAACTGTCACTCACTACATTGAATCCAAGCCTGTCTGCATCGCTTATGATACTTCTCCCTATGGAGTGGGAGCTGTATTGAGCCACTTAGAGAAAAATGGGAAGCAAGTTCCCATAGCATATTATTCCAGAACTTTATCAGTGGCAGAAAGAAATTATGCACAAATAGATAAGGAAGCCTTAGCCATAGTAGCAGGGATCAAAAAATGTCACGATTATCTTTATGGTAGAAAATTTACTGTGTTCACTGATCACAAGCCCCTCTTGGGCTTGTTCACAACAGAAAAGCAAACGCCCCACATATTATCACCTAGAATGCTCAGGTGGTCCATATTTTTGTCTGCCGATGATTTTAAAATGATTCACAAACCGGGAAAAGAAATGGGCCATGCTGATGGCCTAAGTAGGCTACCCCTACCGTATATTGAGCCTGATCCAGCCCCTGCTGCACAAATACTGTCCCTACAGGAGTTACCTGAATTCCCCCTCCATGCAGGGGACACAGCTGCTGAGACTGCTTCAGATAAGATTCTAAGCAGAGTCCTGTCTTGGGTATTCACGGGATGGCAAGACAGAAGTCCAGGCCCTGAGTTCCAAGCTTATTTTCTAAGAAGGCATGAGTTATCAGCTCACAAAGGATGTTTATTATGGGGAAATAGGGTTATCACACCCTCAGTCTTGAGAGATAGGGTGCTACAGTCCCTACATGAGGGACACCCTGGCATAGTGCGCATGAAGGCATTAGCTAGAAGCTACCTGTGGTGGCTGGGGTTAGACAAGGCTGTTGAGGAGCAGGTACATGGATGCTATATTTGCCAAAGGTCTAGACCAGAAATGCCTCAGGCACCTGTCCATAGGTGGGAGGCAACTCACACGCCCTGGTCTAGGGTCCATATCGATTACGCTGGCCCATTTCAAGGACAGCTCTTCTTAATTGTAGTAGATAGCCACTCAAAATGGCTATAAGTAGTCCCAGTCCCCAACATGACTACTGCCAGGACCATCCAGGTGCTAAGGAAACTTTTTGCCACAGATGGGTTACCTGATGTCCTGGTCTCGGATAATGGGGCTCAATTTACCGCTGCTGAGTTTCAGGCCTTCCTCAGAGCAAACATGATCAGACATGCCACATCCGCACCCTTCCACCCGTCGTCAAATGGAAAAGCAGAACAAATGGTGAGAACAACCAAAGATGCACTCAAGCGCATCATCACAGGTGACTGGCACCACAGAGTTGCAGATTTCTTACTTTGTCAACACTCCACACCTTGTACAGCCACAGGGAAAAGCCCTGCAGAACTGCGCTGGGGCAGACACCTCATTACTAGACTGGACAGACTTCACCCTGACAGAGTGGTATCTGATGCTGCTCAACCCAAACCCCCAAGGGGGCTACAACCTGGTGACTTGGTCTGGGCCAGGAACTATGGTCCAGGGCACTTGTGGGTTCCTGGGAAGGTGGTTGACAAATCAGGCACCCTATCTTACACAGTAGGGGTAGAGGGGGGGTGTCTGGTAAGACGGCACATGGATCAACTAAGAAAAAGATTTCCAGAACAGTCACTAAGTAAGTGTGAGGGTAATAATTCCTTCCATAGTTCTCAAGCTGGCACACAGGATAGCCCTTATTCTCCCTACCAGCGTTTTCAGCACACAGTTGAGTTCGAGTCTGAGGAGGACCAAGAGGGCACAGAGATGCAACAAGAAACCCCTGATCAGTCGGATCAGCCAATCTTCAGTGACTACTGTGCTAATTCTGCTTCAAGATCTGACTCTGGGGTGGGCCTACCGGACAGGGCCAGCCAGAACAATCCTTCAGAGTCTCCAGCTGAGGAGAACACTGATTCTCATGGCATGCCTAATAAGTTGGTAGACTACAAAGTGAGGGAACCGCAAAGACGCTCCTCACGACCTCATAGGCCACCTGCACACCTCGCTGATTATGTGGTCAATTAAGAGAAAGAAGTATGTAATGAATCACCAAGTGAGGAAGCATGTCTCTTGTTTTTTGGATTTTGTTAATTTGTAATGTGCATGGCATACTGTAAGGGGGCTTACAGGAGAAGGTCTATTCATAGACATGTTCTTAATGGGTCATCATGTACTACTTGGTAGTACATTTCTATGGCAGAGCAGCAAAAATGGGTCTGTCTTTAATCTTACAGGCAGCAACCCTTACATTGCACGTCCGAGAAGGTTGCATTGGAAACTACTACCTTGAGTGGGGTCAATCACTCAAGCTAAATATTGGAGGGTTGGAGCAAGTATATAATCCTTGAAAATCGATTATAAGGATATTACCTTGAGTGGGGTCAATCACTCAGAATCTAATGATGGTGGTTGGGAGTGAGTTTTATAATCCTTGAATAAGGGTTATAGGAGTGTATAACCTTGAATGGGGTCAATCATTCAACCGTGTATTGGAGTTGGAGTGAAAGATGTACACCTATAATAATATAGAGTTATACTGTTTAATCCTTACAAGGGGAAGGGGTGTTATGTATTGGGGTTTGGTAAAACACCTATTCACTTGCATACTGAGAACTAACAGTTCTCCAGCACATGTACTGAGCTCTAACAGTTCAGGCGGGAACCAAAATAGCGGGAATAGTGGGTTCAATCTGATTGGTTGTATGATAGTATATAAAGAGTGCATGTACACCCTAAACCCCTCAGTACAGTAATGGTTATCAATAAAGCTGCTCTTTCTCTGTACTCATCTGTCTGGCATCTTTCCTGCTCATTCGAACCAGAAACACAATACGTTTCTCTTTCTGGATCTTCCAACTGGATGGTTGACACTTTAAAGCCCTACATGGCTTAGGCCCGGGGTACTTGCAAGACCACCTGCTGCCATTGTCAGCCTCCCATCGCCTGGTTCGCTCCCACAGAGTCGGCCTCCTCAGGGTGCCGTCAGCCAGGCAATGCCGGCTGGCGACCCCCAGGGGGAGAGCCTTCTCTGTGGGTGCGCCGACCCTCTGGAATGAACTACCCCCGGAGCTGCAGACGGCCCCTGACCTTCGGTCCTTCCGCCGTGACCTGAAGACCTGGTTGTTCCAACAAGCGGGCCTGGACTGACTACAGTTTTTAATTAGGCTTTTTACTGGTTTAAATTGTCTTGTATTTATTGCATCTATTGTTTACCGTAATTCTTTTTTAAAAAATTTACTTTATGTTTTTTAATTTTTATTGTTGTGAGCCACCCTGAATCCTCAGGGAGAAGGGCGGCATATAAATTTAATCAAATCAAATCACTTTGCTTCTATGCCCATCTTGTGGACTAATAGCCTCTGAAATCCAGACATCCCCAACTCCGGTAGACTTTTGTAAAGCACTGAAAAACTATTCCATTGCCACCCTCACCCCTTACCAGGTCTGTCCCAGGATGTTGTGTGAATCTCCTTGGCCACGTATTTGGAATTAATTACCCCCATTAATTTGGAATTAATTGGAATTTTATGCATTCATTATTTTGTACTTTAATGTTTTTAGTCAGTTGGTGAATAGGCAGACTTAAAAATCAAGTAAGTAGGCGACTAAGTAAATATATGTGAAATCTGATTTAGTCAAACATTTCAAAAACCATTCTAGCATAATGGAGGAAGGGATGATGAAGATGGCTGAGCTGGCATAAGTGGCTAAACTACCTTGTCTAATTAAGGAGGGAATTACAACTACTTTGTAATATGTTTCTTTAGTTTTTAAAATCTCTGTAAAATTTTCTCTTTTTTAAATTATTCATTAAATATCATTCCAGTAGACAACTGAATCTTGATTGGATTCATTTACAAATTATTTCTAGTTGATTTTCCCCACATGTTTTTAAAGACATTTGGAGAAGATTTGGAAGCAGTTTAAATGATTCAAAACTACCAAATATTTATTTGCTTAGGAATAAGACTGATATTACAATGCATGCTATATATCAGTAGTGGTGAACCTATGGCACACGTGCCACAGGTGGCACGCAGAGCCCTCTCTGTGGGCACATGCGCCGTCACCCCAATCCTAGGCCTTCAGCTGGGTTTTATAAAACCTTTTTGCTTTAGGTCTCCACTGCCATGTGCAAAAAAAAAAGGTTCAATCAATCAATCAATTTCAACTTCTCGTGGGGGGAAAAAAGATCTCGTAAAGTTGGAATTGATTGATTGAACTTTTTAGTCCCACCCAGTCTGCCATTAACACTGCAGCCATGCCCACCAATGGGCCACACCCATGCATGCAATTGGCCACACCCACCCGACACCCGACAATACATAACTGGGTTTTGGGTTGCAGTTTGGGCACTCGGTGTCTAAAAGGTTTGCCATCACTGCTATATATAAAGCCATACTGAAAGAACAGGACTTCTTTCTGAGCAACGATAGGACAAGAATTCACATAGTATCATTTTAAAATGAAGAATTTATTAGAGGAATGTGCAGGCCCAGTTTCAGCACAAGATTAACTTGCTGATATTGTGAGCAGAGACTTGCTGTTGTGCCAAACTTCAAAATACCTTGTTGTTTCCTGGAAGAGGAGCTTCTATTTCAAGTTATTTATTCTCTTGGAAACTGACATTTCAGAAAAAGAATTTAAAGGAGTACAAAAATGTTGAGGTTGAATCTTCTTGGAATGTCCTGTTCCAAATCCTCAGAATATGCTTTCACAATCTTTCTGAAAATGTTGTGACTTTGACCTGAAAAAAGTGGCCTCATTTTGGCAGTTTAAGGTTTGATCTGGACATGAAATAAATAAACAGTTACGTGAAACCTCTGTTTAAAATCTGCTTCTAATTAATTGTGGACAAACATCTCGCTATGTTAGGAAGCACCAGCCTGGCAGGGGGAAGGGATCAAGCATGGAGCTAGCCTGTAGTCACTGCACAACGGCAAAAGGCCTAAGACTGACCACACACACACCCCACACCCACTCCCAGTTCCTTGGAGCCTTATCTTACTGTTCAGAAGAGGAGGCTGCCAGGCTGGGGAGATTCCTGTATTATAGGCAGAACATAATAAAGTAGTTAGCTTGAATGCTGCACATGTAGGTCTGACACACTAGTACTATAGGAGCCTAACGTCATCATGTCATAATTTTGTTCCCATTTTTCTATTTTAAAGTGAGAGCCCTTTCATCCTACATTTTCACATACATCCCTATAAACAAGAAACATATTTACCTATATTAATAACTGGATACTTTAATTAAATGGTCAGCAGCAATTTTTAGATCTGCCAACTGAATGACATGATCTTACCTTTTTATTGGCTGTGTTGGGAGTGGACAGATCATATTTTTGAATGTTTCAAATTTGTTTTAATAAGGCACCAAGAAAATAGATGCATGCAGCGCTGAAGGGCTCAGTTTGAATAGTCACTTCCTTTCCTTTCTAAAAACACGGTGCTTTAAAGGGTGATTGGCAATGCCAATTATAACCCAGCATTTGCATGGGCAAGATAAGATTCACTCCTTCCATCCTTCACCTACAAATTGGATTAGGCGGTACTTCCCTTCCATAGCTGACATGCTATGGATGGTGATTGCCTGCTGCAGATGAATGGATCCTCTTATCTTATAAGGACAATAACATGTTTGGGCCTGGAGGGCACACTGAGAGAAATAGTAGACATCTGAAAATGACTTGTCCTGCTTTGTGTGCCATGGGTGTCTGAAAGAGAATTTATTTTAGTGACAAAAATTCCCTCAACTTCCAACTCCTGGCTAAAATACTAGACATTTTTTAAATGCTTTATTGATTTTTTAAAATTACAATCTTTAGTGCTTAGTAAACAACATGTTTTCTGGGTTCACATATTTAACATTAACTTCTTCAATATAAATATGTTCAGTACTGCACAATCCAGTATTTTTTCCCTGATCCTCCTTTCTTCCCCATATTTTTCCATTTTCCCCTCATTACACAGTTACAATTCTTGTTACTATTGATGTATACAAAGTTAGATATAAACATCCTCATTTTTACTAATATTATACAAATATAATATCAATTCATAAATCAATATCCTGTTTTTCATGTTATTAAGGTTTAATTTCCCATCAATATTTGAAATATCTTTGCCAGTTATGTTTTTTCAATATTAATTACATTTATATAGCTAAAAGTTTTATTCATATTGATTTCTTATATTTCGCCTCAATTCTTTTTTTCAAAGAGAAAATCTTAACAATTATCTCAGTTCTCAAATTTATCAAAGCTGTAGCTTTATGTTCCACTTTAGTATTACGTATTTCTGTCCCCCATAAAAGAAATTAAAACGCTGCTTCTGTTCATGTTTGGAGATTTTAGCTTCTTGGGACCCTTTCCCAGGATATTCAGTTGTAAAATAGTAAAGAAAGGATCAATGTTCTCACTCAGTTCCAAATATGCTGTTTACGATGCTAATTAGTGCTTTTCTTCTTCGGTTGTCAGCAGCTAATGGCTGGCCACAGGAATGTAGCCAATCTTTCCCCTGATGGTTTGGAGGGCTTTCCTCAGATTGAATGGAAAGACCGCCATCTCTCCTTGATTGACAAGGCACCCCTCCTTCTTCATCGCCTCTTTGAGGTGACTTTAGGCCCTTTTAGAGCCCCCAGCAGGGTGAAATCAGGCGAGGAACGCAAAGCCCTGCCTTCCTGCATCCGTCTCGCTGCAATGCAAAACCAGAAGCCTAAATTCTAGACATTGTAATTGGTTCAATATATTTAAAAGACTAAAAAGATGAAGCAGCAATCATTTACATCGGAAATTTTGGGGAGGCGGGAGGGAGAGGGTAATTCTAAAAATTTTCTTTCTGGAAGGTAGTTTCAACATTGAACAAACCACAGTATCTATTCTTCCATCAATTCATTAACATTCGCTAATAACCCTCTTCAGATTTGAGTCTTAATGGCATCTGTTTATAGCTCTTATGCAAAGAGAGCAGTTACAATTTTTAGAATTCCAATGAATCCAATTATAAAATGCATTGATATATGGTATCTAGCTGAAAACCTCTCAAAGAAAATAGAAAAACAAAAACAAAAAGAAAGTTCATGGGAAATTGTGCTGCCTAGCAAGAACATTCTTGCTCCCACCTGAAACTAGTTACTATATTTTAAATTTATATCTGTGGGCTTATCTTTCCACGGAATACACCAAGTATTGTTTTACTTAATTTAAAACAGTTTTAATCCCACTTTCCTACTTTAAAAGCCCCGAATGTGGCAGTATTTCTCTGATCAAGACATAAGCAGATCAGGATTTATAGAAATCTCAGAGTCAGTTATATACACAATGGGATCTTATGGAAACTGCACCCACTTTGTCTTCTGGAGTGTTTGGCAACACTTTTCGAGGGCCATTTCTGCTCTGTGATACTGTTAGGCCAGGAACTGGGGACAGATATCTGGGGAACAAGGGCGTGCATGGGGGGTGGGAGGTGGGGGGAGAGGTGAGGATGATGACAAGTGCAGTGATATCATCATACAGCTACTGCACTTGTACACTTTCATGCCACATGTGAAAATCTAAGTACATAATAGTAGCATTTGCTTTCTGATGGTGTTGTGCAATAGTTATTAACACATAGCTGTGGTTATAACCGTGTAGTTTGCTGTCATATGTCGTGGCTGGGATCTCACTTGACAAAAGAAGCAGAGATTTCTCAAACCCAGCCAGTTTGGCTCAGTATACCGTACAACCATATAAATCATTTACCATACAATACCATCTAAGGAGATAAGTCGTGGAGGACCAATAAATTCAGAGCATATAACTATTTAACTGCAGCAACGCTTCACTCAGTTCACTTTCTATAGAGTGCAATAGGTTCAGTTTCATTTTAAGAAGTCTCTCAGCTTCCAGGTATACAGTTGAAGAGGATCTGAGAAACTTCTCATGGAAGACAGAAAAACTCCATTATACAGTGAATATGCTGGTTCGTATTTTGTTCATGTTTTGCTCTAAATTTCATGGGCCACTTGTTGTATTCTAATCATTATCATTATTGTCCTCACCATCATCAATTCTAAGCTACACCTCTTGAACATTGTTGGGTGTACACACACACACACACACAGAGAGAGAGAGAGGGGGGGGAGGGAAAGAGAAAGGTTATAAGATGCAGGGAAAGCATATGCTGAATGGCACAACCAAGTAATTGGCATCGTGTGAAGGAACATCTGCACATTGTATGAGCTAGTCCCTCCCAAGTCGAGATCCTACAGAAGATCATGGAGAATAAAAGGGCTAAAATCCTGTGGGACATCCAGATCCAGCCAAACAGGCAGGTACTGGCCAATCAACTAGACACGGTGGTAGTAGACAAAGACCAGAAGACAGTAGTGATGCCAAGTGACAGCAACATCAGGAAGAAGAGTATGAGAAGCTGGACAAGTACCAGGGCCTGAAGGAGAAACTGGAGAGGATGTGGAAAGTAAAGACCAAAGTGGTTCCAGTGGTGGCAGGAGCAGTGGAGGCTGTCACTCTTAAGCTGAGAGAATGGCTCCAACAGATCCCAGGAATGACCTCAAGAGGTCTCTGTCCAGAAGAGTGCAGTGCTGGGAACAGCTAAGATCTTGCATAGAACCCCCAGACTCCCAGGCTTCTGCTCTAGGACCTGGAGGAAGACACAGACCGTCCATACAGGTCAGAAGGGAATAGGAATACACACACACACACACACACACACACACACACACACACACACACACACACACGTTAAACATCACACTACACAAAACAGGCTAGCACTCTAAAAGGCTTTGATAAGTTTGTTCCATCACATGAACCCTACCCCAGAAAAAGCAGAGGAACCTCTAGTAACCTGCAAAATGGTCCCCAGTTAATGACTTGAGAGTGAATAGCAGACTGTACAAAATAAAATGGTTGTGTAGATAACTAAAATGATCACTTTGACCTGTTCTCAGCACTGGGGTATCAGCACCGGTCCTTCCAAGAGGCAGCCCTCCCTCATTGCCCCATTCTGGACCAGCTGCAATTTCTGGACAACCTTCAAAGGCATGGTCTGATGGGTTTGGGGTTTGGATTTGGTTTTAACATAGTTTTAATTATTGTATTATATTGGGCATAATTATTTAATCTTTTTTAACTTTTGTATTTATATTTCGATATTTATTGCCCTGTACACCGCCCTGAGTCCTTCGGGAGAAGGGCGGTATAAAAATTTAATAAATAAATAAATAAATAAAATAAATATTCAGAAAATCTCCTGCAAGGGGCTGGCGATGCGTTACAAGGGAAGCAGAGGGGGAAATCTCTCGGTGCCCCCGGGAGAGAAAAGCTTTCCAAAAACATGTGTTCTCAAGGAAATTCTTTTTCTAAGTACACTCTTAAATGGCAGCTTGCCACCAAACCATTGCGACAGTCTGGGGGAAAGCAGAGTGACAGTGGTAATTTAAGAGTGTGCCTGAAACAGAAGTCAGCTCCATTAAAAATGTTTCTTTTTTCTATGCCTGGAGGTCCAATGCAATATTCCCCAAACTGAGGCCCAACCATTCCATTGGGATTCTGAATTGTAAACGGAATGTACGTTTGGGGTACAAACCTTCCCTTATACGCATATTCCGTGCACAGCCCTGTGTCTGATTAGTAGTAGTTATCAGAATCATGCCTGGAATGCTAATACAGGTAATCCTCGACTTACAACAATTCATTTAGTGACCGTTCAAAGTTACAACAGCATGGAAAAAAGGGACCTGTGGCCATTTTTCACACTTACGACCTTTGCAGCATCCCCTTGGGTATGATGAGGTCCAGATGAGGGTAATTATGGTTGGCACTCTGTTCTTTTGGGATATTACTTCCAGAGTCCCAGCTATAAACCTGGAGGATCTGTGTCCAAGAATGGAACTAGCCATGATGTATCCCCAAGTTCTGAAGCTGTTTCCAGGCTAAGCTACTGGGCCTCTGATTACATTGCATGAACCTTTTGAATTTTCTGACTGCCTTAAATAGTCATCAAAGAGCACAGCTTGTTATATAATAAGTTTCAAAGGGTTAAGAAACCCAACAGCAGAATCTCACAATGTAATTTTATTGAATATGGTAGCCATGAAGTAAACAGCATAATCAAGTCATGTTCTCCAAGTGTCTGTGAATAGAATAAGGCACATAGCTATGATCTTAAAGCCGTTTGTTCTTGTCAAACTAGCTCATGGGAAAAATTCCTCTGAAAGCACATGTCAGTGAAAACAATGACGATGACAAGATTTCCATCATTTTAAAAAATGATGAAAAAAATCAGATGCTCCACAATGAAGTTCTGTGTGAGTGCATAAAACCACATTAAAGTATTTCCTGCTTGTTTTTTTTCCAAAAGTTAATTAGGATAGTCTGGTCTGCTGTCAGACCAGATTTTCTTCTAAATTCTTTTATCAGCCATGAATATTAGTTTGTTTTTCATGCTGCATTAATGTTCACCTCTCCCCTCTCAATGCTATTTTAACTTCCCTAAAAATGTTCACTCTTTCCATCTAGCAATTAGTACTGATGAAGATCTGTAAATACCCTATCAAAATATTTTTACACCAAAATAGATAATTTCAGCATGATCTTTATCATATCTTATTTTAGGGAAACTTCTCTAAGAGCCCAAGAGAAAATATGAGAACACAAAAAGTTGAAACCTGTAGAAATGTAGCAGGATACAGTATAATTTTTCTTATACTGGGTGTGTGTGTGGGGGGGGGGGGAAGCAACAATCTAAGAATAGATGTTTAGGTCCCATGTTCCTGTCCTCAACTGTACATAACTACAAATAATGGTGCAGGAGAATTTGCTGCTATGGGAAACAGACTGAAAAATTCCTTTCTACTATAATTCATTTTGGTGCTAGAATCATTACTGCCAGGTGAAGACCAAGTTCAGATTACTCACTGCCTACAATCATCTTGTATGACTAAATTTGGAATGAACCCTTTCCCAGCTTGCTTAGATTGCTTTGAAACAGCTAGCACAATGTTAATTATATTATGATAATTATAGCTGGTCAAAGAGATCACTTCAACATCATGTTTCAAAGCTCAATAACATCGTTCTGATCATGTCCTGCCACCTCACTCCCACTTAACATTTGAATTTTAAGCTTAATGAAGTCCAAGCACATAACGGCGTTTAATTTCTCTGTCCAGTTCACAGTGATTTGCATATGTCCTCATGCCCTGGTGGTGATAGAAGGCTAACTGTGAAATACATTCCTCACAAAAAGAGAAATGAAAAGAGGAACAAAAATATCTTGCTGCCAGTTAGTGTGTGTGTTCCTCTTTGGTACCATTTTCCTTAGCCATTTTCAAAATAATTTCACATTTCAAAACAATTTCTCATCTCAAGCCATTGGCATATCCTTTACAGCAGTGTTTTCCAACCCTGGCAACTTTCAGATGTGTGGACTTCAGCTCCCAGAATTCCCTAGCTAGCATGGTTGGATAGGAGTTGGAATTCTGAAAGTTTCCAAGATTGAGAGAGACACTGCTTTGTAGAATGGGACTGTACGGCTTGTTCAGCTTTTATTCTGTGAAATCGGACCATTGACACAGATTGTACAGTAGATTTCTTGATATAAATAGGAGAAAATGGCCCACGTGATATCACAATTAAAGTGTAAGACTTGGATCAGGGACACCTTGGCTCATCTTAATCTACTTTGCAGGATTGTTTTAGGATAAACTGGGATTGTCTGTTGAGAGAGGCCTCTGGAGCCTTCCCAGGATGGAACTGCACACAATTGTAAACAGTTTAATTTTTAATCTGTTTGAATTAAGAATGAAAGTAGACAGCACACAAACTTTGGGTAGTCCTGCTCCAATTTCTGATTTTATTTATTTAATTAAGCCGAGTCTGGATCAATACCATTGAATGAATGAATGAAAGGGGAAGTGTAATCATAATCGTCAGACCCTTTGTCTTATGGGTGAAATTGTTCTTTTCTAAAAACTTTCAAATCAGGCCATATGTGCTTACAATTACGTAAGTAAGAATCATGCACTATAGCAGAACAACCCACAATTATGTGATCATCTTATTTGTAACTGTTTGCAGCTTCTATGTTTTCTAGTTCTGCTTTTTCATGGTGAGGAGCAGATGAGACACGGATGAAATGAGATCCTTAGTTCCTAAACTTTGCAAATTTGCCTGGCCCAGCTTCTTGCCCAAGCTCTAATTCTACAGAACTTTATCATAACACAATGCTGTATCCACTGTACTGCAGTGCTGGAAAAGCAAAAGTAACTGATTTACCACCATTACCCTCTTTGGGAGAGGTAGCTGAAATCTACGTACAATTGATTCAGTAACAGAAATGCAATTAATAGAATACAAGCATTTCTTTTTGTAGTGCAATGTACATTAATAACTAAAATTCCAACTGATTTTCTAAACTAGGTACGGTCATTAATTTTAATCAAGCCAACATGCCTAGAACAATTCTAGTGAATCTTTTATTGGTGTGAGTTCCCTGGGTTTATTATCTCCTTGATCAGCATTTGCTGGGAATTGCACATCACCTTTTTGACAGAAAAAATGACTGTGAAAGGAGACATTCTGTAAACATTTGAACTGCTGGAAGCAAATTGGGTGACCAACCAAATAATCAGTTGTCTTTTGGTCTAATGTTGACAGGGCTAAGAAATGTCATTTACTCCACAGTCTTAATTCAAGAAGGTAGAAAGGGTAAGATTTCAAGAGCTTGGGTTGAAAAGTACTAAAGTTACCACCAGCCAGACACAGTGATAATAAATCTGATGCTGAGCCTAAAGGCTTTTAAGTGATGAACATCCACTGCTTCAAGAGAGGAAAAATTGAAATCTCAAGTTCAGGAATCAAAAGTGTAACATGGCAAGACCGTTTGATAGGTCCCTATATTATGGTACTTAATTTAAATCTTTTAACTGTTTATAAATGTTTTTAAAGTGATTTCCAGGAGGGTAAAACACAGGATAAAAATTAACAAAACATTTAACAATCTCATTTCCAGCCAAATAAATCCCCTCTCAGGCTTGACCAGTTTAGTGAATGATTGCTCATTCTTTCAGCTTCATATTCCACAGAGGGATTTTATGAGAATAAAATAGGCCATTGGTTTAACTTTTATCCTTCTTCTAAGAATTTGCTGCAGAATACATAAGTGTTCCACACCATTTGATTGTCTTAACCTGGGCAGTCCTGGAAGGGGGAATAACAACATACAGATCCTGATAGTGAGCAAGTTGCATAAGTTGCACTCAGTGCAACTTACAGACTTGTGTCAGTTGTCACAACATGACTGACACAAATCAGATAATTGTGGTAATTGTGATATTTGCCTGATGACATCACAATGGCCTGTCATTCTGATATCATGGCTTGTTTCAGATGCTTTTGTTCTGATAGTTTGGCCATGCATCGGTATAATGCGTGATAAGGAGAGTTTGTGGCTTATCATATCCATAAAGCCAAACATTAGTTATAAACCATAATTCAGGCTTATTGTAATGTATAAAATAGCCAACTTTTGTTTATTCGACAATCCATGATTCATCAATCCATGGCACAGAAAAATCAGGTGAACATTACCACTGTCACTGTTGTAACATTAGTTAGCAAGCTTTGTGGCATAGTGGAAATATCAATCTAAGATTCCTCCATCTTCTGGCATGTTAACCATTTATATCCATATTGTAACGCCATCTGAATCCTTCAAAGAAGAAGATGAACTAGGCAATCTCATTGAGGGTTCTGCAACAGAGCAGCCAAGCTTTTGTATAAGATCTGAACCAAAATTAGTC
Source organism: Vipera berus (assembly GCF_964194415.1). NCBI lineage: Eukaryota > Metazoa > Chordata > Lepidosauria > Squamata > Viperidae > Vipera > Vipera berus. The sequence goes on along the minus strand of NC_138202.1, from coordinate 217,738,620 downwards.
TTGCTTATCTATAATCATCTGGTTATAACTTAATCTAAACTCACCAATGTCACCGCTTTACATTGTATCAGAAGATATCCTGATTGTCACTTTCTAGTTTTTGCTGTCTGGAATCTTGACTAGGACTTCTGCTGGTTGGATTTTTGGACTGACTTGTGGAATGTTCTTTTGTGTGTCACACCAGTAATAACCAACCACTGTTGGGTTAAGGCTCTGGATTGCAAGAATCTTGCCTTTCCTCATCCTTGAGATGACTCCCCCGGATGCTTCCCCAGATACCTTTCAAGGTGTCATCTCAGAGGAGGATGAACCAGTTCCAGCCATTGAGCTGGTCAAAGGTTCCTGCAGCAGGGCAACCCTGAGGCTTCAGGTGGGGAAAGCATGCAGCTGCAGCTGGTCAGCGACAAGGAGAAGGAACTGCCGTCTGCATCTGATCCAAGAACATGTAGGGCAGAGAAAAGGCAGGAACAGTGAAGGTCAGCCTGATTACTCATGAGGAGGCATCTGCATCCTTCTTGATGGGCTGCACCAGAAGCTGGTTGTTTAAGCACAACAAACAGATGGAGGTGATGCTGGGAACAACATATTGATTTCCTAGCTGTGTATTCCCTGGTCGTTGTGATTCCTGCCTTGCTTTAGATTGACATTGTGTCTTGACTTGGATCATGCCTTGTGAATTCTGGACTTTTCTTGCCTTGTGAACCCTCTTGTATCATGGATTTACGTTTGCCTGGTTGGTTTATCTTGTTTGGGAAATGGTCCAGAATGTATAATTAAGATGTTTGGATGCTTCCTTTTCCTGGATTTTGTTTACACAAATACATGTGTGTGTTTTGCTTTTGCAGCAGTATGCATGCTTTACTTTATTTACTGTACAATAAACAATGATACAAAATACCAGGAAATCAGTCACTGGTCATCACACAAATGAGAGGAATAAATTATCCATCCTGGTTTAAGTTAAATGGACACCTAATTCATCAGTGTATCTATTATGGATTGAAATCCTTTACTCTGAAACCAGCTATATTTGTAAAAAAAATGAATTCTATGAATTGTAATTCACAATAGAGTTACTCTTTAAATAAGGACATACATTTAGTTTTGTCAGATACAAAATACATTCCTGGTACAGCACAGTAAGATTTATTTCTCCTTAAAGAAGTACTTCCTGTTCAGATCATTTTTTGTTATTGGAATCCTTATTAGAGATAAAAATGTTCCTGTCAGAAAGGCATTCATTTTATTTTAATTTACTCTAGCTTTAGTAAATGCTACGTTTGTATCACAAAGCAGTTGTTTTACGTATGCCAAAAATCAGAAGTCTTGTAGCAGCTTTTTCAAGTAGCAAATTTTATTAAAAGGCCTAACTTTCATGAGCTGCGGGTTATATGTGAGGCAGAGAGATTCGATTAACAGCTGTAATGTATTAAAAACTCATTATGTTTGTTGAAACATACTGAGATAGTCTGAAACATTTTGATGAACACAAGTTCAGCCGTCTCTCATTTAATCATCATGTTAAAGACTCATTTTTCCAAAATGATCACTTTGAGATCTTCACTGGTGTGTTCTGGGAAGTTGAAATGCTCTGATGTAACTTTGTCCTCGTTTTGAGCCCTGATGTCAAATTTGTATGCATTCATTCTTTGTGCAAAGTTTGTCCCATCGACCTATGTAGAATCTAGAAACATATAGGGATGCCAGGCAATTGGTAGGTTACCTGTAAAAAGTGATGCGTGATGTCTCCATTGTGTAGTTTTACCATGACATCAAGACTTGTTCAATATATCAACCTAAAGATGTTGACAAATTGTGGAGGCATAATGTATCCACAGGTATACTAGTGATTTGTAGGCATGTGTCATTGCCAAAAAATGAAATAGTTATGGGTGAGCACAGAGTTTCACAGTTTAGTCCAAGGTGTGCTCTATAGAGATCAGCAATCATATTCTTGATGGTTTCTTTGTATAGTGTCTCAATATTCACATTGAACACAATGGAGTTATTAGGAAGTCTGCACATGGAGTTCAATCTTCTTAGAAAGTCTATAGTGCCTCTTGTGTAGCTGGGGAAACTTTTTGTAAGCATCAAGATCTTCCCCATTGACTTTTTCCCAAACATTTAAGTTTTAGCTTTATTATTAGGAGGTCCAGTGAAGTCTCTTAAGTTACGATTAGAGCATTGAATTTTTCTTCATTCAGTCTTTCTGATGATCCAGCTATCATAGTAAATAACATTCACTATGGCCTTGACAATATTTTACTCTGTTATCAGTGCAATGATTCTTCACTTTAAACTTTTATCTAGAGGAGTAGAAATGTACTCTATACTATATCATTATATTATCAAGATCAGCCTTTCTTTCCATCATGTGCTCTCACAATGTCTGTTTTGCAACTCCAATCATCCTTACCCAATTGCTACAATTGATGTCAAATCTCTGCAGGTAGTACAGAGCAGCAAATGGCTCAGTGAAGATCTTGACAAAATGGCTTTTAAGTTATCAAGACAGAAAGAATGCTCTTGGCGTTGAATTTTTTTAGTATTTCAGCAAATTTCAAAATTGGGCGGGGAGCAATTCTATAATTTTGCTTACACTGAAATCATTTGATATTTGGGAAGTATGGATTACTTAGTATGGACCCAGCTCCAGTTCCTAAAGTCCTTCTCAGGGATAATTATAGAATGAAAGTGCTGAAGAATCCCGAGGCTGTTCTTCTTTTGGCTGTTACTTTTGTTACCTGTCCTAGATGTTATTCCTGAATGTCTCCCTTTGTGATACAGTATTTTATTTTATTTTTCTGTGTAGGATTGAGCTGCTCCACTCACTGACACATGCATCTAACTGTGGTTTAGTGAGTTTATTAATGTTCCCCTTCACCAAAAACTCAGAACTGTCCCAATTAAGTCCAGTCAGGAGCAGGCCAAGATTAGTCCACAAAGCAATGGCTTACTAGTCCACAAAGCAATTATAAATTGCTCAAACAAAATAAGTCCATCAGGCTAAACTTAAATCCACACACAAGAGAGCTCACATAGCAAGAAAAGTTCAGAGTCATCAAGGTACAATTCCAAACACGATGCCCATCCTGAGCGAAGCAGGAGTCACGACAATCAAACAACAGCTAGAAAACCAACACATTGTTCCCAGCAACACCACTATCTGTTTGCTGTGATAAATAGCCACATTTCCAGTGCAGGCAGGGTTTTCTCCTCTCAAGTAGTCTGGCTGACCTCCACTGCTCCTGCCTTTTCTCTGCCCTGCATGTTCTCCGATCAGGTGCAGGAGGCAGTTCCTCCTCCTCTTTGCTGGCCGTCTGCCACTGCAAACTTTCCCCAGATGAAGCCTCCTCCAAATCTCTTTCGGATGGCCGTTCAGAGCCATCAAGCAACCCAGTTCCTGATGTGCCAGGAATGGACTCAACCTCCCCTCAGCTGACCTCTGAGGAGGAATCAGGGAGTCGCCCAAAGGAGAGATCATAAGGATAAGCATTCTTCCACCAGGCTGAATTTATTTAATTATTTATTTATTTATTTATTTATTAATGGGACTTATATCCCGCCCTATCTCCCGAGAGACTCAGGGCGGCTAACAACAACAAAACTTAAAGGTTTCTGTACAGTAAATTAAAATTAAAAATTGAAATAAATTAAAATAAAGAATAGAGTTAAAATTGTAAAAAAAATTGAATTGTGGAGAGGTTGGTGCTCTCTGTGGTTGGTTATTTGCTTGCAGATATTTCATTGCCCAAACTAGGTAACATCATCAGTTGTATAATGAAACATGTTCAAATAATCAAGCTGAGAGAGCCACCAAGTTCTCTAAAGAAGTATTATTGTCCAAAGGCTGATAAACTCTGCTGAGATGCTTTCTCCAAGCATATATCAATAACTAACTTTATTGTGCTTCACCATACAAACAACTTTGGCCATATCTTAATTTTTTTAAAAACATATGACTTTTACATCTAATTCCATAAAGGAATCTTCACTGTCATCATATATATATATTTAGAGAGAGAGCTTCTTCTCTCTTTTTTTGCATCTTTATTTAATCATCTGCCTATTTGGAAAAGAAGCCTGGAAAATAAACAAGCGAAGTACAGGAGAGGAAAGGAAAGGATACATTCTCTCCATCAGTTCTTTTTTTTTCTGTCTTCCTTGAATATAAAGATTAATCCTCACTTTACCCTTGTAATATTATAAGACTGATAAAAGCATGTAGAAGACAGACTCAAAAACCAAACATCAGACTCCCAATTCAGACAATAGCAGTTATTTGTGTGTATTTTCAGAATGCCTTCAAGGTGACCTACAAGGACAAAAATGAAAATGCTTGTGTATTTTATTATTTGCATACAATATGGGAGCATAATAACAATATAGTGAAAAGAGATTTCACAGTGTTGAATTGTAGTTTTGAAAATAGTTTTGAATTGTAAGCCGTCCAGAGTCATTGATTGGGGTGGCGGCTACCGCGATTGAATGAATTTATACATACATTCCAGAAAATGAAAGCCACATTCATTTTTGAAATCTCAGTGGAACGATACTATTTTGAGTAATCCCATTTTTTAGAAACAAAAAGGAAATAACTGAATGCCATAGACCAGGGTGAGGGCCCTTTGCTCTTAGTTTCTCTTGGGGTAAAAAATAAAAATAAAAATGAGTTCTTGCTTTCCTAGTTAAGTTTGCTGTCACCGAAGAGCTCTGGTTGTGTGGAAAGCTCAGATCCCCCCCTCATCCTGCCCCAAGACAGCCCCGATACAGGAAATGAGATTAGTTTTAAGGCATGGAGGTGAGAACCCTAATCTGCCTTTGAGAATCCTTTCCCCAATTTTAATCACGCATATAAAGCAGCCCTTTCCTTCACGTAGGAAAAAAAAAAAAACTGTCGTGTACTAATGAATGTTGTAGTGCCTGCTGATTGCAATGTTTTTTGTTTGTTGTGTGACAATAGAAGGGGCTTATTAAGAAATATTGCATTGTCCCCATCTCAAGGGATTTGCATTTGAAGCAATTAGAAGACTTCCTGAAAAGCTCCCACAGATCCGTCAACCAATGGGGATGTATTTGAACTGTAAACAGAAGCTGAGGTTACCATGGTATACCCTTCTGCCAGCCAGCAATTGATATTCTTGGCAAATAGTGTGTCTGGGGAAACACACTGTTTCTCGGACTCCTTGGAGCAAAGTAACTCTTCCTCAATATGGCTTTTCCAAGTCCTTTTTCCAAGGCAAAGGATTTGGATCCTCAAATTCACTCAAGGAGGTATGTTCCACAACTGGTTTCTGTACGTTGTTGAGACTATTGACAGAATTTTGCTCAAAACGCCCTCCCTACAGGATGTTCTCACAGGATGTAAGGCAGAGTTATAAACCTTCTGAGGTGTATTTAATTTTTGCAGATGTACTCGACTTAAAACCTGAAGCCTAGAATTTGTCAGACATGGGTACCGACTGCGTACTCTCAGATATGCAACACAGCTTGATGCTTGCAGTAGAAAAGCTGTCAAAAATAAACACAAAAAGAACATTGCAGACCAGTAGGAAAGTCCTAAAAATGAATTTGACATATTTTTGGGTGTTATAATAGCTGCTGGTTTTTTTTTTAGTATCTTTATATAGCATGCTTGGTTTATTGTATCAGTTTGAATCTAATTATTGCACAGCTTTATTTGGGCTTGTATTCTGAAAGGCAACCTAAAAGGATTCTTAAATACATGGTTGTTCAAATAACTCTGAACTTTAGAAATGGAATTTATAGTATATTTTATAGTCCCTGCTTCAGCTATTCTTAGAAATTACCGGGCAGGATATGGAGATTCTCTGACTCAATAGCTCAGTGTCATAGTGTAGTTAAGCACACCAAGACTCCTATGACATGGACATTCTGAAGGACAATTACCTGCAAGAAAAATAGGAAGGTAATACATGCCCATGGAATATCAGAAACAGGATCCCGCTCCTATGAAGCTTCACAAAAACCACACATTTCCATGAAGGATTTCAGTCCATGTGCATACTTTAAGGTAGTATATTTACAAGACAATATAATGTTGAATTCAAGCTCTTTTAAAAGGCGTTCTGCATTGTAATTTAGGCATTCCACAAACTAGCGCCTGTTAGATATATAAGGCCCAATCACACTTGACATCATAGCTAAATCTATAATGGTTGGATATTTGTTTGTTTATTTCCCACCTTTATTGTTTTTACAAATAACTCAAACTGGTGAACACACACTTTCTTTCTCCTATTCAACTGAGAGACTGGCCCAAAGTCACCCAGCTGGATTTTATGGCTAAGGTGGGACTTGAACTCACAGCCTCTAGCTTTCCAGCCTAGTGCCTTAACCATTATACCAAACTGGCTGATGAGAATTGTAGTCTTTCAAGGTCATGCTCTGTTGGAGAGAGTTACTGTAACAGCTTTGCTATAGAAACAACTTTATTTCAATGGGATTATTTGGAAGAGACTTAACTGGATCATTCTTAAAGCTGACAGATAAATGCAGGTAGCCCTCGACCTACGACCACAATTGAGCCCAAAAATTCTGTTGCTAAGGGAGACATTTGTTAAGTGATTTTTGCCCCATTTTACAACCTTTTTTGCCACAGTTGTTAGTTGAACCACTGCACTTGTTAAATTAGTAGCACGGTTGTTAGGTGAATCTGGCTTCCTGTTGATGTTGCTTGTTGATCACAGGACCTCAAGACACTGCAACCGTCATAAATATGAGTCAGTTGCCAAGCATCTGACTTTGGATCACATAATCACAGGGAAGCTGTAATGGTCGTAAGTGTGATAAAACGGTCCTAAGTCACTTTTTTCAGTGATGTTGTAACTTTGAACAGTCACTAAATAAACTATTGTAAGCTGAAGGCTACCTGTAGGTATAATAGATAAAACAATATAGAAGTCAGTCTACATTTTTATCTAGGAAAGCAGCATTAAATAAAAGATTGAAGTAATAATTTTTTGACATTTATTTGAAACAGGGCTTTTCAATCAGTGGTACGGGTACCACCTGTGGTACATTGGCACCTGGCAGGTGGTACGCGACCATCCTAGAAAAGTGGTAGCAGGGGGAGGGGAATGAGCTGAACCGGTGGTAGCACCGCACAAGCCTGAGCGAGAGATGGCTGGAGATGCAGGGATGTCAGGGCTGAGCGGAAGTGCCAGGATCAGCCCCAGGCTCCAGCTGGAGCTCAGCGCTGATCCTGGCACTTCTGAGCCCAGAAGCAGCACCGATCAGCTGGAATATTGCAGCATCTCCAGAGTCTTGTGACTTACATTCAGATGCTTGGCAACTGATTCATATTTATGACTGTCAGTGTCCGAGGGTCATGTGAAGTGACCAAAACTGCTGCAACCACCCAGCAGAAGGGGGAATAAAAACCAAACACCCCCCACCACAACCCCACTGCCAATCCTCAACAGAAATGCTCACAACAATGAAAACCTCAGACAGAAAGAAGAGCGCTGCTAGGCAGGCAGGAAGGTGTCTTGCTCGGCTGTGGCTTGGTGGGCACTTTTTTCAGTGCCATTGTAACTTCAAACAGTCACTAAGCGAACTGTTGTAAGTCGAGGACTACCTGTACTTCATCACTTTTTTCCTCTTTTTTTTTGGTCATCAAGTTTTTGACACCTTGCTAGGCGACTGGTGCTACTCGGATGTTGCCATATCCTAAAGTGGTACAATGGGTGAAAAGGTTGAAAAGTCCTGTTCCATAATATTGATATGGATAGTCCTCAACTTATGACCACAATTGAGCCAACATTTCTGTTAAGTGAGACATTTGTTAAGTGAGTTTTGCCCCATTTTATGACCTTCCTTGCCACAACTGTTGAGTGAATCACTGCAATTGATAAGTTACTAACACGGTTGTTAAGTGAATCTGGCTTCCCCATTGACTTTGCTTGTCAGGTTTTAAAAAGGGATCACATGACCCCTGGACACTGCAACCGTCATAAATATGAGTCAGTTGCCAAGCATCTGAATTTTGATTATGTGACTATGGGGATCAGTCGTAAGTGTGAAAAACGGTCTTAAGTCACTTTTTCAGTGCTGCTATAACTTTGAACGGTCACTAAACAAACTGTTGTAAGCCGAGGACTACCTGTAGTTACAGAGCATCCCAAAGCAATTTACAAATTCTAAAAAACTTTTTAAAATAAACCAGGAAAAATAATGTATTAACAGACAATGTCAGCCATGTTCCGGATCATTTGAAAAACTGATTTATTCCCTCTGGTATTGGGGTAAGATATTAGGTGAATTCTGCTGTAGGAGCTGTATAATGTCTTTTTGAAAACCTTGGCTCCATTGTTTAAGTGTTGTTATTGTGGTTTTTATTGCGATTGCTATGTTGTATATGGTGCTTTTTTAAGTGTTAGCTTTTCGGAAACAAAGAGTGAGAGGGGAGAAAATCAGCACAGAATGGTGGTGTTACAAAAGTCTTGCAACTCTGTAACGGTATAGGGCAGGGTTAGGCAACCTTGGCTCTTTTATGACTCGTGGACTTCAACTCCCATGCTGGCTCAGGAATTCTGGGAGTTGAAGTCCACGAGTCATAAAAGAGCCAAGGTTGCCTAACCCTGGTATATGGGAAAGACCTTGGGAGATCGGGTGACGAGACAATGCTAAGAGAGCAGTCAGTTAAGTTACAGCATAGCCCACAACTGCATAATGGGATGAGCAAGAATATCACCTTCCCTAGTTTTTCAGACTGTAAAGGAAATGGTGGGGGGGGGGAAATTATACTTTGAGATCTGCAAGATTCTGTCAGTGTAGATTTACAAAAATGTAGAATTAGCTCATCTGGTGATGATTCCTATCTGGTTTATCCCTCAAGACTGATAAAACCACACCAACGTGGGCATGGGGCTTACTCTCCTGTCGGAAGGCTATTTCAGATGTCTTCATGTAGAAAGTTGCCCTTTGCCATTGCCAAGGGGCAGCCCATGGCATGGAGAACAGGAGCTCCTCTGAAAAGTAAAAGTCCCTAGGAAAGAGATATAATTCAAGATGTTATAACACATATATTGATCCTGAATTAGTTAAGGCTTTGCTTATGTCAACACTTTTAATCTGGCAGAGTCCTACCAATAGAAACCTCTTAACGCTAGTATCACATGTGATGTTTTTAGCCCCCCCCCCACGCCAAGGAGTAGCATAAACAATAGAATTCAGCACTTAGTTGTAGCTTCCAGACCAGACTCAAGACCATCATTGATTCATAGTATGAAATAGCATTAAATAAATTTGCAAATGTTTGGTATGAATCAGTGGTGGGATTCAGCCAGTTCGTACCACTTCAGCAGAACCGGTAGCTAATTTTTTTTTTTGCCCGGGCCCAGAACAGACTTCTGGAAGCGGCATCCGCACAGAGAACCAGTTGTTCCCATATTTGAATCCCACCACTGATACTAATGTAAAGTTAGCATTGTAGAGATCTTTTGTAAGACACTGAGAAATTCATTCAGATATTAGCATGGATTGCTTTGTCCTACACCACCCTCTTTTGGCCAAGATCTGTTTCGCAGTTTGGGCTGTTTGCCATTAAAAGGAAGTTTATCTGAGTCTTTGTAAAAGAGGCTTTTGGGAACTCTCGTATGATTTTTCCCTTCGTAAACAATTTTCAAGGTCCATGTGAAACCAGCACGTTGGGAAAAATTTGGTGAGGATATAATAATAATAATAATAATTAATAATAATTAATAATAATAAAAAATAATAAATAAATAAATAAATAAATAAATAAATAATAATAATAATAATAATAAGAAGAAGAAGAAGAAGAAGAAGAAGAAGAAGAAGAAGAAGAAGAAGAAGAAGTTGGAAGGGACCTTGGAGGTCATCTAGTCCAACCCCCTGCTAAGGCAGGAAACCCTATACCATTTCAGACAAATGGCTGTCCAGTCTCTTCTTAAAAACTTCCAGTGTTGGAGCATTCACCACTTCTGGAGGCAGGTTGTTCCACTGGTTAGTTGTTCTAACTGTCAGGAAGTTTCTCCTTAGTTCTAGGTTGCTTCTCTCCTTGACTAGTTTCCATCCATTGCTTCTTGTCCTGCTTTCAGGTGCTTTGGAGAATAGCTTGGCTCCCTCTTCTTTGTGGCAACCCCTGAGATATTGGAACACTGCTATTATGTCACCCTCACCTTTCTCTTCGTTAAACTACACATACCCAGTTCCAGCAACCGTTCCCTATATGTTTTAGTCTCCAGTCCCCCAATCATCTTTGTTGCTCCTCTCTGTACTCTTTCTGGAGCCTCAACATCTTTTTTACATCGTGGTGACCAAAACTGGATGCAGTATTCCAGGTGTGGCCTTACCAAGGCATTGTAAAGTCGTATTAGTACTTCACGTGATCTTGATTCTATTCCTCAGTTAATGCACAAGCATTGTGTTGGCTTTTTTGGCAGCTGCAGCACACTGCTGGCTCATATTTAAGTGATTGTCCACTAGGACTCCAAGATCTCTCTCACAGTTATTACTATCGAGCAAGGTACCACCTATACTATACCTGTGCATTTGATTTTTCCTGCCTAAATGTAGAACCTTATTTTTTTCACAATTGAATTTCATTTTGTTAGATAGTGCCCAGTGTTCGAGTCTGTCCAGATCCTCCTGTATTTTAAGCCTATCTTCTGGAGTATTGGCTATTCCTGCCAGCTTGATGTCGTCTGCAAATTTGATGAGTTCCCCATCCAAATCGTTGGGCCCAGAACAGAGCCCTGGGGCACCCCACTACACACTTCCTTCCATGTAGATGCAGTTCCATTGAGGACCACACGCTGAGTACGGCCTGTCAGCCAGCTACGAATCCATCTGGTGGTGATGCTATCTAACCCACATTTTTCTATCTTATCAAGTAGTAGGTTATGATCTACTTTATCAAATGCCTTACTGAAGTCCAAGTAAATTATATCTACAGCATTCCTCTGGTCCACTAGTTTTGTCACTTGGTCAAAGAATGCAATAAGGTTTGTCTGGCATGATCTGTTTTTGACAAACCCATGTTGGCTTTTAGTGATAACTTTGTTTGCATCAAGGTGTTCGCTGATTTGTTGTTTGATTATCTTTTCCAGAATCTTCCCAGGTATTGAGGTCAGGCTGATAGGTCTGTAGTTTCCTGGATCTATTTTTTCCCCTTTTTTGAATATGGGAACTACATCAGCTCTCTTCCAGTCCTCTGGTAGTTCCCCAGTGCTCCAGGATCTTTGAAAAATATAGTTCAGTGGTTCTGAGATCACGTCTGCCAGTTCCTTGAGAACCTTGCGGTGTAATCCATCTGGTCCTGGTGATTTGAACTCGTCTAGGCTGGACAGGTGCTCACTTACCATTTTCTTGCCTATCTTAACTTGCGTTTCTATTCTGTTTTTTATGGCACTGGTTTTGGTAGGTTGGACTGTTTTTTCCCTTTGTGTAAAGACAGATGCAAAAAACGAGTTAAATAGTTCTGCTTTCTCCCTGTTGCTTGTCACCTTCTTGCCACTTTCCCCCACTAATGGACCAATCATTTCCTTAACTTTTTTCTTGTTTCTTATATGTTGAAAGAAGCTTTTTTTGTTATTTTTGACTTTGGTCGCAAGCCTTAGTTCATTTTGAGCCTTAGCTTCCCTCACTTCATCTTTGCAGGCACGGGCTGTTTGCTGATATTCTGCCTTAGATATGTGCCCCTCTTTCCACTTCTTATACTTGTCCTTTTTATCTTTCAGTTTATCAGAGAGTTCTTTATGCAGCCATGCTGGTTTTTTTTTGAAAGCTTTTATTTTTCTTCTGGAAAATGCAGCTGCTTTTTTTTCTGTCCTAATCTCCATGTTTCAGACACTCGCTTTCTCCAAATTGGTTCCCAGAAAACAATTGGGACAGTAAGTTTCGGGAAAATTAAAATAAAAACTGCATTTTTGTTCCTGTTATCCAGGCATGTCAAACTGCTGGCCCACAGGCCGGATGCGTCACACTGAAACCGTGCCCACCCCATTGCTGCTGGCAATGGGGGAAAAGTTGCGATATATCGTGAGACATCACATGACGTCGCGAGTTTGACATACCTGCTGTAATCCCTTAATTCAGGGTAGAGTCGGGATGACTAGATGGAGCTGAGAATTTATTGGCCAGATGCCCTTCCTGACATCATGCAGCAGATATTTTCTCTTTCTACCCTAGGAAAGAAACATCTGCCATTACCTAGGATTGAACTCTCAACCTTCCAAGTGGGAGGTTGGAGTCTTCACCATTAGGCCACCACAGCGCTCAAACAGTGCTTCCCAATCTTGGCAACTTTGATTCAATACTGGGACTTGAAGTCCACAAGGAGGAGGAGGAGGAGGAGGAGGAGGAGGAGGAGGAGGAGGAGGAGGAGGAGGAGGAGGAGGAGGAGGAGGAGATTAGCAGAAACTTAAAAATTCAGCCAAGCCCTCCAGCAGCTGTCTTTATTGAACCCACACCTTCTGTCCATGATGAATATTCATGGGAAGGAGTCTGGTCTCCAATGGAGACAGTAAACACACAGGGCTAATCCAGGCTCCCCATGTCTTCTGTTTCAGCTCTGCAGGAAAGCTCGGCAATTTAAAAAAGAAAATCCTTTTAGTAAAGGGTAAAATCCCTTTACCTGCCATTGTCTGTTATTTGTTCAGAAAGCTTTATGATGCGATGTGGATCTTAGAAACAACAATACTACTTTTATTTCCGGAACACACACACACACACACACACACACACAGACACACAGACACACAGACACACACACACATATATATACAGATATAGCACCTGAGTCGTCGTCTTCTTCTTTTTAACGCATTGAAACTTGTTTCAAGTCCCTGTGCAATGTGCACTGTCCAAAAATAGATTGTTGGGTCCTCTCACAAGCGTGATCCGAAACCGCTCAGGAAACCTCAGAATTAATCATACATTTCTCTTGACATTTATGTCAAAACGTTGGGCAAGAAGTTGCTGAACCGGTGAACCTGCTGCATTCTGGCTAATGCTTTCCCACACTTTTTTTCTGGGTTGATCCAATGTTAAGTATTGTAAGCAGCGTTTATACCATGGGAAGCAAAATAAATGGACTCAGAGGCACCACCTCAGCAGGGTATCCGTTACCGGCAACCAGCTCTGCTGGAGATTTAGCTTCATATTCTTCACTTTCACTGAGCAGCAGGTCTGGAAGAAGCCCACTTGTTACCTCCCAGAATCTGGTGAAGGCCTCAAGCAAAATCCATGGAGAAGAACAAGAAGCTCTCAAGAGGGACCAGGTCCAACAAGACAAGATCTGGAGAGAGGTTGTGGAGGCTGAGAGGAAGGCCACCAAATATTGGTGAGTAACTTGGTAGTCTCTCTCTCTCTCTTAAAAGCTTTGATGTGACTGTTCCTGTTTGATTATGCTTGGGCTGACCTATGCAATGCGAGACTTGCCTGTGATTTTTACAGAATAAAAGCAATATAATCTTAGAAGAAAAGTTAAAAAAGCAAAAGAGAAGAAGGAGAAGAGATCGAAAATAAGTGGGGGGATGAAAAAAAGCAGTAGTTATACAGGTACTCCTTGACTTACAACCACAACTGACCCCCAAATTTCCATTGCTAAGCAAGGCAGTTGTTATCTATCTATCTATCTATCTATCTATCTATCTATCTATCTATCTATCTATCTATCTATCTATCTATCTATCTATGACTGGAATTAGTTCTAACACTGCATTTCTTTTAGGCCTTCAGATATTCACTTAAATTTTTGTTTGTCTAGCTAGTACAATTATACTCACATAATAAATCATAAAAGATATTATCCTTTTACATTGAAGGTATCAGAACTGGAGTTTCCTAAAGGACTATGATCCCCAGGTAAGTTAAAATCCAAACATGCATGTTAAAAATATACTGACATGTTTGAAACAAGATTTTTTTCCTTATTTTTATATAATATATTCATCCTGAATTAACATAGTCATAGTTCACAGCGGTCAAGGATGAACAGAGATGATGCTTTACACTCAGTGGGTCCATACCTCATGTTAAGACAGTGGCTTATTTTTACATGGAGCAGAGAACAAGCTGGAATAGCTTGATTCACAAAAGCAGCTTATGCTCTTATCCAGCGAAGGCTCAGCACAAAATTTGTAGGGTTCTCTTGCCCTTCTCTGAATTGGGAAAGATACTAAGAGAATCTCCCAAAACGCTATTCGTGGATAGTTCAAGTTCTCCTTCAAACACAGCCTTCAGGGAATGAAAAGGGTTTCCATTGTTTCTGTTTTGCATAGCTCTATCACTATGATCCATTGTCTTCTAAAGGTAGGCAAAAATGAGGGATGCCAATTGAACAATGACAGAATTTATTGTCCTTATGCATCCCCTTCTCATTTTTCATTTAAGCCTGCCTAGGATTTGGGCAGGGGCATTCTCAAAGAGTTAAAAAAAAGATGCCAAGATGGTAGCCATTACCATGACAATGGTAAGGTTGCCATGACATACTTTTTTAATGGGCTTTGATTGCATGGCTGTGGTCACCATCTTCACTTTTTTTTAATCCCATTTATATCCCGCCCTTCTCCGAAGACTCAGGGCGGCTTAAATCTAAGCACAAATCAATGTGCTTAGCAATAGCCTTCATTCTATGTATATGCCTGCTTATTAGGGCTTTCATACACCCCCCAAGTGGCATTATTACAAAGTCAGCTTATTGCCCCCAACAATCTGGGTCCTCATTTTACCTACCTCAGAAGGATGGAAGGCTGAGTCAACCTTGAGCCTGGTGGGACTCGAACCTGCACTAATTGCAGGCAGCTGGTGTTACTTAAGGAGGCATTAGCCCACTGCTCCACCAAGGCTCTTTTGACCACCTCTGGGATTAGGAAAAAAAAAACAGTGGAAAACCCTTGTTTTTTCCCTGAATAGGAAAAAACAAGATAACGTATTAGTTCTGGGGATGGGAGGGAAAAGCCCCCCCCCCAAGTTAATATCTCCATCAGGAAAAGTGGAAACAAAACGTGAGGACTTGCAAAACTGAAGAAAGTTGGAAAGGCAAGGAAAATATTTTCCTGGGGACTGAGGAAATGAAATCACTAACCTTGACTTCAAATAGAGAGAGAGAGAGAGAAAAAGTATTACAATAACGTTGCTGACATTTGAATGATGCTGCAAACACAGTGTTTTTCTAAAGAAAAACAGGCAATTTATAGCTTGGAAAGAAATTGGTAGGGTTGGAGAGAACAGCATGATCTCAGCAGAATGTTGGTGATAACTGGAAGGTATTTACTGTGCTATTTATCGCACAGTAAATTTACACTGAGATAGGCTCTTAAAATCTTAAAACAGTTGTACAAAGTTAGAATGGTTCAGCTTTGAAATCAAGAATTTGTCCTCTAGTCACTGCCAATGATTTCTTGTCATCCTTTTTGGTTTCTACACATTAAGCCTAGGTTTATAGGAACATTTTAATTCTCAGATCAATATCACATTGGTTTTTTTGTTGGGTTGAGAGATCATCTGTGCTTCTATTCATGGACAGGACAAGGCAAACTCCTAACTCTGTAGTGACCAGAAAGCAAGACTTCCTTTTATTTCTGAAATTGTCACAAGATCTGGAAGCTATTATTCAGGCTTAATGTTTCTTTCTTTTTCCTGTCTCTCATCTCTAAAAACTAGCATCTACACAGCCTAAGAAGTGAATTCAATGTGCCCCAGCCAGTCATCCTGATTCTGACCAAATGACTTGTGCTTGGGGACAGGAGTAGATAATAAATAACCATACATTAATAATATTTCAAAAGTATTTTAGACTATGAAAAGTTGAATGCTTTGGGTGATGCTATACAGACGACTAACTAAAAAGTATTGCATTAGAGTTGAGTGAACTGTGTTTTAAAATATTGCTAAACGTCCTTTAAAAAACAGGTGCTGCAGTGTTTATCTTGTATTGCAAAGGTTTTTTTTAATTAACTGGATTAGCAGTTCGCTTACAGCCGCAGAATTTTTCATACAGGATAAAATGGACACAAAGGCCATTAAAACAAGGTAATTTTCAGAATGATTGTAATTAATGTATGAAAGCCAGAACTATCAGTATGTTTTTGTTATGATAGCTAAATCCTGGAGTTATCAGAACTTTGCTCCAGTAAAATGCTTCTAATGTTATTGTGTTCATTCTTGAAATCTTTCCTAATTCCCAATGGAAATGATTATGCATAATATGGCAATAGAAGCACTTCTTATTAAACTTTTATTCACATAAATAATTGATTTATATTTTTTTAGGGCAAGAAAAAAGTATCTGTCCAACTCCCTGAATATATACCAATATTTTCAGACAAAATTCCCAATACTACCAACCATGTAATTGGGAGCAGAATGAACACTGATCTTGGTAAAACGCTGATAAAAATGGACTATTTCCTCAATTATGGAAGAAGAAAAACAAAAACTGAGCAAGAACTCCAGCCTTCCTAGAATCAAATAGAAATCTTGCGGTTAAAAAAGGGCTTATCTTTTGAAGATTATACTTTTTGAAATAGGATTAATGTCAAAAACTTTGTGCACTTACCCTTCCATGCTTAATTCTTCTGTAGACTAGTCAGCAATGATATTTAGCAAATTAAACTTGATAGCAAAGTTTGCTAATATTATCCTTGAGAATGGTCACATGTAAACACACCAGTCTTTACGGTTTCCAACCTTTAGAAAACAGTGGTGCTGCATCACATTCTTGAACACATAAACTGCATGAAGCTGTGTTGAGGTCTACTTTTTCACTCAATAGGAAAACTGTATTTCTTCCACCAAATTAAGCCTGAAATTTCATTGCAGATGAGAGCGCTGGCCTGTTATACATTCCAAGACTCGGCTGGGCATCAAAATATATGTAAGTGCCATAGTGGCACAGTGCTTAGAATGCAGTCTTGCAGGGTAATTTTGCATTCACAATGCCGGGAGTTTGATCCTGACTGTCTCAAGGTTGACTCAGCCTTCCATCCTTCTGAGGTCGGTAAAATAAGGACCCAGATTGTTGGGGAGAATATGCTGATTCTGTAAATCACTTAGAGAGGGCTGTAAAGCACTGTGAAGCGGTATATAAATCTAAGTGCCTTTGCTATCTATTTGGGTTTTGTATATGGTGCCAGCTACAACCAAGGGTTAGGGGCAGGGTAGGAGAAGGGACTGGACATCCAGGACACTCTGGAGATTGTCAGAGGCACTGCCCTGCAGATAGCCAGATGTGAGACCCTACTTGTGAGATTGAGTGTTAGAATTCAATTAGAATTGCTACAGCTATACCAGCCACCCTAGTTCAGAGCAGCTTCTTTGCCCGGGCTGCTTAATGCTGTGCCAATTGCACCTGTTCCTGGATTGGGGAGGCCTGTTTGCAATCACTCATGCCTTAATCAGACCCTGGTTGGATTATTGTAATGCATTTTATATGGAGCTGCTCTTGAAGACCCTCCAGGAACTGCAACTGGTCTAGAATGCAGTGCTGTGTGAATTGATGAGCATACCTCAATCCACCTATACAGCACCGCTATTTTATAAATTGCACTTGTTCCCAGGAGGCTTCCAGGATGTTGATTATCATCTATAAAGACTTACATGGCTCAGGACTGGATTATCTGCAACACTGCCTTTCTCCAATTATTTCAATCTGCCATGCTCTATTAAGATAGATATGCTTTAGGTCCCTTCCTTGAAACAATGCAACCTGAGGGGACCTAAGAGGCATGCCTTAGCTGTTGCAGCACCTGACTTCTGGAATGATCTTCCCGCAATAGATGGGCTGGTCATGTCCTTGAGTGCTTTCTGAAAAGCACAAAAAATGAATTCTTCTTTTAGATGTTAGGGCTAGGATGTTAGAAGCAAATGTGATTCCCTAGTTGTCCCATTATTGTTGCAGTTTAATTGTATTTGATTTTTTGTTTTTTTTATATTGATACATACTGCCCAGGGGCATATTTGTGTGAGTTGAGCAGTCTTGTGCTGTACATTTCTCTATATATGCAGAACTATTGCAATAAACAAAAAAACCCCCTCATAATCAGCTTCATTAAATGCCTTTGAATGTTTCTCATCAAGCATCGATGTAGCTTTCAGAATAATTCAGGAATTTTGTTTATAGGTTGTAGTTTTAGAATTTAATGTTTAGTATTAAGGATAATATGAAATAATGATTGTTAAATGATAAGAAATTAAATATAGGTAGATATTAAATATGATTTAAAATTACGAAATAGAAATGGCTAATGAGGATTAACGAAGAAACACAGATAGGGGGGATTCGAGGAAGTCACCTGAAAATGATTAGAAAGATTAGGAATAATGGAAGTTAAGTATTCTTTTTGTATTTTTGTTGTTGATTGTATTGTTTATGTCATGTCTTGTTTTTTATATGTATTTTTTGTTTAAATATATGTTTATATAAAAGCAATAAAAAAATTTTAAAAAAAGGAATTTACTTTGAAGTAAGCCGATCTTTTTCCAAATATATTGAACTTTCAATGGTTTCCTGCAACAAAGAACAATTATATTTATTAGAAAACTTGGCAACTGGCTTGAAATAAAATTGTCTTGTGCTTACTGACTTGTCCTTCTTCTAGTCTGGTTTCTTCTCTTTTTTTTAGTTCATACATGCCAATCAAGATCAGGAATGTATCTAGCTTTGTATCACCTAACCAGAATGGATATTTACATATAGGGAAATTCATTTGTTTGTTTGGCAATCTGGAAAAGCATAGTTTACTGAAGGAACTTTGAGTTGAAATGCCCTGGACTAAAGTTATAGTCTCGGGCTTATAAAACCTGGATTAATATAAGATTCTAGAAAACCAGGGTTTCGGTATCATCTTTTTTACCATTTTTTTACCCATATTGTCTAGCTGTAACATTATTATTATCCTTATCTTCTTTACTACAGCTGTTGCTGTGGAAACTTTCTACTGCAGTAGCAACAAACCCCTTTTTGACCAGCATGGTGTCCAATGCATACATTCCAAATGGCCAATTTCCCA
This sequence comes from Vipera berus, assembly GCF_964194415.1. Classification (NCBI taxonomy): domain Eukaryota; kingdom Metazoa; phylum Chordata; class Lepidosauria; order Squamata; family Viperidae; genus Vipera; species Vipera berus. The sequence continues at coordinate 217,719,619 of NC_138202.1, read as the reverse complement.
TTCTTTAATTTTGTCATTAGTTATGTTTTGTCCTGTGGTCGACTTTTGGGGGAGGAGGGACGGGACAGGAAAGGGAATATAAACCAATCAGCTTAAGGAACAGACACAACATCTGCGTACTGTTTTCCTAAGAAACCATCCTTAAAGTTTTACCGCAAGACACCGGACGGCAGGCGATTTCTGGGCATGCTCGATAGGCACCCCGGAAACAGTAAAAAAAAAAGGCCTCTTTGCCGCAGCTGTTGGTTTCAGGAATCGAAGCCGCTGTCTTTAAGGAAACCGCTGAGGGCTGCCGATTTAAGCTAACCTAACGATGTCAGGAAACTGGAATAAAATTTAAATAAAATCAAACAGATCTTCCTCCTCCTCTCCAATCAAAGAAAGCCCCAGGCTTAATTTGGGGTTGGAACTCAGAGCAGAACCTGTCCTGGCACGTGCTGAGAGGGATTTTTTTAAAAAAATGCCTCTGGGCACATGCAAAGTACCAGCTGCTTCTGCCTTGAGTTAAATAAGATCCAAGAAGGGGGGAAATAATGGAGGAAGAAAAGAGTAATTTCCCTAAGTTGATGTTGAATTTAATTACGGCAGCAAGACTTTTAGTAGGGCAATATTGGAAGAAGGAAGAACTGCCGACTATAGAAGAATGGACTTTAAAAGTTTCCAACCTGGCGGAAATGGCAAAGATTTCAGCGTATTTGAAAGACCAGTCGCAACAGAGATATATTGTGGACTGGAAAAAATGGATTGATTACATCCAGAATAAATATGGGACTAAAAAGTTTCATTTAGCATTTGAATAAGTACTGATGTGATATTTATATTGCTTGTAGTCATTTTATAAGAGTTAAAGTGCGATAGATTTAATAGTTTATTGTTGTTTGCATATGGTAGATTATGATTGTTTCTACTTTTATACCTTGTATTTAGCTCTGGGAAGTCGGGGAGGGGGGAGGGGGAGGGAGGGAGGTGTTGGGGAGGGTTGGGAAGAGGGGAGGGGGTTGGGAGGGGTTTTGTTTTGTTATAAATAAAATGTACTGTAAAACTTTTCAATTAAAAAAAAAGAGTAATTTCCCTAAATTAGAGTTTTCAATTGATTGAGGCGGCAAATTGCTAAGCACATTGATTGTGCTTAGATGGTAAGCCGCCCTGAGTCTTCGGAGAAGGGCGGGATATAAATGGGATTAAAATAAATAAATAAATAAATCGGTGCATCAAGGATAGGCAGTGTGGTCCTCCAGGCAGAACTCCGTCGTAACCACGGCAACCAAGCCTGCTCCTCCTCCTCCTCCCGGCCACGGTTAACCCTCTCCCCGCCCTCGTCGGCTCCACTCCGGTCGCTTCTTCGCTGGAAGAAGCAGGAAGAAGCGATGGATCCGGGCTGGCTCTTGCTGGAGGCGGCGAACTGGAGCACCATCGCGGCGTGCCTGGTGCTCAAGTTGCCCCAGGGAGCCGCCTTGCTGGCCGCCAGATCCGCCCGAGGAGTCAGCCTGGAAAGTTTAGTGCTGGAGCTCGGCGGGTAAGGACGGACTTACTTCTCCGCCAAACTGCCCGGCGGCGGCGGCGGCGGCAGCAGCAGCACCAACCTCCGCGCTCTTCTTCCCGCCTGCCCGGTCTTTTGGGAAGGGGAAGGCTTCTTTTCTCGGTGTTCGCTGAAGAGTTGAGACCCGCGGAGGGAATTTGCGGGTTCGGCTCTTCCCCGCGAGTCACCTCCCCGCTTGGAGCCCGTGGCTATTGTTGCTGGTTTTCGGAAACCTGCCCCGCGGGCAAAGATCCACCCATCTCGAGTCAGCTTCGGGTGCGGATACATAACATTCCCTGGAGTGAGGAGGTTGGCAACCTCTCTGGCCGTCGTTTTTCGAAGAGGAGAGCCGGGCGGAGGGCCTGAGACACGAGGTGTCTTCTGGGACTCCTCGGGCGCCTCATCTGGCCGTTTTTTTATCCTCTTCTTGCTTTGGCCGCTTTGCCTCCTCGTTTCGTCTTCTCACAGGCGCTGCTTCTCCGCTTTCTTTCCGGGCGCCCCTTCAAACCACAGCTGCCCTGCCCTTTTCTCTGGCTTGCTTGAGTTTGGTGTCGTCGTTGAGGAGGAGGAGGAGGAGAAACTGGCAAAATAATCCTTCGATTAGATGGTAAAGCCAAAGAAAGGTGCAGCAGCTGCAAGCAGGCTGATATCTGGTTCTGCCCTCGGTTGCCTCCCGGAAACGAGGCACATACTGTAGAGAGGCTAAGATTGGACTCAAAATTCAGCCCCAAGCCCCTCCCTAGTTCATAAAATAAATACAATAAAAGGTAATCTCGTGGCTGCATTTCCCTTATGATGCCAAGTAATTTTCCTATCTCAGATACTTGAGGTTCCAGGCCAAAAGCGCTGTGAGTTCCCACATTGAAGTTCTTAGGAAACCAGCGTCTTTCTTTTCTTTAGGAGTAGACTTTACAACTTTTCCCAATCCGGTAGTGTTCAGGTGTGTCAACCTCTTTCTCTATTTCTCTGGGCTAAGTAAGCTTGCTTTTCAGACTGTTTACCTGGACAGCCGCTTCTTTGGAATGGTATAGGGCAGGGGTGTCAAACTGCTGGCCCGCAGGCCGGTTGCATCATGTGGAGGCTGTGCCCATCCCAGCTCTGCCAATGTGAAAAAAGTCACGATATGTCACAACACGTCATGTGATATGGCGACCCGTGGTACACGGTCTCCTGCTTGAGCAGGGGGTTGGACTAGAAGACCTCCAAGGTCCCTTCCAACTCTGTTACTCTGTAAGGCTGTTGCACTTCATGGATAGTTGTCGTGAAACTTCCCCCACGGAAGTGAAGAATGACATTTTATAGGGCTAATAGTGATAATTCTGCAATTCCTAAGTGCCTTTATCAATACCTAAAGAAGCAAAGTGGGATCTTGAGGCAGACAGTTGTATGCCACTTAGTTTGGGGACAGTTGGCTCCTTACATTCTGATTTGAACAAGAAAAACCGTCATTTTTCTGATCTCTTCCTTGTGCACTTTACCAACTCAGCCAGTGTCCTCCAAATGGTTGGTAAATAAGCTTTATTTCCCTCGTCCTGTAAATGCCAGATACCTTGCATTACATCTCCCATAATTCTCAGCCAGTTTTATTATTGACCTGGCTAGCTGAAAATTCTTTATATCCTGAGGATACTGGGTTGAAAAAGGCTAGCTACTACTTTTCATGTGCAGATGACACCTTTGCCTTGTCCTTACTGTTTTAGGACATCCCTATTCTTGGCTTCCATAACTTTGGCATTGATACCTGTAGCAAGGAAACTTACATGCAGGTAGTTCTTAACATACGACCATAATGGAGTCTGCCCATTATGGTTGTCAAGTTGTGATGGTAAAGTGGCTCACCACATGACCACTTGATTTTATGACCTTTTATTGCAGCAGTTGTCCTTTTAGTTATGGGAATTTTTGCCCCAAACTAGAAGTTAAACACTGGGTTTCAGCAAAAACAGTTAAAAATGGTCATATGATTGCAGAATACTGCAGATGGCCATAAATGCAGGAAAGTTAAGTGGTTGAGATATGCATAATAAGATGCAAAGCGGATAAGATATTTTGGGTCCAGTGTGACCACTCATGTCCTCACTGGCACTCGTGGAAAACTACTTTGGTCTCGCGTACGAACTGTGCAGCTCATGAAAGCACGCATTTGATATAAGGTGGCAATGATTCTGTAAGGTAAGATTCAAACAGGCATTTTCCCGAGTCCACGTTAGGTATTGTGCAGCTTCTTTAGGCATGGCAAGGATTCTTCATAAGATAATGAAATACTTTCTCCTGTTTCATATCCAAGTTCTGCATGCCTCTGTTATGTGGTATTGAAAGCAAGGTTGGCACAAAAATAGGTTTTCTTCCTTTAACTTATATGGAACAGCCTTGTCTTGGAACTCTACTCCTCCGGCATATTTGGTGGGAATTCTGGGAATTGAACATCTGGAATTCTAGAGTGTATCAGAATAGTGAAGTTTGAGGAAGAGCTTCTACCAGAATCAACATAGAATGGGATCCAGATGAAGATTCCGGCTTTCTTGGAAAAGTTTCTTGAACAGAGGTATTCTAGCACTGAAATGGGTAGGATACATTCTTGAGAGATTAATGCCACTTATGTTTATGCTTTGTTTTCAATATTTCCTGAGTTGATATTTTAAACAAGTGTTCCCTTTCAAAAGTTTTTATTCCCAGGGCAGGCTGTACAAGTGGGGAAATTCTCTGAGACTTTTCTCACAAGGTCAAAAACTACTGTATCCCAAAGTTGCATATATTTCCAAGTGCACTTGAACTATTCCCAGTCCAGGAGAAACCTCCCCCCACAAAAACTATTTTTTGACAGGAAACCAGGCTTTCTTGTTATTTGCGAACTAAATCCCAAGTGTAAACTAGAACCTTACAGAGGTTTGGATTTCTCTCCATGTGTTTTGTATAAAATGTACAGCTTCATTCCAAACATGGCACTGATCCCAAATGTGAAATCCAGCTGCCTCTCCTTTCTTGGCTCCTATGGTTTCCTGTTTTACATGGCCATAATATCACAGTTAGTAAAACTCACAATTGGCATAATTAGCCTTCTAAAAACGCACCCAATCTCAGCAGTGTATCAGGGTAGGATTCCAGCCGCTTTTTTTTCTCTCTCTCCTGCCTTGTTTTAAATGTTTAATGTTTTTAAATATTATTATTTTAATTGTAAACCACTGAGAGTTGCTGTTCAGAGCGAGATAGGTGACATCGGAATTTAATAAATTAATAAATACAATACCTCTTCTTTGGTTGCCCTGGGAAGATCAAATTCTGCCTTTATGCCTTGTTTTGGAGATGCCTTTACACTCATTGGCTTGGTCTGAATATCACAATAAATTGTTTAAAACTTGAGCAATTATTTGATGTGAAATTAGGCACATGCAGAAATAGAAAGAGCAATAAAGCTTGCTCTCAGATTACTGGGTTGAATGGTTATGTCTGAATTGACCCCATTGATTGAAGTTACACTTTTTCCCCCCCAGTTTCCTTGTTTGCTTGAGATACATGAGTTACTACCGTTATCCTCAACTAACATATATAGAATATCCCATCATGATTGTGCAAGGTAGGATTTGTTCCTCATTTATTATTCCACCATTCTTTCGTTTTTGTCAGTCATGCAGTAATGAACTTTTATTTTGTTTTCTTTCAGATATCATTCTTTGCCTGCTTGTTCTGCATTTCAATGGCAAAATGAAGCATGCTTTGCCTTACACAGTCATGTATCCTTCACTTATGGATTTGTTCTTTTCCATTTCTACAGCATTTCTGGCAGTTTTTTCTGCATTCCATATTTAGAATAAGCCTTCCCCCATGTTTGTTGTTTGTTCACGTTCAAACATTTTCTAATGGATTAATGTGCTTCATTGGCAATTGAAGTTTCTTTAATGGAGCAGAAGGGCTTTGTGAGAAATTTTCAAGTGTAGCAGAGTGGGCCTGCTTTTCATTCAGGGATAGAAGAAGTGGCTCTGCCAAGTTATTGGGCTATAAAATCTGTTATCAATGTTAATTGTTGGGTATTCAGGCTGGGACTGGTGGATCTTGGAGTCCAAAACGTCTAAAGAAGTTTGTATAGGTGAACATGTATGTGATATTTTACACAACTTACTTGGGGTCACGCTTTTATAGGAAATTTTTATTCATTGGATTCTGAAATGAAACATTTTTTTTTCATTTTGTAGTTAGGATGTATGAGATCATAAAAGACATTTCCCAAGTATTATCAGGGCTATTGCACAATAGTTTCTTAAGTGGATCTGGCTAACAGTGCAGCCTGAGGGTTAGAAATTTGGGGATCAGAGTATGGAGTGTGAAGTGAAAGCTGAGAATTTCAAGCTTATTCATTCTGTGACTAATATAAGTCCATCTCTGCAAAATGTGTGCAATGAAGCTATAGTGCTCTGGATTCAGATCCTTCACTACAAGTAGGGGCACGAGCGTAGCATTTGCAACTCTTTAAAGCAGCTACATCTTTTCCCCGGAACAGGATGCAGCTGCATAAGCAGCCTTGGAACTCTGGGGGAAAATGTACCTGAGGCAAACACAGATGCTTCCTTTGTATACTCTGAACCCATCCTCTGATCTCTTTCCAAACTGCTTTACAATTTTCATTTGTAATACACACTTGGATTTGCTAACCTGAAGAGAGCTTTCCTTGGGATCCTGAGGGGGCAGGTCGATGCCGTTTTACTGAACATACAAAGTAAAAGCAAATGGTTAATTAATAATTCTAGACTTATTAGTTCAGTCATCTTCTCTTGATGAATAATTTAATGTAAGTGGATGTGAAGGTTAAAGATAATTGAAATCAGTGGTATATCAAAAGGATTGCAAATAAGGAAAGGAGGAGACCGCTGTAAAGTGACGGCATCAATTAAAATCAGATTTACCAAGGGTCCTTTTCACCTCCACCTGTATTATGTATCTTAACCTGAAAGGTTAGATTTGTGGCAGGATGGTATGCTATAACTCTGCAAGAATGGATATTGGACTTGAGTATGGTAAGGAGTTGAAAGAACGTGCTTGTATAATTAGTCATTCTAGATGTTGCGTTTTATAATGGGAAGCCACGATAAAATGTGTCAGGCAGGAACTTCATGGAAATGAAGAGTCAGAAGCTCATTGTTTATCTTTTGCTTTCCTTCACTTGAGTTAAGATGCATCATTACATATGATGTGGCTTAGCCGTTGAAATCAAGTTGTGTTGGTTGGAAAGATATTGCTCTTTATGCCAGCATGAGTCTCTGCAAGGGGGCAAAGGGGGGGGCAAGTGAGATCTTGTGGGTTTGGGACCCCAGTGTATGATGTGCTTACAAAATAGCTTGCTACTTCAAGCTCGAGAGACTATAATAAAGAGAGCCTCTAATTGTTTCCTTCAGTAATTTTGGTTTTCAATAAAGTTTAGAAACGTTCTGTGGGTACACTGGTCAGTATACAGTATATGCCTTGAAACACATTAGTATTTACTTGCGTTGTTGTAAAGCCAGGCAGGTCAAAGTAGTCTGAAAATATGGAAATTTAGAAACCACAAGATGAATGAATTAGGATAGAAATTGTATCAGAAAATTCAAGTTCGTCTTGTTCTTAGCTTTGGGAAGAAATAAATACATTAACTTAAAGTGATCACTTGACCTTCAGAGCGATCATGCACTATTTCACTACACTGTTGATCAGCATGACTATTAATGAAGGCCATACCTTATGATACCGTAGAGCAGACATCCTTCTGTGGGCTGGGCTGGGCATTTTTGCATGAGCCAAAGTTTTTTTCCTGAATTGGAAAGTTCTTTTTAAAATAAAACTATGTCAAGTTTTATTTTATTACTTTATTTTAATTTTATTATTTTATGTATCTAAAGTAGTTGCCACCAATTTTTGCCAGTTATAGCTCTGATGGCAACTGGCATGCCCAGGGTAGTCCTAGGGTCTCAAGTTCTCCATCCCTGGGGCAGTAGAACACTAGCCTGCATCAGCTCATCAGTGTTAGCTAAGTTCCTGGCTGACTAAATGTTGGCCTAGGCCAACATAGTCTGGCCCAGTTTAGGACCACCTGGTATCATGACAACTCCATACGTCTTGACTTCTTATCAGCCCTTTTCTTTATGTTGGGTCTGAAGCATGTCTCTAGGTATTAAGTAAAGGTAAAGGTACTCCCGCACATGCGTGCTAGTCATTTCCGACTCTAGGGGCCGGTGCTCATCTCCGTTTCAAAGCTGAAGAGCCCGCGCTTGTCCGAGGATGTCTCCGTGGTCATGTGCCTGGCATGAGTAGACGCCAAAGGCGCACGGAACGCTGTTACCTTCCCACCATAGTGGTCCCTATTTTTTCTACTTGCATTTTTATGTGCTTTCGAACTGCTAGGTGGGCAGAAGCTGGGACGAGTAACAGGCGCTCACTCTGTTACACGGCACTCGGGATTCGACCTGCCAAACTGCCGACCTGATCAACAAGCTCAGCATCCTAACCCACTGAGCCACCGCATCCCTAATACCCTCTAGGTATTAGGTGAGAAATAAGTTGCTTCCCATTTCTACAGTATTTTCTGCTTCTGCCATCAGATGCAAATTTCTAGAAAGGGGCTGCAGTTGCTCTGGGGTTCTGTTTTTGAGCTACTGATTTTAGTTGCTGTTTTTACTGTTGTTGTGTTTTTCAATTGTCTTGTCACTTGTATTAGGTATAGCAGCTTGGAAGAGCCCCCAATTAAACAGGATCTGCAATAAAATATATTTCTTTAACCATGATTTGTTAACTAAGCCATGGTAGGTGGATTATACAATAGCCTTAAGTCAAACAAATCTCAGTATGGCTTAACCTTAACTTGCAAAGGAATTACGTAATGCATCAGTGCAGACCCAAGCATTAAATGTCATCTTCATTAACTGGCAGCAGCTTTGTTAGATCTGAAGCTGAATCTGCCCTCTGGGCCCTGGGACATGAAATCTTTTCTAAATAGGCAACATCAGTGATTTAGTGTCTGCTTACAAAAAGAATTGAGCGATGGACACTTCCCACCTTTCAATGTGATCTTTGCTTCAACAGTTGCATTCCTGTTCCCCCTCTGCAGAACTTGAGCACAGTGGTCAGTGCAGCAAGTAAACTTGCTCAGCTCCAGTGTCTTTGGCAGACTAGAGATTCTGAACAAGTGAGTGCCACAACTTGGGGATTAGCCACATACACCTGTGCAGGTAAGTGATATCTATCCTACCAACATTTGTGGAATTTCTCAGTATGATTCCCCCCCCCCCTTCGGTTCAATTGTGTCTAATTCTCGGAGACTACCTGAAGTTTTTTTTTAAGTGATTTGCCATTCCCTCTTTTTCTAGGTCTGAGAGAAAGTGGTTGGCCCAACATCACCCAGTTGGCTTTGTGCCTCAGCTAGGACTAGAACTCCTGACCTTTTGTGTGTAACCTGATGCCTTAACCACTACACCAAATAAAATGAAATTTAAAATTATTGGAAGAATTTAAAAGTTAACTTTTATGAACTACTGTTAAATGCAGTTTGCTGAAATAAGGCTTTGAGTCCTATAAAAATTGCTGATAAGACAAAAACAAGTGCTTGAAAGATGCCGTTCTTTGTTGAAAGATAATCTTTTGGAAGGATCATGTGAATGCATGCCAAAAGAAAAAAAAAGGAAGATTTCAGGCAGATGCTCGACAAGATTTCTCCACCGGGCACAATAATAATTCTGCATATCTTGTTTGCCAGGATTGAAAGGGAATGGAAATGTATTATCAGCTAAAATATGAAACTGATTTATTTCAAACCTGCTAATTTTCATTCTTTCTCTTCCAAATAAAGCAAGAATATTTACAACGTTGATGACTACAAAGGATTCTACAGGTAATGTCACATTATTATTGGGGAGTCTTTTAGCAGAGATTTTAAACATATTCTGCAGAAAAAGTGCAAATGTAGAGGAAGGTAAAGATAACATTGGCAAAGTACGCAAGAACTGTTAGCAGTCAACAGTGTCTTAGCTCTGGGAAAAGTGGGTGCCTAAGACTCAAAGTAACCCTGCTTTGATCGTCTATGGGACAAGAGGATTTCATGTTCTGTTATTATACTCTATAACAATAAAATACTAGTACAGATAGTCCCGGATTAATGACCACTTCTTCAGCAATTGAAATTATCAGTGGCGCTGAACAAATGGCAATTCCCACTGGTCCTTGAGGTTTCAGCTATTCCAGCACCCCCAGAGTCACAGTCACATGATCTCAGTCTGGATACTCTTACAACAGTGGCAGCATCTCACAGTCACAGGGTTGCCCTTTGTAACCCCTCCCTGCTAGCTTCCCACAAGCAGAGTCAATGGAGAAGCCAGCAGGGAAGGTTGAAAGTCACTCTCACCAGGCAGCAGTTACCTCAACCCTTGCTGCACTCACAATGAGCCACATCAGCACCCCACCACACACACACACCCTCTCCCACCTGGCAGAAGCCACACCAACCCTTGATGTGCTTGCAGCATATGGCCTTCCCCACCCGCTAGGAGCCACCTATCTGCTTCCTAACCTCCTTGCCAGTTGACCAGCGCTTGCAACACCCTGCTGGCTTTCCCACTGACTGGTTGCTGGAAGCCAGCAGGAAATTGTGCCAGAGGTCCTTGCTTAATGACCTGTGAACGTCTCTTTAAGGACAGCAATGGGGACTGCCAAGATTGCCATCAGTAAGTGTTGTTCTGCTTTATGTCCACATCGCTTGGTGGACTACTACCGGTACCTGTAGTCCTTGTAGTGTCTGTCTCCTCACCTGGCCTCCTTTGAAGGATGCCAAAATTACCCATATGTTCTTAATGGCTATGGAAAAAAAAGAGAAGAAGGAATAGGGAAGAAGACTCATTAGAATAAAGGGATAAATAGAACAACACAAACTTTCCCATTCACAAGCCACTTTCTCTTTAAGAATCAAAAGGAAGATGTGAAGCAAGGCATCCTTGATTGCAAAGCTTAGTCATGTTTGAGCAGTTGAAATAGGCAGTGAGGGGTGTGGGGGAACACGCTGCTTCCCCTTTATCATTCGGTCATCTGATGCCCTTCATTCACTGGAAAAATCAATGGAGGACCCTGCTGGATTTACACAGAGTGCTGTAAAGCCTGGGAAGGTGCTTCAGAGGGTGGAGGATTCAACCCCAGTCTATGCCCTTCGTCGGCCTCTAATCCTCCAAAGCTTTGAATGGGAGTGCTGAAGGGATGAATAGGGGTGCTGAAAGGGTTCTCTTTGCAACTATGATCAAAACTGGAAATTTGCCGTGCTTGTGCAGATTTAATTATGTACGTTTACATGCAGACAAATATTGTATATTGTCTGGGGAAGACAGGCTTTAAGTTTACTATTAATCCCTTGTATTTGAAAACAACAACAAAAAAATAATTTTGCAAATGCCTCATCGAGGCAGAAAGGATTTCTTTACCTAGATGTGCTGAAATGACGATACGGCTTTATGAGAGCTGACTTTAAATACTGTGATTGTGAGGGATTCTGTATAAGTCACAGAAGATTCTACATAAGACGAGGGAATTCCTCTTATAAGCTAGAGCAGGGGTGTCAAACTCACAACGTCAAGTGATGTGTCGCGACATAATCGTGACTTTTTTTGCCATAGCGCGGTTTCGCTATGATGCATCCGGGCCCTCGAGCCGGCAGTTTGGCACCCCTGATCTAGAGCCTGTCAAAGGGTGGTGAGGTAAGTAAGTATCTGTCACAATGTCCTTATGTTACTAGTTACATACTAATTGAGAGATGTCTGCCCTTTGAAGTGGATCAGACCATAAAATGGCCTAGGATCTTGGAATGCGCTTTTAATATTTTTTTTATTTATTTATTTATTTATTTATTTATTTATTTATTTATTTATTTATTTATTTATTTATGTATTTATTTATTTATTTATTTATTTATTTATTTATTTATTTATTTATTTATTTATTTATTTATTTATTTATTTATTTATTTGATTTCTATACCGCCCTATTCCCGAAGGACTCAGGGCGGTTTACAGGACAAAGTTAAAAACAGTTAAAACAGTACAAAAATTAAAATACAGTTAAAATTAAAATAGAATTAAATAACCTTAGCCCAAATTTAAAATTTAATTTAAAATTTAAAAATTTAAAACCCCTCAGCCCAGGCCAGCTAAATCAAACAAACAGGTTTTCAGGTCCCGGCAAAACAAATGAAGGTCGGGGGCAGTCCGGAGTTCCACAGGCAGGTCGTTCCACAGGGCAGGCGTGCCCACAGAGAACGCCCTCCCCCTAGGGATAACCCGCCGGCACTCACTGACCGGCGGCACCCTAAGGAGGCCCTCCCTGTGGGAGCGCACAGGACGATGGGAGATTGATGCTGGCAGCAGGTGCTCCTTAAGATAACCTGGACCCATGCCATTTAGGGCTTTATAGGTCATCACCAGCACCTTGAATCTCACCCGGAGGGCAACCGGAAGCCAGTGCAGCTCGCGGAGGAGAGGTGTTACATGGGAGTGTCGGGAAACTCCCATCACAACTGGGGAAGGTGTTGTAACAGAATCCTGAAAACCTGTCAGAAATTCTCTCCACTTCCACTTCCACCTAGTCCAATCGCAGTGTGATTTTGAATTTCTTTCTACTTCGCCCGGACTCCAAATATCTTTCTTTGTAATGGTTTAATATTGCACGTCCTCTTTTCTAAGTCAAATTCATATTCCCACTGCATTAAAAGGTTTGGTGTGCAGAAACTCATTTCTAAGAACAGACTTCACTTTACTGAAGGACTTGTTTTTGGTTTGTGACTGCTCTTGTGCCCTTCTTGAAGCCCAAAGTTAAGTAGGACTGGAAAAAAAAAATTCCCACTTGTGGAGCTTCAGAGGCACAAGAAGGAATTCAATTTATTCTATAAACCACCTCAAAATGTCACTTCTTTCAAAGGAACCCTGGAAGCTACAAATTTGGAGTTTGAAAGGAGTCAGGGGGGAAGGAACAACATGATGCTTTGGGATGAGGAGAAAAGTTCAGGAGTTTTTCTTCTACTAGCATGGATATTGTGCTATTAGTTTGAAAGCTATTGAAGCTATTTCCTAAATTTAAAATTGATTTATCTTGCTTGTTTCATTTTAAGATATGTAATTGCTAATGAGTATTCTTCCCTCCTCTTCCTAGTTCTGATCCGTTTTGTAGTCATGATGGCTCTTAATGTTTGGGTCATCGCTACTATATTGGAATACCGGAAGGCTAAGAAGCAAGACTAAGATGCAGACCCCGCTCCTTTTTAAATGACATGGATGAAAATGAGACATTCCATTAAATGAGAGCTAATGTTTACATACTGTACATGTACCTAACATTCAGTGCCCACACTTCAGGTGCATTGTGATGGTTATACTTATTGTTTGTAAAAAAATGGCTAGAGGTGAATGAAGTCTTTCATTTTATATGAGCAGATTGCATAACAGACTTCTACAACTGGTTGAGTCTTATTTGCTGGTTATCTCCGTGGACAGTCCCGCCCTTCTAGTGTGTGCACACACACCCCAGTAAGACCAACAACAGTTCAAGCCAACAAAAAACTAATGTTTTATATTGAATGGTCGGTTTTTCAGAACTGCGTTTCTGGCAACTCTTAAAGGTGAAATTTATCCTCTAAAGATAAATTAGCCTATATAAGGAAATCTTTGATTTGCTCATACTAAATGGCCCTCTAAAAGTCTAAATCTGCATCTTAAAAAAGAACTGTGTATTTTATTTAGTTAAGGTTATTTCAAAACAGCTTCAACTACAAAAATATATCTTGTATTTCAATTCTTGCACTTTAAATATGTTAATCTTGATACTCTGTTTGGGTTTATGTGTCAGTCTATATTTTTTTTGAACCAAATTTGTATTGCTACTATTTTGAGTATCTGTTAACTGTAACAATGCTAACCTTATACCTTTGCTTCCAAATATAAACAAATACATGACACTTAAAGAACATCAACAATATTTCAACAACTCTGTGAACTTGGTCTAGTGGCCCACTAGGTTTTAAGAAGTATAAATGTATCATTAGTGCTTAATTCTGAAAGTTATTTCAGCAATAAAGAATGTTGGCATTTCAAAAAATATTAGTGAAGCTTCTAAATCTATGTGTCTATTCTTTGAATTAAGTATGCAGCTTTCTGCAATTAAACTTAATTGAGAAAATAAAGTGCTTTGGTTTAATGTTAAGTGAAGGAGCTTAATTACATTTTCAAAATTTCTTTAACTCTTCTGAATAATTGTGCATCTCACATGGGAATAAAAAAATATGCATATGACCCACTCTTATCATGTGGGAAATTGTCAGCAGAGAAATTAAGTACTTTTGAGTTCAGCTTATCCCGAAGGACTTTTGTCAAATTAGAGATGCAACAGATTTTATTATAGGGGTGGGGCAAACTACATTTTGTTTAGCCTGGTTTGTCAGGATTTTTATAAGGATTAAGAGAGAAAAACATATACATGCATTCCATCTGAGATGAAGAGGGTGTTTGTGTGTGTTTGTAAGTGCACCTTCGAGTCAATGTGGACTCCTAGTGACTATCTGGACTAGTCCCTGTACTTTATTGGACAAAGTTTTGTGGAAGAGGTTTGCCTCGGGCTGAGAGGGAGTGACTGGCCCAAAGTCACTCAGCTGGCTGTGTGCCTAAGGTGGAACTAGAACTCAGAGTCTCCTGATTCTCGCCTGGTGCCTTAACCAACTAGTCCAGGGGTGTCAAACTCAATTTCATTGAGGGCCACATCAGCATTGTGGTTGCCCTCTGGTGGCCGGGTAGGTGTGGCTAGGATGCCTTGCCACCTCTGCCCCACCCCCTGAGTGTGTGCACAGCAGATGGCCAGCGCCGGCATCCTGGGTGAAGTCAGCATGTGTGACAAGACAGCCAGCAGGGACACTGGATTCTGCTTGCGCACGCACGCAGGGGGGTGGGGTGGGGCTGCCCCGTGAATTTAACACTGAGTGCGTTCTGGCTTTGATGGATGCAACCAGGTTGTAGATCAGCACCCAGTCGGCCTGGGCCGGGCCAAGGTGCAGCGGGCCAGTCCTTCGCTCTTTTCAGAGCAGGTCCCCGGGCCGGATGGAACCACATGTCGGGCCGCATCCGGCCCACAGGCCTTGTGTTTGACATGTCTGAACTAGACCAAACTGGTTGTGCACTTATGCGCATTCAGAAAATATTCAGAACACCTTTACTTTTGTCAATTTTGTTATTGCTGCAGCCTGATTCTACAGTTGTGGAAATTAATTTTTTTCTCCTTAATCTACACTCAGTATCCAATAATGAGAAACTGAAGAGAGAAGCTTAGAAATATCTGTAAATTTATTAAAAAGAAAAAAAACCTGAAATATCACATTGGCATAAGTATTCCGACCCTTCACTCAGTATTTTGTTGAAGCATCTTTGGCAGCATTTACAGCCTCGAGTCTCTTGGGGCATGATGATACGACAAGCTTTGCACACCTAGATTGGGGATTTATTTATTTTTAATTCCATTTATATCCCGCCCTTCTCCGAAGACTCAGGGCGGCTTACAAGCTTAGCATTTTCTACCGTTCTTCCTTGTAAATCCTCGCAAGCTCAGGTTGGATGGCAACAGTCGGTGGACAGCCATTTTCAGGCCCTTCTAGAGATGTTCAATAGGATTCAGGTCAGGGCTCTGGCTAGGCCACTTTAGGACATTCACACAGTTTATTTATTTATTTATTTAATTGAATTTATATACCGCCCTATTCCCGAAGGACTCTGGGCAGTTCACAGGGCAAGTTAAAAACAATACAAAAAGAGAGAATAAAATACAATTAAATTAATACAAGCCCACAAAGTTGTCCCTAAGCCACTCCTGTGTTGTCTTGGTTGTGTGCCTAGGATCATTGTCATGTTGGAAAGTGAATCTTCAGCCCAGTCTGAGGTCCTGAACCTGGAACAGGATATCCCTGTACTTTGCTCCATTCAGCTTTCCCTCAACCTTGACCAGTCTCCTAGTCCCTGCTGCTGAAAAACACCCCCACAGCATGATGTTGCTGCCACCATGCTTCACTGTTGGGATGATATTGGGCAGGTGATGAGCAGTGCCTGATTACCTCCAGACATAACGTTTAGAATTGAGGCCAGAGAGTCGAATCTAGGTTTCATCAGACCAGAGAATCTTGTTCCTCCCAGTCTGAGAGTATTTCAGGTGCTTTTTTTTTTTTGCAAACTCCAAGCGGGCTTTCATGTGTTTTGCACTGAGGAGAGGCTTTACATCATCTGTCTAGCTAGCCACTCTGCCATAAAGCCCAGATCAGTGGAGGGCTACAGTGAAGATTATCCTTCTAGAACTCTGTCCCGTCTCCACACAGGATCTCTGGAGCTCAGAGTGGTCACCTTCCTTACTAAGGCTTCCTTCCCCGCCCCCCGCCCCCTAGTTTGACCAGGCAACCAGCTCTTAGAAAAGTCCTCGTTGTGCCAAACCTCTTCCATTTGAGAATTATGGAGGCCACTGTGCTCTTACGAACCTTCAGTGTAGCAGAAATTTTATTGTAGCCTTCCCCAGATCTGTGCCTTGCAATAATCCTGTCTCTGCGCTCTGCGGGCAGTTCCTTTGACCTCATGTCTTTTGCTCACTTGCAGTATGCATTGTCAGCTGTGAGGTGTGTTCCTTTCCAAACCATGTCCACTTTAATTTGCCACAGGTAGATTCCAATCAAGGTGTAGAAACATGTCAGCAGCAATCAGGAGAAATGGGAGGCACCCAAGTTAAATTTCAAGTATTGTTGCAAAGAGTCTGAATACTAATTCCAATGTGATATTTCAGTTTTTTCTTTTTAATAAATTTACAGACATTTCTAAAATTCTGATTTCGTTTTGTCATTATGGGGTCCTGAGTGTACATTAATGAGAAATAACATGAATTTCAATACCTGTAGAATCAGGCTGCAGCATAGCAAAACTGGCAAAAGTGAAGGTCTGAATACTTTCTGAATGCACTCTATGTCATTCTGTAAATGCATTCATTTCTTGAAGAAATCAGAACAGGATACCTGAATATTGTTGAACAGGGCATAAAAGAAAGCTCAATTTTATTTATAGGACAAAACTGTTATTTTCTGGTGGCTTTGTGTTCAAATGAAGAACTGATTTTTCTCAAATTTAGGAGAAAGACTCTTTGTCACTTACTTATTTTGTTGTTGCCACTTTCCTTAATAATGTCCTAGGGAGGTAATGAATCTTTAAGGGACAAAAGCCAGGATCCAACAGGCAAGCCTTCTCCAAATTATGACCTATAGTAACAAATCCTACAGCTGAGTAAAATTCTATTAAATATTTAGTATCCTATTAAAATCTTGATAAATCAGATTAGTCAGATTAAAATAAGACATAATCCTTGTTTAGTGATCACAATTGGGACTCTGTCATTAAGTGAAGCTGTCGCTGAGTGAGAAATCACATGACTATGACTGTTTCCCTTTCCCCAACTACCCTGCCCTTTGGAATGTTCAGCCCAGTACTAGGATAATTAGCAAGACAGGAATTGTTTGTATTTGGAGAGGAAGGGATTACAAGAGAGTTGGGAATATTCATCAAAACAAATGTGCTGGGCCCACAGCCCGGAAGGGGTCTGAGGGCCATGGGCTGTGAGTGCATTATACAAACAACCCAGTGTATTCTCTATTGTGTGTCTGCTCATTCTCTTGTAATCTCTGCTTTGGAGGAGGGAGGGAAAAAACGAGCCAGGCACAGGAGATTGCCTGCAGAAATCACCTATTTCTTCCCCCCTCGCAGAAAGCAAGGGATTACAAGTGATTAAGTGGGCTTCTAATATTTTCATCTAGAACTTCCAGAATCGCTCTATATTTCAAGCAGATGACTTTCTCAATTCCTATAAATCATCCAATTTTCTTTCAAACTGTCTATCCTGGACCTCAGATTTACTCTAGAATTTTTGTTTTACATTGCCAGATATTTTTTCAATTTCCTGTCTTAATTTTACAAATCTTTCATCCATTCATCTCTCAAAATCATCAGTTTTTCCCCCTGGAGAGTTGCTTCTAGTGGGTAATGAGAACCTGACTCAATCTGGGGCTCTCCAAAGTTTGGCGGTATCTTTTATCTCTTTGGATCAAAGGAAGAGTGTGGAATTAAACGTGTGTTCTGGACAGAAGCTCCTGATTAAATTGGGGGGGGGGGGAAATGCAGATACTCTGAATTTTCATCTCTATTCTCAACTGCAACAGAGCTGATATGGACATTTACAGCTTTGCTTTCTCCATCTCTTAACCTTTTAAGAAGCAATTAATTATAGATGCAGCAAGGACAAGATTCCTTGCAGTGAGTTATACCTCCTTTTGAGATTATCAGCAAGAGGAGAGATTTGACTATTGGTGAGACCTAAAAAGTTTTTTAAATGGTTAAGAGGACAGAATTTTTCTATTTTTATTTTTACTATGAAGTGAAAGTGGATGAAATAAGGGGAAAAGAAGAGAGGAGTTTTTTACTCTTACTCGGGGATTCTTTTTGTTTTTTGCTTAAAAATAACTACTAGAAAAATGACCACAGAAGACATTCATTGGAAGTACTTGCAATTACTCAAGATGTAATTTAGGAATTCTGAAAAAATGGTAAATTTGATCAAATATTCCTGCTTACTCTTTTATAACCCCTTTCCTCATTTTCTGCAAGAGGAAAAAATAAAAATGTCAGACCCAGATTATATTCTGACTAATGATGATCAGGTGACTTAAAAGACACTGTAGATCTCATAAATGAAGGCATTGGTCAGTTATTTTTTCAGCGCCATTATAACTTTGAATAGTGACTGAATGAGGCAGTTAGTAAATTAGATCTCTTTACAGCTGATGCTAGCTTACCAAATCTAAAAATATACGTCATCTCTCACTGCAGAATTTCACCCATCCATTTCAAGATAGAACACTGGCTCATACTGAATTTAGTAATTATATGCTAGTGCTTAGATCTCTTGATACTTATAATGGCAAAATATGGGGGCTAAAGCAAAACAATTGGTCCTGGACGAAGCTTTAACTGAAGAAATCTTAAGATTTAAGTTTATAGTTTCACATTAACTAATGTGGTGAAGCTTGCCAAGGTGGTTTGAATAGTTCATGTCTATGGATGAATTACATCATTGTGTCTGGTAGAACAAAGTAAAGTTTTAAAATGTCTATGGAAGAGTGCAACTTATGGTCAGTTTCAGAAGCAATGCGTACGTTGTGCAGACAGCAAAGAATAATCCTGTATCTTTATTTTTTATGTTTTATTGTAAGTTCTTTAATTATGATCTGCACGATCCTTGAGAATTGGGTGCCTTTTAAATTTAATAATAATTATATGAACACTTAAGACCTAGGCAGGTGTGAACACGAGCAAAATAGTGTTACAGTTTTCCTATTTTGGAATTGATGGAACACTTCTCTGACAGCAAAATTCATACAGAATTCTCTTCATAATAATAATAATAATAATAATAATAATAATAATAATAATAATAATAATAATAATAATAATAATAATAATAATAATAATAATAATAATAATAATAATAATAATTTTATTTGTATACCGCCCTTCTCCCGAAGGATTCATATCCTGATAAGCTTAAACTAATTATTTTGGATAAAAAAGTAAATCATGATCAGGCTTCTTTCTAAAAGCAAAGCTCTGATCTGCATTTAAAAGCCTGAAAGATACTAAATAAAATTACTTTTTAACTATAGATTTTCCCATAGCCAAGTAAGAGCCAACTGAATCTATACAATGCCAGTTTCAAGTACAGTGCAGTTATTCACGTTATTTTTTTTTAAAAAAATCAACTTGCTAATATTAATATCTTACTCAAATAGTTTATTTAAAAAAAATATATTTCTTCCAATTCAGAACATCCCACAAATAACAATTTATAATATAAAATATGTATGCCATTAGTGAATTGAAACAAGATTTATTGTTTACATTTTTAAACAGTAAATTTTGTATGCAAAATATGCATTTCTTAAAATAATTTGTTGTACACTCACTGTTCAGAGCAAGCACACACAAGACAATATTCTTTCACCATGTCATGAAGTTTAAAAATTAACCAAAATAGAAGTATATTTAAATGTGCAAGCTAGGATATGCACTAATTTATAGGTACATGATTTTCAGTTTGTGTCAGTGGAAACAGCCATGTTATAGGTCCAAGTGAATCTCTTGTGCGTGATCTACGGAAGTGAACTCCTAACAAGTGAGGCTTGAATTAGAGACGATCTCAAGTGTGTGTTGAGCTCAGACGTTAACTGCATATAACTGCACAAATAAATGGGAAATATATAGGAGTTCTACACCAATTCCAATTTTTATGAGGGTGGAAACCAAACAGTTCCTGGTCCTCTCGTTTTAAATACCTAATTTCTGTTACTGAAACAAAAACAAAATCTAGTGAAATGTATCAGTCCCTTTGTTCAAATAACAGATTCTACATTCCACTGTTATTAACATACAACTGTGCATACATATGCATATTTTTTAAAAAAAATCCCAAAGTAGAGTTTCCAATATTTCTTTTTTACTCTCATTGTGTTTAACATAGCATCCTGCAAATTTTATACAAAACATGCATTTGTGGGATAAATTATGGACAGGGCATGAATGAGTTTACAAATTATATTCTGTACAACATAAAAAAAAATAGATTAAGTGCCTCCATGGCCTTTTCCTTCCACAAAGTTCTCAAACACAAACAACTGAGATTATTTTCCTGTTGCTAAAGCTATGTGCTTAGAGAATAGGACTGAAAGGTTTTTAAAATACATCTACAGTATTTTTCAGTTATTGTAAAATTCCTTAAACATTGTGCGATGAAAATGTAAAAATAGTTATATTTTTCCAGAAATAAAACACACAGCTAGGATAGTATGCAAAAAAGTGAAAATCATAGCACTTAGTAATAATACAAAGTCAGTGTGACTAATACTGAGAATTGAACAAAGAACTGATTTCAAAATACCTATGCATGAAAGTTATATATTAGTTCTAATACTACCAGTTCATTGTTTCTGGAAGCAATGTTTATTAGTTGATTCCCCCCCTCCCCTCTCAAATCTATTAGGTACACATTCATATAGACTGACATTGATATAAACTATTACATGTAAACATAGTGCACTATTATTCTGCAACAAAGCAAAATTGCATTTAAGAGCTGGTAAACCTCTGCATTCTTTTCTCTCTTAAATATCAGGAATGAGGATAAACTTTAAGGGAACAAAATTAATTTAAGGCATTCACAACTGATAAAAGACTTGGGACTGCTTGTTAGGTAATAGGTACATACCTGTGACTTTTTGTTATATTTAACTGCTGAGTGCAGACATGCTGAATAAACAAGTATGAATGATATAACTGTCAACATTATGGCTTTATACAAGTGCATAGTTGCAAACTGTATTAATGGAATATGAATAAATGTATAAAAATAAAATGAAAAAATAAAATAAAAAACACTTTTGCAGCATTACAATACAATGTATTTATTTAAACACCAAAATACATACAACACACAGTATAATGGTCACTTTTTAAGATGCAGTCTTCGTCAATCTGACATGACCCTGCCACTCATTGCTTTCTTTTGGCAAAGTTGCTGGTGGCGTTTCTCTGCAAAAACTGAACAAGGATCGATTCTTCACGACTCCTCACCATTTTGATCCCTGTTGAGTCTTTGTGAAAAGAGCTTCAAGAGAATCTCTCCCCACCCCAAAGGTTTAAATATATTTTTATTTCAAGAGGTCTGCGAGTGAGACGTCCCTGCTTGGGAGACATTTTGTTGTTTTGGCTGCAGATGAGGATTGACGTTGACCAGAAGAAGCTGGATTTCACATACAAAGATGGTGATGGGGACATACTGGAGAAAAGAATAAGCCAGGACTTCTAGGTTTTTCATGGAAGCCAGATTTATATCTTTCTCTCATGAGAGAAGCCGACAAAAGGGACAGGTGAAGGTGGGGAGAGAAGGGAGGGGAGGAAACAGGTGAAGAAGAGACAGCAAACATCACAGTAGCTCAGGCACAATATAGCAACAAAAGAGAGTAGATAATAAAACCAAAGCTCTGATTTTTATTAAGCATAGTTGGAAACAAAGACCTGGCAGCTGCTCCTGTTTGGCCAGATGGAATATACTGACCTTGCCAGGCAAGGCCGCTGTCCAAAGCACCCTTGATGTCTTCCTCCTGGGCGTTCTTGAGGTTTTCTTTCTTACCATTCCAGGCCGTCAGGGCGGAAGCTGGCAGGGCACGGTGATCAGAGAAGGTCAAGGCCCATAGCTTGTGCGGAGGGCACTTGTTGAGGGCATTCCAACTGATGGAAGTCTCTTCCTTGCTTTGACCTCCAGAAGGAAGGGGATGCCAGGCACTGCTGGAGGCACAGGGAGGCGCGGCGCAGCACAGCGCGGTAACAGCCGTAAAAGGAATTTCTTCATTATTTGGTGATACAGGAGAATCTTTGTAAATGCAGGTAGTCATCGAGTTATGGCTGCAATTGGGAGGGGGATTGTGAGATGTGGTAAAGCACAACGCCACATGATTGCTCAGTGACAACAATCCAGGCAGTCCTGGTTGTCCTTAGTAGTAGATAACCCAAGACGCAGTCTTACAGGTCACTAAGTGGGAAGCAGAGGGAATCCCAGGTAAGGAGTGCAGAGGTGCTGGGTGGGGTGGGGCGGTGGGGTGGAAGGCCCTGGATAGCCCAGCGCAAGCCACATGTCAGTTGGGGGAAGGAGAGCTCAGTGTGGTACAAGTTCAGAAGGCCAGGGAATGAGGGTTACAAGTTGTATGCAATGACAGGGAAGGAAACAGGGCACAGGTAGCCTGTGTGTATGTATGTGCGGTGCACATGTACAAGCTCAGGGAGGCATGAGAAAATGGGTGCAGGGTGCAGCTTTTCTAGGCCTCCCTGTGATTGCGTGCAGCCTGTGCTTCTTCCAATCACATGTCCTCCACACCCGTTTGCTACCCAACTGACTTCTGTGCCGGGCCTCCCCCTTGCAGCATATCCCCATTCCTTTCCTGGGCCTCCTTCTGCTTCCCATGACTCCCGGGCTGCCTGATGCCAACTGCAGCCGTAACTCAAGGTATGAGGTTTCAGTCTTGTTTCAGTGGGATGAAGATCACCTTGAAAACTGCATTCCCAGAAGGTGGTTAGCTGAAGAAAAAAAAAAGGAAAACACCTCAGTCAGTTTAGATATAGTATAGTAAATTCAAATTCATAATCTGTGGATTCTAAGGAAATAAGAGGCAGGCAGCGAGGAAATGCTGGATCTCTCAGCCAGCCTGTTTCACATTAACAAAGCAAAAGATTTCTTTGTCTTTGTGTATTTATTTAGAACTCGCAATCATAGATACTCTTGGTCACAAAACAGCCCAAGTACTAGTATTACTAGTAGTGCTGCTGCTGCTGCTACTACTACTACTACTACTACTAATATAATAATAATAATAATAATAATAAATAATAATAATAATAATAATAATAATAATAATAATAATAATAATAATAATAATAAAAAAGCTGGAAGCGACCTTGGAGGTCATCTAGTCCAACCCCCTGCTCAGGCAGGAAACCCTATACCATTTCGGACAAATGGCTGTCCAGTCTCTTCTTAAAAACCTTGGAGCATTCACCGCTTCTGGAGGCAGGTTGTTCTGCTAATTAATTGTTCTAACTGTCATGAAATTTCTCCTTAATTCTAGGTTGCTTCTCTCCTCGAACAGTTTCCACAGAACCTGGTGCACCATAGAAAGCCAGAAAATCTCGAGGGTTGTAGTGAAAAAACTTTTTTCTTTCTTTCTTTCTTTTTCTTTTTCTTTTTCTTTCTTTCTTTCTTTCTTTCTTTCTTTTTTTCTTTCTTTCTTTCTTTCTCTTCTTTCCTTTCTTTCTTTCTCTCTTTCTTTCTGTAACATTTATATAGCTGACTATCTTTCTCCCAATGAAAAATGATTCAAAGGAAAGGTTATATTCCCCTCAAAGGTGATTTGGAAATTAGGAAATCCAGCCTAACTTTAAATAACTTGTTGGGGATGGAGACAAGAGGTTTCTATCATTCCTATGCTGATTATCTAGTGTAATATATTTGCAAAGCAAGTTATACCACACTTTAGTACGAAGAAGGCACACCAAAGCATGGAAAATCAAGTTTTTACCTTTTCACCTACATATAAGCTTGCAGCAACGTGACATAACAAAGAATAGATCTGAATGTTTAAAAATGGATTTCCACAAAGGCAGCCATACATGAAAAGTCTACTAGCATGTGTAAATATAAGGGACTTTCACATTATAATTTCAAGGCAATAAAAATCATGCATGGATCAAGTTATTATTATTAGATCTTAAGCCAGCACATATAGCTCTACTGGGAAAAACTGAAAATGCATGCTGTAATAAAACCAACGCATTCTCCTACAGATATTCATCCATTTACCTCTTTAGAATAAACACATTGTTATCATCATCGCTATCATCAAGATCGTCCTCAGCATCATCAATATTAAAATCAACATCAAAATCAATATCATCAAATGACCAATCCCAGTCTCTACATGCCATATCAATCAATCTGGAAAATGAGGTTTTATTATGAGCCAAGTTAAGAACAATTCTGAACATCAAAACTACTGAAACAGTCATTTCTTTTCTTCTGCATGTTATTACCATTTCTGACACTGATTAACATTTAAGAATCATACACACAAGTCTTGGGTGTATTCTTAAAATCGACTCCTGGATGTCAAAGTGTGGCTCGTAAAGTATGGAAATATACACAAGGTTGCTTCCCAGTACAAATGACCCAGGGTTTTCATTTATTGTCAGTGCTCACAAACTGGAATGATGTAGAATTGGCATTCATAAATCTTACAGTCACCTCACCTTATTTCTGAAAGCATTTTGCTAGTGCTTCAGAATTTTTCCAAGGAGAAAGAAATGAGAAAAAAAGCAGCAGTTTCCCTGGAATACAACTTCCTAGCCATAAAACATTAGAGCAGGGGTGTCAAACTCGCAACATCACGTGATGTGACATATCACAACTTTTTTGCCGGCAATGGGGTGGGTGCGGTTTTGCTATGATGCAGCTGTCCTGTGGGCCGGCAGTTTAACACCCCTGTATTAGACAGATATTATCACTTCAAGCAGGGGTAGGCAACCTTGGCTCTTTTATGACTCGTGGACTTCAACTCCCAGAATTCCTGAGCCAGCATGGCTCAGCTTGGAAACCTCTCCCTTTCTCCTCAGCATATCTGGCTCAGGAATTCTGGGAGTTGAAGTCCACGAGTCATAAAAGAGCCAAGGTTGCCTATTCCTGACTTAAAAGCAAAGGTTTGACAGAAAAATATGATTTAACGTGTGCTTTATTTCCATTATAGAATGTACACAAGTTATAAAGCGTATGCAAGTAAGTTTATGTACTTCATACTGAATTATCTTACCCTACAAATGTAGACTTGCTGCAATTTTATGTGTCAAAATACAAAACGAAATCAAGATGCGGAAACAAATGGATGACTTTGTGTGATTAAAGCAACCATGTGAATGTCATGTTAGGCTTGCATATCTGCATATCTCAGATGCAGTGCTAAGTGGTCTAGCTCTAAGTAAATGAATCTAAAGTTCAGTTAGTCCTGTGTGCCCTTCAAATTTTATTTTGACCGTATAAAATTCCTCATAGTGGTTCTTCCTACAGCACAGCTCAGTTGGGTATGTTATCTCTGCCCCTAGTCTCCATTGTGGCATCATGTGGTGACATCTCAATTCATTTGGGGCATCTGAGAGAAGCAGAACAAAATGAATGTCCATACTGCCTGTTTTAAAGCCGAATAAGACCGAAGAAACCTTTGATGAGATGTTGATGAAAAGTTCAACAAAGGGGAATTCAGGTGCACCTCGGTAAATCAGAAGAAGGATCAAGGGCTGTATAAATCTATCAATGAATTCTCCAACAGATATGTCATCCTCTTCAAAACTAAAGCCTACCCTTTTTCTATCTTTTGTAAGGGTATTTCTGGCTTTTGGTTTTGCTTTTTCAAATGCTGATTAGTTAACCAAAACTATTTGATTATGAATCAGAAGATTTTAAAATGTTGTAAATCAGTAGAGCTGTGCTGTCAAAACATATCAGCTGCCTTTGTAAGTTCTACTACTGCAACTATAAACTAAAATACATTTGGCAGTCAAAATGAAGGAACATCTCCATTATACACATATAAAATCAACCTTTTATCCACCTTTTTTTAATAAGTTACATTGCTGTTTATATTAATCTATGAAGGAACAAGCTAAACCCAAAGCCTATTTTCTTAATAAGAAACATATATTCCCCAAACTTTGATATTTAAATTGCAGTTGATATCATTTATATTATGCACACCATGTATCAATTGTGCAATACTACCTACAGTTGCAAGAAAAAGTATGTGAACCCTTTGGGATTATGTGGTTTTTTGCATGAATTGGCCATAAAATGCGCTCTAAATGTCATGTAAGTCACATCAATAGAAAAACACAGTCTGCTTAAAATAATACTACACAAACATTAGCTGCCAAAGGAGGGTCAACCAGTTATTAAGTCCAAAGGTTCACATACTTTTTCCACCCTGCAGTGTGAATGTTTCCATCTTATCTTCAATTAAAACATGACAACAGCTAATGTTTGTGTAGTATTATTTTAAGCAGACTGTGTTTTTCTATTGTTGTGACTTACATGACATTTAGAGCGCATTTTATGGCCAATTCATGCAAAAAACCACATAATCCCAAAGGGTTCACATACTTTTTCTTGCAACTGTACATAGTATTCTATAGTTATGCATATACACATTTGCACACATATTGGAGTGCTATTGCAAATAGGAAAGCCCACCAATTATCCTGTGACCAAGATATGAGCTAAGTTAGATCATCCTGTAAGGGTAGAGGGATAAACTGTGAACAGTGTGCCCTCTGATGCAAAATGTTAGGTGCAACCATTTAAGATGCTGTCAAATAACTGCTTCACTCATGGATTGTAGAATGATATGGTCCAGGAAAAGGTTCAGCATGACCCAGGAGGAAATGGAACTTTCCAGATTTCTCTGGAACTTTCTGTTCCTGGATTGATTTTACGCATCTCTACTTCCTGTCTGAAACTATAATTATGATTACTTGGAGAATACTGATTTTAGCACTAATAGTTTAAGTAAAACTAAAGGTTCGTATTTAAGAATTGTAGCACTTAAAGCCACTTCATAATTTCAAAGGGATTTAAAAGTATAGTTTTCTCTGGATTAAACTAGAACACTTACTGCATTACATTTATGTTTTTTTCCTGACATTAAATGGAATTATCTATGATTCTGCAGTTATAATTTATATGCAATAATTGAAAAAAAACAAGGCAAAGCATGAAATGCACACAAAATGCTTTTCACGCCATTAAACATACTCAAAACTGATTTGTTGTTAAATGACAATATTTTGGTTTTAGATTATAGCTCCTTAATGGACTATGCACCATTATAGATAATAGCAGTTGGGCAATGCAAATTTAATATATTTTAAACTCCTTACTATTTTATATAAACTATTGAGCTAGTTATTATACAAATACTATATATTTCAAAATATTGTCATTTACCCTTTATAGCCAAATTCTCACAGTTAGTTCTCACTTAACATGCATCCGTACTCCAACCATATTTCCCTATTACTTACTCTTGATATATTAATAAAAGAATATAGTACAGAAAAAACACAATTCAGTGAAGAATAATTTGCAGGGCCGGCTCAGTACTAAAAAATAAAATAAAACTGTGGTGAAGTAGAGGAACTCAAAACACATCATGTCTTGATACACTTTTAACAAGTGAAAATGGGCCAATATTTCCCATTGGGTTCAGATCTACAGGTAATTATTTATACCTTTATTAGATGGATGAAATTCCATTGACGACTTATTCTATACTATTACCCTGAATTGAAAAAATGAGCAGGACGGGGTGGCCCATCCAACAGGAATAAAACAAGCCAAAGAAAACTGTAAATCAGTTGGCTGGAGGGTACCTGGCGCATGATTTTAGAGAAAATGCAGCTGTTTTCATTTGTTGCAGGCAGGTGCTAATATTTGCACTCCCAGGCCATTTAGATATTGCACATGGACTGTGCAGCCCTATATCTGTATTCTGCAGGCTCCAAATAAGCAACCTAGTTCTTGCTAATAAAATTGATGCTTGTGTCAATCTTCCCTAGCATTATTATTAACCCAGCATTCCCTTGCTATGGATACATTTTAACACGTCTTCTTGACTGCATCACAAAACTCCCATTTCTATCACAAAAGTAAAAGAAGGCGCCATGTAAAAAATCCTAGATCCTATTTATTTTTATTTCGGAAACGACTAGCACGCATGTGCGGGGGAACCTTTACCTTTACTATTTTAGTACAAATGCTAGGTGAAATGTTAATATATACTGCTACTCCATGTATAATATGCCATATGCTAAATAAATAAAATGCAAATGCAGACTTGAAATATATTGTACACCACATATTTTCCTAAGATTTAAGTTTCCAAATCAAATAACCTTACTATAAAGGAGAGCTGTATAAACCAATAACTTTTCGTTCCCTCAGACACTGGATAAGAAAAGCAAAGGATCCATAGTTCCTAAGATCCTAATCCACAAGTCTTTAAGATTATGCTATAAGAGACTAACTAAAGAGCGGAAGTAGAAGACTTTCACAGGTGGATAGCACGACTCCCTCAAGCGCCCAGGGTAGTGTTCTAAAAAGTTATCACAATTTTGTACATATAACTTTTTACCTTGGGGGAAAGCCTTCTTTTTTATTTGGTGGAAGCTGTTTGCTTGGCCGCCTGAGAGACTGGCTTGGCTGGACCTTCATAGACGTTCTGGGTGAACATCGTGCAAAAGGATCTGGTGCTGGAGGCTTTTTGGGAATTTTTTTTCCTAGACGGCTCACCCATTTTTGCTGCTCTTCTGTAGAATTGGCTAATAGTAATAGATTCTTTGCAGTTGAAATATCATAATTCACTGAAATATATTAAAAACAAGTGGTTTAGAACAGAATCATATTAGTACAATACACTGTTTCAAGAGAAACCGTATCTTATTTTTTTAAAAAATACATGTATTTAATTTTTCTTTTAAAAAACCAACACATTAAATTACAGATTAAACAGTGTTTTTGTCCAGTCAAAACTAGCCAAGTTGAAAGAGGCAGTACTTTAAGCTAAAGTGCAACTTTCCAGCTGAAATTTGCAGGCAGAATTTTAGCAAGATTTTTCACAGCATTTGTTGTTGTTGTTAGTTGCGAAGTCGTGTCTGACCCATCGCAACCCCATGGGCAACGTTCCTCCAGGCCTTCCTGTCCTCTACCATCTTCTGGAGTCCATTTAAGCTCACGCCTACTGCTTCAGTGACTCCATCCAGCCACCTCATTCTCTGTCATCCCCTTCTTCTCTTGCCCTCAATCTTTCCCAGCATTAGTCTCTTCTCCAGTGAGTTCTTCCTTCTCATTAGGTGGCCAAAGTATTTGAGTTTTAGCTTCAGGATCTGGCCTTCTAAAGAGCAGTCAGGGTTGATCTCCTCTAGGACTGACCGGTTTGATCGCCTTGCAGTCCAAGGGACTCGCAGGAGTCTTCTCCAGCACCATAGTTCAAGGCCTCAATTCTTTGGTGCTCAGCCTTTCTTATGGTCCAACTTTCACAGCCATACATTGCAACTGGGAAGACCATAGCCTTGACTATATGCACTTTTGTTGGCAGGGTAATGTCTCTGCTTTTTAGTGTGCTTTCTAAATTTGCCATGGCTTTCCTCCCCAGGAGCAAGCGTATTTTAATTTCTTGGCTGCAGTCCCTGTCTGCGGTGATCTTGGAGCCCAGGAAAATAAAATCTGTCAATACCTCCATTTCTTCCCCATCTATTTGCCAGGAATTGAGAGGGCCGGATGCCATGATCTTGGTTTTCTCACAGCATTAGCCTTTGAATAATTCAGCCAAGTACAATAGCAATAGCAATTAGACTTATATACCGCTTCACAGCCCTCTCTAAGCAGTTTACAGAGTCAGCCTATTGCCTCCAACAATCTGGGTCCTCATTTTACCAATCTCGGAAGGATGGAAGTCTGAGTCAGCCTTGAGCTGGTGAGAATCCAATGCCGAACTGCTGGCAGCCAGCAATCGGCAGAAGTAGCCTGCAGTACTACATTCTACCCACTGCGCCTCCATAGCTAATCAAGATAAGCCATTTAAATTCTATTGCATTCTCTAATGCTGTGAGAAAGTGCATGTTGTCTAAAATCTCTTATTTCTTTCCTGAATGATACAGCCTAATTAAAGGACATCCTTGGCTCTTGTGCATATCTGGGGTAGACTGCTCTTCTGGGTCATTTCTGATTAATCTTAAGACATTTTTAATTTAGCTATGGACTCACAAGTTTTCCAAGGATCAACTTACAATCAACTTGCACTTTATTTATTTTAAACGTATGTTTAAAGGAGGATACAGTATGTGTAGCTCAGAGTTGAACACTCATGACCTTACCTAATTTGGGTAATGAAACATCTGCGAGAAAATCAACCAAGCTCAGAGAACACTAAGGACCCCGCAAGCTTACCTTTGCAAGGTGCTATTATTTCTTCTTTTTTATCCATGTGATCTTTATGGCATTTGATATGGCAACGGCGACATTCAAGAGCAGGAGGAGGTTTGAACATGTTCCACAAAGGCTTCATGCAAGCTTCACAGTTGGTTGGAAAATGATAAAGGGTGGGTATAAACTCATGTCCCTTGTGGCAAATATAATTTGATTTTTCCCCTGATGACTCTGCAGGAAACTCTTGTTCTTTTTTACTTTCTCCTTCATTATCGTAGAGGATCTAGAATTGGGGGGGGGGAGTCAGTAATACTGATAGAGAAAACCTATTTCTAATGATAAAAGATTAATTACGGAAAAGATTCAAATGCTCCTTAAATATTTGTCCTCACAATAATTCTTAGCAAGATTATTTTTCTCTTATTAATATGGGAAACCAATGATTTTCACCACTTAAATTGATAGCATGCATATGATAATTATTATAAAGTGATTATAAAATAACTTATTTCTGCCGAAGAAAAAGAATACTTCTCAATAAAAGATGTGGTGCCTCACAAAAACATCTGGAAAAATTGAGACAGAAAAGGCTTCTTCCACATTTTTCTTGCCAAGATTTTTTTTTGGAGAAAAAAATCTATAGAACAATTGCCTCTCAGTGTGTTTATTTCATGTTTGTCCAATAAACATGGCGCCTCATTTTTGTCTACATCGTATTTAGTTAAAAGTTTTTAAATATTGATACCTGGAAAATCCTGGGAATTTCTTTAGAATCTGCTCTGTACACATCCGTTTGTGTGACAGGTCGAACATGGAAGAGTTTGCTGCAGTAGTAGAAATGCAGATATGAAACAAAAATGTAAGTAAATTAAGCATGAATCACTTACAACATGAAGCCTTAATCTGGCAACATTTCTAGTTTTCCCATTTACTTCATAGATGCCATCTTGGACTTTAAATAAGATTTCAATTGTATTCTTAATCCAAACTTTGATTTTTATTTAATTTATTTATTTAATTTATTTATTTAATTTAATTTATATACTGCCCTTCTCCCGAAGGACTCAGGGCGGTGTACAGGGCAATAAATACCAAAACTACAAAATACAAAAATTAAAAACAAATTAAACAATTGTGCCCGAATACAATAAATTAATTAAAAACAGTAATTAAAACCCCAAACCCATCAGACCAGGCCGGCTTGTTCAAATAAATAAGTTTTTAGATCACGTCGGAAGGAGCAAAGGTCGGGAGCCATCCGGAGCTCAGCCGATAAATGGCTCCAAAGGTCTGGCGCGCCCACAGAGAACGCCCTCCCCCTGGGGGCCATCAGTCGGCATTCTCTGACCGGTGGCACCCTGAGGAGGCCCTCTCTGTGGGAGCGCACTGGGCGGAGGGAAGTTGATGCCGGCCACAGGTGCTCCCTTAGGTACTCCGGACCCATGCCATGTAGGGCTTTATAGGTCATCACCAGCACCTTGAATCTCACCCGGAGGGCAACTGGAAGCCAATGCAGCTCACAGAGCAGAGGTGTAACATGGGAGTATCGGGAGACCCCCAGCACAACTCGCGCGGCTGCATTCTGCACCAGTTGAAGCCTCCAAGTGGTCCTCAAGGGCAGCCCCATGTAGAGAGCATTGCAGTAGTCTAACCTAGAGGTCACGAGCGCATGAGTGACTGTACGCAAGGCATCCCGGTCCAGATAGGGCCGCAACTGGCGCACCAGGCGAACCTGGACGAAGGCCCCCCTAGTCACAATTACTATATGATCTTCTAAGGAAAGCTGTGAATCTAGGAGGACTCCCAAGTTGCAAGCCCTATCTATGGGGGGGGGGGTAATAGCTCACCCCCCCATAGTAAGAGATGGAATAATCTGAATTTCCCGAGATGCCGGCACGCACAGCCACTCTCAGTCTTGTCAGGGTTGAGCCGAAGCCTGTTCCTCCCCATCCAGACCCGGACCGCCTCCAGGCAACGGGACATCACGTCGAGGGCATCACTGGAGTGGTTTGGGGTCAAAATAAAAAGCTGGGTATCATCAGCATACTGATGATAACCAACTCCAAAGCCACGAATGATATCACCCAGAGGCTTCATATAGATGTTGAACAGGAGAGGCGAAAGGACCGACCCCTGAGGAACTCTGCAAACGAGAGGCCTCGAGGTCGACCTCTGCCCCCCTGCCAACACCGACTGCAAGCCTCCCAGGAGGTAGGAGGAGAACCACTGAAGGACCGTGCCTCCCACTCCCAATCTCCTGAGACGCCGCAGCAAGATACCATGGTCGATGGTATCAAAAGCCGCTGAGAGGTCTAATAGGACTAGGACAGAGGAACAACCCCTGTCCTGAGCCCTCCAGAGATCATTCACCAGAGTGACCAATGCCGTCTCCGTGCTGTGCCCGGGCCTGAAACCCGATTGGTACGGGTCCAGATAGTCAGCTTCCTCCAGGAACAAAGGGAGCTGATGCGCCACCACGCTCTCAACAACCTTCGCAAGAAAGCGAAGGTTGGATACCGGACGGAAGTTGTTTAATACAGCTGGGTCCAAGGCAGGCTTCTTGAGGAGAGGTCTCACCACCGCCTCCTTCAAGGCGGCGGGGAAACTACCCTCACTCAAGGAAGCAGTTATCACCGCCTGGAGCCAGCCTCGTGTCCCATCCCGAGCCGCATAAACCAGCCAGGAGGGGCACGGGTCCAATAAACACGTGGTGGAGTTCAGCTTCCCCATGATCCTGTCCACATCATCCAAAGTCACAGGATCGAACTCCTCCCAGATAACATCAACAAGACCGCCCATGTCCTGATCGTCAGACTCTGCCCAGTCGGAGTCCAAACCCTTTCCAGCTTCATGTAAGTCAACAATTCTTGATCGTAGGTCTTCTGAGAGCTCTTTTCTGCGAGGCATGGTTCACATCAGACAGTGCTTCTTGAGACCAGTAAACCCAAAACAGGTGTGTGTTTTTAAAGGGCAGGACAGCTGTCAGCAACACATCCAATATCATCACACTGATTGGAGTCAAGGTTGGCTTATTCCTGGCTCCAATTAGCTCTTGGAGAAGTCATTTTGCTAGGGTTTCACATACTTTTTCCACCCTGCACTGTGAATGTTTACATGTTATGTTCAATTAAAACATGACAACAGCTAATGTTTGTGTAGTATTATTTTAAGCAGACTGTGTTTTTCCATTGTTGTGACTTACATGACGTTTAGAGCGCATTTTATGGCCAATTCATGCAAAACTCCACCTAATCCCAAAGGGGTCACATACTTTTTCTTGCAACTGTAGACTATGTTAACAGTGTTCCAGAATCACAAAAATATCAACCATAGTCAGAATGAAAACAAAACGTATTAAAATACTTACTCTATGTCCAGTACCATATATGGGTTGGATTGTTCTTTATCTTGTTCATTATGATAGAATAGTATCTTCTTGCTACTGACTATTGTATACTGTTAAAGAATACAAATGTAAGTATAAGCTGCAAATTGATTTTATTTATACAATCAAATTTTGTAGTGCAAATTTTACAGAATGAAAGTATGTAAAATGTTATTTTAATAAGGCAATTTAAGGACCAGGTATCTTCCAGATGGACAGTCAAAATATGAGAGTAGCCTCTCTTCCTACAAAACATATTTCATCTTAACTTGAAACTTCAGCATTTTAGTCTCTAGTTATTTATTAAGCATATTTCTATACCACTGCAATAAAAACAACTATCAGCAGCTTACATTTAAAAAAAATGAAACAAAACGAGTACAGGCAGTCCTTGACTTGCAACGATAATTGAGCCCAAAATTTCTGTTGTTAAGTGAGACATTGGTTAACTGAGCTTTGCCCCATTTTATGACCTTTCTTGCCACAGTTGTTAGGTGGATCTCTGCGGTTGATAAGTTAGTAATCTGGCTATTAAGTGAATCTGGCTTCCCCATTGACTTTGCTTGTCAGAGGGTCACAAAAGGAGATCACATGATCTTAGGACATTGCAACTGTCATAAATAGGAACCAGTTGCCAAGCGTCTGAATTTTGATCACATGATCATGGGGATGCTGCTAAGGTTGTGACTATGAAAAATGGTCATGTCACTTTTTCAGTGCCGTTGTAACTTTGAACAGTCACTACATGAACTGTTGTAAGTTGAGAACTACCTGTACAAAAGATAAAAACAGAACAGCGTGTGACACAAAAATGAAAGGGGAAAAAATGGGAGGAGATAAGCAACTTGATACTTGCAGACATTTTGGTCAACAACTGACATATTACTTTACTGCTGATCTCTGATCTGTGACAAACTAAAACTGAACATCTGGATGGAGGGCTGTTGTGCACTCTTTTCTGCAGTACATCTTTTGAAAATTTTCTACACCTAGCACTCCCTGTGAAAAATTTAACCAAGCAGAAGAAAGCCAGCGAATATAGACAAGGAACAACTCTCTGTGACTGTATAAGCTTATCTCATAGCAAAATAGTATGGCATAATAGTTTCTTCACTAATAGCTTCTTATACTATTAGCGAAGCAGTCTTTTGACTGTAATACATAGCCAGGTCCATAATTTCTCAAAAGCAGCACAATAACAGAAACAATGATTTGCTTTGTTGGTTTTTGAATAGTGCCTAGTGATGCATATCATGTCAAAGTAATTTCCTAAAAATTGTATTATTTACCTTTTTTACCCAACCAAATTTCTTTGTGTTGTTTCTAGCAGGCAACGATAGCCATCCTTCAAGTCGTGACTCTGAAAGGGATTAAATTAATATTTTAAAACAATATAAACAGATATTCCATTGTTTTAATGTTATGTCTCATTAAGAAAAATGGCATTTATTATTCACTGTATTAATCTATCTTTTAAGCAATAAAACAGCTGAAATTTACAAGCAAAACAAGCAAAGTTCTCTTACAGTTATACCACATCATGTAACTATATCACATTCTTATTAGTAAATATATTACATCCCAAAGCAGAAATACACAAAGCATTATTATTGCTGCCTTCCACTCATTTTTGCAAAAAATCAAACAGAGCAGATTTTGTATTGGAACATACTCTGCAAGGGGTCTTAGTGCATCATCTGGCTGGCCTTCAGCTGGGGAATTAGAATAGGGCCACCTGATTATTAGTTCAATACAGAAAATTAAAAAAAAACTTTTATCTTTGGAACTGTGAAGTTATATTTCAGGATTGTGAGGAGCACCACAGTTAATATACAGAATGTAGTGTGCTTTCTCCCAAAACCAATTACACCAATTTTTGTTTTGAATTATTATTTAGGATGAAGTGCTTAAATTCAAATAAGCAAGCGTATCTTCTTTAAAGAATTGTTGTTTTTATAGATCTTTCTTAAAGTGCAGCATTGGAAATAAAGTTGGAATATAAAAATTATTGAACGTTAACTGGAGAGATATTAATATGCAAACTGGATAAGAAGTAGTTTGATTTTTACCAATGAAAAAACAGGACTTATGTTTTGCATAATTATGTAGTAATGACTATATGTGATTGCTAAGATGCATAAGTTAATGTTGCAAATAAATATAGAGGATGAATATGTCCAAGACTGTATGACCAAATGGACAAGATATTTTGGTAATAACATAATGCCTGATCAATTGGAGAATATGTGGAGTAAAGGATTGAAATTTGCATTGAATTATAACTTGAAAGAGAATTTTTATAGGATGATGTATCATAAAAATGTATAAGAAAGTGTCAAATATATGTTGGAAATACAATCAATATGAATGCAGTTTTTATCATCTTTGCTGAATATGTAAGAAAGCTAAGAAATATCTAGACCAGATATTTACTTTATATATATATTGATCAGATATGTACTTTAATTCAGAGAATTCTTAAATGTACAATTGAAACCAGAGGTTTTCCTTTTAAGCTTGATGGACAGATTAAAAAAAACCATGGAACTCTTATACATGACAACAGCAAGATTTCACTATATGCAGAGATGGAAAGACTCAAAATACACCTTATATATATATATATATATATATATATATATATATATATATATATATATATATATATATATATATATATATATATATATATATATATATATATATATATATATACATAATCTTGTTTTTTCTTCTGTCTTCCATGTGGTTAATATACTTATTCATTGGCTTAGCAACAGAATATTATTTTGTTTTACAATCAAATATTCATATTTATATAATTTTACTGCTTTCACCAGCATATTCAAAAATATTTTACAAATAAAATGTGGAACTCCACCTAAGTGCTTGTGTAAGAACACATCTACTAAGCAATTAATTTAGTACTGACGTTTTGTTATTTAGTATTCATCTGTACTGATAACAGCCAATGATTGAAACAGCTTCAAAGGTTTTAGAAATATTGCCTACATTTTCTCCTCATGCCAGAAAAGCAAATTAGCTCTCCAACACAGGGTGGGGTGTTTTGGTTTTTTCGGGGGGGGGGGGGCAACCTGTAAATGTTTGATAGTTCATTGCAGAAAATTCATTATAGATCTTTCATATCCTGGAAAAAATCCCATGATTGGCAGTCTAGAATAAATGTATCTATTATTTTTCTCTTTAACAAGTAAAGCATTATTAATTAATTTTATTTAGGTCCTGCCTTTATTATTTTTTATAAGCAACTCTAGGCAGTGACAGTACCTAATACTCCTTCCTCCTCCCATTTTCTCCACAACAGCAACTCTATGAGATGAGTTGGGCTAAGAGAGAATGATTTATGCAAGGGAAAGTCTATCATATATACCACAGAAACAGGAGGACACGGTCCTACTTTATACTCTAGTCTACAGAAAGTTGTCACTTGGACTGGAGAATATCCTCTTACCATGTTTATCTGTTTTTTAAAGATACAGAGACTGATTTCTGAGGAGATAGTGATTCTAGTTCAGGAGGGATTTTTTGTTGTTGTTCAATATATGAATAGCTCTTGCCACAGAACATAATGTGAAAAAAATCCATCACCACAACTCTAAATTTAAACTGACTCACTATTTGGTTTTTAAATAACTACACTGTTTTGTTTTTTTATATTAAATAAATAGCAAGAAAAAATAAATTATTAAAAAGCTTGCAGCCCTAATTTTCCCCCCCAGCAAACCATACGCATCGAGGATCTGCAGATAAAAGGGAAAACATGCATATCTCATGCACCTATATGAATGCAACATCCACATTATTTAAGATTACTATTAGTTGCTGCTCCTTTCTCATGCGGGACATTCCTCCTTGGTCTCTACTGCCCTCAGTGTTAGTAACGGAAAATAGGCAACAGCACTTCGTCACTACACATGTTCTGGAAGGTCACCTGGATCGTCAGGTTCTGAAGGGGCTTGTGCAGAGGACACTGCTTCTTCCTCAGAGTCAGAGTCAGAATTGAGAAACACACAAGAGCTGGAAGGTTTAGTAGCAATACTGACAGAGGTGGAAGAGCGTTGGTAGGTAAAAGACATAGATTCTGAAGTGTGGGACTGAGTGATACGAACTGAGCACCCAACAGAAAGAGGGGGGAGGGGAAAATGCAGAAAAGGATTAATGAAAAATAGATTTTAAAAAAACCCCACACAACTGCTTATTTTGAAATCAAACTGTGCAACAGATCTGGATTTGCACAAGAACCATAACCTACTTTTGACATTCAAAGGTAGCTTGATGCGAATGGATTAAAATTCTAGTGACAGAAGGATGAAGAGATGACATTTTCAATTGGAACTTCCCAAAATAGAGAGTCATCAATTGAAACGCGTCTCTTTCTCTCCCCAAAAGAGAAGGACAAATCTTACCAGGGAAACCATCATCCGTTTCTACTTCACCAGGGCCACATATGCTGCTGTTGTCTAGGCCAATATGTATTGATTGGAGCTGGCACCGAAGCTGTTCTATGTCGCTATCTTTGCTGTCCAGAGCCATTTGTAGTTCAATTCGTATCTGGCTCTCTTCTGCTATTTGCTGTAAAAGGAGATTGATGAAGCATAATCAGAATTAATCTTTAATGCATGATAAAGTCTTGCTTACAGAGATGGTTCTAACAGCAATCTCTTAACTCAAACCACTAAAAGGAAATTAAAGAAAATAAAAACAATAGATTGTACTATTTCAGTACAGTTGGGTGAGGTAGTGAAATTAGGAGATTAGAAAGAGATGAGACAAAGTCTCCTCAGAAGTGTTAACACTTAAATTGTCATCAACCCCTGCCTCGTGACCACCAGTGTCCTGTCACTGGAGGGATACTAAATTGTGGGACGTTCTCTAATGATTTTCAAGAATACAGGAAAAATTAAGCTAAAGAATCACAATGTCAAATAAATTTGTAAATACCTGAAACTTCACGAACATCTTTCAACAACTATGCAATAGTTTCTTACTATCATGTAAGATACTTACAGCTTGCATTTCATTGATTTCTTTCTGATATTTAATCATCATCTGAGTTAATTTTTCCCGTTCGGTTTTCAACTCCATATGCAGTTTCCTGTTCTCCTTTTCTTTTCTTCGGACATCTGTGTCAGCTCCTCGTTGGATGGGAATTTTTCGATTCATAACTTCTGCCAACTTATTCACAGCCTGGAGGAAGGGAGCATAAGAGAAGAATAAATGGGCAGCTACTTCATGTGATTAAAATTAAATACATTCCTTTCTCTCCTCCCTTATGTATAACACTGCAGTGATAACTGCAGTCGCTTTCCCATTACTTCATTTATACGTTACCTGTGTTTTCATTGTTCTCTCATAAGCCAGCTGTTTTTCAAACTGAGTCCTTAGCAATTCAAGATCATTTTCTTCTTCATTCAGATGGGCAAGCCCTGTCAATAAATAACCAAATAGGTAGCATTTGTGAAGCTAACATGAAATCAATCACTTTTACTTTTAAAATAATACTCACTTTCTTGAATTTCCTTCAGCTTGTTATTCAGCTCTTCCTTTTCATTTGCGAGGTTTGCCACATCACTAGTCAAAGTTCTGTTTGCTTCTTCCAGCTAAGACACAGAAATTATAAGAAGCGTAAGTCATAGAACAGAAAAAAGCCAACCAAGCATTTAAGTAGGAGTTGAGATTCCAAGTGAGGATGGGGGAGGAGGCAGAAGCTTCCAGCAAAGGGACTCATGGCAACTGTGTGGGAAGCAGACAAAAATAGAAGCTTAAAAACAGGATTGTAAGGGAAACATACCAAACAGTAGTAGGGTTTAAAGGTAAAACTAAGTAACAGGGTTGAAAAAAATTAGCACAGGTGGAATTTGGAAAGCAGAATCACTTGCATCAGAAACCGTCATCATATCTGTGCTAGAAAAAAATGTTCCAACTAGAATCCCTCTAAACTACTTACAAATAAATACATTGTACTCTCAAAACATTATTATACACTCTGATGAACATGTAACAGAAGTACTGAAATCTATTAAAGGTGCTACTGTAAATTCTGGGACAAAGAAATTAAATTTATGGTATGGAACGTTTCTGATGCCATAATATGTCTAGCCAAATTCAGAGCCAAAGCATTTAGTGACTGCAGTGTAACATTGTACTTGGCATATTTATGTGACACTGTCTAAATAAGTTTGGTCCCAGGAGGTTTTAAGTACTGTTGTCGGTTGCAATTTCTCATGCAGTTTTTTTAAAAAAACAAAACAAAAAAAACAAAAAAACCACCAAACAGGAATGCTTCATGTTCAAGGGACAAATTTGCACAGATCGACAAGGCTACGATCCGAGTCATATTGTCGAATCACTTGGCTGTTTCGAGTGAATCACTTACTGATCCTATCGTGGCATCTTTTTCAGCAAGCTCCTGTTTGTGCCTTGCCATCATTTCTTTGATCTCCAGTTCTTTCATGATCTTCTCTTTTTCCAGGTCAGAATACTGTTCCTCAGCAATGGAGCGAGCCAACTGTTCAGAGTCTGCCTTTGTTAACGTGATCTCCAGTTGTGCTGCCAAGGAATCCCTGCAATAAATTAGTGTAAATTAAAATTGGTATCCTAATAAATTAGCACTATGGCCGATGATGCTATATAGGAGTTCTGTTACTGGCTTCTATTATTTAAGCTACCACCTTCTCACCTCTCTTCTTGTAACTCTTGTATCTTTTGTTGTATTTCTTTACACAGTTTGGCTTTTTCTTCACATTCTTCTTTAAGTTCCCGAACTTGTGTTTTATACAGCGTCTGAAATGTTTTAGAAGAGAAAAGCAATATACACATTATAGCATTGGAGCAACCAGATGAAATGGAAAGGAATTGTGTTAGAAAAACTGCCCGCTTTAAGATAAGGAATCTTCGTAACATTTTCATCAGGTTTAAAATATATGTAAAACAAGGTGTTTTTTTTTCAATATTACTTACAATGACCAGATAATTATCACTTGTAGATATGATAGCTATCAAATATTCTACCTGACTAAATTAATACATATATTCATATTTATTATTATAAAAGTAAAGGTAAAAGTTTCCCTATCCCACAGGTCTGCAACCCGCGGCTCCGGAGCCGCATGCGGCTCTTTCAGCCGTCTCCTGCGGCTCCCAGTCCTCTGCCATGTGCAGTCCAAAAAAAAAAAGTGGGACTAAAAAAGTTCAACCAATCAATTCAAATATGCAGGGTAGGTGCATATCTCGCCTTGGCTCCACTCTTCAGTCAAACCCTGTTCTGCGCATGTACGCGCATGTGCACACATTTTTTGTGGCTCCCAGTTTTTCCTTTTGTGAGGGAACCGGTTCCGAGTGGCTCTTTCACTGTTTCAGGTTGCTGACCCCTGCCCTATCCAGTTGTTTCCACCTCTAGGGGGCGGTGCTCATCTCCATTTCTTAGCCAAGGAAACCAGTGTTGTATGAAGACACTTTCTGTGGTTATATGGCCACCAGGAGTATATGTACATTTATAATAAAATATATTAGGAATATGACAGCCAGTATGATATAGTGATTAATAATTCAGACTAGGAATGGGAAGAACTTCATCCTTCAGTGTATTGATTTGGGCTAAGATGGTAACAATAGGATTGTTACATCTTTCCTGTAAGCAATCATATTATAACCAATCATACCACTTAGCTGACTTTGATTTTCAAAAGTTAATCAGTGTTGGACCTGTCTAATATCTGGAGAGAATATTAGACTGATAAAAGGGCAATGTTTTATTATTGCCAAAGAAACAAACTGGACATTCACTGAATCTTGTGGACATGAACTAAGTCTTGTAACTTGAGGGACACCACAGTAAGCCCATGCTGTTGATGGTGCTTTATGCACTCATATAAAACAGTATGAGATATGCTACTAGGTCAAACTTTTAGAAAAATATAAAGCACAGTGACTAATAAATCCATAAAGCCCAGAATATTTGTAACTGTATGATAAATCCAGAAAATATATAAGGCTTAACACTTAAGAAATAATACTGAATATGTTAATATTCTACATACCGAAAAATATTGTTCTGCTTCAAGTTGGTCTTGAATTTCTTTCATCTGCCCATCTGCATCTTGACGATCTCTGACAGAGAATAAGATAAATGCAATTTTAAAATACTACTACTTCTATGACAAACATTGCTGGAATGCACCATTAGCTTTCTCCTTTATTTTTATCTGCCAATTGAGTGGATTAAGTCCATGAGTAGTATGCCAGCAATTTCTAAATAAAGACTGATATACTTTCAGAAACAATGTACTAGAAAAAAATGGTTAATTTATCTATATTTGGAAGAGAAAACATACTATTCATGGACTTAATCCACTCAATTGGCAGGACTATGAAAGTTAGATAGAGGTGAAATGGGGACATACTGGGAGGAGATATTCCTTCTGCCCTGATTGGAATGACTTTCAGAGTCTTGATTGCCAAGGCTTAGTTAAAAATCTTTTCAAAGTTTTGTCACGTCACATTT
The DNA here is from genome assembly GCF_964194415.1 of Vipera berus. NCBI lineage: Eukaryota > Metazoa > Chordata > Lepidosauria > Squamata > Viperidae > Vipera > Vipera berus. Next base: position 217,677,568 of record NC_138202.1, on the reverse strand, counting down.
CATTCAATGAGGAATTGGAATTCAAAGGAAGACAATGAGACTGTGGACGCTTGTGGAGGGGAAGAGAATATTAGTCATGTCCTTTCCGATTCCTTGCTATATGATACTGGTCAAGATCTGTGGTTGCAGGACTGTTTGACCCAAGCGCACAAATTCTTTCTTTAAGACATAAAGGAAATAAAAAAACCCTGCTTTAATCTTCTCGATATTTTTGCACATTCTAGCTTTTCTTATTTATCTGGACCCACTGAACGTACCGTTTCCTTTAGCAGAAAGGCTAGACAGGGCCTATTATGCTGTTGCTTCACCATTATCCTCAGGGGGGGAAAAACCCTAGAAGTTAGCTCTGGAAAGAAGGTTTTCCCTTTTAACCAGAACTGACTAAAGGTAGTCCTTGCTTTATAACCAGAATTGAGTCTGGAATTCTGATCGTAAAATCATTCTGGTTGTTAATCAGGTCACCATAAGACTGGATCTAATTTTATGACCTCTTTAGCAGCAGTTATTGAGTAAATGCCATGGCTGCTAAGCAAATATTGTAGTTATTAAGGAACGGCTAAAATTTCTGACAAAGTGCATCATAAATTGCAGTCAAGGGAACTGCAAATAGTGTGATGTAGACAATTTGCCAAGTACCAAAAATGTGACCATCTGACTGGGGGGGGGAGGATCAGACAGTCGAAACCAAGTCATAAGTAAGCACTGGGGAGATATGTCATAACTTCAAAGTTTGAACAGGTTGCTAAGTGGCCAATCATAAGTCGAGGACTATTTGTATTTGACCCCAGACTATTCCTTGTTCCTTTTCTTGTACCTCTCTTGCTGTTTTGGCTGAATAGTAGATCTTGAGTCTCCACTTCTCTTCCTACCTAATCCTTATTGGGCTTGAAAGACAAATCCTATCTGTCTACCAAGCACAGTAATTCCTTAGTTTTTCCTGAACAGGATCAAGTGATTTTCTGTCTGTTGCAGCATGAAGAAAAGTGCTCTTTATGAGATGGGGTAAAACAAACAAACAAACACACACACACACACACACACACACACACACACACACACTTTTCCTGTTTCGTTATACTTGGATGGATGTTCCCCAAGCAAGAGCAGACAGGGAGACACGCCTTCTACCTGTTCCCACATAGGGAAACAAATGACCTCAGAAATGTCCTATGCTCTCCACCTCTGACTGTATCTGGCTTACAAGGCTGATGGGGGGAACAAACCCAGATTCTTTTTATTCCCTAAGCAGATGCGCAGCCACAGAACTGCCTGTGTCGATGAGGTTTTAAAGTGTAATTTTTCTGTAGCAATTTATGATACCGGTACATGCAAAAGAGGCATTCAGTTATGTTTTTTGACTTACGGCTGTGAACAAAAGCAAAAGTCAAGAGCTCCCCAGTTTAGGTGAAGAATGTCCCATTGTCCCTGTGAAACACCCTGTCATCAGAGGTGAGAATTGCTCTCACCCTTCTGGTCTTCCAGAAGGGTATTAAAACTTGGTTTTACCAATTGGATTGGGGCCCCGAGGGTGCACCTACCGTTGGCAGTGGCTGATGTGGTAAGAAGACATTACCACCTCTTGGTCCTAGTTTTTTTTAATAGTTTTGTTTTTAATGTGCATAGTTTAAATGTTTTAATTACTTTTATATTTATGTTTTTTATGATCTGTAAGCACCCATTTGCCTGATAGGGGAGATGGACGGCATATAAATTTAAGAAAGAATGATAATAGTGCCAACACTGCTGAAGAATTGATTGAAACCCTACGTGTTGATACACCATAATTTAGCATTGCCCAGCTCAGTTTTGAGTCACAATCAATTGTAATGGAACGGAACATTTATTCCTTAAAGGACTTACTTGCGGAGCTCATTATTTTGCTTTTCTAGGCTTAGTTTAATGTCAATAAGATGGTTATTTTCTTGTTTTAGCTGCTTCTCTGACACCTTCAATGCATTCAGTTGCTGGATTTGCATTTTGAAATCATTCTGGATGAGGCAGCGCTTTTGCGTTTCTTGTTCAATTTTCAGAGTCAGGTTTTCAACCTGCAAAACAGATTGATACTTTGTAGACAGATTTTTACGACCACGTGCATGGGAAATAATGTGTTTCACGCTCATGTAATTTAATTACATGATGTTAATCATGGGCAATCTTTCTCCTCAGATCACAGCTGCTTTGAAATAGAACTTAATGGTCCTATGTAAAGAGTAGTTTTAGTCAAGGAATTTTTTTTCTAGTTTACTGATTTTTGTTCCAGCTGCAGAGTAGGATAAATCATATCTAAACAGAAACTGTAAACAAAAGGTTTATAGCCATAATGAAGCATTTCATTACAAAATTAATGTCCCATTCCTAACTGAAAGCCAGTCCCATTCTCCAGTCAAACTTCAAGTCCTATAAATGTGCCCTTTCAGAACTAGTCTTACGGCCCAATTTAATAGATATTTACACAGAACTAATTGTCAATGTCCAGTGGGATTTATACCCAAGGCTAAGTTTGTCGTTTTTATTATACAAGGCTTGAAGCTAATATAATCAGTAATTAAACACTCTTCCTTGACCTGGAGAATTTTGAAACAAGTAAACGTGTATTCAAAATAACACATTAATATCCAATAAAGCTCTTTAGAGCTACAGGGAATGAAGATGGCAATTTTTAATGTGTAGCCAAATGTTTTGATTAATATTCATGAAATATAAATAGCTTTTGTTTTTCATTTAAAAGCTTCACATTTCAAATTACTTACAGAACGGAGAAATAAGAACCTAAAATATTCCATACCTTTAGCTTATACCCTAGAATTCATATTCCTGATTCTTAAACTTTCCCTGTGCTGCAACCTCTGAGCCCATGCTCAAGTACTGTGATCATCAAAAGGTGCACCAATGGAGCATGATATGCTGCTAGCATTTGACAAAGAAACATAGTAAAGGTAGTCCTCGACTTATAACCATTCATTTAGTGACCACTCGAAGTTACAGACTTATGACCATTTTTCACACTTACAACCATTGCCTCACGTGATCAAAATTCAGGTGCTTGGCAACTGACTCATATTTATGACGGCTGCAGTGACCCGGGGTCACGTGATCGCCTTTTGCCACCTTCTGACAAGCAAAGTCAATGGGGAAGCCAGATTCACTTAACAACTGCAGCGATTCACTTCACAACAGTGGCAAAAAAAGATTGCAAAATGGGGGGAGATGACTTAACAACTGTCTCACTTAGCAATACAAATTTTGGGCTCAATTGTGGTTGTAGGTCGAGGACTAACTGTAGGTGCTCAAAATTACCTATATGATTTTTTTGGATCAATTGATTCTCTCAATCTAGTCCACATTTGGTTTTGATAAAAAAAAGTTAAGCCAATATAAATTATAAAAGCGGAACAAAAACTTAGATCTTGATAGAGAATTACCGTATATACTTGAGTATAAGCCGAATTTTTCAGCCCACTTTTTGGGCTGAAAAATTCCACTTCGGCTTATACTCCAGTCAACAAAAAAACTTACCGAGGACTTGTGCGCGGCCGAGGCTTTGGAGCTTCCGGGATCGCGCTCACCTCTCCCAAGCCACCGCCGTCCGGAGACCTGCCGAAGTTTGGGGAGGTTTGGGGAGGTGCGCGCGCACCTCCCCAAACCTCCCCAAACGAAGCCGGGTCTCCGTTCCTCTGCGCCCTGCCTGCCTGCTTCTTTCCGCTGTGGAAAGAAGCAGGCAGGCAGGGGGCGGAGGAACGGAGACCCGGCGACGTTTGGGGATATTTGGAGAGGCGCCCAAACCTCCCCAAACGTCGCCGGGTCTCTGTTCCTCCGCCCCCTGCCTGCCTGCTTCTTTCCGCTGTGGAAAGAAGCAGGCAGGCAGGGCACAGAGGAACGGAGACCCGGCGACGTTTGGGGATATTTGGAGAGGCGCCCAAACCTCCCCAAACGTCGCCGGGTCTCCGTTCCTCCGCCCCCTGCCTGCCTGCTTCTTTCCGCTGTGGAAAGAAGCAGGCAGGCAGGGCACAGAGGAACGGAGACCCGGCGACGTTTGGGGATATTTGGAGAGGCGCCCAAACCTCCCCAAACGTCGCCGGGTCTCCGTTCCTCCGCCCCCTGCCTGCCTGCTTCTTTCCGCTGTGGAAAGAAGCAGGCAGGCAGGGGGCGGAGGAACGGAGACCCGGCGACGTTTGGGGATATTTGGAGAGGCGCCCAAACCTCCCCAAACGTCGCCGGGTCTCCGTTCCTCCGCCCCCTGCCTGCCTGCTTCTTTCCGCTGTGGAAAGAAGCAGGCAGGCAGGGCACAGAGGAACGGAGACCCGGCGACGTTTGGGGATATTTGGAGAGGCGCCCAAACCTCCCCAAACGTCGCCGGGTCTCCGTTCCTCCGCCCCCTGCCTGCCTGCTTCTTTCCGCTGTGGAAAGAAGCAGGCAGGCAGGGCACAGAGGAACGGAGACCCGGCGACGTTTGGGGATATTTGGAGAGGCGCCCAAACCTCCCCAAACGTCGCCGGGTCTCCGTTCCTCCGCCCCCTGCCTGCCTGCTTCTTTCCGCTGTGGAAAGAAGCAGGCAGGCAGGGCACAGAGGAACGGAGACCCGGCGACGTTTGGGGATATTTGGAGAGGCGCCCAAACCTCCCCAAACGTCGCCGGGTCTCCGTTCCTCCGCCCCCTGCCTGCCTGCTTCTTTCCGCTGTGGAAAGAAGCAGGCAGGCAGGGCACAGAGGAACGGAGACCCGGCGACGTTTGGGGATATTTGGAGAGGCGCCCAAACCTCCCCAAACGTCGCCGGGTCTCCGTTCCTCCGCCCCCTGCCTGCCTGCTTCTTTCCGCTGTGGAAAGAAGCAGGCAGGCAGGGCACAGAGGAACGGAGACCCGGCGACGTTTGGGGATATTTGGAGAGGCGCCCAAACCTCCCCAAACGTCGCCGGGTCTCCGTTCCTCCGCCCCCTGCCTGCCTGCTTCTTTCCGCTGTGGAAAGAAGCAGGCAGGCAGGGCACAGAGGAACGGAGACCCGGCGACGTTTGGGGATATTTGGAGAGGCGCCCAAACCTCCCCAAACGTCGCCGGGTCTCCGTTCCTCCGCCCCCTGCCTGCCTGCTTCTTTCCGCTGTGGAACGAAGCAGCCTGAACGAAGCAGGCTGCTTCTTTCCACTGCGGAACGAAGCAGCCTGCCTGCTTCTTTCCGCTGCGGAACGAAGCAGCCGGCGGCGGAGGCTTGCAGAACGGCGGATCGGCTTATACTCAAGTCACCAACTTTTTCCAGTTTTTGGGGGTGAAATTGGGGGTCTCGGCTTATACTCGAGTCGGCTTATACTCAAGTATATACGGTATTTTATCATAAATGTAACAAACGAGGGGGAAAAGCTGTAAGTAGATGGAGCGTAGCAAATATTAAAATTGATTTTTTTTTAAGTTTATACTTACATCTTCACTTAGTTTATCTTTCTGCTTAAGCAGCTCATTTATTTTCTGCTGGGATTGCTTCAGATCGCAGTCCAACATGGAACACTGCTTTTCAACTTCCAGTAAGCAGTTTTCTACTTTTTGCTTTGTAGCCCTTTCTTCTGAAAGTTTCTTTTCCATTTCTGTGAAAGGAAAAAAAACCAGCTACTTTGTTATAGGGAAATTCACATTGGCATATAGTAAACAATTTTAAACAAACAATTCTTTGTTTAAAATATATACACGTTTTTTGTAGAACTTGAGACCTAAGTAATACATTCAGGCACACAAACAAGGATGGAATATCTTTGAGAGGGAAATGACAGAACTCAAGATAGGATCTGCATATTAATAATAGTCCACAGAATCAGATAAAAAGTTCTGTGAACTGTCCATTTTAATCAAAATAAACTTGAAATGGACAATTATTTTAGTACTTTATTCAGGTCTCCCAACCTTCCAATGCATGGTAAGCTTTTCTTTTTTTCCTCTCTCTAAAGACATTTTGTTCACTGTTTCAAGTATTCTCAATATTGCTTAAAAATATGATTCACGGTTTAACATATAGGATGTACACATATACAACGAGCACTTTCATTAAGCAAGCCCATAATCTTTTTTTGTGCAAACAAGTTAATATATCTATACATTACTTGATCAGGAGATTTCATACACTATCTTTGTTACATAATTTAAGATTTTCATATACGTTTAGAGCAGTATTATACAATTTATGAAATGGTTAGCAGCAGAATTCTCTGTATGACCCATTCGAGAATCAGTTCTACTGCCTGCTTTAGTGTTTACAGAAATGAAGCTCCAGTCAAGTGAGTCATATTTTGCCTAGATCTCTCCAATCCCATCCCCAATGTAGATGCAGACATATGTCTGAAACTAAGTAAACATAGGCTAGAACACTTTTAAGAAGGCTTGGAGAAACTTCTGAAAAAAGTGATGTCAAAGCAAGAACATCCGAAGTTCTTTTGAGGAGTTTCATCTGTCGGAACCATGACAAAGTGATCCACGAAAGAAAGAGTTTGTGAACAAAGGAGCTCCGTTTGAAGGCTTTTATTGTGCTGATCATGTCAAGCTATAAAATGTGCTTAGAATAGGAATCCCAAAGCCTTTCACTATCCTCATGCCAATCCTATATAGAGGTCAGGAAGCCACAGTATATAGAAAACACAAGAAAAAAGAGATGGGCACCAGGATGGAAAATGAGTGAGACAAAAGCGTATACTCTGCTCTATTTATTCAACCTATACGCTGAATATATTAAAGGAAGCTGGTCTGCAAATAGCCAAGAGTGGTTTTAAAACCAGAGAAAGAAGCATCAACAACTTGTTCCGTGCTGATGGTGCTACTCTGATGGCTGAAACGCAAAGGATCTGCAAGTTCTAGTAATAAAAGTTGAAGAACGTAAGTGAAGAAAAAATGGGACTAAAATTAAATATAAAACAGACCAAGCAGGTAAAAGAACCAGCATTAGAATTGACAGTGAAGATACTTGTCTTTTTGGACTGATGATAACTGTAAAGACTCCATCAGTCACGAAATGTGCCACAGATTAGCGCTTGGCAAAGCAGCCATGAAGGCCGTGGAAAAGACGTTCAAATGTCTATACCAGGGGTAGGCAACCTCGGCTCTTTTATGACTCATGGACTTCAACTCCCAGAATTCCTGAGTCAGTATGCTGACTCAGGAATTCTGGGAGTTGAAGTCCATGAGTCATAAAAGAGCCGAGGTTGCCTACCCCTGGTCTATACCTATAAAGATTGTAATAGTGCAAGCAATGGTATTCTTTGTAACCCTTTATGAAAGTGAAAGTTGGACTTTGAAGAAGCAGGATAGGAAAAGTATAGATTTTTTTTTCAACTCTGATGTTGAAAAAGACTCCAGATAACACCTTGGACAGACAAGAAAACAAACCAAGGGAGCACTGAACAAATCAACCCAGAGTTCTCACTTAAGGCACGAATGACCAGACTCATTTGGACACATCACGTGAAAACTTAGGAAACTGAAGCAGGCTCCAATGCTGGGAGAGGTGGCAGGAAAGAGAGGAAGAGAATGGACAGCAACCGACAGCAAGATGGATGGAGTCCATTGCAGTGGCATAGGTAGGCTGTTGGAAGAAGAACTAGATTGGGGCAGATTATCATGGAGAAAAAATATGTGGTCACTAAGAGTCTGACTTAATGGCACATGATCAAACAAACAAACAAACAAAAACTAAGTTTTAAATTAAGATTAGCTTCTGAGTTACAACAGTGAAATATGTGGATTTTTATACATGTAGGTCTTTTCCAATCTTTCTTCTATTCCTGAACTGAAGGAATAAGCTTAATCAAATAATCATTTCTCTGTGGAGTCATCCTGAAGCTAAACTGTCACATTCATTTTTTTTGAATAAGAAGCTGAAGATAAATAAATGCTAAATGAAGTTATGAACATGTGATATTAAATGCCTACCTTTCATAGCTTCAGACTTAGCTTCCTCAATCGATTTATATATTTTGTTTTTGTCTGCTAGTCGGGCTTTTGTTGCTTTATGTTCAACCTCTTCTTGCTCCAGGTTTTGTTGCATGACTTTAAGCTTGTAAGTCATATCTATTTCCGTGTTGCTCTTCTCCTGTTAGGCATAAATCAAAATATCTCATGATTATTATAAACCCCATGTAAAATGCTTTATTGGAACTGTTGGTTGTAGACAAGAAAAAATGTAGGCTTTGACCTAGGTATTCAGTCTGCTACCTTAATTATTACGCAAGCAAGCGGATATTAAAACCATGATGAAAAGCCTAACGTGAGATGATAGGAGCCACTGATCAAGGCAGCATGTTAAATTGAATAGAAACCAAAAGAGACAGTGATGCGTGAAAAGAGAACGAGGATACTATTTTGCCCGGTGCTGGTATTTTCTACTTGCACAAACCAGTTAGGTGAAAGCTATGTAAACCTGTGTGCCCTCATCTCTGTAGCATGGAGAAGACTATGATTCTTTTTTTAAAAAAATCTATAGAAACGAACACATCTAATTACATATAAAATTTTGTTTTCCTAATAGTATTCTGGTGTGGACTATTAAGCAACTCTGCTTAATCTAGTTACAATAAATCTCTCCTAGCTCTCCTTAAAATTTACATGGATGTGCTAATTGTTTTGCCCTCAGAAAAACTGTTAAAAGCATTCTGAACATTTTATTTAAACCTCAATATAAAACTTAAATATTTCAAGTTTCCTGGTTTCTCTAGCAAATAAGGACATGTTGATGTGAAAGTAAAATGTTAACAGGGAAGTTAAGCAGATGGCCAAACAGAACACGACTGTTTACAGCTCTATGTATGCCATTCTGCCTCTTAACTTTTTTTTAATTGTTACAGAAAAATAGAGAGATTCTGTGGGTAGATTGCAGTTAAGCGTTCATATTGGCATGTTGTTATGCTAATTTTACTTTGCAGTTGGAAACTGCAAAGATGTGTATATGCTTTACTATGTTTTACAAGCACACAGTGTTATTGCTATTGAGGTTTCATAAATGCTCAGACTGTCACAGTCTAGGCTTTGTTGAACTGTCTAGTCTTGGGACACAAATGCATTGTGTGCGTGGACCTATGCTTCAAGCCTGTTGCTGTTCTTGAACTTTATTTAAATATACCAAGCAGAAAACTGTTCGAGATTTTTGACGGATCTGCTCTTTCTGCACTCCTTGTGCATTTCATTTTTGCTTTTAGTTTGTTCCAACTTCAAAGGTGTTATTAACCCAATATTCACTGAAAACCACCACCCAGTTCACTATGTGTGGTTAGGACTCAAAATCTGGGCGTTCGTGTAGCATCTGTCAATAACTCTTTACAGAAGCTGCAACTTTTCCAGACTGGTGTAGCATGATTAAAGGAGCTGCTGACTCCGAATCATGCTTCCCCTTCAAATCTGGAGTGCTGCAGAGTTCTATTTGTAAGGCTATGAATAGGACCTTATTTTATTAGCTCAACTGAACAATATAGTTCTTTTTTTTCTTAAGTTTACCTTTTCCAGGTCTGTCAACTTATCCTGTAATTGCCTTTTCTCCGCCTCCATTTTAGCTAATGTATTCTTCCCATTTTTTACTTCTTCTTCCAAATTAAGCACTCGGCCTAGGAATATTCAAAAGATTTCAACAAGGAAAAAAGCATTATCTACATATTAATTAAAGTGTAACAATTTACATGCTTTGATTACAAAACCAAACCATTCATGACATATTCTGAAGGCAGAAGGAACAGGAAAAGAGTTGGCTGATTCCTGTGAATGTGGACATGTTGATAAATTATATGTTTAATACCTCTAAAATCCCCATTAAAATGGATAGTCACAATACCCTGCCCCTATGATATGAAAATCACTTTCCAAGAGACTGGTTTTCATACCCTGGAGGTCATGGATAATTTCTGACCCATGAGTCCGATCTCTTCTTTCAGATTCTAGAGCTGACTGCAGATTCAAAAAATCCTTCTCCAGTCGGAGCTTAGTATTCTCTAAGGCACAGTTTTTATCCTGCAGATCTCTGTTGTTAGCTTCCAGCTGCTGAATTTGCTTTGTACTTTCTGTTTGGTTCTTTCTCAACCTGGCTGCTGTATCAGACTCTGTGCGCAGCAAGGCATTGGCTTCATCCAGCTATTGAGACACAAAAATACATCGCAGCATTACACACAAACTAAAAAAAAGTAAGCTTTTATCATGGATAGTATCATCCATTTACTGTAGCAATGCATAACATATAGCTTTTAATTATGAAGTTACTCGGAAATTAAAAGTCTTAAGTGCCACTGGGAGTCGAACTTAAAACAGAATCATTGATAGATTTTTGTTTTGTTTGCTACAAGAACACTGAATTGCCATTACCCAAGTTAACTTAAAAGAAACAAACAACTTGCCTGCCTTTGTAGCTGAGTGATTTTTTCATTTGATATTTGGGAGTTTTGATTCCTCTTTTTCATATCCTCAAGTTGATCCTTTAAACTGTTCACTGAAAGAAAAAACAAAGCATTAATTCCATCACACAGGTTTCATAACAATATGTCACAAGTTATTCCATGAAGCAAAGGCAAAGAATGGGGATTCATCAATGCTCTCCTCCTCTGACGCCGCAAATAATGTAGTTTTTCTTTATTGTTTTTGGTGAACGTACCGTCATTTTCTAGATTGCGTTTTCGATCTGCTTCGTGTTCTGCTTTTCGCTGATATTCTGCATTCTTGTGCTGAAGAAGAGCCTTTTCCCTTTCCAACTGTCTGAACGAAGATTCTAGCCGTTTCCTTGAAGATGTCTGGGAAAATCATGGAGGAAGAGAAACACGATGGGGACATTTTTTCTAAAATGACAGTTAAGGAGTCCCACAAATTTTCTCAATGCAAAAATCAAAATCATTTCTCATTTGACTGCAGCAAATATACAATACAACACTCAGTAGATGGGATTGTGCCAAATCGCTCCCAAACAGCAGAGCAGTCCCAGAATTCCATGTGTTAGAGCAGGGGTGTCAAACTCAATTTCATTGAGGGCCGCATCAGCATTGCGGTTGCCCCCAAGGGGCCGGGTGGGTGTGGCCAGGGTGGGCATGGCCTACTGGGTGGGCGTGGCTAGAGTGCGAATGGCCTACTGGGTGGGCGTGGCCAGGTCTACATCGTTCGCATCAAGGGTGCCTATGGGGGCCTGGGCAGGAGTGGGACAGTTCTGAGGGTCTCTGGCAGAAGGAGGGTCTCTGGGCCAGGGCCAAGGCAGCAGGGGCCGTTCCCTCACTGTTTCCAGGATGGCTTCGCAGGCTGCATGAAACCACTTCACGGGCCGCATCCGGACCCCGGGCCTTGTGTTTGACATGTCTGTGTTAGAGCATGAGGGTTTGAAAGCATAAAGTAAGCAAAATGGATTTCTAGCTACACAAACAATACAGGGGAGTCCTCACTTAAGAACAATACTTGGAATCAGAATTTCTATTGCTAATTGACATGGTCATAAAGTGCAACTTCGTGCAAAAGCGCTGCTTAGCAACTGCAGTTCTGGCACTTTAAGTGAGTTCTGCAATCACGTGAATGGGAGTGTTGGACCATTGTCAGTACAAGGACCGGTTTTATAAGTCCAGCTATTCAGTAGTGTTGTAAATTTGAATATTTGCTGAATGAGTGATTGCTAAGTAATTGTCAGTTCTCTTAACAATTCTCTCTGTTAACATAACGCTTCATGCCATTCTGAACTATCAGCCTCATTCTTAAGAGGATGCAGGGGACTGATTTCTAGAACGGGTTATCAGGAAAGACCTCAACTTTCTCACATTGGTCTGGTTTGCGCAGTATATGAAAATATAATCCATGATATATAAACTACAAAAACCTGTCTCAGGAAACATACTGAGCCAAAACCAAAGCAATCCACAGCATAACAGAGCATGCTGAATGGACCTTGTGCTGCATTTTAAAAAACTTCAGATGATGGGAGGTTTACTTGTACAAGCTGTCTCCAGCACTAGTAACAAAAATCCTACTCTCCTCGTGCGACCTAGGTTCCTTGACACAATGGCTGATGGTGCCCAAGGTATAAAAGATAGGGAGCAATCAATTTAGTGTACTTGATTTACAGGATTGGCTACATCACTAAAACCAAAAGAGCTATTTGGTGGGATAAAAAATACCTCCTTTAAACTGACCTTGCCTACCGGAGGCTTTATAGGCAGGTTCATGAAACAAGAATGGTAAGAATGCAGAAAAGATCTGCCATTGCCTTATTTTGCTATGTTTTTCGACTTCCTTGTGTAGCCATGGAGAATCCCATCCAAGCACTAGCCAGGGCCAACCCTGCTTAGTTTCTGAGTCCAGATAAGGCCAGCTATTATAGCCACAGAACTGAGAGATTGAACTGCCCCATGGTACATTGCAAAGAGGACCTCTGATTTGTTCTCATTAGTAAGCGAGCGTCCAATACCTAAATATCACATAAAAGATTGGCATTTAGTTGACTTCCTACCAAAAGAAACAACAGATAATCAACATATATCTTTTGTGCCTTTAAAAATATATATTCTGCATACTTTTTCACTGACGCAGTGCCACTGCCTCAAATGTAAAGAAAACATGCCAAAGTAGATATGTAAATGAAATACATAGATAATCAAGGCTGAAATCGGTCCGCCTAAGTTCCAGAGGAGATTGCCCTTCCCAGATACATTTCCTGTGGTATCAGGTGGCTCATTGCCTCACCAGATTGTTATTTGTGCTTTTAAACTTTTTTATTTATTTTGAAAGAAAAGAGTTTAAAGTAATTTGGCATACATCACCAATGTTCAGAAGACAATGCTATGTTTACACACTCTATTAAAAGGACAAATAAAGATAGTGTGACTTAGTCAATAAGTTGTGTGACTTTGGGGTTTTCCAAGTAAAGGTTTTTACCCAAGATGCATCAGTGCCACATAAGAATTAAACTGATCCCCCCCCCAAAAAAAAAACAGGTCCTGCATTAATTCTGAGACACTTACAGCGTCTCAAATTAAAATTCAAAAATTCAAAACAGGGTATTTAATTACACTCAAAATATAAAACAAAATTATTCATTTACCTCCTCATCCAATTCCTTCATTATTTTCTCTAGACGATTATTAATAGCTCTGTAGAACAATTAATGTGAGAGAGGGACAGAATTACAGATGGAAAAAAAGATTTTCTTTAGTATAAAATCTTCTCCACAGTGAAAATGTAACCATTTATAGGTACAAGGTCAAGGTCCTGGGCAGCAGGCTAAATTGCAAGTAATGCTTATCTAAATATGATTCTTACACAATTCTGTTTAGCAAGGTTTATTGAGATAGGTAGAATGAAGTCAGATTTCCCACAATTCTTATAAGAACTGAAAAATGAACTACAGTATTTCCAAGTTATAACCAATATATACCCATATTATATGATTCTAACGGATAATTCTAGCTAATTCTAACAGCCTTTCCATAAAACCAACAAGGAGATAGGTCTCTTCAACAATAATTGGCTAGTTTGCAGGTGGCTCTTTAAATAATGATCTCTTGAATCTCTACTAGTGCAGGAACCAACTCTTATATATGCAGCTGCTAAATTACAGATAGATCTAAACTTTCCAAATTCCCCTCAAAATTCACATTAGATACCCAAATTATGATATGAACAGCTTGCAAAAAACTAAAGGAACAAGCAAAGAGAGCAATGTGATCTACAAAAGAATATTTATTTTGGATGCTTTTCTGTTCTCTATTTACTACTTAATGACAATGCACGTTACCTATAGAATAGCAGATGGAAGAATCTGGAAGAAGAGAAAGCATCACTACTTAATACTTTGCTTTTGTTTGTTAAATTTGGAGATTTGGGTTAGAAGTAGTAGGACCCGCTAATTAAGCCAATCCCTATTAAACCTTATTTAATAAAGGATTATGTCCAGTTTTTAGACATATTTTCTTCAGGCCCCAGTACCCTCTTTGATCACCTCAGTATATTTTCCTGTCATTTTGTGTAAGTGCAAAAATAGGCTTTACAGAATTGAACTCCTCCACAAAAAATCATTCGCAATGCTACTGCCCCCCCAACCCTGGAAAACAAAGTCCAAGATCCAAACAAGTGTCATATCTGTATTCATCGTAATCCCTCAACATCTCCCCCCATTTTATATGTTGTCCCCCAGCAAGCAGGACATTGCTCAGCTTTGCTCTGTGTGAAACTTTCTATCCTCCAACTCAAAAATCACCACATACCAATACACAGCAGCACTGTGAACACTTTTGGATTTTTCAGTATTTCTGCATAAATATGACCTAAAGAGTCATATTCTCTGCAAAAGTCCTAAAACTAGATAAAAGAGAACTCATTTAAACAAATGAATCTAAAACATTATACTTGTTCATTTATTTAGTGAGGAAAATGATGCAAAACAACATCACGTGCAAAAGTATGTGAACCTCTAGGATTAACAGTTCATTTGAAGGAGAAATTAGAGCCAGGTGTTTCAATCAATGGGATGATAATCAGATGTGTGTGTAGGTGATCCTGCCTTGCTTAAAGAATTCTAGGTATTCACTATCACAGTCTGATCATTACAGCCCAGGGATGTAAAAGGATTTCATGACTAGAACAAGAGAGATTTCTTAGGGCTTCTGAAAAGCAGGTTTGATATTCACCAGGACAGAAAAAAGTTACAAAATGATTTGTAAAGATTTAGGACTCTACCAGTCCACTGCCAGGCAGACTATGCACAGATAGAGGCAATTAAACACCATTATTACCCTCAAAGTAGTGGTCAGCTAACCAATTCCATGTCAAAATCAAGGCATGGAACAGTCCAGGTGGCCTCAAAGAACCCCAGGGTAACATCTAAGGAACTAAAGGCCTCTCTTGCACTGGCCAATGTCAATGTTTATAAAGCCGTCACTAGGAGAATACTAAATAACAATGGTGTGCATGGCAGAATGGCAAAGACCTAAAAACCTGGCTCTTTGAGCTATCTGGCCTGGACTGAGGGGTTTTAATGATTTTAAATTGTGATTTTGACTTTTTGGGGCTATACTTAATTTTATTTTATTTTAATTTTATATTGTATTGTTTTTAAATTGCTGGTGATGACCTATAAAGCCCTAAATGGCTTGGGTCTGGGATATCTGAGGAAACACCTGCTGCCGGCATCAAGTTCCCTTCGTCCAGTGCGCTCCCACAGGGAGGGTCTTCTCAGGGTGCCGCCGGTAAGAGATTGCCGGCGGACGACACCCAGGGATAGGGCCTTCTCAGTGGGGGAACCAGCTGCCAGTGGAGCTGAGGACTGCCCCCGACCTCCGTTCATTCCGCCGGGACCTGAAGACCTGGCTCTTCGAGCTCTCTGGCCCAGGCTGAGGATTAATCTTATTTTAACTGGGGTTTTATTTATGCAGGGACAAATATAATTTTTTTAAATTTGTTTTTAACTTTTGTATCTTGGTTTTTTAATCACCCTGTAAACCGCCCTGAGTCCTTCGGGAAAGGGCGGTATATAAATGTAATAAAATAAATAAATAAATAAAATAAATTCTGCCCTGTAAACCACCCCGAGTCCTTTGGGAATAGGGCGGTATATAAACCGAATTAATAAATAAATAATAAAATAAAGAGAAAGCCAATACTTTCCAAAAAGAACCTTGCTATCTACCTCTCTGCAGTTTGTGAAAACCACATGGATAAGCCAGAAAGTTAGTGGAAGAATGTGAAGGGAAGAATTTAAAATAGAACACCCCCTCCTTTTTCTTCTTCTTCGCTTGAATGAAAACGCTATGTTTAGCAAAAAGGGCAAATCCTGCATTCTAGAGCAAAAGCTTTGTGCCATCTGTGCAGCCTAGTACGTATCTTGGCTTCTGCCTGCTTTGCTCCCTCTAGACCAGGCTGATTTGCTATTATCGATAGGATGATGAAATTTTGAATTATACTAGCAAATTCTACAGGAAAATATTAGGGTACCTGTCTAAGAGCTGAAGCTATGAGAAAACAGGTCGTGCAGTAAGACAATGACTTAAAACGCACAATTTGCAAGAGCAAATAGCTAAAGCAGAAGAAAGTTAATGTTTTGGAAAGGCCAAACCAAAACCCTCACCTTAATCCTTCAGAAATGGTGAGGAAGGGCCTGAAGTGAGCGGTTCATGTAATGAAGTTCACCAACATACATGAGGTGAAGCTGTTCTGTAAGAAGGAATGGGCTAAGCTCCCTCCAAGCCAATGCATGTGAATAATCGACAGCTATCAGAATCATTTAGTTGTAGTTATTTCTGTCCAAGGGAGGCACACCAGTTATGAAAGCAAAAACTTTTATATTTTTGCCAGACACAAATATGTTTCTTTGGTTCGTTTTCCTCAAAGAATAAATGAACAATATAATGTTCTTAACTTAGTTGTTCTCTTCAATTTAGTTTTAGAACTTGTATGGAGAACACATTGCATTTTAGGTCAGATTTTTAAATCATACTGCTCTTTCTGACTTCTCAATGGCTTTCAATTCCATCGATCATGGTATCTGTTGGGACCAGTTCTGGAATTAAAGGTGGGCAACAAAGTATTATGTCGGTTCCTCTTTCATCCAGGGCTGGTTCTAATTGGTATTGATGGGCGAGAGAACCCAGTCCAAAGCCCCAAGTGCACAGGGTGTAACTGGGCTGAAGCTTTTTTCCCCTCCTAACATCCACATGAGGCCACTAGGTAAGGTCATCCAATGGTTTGGGGTGACTTTATCACTAATATGCTTATGATACCCAGCTTCATCTCTCTACCCCAGGCTACTGGAGTGACGTCATGGACACCCTGTCCCAATTTCTAGAGGCTGTGAGGGCCTGATGTGGTGCTACAAGCTTTGACCCAGCCTGGCTCTATTGTTCTATGTTCAAGCAAGTTTGAAGAGCACTCAGAAGATTTAACTGGGGCAGAAGGCAGCAGCATGGGCTCCAGTTACTTGGCACACATAACACCACTACTCCATGAGCGCCATTGGTTGCCAGTCTGCTTCTGGGTGCAATTTAGGGTGCTGGTTATCACCTTTCAACCCTTCATGGCTCATTAAGTGAGCCCCCAACTGTGCACAGGGGCCTGCTTCTTGCTTGTGTTAGTGAATTGTTCTTTTTCAACTGCCTCTCTTTTCAATTTTATAATGTTTGTTATTGTTTTTGTTCTGTTTTAATTCTGTCACCCAGAGTCGCTTGTTAAGATGGGCAGCCACAGAAATTGGATGAGCTAACAAAAAAAATATTTATGCAGATATTAAAAATTCAAAAGGGTTCGCAAACTTTCAAACAACACTGTATGTAAAATGTAACAGATACAACTGCTTTTTGATATTACAGCTTTTAATATAGGAAAGATTCTTCATTTATACTACATGTATTTTTAAGGAGTGCGTTTGGTCTATGTCTATACGTTTTAACAAACTAAAATTATATTTTTAAGAGTTTCTAACTTTTATAAAGAAAATAAAGTTATACCTGTATTTTTGCTCGAGGTCATCTTTGGTTTGTATTTCATTACGGAGCTGATCTTCTAATTTGTTTATTTTTTCCTGAAATTGTATAAGCTGACAGAAAAAAAATCCCCTGATTTTTAGGCATTTATAAGTGACAGAATTTATAGAAAGCACATAAAAATATCCCTATTTATATGGCTTACATCAGAAGTTCCTAAACTGGGATGGCATGAAGAATTTGGGTGTGGTGGTGGTGGTGGGAGTATGTGAATTTTTTACCAAAGGTATAATTGGAGAAAGCAATGCAGTAACTTTCAAATGAGGGTCTAATAACCCAGGGACAGGTTAATGAGGTGATGGAAATGCTGAAGGTTGGTGGTTGGATAACATAAACGTAAGTGTTGGGCAAGATGGTGGAAAGATTGAGTTGGAGATCAATGTGTACATTTACTTAGGCAAAATAAAGGACAGATCTAACATTATTCATCTAGAGGCAAGATGTCTCCAAAATACAAAAAGGGCTTAAACATCTGGGAATTCCTGATTTATACTGATTGTTTCTTTACTAGTTATTTGCCAACATGAAAGTAAATTGTTTTTATGATTATGTACAAAACATGCTGAACTTGGTGAAATACACGTTAATGAATATAAATTAACACTTCAATCAAAATCTTACAGATTTGTCATATCATAATTGTTCTTAAATTTCCGCAAGAGATTATGCTGTTACACAGTTAAATTTAAAAGAAGCAAAGTTTACAAAACATGTGAAGCCTCTTCCAGATCTCCTAAATTAAAACCAATCTAAATTTGCTGAAAAACTGCATACAGAAACAAATCCTATGCTATGAAATGTCCATTTACAAAGTTTTTCAAAAAAATTCTTAAACTGAGATATTTCATGGACAGAAAGAGAAAATTTTATGTGTGTTTGTGTGTCGTGTAGCAATATATATTGATAAAAAAATCTTCAGAATAATGTGCTTACCTCTTCACCATCCTGTAAAAAATAAAAATCAGATACATGCTTAAAAACAGGATACTTTTCCATCTTTTTTCCAATAACTTATATTGCCTGATTTAAATTATCCTTAAAAATCTACTTATCTAAATCTTAAATCACATAATGACCAAAACATCTTTTTATTAAACTGGATAATTCACAAGCAGTTTTAGATTTGTGCAAATAGTTAACTATTGATGCACATATTTTCCATACATATGAAACAAATGTTTAGCACATTAAAATACGAGTACTTACCTCATTTTTCCTAAATTCATTTTTCTTTGTCCCATTGTTCTTACAGGATTCAACTTTCTTACCAAGCTCAGGAAAGTCACTTAGCAACCTGTTCAAAACAGAAGTTTTCAAAAACTCTAGACACTGTGCCAATCAACTCATTTTAATCAATTTGCTCTAGTCCTAATCCCACTAGTCTGTGCTCAGAATGAAGGCATTTATTTAGCATTAGCTTTTTTAACAGACCCTGGAGCTTTTTGATTAATGAGGGAGGAGCCTAAGAGCTTCTTAAACCCATTTAAAACAGAAAGCTTCAAAAAAAGGTCTATGCAAGTAGATATAGTCAGATACAAAATGCAGGTCAGCATAACTGGCTCTAAGAGCAATGCCTCTGTTCTGTGTACTGTATTCTCCTTTCCCTGAAAAAGCAGTAATAAATATTTTGGGAATTACAAAAACATAATCCAATGACATACATACATACATACACACACATATACATACATACGTAACACACATGCATGCACACACAAGATCACTGCTAAAAATCAGATTAATTGGTATGTATATTTTTACATGTATGTTACATACAGGTTCTCTCTAAAGTAAGTAAATCCAATGAAAGGCAGTTGGTTTCCAACAAATGCTTTTGGGACTGGAAAGGTTTCGACATCTCCTTTGTCATCTTCAATATCATCAAAATTGCTGCTATCTATGTCACTACTCAGCTCAGGTACAACTGGTGCAGCAGCTAAAAAAAGTAAATACCAGTATTAGAACAAAATTCAATGTTGTGATATTTAAACAGCATTTTTCTTTTGCCATTAAAGTTTTAATTTTGTACCATTTTAATTCAATGTGTAATTAACATTATTTTACTTCAGAACAATCAAACACCAAGGCTGCTTATTTCAAACTGGGACAAAATTTCTATTATTTCAGAACCCCTATTAAACAACTTAATTAATGTTATATATTAAGAATGTTTGACCATACAAAGCTGACACAATAGAGGTGTAATTCCAAAAAGAATAATTGTATGCAAGATAAAGTATGTAAGAGATTTAAGTTTCATTTAGGCTCCTGTAATCTTTCCCTTTCAAAAAGCTTTCAAGTTGAAAGTTGGCTGCTTTATCCCAAAGGTGTTTTTCCAAAAGGCAACTGGACTTTCTTTACTTTTGTCCCAAAGGTGCTTTTCTAGTTGCTTTTTTTGGACTTCACTTCAAGAAAGTTACCTTTTGGAAAAGCACCTTTAAACCATCCATGATATGGGTGATTTGAGAATCTACATAGACATTTGTTGCTTTAAGAATGAGACACATCACAATAGACTATGAAAACGAAAAACTTCATAAAGAACCAAATAGCTGCATCATAGATTGTCTCTCTCCCTGAACCACAGGGATATTAAGATGGTCCGCAATAAATTTGGAAATCTCCTAATTTTTTATTTATGAGTTAGTACATTCCAGGGTCTCCACCTTTATAATCACCCACCACTCCATCCCTAGTCTCTTCTACAATCCAACTCTTCTTTAAGCACAGAGAACATGGGAGTATTTATGGGTCTTCTCCTACCTCATAAAGGGAAGGCCTCTGAATGTAAGGGAAAAGCCTGCCCTTTCAAGTGCATAAGACTGTTAGAAAGGAGATTTCCTTTAAATGAAAATATTTACTCCAAGAAATATGGAAAAAAACAACAAAACACTGAAGCTGACTTTAGGAGCATTTTAGCAACTTTCAATCTAGAAACTTTACTTTGGGATTTAGCTGGGGAGAAAAATGTAAGTAATCGTAAACCTTTTACATTTGCAGAAAAGTATAATTAAAAAAAAACTAATGTTTTTACACAGTAAATATCTTACATTATAAATCCACATTAAACTAGTTTAGACGCACACACATGCACACACAAGGAAAAGGCATTTTTTTAAATTTTAAAAGGTACTTACTGTCTCGAATGTTATTCCAATCCCACTGATCATTCTTAAAGAATAGATGAGATTTAATTTCTTCGACTCCACTCCTCCCTAGCCGCACCTCCCTAAACATGGCAATTAAGTCAAATTTTATTATAAGAGCTACAATTTTCTGTTCTGAAGCAACCTATTCACAGATTTTATTTCAATGCCACAGTTGCCTAAATGCCTAAATTAAGCGATAATTTTTAACTGTTCATTAACATTAACACTGGAACCTGAATCTTCCCAGTGCATTTGCTACTAGATTTCTCAATACTTTCACATATATAGGATGAAATAACTGGAATTCTCAATATGCCACGTGTGGAGTAAGACATAATTCCAACTGCACTCAGTAGAAAAGGAATGCTGGAAAAAGCTCTTTTTTTAAAAAAAAATATCCTACAAGTTTGCCAAACCACAGTGCAAATATTTCAACATAAGTGACAGAAGACCTGGCTTCCTAACACAGAAAGTTATTCAAACTTTACTGAAATAAGTATTTCAAAGATCACATCCTTTAAACTCACCCATACACATATTCATATTTTCCTCAACAATGTATAATGGAATCATTATGTAAGCAGCAAACTCATTTCTTTTTAACATAACATTTCTGTGTTCCTTAACTTCACCTAAGGAAATACTTGTCTATCAAAATTAGTCACATAACTAATAATAAGTATTACCTTGGTGACAAACATACATACACACACGCATACACACAAACGTATAAACATACACAAACAGGCCTACATCATAGCAGAAAGGAATATAAACTCAAGAGTCATTCTCTTTAAAACTTCAAAATATTTTGGCATGTATTTTTTTTACTCTTTGCCCTCACATGGGAACAGAAAGTTAAACAAAATGAAGGTCTTAAACTGCAGGTTTAAGTACAATAATTGGCTTGCAGTAATATGTGTAATTTCCACCAGTTCACATAGCCCTCAAGAGAATCAAGAAAATCAGGGTCATTAAACTGATTTTGAATATTAATAATAGTTAAGACACAAGTTGAAGGAAATCAATTTTGCTTACATTACCAATATTTAAACTTGGTTTGAGTGGTGAGGACAAGTAGGAGACAGCCTCTAGCACTAGGGGTGTCAAACTGCCGGCCCGCGGGCTGGATGTGTCATGGTGAAACCGCACCCACCCCATTGCCGGCAATGGAAAAAAGGTCGTGATACGTTGCGACACATCACATGACGTTGCGAGTTTGACACTCCTGCTCTAGTACAAACAAGTAAGATGTATGTCTGATGGGAGATTATGGCCAATGGGGTTCTTTTTTACCTAAAATCTTTCCAAATTCAGTGACATATTTATAAGCTGGTAAACCTGATTATGATTCTGTATGACTCCTAAGAAAACCTGATAAGTGCTTCGTAGGAGTAAAGGACCTCTCCTAACCATGAGGGCTTGATCTCATGGAATTTCTCTTAATTAAGCTAAGTTGAAATTACTGCCTGAAATAATGACAAATTTTAAAATTTAAGGTAGATTTTGTCTACAAATGGAATCTCAAAGATTGTATTCATAGATTGTATCAGTGAGATCTCCTAAATGCCGGTTCGGACAGAATAGTTTTCAATAACACTAAATCAATAAATCCACCCTAATAAGGAAAAAAATATGTTTGCAAACCTGTCTGTCAAAAAAGCACAGATAAGGTCCTTTGCTTGCTTTGAAATTTCTACATCTTCTGGGAAAAGCAGTGAGTTCTTATGATCCATTATTTTACTGTATGTTCCCACCAACGAATCAGCATAAAACGGAGTATCTCCTAAAAAGTCAAAATGTACAGACATTATTGTTCCAGTTGAATCGTAAAGAGTAACATAGCATTTAAGATGGTAAATTGAGCATCCAACCCTTAAAGATTCAAAACAAAAACTTGCTGGTTTTTCCCCCCAGATTTGAATTGGACCTCTATAATCTTCTTCCTCCCCTGCCTCTGCCAAGAATAAGTGACGTTTCCCTTCTCTTTTAAAAATTAAGTAGAAAAATGTCTGGAAAGCTCATAGTTTATACAGCTCCTATTTCAACAACACCAGAATCAAATTATGGTTTACAATCCTGGTTTGTTCAAAACTATAAGTTGAAATTAAATGTTTTGTTGGTCACATATCACAATGGTAGTTCTCCTTTTTTCCTTCCACCCAAAATACCCGTAATGTCCTTTGGAAAAGCAGATCTTGTAGAGGCATTGGAAAAAAAGAAAAAGAGGGGGGGAAAAGCATTCCATTCTATCAACAGAAACTGGTCCTCTTCAAGCAATGTATCATTAAGGTTCCAAGCTGTATTCCTGAGTCTGGGCATATGGAGAAATCCTGCTTAGTTTTAGATCAGAAATTGTTTTTGAAACTGACTATTTTACTTGTTCAAGAGGAGATGGGGGAAGAAGCTGCAAGCTCTAGCTTCATGAAAACTGTACAGCCTTCCTTAACCCTAAACAAGATTTATCTTTTGCTGAAACTCACATGACAATTGTTTCTAGTATGCATAAATTGCATTTCCCCATGCTTCAAAACAATGACTCTCACTGTATACAACATTCCTTATATTGGTTTATGTATTTCATTACAGTATCACTAACTTTTATACCAATGTTTAAAGAAAATATGTTACATCATAGACAGAGAAGAGAATTTGTCAAGGTTGAATCGCTAAGATGCCTGCTAACTTCTATCGCCACTCAACTTGCCATAGAAATAGGGAGGAGGGGGTAGAAAGCAGCGTGAGGAAGTGGGATTCTAAGAAGCTGAGAATGGAGAACTTGCTATTATGAATCTTCTGTCTCAAGAAGTGCTTAGTGGGACAGATTGTGCAGTTTGTCTATGGGTATCTATAAGAATTCTTAAATTAAGCAACAATTGTTTAAAAATTTTCCCACCATATCAACAAAGGCATTTTCCACATCCAGAAAAATCACTGCTAACTTCAGTTTTTCTGAATATATACTTGGAATTACAATTAACAGTCTCATATTACTAGATACTTCTAAAAACAATGACGTATAATTAAAGGTAATATCATATATAATGCATGAGCCATTCTAAAATCTGAAAGGTATTGGTATAATCAATATATAACACCAATGAATAAGATAACCATCTGGGCCGAAGGTTCTTATTTACACCGATTTAATGGTGTCAAATATTTGTCAGTGAGATAAAGGGGAAACTAAGTCGTGTATAATCTTGAGATATAATATATTAAAAAATTAATTAATTTGATTCAGGATTAAATGTATCATAATATTATACAATCAAGAATTTAAATAGCTTGTTGATTTACTGAGTCATAACCACTATCTATCTTAAACTGGACATCCTACATAGGAAATGTACTTATATTACTGCAATGGTTTGAATCAGTAATTCACCAGCTTTTTTTAATCTCATTGTCAATATCTGTTCAGTGAATATTCTGCTTTGATAAAGTTCCTGTTTATCACTCATAGATGCTTTATATATCCTAGTGCAGGGGTAGGCAACCTTGGCTCTTTTATGACTCATGGACTTCAACTCCCAAAATTCCTAAGCCAGCATATCTGGCTCAGGAATTCTGGGAATTGAAGTCCATGAGTCATAAAAGAGCCAAGGTTGCCTACCCATGTCCTAGTGAAAGCCATCTTTTGTGATGAGCCAGGGTGGTGCAGTACTGCAAGAGTACTTCTGCTGATTGCCGGCTGCCAGCAATTTGGCAGTTCGATTCTCACCGGCTCAAGGTTGACTCAGCCTTCTATCTTTCCAAG
The DNA here is from genome assembly GCF_964194415.1 of Vipera berus. Taxonomy (NCBI): domain Eukaryota; kingdom Metazoa; phylum Chordata; class Lepidosauria; order Squamata; family Viperidae; genus Vipera; species Vipera berus. The sequence goes on along the minus strand of NC_138202.1, from coordinate 217,653,212 downwards.
GTCGGTAAAACGAGGATCCAGATTGTTGGGGTCGATATGCTGATTCTGTAAACCACTTAGAGAGGGTTGTAAAGTGCTGCGAAGCGGTATATAAGTCTAAGGGCTATTGCTATCTTTCATACAGAATAACAGAGTTGAAAGGGACTTTCGAGGTTTTATAGTCTAGCCCCCTGCAGAAAACCCGCCTATTCTATCTCTAAGCCCTATACATATTAAAAGTTTCTTTACCTTTTCCACCATTCTAATCTTTTGATTTTCCATGAAGCATAAACTATAATACAATATGCATTAAAAATATGCTATTCAGGATGTAGAATGTCTACTTATTTAAAAAAACACCTGTTCAAATTTTTGCAGAAAGTCTGTTTGTAGCATGCCTTCACATTTTTGTTGTACCTTTTAAAGATCATGGGCTCTTTTATAAAGACAATAAAGAAATACTTAAATACCATCAATAAAAAGGGGACAATACTTCCTATAGTAACTGTTAGTTTTACTCAAGCACTGTCTGAGGTTGCTATCAAACCTATATTACATATATATTAATACAATCCTCTAGAATACTAGAAAACAAACTAGCTTAGAATAATTCTAATGTGAAACTTTAAAAAGGTATAATCTTCTTGCAAAGGATTTAAAAGTTGTGATACATCGTGTCAAATAGTTCATAGATATTCTAGAACAGACTGTTCTGAACCAGCCAACTACCGGCCTTGTAATAAGGCAAACCCCTGTTCAAGCAGTAGAGACTGGAGAGCGTCTGAGGTTGCAAAGCGTCTGCCAAGTTTAATTCACAAGCAAAACAACAGAACAAGAAACACAGGAACTTGAATCCTCAAGCGGAAGGGTTGCTTTCAGCAACCAGCCCCTCCCCAAACACTCCTTTTATTTAGAGTTCAGGGCGTGGTCTCCCTGTGCCTCCTCCCGAGGAGTCCCACAGCCTTTCTTTGTTTGTTCCTGCTCGACTGCCTCCTGCGTCGGGCGTCCTTGAACAGGGCCAGCTGTGGGTCATCATCCTCCGCACTATCGGGCTCACGCAGCTGAGAAGAGGGCCCCGGCTGAGGGCTCTGCGAAGCCTCCAAGCCATCATCAGCCGGTTCGTCTTCCACACCCTCCTCCTCCCCCTCATCTGAGTCATCCGATACATCTGAACCGGCTGCCGGACCCACCGGCTGGCCCTGAGTCATAACACAGACATGTCAAACTCGCAACGTCACATGACATTGAGCAACGTATCGAGACAGTTTTTTTTGTTTTTGTTTTTAATCCTATTTATATCCCGCCCTTCTCCAAAGACTCAGGGCGGCTTACAACCTAAAGCACAAATCAATGTGCTTAGCAATAGCCTTCATTCTATGTATATGCCTGCTTATTAGGGCTTTTGCCCCCCCAAGCGGCCATTGCCATTGCCCGCAATGGGGTGGGCATGGCTTCCGGATGATGCGTCTGGCCCACGGGCCAGCAGTTTAACACCCCTGTTCTAGAAGCATCCTTAAAACAGGAGTGTTTTCTGAAATGTGTAAATTAATTTTTTTTTACCATTTTACCAAGAGCCTTGGTGGAGCAGTGGGCTAATGCCTCCTTAAGTAACACCAGCTGCCTGCAATTATTGCAGGTTCGCATCCCACCAGGCTCAAGGTTGACTCAGCCTTCCATCCTTCCGAGGTAGGTAAAATGAGGACCCAGATTGTTGGGGGCAATAAGCTGACTTTGTAATAATGCCGCTTGGGGTGTGTGTGAAAGCCCTAATAAGCAGGCATATACATAGAATGAAGGCTACTGCTAAGCTTGTAAGCCGCCCTGAGTCTTCGGAGAAGGGCGGGATATAAATGGAATTAAAATTAAAAAAAATAAAAAAAAATTTAGGATTCATCCTTTCGTATTTTGCCTGCCCTTCTCTTTCCTTATTCAACATACAAGTTTGAAATATTTAGAAAAAAATAGATTGTAATGAAATCTATTCCAATTTATTTATTTTATTTATTTAATTAAATTTTTATACCGCCCTTCTCCCGAAGGACTCAGGGCAGCTCATTTAATAAAATAACCTAATAAAAAGATACCCAAAACATGTATCTAAATTTCATAAATAAAAACTACATCTGAAAAGTTCCTGGTAGTAGAACCATTATAATGATTATTAAATTATTATTAAAGCACCTCCAGCACTAGTATTTAAAGCAATTTTCTGAAACATTTATTTCTTGCTCTACTATAAATTCTGAACACTTGTTATTCAAAGATACTCCACTCCTAATTTTTGACCAACCACCCCCTAATAATTTTCTTCCTGTTGAGAAAGAATGGGACTTCCTTTTAATTCAAAGGGGCCCACTTGCCATGACAAATGTAGATTATGGAATCACCACTCCCCTTCTATTTTAGGACTAGGTTTTTGGACCAAGTGAAATAGTAATCCTGATAAGTAGCTTCAATTTCAAAATTATGCAATGGCTGTAGAGATCAAAACCTTAGATATACATTTTTCCATCAGATCTGCTATAGGCTGCAAATATAATGTTTAGCTAATATAATACATAGAGAAGAAACAGTGTTTTTCTCTTCCCCCCCCCCGTGTGTGTGTGTGTGTGTGTGTGTGTGTGTGTGTGTGTGTGTGTGTAATTGCTATATAAACCCTGCAGTCAGATAATCTCATCCTGAAGATCTTTGTTTTCAAAACATTTGCCATTTCTATGAAAAGTTGTTATCCGGAATTTTTAAGCTGAGTAATTATTTCATCAGCCTTTTCGGCTCCATTTTTTTAATCTAAAACATCAAATGTCTGACTTAAAAAGCTCTAATTTCTCCTTTCAATTATTTTAACAAGGATTTTATAGGCATAAACCCGTCATTATAAAACTTATATATAATCAGAAAGACCTTTTAAACTGGTGAGAAGCCTATTTTTGTTTTCTTTCCTTTTGGATTTGGGTTGTAGAGTCCAAAAAATAAAACTGCTTTTCCTTAACTAAGAAATAATTAAAGTTGTAAATTCAGAATGTGGCCATGCCAAGTAGAAGCCCCAATTTTCCATGATATTTAGGGAAGGTCATTTTATAACAATCTAAAAAGCACTATTAAAAATCAGATTCATTTTGGGACCAGTATCATTAGCAGCAAGAGCATGTGAGCATACATACAAACATGTGCGCGTGCACACACCCTCACACCTTCACAAATAGAGCAAATCTATATTATATATTTGCAGCAATTACATCACCAGAGCATATTAAGTACTATCAAGACAAACATCTATATAGAAGCAAAGGGGGAGAAACACTACTTACCAACAAGCATTTCAAACAGAAAAACTCCGACAGACCACCAATCACATTCCCGTCCATAGCATCCATCACCACCTTGTGATTTTAATACTTCAGGTGATATATAATCTGGTGTTCCAACAGCTGTATCACAACGCACCATGCCAGTCTATTCAACCACATAAACAATGACAATTAAACAGTTAGATATGATAGTTAACGGTAAGCACAACGGTTTTCCCCCCCACTTTAATCATACTATTTTTTCCAAACTACCAATATGCCTTGTGCTTCTTTTTCATGAAGCTTAAGGCCTCAGTATAAAGAAGTCTTGTTCAATGAAGTGAAGGAGTTAAGCTTAAAGTTAAACAAAGTCAGACAAAGTAAACAAAAGCTGAGAATGTATGCTCTGTCCAGTTAATGGCTCACAGAATCAACTGGTTTGCAGTAAATTTCAAGAGAGTTTTTGGAGCTGCTCCTAAACAACAGAAAACAATATAGTCACACCTCAATTTAGAGTAACTCGGGGACTGAAAACATTCCAGTTATGAAATATAGCCCAGATAAATGTATAAAGCAAGCATATTTTTCTGATAGCGTATCTACTAAATTGTACTACTAATAGTAAGCTGTAGTGCAATAAAAGCTGTGATGCAGAAGTTCCAGGTCCAATTCTTTTATCTATTTGCCTGCTCGTTATCTGTGATATTTAACACTAAAAAAAGTAACCAGTTATTAGCAGTGATCCACCCTGAAAGAAATATATATATTAAAGACTGATAATTACAAGTCATGTGCAACTGTTGCTTTGGACGTTATTAAGACACAAGAATTACATAAAATCAGATTTGTTCGTTGCTTCCACACTAGAACAATTAAAAACCACATTAATTCATAACTCAGAACTGTCCAAATCAACCTCTGTCTGCATCTGTCCTTGAAGAATATTTGGAAGCTTCAGATGGTGCAAAATGTGGTGGCATGGGCAGTTCATTTAGCACATCATACCTCTGCTTTATGAACTGCATTATTACCATTATGCTTCTGGGTACAATTAAAGGAGCGATTGCTTACTTTTACAATTCTTCAAGGCCTGGGGTCAGATTACTTAAAGGGCCATCTCTCCTCAGGTATATACAACAGCAGGAGAGGCATGCTCTGGGTCCCATTTGTGAAAGAGTGCCATCTAACCGTACCTAGAAGAGGGCCTTTTCTGCCATGGTTCCCACCCTTTGGAACACAATCCCTTTTTGAGATCAGAATTGTTCCAATCCTATTGGCTTAAGCAAGGCCTTAAAAACCTTGGCTCTACCATTAAGCCTGGATCTCTAATAGTCTGGGTGCATCCGTTTGTGGTAGTCCTTGATATACAACCACAATGGAGACTGACCATTATTTATTTATTTATTTAATTAAATTTTTATACCGCCCTTCTCCCGAAGGACTCAGGGCGGTGAACAGGGCGTATCTTAAAACTACAAAAGTACAAAAGTTAAAAAAGAATTAAATTATTGCCCACAATAAAAACAATAAAAAATATATAAATATTAAAACCCTAAGTAATTCCCCATCAGGCCAGGCCAGCTTGTTCAAATAAATGGGTCTTTAACCCGCGCCGGAAGGAGCGGAGATCCGGTGCCATCCGGAGCTCAACCGGCAGCTGATTCCACAAAGCCGGAGCGCCCACAGAGAAGGCCCTCCCCCTGGGGGCCACCAGCCGACATTCTCTGACCGGAGGCACCCTGAGGAGGCCCTCTCTGTGGGAACGCACGGGGCGGAGGGGGGTCGACGCCGGCAGCAGGTGGTCCCCGAGGTATTCCGGACCCATGCCATGTAAGGACTTAAAAACCATCACTAAGACCTTGAACCTCACCCGGAAGACAACTGGTAACCAATGCAGCTCGCGGAGCAAAGGTGTAACATGGGAGTACCGGGAAACTCCCAAGACAACTCTCGCGGCCGCATTCTGTACCAGTTGGAGCCTCCGAGTGGTCTTCAAGGGAAGCCCATGTTATGGTCGTATGTCATAACAGTAGTAAACGGGTTGATTATGTGACCCACCCACTATTGTGACCTTTTTTGTGGCAGTCGTTAAGCCAACGAAGTTTTGCTATGGGTGCAGTTTTATGTAAATGTGGCCATGTTGCCAATATCTGAAGTTCGGTCATGTAACTGGAGAGGTGGCATGACTATTGGTTTTTGAATATAGGACAAAACTCCCTCTTTTCAGGTTGATCATAACTCAAGGAATACCTGTACTGATGGTGGAACACTATGAATTTCCTGGTTTATATTTTTTATTATTTCCCCTTCAAATTATGTGATAACCCTTGATGATAGGATAGGATAGGATAGGATAGGATAGGATAGGATAGGATAGGATAGGATAGGATAGGATAGGATAGGATAGGATAGGATAGGATAGGATAGGATAGGATAGGATAACCAAGTTGGAAGGAACCTTGGAGGTCTTCTAGTGTCCAACCTCCTGCTCAGGCAGGAAACCCTGTACCATTTCAGACAAATGGTTGTCCAGTATCTTCTTAAAAACTTCCAGTTGGAGCATCCACAGCTTCTGGAGGCAGGTTGTTCCACTGGTTAATTGTTCTAACTCTCAGGAAATATGTTCTTAGTGTTTAGTTGCTTCTTTCCTTGATTAGTTTCCATCCATTGCTTCACAAATCTTTGCATCACTTTCCTCAATAAATTAATGGTCACATTTTTCCTTATTTGTTTAATTGGGTTCTATTTATAGGTAGTCTTTTGACTTACTTCGTTCAGTGACCTAAGTTACAACGGCACTAAAATAGTGACTAATGACCATTTTTCGCACTTACAACCATTGCAGCATCCCCACAATCATGTGATCAAAACTTCAGATGCTTGGCAACTGGTTCATATTTACGACAGTTGCACCTTTGGTGACTTTCTAACAAGCAAAGTCAATGGGGAAGCCAGATTTTGTTTTTAATCCCATTTATATCCCGCCCTTCTCCAAAGACTCAGGGCGGCTTACAATTTTAAGCACAAACCAATGTGCTTAGCAATAGCCTTCATTCTATGTATATGCCTGCTTATTTAGGGCTTTCGCCCCCCCCCCCCAAGCGGCATTATTACAAAGTCAGCTTATTGCCCCCAACAATCTGGGTCCTCATTTTACCTACCTCGGAAGGATGGAAGGCTGAGTCAACCTTGAGCCTGGTGAGATGCGAACCTGCACTAATTGCAGGCAGCTGGTGTTACTTAAGGAGGCATTAGCCCACTGCTCCACCAAGGCTCTTAACAATCACTTAACAATCGTGTTACTAACTTAACAACTGCAGTGATTCACTTAACAACTGTGGCAAGAAAGGCTGTAAAATGGGGCAAGACTCACTTAAGAACAGTCTTGCTTAACAATAGAAATCTTGGGCTCCCTCCGTTGTGGCCATTACATGGACTACCTGTATCTAGTTTTAGGATTTGTGTGGAGAACAGACCACATTTTAATCTACATTTATGCAGAAATATTGAAAATTCAAAAAGGTTCACAAACCTCTAAGCACCACTGTAAATAAATCATAATTAACAGATTGGAAATTCTGATTGCCTTAACATTACTGGAAGAAGTTATTCAAATAATTTAAGCTCTTTACAACGACTTCATGCAGACAGAAGCCTGAAGGTTAAATGCTACCCTCCCTTTCTTCATATCCAGAAAGGTTAGACATAAGATTCTTTTGTGTCTGATACTAATTAAAAGCCACTTTAAAATATGATTAATTTTAGTATACTTAACTATAAACCTTATTTAAGAAGCTATGCTGTATTTATAATACATAAAATACATAAAATATTTTCTAACCAAAATTCTTAAAACAACAATAACATTTCTCCCCCCCGCCCCCGACTGGGGATACATTTTCATTTTAAAAAGACTTCAAGAGTTCAAAAAGCATGTTATAGCTATATAATTTCACTGGGAGTCAGGCATGTCAATTATTAGTTAGTTTTTTCACCTGTAAGGGTTAAAGTGTGACAAATTCCTTGTGTGGTTAAGCACACTAATTTTACAACCATATAACTGGGCACCGAAACTTGCTTCTATATTTCAACAGCAGAATCTGGAGATGTTCTAAGGCAGAGAGAGAGACTCAAATGGAGTCCACAGATTTGTAAAGCAGGTCTGGGCATCACAAAATGTTAGTTGCCCTCCCCCCCACACACACGTCTTTCAATAGCATCCTCCTCCTCCTCCTCTCCAGAGGAGAAAATGCAGCTAAAGGCTCTGCGTCTCATTATTTCAGAAAGCTAAGACTCAAGAGCCTCTGGTATTTTCTCCTCCAGAGAGCAGAAGTACGCTAACAAAAGAGATGGATTCTGAAAGGCTCTGAGCCTCAGGGGACTTTAGAATAGAATAGAATAGAATAGAATAGAATAGAATAGAATAGAATAGAATAGAATAGAATAGAATAGAATAGAATAGAATAGAATAGAATAGAATAGAATAGAATAGAATAGAATAGAATAGAATAGAATAGAAATCTAGAAGGGACATTGGAGGTCTTCTAGTCCAGCTCCCTGCTCAAGCAGGAAGACCTATACTGTCTCAGACAAGTGTCTAGCCCAGACATGTCAAACACAAGGCCCGGGGGCCAGATCCGGCCCGCCAAGTGGTTTCATGCGGCCCGCGAAGCCATCCTGGAAACAGTGAGGGAACGGCCCCCACTGTCTTGGCCCTGGCCCAGAGACCCTCCTCCTGCCAGAGACCCTCAGATCTGTCCCACTCCTGCCCAGGCCCCCACTAAACAAGTGTCAATTCTGTATGTTTTACTTTTCATCTAGAAAATAAAGAACTGTATCATGGAACAGCCTACATAACAGAGCCAAAGGAAATGATATAATGTATTCTGTTAGAGGCAGAGGGACTGCTTACATTTCTATCAATACATTAACCATAATTTAGTTTAAAAGTTTAAAATAAGCTTGCAGAAAGAGGATCTTCTCAAATTAGGACTGACCAATTAAATGTCCATTGTACAAGTATCCTTGACTATTATTTTCAACCTGCTTTAGCAGTATTTTTTTTAATAAACCAGTAACTGTACTAGTCATGAAGTTTTTATGTCGTGTACTTAGTTCATTTCAAAATCAGTATAAAAATAATTTTTCCTCCTAAATTTTAATGGATGCATACTGCTCTCTGATCTGTGGAATCATAACTTCCTTTTAACAAGGTTGGTGATAAAGAACTATTAAATATATAAAATGTCTGAAGCGTTTATTGGAGATTAAACAACCTATTACTCACTGGGTCATTGTTTCAGAGATCTTTCCTTCCCAGATTCCTCAATGCCTTCAACAATGGCAGAGATTTTTAATGTACATGAAAAGTACTTCAAAAAATTCATGGAAATATTCAGAGGTGCATTTGCCTTGAAAGTAGTCCATGTTGAAATGTATAGTGCAGTCAAACATCAGGAGTTGACCACAGAAAATGTTTTATGATATTTTCCAATGTGACATTTTATATCATGTTTTATAAAATTTTACTGTGTGAAATGTTTTATTCCACAGGGCTGCCCTACAAAGCACAATTTCACCCAGCTGAACATTATACACAGAGAACTATGGGATATTAAAATTTAATGCATTCTCTCCTAGGACAGGAAATGTTTTCACAGTTGATAGACATATTTCTGGCAACCTAGATATACACAAAACCCAAAGGATGGGATTTCTGCTGATTTGAAGGGGGAGGTGTTCATATTTTTAGATCTGTTAAGCCTTTCCAAGTTTATGACTGTTCAATTTCCTCCCCCCCCCCAAAATGGCATGATTAAATATTTTAATAATTTATAAAAGCAAAAAGGGAAAGAAAAATCCATCCATTGTATAAAGTTCCCCGATTGCAATAGAACAATGATAACTACAAATCAAAACTTACATCTTCTACTCTACCATAATAAGAATTTTTTTTTATTCCAAAAAGACCTATTTGGTTAATTTTAAAATAAACCGAAAAGCCACTAGGGGATGCTTCTGAGTAGGAAATACATGACAGATACTGCTTTTATTAATCAACAAGCATTTGTCTATGTATATTTTTCAATACCCTTTCTCAACCTGTTGTTCTTCCACACATACATGTAAGAACCTTGATAAAAAGATCATATCCATTCCACAGGAAGAAATCACGGATTGAAGAGAATTCTGAAAAGCAGAGCAGATAACCACAGGGGAATGAAGAGCTAGCAAACAGACCAGCTCTTCGATAATTCCTCTCTGAGTAAGGAAAGGACCTGAAATCGCCCACAAGTACTTCAGACAGCTGCTCATGGCAACTGCCTATTTAAGATGAATTTAAGAGCTCTGGAGACAAGGGAACAACTTCCTTTTCTAATCAGCTATTAGAAAGCTTTGAACGATCTCTGTTATTATTTTAGTGCTAGTTGTTAAAATATCCATTACATTATTTTCACATAAGGGCTCAATGAGCTGACAAATTTGGGATTCTGGCATAGTAACAAAAAATATTTTCTCTTACTTACAGGTGAGAGTTTGCTCTATGAGAAATGTGTTATTGTTGTTTTAATCATCATGAGCAGCAATAACTGTTTCCCCTTAAGTCAGTGGCCCCCAACCTTTTGGGCACCAAGGACCGGTTCCGTGGAGAAAAGACTTTCCACGGACCGGAGGAGGCGTGGTTTCCCCTGCTGCCTCCATCCTGCACAGATGGGGCTTCGCCTGTTTGCGCATGCTGGTTGCTGGCATGCCATGGCCCAGTACCAGTCCACAGACCAGGGGCTGAGGACCCCTGTCTTCAAGTTATTGCTGCCTGTAAAATACAACTGGGCATGAGCATGGGAAATGATGTGTGTATCAATCCTTTTAAAGTGCCCACAGTACACAAACTATTGATTTAGAGTTAATGCACCCACTCTTTAGTTTGATAAACTCCACCTGATGAGGTTAAGATATTCTTACTAAATAACCAATACTCAGGTGTTTTGAAGGCCGTAGCAAAAATTCTATTTGTAGCTTTAGCTTGTAAGAACCATTTGGACCTTTGTATGCAGTTTTAACTTCATAGGAATTCTCAAATAAATAGAATGCTGGATTTTTTAAATTCTATGACTTAGTATTGGAGGGTAAATAAATATTTTTAAAAACATATTCATAATGATTCAATCAAAATACCATTCTAATTAATTAGTGCTACAAAAAATTTAGTGACCACTAAAGTGGTTTGTATCTTTTTGTGACAGCTAGTACTCTTCCTACATTTTGCAGTCCAAATATGGTAGTCCTAAATTAACTGGTGAGGCTCTCATGTTAAATGTTCCTAAATGTGGAACTAATAAAATTGAACAGAATATAAAAAAAAGGGAATTTCCACTTCAGCTCCATACTGAATGTCATCTTAGCTTTATCATCCTAGCAGCTTCTCTAAACTCACCCTGATTTGTGTTCTTGTAGGAATACATTTAAAAGTCTCACTGCCTGGCCAATTGTATTAATACAACTAAGGAAAGTGGGCAAGAAGGAAAGATGGGGCGGAATGGAAAAAACAAAGAAGAGACTGCTGCTGCCACAAACAATTTAGAAGGCAGAGACTCTACAACTCGCTCAAATGCTGGCAAACTATCCATCTCTGGTTTTTTCCATGAATAGAAATATATACGTAATATGAATATATGTCAAACGCTTGTTAACTATTTTTAGATTACCTTGCTAGGCCCCAAATATGGGACAAATCTTTATTTCCTGTGTCAGCCTAACCCAGACATGTCAAACACAAGGCCCGGGGGCCGGATCCGGCCCGCGAAGTGGTTTCATGCGGCCCATGAAGCCATCCTGGAAACAGTGAGGGAACGGCCCCTGCTGCCTTGGCTCTGGCCCAGAGACCCTCCTTCTGCCAGAGACCCTCAGATCTGTCCCACTCCTGCCCAGGCCCCCATAGGCACCCTTGATGCGAACGATGTAGAGCTGGCCACGCCCACCCAGTAGGCCATACGCACTCTAGCCACGCCCATCCAGTGGGCCACACCCACCCAAGCCACACCCACCCAGCCCCCTGAGGGCAACCGCAATGCTGATGTGGCCCTCAATGAAATTGAGTTTGACACCCCTGGCCTAACCTGAAGGCCATCGACAGGCAGTAGTCACACCGGTGACAGCTCATATATTTGTGTAAATTTAAATTGCTAACAATATGAATATATTTTTCCACATATATGGAGTGGCGGACATAAACCACCATTTCTATTCTACCAGCTGCCAAATAATTCATCCTCACTACACTCTGAGGTACGTTTGTATGGGAGAGAAATGACTGCCTTCAGTTATCCCCTAAATTTATAGGTGAGTAGACATTGCAATCTGCATCACTCTAACACAGGCATGTTAAACTCGTGACATCACGTGACGTCGCGCGACGTATCGGAGCTTTTCCCCCACTGCCAGCAATGGGGTGGGCGTGGTTTCCTGGTGACGCGTCTGGCCCGCGGGCCAGCAGTTTGACATCCCTGCGTCTAACTAACACATCTAGACTAAGATGTTAACTACTATACCACACTGGCTCTGAATATAATTTTTTAACCACTAGGGTTAATCATTTCAAACCATTTCAATGTGTGGGCAGAAAACTTGTTCAGTCAGGAGCATAAACCGTGGTTTCAAGGGCTACATATAATTTTTTTGTGCATTCTCCCCCTCCTCCTGCTTCCATCTCACTATACTGTAGAACTCCTTACATTTGACAGGTTCCTTCTGAAAAATAAGGAAAGCCTGAAAAACAGCTACAGATCAAACAATTCTGAAAGAAACCTAAGTCAGAAGTAGTGCTATGTGCGATCACTGGATCATCACAGAAATACTGCCTCTTCTCAATGTCATTATCCTTTAGGGTATTCTGAAAACTAGTAATAAAGAGAGCAGAGTATTTGATAAACCTTTCCTTACAATCAATACTGACAGCATAACAGTTAGAACTTTACAGCATGGTACACTAGAGCACAGCAACGTCTGCCTTCCTTAGAGAGATTAGGGTTACATGTCTATTACTTTTACTTTTTTACATTTTGTAATCCTGCCTTTATTGTTCTTATAAATAACTTAAGGCAGGGAACACGCCTAATACTTCTTTCTCTTCCTATTCTCCCCACAAAAACAAATCTGGAAGGCAGATTGGCCTGAGAGTGAGTGACTGGCCCAAATTCATCCAGCTAGTTTTTCATGCCTAAGGCAAAAACTATAACTCTCCATCTCCTGGCTTCTTCATCACTAGACCAAACTGGCTCTCTGGTTTTATAAACGTGAACCACAGAACTATGACCTAGCTCATCAACTTTATACATCTGTCCATCTACTTCTCTTTTAGTTTTCAAAATAGATGATTACATTATAATACACTTCAAATTTTCCAATCTCTCGAGAACAGGTGTGAGACTGAATCGATTTACAGTACAGAATGCTATTCCAAACCAGCAGTTCAATCTCAATTTTACAAAACAAACAAACAAATGGAATACTGAGCAAGTACCTTAAACCAACCCCCAAAATACATATTGTGTTAGAGACATACTCAAGAAACAGCAAAGTATAATTTTAATATAGAGAAGTTTAATTTACATACTGCACATAGAAGGCAACAGCTGAGAAACAGTTGCTTGGTTCAAGAAACCCAAGTTAATTCATGACAATAGTAAGCACTGAGTCACAAATCTTCATAGTAAGTATCTCAACCATTACACTATGTTCAATATTAACCATGACATAATTAAAATCCTTTCACTAATATTCATATGCTGCCCTATTACAATGAGGTTCTTTGGATGGTACACACTGTTTTTGAAACAGACACAATGACCCAGATACTTACGTCATCCATTTTCATACAAGTACCAAAATCTGCAAGCTTCAGATGTCCGTATTTATCCAAAAGCATATTATCAGGTTTCACATCTCTGTGTATCAAGCCCATGGAATGAATTGCATCGAGAGCAAGGACCACTTCAGCTGTGTAAAATTTGGCCCACTTCTCAGGCACATCATAATTGCTCATGAGGTTGACAAGATCACCACCTGGCATGTATTCCATTACCATGTATAGGTATCGGTCATCTTGAAAGGCACTAAAAAGCTGTTTCCAAAAGAAAGAACAATTCTAAAGACTGCCAACATGTTAAGCATTCAGCCAAATACACACGCTGAATGTTAAGCTTTTCCCCTTTAAGCTTCTAAAAAAACAGTTTTAATAAGGTATGCCCACTGTTATTAGATTTTAGGAGTTCCAAAATAATTTAGTTTAGTTCAATGAAATAAAGGTTTTACGTGCCATTAAACATTTCAGTATAGCATTATCAACGAGTTTCTTCCCTCTATGTCAAGGGTCAGCAACCTGAAACAGTGAAAGAGCCACTCAGAACCGGTTCCCTCACAAAAGGAAAAACTGGGAGCCGCAAAACAATGTGTGCACATGCGCATACATGCGCGCATGCGCAGAACAGGGTTTGACTGAAGAGTGGAGCCAAGGCGAGATATGCACCTACCCTGCATATTTGAATTGATTGGTTGAACTTTTTAAGTCCCACTTTTTTTGGGGGGGGGGGGGACTGCACATGGCAGAGGACTGGGAGCCGCAGGAGACGGCTGAAAGAGCCGCATGCGGCTCCAGAGCCACGGGTTGCAGACCTGTGCTCTATGTAAAGCAATAACTACATCTATCATTGCATAGGGTGGAAGGTTGACAGCCATTTTGAGAGTTATTATTGCATTTCTCCGAAAATAAGACCTACCTGAAAAATAAGCCCTAGGATTTTTACACGTGCGCCCAATATAAGACCTATCCCCAAAATAAGCCCTAAGACCCCACCCACTCCATTGCACCTGGTTGCATGAGGTGGGGCGAGGCACACGGGTAAAAATCAAGTTAGGGTGAGGATGGGGGGAGCTGCCCCACAAGTCTCACACCCACTTACTGTAGGACAGTTGCAGCTGGCCTCCCGCGCCCTGGCCATCAGAGTCCTTCGGAAAGGCCTCTGCAGCCAAGAAACGAGCTACGGATTGATATGTGCAATGGCCCCTGGCCTTCATTTCACTATCATAGGCCCTTCCTGAAGGCCTCTAATGGCGAAAAAGAGCCCCAGGGCAATGCGTGCGAGCGGCGGTGAGTAGCCGCAGAAGAAGTGGGCCGGCGAGACAAGGCAGATGTCAGGGCATGGGAGGTCTGGCTGCAGCAATCCTAAGGTAAGCGGGTAATACATCCCTCAAAGATAAGACCTGGTGCCTCTTTTGGAGGCAAAAAAAGTATAAGACCAGGTCTTATTTTTGGGGAAACACAGTAGATAAGAATCCATACTATAATTATAGCTTTCAGCATTAAGTTGTAATACAAGATTCTTGTATGTAGCAAAAATGTGAAAATTTCTGCTTGTCCCAAGCCTTATTTTCTACTTTCCTGAGTAAAAATGTCACTTCCCAATTGACTTTACTTGTCAGAAGGTTACAAAAGACTCCAGGACACTGAAACTAATAAATATGAGTCAGTTGCCAAACATCTGGATTTTGATCAGATGACCATGGAGATGCGGCAACAGGCCTAAGTGTGAAAAACAGTCGTAAGTCACTTTTTCAGTGCCACTGTAACTTTGAACGGTCACTATAAATGAACTGTTGTGAGTTGAGGACTACCTGCAATGGAAGGATTGTCTAGTGTACAGCAATGTATGCATTTTAAATCAAGGAATTATATAAACAGCATACTACCTATTCATATCAAATTCTAAAGGTATCAAATGCTGTCTGCAGTAGTATAAATCTTTCTATTCCCCATCATCCAGTCAGAGCTGACAAAGCTTCTTGGGTGAGAAGCGAAACGTCTTCAAAGAAAAACAAGAAAGTCCAGTTGCCTCGTGGAAAAGAATATTTGAGACAACTATGACCTGGATGACTGAGAATCTCCATAGACATCAAGTATCAAAACATAAAAATTGCTATTTCACTTATTTATATACTGCTCAAAAAAATAAAGGGAACACAAGATAAGACATCCTACTATTAAATACAGTACATTGTGTTGTTTAAGTGTTCCCTTTATTTTTTTTTGAGCAGTATATTTTCCCCATTTATTTACACTTCCCTTAAATTACCACCGAAATTTGTACACAAGAAATATTCATACCTGAACTACCCATGGACTGTTGGCAAAGGCCATTATATCTCTCTCTTCCCAGAAGAAAGCTGAATCTGACCTTTTGAGCATCTCAAATTTACTTAGCAGCTTCATGGCGTATGCTTTCTGCGTTATTTTATGGCGAACCTGTTAAAAAAGTAGTAAGTTTTTTAATAGCAGATTTTAAATAATACAGAAAGTTGGATATGGAGAATCAATAACAAATACCAAAGAACGGTTCTCTAAGCTTATCTGGATGCTGAAAGTCAACAGCTTTCAAGAAATAGAATTAAAGAGACCAGAAACCTGAAGGGTAGAACTCTTAGAAAGAAAGGATGATTAAATCATCAGCCAAAGTGACTCCACTTTTACAGGATGGTCAGCCATATACACACACCCTATTTCTTTTAAAAACAAAACAAAACAAAATAAATGTCCATGATGGACAATCAGCGTTGGTAGCATCATCAAGAAGTTGAGGACAGATGTTTTTGTGCCAGTTCCTTCCATCCCTCCCATAAGACGGAGAAAAGATGAGAGACAAAAAGACATTCTAGAAAAAAATCCCATTCTTCAAGCCATTTATTATAGAACCACTGAAATGTTTCACACCCTTCAATATTGCACATATATAACATTTATCATTCCTAAACACCAACAACTGTGTTGGCACCATCTTTAGAACAGAAACACTTCAGATGTTAATAGTCAGAATTTGGCTCTTTTCTATGACCAATTAAATTAAAGCCCCAAAACAGCTTCAATACATATGCATCTTTCGGACCCATTGTCAGAATCCATTTATATCATATTCATAAATGTATGTTTAAAACATTATTCCATGGATTCTGCCATCTCCCGAAGAGAAGAGAATGGATGTGTATTGAACCGGTATTAGGCATTTCAAAGGAAAGGAGAAGCCTTTTGAACTGGGGAAACAAAAGGGAGGGCTAGCATCTGGCTTGTGTCACGGAAGAGAGCAATAAACATGAAAGGTCCTAAGTTCCTTCTTCCCACGAGAGGGATGATACGAGATAAAGGATGGGGGACTGACCAAATGGGGCTAAGGGGGGTTAAACTGGGAACTCTATATAAGGGTTTAGTTCGTGGAATAATATTAAGTCCTGTCTCATTTCCTACAACCAAGCATGTCATAGTAAAGATTCTTTTTGGAATAGATTTGACTCCAAGAATTTTGTCTTCCTAAGACATGGTTTGGGGTGGGTCCTGACACCCATGATTAAAGCATGTGGTTCATTCTGAAGAATCCTAGCAATAACTGTAGTATTTATATCTCAAAAATCTGCTATGTCTAATAATATCACTATGATTTGTCAATCTTCTATATAAAAATATAAAAGAGCCTTGCTGAATTTGACCAGTCTTCTCTTGTCCAATAGTGTTTTTCCATATAGTAGTCAACAAAATGCCAACAGAAACTGCAAAACAAAACAGAATCACACAAACACACCAATACTCTCTCATAACTGGATTCAATAAAGCAATGCTTCCATTACTGGAGATAATATGCAGTCATCATGACAAGAGACCACTAATTCCCTAATCATCCTACAATTTATCTAACATAGCAAGGCTGTTGGCCATTCTTAAATTTTGTAATGGATTCTATGTCAATGCACAGCATGAAGCCATACTTTCTTTTATCTGCCTCTCTAATTATCTAGAAATATGTTTTCTTTCTTTTTTAAAAAATGGCCATTCACTATTCTGTAATCTTCACAAAGCTTTCTGTTAACTCACTGGTAATCCATTACTTAGTTCATACTTATCAGTATAAATTAAATATGCACTTTTGTTCCAATGCACATTATTTATATTTGCCTATGTTTTAATTTACGTTATGTATTCCTAACTTTAATTAAATTATTCTGAGATTACCCACTACCCCAAGGAACCTGCACCAAATTAATGTGAAACAGTGTGGTCATAAAGAAAAACATTATTCTTAAGAAAATTAATGGAAATCCAATAGCTTTATGTTGATATTACGTTCTTACCAGCTGTACTTCACCAAATGCACCTCTTCCAATCACTTTAACAACATCATAATCTTCCACTTTCATTTGAAGATCACGAATTTTTTGTACAATTTTTTCATCTGAAAAAGTTTAAAGAGAAATATTTGTGCTATTAAAATATTCACAAAAGGTAATACACATTAAGCCACTAACAATACAGAAATTTAAGACTAGTAATTACAAATGGCATGGGCCATTTAATCTGCAGTGTCAGGTTGTATTTTCAGTGCAATGCACAAAGAAAACAGATCCTTTTAAAAGGTACAGTGCAAAGTATTACCTTTATAAAAATAAGAAAAAGCAGGTCTTAAATTCAAAAATACGGGTAGCCCTCAACTTATGAACACAACTGACCCCAAGATTTATTTTGTTAAGCAAGATAATTAAGTGAGTCGTACCCCATTTTGCAACCTTTTTTTTGACAGTATTATTAAATGAATAAGGTGCTATAGGGCTTCATAGAACCAGTCAATTTCATCCTCTGCAAGGCGAGCAAACCGGTCAGTCCTAGAGGAGATCGACCCTGACTGCTCTTTAGAAGGCCAGATCCTGAAGCTGAAACTCAAATACTTTGGCCACCTAATGAGAAGGAAGGACTCACTGGAGAAGAGCCTAATGCTGGGAAAGATTGAGGGCAAGAGAAGAAGGGGACGACAGAGAATGAGGTGGCTGGATGGAGTCACTGAAGCAGTAGGCATGAGCTTAAATGGACTTCAGAAGATGGTAGAGGACAGGAAGGCCTGGAGGAACATTGTCCATGGGGTCGCAATGGGTCGGACACGACTTCGCAACTAACAACAAACAATTAAATGAATATGAAGCTGTGAAGTGAATCATAGGTTGTTAAGCGAATCTGGCTTCCCCCATTGACTTTGCTTGTCAGAAGCTCCCTATGAAGGTTGCAAATGGCAACGCCAGAACCTCAGGGCGCTGCAACTATTGTAAATACATGCCAGTTGTTAAACACCCAAAGTCTGATTGTGTGTCTGTGGGAATGCTGCAATAGTCGTAAGTGTGAAAATTGGTCATGTTACGGTTTTCAGTGCCGTTGTAATTCTGAATAGTCATTAAATGAATGGTTGTAAGTCAAATAGCAAAACAAAATAAAACCATATTAATTAAAACAGCATTGGTTAGTAATTTTACCCACTAAAATCAGGGACACCTTAACTATGAAATTTAATTATAAGAAATGCTAAAGTACTGTACCTTTAAAAAAATCATATTTTAACTTTTTTATCATTGACCCTTGAAATCAAATCATAGCCTTTTGGATTCCCATCCCACCCACCCCCCCACCCCCGTCTTCAAGTTAGTCTTGACTACTGGCAACTGCCTGAACAATTCCATGAAGCTTTCTTGGCAAGATTACCTTGCCAAGAAAGTGGTTTGTCACTGCAATATAAAAGAATATATAAAATATTCTTCATCTACATAGGGATATAAATATAATATTTTTCATCTACATAGGGATATTATACGTAAGAAAAACTTACATCTGTTAAGGAAATTATCTATGTTTTTGTTCTTCCTCAGGGCTGGATAATCCAGATCAAGGACTAAGGAGTTTAAACCATCCTAGAAAAAAAAAGAAAAAGGGGAAAATAACCCAAAGGAAGATTATTTCAGAAATGTCACCTTTCCTTAACCCATGAATATTTGAACAAATAAAGAATCATGAGGTGCCAAACACACAAGCTCCCCATTTGCGTATGATGTTTATCCATATTTTATAAACAAATTTTTTAGAATGATATTCATCTTCTTATATTTTACACAGTATTGTTTATTCTACATTTCACTCACTACAGTTCATATTATATATACTTTAGGCTATCAAAAAACAAAATTAGTCAACTTCTGATTGCACAACAAAACATATCTTTCTTATCGTCTTCGCTGCTGCACCTTTTCAATTCTAACCTCTGATGTATTCTGGCACAGATTTTGAAGGGCACTGGATGAGAATTGGGAATCAAATCTGCTGATGGACATCATTTCACTCCCAGATAGACACCATCTGATATATATTGTCATGTTTACTCAGAAGCAATTCCTGTAACATCCAATGGGATTTAATTAGAAAATATACTCCTGCTGTAGATCAGGTTGGCCCTGACCCTGCTGGGTTTTTTGCAAGTCTTTAAAGACCTGATTCTATTAGCTGGGGCTGGTATCCCCAATGTTTGTA
Source organism: Vipera berus (assembly GCF_964194415.1). NCBI lineage: Eukaryota > Metazoa > Chordata > Lepidosauria > Squamata > Viperidae > Vipera > Vipera berus. The sequence goes on along the minus strand of NC_138202.1, from coordinate 217,633,565 downwards.
GGAACCTGTTTTTTTTTTAAAATCAATGATAATTAAATAATTTAATAATGATAACGTATATTTTCTCTGATGCTATGTATTTTAATTTTTGTATTATTGTATAGTTCTTACTTTATTTTTTAACTTTTTTCACTATCCAGAGTCACTTGTGGACATGGGGAGTTGGGTCAGAGAAACTGAATGAATAAATCCATAAATTTATTGCTGTGTTTTCAGTGCGACCCATTTCCAGTTATTGAGATTGTTTCAGATTATGAAAATTTCAAATTCCACCCCATTTATTTCAGACGCACAGCTGAAGCCTGTCTACGTATTTTTGAATCTTCTCACTTTCACCTAAACTATCAGCCACTTTTCAAGGTTTGTTCATCTGTACATTCTATAAGGCTCCCCAACAACTCCAACATTTGCATCACTGATTAAAAAAAAAATGAAAAGCACAGAGCCTTCTGGCATTCCATGATGTCTGGATCATTCTAAGATTGCTGGCACCCAAACATCTATCATAAACTCATTTTGTAGAAGACCACCATTCCTCATTACATTCTAGACTCCCCTTCACAAAAGGAAAATAAAGTTCCAGATTCTTTTTGACAATACCATTATCACTAAGCACTTCTCAGACAACAGGAAGCAGACCCTAGTTCTTTGAAATCTGGATGTGAAATCACGCTATTCATTACAAAGTTCACATTTTTTCTTCCAAGTATCTAGCAGATTCGCATAAGGGAAAAGTAGAAAAAAAATAGTAAAGACAATATAAATTGATTAAAGTATTTTTAGTTATGACATTTGTCGTATTCATCATGAACAAATATTCTTCTAATCTCAGGTAAGTAAGTTAACTACACTGATGTAACACAAAGAATTAAGTATCACCCAACTCAATCATTCTAAACTCTGTGCAGAGGTTTGGAAATTTTTTAAGATTTTCCAGAAACAGGAGGATATCCATATTATTCTTTCAAAGCATAAGTAAAAAAAAACAACAAAAAAGAAAGGGATTTTAAATGCTATCAATTAATTTTCTTATGAATTTTCACTATAACCGAATTAATACCTGGGAACCTTATAAACCTCTTCCCTACAAGACTGTGCATTCTTCTAATACTTGCATTTCTTTCCCGCAAATGAGCCATAACGTGAAAGAAAATCTCAAATTCTTAGCCACACCACCTCCACAGAGAGCAAGAGATTCCAAGTTTTGTTAATAAACTATGTTGAAAGAGAACAGAATATTGTCCATTTTATGAGTCTTTATAATTGATTAATATCATTAGAAAAAGGCAAAGGAAGTCCAGATTCTAATAGCATACAACTGAAATGCTCATGTAATGCAGCTTCCATTCATTTTGGTAATATTTTGGAGCGGTTGTTGTAAAGAAAGCAATTCATTCTAATCAATCTTACAAAATGAACTGTTTGGAGTGCTATATCAAGAATCAGTTTGTTAGTAATTTGCAATTAAATCATGAAGAAATAGAAGAACTATTACAAAATGATTACCAATGTGAGATCAAAACTTGCATATCTGATAACTATCCTAAAGCCTATTTCAGTGGCCTAAACAATTTACAGAAAAATAACTATTTTAGTTCTGATGCTGTTGAAATTTGGGAGAAAATGAGTACATCCCCAAAAAGAAAAACAACACAAATTATACTACAAACACTACAAAATAAATTCAGCAAACCCTGTCTCCAGCTTTTTTTTTTTTGCCAACCTTCTCAGTTAAATGATCAATATCACGGCAAATCATTACCTGCTAAAGAACAGGGGTTAGCTTTAAACGGGCCTATCAACAATCATCCTTCAAATAATGTCAAATATTTTATCTATCTTTTTTTTCCACTGATGTATTGCCGTATCAGTCACAGACTCAGGGTAGTTTACAGAAACAATCAACAACAACAAAAAAGGCACTATATGTAAATAATAGAGGTAGTCCTTGACTTTCAAGCATAATGAAGCCCAAAATTTCTGTTCATAAGCAAGACAGTTGTTAAGTGAGTTTTGCCCCATTTTATGACCTTTATTGCCACCGTTGTTAAGTGAACCACTGCAGTTGTTAAAGTTAGTAACATGGCTGTTAAGTGAATCTGGCTTCCCCATTGACTTTGCTTGTCAGGTCGCAAAAGGGGATCACATGACCTTAGGACACCGCAACCTTCATAAATACATGCCAGTTGCCAAGCATCCAAATTTTGATCACATGACCACAGGGATGCTGCAAAGGTCATAAGTGAAAAATGGTTTGTAAGTCGCTTTTTTTCAATGCTGTTGTAACTTCGAACGTCTACTAATCAATGGTTGTAGGTTGAGACCTATATGCAGATCATAATAAAAGTGTAGGACAATGGCATTGTAAAGGGAATAAATGTAACAATTAAACTTTAATTTTAAGAGGAAACTATTCCGCAGAATTGGGGCTACAATGGAAAATCAGCACTTTGTGGCTTTAGTTCCTCTCAGTTTGTAGAAATGGTATACAAAAGTCAACCTTCTGGGATGAATGTAATGAACAGGGTGTTCTGGTAGGAGAAGCAGGTCTTGTAAGTATCCAAGTGTTAAGCCAAATATGCCTTTATAAGTGAAAACCATCACTATGAATTATATCCAGAAACCAAGTGGTGACTAATGTAGGGCACTGAAATTACAGGTGTAACATGCTCTTGGCAAGTTATGCCTGCCAGGTATCAGGCTCTTGTGTTTCATACCAGTTGCAGTTTTTAGAAACATTCTTCAAATTTCAGAGCCATGGGGAAAAATTTAAACCTTTAAAGAAAATTATAGTAGAAAATGCCCAAACTTTAACAGCAATACCTTGGTATAAAAAGAGTATTTTTATTTGCAGTAACTAAATTCATATGATATTAAGGATTTGGGAACGGAAAAAACAGGTAAGCCTGTCTTTGCTTTTCAGCTATGAAAAAAATGATGAAGATTGAACTGACCAGCCAGGGGTTGTTTTTTTTTTGTAGACTGAAATTGCCTATCTCTAATTTAAAAAGTTTAAAACTCAGTTAATGGAAAATGCATGCACTTGTTTTTTGTAAAGACACTACTTTTTACTTTGTTGAAGAGAACTACTGTAACAAAAAAGAAATATTAATGACATTTAAAAATAAGTCATTGTTCTAACCTGGCAAAAAAATATTCCCCAACCATCCATAACAACTTAAACTAGAGCTGATTTCATAAATGTGCACCTGTTTCCTTATTAAGATCATCATTCTATTTTTGGTTAAATTAACTTGGGAAAAAAATCTTAACAAATGGCTTTACATGTTAAATATTTTTCAAAAATGAACTTTCTCCTTCTCTTGGAGGACCACAGAATATGTATTCAGGTATAATAAACAAGTATGCATTTAGAAATTATGATAGAAGCTTCTTCACTAGTGTATAAATCACTATTTAAATAATAAATTAAAATCTGATTTAAATAGCTAAATTTTGAAGGCCAGAAAATCTCATATATATATATATATATATATATATATATATATATATATATATATATATATATATATATATATATATATATATATATATATATATATATATATATATATATATATATATATATATATATATATATATATATATATATATATATATATATATATATATATATATCCATCCCACTATAAATAGAGAATTATGGTCAAAACAATGATAAAGCAGGGAAATTGGGCCCGGGGGGGGGGAGTGCCCTTATTTGAGTGATTTGGGCATTAGTTTGTTTCCAGAGAACAATACATGGTATCTTCAAAGTTATAAATGGATTGCCGTCTGGGACTGAAGTATCTTGCAGATCATTTTCTTCTCTGTGTCTATCATCATATGATCTATTCATTATTTAAGGCCCTGTTCCAAATTCCTCAGAAGTCAGAGGTTTGATGGGCAGCAACAACTTCAGCTTTTCCATAGGAAACACCCTATGGAATAACATTCGTCATAGCTTGACAAAGACAACATTGTTTCTTTTTCCAACTTTAGTCTATCATTTTTGCTGTTTTTTGTTTTTCGTGTGGGATGAAGTTTTTGGGTTTTCAGGGGATGTTAAGTATTCAAAAGCCTTTTAAATACATAAAGGGATGAATTATGAAACATTCAAAATGATACTAAAATAACTTCCATCAGTAACAAGAAGCAGGAAACCGTTCCACTTAGAATTGTATAACATACAATGTATGTCATTTTATAATTACAGTCAAGATTACAGCCCACTTTTTTGCATGTTAATCATGAACCTTCTGGGTGGTTCATATTATTCAAAAGACACTCTGCAAAGTGCCTTTGTACAAATTGACTGAAATTGCCTACTGCTCCTCCCTGAAACAGACACATCCTTTTCCAGAGGCAATGAGGCTACCTCAAAGGATTTCCCAGATTGTTCACACATGTGTACAGATGCAGACAGTGGTTTCTGCCAGGACAAAATGAAGCAGCCATATGGGAACACGCATACACAGATGAACTCTTGAAGCAACCATACCTAGCAACCTGAAATGTGGCTGCCTCAAAAAAGGGCACTGCACACTCACCAACATACTTTGCAAAATGACTCTGCAAGTACTTCAAAAAGCTCTAAGAGTTTTTATTATTATTATTTGATTTCCAGGTTTGATCTTCTTTCTTTCTATGGGTCATACAATCATACTCAGATTGTACAGCATCCTTAAGAGAAAGAAGCACTCATTCCTTCTGCATGCTTCTTGTTTAAATCCTATTTAAACAGATATTTGGATGAATTTCTGTGGTAAAAATGAATATATTACTTAGAATAATGTTTTTGTTTAAAACTATACCCATGTTTAAAGAAATGATGCACCTTTTAAGCAGTGGTTGAAAAGTTACTTTTTCATCACTGTTGCAAAATGAGTCAGTTAAATGAGACAACTGCTAAATGATGACTACCTGTAATGTTATGTAGATATCTTAACAATAAAAATTAAACAAAATTTGTTCATTATTTACTGCTACTTTGTGACATTCTATTATCAGCAGAGAATGTATAACCAAAAATTTACATTTAAACCTAGTTGTTGCTTAAGAATCTCTAAGATTGCCTAATTCTCTTGACACCCAGGTGGTAAGAGAGGAAGTAAGGTAGAAGAGGCAGACTCCTAACCATAATCATATACATCTTTTTCACATGTTTACATGACAGTCCCATGTATAAAACAGGTGTGCTCAACTCATAGTAGAGAAAGGGCCATACTGTCCCATTAAAAATAATCAAAGACTACAAAGGAATAGCTGACATGCCATCAATCATTCAACAACAGTGTGGCAAAAATGATGTACCGGTAACTACCAGGTTTGGTATGATCTGGAAGCACTGGAAATGCTTGGCAGAGTGTCTTTTGAGGAGAAGCAGCTATGAAAATCTAGCCAGTGGTAGCAGATGCTTTCTAACAGCAGTCATGTTTCATGACAATGGATTATTGAGTTTTCAAAAAAATGCTGCTGAACCACATAATACTGTTTGGTGGGCTACATGCAACCTGCAAACTGTATGTTGTACAGACATGTTATAGTGCAGGGGTAGGCAACCTTGGCTCTTTTATGACTCGTGGACTTCAACTCCCAGAATTCCTGAGCCAGCCATGCTGAGGGGAAAGGGAGAGGTTTCCAAGATGAGCCATGCTGGCTCAAGAATTCTGGGAGTTGAAGTCCATGAGTCATAAAAGAGCCAAGGTTGCCTACCCCTGTTATAGCGTATTTAAAATTATTGCCAAAACTTAGAAACCAATGATTTTAGGATTATGGCTCCTTCTGTACTACAGTTCTGAACTCCTGATGAATGAATTTGGGGGGGGGGGTGAGGTGTCAAGAGAGTATATAGCACAACAGGCCATCAATACTGAAAATAACTAATCCAGGAAATGACATATTCTCTGTCTAGGCCTCATAGATAGAAAACACTTCACGTAGAAAATATGTTATTAAAGTGATTTCACTGTTGACTTCCTCTTATCCCTTTTTGCAGTAGTTTGAAGTCTGCCAAAACTAAAAATAGCTTTATCTAACAAAACACATCCACAGGGTCAGCACAATTATATGCACAAGAATGTCCTTAGACCTCTCAGCCAAGGTGTCTTTTTTTGTGTCCCCACAATATCTGAACTAGACTGTTCTGTTTATTTATGCTGCTGGAATCCCCTGTATTTGGGAGAGAAACCTTAGGAGGTTTAGCCACAGTGAAAATATTTGCTGCAGTTTAACAGCCCCAGGGGAGGGCCAACCCTAAATATTAAGTGTTTTCAGAAAAATCCTCAGTTCATTAGAAAATTTCACTAGGAACAAAAACTTGCACCCACCCTTCTTCCCAGCTCAATGTAAATTTTTGAGACGGCTAAACTAGTAATAAACTAACTGAAAGTTTATGTGGAAAGACTATCAAGCATTTCAACTTCAGATTACAAAATAAGAGTTAAGCTACTTGCCATCTTAGTGTATTTAGAGCCATCTATAATTTTGAATGTAGCCTAATTAACCTTATGTTATACTGAGATAGACAGACATATGTACCGACCCAAGCACACACTCTAGCATGTAACATATCTGTTTCAACTTGTAATATATAAAAAGTATTAAATAAAGGTATGAATTTGCTGGGAGCTGCAGCCAAAAACTGGAGACTATTTCACATTAGAATGGCTACTACAAATCATTAATATTTAAATGTATGTCCAATATATACTTATTTAGTCCCCCATCTCTGTGAGTCTGGGTCATGCACCATAAATAAAAATATTAAAAACTCTAAAACATTCAAACATAAATAAAACAGAAAAAGAAACATAAAAAACCCAAATAGCAAGAGAACAACCATCACATAACCACTTTGCCAGCTCTCCACAGGATTCCCAGAGTTGATGGAAAAACACATTTTAAGGGCTTTCCAGAAGGCAAGCAGGAATGGGGCCACCCTCATCTCAGAGATGAATATATTAGAAAATATTCAAATCATATTGCAAGAATGTAATCCATAGTTGGCTGGCAAAACTTCAACCTGTTGCAGAATTTAAATAAAAGTAGAATTTTAACATACTTCTATTTTTGTAGGCAACTGGAATAACTCAACCTATAGTCCAGACATGTCAAACTCGCGATGTCACGTGACATTGCACAACGTATCGGGATGGTTTTGCCATTGCCGGCAATGGGGTGGGCGCAGCTTCCAGATGACACGTCCAGCCTGCGGGCCAGCTGTTTGATACCCCTGCTATAGTGTGTTCAACCATGAATTCCATAAATCTCTTTACCAACAACTGTGGTTGGTTGGGCTGATGGAAATTGTTTAGAACTATATTGTTTCTCAAATTGCTAATCAGGACATTGTAATCTTCAAAGCAGTAAGAAGTCAATCACATTCCATTTATAATTTTCTTTCAGAAACTAATTCAATCAATCAATATTTATTCGGTCAGTGACCAGAAAAGTTTAAAAGAACAAAAATAGAGCAAATGAATAATATATGAACAAGTAGAAAAGTAAATCATATTATAACTCTTTGACATTCTATTACTATGTTAATACAGTTCCACGAGTGGATATAAATCTAAAACATTGATAGGTATAAAATAGAAACCATATATGTCGTGACAATTTATGTAGTAAACCAAGAATAATATTTAAAGGAAGGGTACTGATGTAATAAAATCAATTATAAAAGATACAATGATTATTTAAGTTTCTGGCGAATCCCCAATGCTGCTGCACAGAATCTGGCCACCTGTGCTGTGATCTCTGCCTGCTCATCCTTAAGCAGCCACTGGAGATAACTATTTTCTGAACGACCAGGATGCCTATCAATAATGGGGAGGACATAGTTTTTCCAAATGGCTCTGTTGAAGGAGCATCGAAGGAGTATATGACCAATGATCTCCACCTCTCCAGAGCCACAGGGGCAGAGTCTTTCAGACAGTGGTGTCTTGTTGTACTTGCCATACAGGACGGCCGAAGGAAACACATGGCACCATGCAAGTGAGAATGCTTTCCGGTGGTTTACTGACTCCAACTGACTAAGATACCGTCCACTTGCCTCTTGATGTCCTCTACCCTTTAACACAAGGTTTGTTTTGCTTGGTCGTAGTCCAATTTGAGAATTGAGGTGGGTCAAAAGCCTAGTTTGGCAAGATTTATTTATTTTTATTTTATTTTAATTCCATTTATATCCCGCCCTTCTCCGAAGACTAAGCTTAGCAGTAGCCTTCATTCTGTGTATATGCCTGCTTGTTAGGGCTTTCACACACACCCCAAGCGGCATTATTACAAAGTCAGCTTAATTGCCCCCAACAATCTGGGTCCTCATTTTACCTACCTCGGAAGGATGGAAGGCTGAGTCAACCTTGAGCCTGGTGGGATGCGAACCTGCACTAATTGCAGGCAGCTGGTGTTACTTAAGGAGGCATTAGCCCACTGCTCCACCAAGGCTCTAATTGGACTCAACTGTCTTGATCCATGAAGAGGAAAATTTATATTGTAGAATCAGTGGAGCAAGGCCTTGCAGAAAGCAATTAAGCCTTAGCCAGGTGTTTAAGGAAGCTATACAGATTCTTGCTTCAACTTTTATCAATCCTGTCTCCAGGCGCAGAACTGCATTTGGGACACAGCGCGGCATTTGGAGAATTGTTCTAATAAATTTGGATTGAACTCTTTCCAGTGGTATAAAACATGAAGCTGAGGGTATGAGCAAGGTCCCGTAGAGAAGCTGTGCTAGCGACTTGGCCAAAAATAGCTTAATTGCAGCTGGAACATAGTGTCCTCCCTTTGCGCGAAAAACTAATTGCAAAGGCTAGAAAACATTTTAACTAATGTATCCATTTTTTGCTTCTGAGATCCTGCTATCATTAAGTTAAAAATTTGAGATTTCAGAAGCATGCAGGCTTTCAAAGCAAAAGTGACACAACGAAGCAAATGCATTTATATTTAGGCATTATGTGCATGGATTTGTTTCGGTCAATTTCATTATCCCATGTACATTGAAATTAATTAGGCTTCTGATAAAAGCACAGAATGTTTTCTGTGTGCTGAGAAGTACTGGACAACAAACCTATTAACTCTATAAAAAATACCAATGATAATTGTGATGTAACTATATATGTAAGTAGAAATAACTCTTGAGATTTTATTTCTCTTCATTTCTCACATCCCACAGTCCATCTGCTGTCTTTCTTCTTTTCACAGTCAAGAAGCATATGACACATTTTCTGTCTATGCTGCAGAAGTCACAAAGACTTAATTAGCTAATGTAATTTGTTCCAAGAAGTAACTATTTACAAATTCTCTAACTGTTTTTGATAATTGAAACAGTTTATTGTAAAATAAGAAATAATTTCAAAAGAATTACCCTAATTACCTGAAGTTTGAGATCTTGCCCTTACAAAATAGATTGAGAAGAACTTACATTTATGGAGAATTATATTTTTGTTTTGAAAGGTGAAATATTTTTCTCCCATTTACTACATTTCTCACGAAGCCACATCTTACTCTGTAAGGATGGCCTTGCAGATCTGTATTCACTCTTCTTCAGTAAAATATGGGAGATAACATGGCTAAAAAGTAGTTACATTCATCAAAGGTAAAACATGCTATAATTGTCTGATTACTGAGCCAAACTTCAGAATTCTCTCCTTAGGAATATAAACAAAATCTGCCACAGATTTCTTAAAAAGGCTTATTTGTTAGTTCTAACTGTCATTGCACTGAAAGTTGTAAAACGTGCAGTCCATGGCATCTCTTGTTCTTTTTTCCAAGCTTCTATTCCAAATAGCATATTTTGGGAAAATTCTAAATACACTAAGAAGTATGCAAGCAAGAGCAATCCTCAATATGTCCTATACAAACATACTATCTTGCTCTTTTCCAAAACAGAACTGCAAAAAGACGCCAACAATAATCTGCTGATATATCTCTGGATTCCTCTAATGGAAAATCAAGATGTCAACAACTGAAGTTATAGACATGTATGGGGCGCAAATCTGACTCCAGTTATCATGAATCTCATGAAACCAGACTGAGTCTTCTATGGTTCTGACAGGAGAGTCAGTAGGAATCAAGATGATAAGGCAAATAGCATATCCTGGCAGTCAATGAACCCAAAGCCTGGAACCTTTTAAAAAAATGAAGGAAAGTGAGAGAAAGCAAAGCAGTCAAGACCCTCTTCTCCTCTGAAACTAGCAAGGATAAACAACTAAGTAAGAGATAAGTGTGACAAGGGAGTTATGTGGGACAGCAGACAGACGAGTATGTGCTGGTTAGAACTGGTGGCTAAGGTGAGAAAGTGCAGATGGATGGGGCATAAAGGAAGAAGCAGCCACGAGCAAGAATGAAAAACTCTTCCTCTCCAAGGTGAAAATGCCTTGCACAAGAACAATTCTAAGAGCAAGAATGAAAAACTCTTCCTCTCCAAGGTGAAAATGCCTTGCACAAGCACAATTCTAAGAGCAAGAATGAAAAACTCTTCCTCTCCAAGGTGAAAATGCCTTGCACAAGCACAATTCTATTTACAGCTGCAACTTATCAAACAGAGGCTGCTCGCACATGCCTCCAAAATACCTTTCTTGACCTTTGGCTGGGCAGGACAAGTCTGGCTAAGGATAGGTCCTCCCTGCCCAACCTATGGGAATATTTTCAGCGATGCCTCCAAAATTCAGCAAGAAATGTGATGGTTTTAGAAGCAATACCCAAGCAGCCTTGGGAGGATTGCACGTGACTTATAGTCCATCTCTGCTCCCTGTTATAAAAAACATTGTTTTCTGAGAAATTAACCCATGTTCCTCCTTTTTCTGGAAACACCATTAGTTGTACTTAAGTTTTATTCTGCCATCAAAGTTTTTAAAATCAACTGAAGGATATTCCTATTTCCATAATAGCAGGAGGACATCAGGAAAGAACAGAATTTTAGCTCATTGATTTGCACCCAGTGTTTATTTTAGCTTAGAAGAAATGCTGTTTCATATTTGTGAACTTTCATTACTATAATTTTTAAACATAAATATATAAACTTTTATGTTTAAAAATAATAGTAATGAAAGTTCACAAATATGAAACAGCATTTCTTCTAAGCTAAAATAAACACTATATAGAGACAATGTTACAGAGTATACACTTTAGTTATATCAAACATTTGAAAAGGAAGAATGTATTTGATTGTTTTGTTCATATATTAACAAAATTGCATGTATTTTGTTCCTAATTTCTCAGATCCAGCTAGAAATGAGACATCTAAACCAGGGCTTTTCGACTGGTGGTACACGTACCACCAGTGGTACTTTAGCACCTGGCTGGTGGTACGGGAGCCCTAGCTAATTGTTGTGGGGGAGGGAACCAGTTAAAGCGGAGCCGCACAGACCTGGATTAGATCAGCTGGAGCTGCAGAGCTTGGCAGAATCCCCAGGATTTGCCATGTGGCAACATGGTAATTGGAGCTTCCGGTGCAACCGGAACAGAAAAGGTGGAGGAGGCTGGAGAGAAGAGAAGGTATAAAAGGGGCAGACCAAGAAGAGAAGAGGCTTTTCTTACCGAAGCAGTGAGGAGACAGAGCAAGTGGTCTGTTTTCAGAGGAACAGCGAGCTTCGGAGGAAGGGTGAGTGAGCAAGCGGCATGTTTTTTGGGGAAGAGCAAGCAAATGGCGTGTTTAGCAAGCACGTGTTTTCAGGCAAAGGCTGAGTTAGCGAGCAACCAAGCTGGGCAGGAGCCCAGGAGCACAGCTACAGCTGGTCCGCGCTTCTGCTGAGCCGCCCAGAAGCGCGGATCAGCTGTAGCCCGGTGCTGATCCTGGGGCTTCTGATAAGTTAGCAAGCAGCATGTTTTCCAAAGAAGCACGATCAAGCGAGCTGGGCAGGAGCCCAGGATTGGCCGAGGGCAGCTACAACCGATCAGCTGTAAAACCACATTTCTGGAATTCAGGTTAGTTTGGGGTAAATATTAGGGCAGCCAGTTTATTTTCCAAATCTGGATAAAGGAAGTTTAGAAAGCTTCAAATGGAGGGCTTCCTTGTTCCCAGATATCAGGCTGATGAAGGATAGGAAAACCTTTTTTTGTTTGTTTATAAGGGACAGAGGGGCTCCATTGGATGTGGCTTTTGGTGACCTTTTGTGTGTGTGTGTGTGGGGGGGGGAAATGGAGGTTCTAAGGATTAAAATGGGAAAAATAGGCTGCTAATCTCCTGGGAATGCAAACGAAGGTGCTGGAAGTCATCTCTAATTATGGACTGGTCATTTTTGTCTTGAAAAATGGACTTGTAGAAACCCTGGAAAGATATATGGATTCTTCTGTTGCCTTTCCTGTTTTATTAACTATTGCTGAGTTATTGCTAAGGCTCAGAGTTTGCTCATGGGTCCAGAATTTTTTATTTCAACAAAACAGTATGTTTTGTTCTTTTTTTTTTTTGGCCTTAAGATGAATTGGGAATCTCTGCCCAATCATATTTGCTGGGGTGTATTTCCCCTCAATCTACCCAGTATGGTCCTGCCTGTGGCTGTAGTATTGGAGTTCAGCAACAAGAAATCATATTAACCCGAGAGGCTTGCAGCAGGCCTGTCTGTAAGAATTGATCCTCTCTAGGAACTTCTTCTCTCTGACAAAAGCAGGGAGGACTATGGAACCCTGAATGATCTCTATGTAAATCAGGCGGTTTTGAAGAAGGATATCCATTGCTTTCTGAAAAGTACTTAGAAAGATGCTCTCAACTTGAATAAAATATGTAAAATTCTTCAGTGCAGTTTTGTGGGTGGGAGCAGATGCTCCTATGTAGCTAGGCAGCCACGTCAGTAAAAGGTCTGAAGCAGCAGTGCTTTAACGGAAAAATCAGCCCTGACTGGTAGGCAGCTCACTGAACACCTTGCGTGTAGAAGTTGGTTGCACAACAGCTAAATTATTAGACATACGAATATCTCTGTGATAAGGTAATCATTACTAGAAAAGGGATGAAGTATAAATTACTGATAAAAGTAGTCATCATTTAGTGACTAACTCATTTAGCAACTGTTCAGAGTTAACAACTGATGGAAAAAATAACTGGGCAACCTATCCTTGCATTTAGAATCTTTGCAGGTCTGTAAAGCTGAACAGAGTTCACAATCACAGCAGGGGCATCTCTTAGCTACTGTCTTACTTAGTGACCAAGTAACCAGTTCCAAATGGGGATGGTAATTTGTATTGTCAAAACCCAAAGTGCAGATATTTTCAGAATGAGTGACCAGGTACAGTAAATCTATCTGAAAAGCTTCTCAAATGTGGAGCATCTGGGTGGGGTGTACTTTATCACTTTTTTCCTTTTTGTTGTTCTTGTTCTTAAGTTGTTTACACCTTGCTAAGCCACTGGTGGTACTCAAATATTGTCATGTCCTAAAGGTGGTAGTCTGTGAAAAGGTTGAAAAGCCCTGATCTAAACTAAGCAGAACACATTTTTCAGTGCTTAAGCTTCAGTATAAAAATATGGATAACATGCCGTAGAGAACGTTACATATACAGTATAGACTCACACAAACGATTAGCTCACTTGCAAACTTTATATATAACACACCAATATAAATATGCCAATGTGTAACTTTTCTCTCTTTTGTTTTATTATGCTTCATAATATTAGGAATAGCCTCTCCCTTTGCTTGAGTCAATTCTAATTACAATGCTGGTGATAAAAGAAATGATGGATACTATCTGAAACAAACCAGGATCCTGGATTATTTTAAATCTTTCCCAAAATCACTGTTTTCTCATTTCATAGAAATTCACAAATGCCCTTGATAAACAGAGTTATAAAGATTCACGTGCTTATCGAAGGAACAGGTATAGTGTCACAATCTGACCTAGAGGCCACAGATGGCCAAAAGATTTGGGATTCCCCACCCTTGATCCAGATTCCACCACACTCTGCATCCTTACACAGAGGGGAAAGTCTGCCAAGTGTACAGGTAGCTAGTCCTCAATTTACAACCACAACTGAGCCCAAAATTTTTCCTGCTAAGTGAGACGTTTGTTAAGTGAATTTTGACCCATTTTATGATTTTCTTGGCACAGTTATTAAGTGAATCATTGCAGTTGTTAAGCTAGTGACACGGTTGTTAGGTGAATCTGGCTTTCCCACTGATTTTATTAGAAGGTCGCAAAAGGTGATCACGTGACCCCAGGACATTGCAACTGTCATAAATATGAGTCAGTTGCCAAGCGTCTGAATTTTTGATCACGTGACCACGGTGCAATGGTTACAAGTGTGAAAAATGGTCATCAGTCACTTTTTTCAGTGCTGTTGTAACTTTGAACGATCACTAAATAAGGTGCTGTAAGTTGAGGATTACCTGTATTTACTATTGCTTTACGATTTAAACTGGCAGTAGCAGTACTTAGAAAATAAAATAAAAATCCCCCTGCTAATGATTCTTATCTACCTGTTTCCTACAATCTTTCCCTGTCCTACTTTTAAAGAAAGTGACAAATTGAGAAACAATTGTTTAGAATTGAAAATCAGAATCTTACAGCAGTTCATTTAAAACCTGTGGCAATATCACCTTCACATACATTCAACCATCCTGGACTGGAAAGATGGTTTTAGCAACTGGCAGTCAGGAAGGAATACGTCTATCCTTGCAGATTTAAAGCTGAGTTTACTACTATATATAAAATTGGCATACTCATCGTTTGCTAAAAATATAAGCACGAGTATTGTACAACATATCTTAGTGATTAAAAAGTCACATCTTATTTTGGCAATGTATACTTAATCCAAAGTACATTTGTAATCAACTATTTTAGGTCATATAACCCTAGTAGAAATCCTTCTCCTGGATCCTTAAATAGGATTTCTAGAAATAAGTAATTAAACTGACTCATAATCTGAACCCTTCTTTGAAAGCAGATATTCATATCAATCACAGACTCATGATGCAAGGATTTGATTTTTATCATCCAAAACCCCAGAACATTTTGTTTCAAAAACATTTGCTTCACCTATCTTCAGTCATCAAACTATGTAAGATAACTGTAGTATCAATTGACCATAGGGGTTGCTTTGCTGAATTTAAGCAACTTGTTTTAACTCATACGGGTTATTTGTGAGCTTGTGCACTGAAAACCTTCTACTGTCTAGGGCCAAATCTTTCAAGAGGAGCCTTGGGAGTTTCATGCCTTCGGAAGAAGCTCTTTTGACCCCAGTCTTCTGTATCACTGCAGAAAACACACTACTTTATATGGTTACAATCCAGCACTTTGCTTATGCTCTCAACCTTTCCAAAGCACCCTTTGGAGCCTGAATTTGAAGCCATGCACAGTCCTAGTAAGTGATCCAGTTTTCTTTCCTCTGAGGAAAGAATAGACTATTGTCCAGAGAGATGGAAGCTAATGGCTGCCTAAGATGCCTGCCTGCCTATCTACCTACCTACCTATCTATCCATCCATCCATCCAATATATGAACACCCTAACAAAATCTGCAGCCCTCCTTGTACCTTCAGAACAGAATTATTCACTAACACAGAAAGGAATAAATTATTCTGGTTTCATAAATATTCCTACTACAAAGGGATAATATATTTTATTAGCATTTTTATGTGCTACTTATGATTGCGTTACTGCTTTTATAGTTTGGCTGGTTTTCCTATTTTTTTAAAACTAAGAACAAAAATAATTATTAAAAGCTGAACAAGGATCTATATTTACATAAATCAATAAATTGAAGTCATCATTCATTAATTTTGATAAACTCCTACTAGATGATTTGAGTTAGTGAGTAGGCTAAAAAGGGAAAGTTGCCTTTTGAGTTGTGCTTGATTCTTGGTGACTTCATGAATACGCCCATGTTTTCTGCTATTCAGTTCAGTCTATAATTGTGGGATTTCCTGCTGGTCTCCTATCCACATTCTAAGCAGGCACAATTCTGTTGCTTAGTCCTGTTAAAGGCCCATTTACCTCAGCACTGTTAAACTTGATCTACTAGCATAGGAAACTTCAGAGAACAGTAGGGAAAAGACTTAGCAAAGCACATCTCCCCCGAATAGATACCCAATCTGTTTTTAAAAGGGGAAATGCAACCCCTAAACTTCTAAAATAACAGGATTCACACAACTAATGTTGCAGTATTTCTTCACACATTTCCAATTGCTTGGATCCTAAGAAGAGAATACCCATTCAATGAATTTTCTTGTGCTCTCTTCACTACAGCTTCCTACTATTCCACAAAAAAATAACCCACTCAACAGTTATTGGATGTTAGAAGTGGCAGTAGAAGACGTTTTTGCAAGTGGCAGAAACACAGCAAACTACAAAACGTAAGAAAAGTCCTGCTAGATCAAAGTCACTGCAGAGGACTCTATTTTCCAGGGACCAAGAATATGTCTCTAAGAAGCCCGCCAACAGCATATGTTGCCTTCTTCTTCTGTTCAGAGGCAATCTGTGACTGGTCTGTGGTTGGTATGCAGTCACAAAGATGACTTTGTGTAAACAGAAGTGCTGTCTACCTCACTGTGAGAAAATCCTGAGGTATAAACCTCTGCTTAGGGATAACTTACAAGAGCAAGACACAGAAGGACTTCTCATACAGCATTCTTCAATATTTTTCAAAAAAAAATGTTTAAATGTCTTTGGATTTGCATTTCAAGTTCAACATATGCAGGATTTCATACGAGGGCACGGCACTGAATACATGGATTTTCTTTGAAAATATAGTCAGTTTGTTTAAAGTGGATTTTTTTGTGCGTGTTTGGAAGAGGTCACTTAAACTTTCATGCAACTAATCTCTGAAAGCATTTCTCAACTGAAGATCTTCTGTGGGAAAAGTCTACGTGGCAGCTATTGTTTTCATTTGTTCATGTTTTATTTGCACAACAAATACTGTAATATTACTTTTATGTGTTCACACCTCACCCGTCTGTACATACCGTATGTCAAACTCAAGACAGAATATAAAATATTATAAGAAAACAAAAATAAAAGTATAACCATAAAGAAAAAGATTGTATAAAATATCTTCTACATAATGGAACAGATCTAGGTAATGTATTACCTACTTGTATCATGATAAAAGAAGTAGCATGATTATTGATAATTAAATGTGGATTCCTACTTTAAAGATTCTGGAAAGTAACAAAAATTCAAACAGTGTTTGATGGTGATATCAAAAGAACTTTAAGACTTTACTTAGTAAGGCATTTGTTCATCTCTTAACACATTCTCCAAATTTCTCAAACAATTAGAACAACAATCCAAAAGAAGAACTTGTTCTGAAGTCTGTATACACTATTCTTGGGATAAAATGAAGCTTTTAACAGTAATCTGATCCCTAATAGAACATTTTAAAAATATCTTGAATCAATTTCCTTCTGTCTAAAGTTTTAAATACCTAAAAACTTTCAGGAATGGAATCTGCCTTTAAACCAAGAGCTAAATACCACTAAATAACCCATGTTTTTCAAACTCATAAAATCGTAGACATTCCTATGCCCACCCCAGCACCCCTTCCCCCATTCTATATAGTGGGAAACATGGTTGAAGTTCTTAGCCTTCGTTAATAGATGTAATGGAAAATATTTTTTGCATTAGTTACCAAAGTTAACTCACAGCCACAATTCCAGAAAGGAAGTTTGTCATTCCAATACTTTTAACAAAAGCTGATCATTTTTTTAGAGCAAACGATTCCTTTCTTCAAAAACAGAAATATTTGTGGCTGGAAAGATCAACTATTTATATCACAGCAAGTCTCCAAAAACCTCTACCTAATTCTAATAACTTTTCTCAAAATTAAGCCTCGTTGTTTTCTCTTATCTCAAGAATGTAGCTTATGAAATTGTGATTACGGTACATTTTTTGATTACACACACAGAGATGCACGTGCACACTGAAAGGTAGTTAGTGCCTTCCAGTCAATGTTGACTTCGGGAGACTGCTTAGACTACTAATGTATTCTAATGTTTTCTTGCCAACATTTTCTGAAGTGGTTTGCCTTTGCTTCCTAGGGCTGAGAGAGAAGACAGGCCCAAGCTCACCCAGATGGCTTCTCACCTAAGGTAGTTTAGTTTAGTTTATTAGACTTATATACCTCCCTTCTCCCGTAGGACTCAGGGCGGTTCACAAGGTTTTTTAAAAGAAACAATACTACAATTACAAAAGTTAAAGCAATTAAAATGATTATATTAAACCTTGAATATAAAAAACCTAGTTAAAAACCAGTTAAAACCCCAATTAATACCCTCAGTCCAGGCCAGAAAGCTCAAAGAGCCAGGTCTTCAGGTCCCGGCGGAATGAACGGAGGTCAGGGGCAGTCCTGAGCTCTACAGGCAGCTGGTTCCAAAGGGCCGGCGCACCCACAGAGAAGGCCCTCCCCCTGGGTATTGTCCGCCGGCAATCTCTTACCAGCGGTACCCTGAGAAGACCCTCCCTGTGGGAGCACACAGGACGAAGGGAGCTTGATGCCGGCAGCAGGTGCTCCCTCAAATATCCCGGACCCAAGCCATTTAGGGCTTTATAGGTCATCACCAGCACCTTGAATCTCACCCAGAGGGCAACTGGGAGCCAATGCAGCTCGCGGAGCAGAGGTGTTATGTGGGAGTATCGGGAAACCCCCATCACAACCCGCACGGCCGCATTCTGCACCAGCTGAAGCCTCCGGGTGGTCCTCAAGGGCAGCCCCATGTAGAGAGCGTTGCAGTAGTCCAATCGGGAGGTCACGAGCGCATGAGTGACTGTGCGTAGGGCATCTCGGTCCAGATAGGGCCGCAACTGGCGCACCAGGTGAACCTGGGCAAAGGCCCCCCTGGTCACGGCTCCTATATGGTCTTCACAACTGAGCCGTGAATCCAGGACACTCACGTTGCGTGCCCTATCGACGGGGGACGACACCTCACCCCCCATCATTAAAGATGGAGTAGGCTGGTTAGTCCGAGATGCCGGTATGCACAGCCACTCAGTCTTGGCAGGATTGAGACGAAGCCTGTTTCTTCCCATCCAGACCCGGACAGCCTCCAGGCAACGGGACATCACAGCGAGGGCATCACTGGGTTGGTTCGGGGTGGAGAAAAAAAAGTTGGGTATCAACAGCGTACTGATGATACCCCAACCCCAAACCACGAATGATCTCGCCCAGTGGCTTCATATAGATGTTGAACAGAAGGGGAGAGAGAACCGACCCCTGAGGAACTCCACAAATGAGAGGACTCAGAGCAGACCTCTGCCCTCCCGTCAACACCAACTGCGAGTGGCCCAGGAGATAGGAGGAGAACCACTGCAAAACAGTGCCCCCCACTCACAACTCCCTGAGACGCCGCAATAGGATACCATGATCGATGGTATCAAAAGCCGCTGAGAGATCTAATAGAACTAGGACAGAGGAGCAACCCCTGTCCCGAGCCCACCAGAGATCATTCACCAGCGCGACCAATGCCGTCTCCGTGCTGTACCCGGGCCTGAAACCCGATTGGTACGGGTCCAGATAATCAGTTTCCTCCAGGAACAGAGGAAGCTGATGCGCTACCACACTCTCAACAACCTTCAACAAAAAGCGAAGGTTGGAGACAGGACGATAGTTGTTTAAGATCGCTGGGTCCAAGGCAGGCTTCTTGAGAAGGGGCCTCACCACCGCCTCCTTCAGGGCCGCGGGGAAGACACCCTCACTCTAAGAGGCAGATATTACTGCCTGGAACCAGCTTCGTGTCCCCTCCCGAGCTGCATAAATCAGCCAGGAGGGGCACGGGTCCAATAAACAGGTGGTGGAGCTCAGCCTCCCCATAATCCTGTCCACATCATCAGGGGAAACAGGATCGAACTCAGTCCAGATAACATGCTCAAGACCGTCCGATTCCTCCACATCAGACTCTACCCAGTCAGAGTCCAAACCGGCCCAGATCTGAGCGATTTTGTCCGTCAGATAATGGCTAAACTCCTCGGCCCGTCCCTGTAAGGGATCCTCCCTCACCCCGATTAAGAAGGGAGCGAGTCACCCTAAACAGGGCAGCCAGGTGATTATCTGCGGATGCGATGAGGGCAGCGAAGTAATTAGCCCTCGCTGTCCTCATCGCCGCAAGATAAGACCTTACAAAGATTCTTAACTGCAATCGGTCAGATTTGGAACGGCTGGACCTCCAACCGCTCTCTAGACCCCGTCTCCGACGCTTCATCTCCCGGAGCTCCGCAGAAAACCATGGAGCCCAACGGGATCTGCGCCGGGTCAGGGGTCGCAAGGGTGCAACACAGTTGAGTGCCTCGGCGGCCACCCTTTCCCAGGCATCCACCAAGGCATCGACTGGGCTGTGAGTGAGGGCGATGGGTATAGACCCAAGCGCCATCTGGAACCGTTCTGGGTCCATTAGGCACCTGGGACAGAACCACCTGGTCGGTTCCGCAGCCCAGCAGCGGGGGGTGGCATAACGGAAGACCAGCCGCAAGAGGTAATGATCGGACCATGACAGGGGAACAATAGTTGGTGAACCCCCTCCCAAATCATCCAACCATTGTCCAGACAGGAAAACCAGGTCAAGAGTGTGACCCCCCCACATGAGTCGGGCCCTGAATTACTTGGGTCAGGTCCATGGAAGCCATCAACTCCCGAGCTAGGTTAGAAGTCATAGTTTCCCAGTTACTAATCTGCTGCCTAAAGTACTACACTACCTTTTTGGCACACAATCACAGGATTTAGCAATCTTTTTGTAGCCATAAGCTGCATCTTTTAAAGAGCTCCAAGAGGAAGGATACTTGAACAGAGTCACCACAAAGGCTGCAGCCACTTTTTTTGTGCTGAGATGGATAAGATTAAAAAGAAGAATGTGACAACTTGCTACAGCCATCTTGTCATGGTCAGTTCGTTGTGGTCAACTCACCACGACCAACTTGCCTCAGGACAACTTGTCATGGCCAACTCACCACAGGACAATTCAACAAATTCAATTTAATTATTTAGAATGACATATTTTATTTTTTGGCATTCACATTTCATTTTGTTCGTTCTCTGCCATCCTTTAATGATTCTATTCCACCATTTCTTCAATATTAGCGTAACTCTTGTCAAGTTTTCCTGAAACAAGTTGGCCAAGGCAAGTTGTACTGCAGCGAGTTGGCAAGTTAACAGATAAAAAGATGCACTGAGGTTGTTTTATTACTTTGACAAACAGTGCCACCTTGACCTCACAGTTTATGGCCCAATTTTAGTGGCACAATACCTTTGGAAATGCTGGGCCCAAAGGGAGGGGCCAAGAATAATAATGTGCAAACTGAGACCTGACTGGGCAGCCATGCTGAAATCTCCCTTCAAGGCTTTCAGAACCGGCTGCAGCTTTAATGCTATGACCGGACAGGTTACTGCCATAGTTAATGAAATATACATGGTAGTAGCAGGGCACCACATGAGATTGGATGAAAGTTCCTGGGCGCGGAAGTGCCACTTGTTGACAAGCTGGAACACCTATTGATGCACTGACCACCTAGCTTAGAGGTCCCCAACCCCCCCCCCCAGTCCTTGAACCGGCACCGATCCGCAGCATGACAGAAACCAGGCCACGCAAGCAAGCAAAGCCCCATCTGCAGGATGCAGGCAGCATGTGAAACAAGGCCCCCATCTGGCCCGTGGAAAAACCTCTCTCTACGGAACTGGTCCCAGCTGCCCAAAAGGTTGGGGACCTCTGACCTAGCTCCCCAGCAGCAATGTTACATGAGCTCTTGGACCTCTACTTGGGGGGTGGAGTTGAGTTTCATTAGCCACCAGCTCCAAATTTTCTTTCTACATTATACTAATCTCAAATATCTAAGTCAATCCAGGTGGTTCAGAGAGCATGGAAGGTACTAAAAAGATTACCTTTGACACTTAAATGCCTACAGGCCCCATTAGAAGCCTCTGCCTCAGTTCTTGTCAATTATTACTCCGAAGAGTATTCATTCTCTGTTGGCTGTGAATTCTAAGTACTGAAGCAACAACACACATAAAAGGCACATGGATGGGGAAAGCTTGCATTCTGCATGCTCCCATGTTATGCAGAAAAGTTGACTGAGGCATGAAAATTTTAAAAATAAAAGATATGGTTTCAAAACTGTTATTCATTAGAAGAGTTATCTGTACAATCTATAATACAAAAATCAGGTGTTTATTAGAACAGTTAGATGCCCTAGATTTTTACAGTTAGCTCTAATATTATTTTACTCCACCAGTGTTTGAGGCTCTGAGATCAGGTTAAGTGGAATCCCCAATGGGTGAACTATAGAAATTTTCAGCACTATTAGCATGTTTTAATGCACTGTGTTATTTTGCACTAATTATTATGATTTTTTTTGTCTTTTGTCACAGTCACATAACTTGAGTTGGACAGCCATATAAATGTGTAAATAAAGAAAATAAATCTCCCAAGCTGAAATAAAATCCCTTATGCCTTTTAAAATTAAATGAGACCATTCACAGATGTGTGGTTCAGTCGCTAAGTTGTGTCCAACACTTTGCGACCCCATGGACCAAAGCATGCTAGGCCTCCTCTGTCCTCCACTGTCTCCTGGACCTTGCCCAAAATGTTCATTGCTTCAATGACACTATCTAACCATCTCATCTTCTCTGATGCTGGGAAAGATAGACTTATTTTCCAATGAGTCCTGTCTTCTCAGTAGATGGCCAAAGCCTCTGAGCTTTAGCTTCAGTATCTGTCCTTTCAAAGAACCGTCAGGGTTGATTTCTTTTAGGATTGACTGATTTGATCTCCTTGCAGTCCAAGGGACTCTCGAGACTCTACTCTAACCCCACAATTCGAAAGCATTAATTCTTTAGCACTCAGCCTTCCTTATGGTCAAACTCTCATAGCCTCTTGACTTCCTACTTTAGCATTCCAGTCTCCTATACGTTGTAGTCAGTTTGCAGATAAGTCTATTGCAACATATTATAGCACTTATTTGCCATTCTCAAATTGAAAAGAGGTAACATAAAATGATAGAAATGATAGAAAATGTCGAAGCCATAGGAACCTTGGGGGGAAGTGATCATGCAATATTGGAATTCAACGTTCTGGAAGCACAAGCAATAGAACACAGCCAAACTAGAGTCTTGGACTTTAAAAGAGCTAATTTCAATAAACTTAGAGAGACCATGGGAAGAATTCCATGGATGAGAATCCTAAAGGGGAAAACAACTCAAGAAGCTTGGGAAATTTTGAAAAGTGAGATAATAAAAGGCCCAGTCTAGTACAATACCAACAAAGAAGAAAAATAACAGCTCTCAAAAGAAACCAGCATGGCTGCATAAAGAACTCTCTGATAAATTGAAAGATAAAAAGGACAAGTATAAGAATTGGAAAGAGGGGCACATAACTAAGTCAGAATATCAGCAAATAGCCCGTGCCTGCAAAGATGAAATGAGGAAAGCTAAGGCTCAAAATGAACTAAGGCTTGCGACCAAAGTCAGAAATAACAAAAAATGCTTCTTTCAACATATAAAATACAAGAAAAAAGTTAAGGAAATGATTGGTCCATTAGTGGGGGAAAGTGGCAAAAAGGTGACAAGCAATAGGGAGAAAGCAGAACTATTTAACTCGTTTTTTGCATCTGTCTTTACACAAAGGGAAAAAACAGTACAACCTACCAAAACCAGTGCCATAAAAAACAGAATAGAAACGCAAGTTAAGATAGGCAAGAAAATGGTAAGTGAACATCTGTCTAGCCTAGACGAGTTCAAATCACCAGGACCAGATGGATTACACCCCAAGGTTCTCAAGGAACTGGCAGATGTGATCTCAGAACCACTGAACTATATTTTCAAAGATCCTGGAGCACTGGGGAACTACCAGAGGACTGGAAGAGAGCTGATGTAGTTCCCATCTTCAAAAAAGGGGGAAAAATAGATCCAGGAAACTACAGACCTATCAGCCTGACCTCAATACCTGGGAAGATTCTGGAAAAGATAATCAAACAACAAATCAGCGAACACCTTGATGCGAACAAAGTCATCATTAAAAGTCAACATGGGTTTGTCAAAAACAGATCATGCCAGACAAATCTTATTACATTCTTTGACCAAGTGACAAAATTAGTGGACCAGAGGAATGCTGTAGATATAATTTACTTGGACTTCAGTAAGGCATTTGATAAAGTAGATCACAACCTACTACTTGATAAGATAGAAAAATGTGGGTTAGATAGCATCACCATCAGATGGATTCATAGCTGGCTGACAGGCTGTACTCAGCGTGTGGTCCTCAATGGAACTGCATCTACATGGAAGGAAGTGTGTAGTGGGGTGCCCCAGGGCTCTGTTCTGGGCCCAGTGCTCTTCAATATCTTCATTAACAATTTGGATGAGGGGATAGATGGGGAACTCATCAAATTTGCAGACGACACCAAGCTGGCAGGAATAGCCAATACTCCAGAAGATAGGCTTAAAATACAGGAGGATCTGGACAGACCCGAACACTGGACGCTATCTAACAAAATGAAATTCAATGGTGAAAAAAGTAAGGTTCTACATTTAGGCAGGAAAAATCAAATGCACAGGTATAGTATAGGTGGTACCTTGCTCAATAGTAGTAACTGTGAGAGGGATCTCGGAGTCCTAGTAGACAATCACTTCAATATGAGCCAGCAGTGTGCTGCAGCTGCCAAAAAAGCCAACACAGTGCTAGGCTGCATTAACAGAGGGATAGAATCAAGTTCAAGTGAAGTACTAATACCACTTTACAATGCTTTGGTAAGGCTACACCTGGAATACTGCATCCAGTTTTGGTCACCACAATGTAAAAAAGATGTCGAGACTCTAGAAAGGGTACAGAGAAGAGCAACAAAGATGATTGGGGGACTGGAGACTAAAACATATAGGGAACGGTTGCTGGAATTGGGTATGTGTAGTTTAACGAAGAGTGAGGGGTGACATGATAGCAGTGTTCCAATATCTCAGGGGCTGCCACAAAGAAGAGGGAGCCAAGCTATTCTCCAAAGCACCTGAAAGCAGGACAAGAAGCAATGGATGAAAACTAGTCAAGGAGAGAAGCAACCTAGAACTAAGGAGAAACTTCCTGACAGTTAGAACTATTAACCAGTGGAACAACCTGCCTCCAGAAGTGGTAAATGCTCCAACACTGGCAGTTTTTAAGAAGAGACTGGACAGCCATTTGCCTGAAATGGTATAGGGTTTCCTGCCTGAGCAGGGGGTTGGACTAGATGACCTCCAAGGTTCCTTTCTTCTTCTTCTTCTTCTTCTTCTTCTTCTTCTTCTTCTTCTTCTTCTTCTTCTTCTTCTTCTTCTTCTTCTTCTTCTTCTTCTTCTTCTTCTTCTTCTTCTTCTTCTTATTATTATTATTATTATTATTATTATTATTATTATTATTATTATGTCTTGTTTTTCAAATGGTTTGCCTTTCTGTGGTATCCACCCAGCAAAGCTGCACCAGACTCTGGATTTTTGTTGTTGTTGTTGTTATTGTTATCAATAGCAAAGTACTTTTCCAATTCTACAGCCTAAGTCAGGGCTTTTCAACCAGTGGTATGCATACACTGGTGGTACGTCAGCACCTGGCAGGTGGTACGCTTACAATGGGTTGAAAAGCACTGTAAAAAAAAGTGTAAAAATAATGAATAAAAGTGTAGCATGGAGATGAACTGAAGCGGCAGCAATGCAGCACAAGCCTGTGGGAGAGTCAGCTGGAGTTGTGGTGCTGCTGGGGCTCTGCTGAACCCCAGGATCTGTGCCGGGCTCCAGCTGATTGGCGCTTCCGGAAGCTGCGCAGAGCCTGGGGAAAGGAGTCAGTTGCAGCTACACTGAAGACAAAAGGAGGAGGGGATAGACATGCCCCCACGTTGTATACATTTGGCTCGGGGCTGCCCTGGAGACAGCGAGGGGCTACGTTCAATTTGCAACTTGTCAGGGGGACTCAAATGCCACTCAACTTTACTCCGGAATTTTGGCGTTGGAAAGTGGAGGGGCAGCGCTGCGTTTGCAGGCCAGGCGGCACCTGCTGGAAATCCTCCTGCTTCCCCCTCCCCCCAGCTACCTTCCTCGGAGCCTTCCCGATCCCAATAGGCCTGCCAGCATAGGTCAGCTGTGTCCATTGAGTGGCGTTGAGCGGGCCACGCCCCCCCCTGCTAGGCGACTGGTGATACATATCCTAAAAGTGGTACAATCTCTGAAAAAGTTGAAAAGCCCTGGCCTAAGCACTGTATCTTAATTTTACCCTTCCAGTCTGTTTATCCCAACTAAATGCTAATAAGTTTCATTTTGAGAGTACCAAAATTATCGCAATTTCGTAATCTTTTAATGCCCTTTAGATTAGAAGATGTATTTAAGGCGTGTTAGACTCTCCAAAGAATGTATTTGAAAGCATGGACAGCAGATTTTTTTTAAAACTGAAAATATAAAAACTGACCCATATCATATGGTCATGTGATCATTTAGGATAGTACGGGCTAGTATAGTAATGTATATAAGCAGATTTTGGGAAAACCTTTAAATGTTAAAGATGTTAAGGTAATGTTGAATTATATGCCAAAGATTTGGAATTTGGCCGTTTATCAGATATTATGGTTGAAGGGGGTGGGAGGGGGGGAGAAACAGGACAAATACATTTAACTGAAAATCTACTTTCTTAAGCTTCAAATCTAAACTTTAAAAAGTTTTAAGTATTTTGATACTACTTGCTAATTAATTGCATATTTTACAAAGCCCCAAACTGATACCAACTTTGTTTGACCTGCTATAAACTTCCAGTAATCAACTACCAATATTTGGTTTACTTAAATTCTGGGAGAGCTGTTTTCAAGAGGAAAGCAAACTACAAGTACCGGTAGTTTATTTTTGTGTTTTCCTGCCCTAAAACTCAGGAACAAGCAGAAGGGAGAAAACTAAAAAAAAAAAGTCACATCCTGAAGCAGAATGAACAAATAAGGCTTTCTGGTTCTCTCGAGACTTTCTCACATCACAACTGGAAGCAGTCCAGCGGTTTACACATAAATTTACAGTCAATATTCCTCTAATCCAACACTGAATGAAATAAGCATAATATATCATGGTAAGGAATCAATGCCCTGTATTTAACTTAAAAGGGTATTAATTATTTACTTAAAGTTCAAAGGCTATGCCACAGAAGATGCTTGCTGCACATTAAAAAAATATTTGGCAGTGCAAAGTCAAACACACGAATCAATCACAACTAAGACAGCTATGATTTCTGCAATCACAATGCTATTTTTTAAAGCACCCAACCAATGGAAATCGTTGCTAGATGTGTTCACAATCATCTGTGTTCGCAATCACATACCTCGTTACACTGAACACAAAATGTGTGCGTACAGGAAAGCTGAAACCTCAATTAACCAATCCCTGACAGTAAATAATTCAAATAACAAATTGAAATAATAGGTTTGGTGGTTCAATCAAGAACCAGTATAATCAAAACGGCCAAACTAAAATACAGAACATTTCCAAGGGAAAATCAACTTTCATTGAAAAGAGAGGGGGGGAAAAGAGGAGTTTTGTGGTGTGAAAGTGCCTATTAAGACGAAGTGATATTTGTTTTCAATTGGGACATGTATTAATCTTAAACTGACCTCAGAAAGCCATAAATGAAACACTTTTATATCAAGACCTCTTCTTCTTTTCCATAGGATACAGAACGGCGTCTTAACTCAAAATGTATTGGTCTCTTGCAGATTGTCCTAATTCTAGAAAATTAATCCCATTCTCCTGTTTTGAAACACTGAATATTGCTGAAAATTAATATTCACAATGATCCATCAGATTTCCCATAAGACTGTCAACATGAAGTTGATAGGAGTGCAAGTTGTCATTACTTCTGTCATTTTAGAAAGGAAGTCTCAGAATAATTTGCATCTGCCCAATGCACAAACTATAGAAGGATCCAATGTCAGCCATCTATAACTCTTTAAGTCACTCTCAATAAACTTGAGTTTATTTTTGCTTTAAAATAATCTTTCAGCGATTGATTCCAACAGTGCTTCCACAAAGAATGCTTTTAAAAATAAATGCCAAATTAATTTTTTAAATTGCTACTAACGGCACATTCCTAAGAAAGCAAATTAAAATAGGCTTTTTCACCCGTCATGATTTTTTTTAAAGAGGAGGGTTGCCATGTAAATAATTATTAATAAACTTTTGTTTCCATATGACTCAGTGAGTATTTATTTATTTTATGCTTTATTTTATTGAAGAAGACAGGTCAATTAGGAAAGGTCATTATCAAATCATATTCTTGGATCAGCAATATAATTAGATTCTGGTGTGTTGCAAAGTAATTGAATTCCAACTTTCATCTGATTATATCATCGTTATGTTCAAGTGGTAAAACGTTTCCTAATTCTACCACTAAAGTTGAGGGAGATAGAAAAAAAAATATCCTAAAAGTAAAAAGGCAGCAGGCAGGCAGGCAGGCTCTTGCTACCCTTATTCCAAATATGGTACTTTAGACTTTGTTACCTTTAGAGATATTTCACTTCCAGAACAGCTGCATCTGTAAGGT
Organism: Vipera berus; assembly: GCF_964194415.1. NCBI lineage: Eukaryota > Metazoa > Chordata > Lepidosauria > Squamata > Viperidae > Vipera > Vipera berus. The sequence goes on along the minus strand of NC_138202.1, from coordinate 217,605,134 downwards.
TTGTTTTTTAACCTAAGTGCCTTTAGAGAACACAAAATAAATTGTGTTTAATATTTAAATAGAACTGGGTAACTGGAACACTTCGGGAAAGAGCACTTTTCGTTCTGCTCCCCTGATGTAGACAGGCAGAAAAATAAAACTTTGAAAAGGCATCTTTATTCTTGCTTTATTCTTCCTTGGGATTCAACGTATATAAGTTTTCTGCATGCAACTAATGGCACATCATGCAGGCTTCATGCAGCAACTTTGTCTTTAGCAGAAATTCATAAAGAATACCCATGCAGCACCCCCAGCCCAGCCTCACTCTGGTAGTAACTCCTACTAGCTCTTTAATTCTGGCAGTGTGTCTTGCTGGAAAGAATGGCAAAAGCATTGTGAGGCTTAAGCCAACAACTGTTTCACTCATCACTGCTGCTTGTCCATGCTGCCATGTGGACGCTATGGAATGTGAATAGCACTTTGCTTAATCAGCTGATATAAAGCAAGGTCACTCAGATATCTGGTAGCAAAGAGAATCTGACACGAACCACCTGGAGGAGAGAGAGAAAAATCCAGTGCTGGAGTAATTCATTCTTTTTCCTTGAAAATAACATAAAATATGATAGCATTTTGGATACACCTCCAAAAACCTGGGTAGCTTTGGACCACAAAGTGAATGGGGACAAGATACAGCATTCAGCCCTTTCTATACCTGTCCTCCATACATTCACTAATTTGGAAGTTTGAAAAAAAATCGTGTCCTTGCACTGAAATTCAAACATAGATCTCTGCAAAATCTGAATCACATGGAGCATTATATTCTCGCTAATGTTAACATTATAGCTTACTTTCGGATTTCAGGCTAAATGTATTACAGTCAAGTAGACAGAGGATGAGGGCAGCTCTTCCATATCTCGATCCCTTCACACATTAAACATCTTGAGAAGGATATTCACCATGCGAACATTGGGTTTCTCTTTTCCTCATAGTAAGGACAGGCAGCCAAAAAAAAGAGTATTTTATTTAAGAATGCAAGCCAAAATAAGCAAGAAAAAGGTAAAAGAACGCCTATCCACTCTAGATGAATTCAAATCACCAGACCAGATGGATTATACAACAAGATTCTGAAGGAACTGGCAGACATGATCTCAGAATCACTGATCTACATCTTTTGAAGATCTTGGAGCACCGAGGAACTACCAGATAAGTGGAAAAGGGCTGATGCAGTTGCCATCTTCAAAGAAAGGAGAGAATAAATGGATCCAGGAAACTACAACCTATCAGCCTGACATCAACATCTAGGAAGATTCTGGGGGAAAAATCAAGCAACAAATCTGTGAACACCTAGATGCAAATATTGTCATAACCGGAAACCAACATAGGTTTGTCAAAAACAGGTCATGTCAGACAAATTTTATTGCATTATTTGACAAAGTGACAAAATTAGTGGACCAGAGAAATGCTGTAGATATAATTTACTTGGATTTCAGTATGGCATTTGATAAGGTAGACCATAACCTAATACTTGATAAGATAGAAAACTGTGGGTTAGACAGCATCACCACCAGACAGATTTGTAAGTGTTTGACCAACTACACTCAACGTGTAGTCCTTAACAGAACTGCATCTACACGGAGGGAAGCATGCAGTGGGGTACCTCAAGTTCTGTCTTAGGCCCAGTATTCTTCAATATCTTCATCAATGATTTAGATGAGGGGATAAACTCATCAAATTTGCAGACATCAAGCTGGCAGGAATAGCTAACACTCTAGTAGGCTCAAGACATAGAAGAATCTCGACAGACCTGAACACTGGGCCCTATCTAACAAAATGAAATTAATTTTCTTGCCTACATTTAGGCAAGAAAAAAACAAATGCACAGGCATAGAATAGGTGGTACCTGGCTAAATAGTAGTAAGCGAAAGAGTCTTGGGATCCTAGAGGACAATCACTTAAATATGAGCCAGTCCTAGGCTGCATTAAGAGAGGGATAGAATCCAAATCACGTGAAGCATTAATACCATTTTATAATGCCTTGGTAAGACCACACTTAGAATACTGCATCCAGCTTTGGTCGCCATAATATGCAGTAAAAAAGATGTTGAGACTCTAGAAAGAATGAAGAAAAGAGCAACAAAGATGATTAGGGGACTGGAGATTAAAACATACGAAGAATGGTAGAAGGAATTGGGTATATCTACTGTAGTTTAATGAAAACAAGGACTAGGGATGACATAATGGCAGTCTTCCAATATCTCAGGGGCTGCCACAAAGAAGAGGGGGTTTATCTATTTTTCAAAGCACCTGAAGGCAGGACAAGAAGCAATAGATAGAAACTAATCAAGGAGACAACCAACCTAGAACTAAGGAGAAATTTCCTGACAGTTAGAACAATTAATCAGTAGGATGACTTGCCTCCAGAGGTTATGGGTGCTTCAACACTAGAGGTTGTTAAGAAGAAATTGGACAACCGTTTGTCTGAAATAGGGCAGTGATGGCGAACCTTGTAGAGACCGAGTGCCCAAACTGCAACCCAAAACCCACTTATGAATCGTCGGGTGCTGGGTGGGCGTGGCCCATTGGGTGGGTGTGGCCAATTGGGTGGACACAGCCCATTGGGTGGGTGTGGCTGCGGTGGTAACGGCAGACTGGGTGGGACTAAAAAGTTCAATCAATCAATTCCAACTTTACAAGATCTTTTTTTTTCCGGCGAGAAGTTGAAATTGATTGATTTAATTGAACCTCTTTTTTTTGCACATGGCGGCGGAGGTCTAAAGTGAAAAGGTTTTATAAAACCCAGCTGACCAGAGCGACGGCGCCCATGCCCACAGAGAGGTTTGCCACCACGGGTACAGGGTTTTCTACTTGAGCAGGGGATTGGACTAGAAAACCTCCAAGGTCCCTTCCAACTCTCTTATTCTGTTTATTCTATAAACCCTTCTTTCTCATGGGGCAATGAGACATTCAGCACCTAGAAACAGAGCAAACAGCATGTGGCTAATTCCTATGGCTACGTTCCACTAGTAATGGATACTGACAGCAGGGGACCATATTGCATCCTAAGTTTTTAAAAACTCTTAGCAAGAGAAAATAGAAGCAAGTGGTTTCTGAGGGCATCTTGATTCTGAATTACAGAACAAGTTATATTTTTATTCTAATTTGACTGTATTAACACTACTGATTTATCCATTTTAGCAGACCTTCAATTTTCTAGTAGCCTTAAAAGTTTAACACAGTTAGGCCTGGTTAGTATTCAGATAAGAGAATCAAGGAATGCCAAAGTTGCAGACAAAGGTAGAAAGCTGAAAAGTATTCCAAAACATGGCACTACAAATCCTCTCCCATGCTGGTGATAAGAAGGAAGGAATGGTAGAAGGAATTGGGTATATCTACTGTAGTTTAATGAATACAAGGACTAGGGATGACATAATGGCAGTCTTCCAATATCTCAGGGGCTGCCACAAGGAAATCATCAGAAGTCAAGCACAATTAAAATGAGTTTTTCCCATTAACTCAGCAAGTGGTAGTACCAAGCTAATCTTGGTTGCTCTCAAATGCTAAGCAGGCTCAGTCTGTTAATACCTAGTTGAGAGATTACCAGGAAATCCCAAGGTTCTAGGCTAGACTGGGAAATCAAAATGTAGCCCTGAAGAAAGCAATGTCAAAACATATCTATAAAGTCGCAAAAAACCCTGCATGGGACTGACTATCCAAGAAATAATCAGGAACCAGGCTCAGCTTGAAGTAAATTTTACCTTTGTCATCATGGGAAACATATTCATCAAGTACAATTAAAAGCTAATTCCTATGGTTTTAAAAGCATTAACCACTGTAAAATAAATAAGACACTATTAGCTCTACTTTATATACATCATAAACTATGATTTACTAAGCATAATGATTACATTCAGATCATGGGCTAAGCCAAAACTGAATGTCATATTAGGAAACAGTGTGATGTGTACATCAGGCAACTGTATCTTATTGCCCATGCCTTTATGCATTGGTGACTATAAGACGAGATTAAAACATAGGGCTTTCATTCAGATCTGCCCTCTGGTGAAGCCTTAGCAAATATCAGATTGCAGTTGTTACTCCCTTTTACATTTGTAAACAGTAAATTACTAATAACTATAGTGCACTAAGCCCACTGGGAATATGAAATCTACCACATTCTGCCACTACTTAATACTTTGTGCACTTGGCATGTTCTTTGTCTGAGGTTCCAAAATTAATATGTTTATTTCTCCTCTGTCAGTGATCCAAAGCTTTAATGGAGAAAAAGATGGGATTCTTATCCCCAAGGCAAGTTACCTTTCATTATTTCAAACATAAAGCACTGACCGTAAATGTATCTACATTTCCAAGGGATTTTTTTAAAAAAAATATAGTAGAAAGCCATTGTTTCTTCAAAATCTGCACTGTTTGTTCATTTGAGTTTTTCAAAATTCTCAACAGGATATATATGGAACTTTAAATAAACACAGCTCTATACATATCTCTTACAAACACCTCCTCCTCTCTCAGTTAAATGAACACAGAATTGCAGTCAACGCTTCATCTGAACGAGGAACTAACTAGCTGTCTGATTTTTAAAATGTTTTTTTTACCAAACAGGGTGGAGAAAAAATTAACAGATCAGGTTTTCAAACTTCCTAACCAGGAACTGACCAAGCAGAACGACTGCTTAGAGATGAGGCATTTGCCTTCAGTTTGCTTACCTGTTCACATGGGGACTCCTTGTCAACTATGGCTAGCAGACAAGATGTTAAATAAAGGCTTGCTTTCAAAGTCAAAGCCAAAATAGTAGCTCTGTCGCGTTCAGCTTAGAGTAGTTCCACTCATGCAAATCAAACACTAATTTTAATAGAAAGCAGAATTGCTCTTGACCTTTTACTGCTTAGGACACTAACCACTATGCACTTCAAACCAGAGCTACTCTTAATGTTATGAAAATCGGACCTGGATTCTGAAGGTGCATTGCATAATATATTTGACTAAAGATTTCATGCACGGTATAGTAACTCAAATCCGACTAGAAAACACACTCCTTTTAAGCCTTACTAAAAGAAATATTTATCCTGAAACAACTTTAAATCTAATGCTATGTTTTCATGTAGTAAATCATCTTTTGCACTTGCACAACAGCAGACCAGCACTAATGCATAATTTGAGAAAACTACTAATTTACTAAATCAGTTAAGATTATGGAAAAAATCCCATAGAATCCAGCAAATGTTAAAATAGATATCCCCAACCTGCTGTCCTTCTGATTTCTTAGACTAAATTATTTTATCAATTCTAACCTGTCTGTTCCTGGCCTTTCTGGTTACCCTTGACTGGCAGAGAAGCAGGCTGTAGTTCAACATATCTAGACAACATTAGATAGAGTAAGGTTGTTTCCCCCCCCCCCATCTATGTATCACTACAAAGGTTAGAAAAAATACTGAATAGAAGGCACAGAAGAATGCCTTCTAAAAAGGTGTTTTAACTTTTTAGTAGCCATATCACACTGGTGACTAATATTATTCAGTTTGCAATGACTATTATAACATATTTTTGACAATCTCAAGTATCCCATATTCTACACTGGCACGTTTTGAGTTTTTCCTATGCATTTCTATTGACTTTTAAACAGTTTCCTGAACTTCTCAAAATCATTTTCAATCATTAGCCATCCCACAGTTTTGTGTTACTTGCAAATATGAAAAGCATTATTATTTCTATTCCTTCATGCGTATTGTTAATGAAAATGTTAAAAAGCACTGAACCCAAGAGTGAATGTTGTAGCATTCCATCCCATCCCTCTTTCCTGATTAATAGTGATGAGGAGTCTTTACACTGGCTGTATTTATGTCTCAGTCTAACCCAAAATAGAGCATAACACCTCATGGCTAAGTATGAAACGAACACTTCTAAAAAAAGAAAAGAAATGGAGATATTTTCTTTTTTTTCTTTTGTTGCTATCCTGTTGCTGACAACAAAAACTTTAAATATGGCTGTGGTTGCACAACACACACTTTAGCCTAACATATCAGTCTGTGTGATGAGTTTATGGCTCAACGTATTATGTAAATCTAGAAAACTGTACTAAAGTCACAGTGAAATGAAACAGCTTATAACGCAAAAGTAGTTTAACATATTGAGAAGAACACTGTTCTAATAAAAGAGTAATCAGGTTATACACAGAATAAGACAGGCAACTCATAAATTGTCATTTACTAGAAATAAGTATTATGTATGCGGGTGAAGAAGGAAAGTGCAAAACTTGGGTTGAAACTTAACATTAAGAAAACCAAGATCATGGCATCTGGCCCTCTCAATTCCTGGCAAATAGATGGGGAAGAAATGGAGGTAGTGACAGATTTTATTTTCCTGGGCTCCAAGATCACTGCAGATGGGGACTGTAGCCAAGAAATTAAAAGACGCTTGCTCCTGGGGAGGAAAGCCATGGCAAATCTAGACAGCACACTAAAAAGCAGAGACATCACCCTGTCAACAAAAGTGTGTATGGTCAAGGCTATGGTTTTCCCAGTTGCAATGTATGGCAGTGAAAGTTGGACCATAAGAAAGGCTGAGCGCCAAAGAATTGAGGCCTTTGAACTCTGGTGCTGGAGAAGACTCCTGCGAGTCCCTTGGACTGCAAGGCAATCAAACCGGTCAGTCCTAGAGGAGATCAATCCTGACTGCTCTTTAGAAGGCCAGATCCTAAAGCTAAAACTCAAATACTTTGGCCACCTAATGAGAAGGAAGGACTCACTGGAGAAGAGCCTAATGCTGGGAACGATAGAAGAAGGGGACGACAGAGAATGAGGTGGCTGGATGGAGTCACTGAAGCAGTAGGTGTGAGCTTAAATGGACTCCAGAAGATGGTAGAGGACAGGAAGGCCTGGAGGAATGTTGTCCATAGGGTCGCGATGGGTCGGACACGACTTCGCAGCTAACAACAACATAAGTATTATAGTCCATCAGTATTTGTCAGGCCCACTGTTGTGCAAGGCTGTGGTTGTGGGGATAAAAGTGGAACAAGAAATCCTAAGTGCCTTACTTCAAACTTCTCGAGAAAAGGCAGGATATAAGCCTATTGGCTAAATCAGCAATTTGATAAATACATACTGTATAAGAGAGATGCAGATGCAGATGCTGATGCTGATAGAATTATAATTCCATCCTGCTCTGCCAGAGGTGCCTTTGCTGTATCTTTACCAGAAGACAGAATAAAGGCAACCACTAAGCTGGAACAATCCATAGAGTTTTAAAGTGTTAGACTTGAGCATATCCTTTCATGTGTTTAACCACTCTGACTAATAACCATATATAATACCAATAATGATAAAGGGAAAGGTAAGTCACATACAGGAAAAAAGTGTACAGTCCCTGTAACACTCCTATAACTAATCATTGTGAAGATGGGATGATTTCAATATTTTAAATCATTAAAAATGCACAAAATAATCACCATTAATTTACTCCATTAAGTTAACATTTATTCTTGAAAGCGCAAGCAGAACTAAATGCTGAATATTATTATTTCCAGCACTCTAATGATGTTCAGTAGAAAAATATTCCCATAAGGAGAAATTGGTAAAATTCTTCCCATTAAGGAAACTGATATAGACAGCGCTCATTCATTAATTCCTCAACAAATGTGGATAAATACATAAGTAGGGAAAGTCCTTTTTCTGTTTAAACAAAATCCTATTCACTGCTGTTTAATATTAATAATTAAACTGTATATTTTACAACTATTATTAATATGCCAAGCTATTTATGAATCATGACTGTTATCACTACCTACTTTGTTGTAAAAACTGCTAATCACAATGAAATTTGAAATCTATCAACTTTTACAAACCTTTCACACATTAACTTGTCAAGTAACAAGGGTCTTTTCTTTCTGGGGTCTGAGTAAAAAATACATTTAATTGTACCACAATATCCATATTTAACTAGAAATCCATTTATTTTATATAGACTATGGCAGGGGTGTCAAACTCAATTTCATTGAGGGCCACATCAGCATTGTGGTTGCCCTCGGGGGGCCAGGTAGGTATGGCCAGGGTGGGCGTGGCCTACTGGGTGGGCATGGCCAGCTCTACATCATTGGCATCAAGGGTGCCTATGGGGGCCTGGGCAGGAGTGGTACAGATCTGGGGGTCTCCAGAAGGAGGGTCTCAGGGCCAAGGCAGCGGGGACCGTTCCCTCACTGTTTCCAGGATGGCTTCGGAGGCCACATGAAACCACTTTGCAGGCCGGATCTGGCCCCCGGGCCTTGTGTTTGACATGTCTGGACTATGGGGACCCTCCACTTTAAACAAAGTTGTCTGAAATACTAACACACATCAAGCATGAAATAGTTGTAAAGGACACATTCTCTTATGAACAAAACTGCAATAACAATGAAGCTTATTTAAATTTTCCTTAAAATCAGTGCAGTTTTATATCAAGTAGATGATATTGATCTGTCCTATGTGTATCCAAAGAACTCAGTCACTGAAAAAAATTAACTTATTTTATTTAAACAAGAGTTGTGCAATCATGCCTTCTTCTACAACAGGGCTTTTCAACCAGTGGTACGGGTACCACCTGGCACCTGGCAGGTGGCACACGACCATCCTAGAAAAGTGGTAGCGGGGGAGAGGAATGAGCTGAACTGGTGGTAGTACCGCACAAGCCTGAGCGAGAGATGGCTGGAGCTGTAGGGCTGTCAGGGCTCAGCGGAAGCACCAGGATCAGCGCCAGGCTCCAGCTGGAGCTTGGTGCTCATCCTGGCGCTTCTGCTGAGCCCAGAAGAAGCGCTGATCAGCTGGAATATTGCAGCATCTCCAGGGTCTTGTGATTTACATTCAGATGCTTGGCAACTGATTCATATTTACGATGGTCACAGTGTCCCAGGATCATGTGAAGTGACCAAAACCTGCTGCAACCACCCAGCAGAGGGTGGGGAAATAAAAACCAAACACCTCCCCACCCCATCCCCTCTGCCAATCCTCAACAGAAATGCTCACAATAATGAAAACCTCGGACAGGAGGAAGAGCGCCGCCAGGCGGGCAGGCAGGTGTCTTGCTCGGCGGTGGCTTGGGGGGCACTTTTTCCAGTGCCATTGTAACTTTGAACAGTCACTAAGAGAACTATTGAAAGTCGAGGACTACCTGTACTTCATCACTTTTTTCCTTTTTTGTCATCACGTTTTTGACACCTTGCTAGGCAACTAGTGGTACTCAGATGTTGCCATATCCTAAAAGTGGCACAATGGTTGGAAAAAATTGAAAAGCCCTGTTCTACAAAACCATGTAGTAAACTGAGCAAACAAAGTATATTTTTCACAAAAGCACAAGAAAAATCTGACACACTACCAGCTTTTCTTGGTGAAATTACTTCAAATCAATTGTACAGTATTAATATATAGCACAATTGTGCAGTTCAAAATAAATACTTCAGACTTGCACAAGCATGGCATTTCTGCCAATCATTAAAACAGCTTTTTTTTAAAGTCCCAAATCAGTCTGAAAACAATACCTCTGCTTTAAAGATCCATCTCATTAATACTTCTCTTAAAGCAGCTACAACTTTTTAGAGACTAATGCAGAGGCCTGAATAAAATCAGACTGCTTTAAAGAACAGAAAAGGCTTGTCACGTTAATAAGAAATCATTCAAAACTACAGTTTTTAATACAGAACAACTGAAAAGAAGCATCAGATCAGAATTAAATACTTATTCTTCCTTCAAAGGGCAAAATGTTATACTGCTTGTAATAGGGTTATATTCTTCTGGGTACAAGCACTGAAATGTTTTGAAATATTTCTAACAATTATCCCTAGCAAAATACTTCAGTCTGATGTCTTCTAGGATTACCTAATTAGTTTTTCCAAACAAGATGATAACTGGCTATGGTGTAAGGAAGGATAAACCAAATCTAAGAAGAAGCCAGCATGATTCTCTTGTACTGTCTGGGAAATTGTGTAATTCAAGATAATGTCCTTCAAGTAATGGAAAGCCCATCCTAATGAAGAAAAAAGATGCCAAATTCTGGGAGAAAAGCATGATAATAGGGGAAGAGAAGCATTACTACCATTATTAGAGGAGGAGTATATCTCCAAAACAGATTAAAGAGAAATGATAAAATCCTAAATTAAAACAAATTGGATAATTAAATATGAAAGGACAGAAAGAGCTGCTGAAGGAGAATATGAAGATAACAAAAAACTGGATCAATTATTTGTCTCTATAATACAGGCATGTCAATCTCGTGACATCATGTGACATCGCGCGACATATCGGAACTTTTTCTCCATTGCCGACAATCAGGTGGGCGCGGTTTCAGTGTGATGCATCTGGCCCATGGCCCGGCAGTTTGAAATGCCTGCTATAACAGAAAGATATCCCAGTCACTTTGTATTAACTTTCTCAAGAGAAATTTGTATCAACTGAGAAAATTTGAGTAACAATCAACAATACCTTAAGTGATGACACAATAACAAATCATCAGATCATGATCACATCCATCTGGGAGTTCTTAAATACTCAAAGATGAAATTGCTGACAGTCTGGCAAAAGTATGTGACTTGTCCCTCAATCAGACTTAGTGCGAAATTGTATCCAATATGAAGCACAACTTTTAAAAAGATGATCCAAGGGAGATTTGGGAAATTATAGACCCCACTTAAGATCTGTTTTGTTCAAATGGACAGAAGTGATAAATAAAAACACAAAATACGTATATGGAAAAATATGCTGTTCTGAAAGAAAATTAGCCTGGATTCTGCATAGAAAAATTCTGCCTTACCATCCTTATAAAGATTTTTCAGAATATCAACATGTAAAAAAATGTTGAGGTGACTTTACTAAAATTGTCAAAGTCTTTTTGAAAATCAAATATGGGCCCTCAACAGACTGCTAATTGCAAATATAATTGCTAATATGTCCTGTAAGTGAATCTATAAAATAATTGGTTAACAAAATAGAAATTTAGAGTAAGAATGCATAATTTTTTCAATGAAGGAAAATAAGGAGTCCTTTAAGTACCTTGTCTGTAATGATGCTTTCTAACTTCATATTATTCACATGTAATCTTGACATAAAAGTAATCAGCTGTCAAATTTCCAGATAGGTGGTAAAATTCAAAAGTGATTGTAAAAAGTTCCAAAAAGAGCTCTTTCACCTAGAAGAATGGTGAACCAAACAGTAAATGCAGTTCAATTAAATTAAGTGTAATGTGATGCATTCTTTTGCATATACCTGTATTCACCTGGTTTGAACTGTCTGTAACTATCCAGGAAAAGGATGCTAAGGTCACAGACAATAATTCAATGAAATGTTGTTGACTCATTTCATGGTAACTGTGAAAAAGGCAAACTCCATGCTAGGGATTATTAGGAAAGCAACTGAAAATAAAATTGCCCACGCTGCAATGTCTTTCTACAAATTTATGTTATACTTGCATCTATAATATTGTACGCAGTTCTCATTGCTGATTTTAAAAAAAATAAGTAACATTTTTTAAAAATGCAAAATAAATAGAAGGTTTTATAACAGTTTCCTTTTGAAATAAAAACATAGTATCTAGAGCTGTTTGGTTTGGGAAAAAGAGTGACTGAGCAGGATCAAAGTACATAAAGTGAAATTTGACATGGATAAAGTGGAAGATTTTTCTCCTCTCTTAAAATTCTAGGACCAGGTGTTATCCAGTAAAGGTGAACAAAAGAATATTAAAAGAGGCAAGAAAATGTTTTTTTATACAGCACATTAATTAACCTGTGCAAATCAGTACCACAAGACACAGTGAAGGCTTTATGTTTAGATGATTTTAAGGGGGAAAGGGATAAATTCTTAAATCAATCAAGACTTAGATCTTGAAGAGCCAATTTCAACTCTATGTTGGGAAAATATGATTCTAAATGCCAGATGCAAGAAAAACAAGGGGAGAAGAAAAGTCTCCATTCTCCTGTTTCTAAGCACCGCAAAGGCACCTGAGTGGCCATTATGGAAAAGAAAACACTGGACTATGTGGGTTTTACCCTGATCCACAATCATTAGTATATTGTTGCTGAATACTGCACACCTGTATGGGGAATACATTGTCATACTAACAAGACTGCTGTTTACCTTAATGACACAACAAGAATAATATCTGGAACTCTTAAATCCACACCCCTCTCATGGCTAAATGTTCTAATATTGCCCCTCCTGATCTCAGGTGACAATCCAATAGTGGAATAAGATAAAATATTAGACAATCTACCTCTCACCAGGCTTAAGTCTAGGAAACCAATCTTACGATCTAGATGATTAAGATGGGAGAGTTTTAATAACCATAACCAAACAAATCATGCAGATCCAACAAAACCACTTCCAGGAATGCAGCTGCCCCCCCCCAAAAAATATGAACCATCTGAATAGAATCAAGACAGGCCATGCCAGAACAAAGGCAAAGCTCTTTAAGTGGGGAATGGCCGAGAGCCCATAATGTCAATGTGATGCTCTGGAACAAACTATAACACATATAGTTTAAGAATGTCTCCTCAGGAAATTTCAAGGCACCTGGGATGATCTCATCACAACTACACCACAGTTAGATCCTTAGATATCAAATTATGACATCTATCCCACTGCAATTCTATGGCCCCATATTATGCTGCTTTTATTATGGTTTTATCTTAATTTAATATTTTAACTCCTATGGTGTATTGTCTTTATTTAAACAAAATTAGTATGTCAGTGATTGTATGACCTTTGTAGATCTAATATGCTAAATAAATAAACTCTAATCCAGCAGAGCTATTCTTAAACTGAGGCAGAGTAAGAATTCTAAAACTTATAGTGCTAACATTACAGAAAAGAAACAGATTGATAAATTCTATCCTGGAGGGTCTGAGGTAAGCATATATTGCTGTAGCACAGAGATACCCATATTGTTTAGTCAATTCCTGTATTTTGGCCAAATAGAACTGAGTCATTTTTTGCAGATGGCTCCAGCTGCTCCCCCCACCAAAAAAATGCCTGCAAGAAAAAAAATTCTTGGGGGGAAAAAAACATTCTTTTTCTGCAACCTTGGTGTGAGGTCACTGCTATCGCAAAATATAGGCAGCAAACTGACTGGAAGAATTTCAAATGGTATTCCTTAATAAGCTTTCTAGCAGAAATGAAGTGTTCCTTGTATACAAACATCTCTAACTAAAGTTTCTTTTCATTTTTTTGTGCAGCTAGTAAATTTAATCATTCCTACTGAATCTACCTTCTCAAGGTAACACTGGTTCATGAAGTATGACCATAATTTCTAAAGTGCCTTCATAGAGCATTCAACAAGTCCACATTAATTTCCCATTAACAGAAATCAAGTTCACTACAGCATCACTGAAAAACAAAGATGACACTGAAAAGTTAGTGGCAAAGACTGACCTCCCAATACAAGCAACTTAAAAATGCACAATGCCTAAATAATTGAACAAAAACTTCCATGACCAAACTAAATTTTAAGAACTCTTATGTTGAGTTTTGACTCCCAAATAGCAAAATTCTGGGAAGAGGTAAGGGGCAACCCTACACAGTGCAAATAATTATTCTTTCACCACACATAACGTTTTGTTCCAGAAATCTTATCTATACTCTCACTGGGAATTTATTTTGGGGATGGGAGGGGCAGAATCCTTCAGTAAGACCACCCCCTTCCCCTTTTCACCATGTCAACACACTTCCGTGAGAAAAAAAAGTGTTCTTAATCCACTCAACCCAGATTCTCAAATATAAAAAAAATCCTTCAGTGTTGAGCGTTTCCGAGCGCAGGGAGCGGGCAGAGCACAGGATGGCCATTGTATTTTAGACACAAGCGTCCGCGAAATAGTTAAAGTCTGTCCGGCCCTCCAGTCAGAAGTATTCAAACTCTCCATATTGAGAAACTGTACTGGTGTGCAGTACAACATCTTCCTCTCCCCGCCTAGCGCTTCCAACGCAAAAGTGGGAGCAGGCTCTGGTCTTCCCACCCAGGTCCTGAGCTATTTTCTCCTCTTTTCCCCAATCACGGAAAACGCGGGAGCTGCATTCTTTCTAAGTCAGGGGTCTTCAAACTTGGCCCTTTTATGACTTGTGGACTTCAACTCCCAGAATTCCTCAGCCAGCAAAGCTGGCTGAGGAATTCTGGGAGTTGAAGTCCACAAGTCATAAAAGGGTCAAGTTTGAAGACCCCTGAAGTAATGTAGCTTAAAACACCCCAAAGGAGATGATACAGCTCTGCCCTCATCCTTGCTTGCCCTCAATCTTAGTTTAGTGGTTTTTTTTTTAGTTTTTCTTTTTTTTTTGCAGTTTCTCTCTAATCACACACTCACACCGCCGCCATCAGCTGAACTCACCAACAAACTTTCCACATTGACCGGAGATCTGGGGTCCCGGATCATGGATTCCAACTTCCTCTGCCGGCTCGTCAAATGCCCTTCCCCGGATACCGGCGGCGGGGAGGCAGACATTTTCGTTGCCTCTTGCGGCTGCTGGTGGTTCATTTTCACGTCCGCGACGGATCTTTCACCGCCTTTTTGTCTCTCTGGGTTTTCGGGCGCCAGATCAGATCCGGAGACCGTCGCCCGATTGGAAACGGAGCAGGAGCAGGAGCAGGAGGAGGAGGAGGAGGAGGCGGCGGCAGGCGGAGACTCTCTGCAGTCTCCAGTACCGCCGATTGCTCTCCACTTCGGGGTCTGCCGAGTTTGGGGTGAAGGAAGCAGCAAATCCGCCGGGCGGAGAAAAGCGGGGCTCAGTCCCGGCCTCACCCGGCCAGGCCTCTCTCCGGAGGAGAAGCCAAAGAGGGGCAAGCGGACGACCTCCTCCTCCTCCTCCTCCTCGCCTCCCAATTGGGGCGGGCACTGCTGCCGCTGCTCCACCCGCCCGCTTCCCAGGCATGAACAACCCAGAAAGGGGAAGGTGGGCGCCTGGAAGGAGAAGGGAAAGGGGAAGCCCCGCCGCGGCCTTCCTGTTTCTCCTTGGGTCTCTTCGGCAGCGACAAGGCGGGAAGGCAAGTTACGACCGGGCCCCCCACGCTGCCTCGGCCATTTTGCACCAGGTCACTCACTACCCGTCGGGGAGAAGACGAGGGAGGGAGGGAGGGAGGGAAAGCAGCAGCGGCGGCGGCGGCGGCAGCCGACTTCCTCCCTCCTCCTCTTCCTCTGTGGCTAGAAGGATGGGAGGGAGTGCGGCTGGGCCCGCCTCGCTGGGTCTCTCTCCGGAGGCGTTGCTCTCCAGGGAGCGGGCTGCCCCGCACTGACCTCTGCGAGTTGCCGCTACTTCGGCCGAACGAGGGACTGAAGCTGCTGCTGCTGCTGCTGCTGCCGCCGCCTCCTCCTCCTCCTCCTGCCCCCCCGCACCCTTTCTTTGCAATTACAAGCTTAATTAATCCGGCGGCGGCGGCTGCACGATTACTACTACCGCGATGGCTTCTTCCTCCTCGTTACCCACAAGCCTTCGCTGGCAGAAGGATCCCCCCCACCGAGAGGTGGGCGAGGAGCAGCGGGAAGGAAAAGACAGCACGGGGGAAGTCTTCTGCCTCGCGTATCTCTGCCAGCTCTCCTCGGGGCTCACTGTAGCCCAGGGGGGGTCTTCAACCTCGGCCTTTTTAATGACTCGTGGACTTCAACTCCCAGAATTCCTCAGCCAGCCATGCTGGCTGAGGAATTCTGGGAGTTGAAGTCCACGAGTCGTAAAAGGGCCGAGTTTGAAGACCTCTGCCAGTGTAGCCCCTGAACTCGAGCGGGAAAGGCTGGCCTCGGTGCGGCCGGGTTGGTGCGATTCGCTTTCGTTGCTCTCCCTCCCTCTCTCCCTCTCTCCCTCCCCCAAGGGACTTGTTGACTGAGCTCCAGGAATGGCACGCGCGACAATCAGCCCAGACGGATCTAGGTGCGTGCCTTTCTCTAGATATAAGCTGCCCTCGGGCCATCCAAAATAAGCGGGTGACTCCCTTGTGTTTGCTTGCTCTTGCTCAGCCACCCTTCGCCTCCAACCGGCTGATAGCCAAGGCGGGGGAGGGAAAACAACGCGATAGCAACCGAGGTGGACCCGCCGGTGATGCTGGCGGGATGGCACGCAGACCATATAAAGCGCTGAGAGCGACTGAAGGAAAGGGCGCGGGGCGGGGGGGGGGCTTAAAACTCCCGTCAGCATCCCTTGAATCAGCCGGGTTTTTGTTTTTTTTGGCCACGCAAGGGGAAAAAAAGGAAAGAAAAGCCGGCTTGGGTTCGTCATGGCAACAGTTAAGGTGCGTGTGTGGCAGCCCCACGAAGCAAAGTGCTTAGCCAGGTGAAGCCGCCCTTAGCTGAAGTGACGCCATCAACTTATATCCTGATCGGAAAGGCGGTGTTTATGACCTTTGTTATTGTAGATAAACGCTTATGAAGAAGCAGCCGAAACTTGTTCTGCCTTGATTATCCAAATCATTAGGATCGCAGGACTGTACCTACAGGACTGTGATCTAGACAATCTTCGTTCCCTTTCTCTTCTGGCTGGGCTGGGATTTGTTTTGTTGTTGTTTTTCCCCTTACAGTATTTGCAGAACTGTAGCACAACATTCGCAATTCATGTCTGTTACATTGATTGCAAACTGGCCCGTCCATTCCCTCCCCCCCCCCACAAGGTAATAATATACTGTGTTTGGATTTCGAACGTCTTCCTTACTATTAATAGCTAAGGGTGGTTGTGAGCATGCATAAAATGTTCTATTCACCTGCAGATGTGTCCCCTCCCAAAAACCTACCCCCTAATTAGAATTAATGGCATTTTGAAATACTTTAAATGGTACATATGGTGTTTTGGATAATGAAAGATTACCTGTTAGCTTTACAGCAGGGGTGTCAAACTGCCAGCCCATGGGCGGGATGCATCAAGCCGAAACCGTGCCCACCCCATTGCCAGCAATGAAAAAAAAGTCACAATACGTCACAACACATCCTGTGACGTTGCGAGTTTGACACCCCTGCAGTGCAGCAAGAAGCAAGCTCAGATCCAATGAGCCTTCAGTTTTATATCAACGTACTGGTATCGTCCCAGTTATCATTCATTCTCCCATGGAGCTGCCCAGCACATCCAAGCACATATCACTCCAAAAGCACTCCAAAATGATAACCACATATCACTCCACCATTGCCCTCATTCTTCCTTTATCAGCTTGATTTCTCCAGGGAGCGAGAGTTGGGCTGCTGGAACAATCAAGAGGAAGGATGGTGGCAAGATGCCACAGCATGTTGACTATAGGAGGGGGGAATGCCAAAGGTTAGGAGGCAAAAGACAGGAGTTTCCATCAATGAGTTCTGTAGTTCCAAAGCTGTCACCGCTGTCATCATTTCTTCTGGAGGAGGAGATGAGCTGATAGTTAATCAAATCAACTTCCAAGCCTTGCAGTGCTGCATCTATCACAGCACTGCATTAGTTGCATGTGAAAAGATGTTATAGCATTTTAGAGGACTGGTGTGTTTTGGAGGCAATCCATTATTGAATTCTGATTGTAAACTCAACTGTGGCTGTAAGGTAACATGAATCACTTTACCCAAAGATATCATTGTGTCTCAGAGATATCTCCTTGCCATAGATATGTATGCTTTATGATGGCTTAGAGCAATGAAAGTTCATTCTACAGTACTAGGTCCTGCTTAAGCCTAGACATCTGAGATGAAAAAAAGAATGGCTGATTCCTTAATGCCACTGCAATTAAATTTCTCATAATTAAAAAAAAAACCTTATATGGCACTGCATTTTAGGCCTTACTGGGAGAAAGTGGTGGGCCCAGAAACTCCATGCTGATGTTGGCCCGATCTAAAATCTCATATATTTATTTATAGCTTGTTATCAATGTGCATATTTTCCCCATCATCTTAAAGGGAGTTCAGATCCTTTATATCTCCCAAAGACTGCAATTCTTAAGTGGTCTGGGGTTTTCTTAAGAGGCTCTGCTCCATTTCCTTTCCTCCAAAATTTCAAGGCTTTTTAAAGAACAGGAAGGTCAAGTGTGGTATAGAGGAAGGATTGCTCTTCTATCCCCACTCTTGCCCCAAATTCTCACACAAAGAAGATGGTTGGTTACTCACTATTCTCTTTTAATTTCTTGAGACAGATCTGGCAAAAGAAGACATTTTGAACACCTGGGGGAAACCAATTAAATGAGAGTACACTAACATTACAAATTGCAGTGTAGGTACAAACCATACTGTCTCAAAACTCATTTAGGATTTCAAAATAATATCTGAAGAACATTTACTTTCCAGATTCACAGGGCATAATTTGAAATACCAAAATGCCTTTGTGTCTTCCTGACGTTTCCCAGTGTTGAATAGATCTTTATAAAGCTCTTTATATAGCTTTCTAATAACTCTGAAGTTTACTCCCCAAAAGAGCCGTTAGATATAACTTATACAGATGAAATAATAGTGTAAAGCAGAATTGTATGTATTACCTCATAGGTGAATTTTCTAATAAAATAGAATATGAATCCTACAAGCATCACAATAATATAGCAATCTCTTTTATCAAAACTGAAACAAGTAATTCTAAAACTGCTGATTTTTGGGGGGGAAAGAGAAAAACATTTGCCAAGTTGTCAGGCAGTTGTCAAATCCAGTAACAGAAAGATTAAAGTAAGTTCATCTATCTTCCAAAACTATTCAGCAAGCATGATGTCACACAATATTTACAAAGAGTAAGTCAATTTGTGGAGTGCTTGAAGTCTCAGTACACTATAAACTTTGTAACCAAAGTATCTGCTTTGTGGAAGCAGCAGACATGGGGATGTTCAACAGTAAGGGACCAGATAAACAACCTGGTAAGCTTTTGTTCCTTTAAAAGAAAATTGATCTGCAGAAATCAACCCATTTGTTCTTGTATGAATTAACCCACTCTTAAACTATAGATCAAATTCATTAAAGACAAAGCTACAAGACAACAGTTTCAGACATCAGCTTTGATCCCTGTAAAATATTTGTAGTGATGAGCATAATATGAAAGCACGAACACAGGTCAAACTTAACTATCTAATG
This sequence comes from Vipera berus, assembly GCF_964194415.1. Classification (NCBI taxonomy): domain Eukaryota; kingdom Metazoa; phylum Chordata; class Lepidosauria; order Squamata; family Viperidae; genus Vipera; species Vipera berus. Next base: position 217,586,152 of record NC_138202.1, on the reverse strand, counting down.
CTCTTCATGAGCCAAAATCACCAGTTTATGATGTACCACCCTGCCTGCCTATCTACCAAAAGGATTTATATTTATCTAGTTAAAATTCTCTCAATACAAGTTCCTCAATGAAAGATGCAAGCCTTCTTCAAGAATTCCATCAAAGGAAAACTCACCACCTTCTGAGATTCCACTTTTATGCTATTTTTATCATTAGAAAGTTTTTCCTAAGTTTTGCAAAATCAGCAGCTTTGCAGTCCCACACATTTACTATAATCCAACCGTCTGGAACCTACTCCTTTTTCTGCTAATATCCTTCTGCATATTTGAAAACATCTGTCAAGTTTTCTCTTAATCTTCTGCAAGCTACATATATGCAATTTTAACATTTTTTCATAGAAGTTTGATAGAGGCAGATAATGATGGAAAGAGCTTTATTCTTGGGTGGTATCATACCATTGCAATATGGTTTGGCTGCATTTTACCCATTTGCTGTAAAGTATTTCACAGTACAAGTAGTCCTTGACTTACAACAGTTCATTTAGTGACTGTTCAAAGTTACAACAGCACTGGAAAAAGTAATTTATGGGCGTTTTTCACAATGATGACCTTTTCAGCATCCCCATGGTTCATGTCATCAAAATGCAGATGCTTATCAACTGGTTCGTATTTATGACACTTGCTGTGTCCCAAGATCATGTGATCACCTTTTGCCACCTTCTGACAAGCAAAGTCAATGGGGAATCCAGTTTCACTTAACAGCTGAGTTACTAACTTATCAACTGCAGTGATTCACTTAACAACTGAGGCAAGATAGGTTGTAAAATTGAGGGAAATTCATTTAACAAATGTCTCATTTAACAACAGAAATTTTAGGCTCAATTGTGGTAAGTTGAGGACTACCTTAGTTTGGAAAAATCTTTGGTCTATAAAGCCACATTTTGAAAAGGAAGTTAATTAAATCTATTATGAAATTACTTTGTAACATCTTCATGTACTAGTTTTTTTTTTTACTAAACACACTAATCAAAAAGTCTATTTTTAGTTGGGACAAAGGATGGTGAGTTTAGATTTTAGTAGTAATCCTTAAACAGGCTGATTATAAATGAAACTGCTGAGAATAATTATTTTGCTGCTCTTCCATCAATTGGTAAAAATCTGAAAGGAGTAAACGTAATCCTTTAAGTAGAATTTTAAAGAACAATATTAACATATATAATCCATATAATTCTTCTAAGAAACTATAATATCTCAAAACTCAAGAAATAAAAAAATCAAAAAATTGATTTTTTAAAAAACTAACAACCTTAGTGCTTAGTAAACAGCATGTTGTCTGGGTTCACATTTCACAACTATCAATAATAGTCAACTTGTATTATATCTTACTCTACATAACAGCTTTCCTTGATTTTCTCTTCTTCCCATATTGTTCTCTTTTGCAAACATTAGGTTAATACAGTTCTTAATATTTTAGTAACAAAGAGGTTAAATATAAACATTTTTCTAACATTTATCCAATTGGAAATAGCATCAATATAGAACTTCTTTTCTATTAATCATCCTGGTTGCATTATATGTCCTGTTTTCAACATTCTCATTTAGACTTTTTCCCCACAAAATTGTAATCATTTTTATCTGTTAAGATTTTTTCAAAATTGATATATGGTTAAATATCTAAGCTGCTTCTCTCACAATAATCCTCCCAACAATTACATTGCTCATCATAAAAAAAATACAATATTCTCAGAATAAGAAAGAAGAAAAAGAAAAATATATCTCTCTCAAACTAAAATTCATTCATATCCTCCATTTTTTTCATTTTTAACTCTATTCCATTTGATATTTACTAATAAGGTAATCCATGTTATATTTTAACCAAATTCAAACAGGTACTTAATCTTTAAAAATTGCATCTGATAATACATTTACATTTCTCATATCATAAAAAAGTCTTTTAACTCTATTCCATTAAATAATTACTGGTTGAGTAGTCCATATTGTATTTTAACCATATCCAAACCAATGCTTAATCTTTAAAAATTGCTTCTGATAAGTCCAATATTCTGATCCCTTGAATCTGATTTTAGTCTTTTTCTTTCACCAAACTGCTTTTCTCATCCATCAATTCCATTTAGTTAAAAAGTCTTGCCATTTTCTTGTGGGTGTTATTAAGAATGGGAGAGGCAAATCAGTAAGTTGATTTCTTTTATCTCTTTTTGTCTCTCAAGTCGTAGATTTTTTAGTATCTCTGTGATCCATTTTGTCAGGCTTTTATTCTTATCGCCGGCTTTGAGATTCTGGGGTGTTTTGTTTAGTTCTTTTTAAAAATCAAAGAAGTAGGTTATCTCATTCTGGGTGTCCTGCCAATACTTATAAGAAAACAGCTACAGTTATATATTCTCTTCCACCACTAGATGTCAGCAACAGTATGTTTTTTGTCCCCCTTAATAGTTTAATTTTTCGCTTCCTTCCGTGGGAGAGAGGGGCAAAGCTTCCCCTCCTTTTCACTTTCAGAGGCTTTTTTGCTCCTCGGGGTATCTTTTCCTAAAGTTCAGGATATAGAGTAGAAGAGAGAAGATCAAATTTCTCACCCATTTTAGCACGCTGTTCACAGATGTTCTGGTGAGTACTTGTGGACTTCAGCTGCAAGTAGCTTGGGCTGGTTACCAAGGTGGGGCCAGCCTTTCTCCTGTTGGTTTAGAGGGAATTCCCAGCTTGAACGGGACGACCGCCGTCATTCCTGGATCACTGGAGCACCCCTCTTTCTTCGCCGCCTCTTCGGGGCAGCTTTAGACCCATTTAGGATCCCCTGGCAGGACAAAAAGAGCTGCGGGAAGCGGAGCTTTGCAATCCTGTGACCGTGCGCTACCGTGCAAAACCAGAAGTCCTTATTTGAATTCTAAATGTGTATAATTTTTTGAAAATGTTTCTCCTTAGAAATAATCACAGCACAGGTGAATAAAACTGCTTGGTTTCACTTAGTGAAAAGGATTTATTTTTACCTGCTCAGTCTCTGCACCCAGCAGCACTTAATAGATTATTCTCTGTAAGTACAGGTAGTCATTGATTTACAAGAAAAATTAACCCCAAAATTTCTGGTGTTAAACGAGACAGTTGTTAAATGAATTTTGCCCCATTTTACAGTCTTTCTTGCCAGCATTAACTGAATCACTGCAGTTAAGTTAGTAACATGGTTGTTAAGTAAATCTGGCTTCCTCATTGTTTGTCAGAAGGTGATCACAAGACCATGGGATATTTAAACCATCATTAATATGAACCAGTTGCCATGCATCTGAATTTTGATCACCCGACCATGGATGCTGCAGTGGTTGTAAGTGTGAAAAACGGTCATAAGTCACTTTTTCCAGTACCGTTGTAACTTCAAATGTTCACTGGATGAATTGTTGAAAGTCAAGATCTATCGGTATAAATCAGGCTGGTATGATAGGAGCTAAAAGTGGATTTGTTTGCAATTATATTTATTCATTCATTTATTGGTGGGGGTGCCTATGTAGAAGTAGGAGTGAGAGAAAACTAGTAGACTTTCACAGACAACATAATTTTGCCAGATTGTATCCATCTCTTATTTTTAAAAGAAAGTGTACCATTTCTAGCCATCTACATAAAAGATCACAAAATAGTACTGTGGTACTGAAATTTCTTTTCAATTTGCAGTACTGCATAAAGTGAAAATGGAGCCAACACGTTAAAGAGATCGATGTCCTGGGATTAAGCTGTCAAAAAAAGGTTACTGGCTTTGCTTACTTGCTTTCCCATCTTTCCAAAAGGCAAACTGACTAAAAAATCAATATAACTCTTCAGTTATATACAGGTAGTCCTCAGAATTGCTATCTTTTGCTTAAGGACGGTTCAAATTAATGATGGCCTTGGAAAGGTGCTTTACGGCCATTTCCGGCACTCACAAAGCATCACATCATCACACCTCCATCACGATCTGAGTGCTTGGCAATCGGTTTGCACTTACAGTTGATTGTCAAACTCTCTGCAATCATGTGGTTGCTATTTGAAGATTTCTGTGCCAGCATGGGGAGCTTTGGGGGAGTTGGAGAGATCCTGGAAGGTCTGATGCAGGTAGCACGTTAATTGTCTTTCAGTTAAGGAGCTGAAAGTCCTGTTTGAATTTTGGCAGGATTTTCAAACACCGCGTGCCCCCCCCAGTGGAATGATACTGCATAAGGCTACACTAGGATTTCCAGGGCTTTTCTACCCATGGGAGGCACCCTGTGCTCTCTGCCTGGGATTCTGTTCACTTAATGGCTTGTGAGATTGCTTAACAACCCCAGCTGGGGGCACAAGCAAAACAATCACATGGCATCTTTCTTCACCACCACTTCTTTCATTGACCAAGATTCTTGTCCCAATTGTGGTTGAAGGTTGAGGGCTACCTGTAGAATGAAACATTTCACATTTGAATATTATAGGCTATATCTATATAATTGAGCAATGAGAACTAGCAGCACATCCTGCAGCTTGCCTGTATTTCTGAGGAAATACAAAATATGCAGGCAGCGGTTTCAAAATGGGCTATAAGAAACCTATCCTTACAGTTAAGTACTCCCCCAATCCTATTTGTTTAAAACCATCCATACTGCTGCAGAAACATGCTTGAGTAGAAAGGACAATAATTTAGATGCAGAAAGGCAACCTCTTTTCTACCCAGATTGCACAACATTTCTATAGCTGAAAACCACACATCACCCCATAATCCTTTTTCTTATAAAAATATATCCTGAGGAAGGGATCTTAAGAAAGTTTTCTGAATTATGCTCACATTTTCAAAGTGTACTGACTTCACTTATCTTAGCTTTCCTTTCTATTATTTTCACCCTCTTTCCTTCCATTAGCTGCTTTTATTTTTAGCCTTAATTTAGTTACAGTGCAAAGGACTTAACAATCGGGTTTTATAAACCATAGTGAGGCAGTTTGTACAGATATTCCTTGAGGTACAGCAGCTCACTTAACAAACATTCCAAGTTACCACAGATGCCCCCAAATCCCATGCAATCCTGTTTCAAAGATACAATGGCTGCAGTGGTCATTCACACTTAGGACCAGCCATAGGGACGCTGTAGTGCTCCACATCTGTCACCCCTCATATACTTCCAGGACCCGCAAGCACTTGGGTCTGCTCCCCACATGTCCGTTGCACTTACCTTTTGAAGTTTCTGGACCTTATGTTGGAGAAGGAGGGCAGGCCATGTGTCCCTGGCCCATGCAGCAGTGACCAGAACGCGGCCACCATTTTGTCCCTGCCCACTTCTGACCAAGAACAAAATGGCGGACCGCAGACAAACTTGTTTTGCTGCCTTAACAAGATCTGCACAGCTGTTGCAGAAATCACTGTATAGACCTCATCAAGACAGCAAAACAAAGCTGTTTGTCCCCAGGCCACACAATGGTGACCCAAATGTGGCCGCCATTTTGGAGGTGGGACAAAATGGTGGCTGCTTCTGGAATCACCCTGTTCACACAAAGAAGCAACCCATTCCGGCACTTTGGAAGGCCTTAAAAGGTAAAGGTTCCCCCACACATGCGTGCTAGTCGTTTCTGACTCTAGGGGCCGGTGCTCATCTCCGTTTCAAAGCCGAAGAGCCAGCGCTTGTCCAGTCATGTGGCCGGCATGACTAGACGCCAAAGGCGCACGGAACGCTGTTACCTTCCCACCGTAGTGGTCCCTATTTTTCTACTTGCATTTTTACATGCTTTCGAACTGCTAGGTTGGCAGAAGCTGGGACGAGTAACAGGTGCTCACTCTGTTATGCAGCACTCGGGATTCGACCCGCCAAACTGCCGACCATCGGTCGACAAGCTCAGTGTCCTAACCCACTGAGCCACCGCATCCCTTTTGGAAGGCCTTGGAGGTCTTCAAAAACAAGAGGAGGAAGAGGGTGTTTGGCCTGGTGGGGTGGGAATCAGCCTAAGGGGGACCCAGTGGGAGTGGTGAAAGGCCTATGGGACCCAAGGGGCTAGAGGCAGAACACATGGTGTCTTCTGGTTTGGGGAAACTTTGGGATGGCCAGGGCAGGCGGGCTTGAACCCGTTCTAGGCCTCCAAGGGACTTTCCCACCTGAGACATCCCATGCTCCGCTTCATGACCAGGACATGCATTTAATGATTCATTGGGGAAAGCAGGTAAGTGAGGATGCTTCACCTAATGACTGTCACAAGGTGCAACTTTAATGAGCAGGGTCCATTACGGTCGTATCTCGAGAACGACCTGCATAGCACCCTTGTGGTAGCCTAACTCTTCTTAGTGCAGCCAATTTCATCATCTACTGTAGCTGGGTGGAAAGAAGCCTATTTGCCTGCCACTTTGCTTGGGATGCTCCTTTTGTATGACTGCTGTTGAGAAACCAGGATGCTGACAAATGACAAAAAAGTATGGCGATAGTTTTGGTTTTTTTAAAATCAATTTCATGTCCCGTGGCTTTAAAGTGTTGGAACAGGGATGAAGTTTGTTCTCCCTTTCTGAGTGAGTTCCTGTGCTCTTCAATGCGTGCACTTATTCTTCTGTTGGTCTGTCCGATGTATGTGGTGGAGCAGGTGGTGCAGAGGAACAAACAGCCACTACCACACACTTCTCCCAGAAGAACGAAGCTGAAGCCACCAGCCTGAGGATGACGGATGAGATTTCGTCGAAACATTGCTCTTATACCTTCAATTCTACATGGGGAAAAACCCGAATGACCAAAGATCTACATACAAACACCCGCGAAAACCTCAGAAAACATATATATAGTCGATGGCTGCCCAATGTTTTCTTTCAGATGCCTTTTGACTCCCCAACTCAGCCCAAAGTCCTAGTATTCTCTGAAGATTACCATCCAAATACAAATGCTACCACATATATTGCATTGTCCACATGCAGATTCCCTCCTTCTTATCTCAGTCAAGACCTCCAATTCAAGCAATCCCTTGACGCTGGGAGGAAAAGGTTTGTGACAGTAGAGCTGGGGGCAAGAACTTGCTTAGCTCCAGTTGGTTAGACAGGTGTGCTGTGGGATTGTCCCTTTCTGTCTGGTTCTGGGGCTTGGCACCTGTTCTGCAAGACAGGCTGGCTGCAAGGAAGACTGACTTCTGCAGTCACCTTGTCCTTTTTAACTGGGTTGACCAGGTGACCTAGAAACAGACTGGCCCCTCCCTGGCTTAGAGATGATAATTAGAAATGCAACTGAAAGGAGTCAATTCTTGCATTTTCCTGCATAGTAGGCAATTCTCTTCACAATCACTCTGATCCCTCACGTCATGACTTAATATAATGTCCGTAGGATAGTGTACAGTGTGGGGTCATTGGCGCTGTCTGAGCTTGGTGGTTTTCTTGAAGGTGTTTCATTATAGCAGAATCCTTTCTCTATTTCCAGCTCTGCAGCAAGACAGGTTCAAAGTTAGCAGCTAGCTGTGAATCTTTTGCACTTTTTTATTGTAATCATTAAATGATTTCAACAGCTTTTCTTCTTTTATGCTAGCACTGATGCTTGATTTTCTGGTTTTGAATGTGGATTAACTGCCAAGAACAGTAATGATACGTAAAAGAGCCTTGCATGGTCTTCTACTTGACTGCAACAAGACTCCATAGTACTATTCCAAGTGTAAGATCCTCATATTTTCCAAACACCCCATATTACCAAACTGACAAATAGAAAAGCTCACCACCTAATAAGTCACAACCTTTAAATATCTAAGGATGGTTTTACAAGCTTCCAGAGCCCAAACTGCCCATCAGGATTAAGTGTCTCAAAGGGCATAGAAGTCAGTAATGAAGATCTTTTATTTTAATCCAGATGCACAGTTCATTCCAGCTGTTCTTAACTTATTTACAGTTTTGCCTAGTTCAGTTAGATTTCTACCATGAGATGGCAACATGAAATAAAGTCCATTCCAAATTTTTGAGAAATATTTTCCAGGTCTTTTGCTGTGTCCCAAATATGAATCTAAGGGATGCGGTGGCTCAGTGGGTTGGGACGCTGAGCTTGTCGATCAGAAGGTTGGCAGTTTGGCGGGTCAAATCCCGAGTGCTGCATAACAGAGTGAGCGCCTCATCCCAGCTTCTGCCAACCTAGCAGTTCGAAAGCACGTAAAAAATGCAAGTAGAAAAATAGGGACCACTACGGTGGGAAGGTAACAGCGTTCCGTGCGCCTTTGGCGTCTAGTCATGCCGGCCACATGACCATGGAGACGTCCTCGGACAAGCGCTGGCTCTTCGGCTTTGAAACGGAGATGAGCACCGGCCCCTAGAGTCGGAAACGACTAGCACGCATGTGCGGGGGAACCTTTACCTTTTACCTTTAAATATGAATCTGGATTATTATCTTTAATTTTGGGCTAAAATTATTACCTAGTCCATCTAGTATAGCCCTTTAATTATAGTAGGTGATTCTGGTTCTACCTGGAAAAAGCCATTTCTGGAAAATTGCACTTCCAAGGCTTTTCTTGGAAAGGTCTTTTGCTACTGGGGCCAAAGCAAACCAACTCAGTTTTGAAACAAACTGTTCTAGACATAGAACACCAATTGGATTATGCAGCTGGCCTCCGTGATAGAGTCATTAACAATCAATTTCTCAAATCCTAATCAGTCAGTTATCTGGAGAAGATTACAGGTTCAAAATTCAGAAGATCTTTATCCTTGGCTCCTTTTAACCACAGTGTTAGAAGGAAAGTACAAGAAAATATCATCAAACTATGGTGTCTTTACGAGGCAGGTGCAAGCTCTATGATTCTATTATTTAAGAAAACCTACAGCCCGTGTTTTGTTATGCAGCCAGTTCTACAAGGACATCCTCTTTGCAGTTGATTTTCCTTCTTTTCTCAAAATTTCCAGGATATTCTTACTCATTTTACTCACATCACCTATTAAGTAACACAGACATGTTAATTGCTGCTAAAGTTTGTTATATGATGTGTAAACTCCACCTATTATGAATCTTAATAATTAATGGTTATGCAATGCTTATTCATACACTCTTTTCTGACTGTGATCATAATGAAGTCTAGCTTAGTCTAATCTTAGGATAGATGGCAATCTATTTAAACAAATTTATATAAAGATATGATTAATTTTTATAATTACAGAACATCACACCTATGTGTCTTTCCAACTACAGACTTGAATTATAAGAGAAACATGCTAGAAAGAAAAACAAACCTTTTTGTCTCTCCAGCTAAATACTGGAGAAGAGAATGACCAGCAGCAAGATGGAAGCTCAGTAACAGTGGCAAGGAGTGCACCATAGATAAAGGTAAAGGTTCCCCCACACATGCGTGCTAGTCGTTTCCGACTCCAGGGTGTGGTGCTCATCTCCGTTTCAAAGCCGAAGAGCCAGCGCTTGTCCGAGGACGTCTCTGTGGTCATGTGGCCGGCATGACTAGACACCAAAGGTGCACAGAACGCTGTTACCTTCCCACCGTAGTGGTCCCTATTTTTCTACTTTCATTTCTACGTGCTTTCGAACTGCTAGGTTCTCAGAAGCTGGGATGAGTAACAGGCGCTCACTCTGCTATGCGGCACTCGGGATTCGACCCGCCAAACTGCCAACCTTCTGATCGACAAGCTCAGCGTCCTAACCCACTGAGCCACCATGTCCATAGGAGACTTGAAATAAGAATAGGTTAGGGATAGGTTGTCATAGTTCAGAGTTTTTCCTTCTTTTTACGTTGTTCTAATATACCTCCTGGCTTTCGATTCCTGGCAAATTCTACGTTCCCCTTCTCACACGTGGGCCCCGAATATGGAATTAAGTGTAAGAAAATACCAAATGTTTGCTTAATGGAAAATTATTGCATTATTCTCAGCAGATGGTAGATGCTTCCCTGGAGGTTTAAACAAATATATTCAGTTATATTAATAGAAGGTTCATGCTATAAATATCAGAAAGAAATATGGCAGAATTTCCCTGTTATGGAAAAGAATGATTACAGATAGCAATGTAAATAGATTAATAGGAACAGAGGTTCCATGGATCCTATATGCTAATTTTGCTTAGCCATTTGAAATTAATCAAATCAGATTCAGACATTGAATCTCTTACTATTTCAATAGTCTCCAAAATCAAATGCACTGGAGTTTTGTTTGCATATTAAAAACCTCAGTCTATCTATGTCTGCACTGAGTTTCCATATGGGGAACTAATTCCCAGGTAAGAACAAAGAGTACTGTGTCTAAAATCAGTGCATCTACAAAATTATGCCATTATTTCCTTGAATGCTCCACTCTGTTGCAGAACAGATCACATGCAAGTGCAATAGATCAAGGGCATACGTGCTGTTTGATGAGCAACCAGCCAAAGGCTAAGTAAGACCAGAACAAAAATTAAATTTTGATTTAATTTAAATTAAACTCAGAAGGTTTTATATGTCTCCTGTGTGTTTTAATGTACTTATAGTAAAAATTATAGTTGGTGAGAGACCAGGTTTCGTGGACTTGCAAGTTCAGTGGTAATTTCTCATTCTGGGTAATTTTTAATTGTAACAGAGAAGAAGTGGCAATGAAACAAACCTCCAATTTTGATTGCTTCAATTCTTCACTTTTATCACTAACAGAAATAATATCTATATGTGTGAACACTGCATATATCGTGATCATGAAAATGACTTGCTGGTTCAGCTCCCTGGGCCCTAACATTGTATATACCATATATCACTGGGTAGGTAAAATGAGGACCCAGATTGTTGGGGGCAATAAGCTGACTTTGTAATAATGCTGCTGGGGGGGAGGGGCGAAAGCCCTAATAAGCAGGCATATACATAGCTATTGCTAAGCACATTTGATTTGTGCTTAGACTGTAAGCTGCCCTGAGTCTTCGGAGAAGGGCGGGATATAAATGGGATTAAAATAAAAATAAATAAAATCTAAGGCCTTTTGACTCCATGGGCTATATGTTGTGAGATTAAGAGCCAAGAAAGCATATGCAGATGCACGTGTCCACATGCTATATAATATATACATTAATACCTCAAGGAGAGTATGGTGGAAGGAAGGAAGGAACAGAATGACTAATGAACCTAGCTTTCCCACCCTCTCAATAATTCTGCCTCCGGACTTCAGGTTTCCCATGGTGGGTGACCCTATGTCATCATGCCAAGCACAAGCATTACAGGCACATGTTCTGGGGGGTAGAAAATCAAAATAATGGCCACTGAGCGATTTCCCAGCCAACATGTGATATTTGGAGAAGTAATAAATATTGCTTTTGGAGAAGTAATAAATATTGCTATCTGCTTTTAGGGGGGAAAGAACAGTCTCAAGGAGCATTTGTTAGGTGAGCTCAGAAGAATACACAACCAAGGCCACATCAGTAACAATAGCAAATTTGTGAATAGGACATTGATAAATAAGGAAACAGGGTTCTTACCTTTTGGGATGAAGTGAATTACTTATAAAACACCCCATTCGATAGAAATGTGTTTATTCAAGTATTTTTTCTAGATCTGAATTTATTATTGGATTTAACTGCACTTCTGCTTTGTATAATGTGCCACTCAAAAATTATCTTGTGCCCAAAACAGAAACATTTAGAAGTCTGAGAAAAAAGTAGCACAAGTCTGCCACCTACAGTGGCACAGTAAAGTCTCCAATAAGGCCAAACAATTACTTTGATATCATGTAATTGGATATATGTCATACTTTGCCACGTACATCAAAATCCTATAATATATTTATGGACAAATCACATGGATACCAATGATTTTTCCTTCAAGCACCTTGTTTAATTTTCCAATACAAAAGAAGAAAAAGGAAAAATGTAGATCTCTGCCCAAAAGAATGGATGGATGAAGTGAGTACTGTCTTAAAGAAAATCAACTACAAGTAGTCCTCGACTTATGACCATAATTAAGCCCAAAATTTTATAACCTTTCTTGCCACAATTATTAAGTGAAACAGTGCAGTTGTTAAATTAGTAACACGGTTGTGTTTTTGCCATTGACGTTGCTTGTCCGAAGGTCATAAAAGGTGATCACATGATCAGTTCCCAAGCATCTGAATTTTGATCACGTGACCACCGGGATGCTGCAACTGTCATGTGAAAAACGGTCATAAATCACTTTTTTCAGTGCCGTTGTAACTTTGAACAGTCACTAAATGAACTGTCAATGACTACCTGTACGTAATCTTTCTTTCATATTCAGAGGAGTTGTTCAAGTTAACAATGAATTTGGTGTTGGCACTGTTCAGTCACCTTTCTCAGAAGGTGAACAGGATTCCACTTTGATGTTTTTGAAGGAGCTCTCTAGCAAGAGCTTCCTTGTAAATTAAGTATCTTTGAAGCTGCCACTTGTTCCTACCAAATATGGATCAGGTTTTTTTGCCCTGCCCTGAGCTCATGCAAAATACACTGACCAGACTGGAAATCAGTGCATCCCATGTGAAGCTCATGTGAGTTTTGGGAAGATGAGCTTATTAATTAGCAGCTCAGCTCCTACTCCCAGTAGGACCACTCGTATTTTTTTTTCTGGATCTACAGTTTTCCATTGGAAGGAGGCCTCTCTTTCTCACATTTCCTGGAATGTTCTCCTCCTTCCTGTAAGAAAGAGCCCTCCGTTTCTTTTATGCTGCTTCCTCCACGCAGTGAGTACAGGCAGTCCTCCACTTACCACCATTTGTTTAATGACACAAGTTACAATGGCCCTGAAAAAAATGATGTGACCAGTTTTCACACCTGTGTGACTGTTGCACATCCCCATGGTAATGTGATCAAAATTCAGATGCTTGGTAACAGGCATGTATTTATGATGGTTTCAGTGTCCCGGGGTCTTGTGATCACCTTTTGTGACCACCTTCTGACAAGCAATGGGGAAGCCAGATTCTCTTAACAACCATGTTACTAACTGAACAATTGCAGTGATTCACTTAATAACTGTGGCAAGAAAGGTCATAAAATGGAGCAAAACTCATTTAGCTGTCTTGCTTAGCAATGGAAATACGGGGCTCAGTTGTGGTCATAAGTCGAGAACTACCTGTATCAGAAGGAAACTGGTGCATAAAGAATGAGGACGGGGGAGGGGATACCATCTGGTGGCTGATTGTTTTGTGTGTGCGAGCGCGCGCGTGCGCACACCCACCCACACACCCATCTAGAGAAAGGCTTATCAGCTCAAAAGATGGAATTCTGAAGATGAGGATAATGGCTGTGTGGAAATGTTAAGAACATTTTAAAAATCGTAACATTTAAAAGAGGCAAGTGATGTTAAAAAATAATTAAAAGTCAGGGGAAGGGAGTTCAGGGTGCTAACCAGACCCATGATCACTTGTTTTTTTTATGCACCCCAACCAAGGCTGCAGAGCTATGTCTTCATGCCTTTCCGGAAGGCTATGCTGTAGGTATGTTTAAAATGGAATATATTAACAGAATTTACCAAGGAAAGGCATGCAAGAATATGTATGTATGTATTTTTTCAATAGTCAAGTTGAAAAGTCACAATTATGAAAAATTATTTTAAGGAAATTCCTTTGTTGATTTGAGGCCTGCAGAAGAGCAAGAACCAGAACTTTGTATCTCCCTCCACATTGATCGTCATTTTAACTGATCAACAAAATAATTCAAAATTGGCAGTAAACACAAACTATATAATTTTCCTACCTTGTGTAGTGGTGCTGTAAGCAAATTGGTACATACTAAGCACTCTAGGGAGATGATTCTTTTCTTTAGAAATTTGGAAAATCACCCAACATTTTATAATGAAGCCTAATGTTGGCTTGTTTTAATAAAAAAAATCGTTATGTGCACAACATAGAATATTGCTGAAAAAAAGTTTGAATACCCATAATGAAAGCCATTTTCTCAAATCTGGTCACCTTCATCATATTAACATTTCCTAACACAGAAGCGTGTATGTATAAATGCCATTTTGAACAGAAATACGTTCTTGTATTTGCTGCTTTTATATACTTGTATTTTTGTCGCTTTTTTAAAAAGGAGAGAGAAAACTATTTTTACTATGCGTAAAATGAGCCAGTCATGATGATGCCTTTATTTAATTCATACAGCACACTGAATCTTAATTATACAGGGTGGGTTCTCCCGGGTTGGGGTTCTTTTTTTTCTAAACAACCCCCTCCCCCCAAAAAATAAAAAATAAAAATAAAAAAATTCGGCGCCTGCCTTGCTCTCCCAGAAACGGTATATAAGGCAACCCTTCTTGCCGCACATTGGCTCAACCTCTGCTGTGAATAGAGAGCCTCGTTTTTCCTTTCTTGCGAATTCCCGCCAATTCTCGCCGCCCCATCTGGGACGGAGGGCAGAGTTCCTCTCCTCCAAGGCTGAGCCTGAGCGTTGCCGGCAGCCGAGCCTGAACCGCGGAGAAGCAGCCGCTCGAGGCAGAAACCTTGGGGAAACCCCACGCGGAGAGACCCGCGGGATGAGCGAGGGAGGCTGGCGCGGATAGGATGGGCGAGCTGGGGGAAACAGGGAGGGCAGTGACCGGAGTGGGTGGGTGGGGGGAGAAGGAAGGAACAGTTTGGCGCCTCCAGGTGGTGGCTGCATTAAGTGTTTACAGTGGTTCAGATGAGATGGGGAGCCTAAATGAAATCCTCATCATTTTATTTTTAATCTCTCCTGCCTTTTCCTTACAATTTCTTAACCTGTTCTGTGCTTTTATGATATTGCTCATTGGATTGAAACTAGCATGATATGTATCTATTTATTCCGGATTATTGCATTACTATGGCTAAATAGTTCTTCAGCATATTTTCCTACTCTAAAATGGTTTGTTGTTGTTGTTAGTTGCGAAGTCGTGTCCGACCCATCGCGACCCTATGGAAAATGTTCCTCCAGGCCTTCCTGTCTTCTACCATCTTCTGGAGTCCATTTAAGCTCACGCCTACTGCTTCAGTGACTCCATCCAGCCACCTCATTCTCTGTCGTCCCCTTCTTCTAAAATGGTATATATGTCTTAATTTTAATTTACAGTCAATCATATGAAGAGGACTAATAAAAGTGAAGAATTTGATTTCTAAGCTTCAACTTCATGGATTTTTCAAGAGGTAAATCGCTGCATCAAGAGGTGTTTGTCAGAGAAAAGAAAATGGAGTCAGGGACCCCATGTTCAGTACATGGAGAGGAAATGTTTTGTACTAGAAAACAAGTACAGGATATAAAGCTATAAAAACTATGCTTTATATTGAGGCTCATAATAATCCAAGTAGACCTTGATGTATGACTGATTCCAAATTACAGTGGTAAAATCATGGCATTGGTTAAGTGGGTCACATGCTGCTTCCCGGTTTTACGAATACGCAAAATGGCTTACAAGACTGAAGAAATTGCTTGGACCCCGTTTATTCATTCATTCAATTTGTATAGCCACCCATCAACCAATTGTTTGTATGCATCATGTTTTTAAAGGGTCACCAGTTCAAATTTGGGAGACAGAGCTGCACTCCTGCATCTGAACAGATTTAAGGAATTGATATGCAAGCTGAAAAGCCATGGAAAGCAATATAGAGCTTCCTTTGTCAGCTGAGGTGCACTTGTGAGTTTGGTAAGTTGCATTTGCACCTACTGTAGTTTATATATAAGCAGGAGCAGGCATTTATTTATAGCTGAAGCCATAAGCTTTTCACGTAAGATTTTGTTAGAAAAGGAATCCAATCACATTCAAAATGAACAAATTCTGAATATAGATTCACTTGGGGTTTATTGGAATTTCTTTCTGGCATACATTATAAATAGCACTTTTGAAGTCCTGGATACAATCAGCCATTTTTCCTAGGATTAAAATCAGTGGTGGACCACAGACTTCCTTGCAGCTGCTCTTCCACCCAGACCCTGTCAAGAGATTTAAAGAAACCCCCAGTGGTTGAATCATGGTGTCATCAAGGACTCAGTCCCAGATTGATCCATCAAGCATGGCCATGCATAGATCATATTCCAATTCAGATCATCCCACAAATAACAATTCATAATATAAATTATATGTGCCATTAGGGATTGAAAGAGTATTGCATGCAAAATATGTATTTCTTAAAATATTCTGCTGTACATTTACCGTTAAGAGCAAACACACAAAATAGTATTTCTTTACTTGCCATGAAACTAAAAATTTATCAGAATAAGGGTGTAATTAAATACTATATGCATTTTAGATCAATATATAGGTATATTACATTCCCACTCCCACTTTGCTGGTGATTTTTCTCTGCAAAAGCTGAATAGGGATAGATTCTTCATAAATCCCCATCATTTTGTTCCATATTGAATCTTTGTGGAAAGACCTGCAAGGTAAAAGTTTTTCCTCCCAATGTTTAAATGAAGAGCTTAAATAGGTTTTTATTTCAAGAAGTCTGTGAATTTCAAACGAGGAGATTCATTCACCAGAAGAATCTAGATTTCACATACTATACAAAGATGGTGATGGGGACATGTTGGGGAGAGGAATAAGCCTTTTATGTTTTTCATGGCAGTAAAAAGGTTCATATGTTTCTCTTATAAGAGAAGATAGCAGAACGGAAAGGTGAGGATGGGGAGAAGAAGAGAAGGTGAAAAAATAGATAGTACAACATTAGGTCAGGCATAATGCTGTATAGCAACAAAAGAGAGTAGACCAGGCATGCCATACTGCCGGCCCGCACCCACCCCATTGTCGTCAATGGGGAAAAAGTCCCGATACGTCGCACAACGTCACATGATGTGAGTTTGACATGCCTGGAATAGACAATGTAATCAAGCCTATGATTGACATAAAGGCAACCTATTCTCTGCCCAATAAGATTGTGTGACACATTTCAGTGGTTGGCCAATGTCTTCTTTCAGATTTGTTTTGAGAAAAAGAAAAGGAGGCATTTCTGGGAAATTACACTTCCAAGGCTTTTCTTCAGATCAACTTTTGCTCTTAATCCTCTAGCTCTAAATAGATTTTTTAAATCAATATTAATCTTATGCGTAATCCACATAATCCTTCTAAGAAACTATGATCTCTCAAAGCTGTGATCTGGAAGGAACTATATTAAAACTTTATTTGAAATCTAAATATAAATAAATGTCTGGAAATGTTGTTACTTGGAAATAATCATAGCACAAGTCAAGAAAAACCGCTTGGTTATACATTAATGAACAGAGTTCATTTTTACCTGCTCTGCCTCTGCAGCTAGCAGCACATAATAGATTGTTTTTTGTAAAGTTAAATCAGGCTCATAAGATAGGAGATAAAAATGAATTTGCTGGGGATTCTATTTATTTCTTTGTTCATTTATGGGGAGGGAGGATGTCTTTGTTGAAATCAGTGTAAGAGAAAAATAGCAATTTCCAAAGTCTGCACAGTTTGCCAAATTGAATGCATTTTTAAAGTACCGTATGTTATTTCTAACTCTATCTACATGATAGTTTAAAAAATAGTACTGCAAGGAGTAATCCTGGAATTTCTTTTGCATTAAGTGAACATGATGGGGTCCACATGTTAAGAGATAAATATCCTAGGATTAGGTTTTCCAAAAAGCTGATCATCTTTGCTAACTTGCTTGGCTATCTTTCCAGAAGTTAAACTCACTAAAAATCAATATAACTCTTCATTTATGCAGAACAAAATGTTTCAGATTTGAACATAACAGTCTATATCTATATAACAAGAGGTAGCTGCACATCCTGTCTCTAGCCTTCACCAAACACATCAACTCTGTGGATAGATACATTCACACAAGAAGATATTAAGGAAAACAGTCTGGCTTTCCTGGACTGCAGTGCACATTAAGAAAGACCAAACCTTAACACTGAAGTTTGCAGGAAACCCACACACAGAGATCAGTATTTATATTTTGATTCTCATCACCCACTGGAGCACAAAATGGGAGTGATCAGAACCCTACATGACAGGGCTGAAAGTAAAGAGAGAAAGGAAAAACATATCAAGGAATCTGTAAGAACTTGTGATTATCCTAACTGGGTCTTCATAAAATAAAATAAAAAGACCCAGGAGAAGCTCCTCCATTACAGACAAAGAAGAGAACAACAAATATAGCAACATTGTCATTGCATATGTTGCAGGAATATCTGAAAAGCTCAGGAGATTTTCGGCCAACACAAATACATACACACTTTAAACAGGATAGGATACACGAAGTCAGAAGCTTGTCCACCTCAAGGATAAAACCCAGACACAAACTGAGCAATGTGATATATGCAATAAAATGCAGTGAAACATATGCATATCTGCACATTGGTGAAACAAAACAACTACTTCACAAGTGCATGGCACAACATAGGAGATCAAACCCAGATAACAGATAAAGGAGACAAATCCCCAAGTGGCCTCAACAGCTCTCAGAGAGGGTGTTAATGATCAGTTACTGCAAAGAAATATAATCCTTCCATTTCCCCCTCCCACCATCCCATCAGTACCTATTTTTCCATCCCCCCACCATCCAATCTCAACTGTCAGTATTTATCCTTCCATCCCCCCACCATCCCTTCTCAACAGTCAGTATTTATCCTTCATCCCCCCCACCATCCAGTCTCAACTGTCAGTATTTATCCTTCCATCCCCCCACCATCCAGTCTCAACTGTCAGTATTTATCCTTCCATCCCCCCACCATCCAGTCTCAACTGTCAGTATTCATCCTTCCATCCCCCCACCATCCAGTCTCAACTGTCAGTATTTATCCTTCCATCCCCCCACCATCCAGTCTCACCTGTCAGAACCTATCCTTCCATTCCCCCCAGTGTCACAACTGATGAAGCTTCTTGGATGAGAAGCAAAATGTTTTCTTCTTGTTCAAGGAAAAACAGTCCAGTTGTGCCTTTTGAAAAAAACACCTTGAGACAACTATGATGTGGATGACTGAGACTCCCCACAGACCTTTAACCATACACTTTGTGATGAATGCCCTTCCTGAATGGTGCAGGAATATGAACGGATTTGCACTTCAATTTGAGATACAGATAACACGGACTCCAGCCCGCACTTGTGTTCAACAGTGATAGGATACAGGACAGAAAACCTCCTACTGAAAGCACAGCTCCAACTTCTCAACGAAAGAATGATAGATTAATTTTGCAGTTGAGGTTTTGAAAGAGAGAGTAGAACACAAACTTCAAGAGCTGAAATAACTTATTCCAAGAGAAATATTGGCGGAGGTCACAGAATTTATGAAAAAGGCACAACTAGCACAACATTACAAGGGAAAGAAAGGCAAATGTTCTATCCTACGGTTTAGACAAGAAAAAGCACACAAAACAGAAAAATCAATCCAGATGAGAGAGGACAGTGACATGTCTGACTGATAGGTGAGAAATGTGTTATCTAAAGGACTGAATTTTGCAGTAACACCAGAACAGCTACCAAATGTAGATCTCCTCACAGCCAGAGTCAGCCATCAAGATAAGAAAATCTTTATTCTCATTTTTTACTGTGGGCACAACGGCACACATCAAAAAATGAAATTTAGTTGCCCACTCTCAAAGTGAAACACATACATGACACATACCTAAAACATACTACATACAACATGTGTATGGACCCACACCCTTACATATACATAACAATAAAATACTGTCCATCTTGAATATATAATGGAAGGGGGAAGCCTGAGAGTTCACAAGGTTAATGCTGTATGGAATAATAATGGAATAATAAACTGACAGAACTAGAGCCAGAACAATTAAGGATAAAGGTATCTGCAATGCTCGCCAATGCCAAAACACACCCCTCCAATGTCACAATTCAAGAAAGGAGAGCATTGGCATCACTAAGAAGAGACCTCAAAGTCACCATTTTGGTAGCTGATAAATGAAGATACACGGTTATCCTGAACACAGATGACTACAGCATCAAGATGGACCCTTTTCTGAAGGACACTGCTACATATAAGACTCTGAAGAGCAATCCTAAGAGTTATTAGAAAAAAGTCATTAATTTCCTGCAACAACTACTGAAGGACAATGCTGTTTACCCTGGGGAAGCCAATCCATGCATATAGGGACTCCCCAAAATCCATAAAGAGAGAATTCAGGCCAATTGTCAGCAGCATCAATTCTGTCAACTACAAATTGGGAAATATTTAACCACCTTATTAGCTCTTCTGGTTGTCCACACCACCCATCACTTCAACAATTCACAGGACTTTGTCAGCAAGGTTTGGAAACTAAAATTGGATCTGGATGAAACTATGGTTTCTTATGATGTGACTTCACTCCTGATCTGCATTCCAACAATTGAAGAAACATCTGCTACAAGACAGCACATCCCCTGTAGACAGTAACAAAAATGTAACTTAACCATGAAACACTCCAATATGAAGTCTTAATTTAGTAACATTTTTCAAAATTTCCCCATTTAATTCACTTGATTCTCATCTTAGACTTTAAATATGAATTTCAGTGGTGCTCTTTGATTTTATTTCTAAAGCTTTCTGAAAGTAGGGGTCCATTCACTTTCAGTCGAATGGATTTTTCCTCAGTTCTCCCAAATTGCAAGGAAAACTCTTAGTGTGTAGTGCAAATCTGATCGCACGACTGCTGCGGCCTGCTCATTCCAAAATCAATCACTATTTTAAAGTGGCAAAGAAATATTGGGACTCATACTTTAGTTCAGTTGTTTTAACAGCAGCAAATATTAAATACTTGGCATATAAAATCCTGGTGCCAAGATTACGGCAAGTCCTGATGAGTTTCTTTAAAAAGAGCAACGATACAGTATTATTTTCTGCATTATTGTTGGTTTTATTATTTTTTAGCACAAATAGTATAAACATTACCTTAGCATTCAGAATCACAGAAATATTGACCATATTCAGAATGAAACAAAAACATATCGAAACATTTTTCCATCTCCACAACGATCTGTGATTGGGACTCATCATTTTCTAGAGCACGATTCAGAGTCGCCTTCTTGCATTTGACACCACGATAATGTAAAAGAATAAACGTGTTGCAAAATTGATTTTATTTTTACTACCAAATGTTTTTTTTATTGAAAAGTTTTACAATTTTTAAATACAATGAACTCCCTCCTCCCCCTCCCCTCTCCCCATAACATTTCATAATTATTTTTATATAACTTCACATTTGAGGCTGACAGATATATCCCCAAATATTTAATCTTTTTAACTGTTTCAAATCCCGTTAGCTCTTCTAGAGCAGCCTTTTGTGCTATAGTCATGTTCTTAGACAGTATTTTAGTTTTTTGTGTATTTATCTTAAATCCAGAAATTTTCCCATATAACATTATTATCTCCATCAATTCTACAACTGAATAATCCGGCTGAGTTACTGTAATAACCAGGTCGTCCGCAAACGCCCTCAATCTGTAATCTTGATCTCTTATTTGAATTCCCCTAATTTTATTTGAATCTCGTATTTTGATCAGTAATATTTCCAATGTTAAAACAAACAATAAAGGTGACAGCGGACACCCCTGTCTTGTACCCTTTTCAATATTGCATGATTCTGTCAGACTGTTATTTACTATTATACAAGCTGTTTGCTTCTGATATATTGCCCTAATAGGTTGTAAAAAATTTTCCCCAAATTCCATTTTCTCTAATACTTTCATTAAAAATTGCCAGTCCAATTGATCAAAAGCTTTTTCAGCATCCAAAAAGATCAATGCTGCGGGGATCTGATTATTTCTTTCCAATAATTCCAATAAGTCTACAATATGTCTCACATTATTCTTCATTTGTCTACCACTTATAAATCCAGTTTGATCACTATGAATCACTTGTTGCATTACCTTCATTAATCTGTTGGCTAAAATTTTTGCAAATATCTTATAGTCAGTATTTAAAAGCGATATTGGTCTGTAGTTTTTGGCTTGGGTAGCATCCTGATCTTCCTTCGGGATCAACGAAATAAAGGGTACCAAATGTTGTATGATAATTTTTCTAAAGAAAAAAGAATCTAATGTCTTAAAACTGTATCATTTACCTTTTACACGCAATCAGTTTTTTCTTCAGATTGGCTTCTCGCAGAGTCTGAAAAAAACAAATATTTTATTTATTTATTTATTTATTTGTTTGTTTTTATAAACCGCCCTTCTCCCGAGGGACTCGGGGCGGTGTACAGAGTAAGGTAGGCAAACATAATGAAACAGTACTGAAAAAACAATAAACAAAACAAACTGGGACCCCAATTAGAGCTATCAGGCCAGGCCGGACTGCTGGAATAGGTAAGTCTTCAAGTCGCGCCGGAAGGTGCGGAGGTCGGGGGCCATCCGGATTTCAGTTGGTAAGCAGTTCCAGAGGGCTGGCGCACCCACTGAGAATGCCCTCCCCCTGGGGGCCACCAGCCGACATTCCTTGAGCGGTGGCACCCTGAGGAGGCCCTCTCTGTGGGAGCGCACAGGGCGGTGGGGTGTTGACATTGGCAGAAGGTGTTCCCGTAGGTAGTCCGGACCCATGCCATGTAGGGCTTTGTATGTCATTGTTAGCACCTTGAACTTCACCCGGAAGGCAACTGGAAGCCAGTGCAGCGCATGGAGGAGAGGTGTGATATGGGAGTATCGGGAGGCTCCCAAAAGTGTCCGTGCCGCTGCACTTTGCACCAGTTGAAGCTTCCGAGTGGATCTCAAGGGCAGCCCCATGTAGAGAGCGTTACAGTAGTCTAGGCGAGAGGTCACAAGGGCATGGGTGACTGTACGTAAGGCATCCAGGTCCAGATAAGGCCGTAGTTGGCGCACTAGTCGAACCCGGGAGAAGGCCCCCTTGGTCACAGCTCCTATGTGATCTTCCAGGGAGAGCTGTGAGTCTAGGAGGACACCCAGGTTGCGGGCCCTATCAACAGGGGGTAGTAACTCATCCCCGATGTTAAGGGATGGGATGCTTTGAGTAACCTGGCTTGCCGGTACGTACAGCCATTCAGTCTTGTCCGGGTTCAGTTGAAGCCTGTTCCTCCCCATCCATTCCCGGACCGCTTTCAGGCAGCGGGACATTACGTCGAGGGCATCACTGATGCTGTTTGGAGTTGAGATGAAAAGCTGGGTGTCATCAGCATACTGATGGTACCCTACTCCAAAGCTACGAATGATCTCACCCAGCGGTTTCATGTAGATGTTGAACAGGAGAGGCGAGAGGACCGACCCCTGAGGGACTCCGCAAACGAGAGTCCTCGGAGTCGACCTCTGTCCCCCTGCCAGCACCGACTGCGAGCGACCCTGGAGAAAGGAGGAGAACCAACGCAGAACCGTGCCTCCCACTCCCAGTCCCCTGAGGCGCCGCAGCAAGATACCATGGTCGATGGTATCGAAAGCCACCGAAAGGTCTAATAAGACTAGGACAGAGGAATGGCCCCTGTCCCGGGCTCTCCAGAGATCATTCATCAGAGCGACCAATGCCGTCTCCGTGCTGTAGCCCGGCCTGAAGCCCGATTGGCACGGGTCTAGATAAACCGCTTCATCCAGGACCTGAGGAAGTTGGTGCGCCACCACGCTCTCAACAACCTTCGCAAGGAAGCGAAGATTGGAGACTGGACGAAAGTTATTCAATGAGGATGGGTCCAAGGTGGGCTTCTTGAGGAGAGGTCTCACCACCGCCTCCTTCAAGGCGGTGGGGAAGTGACCTTCACTCAGAGAAGCAGAGATGACCGCCAGGAACCAGCCTCGTGTCCCCTCTCGAGCCGCATAAGCCAGCCAGGAAGGGCACGGGTTCAGTAAGCATGTGGAGGAGCTCAACCTCCTCATAATCCTGTCCACTTCCTTAGGATCAAATTCCTCCCAGATGACGTCGACAAGACTGTCCATGTCTTGTTCTTCCAACTCAGCCCAGTTGGAGTCCAGGCCGGTTCGAATCCGAGCAATTTTATCCAGCAGATATTGACCGAATTCCTCGGCTCGACCCTGCAAGGGTTCCTCCCTCACCTCTTGGTTCAGTAGGGAGCGAGTCACCCTGAACAAGGCAGCCGGGCGATTATCTGCGGACGCGATGAGGGTGGAAAAGTAGTTGGATTTTGCCACCCTTATCGCAGCGAGATAAGACCTGGTGAGGATTCTTAATCGCAATCGGTCGGATTCGGATCGACTGGTTCTCCAACGGCTCTCTAGGCCCCGTCTCCGACGCTTCATCTCCCGGAGCTCCGCGGTGAACCATGGGGCTCGCTGGGATTTGCGCCGGGTCAGAGGCCGCATGGGTACAACTCGGTCCAGAGCCTCCGTGGCTGCCTTTTCCCAGGCTTCCACTAAGGCATCCGCCGAGCTGTGAGCAGGGAGTGCATGTGCGTCCCCAAGCGCTGCCTGGAACCTATCAGGGTCCATTAGGCGCCTAGGGCGGTACCATCTGGTTGGCACCGTGCATCCACGGCGGGGGGTGGCAAAGGGGAAGTCTAGCCGTAGGAGGTGATGATCGGTCCATGACAGGGGCGTAACAGTCGTGGCACCCCCACCGATATCATCACGCCACCGTCCAGACAAGAATACCAAGTCTGGGGTGTGGCCTCCCTCATGAGTCGGTCCAGAAATTATTTGCGACAGGTCCATGGCCGCCATGGAAGCCATGAACTCCCGAGCCAGTTCGGACGATCCTCCCAGGGACGGTAGGTTAAAGTCGCCCAAGACCATGAGTTTTGGGAATTCAACCACCAACCCTGAGAGGACATCGAGTAGCTCGGGCAGGGCTGCCGCTGCACGATTAGGTGGTAGGTACGCCAGCAGCAGGCCCAACTGCGCCCCCGGGCCATATCTCAGAAGGAGAGACTCACACCCGACCATCTGAGGGACGGTGGTCTCTCGCGGGCTAAGGGACTCCCTGATGATAACTGCCACTCCCCCGCCCCTCCCATGGGTCCGAGGCTGGTGCAGCACCTGGAAACCTGGCGGGCAGAGGTCAACCAGAGGGACACCACCCTCTGGGCCCAGCCAGGTTTCCGTGATGCAAGCCAGGTCCGCGTGCTCGCTCTCCACTAGGTCACGCACGAGGTGAGCCTTGTTAGCTACGGACCTGGCATTCAGGTAGACCAGCCTTAGCATAGGAGGCTGCACACCTTCGCTCCCGGGTCCTCCGGGGAAGTACAGAGGGTCTGAGCGTCTCACCGCTTGCACAGAGCGGAGATGACACTCCCGGTGACGATACGGCCCTCTGTTTGTGCACCTTCTGCCGTTCCCCACCATCCTGGGAATAGGCTGTTCGTTAGTTCGCCACTGGGTTTTGTCGGCGACTGGTCCTCGTTTTTCACCATCGTGAATGGTCGTAGGCCTGGCCTGCGTTATGGTAGCTGGAAGGCCTGCCTTTCCCGAGCAACCATAGTCTTTTTCCGCCCCCCTCCCTAACCCGACAAAAAACTTGACTAGAAACTTAACCAGGGGCCTCTTGTTGGTCTTGTGATGAAGGCCCCTGACCCTGCCTGGCCATCTCTCAGAGGCCCAATGGTCGGGCCCGTCATCGAGGGTCGATGTATTGAAGGCAGGACGAACCCAGGAGAGGGGGGAACTCCTGAGGGCGAGTAGATCTATGCTTGAATATTGGAGAAGCATAGGGAGCATTGGGAAGCATTGGGAAGGCGGTCCCCTGGGTGGAGCATTGGAAGGAGGGTCGAGTCGGGTAGGTGGATATCTGGACCGTCATCCAACCACTGCCACTTGCCTGGGTGAACCCCAGAAGCAGGCCACTCCCCATCCTCTCACAATGGGTTGTGACTCTGCTTCTGGGGGTGGTCCAGGACCCACTCTGGGTGAAGCATACCCCGTAGAGCTCTCACCTCTATGGGGCTGCAGGTGTAGGACAGGCCACTCTGCCACCGTGGCTTGCACCCAGGCCCATCAAGTCCTGTGGGGCGAGGGAGGGCAGGGGGTTCGGAGCTGGTGGAGGCAAGATGATGATGGCCTCGGTGGTCTAGTCGCCGTCATCTCCACTGGTTAGCTGCATCGTGGCGACATTAGGTTGTTGATCGGCACGGAGACACCGTCGGCACCCAGGGTGCGGGCCGGAGATGCCACGCCGCGTCTAGTAGTGCTGCCGTCGAGGGTTTTTGGTGAGATTGGTCAACCAGGGCCTGGAGAAGCTTAGCGCCGTTGTCAAGGCCCCTCGGTGGTGGTCGATCGGGTCCGCATAGCCGGTCTGCGGCGTCTCCTTGATCCCATGGAGACGCCGCCGTTGTTCAGGAGCAGGCCAGGAGGTTGAGGCAGAGTAACGAGTCCGGTCCTGCTCAGGGTGGTTGCTGCGGCTGCCTCTTCCGCCGCCTAGCTGATCCATTTGATCCGCGGGGTCTTTCCTGATCTTCCCAGGTGCCGCCGTTGCCCAGGGAGGCATAACCGGGAGCCGAGGGTGGAGGCGCCGGCCCCACTCCAGATGGATGCAGCAGCTGCAGCGGCTCAGGGGCGGGTCAGAGGCGCCCCACCACCACTGCTTCCGCTGGTGTTCAGGCCCGTGGGGAGACGACAGACTAGGGCCCCGCGGGGTTCTTGCCGTCGCCGTTGCCGACGATGCCGCTGCCTCCGCCACCCAGCTGGTCCGCGGCACCTCCGTTGATCGATTGGAGACGCCGCCGCAGCCTGGGAGTCGAACAGGGGGGGTCGGGGTAGGGCAGAGATGTTGGCCCCTCTTGGATGGCAGCAATGGTTGTGGTGGCTTGGGGCAGGCCGGTGATGCCCCGTCGCCACTGCCACCGTCGCTTTTCGGCTCCTGGGACAGACGGTCAGCTTGGGGGCTGGAGAGCCGTCGCTGCTGCTGCTGTTGATTTCGTTGCCGGCGCCTCTGCCGCACAGCTGATCTGCGGAGACGCCGCCCTTGCCCGGTGATCGGGATCGTAGGAGACCGCAGACCAGGGCCCGCTGGGCTCTCACCACCGAAGATGCCGCCGCCACCCGGGAGCCGGTCAGGGGGCCAGGGCAGAGCAGAGTCTCCGGCCCCTCCTGGATGGCTGCGATGGCTGTCGTGGTCCAGGGGCGGGCCTCTCGCCGCCGACGCCGCCGAAGATGCCGCCGCCTCCGCCACCCAGCTGGTCCAGCTGGTCCGCGGCGTCTCCACCGATAGCCCGGAGACGCCGCCACCCAGGAGCCGGTCAGGGGGCCGGGGCAGAGCAGAGCCTCCGGCCCCTCCTGGATGACCAGGGGCGGGCCTGGAGACAAAGTAGAGAGTCTTCAATTGAAACATACCTATTTCTCTCCCAGAAACAAATAGACAAACCTTACTGCCATGGTCAGTCATTTTTCTCCCAGAGGACGGTAGAGACTGGAAGTCGGAGCAGAAGTTGTCGATACTCTGTTCCCGAACCGTTATATACTCTGTTTTTCAGAGTCTTTTTTGAGACTTCCTGTAAAAAGAAATTGAGGAAGTACAATTAATACATTATAAAATCTCGCTTACAGAGGTTATTCTAATTTTTTTACTATGGTGTAAGATACTTACAGTGTTGACTCAGCTGATTGCCTTCTGGTACTTTTCACACTTGTTCTTTAATATTGCAACCTGCAACTCCTCTCTGTCAGCATCTCCTGGCCAAAACAAAAAACAAAAAAAATCACACAGTTGTATCCAGTTACAATGCGCATTGGCTGCATGCTGTTTGTTCCAAAGCACTTTGCAGTAGCTCTGGCAAAATGTTTTGACAAAAAGCCACACTTTGAAAAGCATCAGTCTTTTTTACATTGTAGCATCTTTTACTTGTTTTCAATGGAATTTATGCTTCCTCTATAAGCCAATGTTAATACTTATAGTTGAAACAAAATTCAGATCTTTAAAAATAATATCAACCTTGCATATAATTCATATAATTCTTCTATGATACCTCAAAACTGTGATCTGGAAGGAACTATATTAAAATTTTATTTGGATTTTAAATATATATGAATTTCTGGAAATGTTGCTGCTTGGAAATAATCATAGTGCAGGTCAACAAAAACTGCTTGGATTAGTGAAAAGGTTTCAATTTTACCTGCTCTTCCTCTGCATCTTAGAACATATTAGATTGTTTTCTATAAAGTTAAATCAGTTTAATAGTATAGGAGCTATAATTGAATTTGCTTGGAATTTTGATGATTTCTTTGTTCATTTATGGGCAGGGGGGCAAGTCTCTATTGAAGTCAGTGTGAGAGAAAAATAGCTTATTTACCGTACATAGGCTACACAATTTGTCAGATTGAACCTATTTTTTAAAGTATATTGTTTCTAACTCTCTACACAATGGATTAAAAAAAAGTATTTGAAAATGTAATCCTGGATTTTTTTTCCAACTTGCAATGCTGCATCAGGTAAACATGGTGGGGTCCACATGTTAAGGGATCAATGTCCTGGGATTAAGTTTTCCAAGAAGCTGATCATCTTTGCTTATTTGCTTCGCCATCTTTCCAGAAGTCAAACTGCCTAAAAATCAGCCTGACTCCTCATTTATGTTGAACAAAATGTTTCAAGCATTGCCTCATAACCTTTCTTTTTCTTATAAAAACCAATCTTATAATTAGGGCCACATTTAGTGTTACTAGCTCAGTGTTTCTCAACTGTGGCCACCTGAAGATGTGCAGACTTCCACACCCAGAATTCATGCTGGCAAGAGAATTTTGGGAGTTGAAATCCACGCATCTTCAAGTGGTCAAAGTTGAAAAACACCGTCCTGGTTAGTTTAGACCAGGGGGCGGGGTGGGAGAGAGTGGGACCCCCCTGGCGAGTACATGCATGCTTTCATTAATTTTTGTGGCAGCACAAATCAATGCTTGGCTAATGTCTTGTTTCAGATTTTTTTTTTTGAAAAAAATAGAAAAGAAAAAATTTAATTTCTGGGAAATTATACTTCCAAGGCTTTTTCTTCAGATGGTCTTTTGCTGTTTGGGTCAAAGAAAGTCAACTCAATCTTGAAAGAAGGGATCCTAGACTCAGAAGGCTGACTGGTTTTTGTTTTTTTAAAAAAATACACATATGGTAAAATTTCCCAGTTATGGAAAAAAGATTAACAGGAACAAGAGTTCCGTTGGATCCCATATGCTAATCTTCTTTAGAGAGTTAGAGTGAATCAGATCAGCTAGTTCAGGGGTAGGCAACCTCGGCTCTTTTATGACTCATGGACTTTAACTCCCAGAATTCTTGAGTCAGCATAGCTGACTCAGGAATTCTGGGAGTTGAAGTCCATGAGTCATAAAAGAGCCGAGGTTGCCTACCCCTGAACTAGTTCATCCTCATGTCCCTCTAACCCTCACTAACCACTGTTAAGTAACAACCCTCATGGCATCACCTGAATTTCACCTCTAGCCAGCTGCAGGGACAGCTGAAGCTGCCCTTTAGTTGCTCTGCAGTGAAAGTGATGTTTTAATGGCTCTCTTCTTCCAATATGAACCTGGCTGTACAATTGACAGTGTCTCCGATATGGTGTTGATGACAACAGGGTCAGAAGCTAGGATCTTCCCATCTCTAGTTTAGAGTAGGGTGACTCTGGGCCTTGTGACTACTGGTTGTATGGATTTTAGGCAGCTGTTTGTAAGTTGTCAAGAGTTCCTATGGAGTCAGCAGTATAAAAATACTATTAAATCAGTCAGCCTGTGCCAGCTTCTATCCATCTTTCCTCCGACACAGTTCTGGGCAGAGAAGACATTGCTACATGTACTGTTCTGGTTCCACTGTTGTGTATAGTGAGGGAGCAGTCAGTGATTTAAGCATGGGAACAAGTATTTGGGGAAGGGCACATTGTAGCAGTTGTCTCCATTGGTCACAGCCAAAAACAATAGGGGCTCTCTCCCCTCCACCATTACACCTGGTGAATTGAAATAGGGATCAATGTCACTCTGAACCTTTTCCAGTGCTAAAAAGGGACTTAGGATAGGGTTAGAGTTAACCAGGACTCATGGCCAATGCAGTTTAGCATGGCAGGAGACTAAAATACACGCTATTTATTTCTTTATCATATTTAAGAACTGCCTATCTCTCTCATTTTAGGTATTGTACAAATGCAAAATTAAAAACATGAGTGCGTATATAAAATTTAAAAGAGGCAAGGATGTTAAAAATTAATTAGGAAGATTTTATTATTATTGTCATGTTACCTGTCATCTTACCTCTTTGAATCTTGAACTCATGCTAGAGTTACGCAGTTCACAAGCAAATAAATAAATAAAAAGAGGATCTCTTACCTCAAACAGGAGTTTCTCTGCATAATATAAAAATGTCTCCATCCTTAATGCCCTAAACTAAACTAATCCTAAACTAAATATATTAAATATAATAAATAGGTAAATAGATTTAAGATATAAGATTTAAGATAATATTTATTGAC
Source organism: Vipera berus (assembly GCF_964194415.1). Lineage (NCBI taxonomy): Eukaryota > Metazoa > Chordata > Lepidosauria > Squamata > Viperidae > Vipera > Vipera berus. The sequence goes on along the minus strand of NC_138202.1, from coordinate 217,556,041 downwards.
ATTTTTTACTGTGGGCACAACGGCACACATCAAAAATGAAATTTAGTTGCCCGCTCTCATTTATGTTTATACATAAATATGTATTAATTAATCCAAATAAACAAATGTAATATTAAATAAGATAAATAAGCAAGCAAATACTGAAAAGTAAACAAAAGCTAAGCTATTGAAACACTGTAAAATGAAACCAAAACCTGACTAAGTCACCAATACTCAAAATACAAGTTTTATTTACTTCTCCTTTGTGAGTTAATCTGTCAGCACCATTGTGAAGCATGACCTCACAAAGGAAAAGAAAAGCAAACTGATGGGCTGAATGAATACTACTCAAGAGTTTATTTTTCAATATTTCAATATTTTTCAGTATTGGGAAAATGTAATTACAAAATCCCATTGATACGTTTGGTGGAATCAGAGGATGAAGTAACAAGAAAAATGCCTTAGAAAATTAGTGCCACTGAAGAAAGCAGGGAGATTGCTGGAGAAATATGCACAATTTAAACTGAAAATGTGGTGCAGAGGTGAGAGAGCGGAATTAGAGATATTCTTGCTAGAAGCCTCAAGACCTTGCTCAAAGGATACCCAGCTGGGAGAATGAGGGAGCCACATACCAACCTTGGCTCAGAATGACCCTTATGGAAACATGGGCAGTGAGAGGCAGACAGAGGGGGAAAGTAGAACTTAGTGATTTTGGTGTGCAAATCTCAAGGTTTGGCTTTGCATTATTGCTTTACACTTGACCTCTAATAAAATTATACCTTTCTCAGCAAATGGAGATAAGGATTGTTTTTTTACTTAGCGGTTTAAGCTGTGACAAGCCTGACAGGATTCAAGAGCTGAGTGTGGTGCAATGGGTTGAGCGCCCATTACTTGTCCCTGCTTCTGCCAACCTACCGGTAGCAGTTTGAAAGCATGCAAATGTGAGTAGATAAATAAATAAGATACCACTTTGCTGGGAAGGTAACAGCACTCCAATGAACCCTTTGCAAGAAAACAACCAAGCTCAGAGAGCACCAAGTACCCTGAGTTACAAGCATTCTCCTTTATTCAAAAGTCTTTTGATTCTAAGTCCATTTTCTTTGTCCAAAAGTCAAAACACTGCATCCCCAATAACAAATGAAATACGTTCAAAACATCATTTGTTGTAATATTTATTTATTTATTTATTAATTATTAGGACTTATATGCCGCCCTATCTCCCGAAGGACTCAGGGCGGCTAACAACAATAACATACAATAAATACAGAAGTTAAGATAAAATTAAAGGCCTCTGTACAATAAATTAAAATTAAAATTAAAATAAATTAAAAATTAAGAGTTAAAAAATTAAAAACTTAATTAAAATCCCTGTCAGTCCAGGTCAGCCAGGTGGAAAAGGAGTGTTTTGAGGCCGAGGCGAAAGGACTGGAGATCTGGGGCCATCCGAAGCTCATGGGGGAGCTGGTTCCACAGGGCTGGCGCTCCCACAGAGAAGGCCCTCCCTCCCCCTGGGGGTCGCCAGCCGACGACCGGTTAAGACCTGTAAGCAAAGGAAAGAAAGAAAGAAAGAAAGAAAGAAAGAAAGAAAGAAAGAAAGAAAGAAAGAAAGAAAGAAAGAAAGAAAGAAAGAAAGAAAGAAAGAAAGAAAGAAAGAAAGAAAGAAAGAAAGAAAGAAAGAAAGAAAGAAAGAAAAAGAAAAAAAAGAATTGCACGTAACATATTTAAAGAATTTCTAGAAGAAGAAAAATGAAAAAGCAAAACAAAAGGAATTTTAAAGCATAATAAAAAGGGCATTCTAGAAGCAATTCTCCCGCGAGAAGCCTTGAAAAGTCCAACTTGGAGAGTCCCGCAGGCGAAACGGGAAGGCGGCGGCGGCAGCCCCCAAAGCCGAGCGAAACCTCCGGCCCATGGCATACCACCCTGAGCGGCTTCTCCACGCCGCCTGAGCCGAAGACCAAGGTCGGAAGAGGTGCCCTCAGCTCTTCCCCGGAAGAGAAGCGGGCGGCGCTTTGCTGTCTCTCCCTTCCACACACCCTCCCTCTCCCCCCCAATTGAGGCGGAGGAAGGAGCGCTTTTTTTTTTTCTTCTACCGGGCCGCTGCCGAGGGAGAGGCTGGGCCAAGATGGCCGCCCTGGCGTTGGGCCGGACCCCGGACCGAGAGTAGAAGCAGCGGCAGCTGCGGCTCCAGTCGCCGTCCTTGGACTTGCTGCCAGTGGGTGAGGCGGCGGGGGTGGGCCAAAGCAGCCGACGGGACTCCCGAAGGCCTCTATCTTGCCTTGCGCGGGTAGGAGAAGGAACGGCGATGGAGTGGCTTGGCCGGGCGGGGGTGGTGGCTGAGCGGGGGAGCCCAGCCGGCGGTGTCGGGGCTGAAGAAGAAACAGAACAGAGCCTCACACGCACACACACCAGTGGGGAGGATGGGAGAAGGGGGCAAGGCAGGGGCCGGAACCGGGCGCTTTCGAAGGCGGCCCCTTCCGCTTCTGTTTAAAGCAGGGGTCTTCAAACTTGGCCCTTTTATGACTTGTGGACTTCAACTCCCAGAAATCCTCAGCCAGCTTTGCTGGCTGAGGAATTCTGGGAGTTGAAGTCCACAAGTCATAAAAGGGCCAAGTTTGAAGACCCCTGCTTTAAAGGGCCTTGAGGATGGGATTGGGAGGGGGAGTTCCCCGGGAGTTCAGACGGCCCTCGGAAACCTCGTTCGCGCTTTCTGGGGTTCCCCCAGTTCGTCCCGTAGATCGCAGTAGCCTGCGAACCTTGGCGGTCCTCGGCGGGACTGTAGTGCTCGCTTCGGGAAGATGCCGCTGTGAAACGCGTGAAGAATTTCGGTTGGCGTTATTAGCCGGGCTTTAATTCCCAGAGGTCCAAAAACGTTGGCCGTCTTGCTACACAGTACAGGTAGTCCCCGACGTACGAACGGTTCGTTCAAAGTTACAGCCGCGCTGAAAAAGTGACTTCTGACCGGTTTGCACATTTACCACCGTTGCAGCATGGTGATCGTGGTGATCAACATTGGGACGCTTGGCAACTCGCTTGTATTATGAGGGTTGCAGTGTCCTGGGGTCATGTGACCTTCCGAGAAGCAAAGTCAGTGGGGAAGCCAGATTCGTTTAACAACCCTGCTATTAACAACTGTAATGGTTCATTTAATAACTCTGGCAAGAAAGGTCCTAAAAGGGACAAAACTAACTTAACAAATGCCTCACTTAGCAACATAAATTTTGGGCTCAACTGTGGTCGTAAGCCGAGGACTACGAGTACTGGCTGCCAGGTGCCAAATTTTGTGACTGGAGCAATGCTGCAATAGTTGTAAGTCCAAGGACTGGTCGTAAGTCAGTTTTTTCAGTGCCATCGTTGCTATTGTAATACTATTGTGGAGCCTTTTAATGAATTTAATGTGTTGTGAGTGGTTTGTTTTTAACCTCCACTTAAATCTTTAATACTATGAGAGATGGTGAGAGATGAAATTCTTTTTTTTTTACTCCAAGCCCAGTTTTTAATTCCTGAGTTGCCTTCTATCAAGAGGTCAGGATTTTGTGTTGAGATTAGTCTAGATCTGCATACCAATGCCTTTTTGTTTTTATTTTTTCAATAATACATTTATATGGTCACCTATCTCACTGAAGGGACGCGGTGGCTCAGTGGGTTAGGACGCTGAGCTTGTTGATCAGAAGGTCGGCAGTTTGGCGGGTCGAATCCCGAGTGCCGTGTAGCAGAGTGAGCGCCTGTTACTCGTCCCAGCTTCTGCCAACCTAGCAGTTCGAAAGCATGTAAAAATGCAAGTAGAAAAATAGGGACCACTACGGTGGGAAGGTAACAGCCTTCCGTGCGCCTTTGGCGTCTAGTCATGCCGGCCACATGACCACGGAGAGGTCCTCGGACAAGCGCTGGCTCTTCGGCTTTGAAACGGAGATGAGCACCGGCCCCTAGAGTCGGAAACGACTAGCACGCGTGTGCGGGGGAACCTTTACCTTTACCTTTTTATCTCACTGAACATGAATGGGCTGCATACAACTAATGATTTATTACTTACATCCTATCTGTCTGGAAGTTATCCAATTAGGAAGAAATAAAATGCATGAATGGGAGAGGTAATCTTTTGGGGGACATTAGATATTTAATCATAAAGTGTTTCGAAGGGACGTTGGAGGACCTCTTACTTGGAGCTAATACTAATAATTACAATAATTATGTCAAGGGAAAATATTGTTATGCAGTTTTTAAAATCTCTTATCACCAAACACATCACATTTGCTGAAAGATTATTCACATAGCCAGATTGTCACAAGATCAACAGTTTATTGAATTTGCATACAGCATCATTCTTTTTTGCTCTTAAATACAGTACTATACACTTCACAGGCACATATAAATATTGAAGATGAAGTAAGTTGGTTTTTGCTAGGCATAAAACAATGAAGGCGGAGCCTTTACAAAAGTTAAAAATTCTTATTTATTTTCTCATTAACATTTTCTGGAAACAATGTTTTGAGTGGATAAATTTCATCTTACTTACATTAGCACATTCAGAATCCCATCCACGTAAAAGTAATTGTAAATATTTAAAAACAAAGAGGGAGAAGTGAATGTTGCTGTTGTTGGACAGTCTTGTACATAGAAATGCAGAGCTGGATGATGTGCTTGTATCCCAGCTAGCAAAACCCTTTTTGCCTTCATTCATTTCTCATTAGAAAAAATATTCTGAGGAAGTAGAGAAACAGTTTTCCTTGTTTTGTCTTAAGCAGAGCATTTTTTTTCTATTAGGGCAAAGTGAGGTGTCTGGGTTGTCACTTTTGCCTTGAAGAGACCTGGAGCAGATACCTAACACTGTGAGACCTCATCTTACATTAAACAACCTCAACCACCTCATGCGTTCTGTCAAGAGGGAATGTGTGGAGTACCTGAAGTAAGAATGCCCTTCTAACCATCCCTAGTAGAATACCCATCAAGAGTTCATCCCATGCATTCCCCCTCTGAAGAAGCAATGGATGCCTAAGACACAGTCCTATTTCAGGAGTTCAAGCCACCCATAAGTTCACTCCTCAACTCAGAGAAATGAAAGAGGAGCAGAGCCAAAGGGTAGAGGGATCAAGATGAGGAATGGAATTCAAGTAGGATCATATGAGTCGAATTTCCTCCTCCATGAACATGAGTTGAATCATGCAGGAGTACTCCTGTGCTATTCTTTACCCAGAGTAGGAAAGGAAACATGTACAGTATTTGAAAAAAAAAATCCAGAATGAGCCAATAATGACAGTAGTGACCATTCTTGCCCATACTATGGTAATACTGGATCAGGAATGTCAGTAAGCAGCACCTGTTGGTAGCACAGCACAAGTTTGTGTTTGCCAGTAATTGAAAATATTTATATATATATATATATATATATATATATATATATATATATATATATATATATATATATAAAATTAGCTACTGCTAAGCTTGTAAGCCACCCTGAGTCTTCGGAGAAGGGCGGGATATAAATGGAATTAAAATAAAAACATAAAATAAATATGTATGTATGTATGTATGTATGTATGTATGTATATATATATATATATATATACATATACATATATATATATATATATATATATATATATATATATATATATATATATATATATATATATATATATATATATATATATATATATATATATATATATATATATATATATATATGCGCCTCCATATGAATTTGGAGTTTTTTTTAATCTGAAAGATAATTTATCTGGTTTAAGGAATGAACTTTTTAAAGGTAATGAAAATACGTTTCATTATTGAACTGGTGCCTGTTAGATAGGGTGATTAGCTCAAAAGCTCTGGATGACAAATGTGAGAGGTTTTCCATGTTACAACCCTGTTACAGAGGGTTAATCTGTACTTTTTATTTAAACCTATGCAGAATCAATGAAAGGCAGAAAGCCACGTTATGATGGATCTCTGGTTCAGCTGACCAGAAGATTCATGGATCTTGTCAAAGCTGCTCCAGAAGGAGTCCTTGATTTGAATGAAGTATCTCGTTTGCTAGGAGTACGGAAACGAAGAGTATATGATATTACCAATGTGTTGGATGGAATACATCTCGTTCAGAAAAGATCCAAGAATCATATCCAATGGGTGTAAGTTGACTGGTTGTTTTTTTTTAAACTTTTGTGCTTGAGATCCTAGATATTTAAACATGATGTGGCAAAAACACATTATTTCAAACGGTTAATTATTAAGAGTGTGATACAACTTGGAAGGCGTCTTGGACACAAATTCATTACTTTAAATTAATAGCCTTGTTCACTACCTCTGCTATGGAGAGAACGATATAGGGTTGACCAAAGATTTCTACAATTATATATGTAAATATTTGAGCTTGGTCTAAGCATCATAATACTTTAATATGAGTATCAAACTATTGAGACAGAGACCCTTCCTTGCTTCAGCTTTTACCGCAATAGAATCTCACGTGGAAAGAATCTCTAGCAATGTTGCAGAGCTTCTTATATATAAATATTATTAATGTAATACTTGTAAAGATCTTGTATTGTGCAAAAATGTACACAACAATATATATACAACTTGATCTTTACACTGCTCAAGTCTGTACAAGAATAGACTATTAGTATGTATCTTAGTGCCATGAAATGTGTAGCTGCCAGTGATACCTGATTTTAGAAGTTCAGACAACCTGTGCCCTGTTGGGTCATTGTTTCAGAGATGTTTCATAACCTAAACAGTGAAATGACCAAGGGAAGGCAAAAAGCAGCAGGAGCGGGAATGACTACTGACTTCCTGATGGTTTCCCCATTGAGTTTCTTTGTGGGAAGCTGGCAGGAAGCCCTGGAAATTCTCCCCTTCCCTTCCCTTTCTTTCCCTCCTTCTCTCCCTCCTTTCCTTCTTTCTTTTCTTCCCCCACTTCTTTCCCTCCCTGTCATTGTTTTCTGTCCTTTTTCCTTCTCTTAGAATTCCTGCTGGCTTCCCCATTTACATTTTTTCTGAGAATTTTGCAGTGAGAAACTGGGGAAGCCAGCAGGAAGTTGCAAGTCCAAGGCCAACAGACAGATAAGTGGTTTGCTACCAGGTTGGGGGGGGAGGGACGCGGTGGCTCAGTGGGTTAGAACTCTGAGCTTGTCGATCAGGTGGTCGACAGTTTGGCGGGTCGAATCCTGAGTGCTGCGTAACAGAGTGAGCGCCTGTTACTCGTCCCAGCTCTGCCAACCTAGCAGTTCGAAAGCACGTAAAAATGCAAGTAGAAAAATAGGGACCACTACGGTGGGAAGGTAACAGTGCTCCGTGCGCCTTTGGCGTCTAGTCATGCCGGCCACATGACCACGGAGACGTCCTCGGACAAGCGCTGGCTCTTCAGCTTTGAAACGGAGATGAGCACCAGCCCCTAGAGTTGGAAACGACTAGCACACATGTGGGGGAACCTTTACCTTTGTGGGGGGGGGGAGAGTGAGAGAATGCACAGGGGTAAGGGTCCGGCATGATAGCAGGGAGGTATACGAGTCAGGGAGCCTGTGCAAGGGGAAAGTGCAGGTCAGGAAGGTGACGGGGTCGCAGGGATGTGCAAGAGGGGCTGCATGGGTTAGGAGACGGGATTGGGAGGGCAGTTGAGGCCAGGAAGGGTGTGTGGGGTTCATTCCTCATTGTTCCTCTCTCCCTTTCCTACTTCTTTTCCCAGAAGGCAGGTATGTAGGTTCTACTCAGTGGGGACAGAAGCAAGGGATCACGTGAGTGTCTAGGAAGCTGTCACAGAATATTGAAAATGAGGATTATGTGACCCCAGCAACCTGGCAGCACTGAAACAGCCATAGCTTCCCCAGTATCACTTCCTCAGGAGTAAAAAGTCCCAGAGTTCTATAAGCTAGCCCATTTGAGGTATCTTTGTCGACAAAGTTGTGATGTACCATTTTGCCCAGTTCACGATTAGTAGTATATAGATATTTTTATGCTGTCATTAAAAATGATTTGGGTATCGATAAATGATGCAATGCTACTTATACCTTTAAACTTAAACCTTCTATACCTTTTTTATTAAATTATCTTAGGGGTTCAGATATTAAGCATATTACTAAACGAACACCAGAGCAACAGAAGTTAAGAGATGAACTCTCTGATTTGAAAACAATGGAAGAAGCGTTAGATGAATTAATCAAAGATTGCGCTCATCAGTTGTTTGACTTAACAGACGATAAAGAAAATGCAAAATATCCTTTTTCCTTAATGTTGACAAATATTCTGAGTTGCTGGAATTGAACAACATTATGTTTTTGTGTAATTATAATATTTTAATAATCACATTGTATATATTAAAAGTAAGCAATACTTTCTACTACTGCTGTTAAAATTTCTTAACTGTTGCATACATTAGCTTACGTGAACTATCAAGATATCCATAACATTCAGACATTTCAAGAACAGATTATTATTGCAATTAAGGCTCCAGAAGGAACCAGAATGGAAGTACCCCCTCCTAAAGAAGTAGGTACTTCCTGACTTGATTTGAAATTACTGGGATTTGATTGGATGCATAGCTCTACAAAAGATGTACCTACAAAGATCAACAGTGAAGTTTTCATTTTTATTTTAAATGTCACAGAAGGAGATTTGTCACATATACTGTACTTGTAAATTAATATACCGGTTGAAAATTTAATTATAGCTTAGGCTGCCAGTTTCTTCTACATGGAAATGAAATTACACACATTTTTGGTTTCTCGCTCTAAAATACCTCATTCTGAAGTTTCAAAGGTATCTGAGCTGATTTCATTAGGATCAAACTGTAATGATTTGAAATGAAAATGACTTCGTCCCACCGATCTTAAGCAAAAACCCTTAATGAGAAGCTTATGAAGAGACTGGGAAACACATACATACCCATTGCTAGTTTCAGAGTTCAAAGAGATATAACAGTTAGCAGCATAAGATATTTGGGACTCTTCCTGAAGTGCTTACCTGGAAATTCTTGTTACATTCTGGGGAATTAGAACACTTTCCTGTGAATATGCTGGCATCCTTTGAGTTTTGAAATACAACGAAAACTGTGCACCCTTCATCTATTAAAATATTTGCCATGCTGCAATTTGTTCCTTCATCTTTAAAACATATTGGTATTTTTCAGGACTGCATAGAAGTACACGTTAGAAGCACAAAAGGCCCCATTGATGTTTACATATGTGAGGCGTCGTTAGATAATCCAGACATTAAAGCTTCTGAAAATACAGATCAACTTTCATGCGAAAGAAAGCAGGCTGATTTGCTGGAGGTAAATACCATACTGGAAGACAGAAAGATTAAGGTCTTGAAAGCAGAATAAAAGATGGCTCATGTTAATGTAGGAAATGCTAAACATAGAGTAGGGGAGAAAGTGTTGGTAATTAAAGAGAGGAAAGGAAAAAAAGTACTGAACTGAAAAGAGATCAGTAGAGATGTGTGAAAAGAAGTAGGCTGAAGGTAAGGAGACTAATGTCAAGAAATATTAAAGAGTAGTTACAATTCCAAGGCCACATCCAACTTCTCCCTTTTTATTAAAATTAAGATGGAATTCACCTTTTGATGGAAGTCCTACAAAAAAGCAAAACGTTTGTATTAGCTTCTCATAACTAGAGCATTTTGCTTTTTTCTTGAGTGTGTTGGAACTTCATGTTGCAATCTGATAGTATTTTGTCAGGATAAAAAAAAAATCCAAGTTGGAAACAAAGGCTGAGTGAACTTTTCTTGCCATTTATAACCTTATTACAAAAAAGATCGCACTATAATTTATATCAGTGGTTCTCAAACTCTGGTCTGCGGACCCATGGGGAGCTGCAGTGTGAACGCTTAAAAGAGATGTTATGATTTAAATCTTGAGTTAAATCTGGGAAGTCCATGGTGAAGAAAACTTTGATAACCACTAATTTCAGTGGCAGCATTGAGTTGTTAATAGGTCTCCCCAAAGTCCATTGTTAAGGGAGGGTGGGAAAGTTTGCGTTCTTGTACAGGTAGTCTTCAACTTATAACAGTGGAAGATGCAGCTCTGTTCCTGAGTATCTGAAATGCAGTCACAGATCCACAGGGAAGGCAGTCATCAGAGCTAGGTTGTAAATGTCTTTTGGAGGGTCTATCATAAGTGAGCAGTCACAAAATGGTCATAAGTTAAAGTCTACTTGTTTTGGTGTTGGGTTTTGGTGCTTCAAACAGATAAATTTTATGGAACATTAACTCTACAAATGAACTTGCTTTCACTCATTCCCACTTAAGAAAAGAGTATCTTTATTCTTGAATATTGAATTTGTGATGATCACATTAAATGTTTTAATAAAACTAGTGATTTGTTTATTTGAAAGCATATGATACAGTTTAATTGTATGTTCATTGTTCATGCACATTATTTTAGTTGCATCTAAAGTAAGAGTTCCCTTATATCCCACTTCTAAATATATGTACACAATTTATGAGGCAAACATTGTGTGTAATTGTAGTTTCTTTCATTTAAAAAAGTGAGAGCATATTATCGGGAGAAATATCAAAGGAAGTTGAATGCAATGGGAATGAGATACTTAAGTAAAACAGAAAGAGAGAATATAAAATGAATGGAGAATGATTGATTGATTGAAGATTGTGTACAAAAGTGAGTGACCAAAATTTTTCTGGTCATATAGAGTGAATGATTGAAATTGAATTGATAATAATCGTAGAAGAAGGAGGAAATATTTTTTGTTTATTTTTGTTAATCTGCCTTTTTCTTACAACTTCTCACCTTGTTTTGTACTTTCATAACTTTGCTTACCTAAGCAGAAGTACCATGCTAGATATATATGCATGTATCGAGATTATTGCATTACTGTGGTTAAATACTTCTCCAGTATATGATCCTATTCTAAAATAGTATATGTCTCAATTTTAACTTTTGCAGTGAATCGCACGAAGAATGGAAGAAAAAGTGAATGATTTGATTTCTAAGCTTCAGATTCAAGGATTTTCTAGGATTTTAATCACTATGGGCGAATGCAGGTGTTCCTTTTAATTTTATTTTTTAAAAAGAATGAAATTGTAGACACTTCACCTGAGAACCTGCTTCCTGTTTGACATTTCCAATGGCATAAAAGAGAAGAATTAAATGAACATCTTTCCTTTAACCCTCTATATCAGATTCAAGATTTATTTACCCTGGAAAAGTGACAGTTAATTAACACAGATGCAGACTCACATACTAAGGAATACAGCTTAAGTAAGTCAGGCTTAAGTTTTACAAAAATGGCTTAGGTTTGTCTTCTGATGCAAGGTTCATAAGTCCACATAGTAGTTGCCGTAATTTATTTCATGTAAGTGGCTTCTTTTGCAGCTCAATGAATAATAGCATTTGGATTACTTTTATGTTTATGTTTGTTTATGTTTATTATATTTGTATACCGCCCTTCTCCCGAAGGACTCAGGGCGGTGAACAGGGCACATATAAAAATACAAAGTACGAAAATTAAAAAGAGAATTAAATACGAGCCCGAACTAAAAACAGTAGAAAAATGTAAAAATCCCCAATAAAAACCCCAGCACATCCCCCATCAGGCCAGGCCGGCTTGTTCAAATAGGTAGGTCTTCAAACCGCGTCGGAAGGAGCGAAGGTCAGGTGCCATCCGGAGCTCAACCGGCAGCTGATTCCATAAAGCCGGGGCGCCCACAGAGAAGTCCCTCCCCCTGGGGGCCACCAGCCGACATTCTCTGACCGGTGGCACCCTGAGGAGGCCCTCTCTGTGGGAACGCATTTTATTGCTCTTTCAAAAGATAGCTGTTTGGAACTGAAGAAATGTGTTTACAGTTGCTGCACAACAGTTGCTCCAAAGTTGTTTTGAACATGGAATAAAATGTAAAAATCCAAAATGGGAAATGTTTTATACAAAAAACCTAGAGTACATGAAATAAGGTTTTAAAAAACAAGTCTGTAGAAATTGAAATTGCATGGACCCAGCTTGTATACATCATGTTTAAATGGTCATTAAAAGAAAATTAGGGAGGCAGAACTGCACTCCTGAATTTGTACAGCAAATAATAAATGTGTAAATATGAAAAGAATCAAATCCTTTTGTCTTCTGTAATTGAAAGTTTTTAAGTCAAAACTTAGCTTTTGTATTTACAGTACATTTATGATGCAATCTTACCAGTTAATAGCTTTAAAACTGAACTGAATTACCAACTCAATTGTGAATGTCCATGCAGCTGCTGAAATCTTGGCTGTCTTGAGTGACAGAGTCAAGAGAGACTATTGAATCCAACCCCTGCTTAATGCAGAAATCCAAAGAGGTTTTGGGTTTTGACATGTCTAGTAAAGGAGAATGCATTATCTTGGGGTGGGAATGATTCCACTGTGAATTGTTCTTGCAGGTCAGACATTTGTTTATTTTTTTTCCTACTAAGTCATAATCTGCCTTCCTTTGGCTTCAATCCATTATTTCAGATCTGGCACTCTGGAATGAGCGGGACCATGTTTTGATTTTCCACCTGACATCTTTTCAAGGATTTGAAGAATGTTGACATAATAGTAGACATTTTCAAAATTCATTATGCATTAATACAGTTTATTAAAAATGACACAAAGCTACCATTTAATACGGTTTGTTAAAAAGGTCACAAAAGAAAACCTGTACCACAAAAATAGTTGTTGGGGGCTTTTTAAATAGTGGTATAAATAATTTTATCATTGTGGACCCCATCTTCCTCTTCCACGTCCACTTAACTGGCTCTCTCTCTTCTTGGATTTGACTTTGGTTCAACACTCACCAGCAGAGAATCAAAGGAAAAATTGTCAGAATAAAATATCTTGATATTCCCTTGAATGCTCAAAAACTCCAATTGGACAGCTTTTCTTTTCTGCAAATGATTTTTACAACTTTTAAGATGGGTATTGAAAAACCAGCTGGGTGTCTTTGGGCCACTTGTTCACTCTCAGCCCAGCCCACCTCATAGGTTTGTGGGGAAATGAGGAGGAAGAAGTATTAGATTAGCCACCTTGAGTTACTTATGAAAAAAATAAAGAAAGAATAAATTTAAACATAAAATCCAGGCTGGCATCCTGTTCAATGTACCCGTTCAATGTACTGACTCATTAGTCTCAGTTCATGAATTTCATATGAAATTGCACAAGTTTCATGGTGGCAAGGCAAAACAGGTTCAGCTTGAAGTGGCTAAATCAGACTACTAGCCTCCTTGACAATGGGAAGCCAAAGATACACAAGGAAGGAATGATTAAAAAAAATTAGCTTGGCACAGCAGCTAGACTTGTTTCCATGGTGAAGAAAGGCTACTGGCATGTTGACAGAGGGCTCAGTGAATGGCCCGAAGCACCATTAGAATGCTTTCTTAGAATAATCGGAAATCTTGAATTTCCATGTTCAACTGACGTTAGCAAAAAAAAAAAAAGAATGATGTATCTATTCTGAAATAATTGGTAATGGGATGAAATCTACTGCCTCGCATCCTGACAGCTTGTCGAAAATATTTTCTGGTTATACCGTAATTGTCATAATTGTTAGGGATGGCATAGTTCCACTCACTCTGTGTATATGCTATTTGCATTATCCTAATGAGAGGTTAGCAGGGACGCGGTGGCTCAGTGGGTTAGGATGCTGAGCTGCTCGATCAGAAGGTCGGCAGTTTGGCGGGTCGAATCCCGAGTGCCGCGTAGCAGAGTGAGCGCCTGTTACTCGTCCCAGCTTCTGCCAACCTAGCAGTTCGAAAGCACGTAAAAATGCAAGTAGAAAAATAGGGACCACTACGGTGGGAAGGTAACAGCGTTCCGTGCGCCTTTGGCGTCTAGTCATGCCGGCCACATGACCACAGAGACGTCCTCGGACAAGCGCTGGCTCTTCGGCTTTGAAACGGAGATGAGCACCGGCCCCTAGAGTCGGAAACGACTAGCACGCGTGTGCGGGGGAACCTTTACCTTTACCTTTTTATCTCACTGAACATGAATGGGCTGCATACAACTAATGATTTATTACTTACATCCTATCTGTCTGGAAGTTATCCAATTAGGAAGAAATAAAATGCATGAATGGGAGAGGTAATCTTTTGGGGGACATTAGATATTTAATCATAAAGTGTTTCGAAGGGACGTTGGAGGACCTCTTACTTGGAGCTAATACTAATAATTACAATAATTATGTCAAGGGAAAATATTGAAACGGAGATGAGCACCGGCCCCTAGAGTCGGAAACGACTATCACGCATGTGCGGGTCACCTTTACCTTTACCTTTAATGAGAGGTTAGACAGCTAGTTTAGTATAGTGTTTAAGGCATCTTCAAGCTAGAAACCAGGAGACTGAGTTCCAGTTCTGCCTAAAGCTAATTGGTAGTTTGGGGCCAGCCGCTCTCTCTCAGCCCTAGGAAGGAGACAACAACAAACCACTTACGAAAAACCTTGTGAAGAAAACTGAGCACTTGTCCAGGAGACTCAAAATCAGGCAGAAAAAAAAAGAGATCCAAGGTGATAAATTTGCATTTTAATTTTAGTTTCCCACTAGAGGGCAGTGATTACATTCCCTGGCAACCACTCAGTTCCTTATAGGGGGACTCCTAGAACTGCTCACTTGCAATCTCAATATGTCAATTGACATCCGTGTCTCACTCACTAACCTCAGTAGATCCTATTCCCCAGTAGATCCCAACCAACTTTCATTTCCTTACTGTCAAGGGTGGGCTAAGCCCATGTAAGTGCTCTTTGTAACCCTATTCAGGCATCACATGAACGCCAAGAAAACATTTGTCTCATACGAAAAGTAGACAAAATAGTTCCTTAGAAGCATTCTGGACATGAGAGAGTTTTATTCGTCCCTTGTAGAACATAACAATCCAGGGGGGGGAAAATGAACTATTACAGATACTGTTGTTTTTTTAAAAAAATCCATTTTATAGCTATATTGAGGAAATACCAAAATAACTTTTCAGGCAAAAATATAAATCAATACGCATATACATTCATATGTGTAGGTAATATGATTCACAACAAATTTACCACTTATCTTTGTCCAACCGGAAGAATTCACACATACATGATGTTAAGCCAAAATTGCTTCTAACTTCAATTCCAATTTCACATTCTGGCTTCTGCATTCTCAAAGGGCGCTGTTGCCTTCTGCCTTAATGGTTCTTGTTTGGCAGTGCTATAAGACAGTGAACTACTCAGTCCCTTACCAGGTTAATACACCAACTGAATCAAGATTCTAGCTTTTGTCTTCTTTAATACCTCAAGAGTTGGCGTTATCAGATCCAGTTACAGAAGCAAGCCATTATTCAGATTCAGATATAAGATTTAAGTTTTTGTCCTTGTAAATTTCTGGTGAGTTTTTATGTTCATCTATAACTGTAATAAAGATTGGTTTTGATCTGGTTAGTTTTAACTGAAGTGAAGAGGTACCTAAGAAGGGCAGTTTGGGACCAGGGTGGCATTCCATGGATGAAAAGAAATTCGATATGTTAAGACAGAGAAGTGTCTCTCTCTCTCCCTCTCCCTCTCCCTCTCCCTCCCTCCCTCCCTCTCTCTCTCTCTCTCTCTCTCTCTCTCTCTCTCTCTCTCTCTCTCTCTCTCTCACACACACACACACACACACACACACACACACATCAATTTCTGATACTGATATTTTGCAGCAATACAGTCTCAGCAAAATCATAAAAAGAGATCATGAAAAAGAGGTAAACACAATTTGCCAGTTGCCCATCCTTGCTAACAACAATTTGTTTTGGCAACAAGCCAAAGAGAATGATTAGCTTATGAATGATTAGTCTATCTGACTATGTTTACTGGTCTTCACAAATCAGGATTCTTGGTAGTACTCATGGCTTTTTGTTTTGACTACACATCAGTGCAGGATAACAATGGTGCATTTGTAGCTAGACTGTTTACAGACATTTGCCAGATGCTGTTTTGGGCTGGAAACTCATCATTTTCCCCAATTGTCTGATGCAGTTTTCTAAGTTTGGTAGAAAAAACAACTCCTGATTATCCATCACTTGTTTTATATCAGGACTTCAGCAAACCCAAACAATTAGAGGGGAATGCCCCTCCAATCAGTGGAATGTTTATCTCTGGGGTAACTGGGAAACATTTCCTGAGGAATAAATTTTAAGCAACTTAAAAATTAAAATGTAGGGGAAGACTGAAGAAATTTAGGAGAGACTGTCCCCAATATTTCTCCCTGGCTAATGGCTCATTATGTAGCCGTTGCCCTTTGCAAAGTTTTGTTTTATTAGAATAATATTTTTCTGGTTTCCATTTTTCATTCAGTTTGAGCATCCAGAATAGGAAGAGTTATTTATAGGCATTGAAAATGAATGAGCAATATGTTCTCAAAATTGTTGCCTTGTTTTAATAAATGGCACACAATTTACCTTCTAATTTATTAACAGCCATGACATATTTATGAGAATTGAGTACTATTTAGAAATGGCTTCAAATGGCTTCAGGATTGATGATGGTTCGCCATCAATAAGTAAGGTAGACATTCATTTAAAATACAGAGCAAGTAAAAATAAATATCTGTTCACTATCAAGATAATGATAATGGTACATCCAGAAATCTCTATTCTATCAGTCGAAGAAAAAAAATTACAGGCCTTTGAAAGCATCCTTTAGCCTTGGGAATCACAAAATGCAAATCAGAAATTCCTCCCGTAAACTTTTTCCACTATTGTAATATATTGAGCACTTTTGATCCTCAACTTTTCCCTTCACATTGTGGGGAAAAATAGTGATGTGTCTTACTGGATTGTTGGAAGCCACATTGAACAATGTTCTTATAATTTCACTTTTCCCAACAATAGTAAAAATAGTCTGACTATTGGGATGCCTGAAGACAGAGATGCTATGCCTCAAAATAGCATATGAGAATTCCAGAAGCGTTTTTCTCTAAAAGAACAATAGAGGGGGGGAAACATATACGGGAACTTAGACAATTGTAAGAAAGAAGAACTGGATTTATTAAAGAAGGGAAGGGAGTGGAAAAAATTCATAGAGCAGAGTTGACTTCATGGCACATACATGTAATTATCTTAGCAAGATATGGAAGTGGCGTGCTGCTGTCTTCTGAGATGTACTTTCAGCTTCTTGGTATTTCTAAGTGGTCCCCTATCCAAAAATTAACCACATCTGACCATTTTTTTAGCTTTCCAAGATCAGTCAAGATTGGTTAGATGCTTCCATCTAGCTAATGAAGAAACAAACAGTACAATAAACACACTGACAGCAAACACATTGTTGGTAGTTGCTGGAAGGCCAAGTGTCCTTTTTTAGGGCTGTGCAGTGCATTGCAGTAAAAGGCAAAAAACACTTTAAAGCAGCTGCATATTTTCCTGAGAGGACCTGGCTCCCCCTTTGCAATGGCAGATCAATCTGATGGGCTTGGTTTAAGGCAGGGGTCTTCAAACTTAGCCCTTTTATGACTTGTGGACTTCAACTCCCAGAATTCCTCAACTGGGCACGCTGGCTGAGGAATTTTGGGAGTTGAAGTCCACAAGTCATAAAAGGGCCAAGTTTGAAGACCCCTGGTTTAAGGAGTTGCAGTCAGGTGAGGCCTTCATTCATGCCCATATACTCCAAAGCACCTTTGCTTTCAAATCCAAAGTGTTGAAATGTCTTTTGGGGTGGGGGGTTGCATTCAGTCTCTCATCTGCTCTCGTCTGAATAAGACTCCAGAAGCTTTCCTCTCAGACTCTTAGAACCCTTGCCATTATTTGTCCTTCACAACTGTTTTGGTCTTTCCTTGGCATTTTCAGGTAGTCCTTAATTAGCAACAGTAATTGGAATCAGAATTTCCATCACTAAATGACACAGTCATAAAGTGCAATGTCATGTGACTGCACCACTTAGCTATGGCAATTCCAGCCCTTTTGGTTGCCATTGTTAAGTGACTCCCACCCCATCGTTAAGCATAACATGATGTGGTTGCCATTTGTAATCTCCTATGAGCTTCCCTGTTGACTTTGCTTGTCTAACATTGGCAGTGAAGGCTGCAAATGGCAACCATATCATTGTGAGATGCTGCAGTATAGTAATTGTGAGCTGGTCATTGAATGCCCAGATCACAATCATGTGATTACAGGGACATTGCGACAGCTGGAACTTTAATGGATATTTGAAATGCAAAACTATAAACATCTAACATTAAAAAGTAAATTTGACATCAGACTCGTTCTTAATAATGAACAAAATTTAATGTACTCAAGAACATAATGATTTTTAAATGGACACTAGACATGATGTAAGAATTTTTCAAACTGTCATTATTAAAGAATTAATTCCTATGTCATGATAAGGCCAGCTTGTCATTGAATTAACCAACCTGGCTATGTTTTATTCTTAGGGGCCAAAAAAATCCCTGGAAAAGCTTATGTACTATGTAGAAATGTTCAGAGGAAAAATGCAAAATTGGGGTGGGGAAAACCTCTATCTGCTTTTCAAATAATCAAAGAATATTAAAATGGAATTTCTAATATTGATATAACGCTAATGTTTCTCTTCCCCATTTTGAAATAACGCTAAGCCAATTAGTTGTTACATTTGATGTATTCATTTTACACACCATAATTCCCCTACAGGACAGGTTCAACACAGCTGAAGGATAGTGCATGGCAAGGGACTACAATACATAATTATGGAGAAATGTGAAAATATAAAGGACTTCAAATCTTTTAAAATATTCTGCTATCATACCAGTGTTTGCTAAAGTGGGTACAGATAAACTACTTAGAAATAAATACTTACAGATATTGTAAATGATTGTCAGGCTGCATAAGACAATAGAACCAAGGAAACCAGGCTTTGAACTACCACATCAGCAAAGAACAATCCTGAATAGATTCACACCTCACAGAGAATCTGCCAGGACTCTTTGTATAAATGGGGCATAGTATCCTTCCCTCAGTGTGACTGCAGGATCGGACATCAAACTGTAGCTCACATCTTGACCAGTTGTAAGCTGGGGGCATATACCAGTCCAACATCTGATTTTTAAAAAATATAAAAGATGCTGTGCTTCAATGGTTAGATGGCCTAGAGATATTGAACATATTTTTTTACCACTTATATTTTATTGGGTTTTACTAATCTAGGTAAAATGTTAATATATGCTAGTCCATGTAGGATTCGCCATATGTTAAATAAATAAATAGCCAAGGAAAGATTGCAATCAATGCCTATGTTAAATTGTGCTCATAGGTCAATCAATGTATTAAAGGCAGCTCTTTCCACTCTTCTGTCAATGCTGCTAACATTGGATGTTCCTGCTTTGACAACTGATGAAAATGCAGCCATTTTCTCTATTCCTTTACAATGCTTTTTCTTGCTTTAGAAATCAGGTGCAGCAAGGGAGGGGGGGGGGTTGGAATGTAAGCTTAGCTAGCCATAACATATCGCTATGGTGGGAACCCAAGGACAAGCTGATAACAGTTTGGCCGGCTATGGAGTTAAGGAGATAAGCTAATTGGGGAATGTGATTTATGACAGTTTATTGGGGGTGGGAATTGCACTTTGTTACTTTGTATCAGGGGGGAGGGAATTTAGTTTTGGGGTTCAACTATGTAGTGCCGATATTTTGTTTCCCCGCATAAAAAGATTCTTTAAGGAAAACAACGCCTCAAAGTTCTTTTGAAGGGTTTCATCTATTCGGAATCATGGCATCTTCAATGTATTTAGCTGCTCTGAAGATACATGGGTGTATCTTCCTTCTTGCAATGCACAGATAGCACAATTTGCCTTCTGCATAACAAAACAAACCAGCTCTCATCCAACAGTTAGGGAAGATTGTCTTTATATATTAAGAATTCACATCCCTGAGTAGGTGACAATTCAGCTAACACATTAGGGATTCTATATCCTTCCTCCAATGGCAGAAATGCTTTCTGCATTGCTATTGGAGAACTGAAGACATTAACGTTTGCACAGAAGGCATTATAAAGGGACTTGGGACTTTCAGCCTCCATGACAACCATAGAGTTGCCTCAGTAGGGCTGACAACCAGTACATTTTGGAGGACTTGAGCTCCTGAAGGTCCAGACTTGGGAGACGTTTATTTTATGGCATCTATTTATTTATTATACTCATTTGCAATCTAAAACAACTCTGCTCCTCACATTTTGTAGTACTGCCTGACTGAGCAAGATTACAGATATGGGATGCATAGCAAATTATTTCAATGAAGGTCAAGATGCCCTCAAATCAAGCTTGATATCTGTTGATTGAATCTTTCTCTTGGCAGTGTTAGAGATGTTTGCTATTGTCTTTTCCCAGATTGTTCTTCTTTCTTCCCAATCTGGCCAACACCCTGGAATTTCCTTGGAATTTCCTAACCAAAGCTCTTCTTACTTAATTACTAACATTGCCAAGGTCAGTTGGATGTCGGCACCTACCAATACAGCATTTTTAAAAACCCACAATAATCAAGGGTGGGTATTGTCCACAGTCACCACAGGAAATACACCATAAATTCATTCTTGGATGCATATGTGTTTATTTAAAAATACTAGAGTGTACTCATATCCATGTTTATTCACAAGTAAATTTGGCTTCCTAGCTCTAGGAAAACTGGCATAAGGAAATTGGCATAGAAAGTAGCTCTTTTTACCACGCTTACGCTGATACTGAGGCTTTGTGCCATCACAGCAGAAGGTTGTTAGAATCTTGTGCAGTGGTGAGTGGTTAATAAAACTTCCTGGGGGGTGTGTGTCTGAAATTGACTTATTTACATCTAAGGCTGAGGAGTTGCAAACACATTCCCACGGCAGGACAAAGTGTAGGGACTGGATTCTGATTTCTCTGTAGTTTTCAAAGGGAGCCACTTTCAGGAAAACATATTGTGTTTTTTCAGCCCAGTGGTTCTCAACCTGTGGTCCCCGGATTGCTGGTGTGTGTGTGTGATGTTGTCACAGGTGGTCTGTGAACGCTTGAAGAAATGTTATGATTTCAATCTTGAGTTAAATCGTGGTGGTCCATGGCCACGATTCATAGCCACAAAAGATATTTAACGGGGGTTCGTTGTGAAGAAAAGGGTGAGAACCACTGTTCTGGCCTATTTCTAGAGTTTGGAGAACCCCTGAGTAGCCCAAGCGGACAGAAAGCGCTGAATGCATATAATGAATGGTGCAAAATTAGGATCAGATCTAACATGATTTCCGAAGGAAAATTATAATCCCTAAAGGGGGGGAAGGCAAGCCCCCCCAAAAAAACTCTCATCCTGCCCGCTTGCTCCGAATCTGACTTTTCCACCAAAGCCAAGTCTTCATCTCATCTCCATTTACACTTCCAACCGATCCAGCCCTCATCTTGACCGAGGAAATCCGCCAGCCTGTTTGTTGTCCGTCCGACTGAAATCCACGGGCAGGAGGAAATCATTCGGAAACGGAGCTTTTGAGATCCACTCGAAAGGGACCGACAAGGCCGCCGCCGGTTGCAAACCCGTCAAGAGCGGGGACCGGAGGCCTCGTGGGAAGAATTTGATCTCATGACCCAGAGAGATCGGACTGACGTTTTGCCCTCCCGGAGAGGGGAATTCCTCGGAGGGTCTCGCTGTGAGAGATAAGCGAGGAGGGAATAAACCGGGGGTCTTCAAACTTGGCCCTTTTATGACTTGTGGACTTCAACTCCCAGAATTCCTCAGCCAGCAAAGCTGGCTGAGGAATTCTGGGAGTTGAAGTCCACAAGTCATAAAAGGGCCAGGTTTGAAGACCCCTGAAATAAACAAACCCCCGGAGGTAACTGTTCAAACGGTGCGGGAGGCAGGCAGAGGGGCGAGCGGGTCAAGCCGGCGGGGGCGCGCGTCGGCGCGCGTCGGCAGGGTTTCTCGGGATGCTGTTAGCCTGGACGGGCGCGGGAGCCTGCAAGTTGCCCGGGCAAGAACAGGCTGGAAAGCAGGAGATCCAACGGCAGTGACTTAGAGCAGAAGAAGGTCAGCCTGCGCTTTCTTTCAGAGTTTGGGTGGGAGAGGGGGGGGGGTCGTGGAGGAGCAGGAGGAGGAGGAGGAGGAGGGTCGGAGGGGGAGGGAGGCGTGAGCATCCTTCTCCTTTTCTTTTAGAGCACGCTGCTTTTTCGGGGAAAAGGAGGCGAGTGCTTCCCTAACTTAATTGTCATCTTTTCTGGCAACAAAGGCAGCCTCCGAGGTAAGATTTCTCTCCCTCTCCTTCCCCTTAGGGGAAACCCCCCCCCCCACTTCCCCCTTTTGCAAAGCCTAAGGAAGCGGAGGAGAAGCTAGGGCTTACAAAGGAGAAAGAAATCAGAATATCCAGGAAGCCGGCGAGCTGTAGTTCGTCTCCTCTGAACGGAGGCATGAGCACCGTCCAGAAAGGAGTCTAGGTTAGGGAAAAAAAAAGTAAAGAAAAGGAGTGTGTGTTACAGTTTCCCATCAGTTCACAGCAGAAAATACCGTCACCGTCCAATGATTTGGCACATCCAGAAGAAAAAAACTAATTGGCTCCAGGGTTGTGGGGCTGACCTTCTTTTGTAAGGGAGTTGTTGGATGGCTCCCCTTAACTTTGTCATACTGAAGTGTAAACTCTTAGGGACACTTAATGATGGGTTGTTTTTTTAAGCAGCCTCTGGCGGCTATCACTATTCAAACATTACTTGATGGAAGCTTGAGCAACCATTAAGGGATTTGAGTAGGGGGTGAACAGGGAAGGGTCTGCAAGTACAATGAATCCATGCAGTGTCGTGGTCTTTGTTCACTTTGGAGCAAAGTTGTTGTTTTAAGTGAGCAGAATTCGTCTCCTTTCACTCGGAAGAAGAGTTTTTACTCCAAAAACCAAGTCTTGAAAAAAGATGGGAACTTCCGTAGGGTAAGGGGAGGCATTTTGAAATCTCCATCGTTAATTCAGCTGAGTCAAGTGGTAGAAGGCAGTTGTGGTTCACCAGGCAAGGTTTTTAGAGTTTAGGGTTTCAGCTTTGTGGAGCTTTTAGGTCCTGAGACCTTTTCGTTTTCTTTGTTTAATGCATGCATAAAATTTGTGTCAAGAGTGTGCATTGGTTGATTTCGTTATGGAACTTTTCCAGTCATGTGTGAGCATCCTTAAAGAAATATATAGATTCTTCCTTCCACTTGCTTTTTTTTCTTCTCTTTGCAAGATTTTTTTCTAACATCAGTCATGGCAGGGCTAAGATCATTGTCTCATTTTTATGAAACCAGTGAGAGTTTTGAATTCATTCTGTTTAAGAACAAGTCATAAAATCAAGCTCAAAATATTGCCTTCTGGCTTATTCAACCTTAATGTGTCCTACTCAATCATATTTTGTTTATTTTACTTTTGTAAGTACAGGTAACACAGAGGCATTCTTGGAACACTATTTTATTTTCCTGCTTTAAATTATTTTTCCATGGAAGTATGTGTGTGTGTGTGTGTGTGTGTGTGTGTGTGTGTGTAATATTTTACATAAAGTGAAAATAAATGAGGGAAGGAGTGCCAGTTAATCTGCATTAATCTACAACTTATCCTGCTACTTTATTGTAAGGCTACTGTTATTCCCAAGACAGCTTTGATAAATATTTAAATATTGCAGATACTACTCTAATCCTAAATTCTGGTACAAGTGTTGTATGCCTATGATTTATTACATTTATTATGTCAATTATATATAAAGTTTCTACATACCAGATGAACTTCATAGCAAGACTGTGAAAAAGCTAAGCCAATAGTTGTTGGTGTAGTAGTTACTGTGAGAGGTATTGCATGCTGAAATCAGAAATCGGGTCACTTCAGCCTGACTCTGATGCTCTGTTGGGATTATACCATACTGGCTATTTGAATTCAGGCCTGAAAATTGTTTTCATCTCAATTGCAGTCTTGTCACAAGCCTGGCTTGTACAGCAGGCCTTGGTTAAATATGCAATTATACTTTGAAAGAAGATGGGCACAATTTGTTCTTGCTGTGTTCTTTTTCTTGTGCAATTCTGTTCGGAATTTACTGAGAACTTTCTTTGGTGGCAAGAGGATAATCTGTCTTTTCTATGTCAAAGATTCTGCCTCCCTAGTTTACCTAGTTGGGTACCATTTCTGAGACACCAGTTACTGTAAGAATTTGTGATATAACTTTGTCTTTTTATATAGGGGGCCTATCCGGTAGGGAAAACATAATAATATATATTCAAAATCCGTCATAAATACAGTTTCTGAAGTTATCAAAACACAAGAGTAGCACCATTTTGCTTGCCATATTTCAGTTCTTAAAAACTCTGGGGGAAGGAAAACTCTTCCCTTGATGGCAAAAAGCACTCAGAGAGACCTATACTTCCCTCTTGCATGCAAATGCAATTAGATTAATAGGTATCACTTTGGTGGGAAAGTAACAGTGTGCCTTTGGCATATAGCCATGCTGGCTAAATGACCACAGAAATTATCTTTCGGCAAAGCTAGGTCCCTGGGCCAAGAAACAAGGATGAGCACTGTGCCCTAGAGTCAGACATGAAAATCTTTAGCTTTAAAGATGCCACCGTAGAAAGAGTCCTCCAGAGCTCATTTCATTTTACTTCTGGTAAATGAAAACGTGAAACAAGGATGCATATTTAAGAACTTCTTGAAATTTTCAGAGTCCAGATAACTAATAAATAAGACTTATTGGCCTTAAAAGATGCTGTCCAGAACAGAGGTCACCAACCTTTCTGGGCTTGCGGCCCGGAGGGAAGGAGAGCAGCTTCCAAATTGATACACGTGCGCAGGCAAACGGGGCCGTGCACACTGGCATGGCACTAGCGGCCCCGTTCACGCATATGGCATGTGCTGAAGATGTGTGCTTGCACAAATGGCTGCGCACCCCCCACGGAGGCTAGCAGCCCCGTTCACACATGTGCAAACATACCACACACACACACACACACACAGCGCTAGTGGTCCTGTTTGCGCCCATGCGCATGTGCAAACAGGGCTGTGGGCATTGTGAGTGGGGGGAGTGCGCGTGGACATGTGCGCACACCAGCCAGCCATTTCCACAGCCCACTGGCCAAGAGGCCGGGCCGCGGCCCATTGGTTGGGACCCCCTGGTCCAGAAGGTTAGTTGATAAACAGTTAAACTGATATGCTTTAGGCAACCCATCTTAAATTGGATCCTCCCTACTAGTAAGGAACTTTATATGGCATTTAAAGTTAACAATAATCAAACTTTTTATTATGGTGTTCTTAATCTGGGTTGTGATGTCAAAAAAAACCACATTTATTTATTACTTTTACCAGGATGTTGCCCAATATAATCCCCTTTGAATGAAAGGAGGGGAACAAAACATGAAAAAGCTTTAAAATCATGAAAAAGCTTTAAAATCATGAAAAAGCTTTAAAATCATGAAAAAGCTTTCATTCGGTGGTGCTTGAAAGGTTATCAATAATCTTTATAGGGAATCTTGGTCTTCCTTTTCTGTTAGTCTTTATTAGTCTTTTTTCTTTTAGTTCCATGGTTAGTTAGCTCTTCTGCAGTTTTATTAATTTAAATCATATAGAAATACATGCTTTTTGAATCCAAAGTGTATATATCTATATCCATTTTTCACTGGTATATTGTCAGTCACTGTCTTGAGCTTCTTAATATTTGATCTCCACTTATGAAATTTCAAATGCGTAATGTAAAATAAAAAACATTCAACTGTAATATGAAATTCCAATCAAAGCACATATCACTGTAAAGCAAAACATGCTAAATTACAATTCTAAACACAGGTAAAATTACTGTATATAGTGATGCATAACCCCCAGTAAATATATCTGGTGTGGTTTTGAACTACATTTATGCTTGGCATTTTGCAAGATCCTCTTGAAGCAAACAAACAAAAAACCTTCTTTCTGATAAAGAAACTTGGCAAGAGAACACTATTATTATAGTAGGCAGAAGATTTGGAAGCAAAGTCATTGCTTTGCTGATATGTTTTGTCTTCAAGAGGCCTTAACTTTATATTGCTTTTGCTCCAGTAGATTAAAGGGGCCACCTTTCAAGAATTTACGTCTTTGAAAAGTGAGATTTTAAAATGCTTTCTAAGCAGCAGTGTCAGTGACTCGAAATGCCTGAGGAGCTAAACTAAAGGGACAAAGGATTGTCCTAGCTGTGAGACTGTGAGAAAAGAAGTAGCAATTTAGTGCAGTTATATAGCCTTAATTCTTGCAGGTAAAATGTGTATAGCTAGAATGGAAAAGAGATTAATCCTCTAGTGCACTAGTGAGAGAAATAAATACCATTTTCTAATTTGTCCTCTTTCTGATGCTGTTTGGAATGAGCCCAAGTGATGCCCGTGCATTGAATAGGTTCAACTTTCACTCTTTGTGCTGAAAAAGAGTTCAGATTCAAGGATGAGAAAGACCTGCACTTCAGCTCCTGGAGCTGTTAATGAACATGATAGTTCTTGGCCTCTATGAATCAACAAAAGTTGCAAGGCTGCGACCTTGATCTTTTTCCTTAGGATCAAAGGAATTGGGATTTTATTTTAATCCCTTTGAGAATTTTTGTTTTATAAACTGAACCTCCTGTTCTCCAGATTACATTTATGAGCTGTAAAGCAACAGGTTATATTTTGTATTCCTTCAGACGTTGTTAGCTTCTGTTTTCTATCCCTTGGCTTCCATGCTCTGCCTCCTTGCAATGGCTGGGCTCACGTGTAAATCTTAACTGTGGTTAGTATAGCTAGAGTCTAGACGAAATGAGCAAATGAAAGTTATGCCAAGCCACAAATCATCAGTAACAAACCAGTCTGGCTGAGCATTCACATCACTTTAAGTCAAATATGGTTGAAGTTACCAGTTAAATGAAATATAATTCCAAATTCTGATGGAATCATTATATGAACTCATCTTCTCAATAGATATTCAAGGAAGCAGACCTGAAAGCAATTTCCGTGGTCACTGCACCCCTAAAACTTTATGGATCTATTATCCTTTTTCGTTCTTCTGCTCATCATCTACCTCAGAGGATCATGTGAGGGACCAGTTCCACGGAGAGAGGTTTTTCCACAGACCAGAGGGGGCGTGGTTTCATATACTGCCTGCATCCTGCGGATGAGGCTTTGCTTGTTTGCGCTGACCGATTTCGGGCATGCTGTGGCCTGGTGCCGGTCCACGGATCGGGGGTTGGGGACCCCTGATCTACCTTGCCTTCTCCTTTAGCTCAGCCAAGCAGAGGAAGGATCAAGGTGGCCATGAAATGCCACTTCCTTACTGCCATCCAAACAAAAGTCAGCATTAGATGATGCTGTGGGCCCCAGCTGAGGGAATAACAACATGGTCGCTGCACTTAAGAGAGCTCAGCTGTATTTTTTTCCAATAAACTGTAATACTGTAATAAAAACTTATTTATTGGAAGCTCTAATAGAATCAAAATTGATTAATGGAAGAATGAAATATTACAGCTGAGGGTGTTTTTTTGTTGTTGATAAAATGGGATTATTTTGAAGAAATAGCAGAAGCAGCATTTTAATCTAAATTTATGGCTAAATGGCAGAGATCCACTGTCTAAGGAAGCTCAGACAAAGTGTTTTTTACTGTTACTTCATGTGTTTTGGAAATTTTAAACATCCTTTTCATAACCCCAGGTGTTTATTTTCTAATTATACAAATACATTTTATAAAAGCGAGACAAGTGAGACACAGAAGTGGGAGGTAGCTGGTTATTCTCGCTCAGCTCTGATATTTGGTATCTTCAGATATAATTTTCAAATCGTACCACACAGTGCATTTGATGAGATTGTCATTGAATTTAAACTGGTACACTGCCATGATTTTATCTCTGTATTTTTAAATGGATGCAGAAATGTAAAGATAAAACTTCAGAATTATAGAATTGAAGTATAAGCTATGGAGGCAAGCAAATACAAGACTGAGTAGCTCAGTAGCAAACCCAGGACATTTCCAGATAAAGGAATTCTACTTCTTCGAATCAGGAGACTGTGGGCAGCTATTTGTTCTTTGCTTCCTTAATGGATTTTCTGTGGTAAAAGGAGTGGGAAACACCTCTGCTCCATTCCCTCCTCACCTTTAAAACGAATAAAAAAATGTATAACTGCTAGTAGAAAAGTGGCAGGTAGTATGTAGTCTGTTGTAAGGGATAAATGTTTGTCCAAAGAAATGAAAACGGCTATCTGCGTTGTGAGCTTCTGCCCACTGTGTTAAATAGAAGTATAGGAACTGGGTAAGTCAGGAGACACATAAAAATAAGTTGGATGCAGTGGACATGGAGTTTGCGTGAAGAAGCAGAAAGAGACAGGTTTTGAGGATTCAATCCAATTTTTTTTCACCTGTACAAAAGAAATATAGGTAGTCCTCATCTGACAACAGTTCATTTAGTGACCATTTGAAGTTACAACAGCACTGAAAAAAGTGACTTATGACCATTTTTCACACTTACAACCGTTGCCGCATCCCCGTGGTCACATGATCCAAAGTCAGATGCTTGGCAGCTGGTTCCTATTTAGCACATTTGCAGTGTCCTGGGGTCATGTGATAAAATTTTGTGACCTTCTGACAAGCAAAGTCAATGGGGAAGCAAGAGACACTTTACAACTGTGTTATTAATTTAACAACTGTAGCAATTCACTAAACAACCGTGGCAAGAAAAGTCGCAAAATGAGGCAAACTCACTAAACAACTGTCTGGCTTAGCAACAGCAATTTTGGGATCAATTGTGGTCGTAAGTTGAGGACTACCTGTACGCTACGTTGTACTATAGGGTCATATAGAGAAAATAAATGAAAATCAAACTGAAAAACCAATACATGAAGGCAGAATGAATGTGTTGAGAGGAAGCAGAGGACTGAGGAAAAGCGGTGGTTTTGAGGAGGTGGATGGAGTTAATGAGATCTTCAAAAAATATGAGAACTTACATGCTGCATATGAAGAAACATACAGAAGGGGTAAAAAAGAAAAGATGATTTTGCAAGGATAGGAAGTTATGGAAAGGTGCCATGAATGCTGTTTCTAGAAAGTAAGAACATAGAATCACAGGACTGGAAGGGAGCTCAGAAGCCTTCTAAGTCCAGCCTCCAGTTCAAGGCAAAAGAACTTATACCATCCTGGTCAAATGGTTTTGAACTAAAATTTGATTTTAGTTCAATTTCTTATTTCTCACGTTTTGTCCTAATGCCTCCTTAAGTAACACCAGCTGCCTGCAATTAGTGCAGGTTCGCATCCCACCAGGCTCAAGGTTGACTCAGCCTTCCATCCTTCCGAGGTAGGTAAAATGAGGACCCAGATTGTTGGGGGCAATTAAGCTGACTTTGTAATAATGCCGCTTGGGTGTGTGTGTGAAAGCCCTAATAAGCAGGCATATACATAGAATGAAGGCTACTGCTAAGTTTGTAAGCCGCCCTGAGTCTTCGGAGAAGGGCGGGATATAAATGGAATTAATTAAATAAATAAATAAATAAAATAAATTTCATTTCGTCCACTCCTTTTCTGTGCTTTGAGTTGTGTTGTTAACCTAAAAGAAGCATAGTGTGATAGATATTTATGTAGGTAGGTATGTACTGTATGCAGGTATGTACTGAATATCCCACTACTGCACTAGCATGGATGATCTTTGCTTGAGGTCTCGGTTGTTTCAATAACTGAAACAACATATTGAAAAGAAAAGCTATTTATACTTGCTCCATCCTACAAGAAGCTTGGCTTGTAGGAGGTGGACCCATTTTTTTTCTTCAGCCTCTTTATGAAATAGATATTGAACAGTAGCAACTCATCTGAGCTCATCAGATAAGGGGAAAGATGAGAAGATTACCTCATCTTTCTATATAACACATTGATTCCCAAAGTCAAGGTTAATCTGACCTTCTTCTCCTTTTGTTTCTTTGGCTGCTCTAAATGAGACCTCTGGGAACATTCCTCCTTCCCCAGCTTTCCCCCAAAGGAAGTTTTGTTCTTTTGCAGCTGCAACTTTTACAACTAGGAGTTGTCAGTTGTCATAGCCAGGAAAGTATTAAAATCCTTCCCTGAATCCCTCCCTGCTCTACTTATGAACTGGCACATAACCAGCCTGCCTGTCCTCCTGCTACTGCTTTGGCAATTATTTAAATAAATGTTATTGATTATAAGCTTAACAAAGTTCAGAATTGATTCTTGTCTGTGGGAAACATTTGGTATGCAAATTAAAACAAGAAAAATTGTACAAAATCCAGATTGGGTGGTGCTTATGCAGTGGAAAGATGGACCAGAAATTTGTGCATGCATAACATGTTTCTACTAGAATGTTTGATTGCATAATGTGCCACTAATGCACAAAGAAGACAATCCTACATGATTAGAAACTCTAAGGAAAAGATGCAGTTGTTGACTGCATATGGAAAGAAAGAGGGAGAGAGAGAGAGAAGGAGGGAGGGAGGAAGGAAGGAAGGAGGAGAAAAAGGAAGGAAGGAAGGAAAGAGAAAAAAAGAGAGAGAGAGAGAGAGAGAGAGAGAGAGAGAGAGAGAGAGAGAGAGAGAGAGAGAGAGAGAGAAGGAAAGAGAAAGAACATTTTGAAACCAAGTAGCATTTTTTAAACGAAGAGTAGCAGTGTGAGAAAAGTAAAGAAATCCCTTTGCTAGGTAGCTAGATTTGGAGAGCATTTTTGACATGGCTGATGGTTCTTCAAATGAGATCTTTGTGTCCCAGAGCAGAGGTCAGGGTATGGGACGCTTTGGAGTATCAAAAGGTGGTGAGAAGAATGATGGGATTCCCAGCAACCCAAGAGCCTCTTTTGTATTCATTGGTCGGTTGCTGAGGATGATGCTTGTGGACATCAAAGTAACAGCTAAACGCTGTTATCTCATCCTCATCCTTTGCCCCCTGCCATGTAATTGGTCTCTTTTCAGGAGGAGAAAAAAAAACCTGGGGAAAGCTGAGAAAGTTTCTTAGAAGTGTGACATTGTCCTCTTAATTTTTATAAGGAAACAGATAATAACATTTCTCCTCTCCAATAAAATAGTCTCTATTTTATTTTATTTATAAAATCAAAGAAGTTTCTGTGTGCAAAGAAACATATAGAATATAATTTATTTATTTTATTTGGCTTTCATGCCACCTTGGCTATGTTTATAAATAATTCAAGACAGCAAACACACACAATGCTCCTTTTTCTTCCTATTTTCCCCCACAACAGCAACAACTCTGTAAGGTGGATTGGGCTAAGAGAGAGTGACTCAGCCAAAGTCACCCAAATGACTTTCATGCCTAAAACAGGACACTCACGATCGCCAATACCTTCACTGTTACGCCATAATGATTCTATTCTACCTGCAAGCTATTGCAACAATGGGAAAGTTTATGTTTGCAAATTAATTAATAGATTTCTTCTACTCCACCTGAAATGGCAAGTAGCTGGTGAACTAAGGATCATTCAGATCTAGTTAGGTTCCTCTTCCCATTTAGCCTGATAATTTTAAACACTTCCACTTGAATGGGCATCCAGCATTCTGGGAATGTCCAAGCTCAACATTCTCCTTTGTGTGTGGTGTGTCATGTATAAAAGCAGGGCTTTTTTTCTCATAGAACGCTCAGAACGGTGTTCCGGCACCTTTTTTTTTCCCAAAAAAGAAAAAGCTCCCTCTATTGGCTTTCAAAAGCCTATTGCAGGAGTAGGCGATCTTGGCTCTTTTATGACTCGTGGACTTCAACTCCCAGAAATCCTGAGCCAGCCATGCTGAGAGGAAAAGGAGATGTTTCCAAGCTGAGCCATGCTGGCTCAGGAATTCTAGGAGTTGAAGTCCTTGAGTCATAAAAGAGCCAAGGTTGCTTACCCTGAACTAGAGGAGGACATTAAAATTATTTACAAAGTTACTTCTTTAGGAACTAAACTTTTAGAATCTAAAACAGCTAATTCAAAAAAGCCAACAGGAAAGAACCTCACATTTTTCATCTGCTTCTGTCTTTTGGAACGTAAAATTAGATAACAAAATAATTTCCTACGTTAACATCTCTGCAATGAAATCAATAAAGGTAACAGGAAAGAAATGAGAAACATTTTTCTCAATGTAATATGTCTAATTTAGCCGATGCTAGAAAAAATAGTATCTTTTGTACATACTCTTGAAAACTATTTTGAATCTATGACCATCTATTACAACTAAACCACTTTAAATCAAACAATTCTTAAGAATGAAATATTCTTAATTTGGACTTTACTTTTACTGTTTGGACTGTTGTGTGTTTTGAAAAATAGATTATTTAGAATCTAGTTATGTTGCACTTCAGTCTTTAAAGAATTAACCTAGTATATACATAACAATATATGATGTTTTCCATGGTGAGCTTAACATCAATAACAACATTTATTAAAAAGGCTAAAATAATTTCTGGTGGTATTATCTGTACATTAAAATTTTGTTTAGTCACAATCTTTCACTTTTCACATTCTGGACAAGCAGTGGTCATGTATTCTAGCAAAAGATGTTACATATGTGCATAAGCGTAGTCAGTAGCATATGCCTTTTTAAAAATATCAAACATGCAAAGAAAAAAAATTAAGTCCAAAATATCTGTATTACATCCAGAAATGCCAACTTTGCAACCAATATTTCTCATCCATAACTATGGCACCCTAAGGATACCTGCATACATGCAAATGCTTCTCTGGGATCTGTAATGCAGCAGGGATTGCTTTTTCCTTCCAGTAACAGATTGCTGGGAAATACCAAACATGGCCTTGAGAATTCCAATGTTTGTTACAAATTTTTCTGGATGTGGTTGGAAAGAGGCCTAGAAATGCCAGCACAAATACTCACACTTGCTGAAAGTGCACACGCAACTAATTACAATCTTCAATTATATGTGATATATCTAAAATGAGATGGGTTGTCTCAACTGCAACTTGCAAACTGTTCCGTTTTGTGGCAAAACAACCCAGGACAAGCTGATCAGCAGAGCTTAGAGAGGACTCATTAACACAATTTTTGGGAAGGAAAGAAACAGAAGGACAGTTTAAAGACCCGGCTGGCAAATGTTGCACAGGCAAGTTGTCTGCAGCGAAGGCAGAAACTTTGCACCCCTCCCTGCTGCCCAACTACACCATCTCAGCTAGGTAAGTAAGATATTATTTGCAAATAGGATGGCAATAAACAGTTTAGGCTGCATTTACATCAGGGCTTTTCAACCTTTTCAGAAATTGTACCACTTTTAGGACATGACAATATTCAAGTACCACCAGTGCTTAACAGGGTGTCAAAAACTTGACTAAAAAAGGGGGGTTATTTTGGGTTTCATTGGTTAGATTCATCTATTGTTATAGAAATGGCTAGTTTATAATATTATAGAAAAGCAAAAGGTTGAGGTTCAGTGTTAATGCTTCCTTCTATTCCTGTAACAGAGGAAGTCAGAAGTCAGTGCCTTTTCTTTTTCCCTTCTCCC